>NC_067250.2:144213680-145463680 GCF_019359855.2 Lolium perenne | reverse complement strand
AAGCCATTTAGGATGAAGCCATTGTTCATAATATAATATGAGCCCATGAAGATGAATCCAAGATGAAGTATTTGAGATGAATCCATATTGAAGATTATGCCATTAAATATAGATCATATATTAAAGATGAATCTGCCGATATCATAGAAGATGAATCCATTGACACGAAGAACCAGAAATAACCATAGAAAATGAATCCGCTGATATCATAGATGATGAATCCATTGATCCGAAGAAAATAGTTCCAATAATAACCTTAGAAGATGAATCCATTGACCCGAAAACGCATCGGGTTATATTGTATAAATGAACCAATAATAATCCAAAGAAAACCAATCCAGTAATCCGAAGAAAATAAATCCACTGAGCCGAAGAAGATAAATCCACTAAGTCGAAGAAAATACTTCCACTGAGCCGAAGAAAAATAATTTCACTGAGCCGGAGAAGATATTTCCATTGAGCCGGAGAAGATATTTCCACTAAGCCGAAGAAAAGAAATTCACCAAGTAACCGAGTATATTTATGGTAACGAAATAATGGCGCAACCCCGAGTATTGGGTGAATTTGTTGTAATGATGTAATGGTGCAGCCCTCGAGTATTCGGGTGTAATGAAAGTAAATAATAATTGACTCTCGGACGGCGTCCGATATGTAACGAAGTTGTCGTGCCTTCGACTCGATGTGATATAGCCGCCGTTGTTGATGGTGAGGAATCCACGATAGGCGAGCCCCCGAGGGTGTCGAGTGCACGACATGATGAGTGCACGATGAAGCTTCCGCGGCAACGAGTGGGCGACGGTAAGTGAATCTGCGCTCAAATATCAATAGGAACCGAAAGAATTTTTGGCCAAATAAATTTACGAAAAATAATTAATTGGAAATACAGCATCTGGTAGCTTTTCTGTCGGATGCCGAGTTTATGCTGGCGGGTGCGCACTGGCAGATCTGCGGTAATTTTCAGGTATTCAATCTGGTTTTGCCCATGAAACAGTTCTCCAAGCACCTTACACTGCATAAGTTTGCTCCTTTGGCTGCTTTCGCCTGGATGGTTAGATGAACTCCTCCCCCTACTTGCATGAAAATCAACTTAGATATTACACGATTAGTAGGTTGAATAGAATAATTCAAAATAGACTTTAGTAAAAAAAAAATTGAGATCTGGTGTTCCGATCGAGGCACGCGATTTACACCCGGCCGGAAATTCCATGCACGCCTTGGCGCTTCTGCTTTCGTCTACGCCTCATGGACAGTTATGCTAGCTGGATTCGACCCAATCTCAACTCAATCTTATTTCCGTTCTTCTTTGATGCTCTAGCTCGGCAGCCACGCACAGGAGGCGTAGTAGTTGATGTAGAGCCCTCGCTACATACCCGAAGTAGTCCATCCTTAGCCATGAAGATGACGCGCTCCAAAGACGACTAGATGCAATCTCGTTGTTGTTGACGATAAGCTTGATAGATCTCGCCCGGATAACAAAATCCAGCCGTCGCAGATTCCCACAGACGGCGCCAATTGACGAGGGAACACCTCGGTAATGCCTACGTATTGTAGACTTGGGTTTCGGGAGAGAGCGACGATGGAGATTCCGGGAGCGAGATTAGGCACACGACGTACCCAGCTTCGGGTCCCCTCGGTGGAGGATCCCTACGTGCTGCTAGCAATCCAGTATATGATCATAGATGTGTTTACAGGGTATCGCCGTAGGCGGAGCTATGTTGTCTATATTCTGTCTATCTGTTGGCCTCTCTATTTCGGGTGCCCTGGCTAGCTTTATATATGCAACCAGCCTAGGATTTTACAAGAGTCCCAGTCGACTACTTCTTCGGGTTGCCTTGTTGGGCATTCTCCATATTTGGTCTTCTCCATATTGGGCCGAGCCAGGTATACTAATAATGGGTACCCGAAGGGTATGCCCATGTCAGCGACGGCGGTCCAGTAGGTGTCCGTCATCTCCACCGCCGAGGCGTGCGCGCGCTTCCGCCGCGAGGAGGCGGAAGCCATCCATGCCATGCGCGAGTACGAGGCGGCGCAGAAGGAGGCGGCCGTCCGCCCCGTGAAGCAGGAGGTCGTTGACCTCGACTCCGAGTAGGCCGACGAAGGCGTAGTCTTTTGCGGCGCGCACAGTACGTCGCCGCCGGTGAAATTAGTTTACTTTTGGAGGTGATCGCTGATGACCACCTCAAATGCAATGTATTTAGCGATCAAGACTATCGAATTATGCCCCTAATATGTTTGAATTTTAGTTTTTGAGCTTGTTTGCAATGATCAGTTTACCCACAAATTTTGAATTCGACGTTTTTCGGTTCCGAATACGGGTGCTGTTACGTGCCACCTCCAAAACCGCTCGTATTTTGTTTTTCGGGAGACAGAACTAAAAAAATTTGGTTCCGAAGAATAAAGGCTCTGCTAAGATGCTCTAAACTGACCAACAGCACGATCAGAACCAGCGAAACTATATGTTAACAAAAAGGTTAACGGTATTTTGAACGTGAAAGATGAGTTTTTTCATCGTCGGTTTTTTCGTTATTAGTGATTGGCTTAGTACGCGATTTTGGGAGGATCCTTAGCTTGAAAACGAGCCCTTAGCTGATTACTATCAGGCACTTTTCGATATTGTGCGACAAAAAAATGTGAGGGTTGCTGATGTTCTCAATCAAACACCGACCGCTGCATATTACATCGTGTGTTAAGGGATGCAAGATGGGACTTGGGAGGAATGGCAGGGTTTGGTTGAGCGTGTGATGGATGCTATAATCGAGATGCACAATAAACGAAGAACGAAAAGTAAAACACTGCAGGGGACACGAGATTTTAACGTGGAAAACCCTTGCAACACACAAGGGAAAAACCACGGGCGCCAGCCAACAAAATTTCACTATTTCGGTGGTGTTTACAAACGCCGTGGGCGTACAATGATGCGACAAAACCCTAGCGGCGGCTTACAGGGAATATATATAGACGGTGGCAACGATCCGTACCAAGCCTCCGGCGACGGGCCTCGCTCCGCTCGTCAGAAGTTAGCCTCCCTTTAGTATATGAATTTGGATCACAATATAACAAACTCCACCTTGAGACAAATTCCTTGTAGCATGAACTTCAACAATCACCTGAATCAACAAAGAACACACTTGCTGGCGCCAGTAGCCACTTGGGCTAAACACTTATACCAACCAAGCTTGAGCAAAGCTCAAACTTGGACACAGGAACAGGCTTAGTCATCATATCAGCAGGATTATCATGAGTACTAATCTTGCATACCTTCACTTTACCTTTTGCAACCACATCTCTGATTGCGTGGTACTTAATATCAATGTGCTTTGTCCTCTCATGGAACATCTGATCTTTAGTAAGATAAATAGCACTTTGACTGTCACTGAACAACTTAATGCAAGAATTATATCCACAAAGCTCAGCATATAAACCTTTCAGCCAAACAGCCTCTTTACCTGCCTCAGCAATAGCCATGTACTCAGCCTCAGTAGTAGATTGTGCAACAGCATCCTGCAAAGTAGCCTTCCAGCTAACAAAGACATCCACCAACAAGAAACACATAACCTGTGAGGGACCTTCTCTTATCCAAATCGCCAGCATAATCTGAATCCACATATCCGGCGAGCCCCTCACCAATCCTGCCAAACCTCAAGCAAGCTTTTGATGTGCCGCGAAGGTACCTGAAAATCCACTGAACAACTTTCCAATGTTCTTTACCAGGATTAGCCATGTATCGACTGACCAAACTCATAGCATATGATAGATCAGGACGTGAACAAACCATGGCATACATCAAGGAACCAACAACACTAGAATAGGGAACTCGAGACATGTACTCAATATCATCTTCAGAGCTAGGACATTGCAAAGCTGACAACTTGAAATGAGAAGCAATAGGAGTAGTTGACTTTGCATCATGCATATTAAAACGATGAAGAATTTTCTCAATGTACTTTTCCTGACTAAGAAACAACAAACTAGACTTTCTGTCCCTTTTAATTTCCATGCCTAGTATTTTCTTAGCAGGACCAAGATCCTTCATCTCAAACTCACTACTTAATTGATTCTTTAAAATAGTGATCTCTTTCATGCTCTTGGCAGCAATCAACATATCATCAACATATAGCAGCAAATAAATAGGTGATCCATTAACAAACTTGATATACACACAACTATCATACTGAGATCTCTCAAAACCATGTGTAAGCATAAATGAATCAAACATTTTATACCACTGTCGTGGCGACTGTTTCAGACCATAAAGGGACCTCTTTAATTTGCAAACAAGATCCTCCTTACCAGGCACAACATAACCTTCAGGTTGGTCCATATATATCTCCTCCTCCAACTCACCATGTAGAAAAGCAGTCTTTACATCTAGCTGCTCAAGCTCAAGATCATGCATAGCAACAATACCAAAGAAAGCACGAATAGAACTATGCTTCACAACCGGGGAGAATACATCATTATAATCAACACCTGGAATTTGACTGAAACCTTTTGCTACTAACCTTGCCTTAAACCGTGGAGACTCATTAGGTGACAAACCTTCCTTTCTTTTAAATATCCACTTGCAGCGGATAGCCTTCTTTTGTTTAGGCAAGTGCACAACATCCCATGTGCCATTCTTCTCAAGCGATTGCATCTCTTCTTGCATCGCACCTACCCACTTCTCTTTATCAACCGAAGCAATGGCTTCAGTATATGTAGCTGGTTCAATATCATGCTCCACCTGTTCAGCACAACTCAAAGCATAATCAACAATATCACATTCTTGAATTAATCGGGTAGGAGGTGTAATATTTCTCTTAGGGCGGTCAGCAGCAATTGACCGTCCTTGTCGCTGAACAAAAGGTGGTGAAGGTGGAACATCATTATCATCATTGTTGGTTTCAGGAACCACATTTTCATTCTCCTTTGCGTGCTCCACCTGCACGCCAATTCTGTGCTGCTCATCATCAGAAACATCAGGAGAATCAATAGCATCAGAAATATCAGTAGACGTACTATCATTAAACATAACCGCCTCATTAAAAACGACATTCCTGCTCAACACAATTTTCTTAGTTTCAGGATTCCATAATCTATATGCCTTAACTCCTGAACCATAACCAAGGAAGATGCACTTAACAGCCCTTGGCTCCAACTTTCCATTATCAACATGAGCGTAAGCAGTGCAACCAAAAACTCTGAAATCTGAATAATCAGCAGGCGAACCAGACCATACCTCAATTGGAGTTTTCTTATCAAGTGGAACAGAAGGCGACCTGCTGATGAGATAACATGCGGTGGAGGCTGCTTCAGCCCAAAAACTTCTATGCATCTTTGCATTAGACAACATGCAGCGAGCCCTCGAAATAATGGTCCTGTTCATGCGTTCAGCCACGCCATTCTGTTGAGGGGTGTACGGAATGGTATGATGTCTTACCATCCCATCATTGCTGCAAAACTCATCAAATTCATTTGAACAAAATTCCATACCATTGTCAGTATGGAGTATCTTAACTTTCTTTTCAGTTTGGGTTTCTACCATAACTTTCCACTTCTTAAAAGCATTAAAAACATCAGATTTATGTTTCAGGAAATATGGCCACACTTTCCTTGAGTAATCATCAATAATAGTAAGCATGTAATTAGCACCACCATTAGAAGTTCTACGGGACGGACCCCAAACATCAGCGTGTACATAATATAAAATACCTTTGGTGGTATGAACGGAAGCATTAAATTTTACTCTTTTATGCTTACCAAATATGCAGTGCTCACAGAACTCAAGATTAGCTAAATCGCAGCCATCAGTTAGCTCTCTCTTTGCCAATTCTGCCATGCCAAGCTCACTCATATGTCCAAGACGCTTATGCCAAAGGTTAGTCTTACTAGTTTCATCAGAACTAACAGCAGCAGCAATACCAGGCAAAGTGCTACCTCTAAGGACATATAATTTCGCAGAATTCATATCACCAATCATAATAATGAGAGAACCTGATGATACCTTCAAAAGTTCTTTCCCACCTTTGTACTTGTACCCGTCACAATCAAGGGTACTCAAAGAGATCAAATTCCTCGCCATGGAGGGTATGTGTTTCACTCCTATCAACGTGCGTGTCATCCCATCATGGGTCTTGATCTGAACAGAACCAATGCCAACAATGCTGCACTGGTTGTCATTCCCCACACGCACAAAATCTCCACTCTGCACAGACTCATAAGAACTGAACCAATCTTTGTTACAACAAATATGAAACGAACATGCAGTATCAAGAATCCATTCATCATCACGTGAAACACATGCAGCCAAGACATCTAAGCAATCTCCATCAGGACTATCACTACCAGCAACAACAGCAGCCTCACCCTTACCGGTGACAACGGCAGCCTTACCATTACCATCATTATTTTTCGGTTGGTAAGTTCCATTCCTTTTCTCCTTATTCTGCAGCTTCCAACAATCATCAATATTGTGGTTAGATTTCTTACAATACCTGCAGAACTTGTCACATCCTTTGGACTTTGAGCGACCTCTGTCGCCCTTGCTCTTATCTCTGTTGTTGTGGTAGTAGTTATCTCGCTGCTCAGGCCTGCCACGGACCTCTAATGCCTCCGCCTTGGAGGACGAACTTTCAGCCTGCACCATAGATTTCATTTTCTCCTTTTGTTGGAGAGCATCATAAACTTCCGCGAGAGTTAGTTTGTCGCGGCTCAATAATATGGTGTCACGAAAATTACTGAAAGAATTAGGCAGCGAGCATAAAAGAAGAAGACCTAAATCCTCATCCTCATACTTAACTTCTATAGACTGCAAATCAGAAACAATCTCTTTCCAGGAAGATAGGTGATTCATTACCGAACCTCCCTCTTGCAACTTATGCGAGAACAGCTTCATCTTCACGTGCAATCTGCCCGTGAGATCCTTGGACAAACAGATCTCCTATAGTTTGACCCATAACTCGGCAGTGGTTTTCTCCTGCAGCACTTCCTGCAGAATATTATTGGACATATGGAGTTGAATGAACGATAAAGCCTTAAGGTCTTTCCGCTTCTCCGCATCGGTCCAGGTATCCTTCACTTTCTCGCCGAAAGCATCGATCGCTTTATCCAGATCTGAAGATTGGGCGAGAATCGCCCTCATCTTCACTTGCCACAAAGCAAATCTCGTGGTGTAGTCCAGCTGCGGTAGATCGAACTTCAGTGACGACATCTCGTAAACCCTAGATCCAAAGAACACGGGCTCTAATACCACTTGTTATAATCGAGATGCACAATAAACGAAGAACGAAAAGTAAAACACTGCAGGGGACACGAGATTTTAACGTGGAAAACCCTTGCAACACACAAGGGAAAAACCACGGGCGCCAGCCAGCAAAACTTCACTATTTCGGTGGTGTTTACAAACGCCGTGGGTGTACAATGATGCGACAAAACCCTAGCGGCGGCTTACAGGGAATATATATAGACGGTGGCAACGATCCGTACCGCGGGGGGCTGCCGCCCCCCGCACCCTCCACAGGCGTACCTGTAGGGAAAGCTTCGGCCAAAGCCTCCGGCGACGGGCCTCGCTCCGCTCGTCAGAAGTTAGCCTCCCTTTAGTATATTAATTTGGATCACAATATAACAATGGAGGTTCAGCTCATGGAAGAACCTGATTTTTTAATTGGCATTTAATTAACGGCATCAAGGGAAATTCTCGGTTAAATCGCTATATACCGATTTTATGAGAGGACACTCCCGATTTTTTTAGAATTACTTGTGGAAGTTAAAGGTATCACTGAAAATTAAGATATTTATATGGTTTCTACATGAAAAGTACTACTCAGTAAAGATAATTTTGCGTAGCGAAAGCAGACTGGATGCATTAAATATGTTTTCTGCGATTCACGGGAAGAAATTGATTTATTAGTTGCCCTTTTTCTAAGTTGATTTGGAGGGTAGTCTATTTCACAACTCATTTTTTTTTTGGAAATTGGTAAATGGGGTAGACAAAAGATATAAAGCTTAGATTTCGTGTACGAGTTTGTGCTTTACTTCTGACAATATGAAATTGGCGAAATGATATTGTTTATAACAAGGTTGGACGTTCTCAATTTTTGCAGGTTGCCATAGAACTACATAGTCCTATCTCCTACCCGAGGATTAACATGGGCATATAAATTTTGAGTGCACTCGTTTGATTGCGGTCGTACGGGCTAGCTAACATCGTTCTAACATAATACATTATGCATAGGCTTATTTTGTATTTAATCTTTCCATGGTTGAGTCATGTTGCCACTCTAGGTGAGCCATAAGTTTTGTAATATATTGTTTGAAACTACTCGTTGAAACTATGGAATAAAGGGTTCTATGTATAATTTTGATGCAGAGGCCAGGGTCATATCCCTGTTTTAGGAAAAAAAAAAGGTTGAGCTGATTGGCGATCAAGCCATAATATAGTCTTTTTGAATCCACCTCTCATCTCTCGCACCTTCCCCACTGATGTCTACGGGAGCTTCTATTCTTGTAGACAGTGTTGGGCCTCCAAGAGCAGAGGTTTGTAGAACAGCAGCAAGTTTCCCTTAAGTGGATCACCCAAGGTTTATCGATCTCAGGGAGGAATAGGTCAAAGATATCCCTCTCATGCAACCCTGCAACCACAAAGCAAGAAGTCTCTTGTGTCCCCAACACACCAAATAGGTGCACTAGTTCGGCGAAGAGATAGTGAAATACAGGTGGTATGAATAAGTATGAGCAGTAGTAACAGTGCCAGAAAAGTGCTTTGCTGTCCAGGACTGGCGTGTGGTTGATGGTGGTAATATTGCAGACAGTACAGATGCAGTAGAACAGTAAACAAGCAGCGATAGCAGTATTGGAAACAAGGCCTAGGGATCATACTTTCACTAGTGGACACTCTCAACATTGATCACATAACAGAATAAATAGATAGATGCTAGACTCTACACTCTCTTGTTGGATGATGAACACCACTAATTGCGTAGGGCTACAAGAACCCTCAATGCCGGAGTTAACAAGCTCCACAATATTCAATGTTCATATTTAAATAACCTTAGAGTGCAAGATAGATCAACACAACCAAACCAAGTACTAACATAGCATGCACACTGTGACCATCACACTATGAAAGGAGGAATAGATCATTCTCAAAAAAAGAAAAAAAAGAAAGGAGGAATAGATCACATCAATACCATCATAGTAATAGTTAACTTCATAATCTACAAGAGATCACAATCATAGCATATACCAAGTACTTCATGATGCACACACTGCCAACATTACATCATGGAGGAGGAATAGACTACTTTAATAACATCACTAGAGTAGCACATATATGAATTGTGATACAAAACTCATATGAATCTCAATCATGTAAGGCAGCTCATGAGATCATTGTATTGAAGTACATAGGAGAGAGATTAACCACATAGCTACCGGTACAGCCCCGAGCCTCGATGGAGAACTACTCCCTTCTCATGGGAGATAGCAGCGGTGATGAAGATGGCGGTGGAGATGGCAGCGGTGTCGATGGAGAAGCCTTCCGGGGGCACTTCCCCGTCCTGGCGGCGTGCCGGAACAGAGACTCCTGTCCCCCAGATCTTGGCTTTGCGATGGCGGCGGCTCTGGAAGGTTTCTCGTACCGTGGCTTTTCCGTATCGAAGTTTTAGGTCAGGGACCTTTATATAGGCGAAGAGGCGGCGTCAGAAGGTCAATGAGGCGACGACACACTAGGGGGGCGCGGGCCCCCCCTTGGCCGCGCCGGGGTCATGTGTGGTGGGCCTGTGGCCCCCCTCTGGCCTCTCTCGGGTGTTCTGGATGCTTCCGGGGATTCTAAGATGCTGGGCGTTGATTTCGTCCGATTCCGAGAATATTTCCTTACTAGGATTTCTGAAACCAAAAACAGCAGAAAACAGCAACTGGCCTTTCGGCATCTCGTCAATAGGTTAGAGCCGGAAAATGCATAAATATGACATAAAGTATGCATAAAACATGTAGATATCATCAATAATGTGGCATGGAACATAAGAAATTATCGATACGTCGGAGACGTATCAGCATCCCCAAGCTTAGTTTCTGCTCGTCCCGAGCAGGTAAACGATAACAAAGATAATTTCTGGAGTGACATGCCATCATAACCTTGATCATACTATTGTAAGCATATGTAATGAATGCAGCGATCAAAACAATGGTAAATGACATGAGTAAACAAATGAATCATAAAGCAAAGACTTTTCATGAATAGTACTTTCAAGACAAGCATCAATAAGTCTTGCATAAGAGTTAACTCATAAAGAAATAATTCAAAGTAAAGGTATTGAAGCAACACAAAGGAAGATTAAGTTTCAGCGGTTGTTTCAACTTGTAACATGTATATCTCATGGATAGTTGTCAATGTAAAGTAATATAACAAGTGCAATATGCAAGTATGTAGGAATCAATGCACAGTTCACACAAGTGTTTGCTTCTTGAGGTGGAGAGAGATAGGTGAACTGACTCAACAATAAAAGTAAAAGAATGGCCCTTCGCGGAGGGAAGCATTGATTGCTATATTTGTGCTAGAGCTTTGATTTTGAAAACAAGAAACAATTTTGTCAACGGTAGTAATAAAGCATATGTGTTATGTAAATTATATCCTACAAGTTGCAAGCCTCATGCATAGTATACTAATAGTGCCCGCACCTTGTCCTAATTAGCTCGGATTACCTGGATTATCATCGCAATGCACATGTTTTAACCAAGTGTCACAAAGGGGTACCTCTATGCCGCCTGTACAAAGGTCTAAGGAGAAAGCTCGCATCGGATTTCTTGCTATTGATTATTCTCAACTTAGACATCCATACCGGGACAACATAGACAACAGATAATGGACTCCTCTTTTATGCATAAGCATTCAACAACAATTAATTTTCTCATATGAGATTGAGGATATTTGTCCAAAACTAAAACTTCCACCATGGATCATGGCTTTAGTTAGCGGCCCAATGTTCTTCTCTAACATTATGCATGCTCTAACCATTCTAGCGGTAAATCTCCCTTACTTCAGACAAGACGGACATGCATAGCAACTCACATGATATTCAACAAAGAGTAGTTGATGGCGTCCCCAGGAACATGGTTATCGCACAACAAGCAACTTAATAAGAGATAAAGTGCATAAGTACATATTCAGTAACACAATAGTTTTTAGGCTATTTGTCCCATGAGCTATATATTGTAAAGGTAGAGGATAGAAATTTAAAGGTAGCACTCAAGCAATTTACTTTGGAATGGCGGAGAAATACCATGTAGTAGGTAGGTATGGTGGACACAAATGGCATAGTGGTTGGCTCAAGGATTTTGGATGCATGAGAAGTATTCCCTCTCGATACAAGGTTTAGGCTAGCAAGGCTATTTGAAACAAACACAAGGATGAACCGGTGCAGCAAAAATCACATAAAAGACATATTGTAAACATTATAAGACTCTACACCGTCTTCCTTGTTGTTCAAACACTTTACTAGAAATTATCTAGACCTTAGAGAGACCAATTATGCAAACCAAATTTTAGCAAGCTCTATGTATTTCTTCACTAATAGGTGCAAAGTATATGATGCAAGAGCTTAAACATGAGCACAACAATTGCCAAGTATCACATTATCCAAGACATTCTACCAATTACTACATGTAGCATTTTCCGTTTCCAACCATATAACAATTAACGAAGCAGTTTCAACCTTCGCCATGAAAATTAAAAGCTAAGAACACATGTGTTCATATGAACCAGCGGAGCGTGTCTCTCTCCCACACAAGCATTTATTCAAAAAAAACAAAAACGAAAACATACAGACGCTCCAAGTAGAGTACATAAGATGTGACCGAATAAAAACATAGTTTCAAGAGAAGGAACCTGATAATTTGTCGATGAAGAAGGGGATGCCTTGGGCATCCCCAAGCTTAGACGCTTGAGTCTTCTTAAAATATGCAGGGATTAACCACCGGGGCATCCCAAGCTTAGACTTTTCACTCTTCTTGATCGTAGTATATCATCCTCCTCTCTTGACCCTTGAAAACTTCCTCCACACCAAACTCGAAACAAACTCATTAGAGGGTTAGTGCATAATCAAAAATCCACATGTTCAGAGGTGACACAATCATTCTTAACACTTCTGGACATTGCCCAAAGCTTCTGAAAGTTAATGGAACAAAGAAATCCATTCAACATAGCAAAAGAGGCAATGCGAAATAAAAGGCAGAATCTGTCAAAACAGAACAGTCCGTAAAGATGAATTTTAAAGAGGCACCAGACTTGCTCAAATGAAAATTCTAAAATTGAATGAAAGTTGCGTACATATCTGAGGATCACTCACGTAAATTGGCATAATTTTCTGAGTTACCTACAGAGAATTAGGCCTAGATTCGTGACATCAAGAAATATGTTTCTGCGCAGTAATCCAAATCTAGTATGAACCTTACTATCAAAGACTTTACTTGGCACAACAATCCAATAAAATAAGATAAGGAGAGGTTGCTACAGTAGTAACAACTTCCAAGACATAAATATAAAACAAAATTACTGTAGCAAAATAAACACATGGGTTATCTCCCAAGAAGTGCTTTCTTTATAGCCATTAAGATGGGCTCAGCAATTTTAATGATGCACTCGCAAGAAATAGTATTTGAAGCAAAAGAGAGCATCAAGAGCAAATTAAAAACAAATTTAAGCCTAACATGCTTCCTATGAAAAGGAATCTTGTAAATAAACAAATTCATGAAGCATAATGCAACAAGCATAGAAAGATAAAACAAGTGCAGCTTCAAGATTTTCAGCATATAGAGAGGTGTTTTAGTAACATGAAAATTTCTACGACCATATTTTCCTCTCTCATAATAACTTTCAGTAGTATCATGAGCAAACTCAACAATATAACTATCACATAAAGCATTCTTATCACGAGTCTCATGCACAAAATTATTACTCTCCACATAAGCATAATCAATTTTATTAGTAATAGTGGGAGCAAATTCAACAAAGTAGCTATCATTATTATTCTCATCATCATATATAGGAGGCATATTGTAATCATAATCAAATTTATCCTCCATAACAGGCGGTACCAAAAGGCTACTATCATTATAATCATCATAAATAGGAGGTAAAGTATCATCAAAGTAAATTTTCTCCTCAATGCTTGGGGGACTAAAAAGATCATGCTCATCAAAACCAGCTTCCCCAAGCTTAGAATTTTCCATATCATTAGCAACAATAGTGTTCAAAGTGTTCATACTAATATGTTCCATGGGTTTTTTAATTTTCGGATCAAACCATCCATGTCTTAAATCAGGAAATAGAATAAGAAGCTCATTGTTGTCCATTATGCCTTACTAGTGTAAAACAAGAAACAAAAAGATGCAATTGTAGGATCTAAAGGAAATAGCTTCGAGCACAAACACAATGACGCCAGAAAAGTACTGTTACCTGGAACCGGAGTATGAGTGCCTTTTACCTTTCCTCCCCGGCAACGACGCCAGAAAAGTGCTTGCTGGCGCGTGGTTGACGAGGGAGGAAATGGTGTAGCTTTCCTTCGTTCCCCGGCAACGGCGCCAGAAAAGTGCTTGATGTCTACGGGAGCTTCTATTCTTGTAGACAGTGTTGGGCCTCCAAGAGCAGAGGTTTGTAGAACAGCAGAAAGTTTCCCTTAAGTGGATCACCCAAGGTTTATCGATCTCAGGGAGGAAGAGGTCAAAGATATCCCTCTCATGCAACCCTGCAACCATAAAGCAAGAAGTCTCTTGTGTCCCCAACACACCAAATAGGTGCACTAGTTCGGCGAAGAGATAGTGAAATACAGGTGGTATGAATAAGTATGAGCAGTAGTAACAGCGCCAGAAAAGTGCTTTGCTGTCCAGGACTGGCGTGTGGTTGATGGTGGTAATATTGCACAAAGACAGATGCGGTAGAACAAAGAAACAAGCAGCGATAGCAGTATTGGAAACAAGGCCTAGGGATCATACTTTCACTAGTGGACACTCTCAACATTGATCACATAACAGAATAAATAGATAGATGCTAGACTCTACACTCTCTTGTTGGATGATGAACACCACTAATTGCGTAGGGCTACAATAACCCTCAATGCCGGAGTTAACAAGCTCCACAATATTCAATGTTCATATTTAAATAACCTTAGAGTGCAAGATAGATCAACACAACCAAACCAAGTACTAACATAGCATGCACACTGTGACCATCACACTATGAAAGGAGGAATAGATCACATCAATACCATCATAGTAATAGTTAACTTCATAATCTACAAGAGATCACAATCATAGCATATACCAAGTACTTCATGATGCACACACTGCCAACATTACATCATGGAGGAGGAATAGACTACTTTAATAACATCACTAGAGTAGCACATAGATGAATTGTGATACAAAACTCATATGAATCTCAATCATGTAAGGCAGCTCATGAGATCATTGTATTGAAGTACATAGGAGAGAGATTAACCACATAGCTACCGGTACAGCCCCGAGCCTCGATGGAGAACTACTCCCTCCTCATGGGAGATAGCAGCGGTGATGAAGATGGCGGTGGAGATGGCAGCGGTGTCGATGGAGAAGCCTTCCGGGGGCACTTCCCCGTCCCGGCGGCGTGCCGGAACAGAGACTCCTGTCCCCCAGATCTTGGCTTCGCGATGGCGGCGGCTCTGGAAGGTTTCTCGTACTGTGGCTTTTCCGTATCGAAGTTTTAGGTCAGGGACCTTTATATAGGCGAAGAGTCGGCGTCAGAAGGTCAACGAGGCGACGACACACTAGGGGGGCGCGGGCCCCCCCTTGGCCGCGCCGGGGTCATGTGTGGTGAGCCTGTGTCCCCCCTCTGGCCTCTCTCGGGTGTTCTGGATGCTTCCGGGGATTCTAAGATGCTGGGCGTTGATTTCGTCCGATTCCGAGAATATTTCCTTACTAGGATTTCTGAAACCAAAAACAACAGAAAACAGCAACTGGCCCTTCGGCATCTCGTCAATAGGTTAGTGCCGGAAAACGCATAAATATGACATAAAGTATGCATAAAACATGTAGATATCATCAATAATGTGGCATGGAACATAAGAAATTATCGATACGTCGGAGACGTATCACCCACCGCCCTTGAGAGTCGTCAGGTTCATCCCGGATCCGATCCCTCTCACCTCTGGCGGTCCTGCCGGTCGATGCAGAGATGATTAGGAGGCCGAACACCTCTTGTACAGAGTAGTAGTAGGTGTAGATCTAGGACTTGGTTTATGATGTGTCTTGCCTTCATGGCTTTTGGCTTTTTGTCGTGGTGGAGCTCCACTCTGGTGCCTGCGAGTGGTGGTTGGAGTGTCCCTGGTCCTCTCCTGGGTAGCATTCCATGGTGGGAGGCGTCGTCGATTAAGGGGTCTGGTGCAAGCTCGAAAATGGTAACGTGTGCCCGTACGGTGTGACCGTACCACATGTCGGTGGCATCATTTCTTCAAGTAATTTAACCATGCGGAGACGGATCTCGTATCATAGCTACAGAGAAACCAGACAACCACCAAACCTCACTTCCGAAAGGGATCTAGAGGGGAACTCACTAAAGGGGATCCATCACGCATCTGCTTGGATCTTGGATCTTGGAGGCTTGGGCATCATCTTCATCAACACCATTGCAAAAATCATCATCTTCGTCATCATCCATATCGGTGTAATACAGACTGATAGATTGGTTTTCACTTGTATCCATTCGATCCACCATACTCCGTTTGTATTCATCATGATGCTATTCGCTCCCCATGAGTGATTAATCCCATTTGTTCTCCAGGAGATGGAGGAACCCTAGTATTTCTATGAACTAAAATAAAGATTTGTGTTGTTTAGTTGTTATATGTGAAAGTGATGGTTGTCTTTGATGATGTTATATGTTGTGCACCATGCAATATTTTCCATTAGGGACTTCAAATGCAATCATCGTTAAGCATAGTTGGAGGTACGTGGTGTGGGCGTACAGGTGATAACAATTCGCCGCCTCTTTCAATCATGTCTTAGCGAGGAGCAAGAGGTACAAGAGCCTATGACCATAGCTACGAGAAGACCCTTACTTACTAGACCTATGTGGCGTGCTACGGGATAAGGTAGTGGTTATGCGGGATGTGGAACAATGCTTCTAGGAGAAACTTTATTCGGGCATCTCCTCACTTCACACACATGTACATAGCAGTAAACATATTGAATCGTAATCAACATAGTACCCATGCAAGTGGTAAATCCGCACCTCCCCAAGAACGCTTTACCCACATTGAGTTTCTAGCACTTCATAGTATTAGCGCAGTCTCGTTTCCTTTTACAACTTTATTTACTATTGCTTTATTGTCACTTTACAATCACCTTATTTACCTTGCCTAGAATTAAAATAGCTCTTAGATATAATTTAGTGAAGATAAAGCGAAGAAATAAAACCA
This sequence comes from Lolium perenne, assembly GCF_019359855.2. Lineage (NCBI taxonomy): Eukaryota > Viridiplantae > Streptophyta > Magnoliopsida > Poales > Poaceae > Lolium > Lolium perenne. The sequence continues at coordinate 145,447,253 of NC_067250.2, read as the reverse complement.
TAACCAATCAGATCCACCGTGGATTCGATACTCTTACTTTTGAAAACTAGCTACACCACTACAAGAAAAGTTGCCATGGCCGATGAATTGAAAGTCGCGCCGTAGTTGCTGATGCACCATGCCCAACGATTTTTTTCTGTCTCCGTGGTGTATGTCAACATTTTTTTCTCATTTTTGAGGCCATCTAGCCCGACGTAAACGTGGAAAACTTCGCGTATGGTGGCCCGGGACGTGGTGCATGATGAATTCTCGGGTGCACCGGCCGAGTCAATGCAAATCCGCACCGTTCAGGGATGTAGGGCCCAGCTGGTAGCCTCTCTGGCATTGTTTTTTTCTCGATCGCGCCATCTCGTTCAATGTTCTTCGATCGAGCCATTTACAATGCAGGATCATGGGTCCCGCATGTCATCATCTATGAACAAAAATTCTTTCTTTTCTTCGATTTTTTTGACCCCCTGATTTTTAGCTACTTCCTTTTTTTCTTTTGATCCCGTGCCGCCCTGGAAACGTTGAGACCGCTGCTGCAAAATGGGACCCGCATGTCATCTTCTATGTACAATCAAGTTTTTTTTCTTGGAGTTATTTTTAGCACCTGATATTTGGTCACTTGCCTTTTACTTTCGATCTCGTGCGCATCTGAAACATTGAGACCGCTGCTGCAAAATGGGACCCGCATGTCATCCTCTATGTGCAATCAAATTTCATTTCTTGGAGTTATTTTTGGCACCTGATATTTAGTCACTTGCTTAGTGGGCTGGCCCATTTAAGTTTTGACCAGTCAACCTTAGAGGTTATGCCCGACACACGTACCTAATTGACCATCCCAGTTATATAGTTGACCGGTCAAACTAAGTCAGCTGGCCCGGCCTGCTTAAGGCGTGGCAGGCCTTGTGTGGGCCTACCATCTACCACGGGGTTTCAGCCGGTTAACGGCGTTAACTGACAGTTAACGGCGTCTACCACGTGTCAGTTTGCATGACATCAGCAGTCAACAGCCTCTGAAAAACTCTTCTGCAACGGTTCGATTTTTCGTGACCAAAGGGCGCCCAAACGTGACGCACTGAAAATCTGTGGTATGCCTTTAATCTGTGGTATGCCTTTACTTGCATTTCCCCTTGTTAGCTATATGTCTTCCTTTTGAGAAATATGTCCTATCAACAGTGGCTCTTTAAGTGTTGCTAAGCTTTATACACTTGACCTCGAAAGTGTGAGTGTGTGCTATAGTAATCTCATACTATGTTTTTTTTTGACAATCAATACCACATATATTTATAGCAACAAATAGTACATGGTAGAGATACATGAACTGACTCCAACGATTACAAAATAAAGTCTAAAAGATAGTAACAATTCTTCGAAGTCTTTAATTTCTTTCCTTTTCCAGAACACAATCTTGTACTCTTCTGAAGGCAGCCAAAGATCGATAACGAACCATAGACCTGTAGATACCGACGGAAGTTCTCCCATAATTTTTTGAGCCGCAATGCCAAGGCTGCGTGCACGAACGCAACCATTAAAGCAGTCATACAACATCGGCAAGAGTACCAACACCAGTATGTTAGGGAATAATAACCGACTAGCTCAGTAATCTCATACTATGTTGGTGCTAAAAACAAAGAAAGAAAAAGAAAGCAATAGATACACATAGAGAAAAGGAAAATGCAAAAGGAAAAGGAGAAAAAGAGTGTGTCTATGTTACCCAAGTGTCCATCCAATACATAGAGAAACATGAAAGCTTATGAGAAAGAAAGAGAGAGTGTGAGAGAGGAAATTGTGCTAATCAATTGCTTCTTCCATTTTGTAACCGCGCTAGTCTCTCTTGTATTGGTGAGACATGAGTGTATAGTCTTGGTTAGGTCAATTTCGTTCTTTCCACATTTCCTTGTCACACTAACGTCATTTATCTTATTGTGTGAGCTCCTTTGTTTCCATCAATTTTGTTCATCACCTTTGATTTTTTTAATATTTAGGTTTTACCAGCTTAAACGATAGACTTTACATTGTATTCTTTCATTTGCATTTCCACAATAAATACCTATCCACCCAAAATCCTTTTGCGTGTTTTGCGCTTTACCACACTTTTTAAAAATTTTAGTTGCTCCCTGCTTAATCCGTTGATCCAATACTATCTAGAAAAGGTGGGATCAAAGCGTAGGATCCCCAGCCACATCAATTTCAACCATATTGCAATATCTATAGTGAATCATGTGTAGTGTAAATGGAGAACATGGTACCGCAACATTGATTTTGAATGAGATTATCAGTATGTGAAAAGAAATTAACATTGCCTCACACAACAATGCATACAACAACGGTTTGAACGAATCAATACAAGACATGATGAAGAATTCAAAGATATCAGGAACAACTTAGCCCCCATGGGTAATCCAATGGTGTCCATACAAAAATAAAATATAAATCTTGGCACCGTCACCATCATTAAAGATCATCAATCTCTTCGTGCAAGCATAGCTCAAGTCATCCAGGTGAATCATCACACTCAAACTCCCACCACAGAGGAAACTACCACCAGAATGGGAATTATCAAGAGCGGCATGGAAGAGCCTCAAGTACGCCTACAACGCTAAGAATGATCCACAAGGCGCCATGAACTTGATGACCAACCTTTAAAAAATTCCATCATAGTCACCAGTGCCAGGAAAACATGAGCTACCTCCAAACCTACAAGTCATCAAAGATTGTCTTCACGGCGCCAATAACAATCAAGAACAACCAAGGTATGCGAACTAGAATCGCCCATGACACGGCATCATAAATAATGGAACCAAACCGTGAACCAAAAGATGAACTAAGTGACCCAAGTGATGATAATTAGGAAGAACAACCACGTAGAAGGCACCAAGATCGCTAGGCTCGTCCTCACCATCCTCATCATGCACAAAATAGTGTCGATGACTCGAGGTCTAGGAAACTGATACGTCTCCAACGTATCTATAATTTCTGATGTTCCATGCTAATTTTATGACAATACCTACATGTTTTGCTCACACTTTATAATGATTTTATGCATTTTCCGGAACTAGCCTATTAACAAGATGCCGAAGTGCCAGTTCCTGTTTTCTGTTGTTTTTGGTTCCAGAGAGGGTGTTCGGGAAATATTCTCGGAATTCGACGAAACGAAAGCCCAAGGCCTTATTTTTCCCGGAAAGTTCCAGAACACCGAAGGAGAGCCGGAGGAGGGCCAAGGGGGACCCACACCATAGGGGGGCATGGGTCCCACCCTGGCCGCGCCGCCACCATGTGGTGAGGGAGCCCTGGCGCCCTTCTGACTCTGCCTCTTCGCCTATTTAACCCCTCGTGACCTAAAAACGCGACACCAATTGACGAAACTCCAGAAAGACTCCAGGGACGCTGCCGCCATCGCGAAACTCCAATTCGGGGGACAGAAGTCTCTGTTCCGGCACCCTGCCGGGACGGGGAATCGCCCCCGGAGTCATCTTCATCGACACCACCGCCATCTTCATCGCCATTGCTGTCTCCTATGATGAGGAGGGAGTAGTTCTCCCTCGAGGCTGGGGGCTCTACGCCTCTACCGGTAGCTATGTGGTTCATCTCTCTCTCCCATGTACTTCAATACAATGATCTCATGAGCTGCCTTACATGATTGAGATCCATATGATGAGCTTTGTAATCTAGATGTCGTTATGCTATTCAAGTGGATTTTACTTATGTGATCTCTGGAGACTCTTTGTCCCACGTGTGTAAAGGTGACAGTGTGTGCACCGTGTGGGTCTTTTAGGCTATATTTCACAGAATACTTGTTCACTGGGTTATGATTTGAGTTGGATGTCTCTATGAAATTGTGGTGTGTTAGTACCTCCTATGAATGCTCACAGTGACAGCGTGGGGTGTTTATTAGTAGTTGGGAATACATCTTTAAGGTTTGCTTTGCAGCCCTACACGGTGAATTAGTGTTCGTTATCCTGCCAGAGAGTAATTCAGAATAGCACAGTGAAGTGCTTATATTTATATTCCTTTATGGTAACATTGTTGAGAGTGTCCACTAGTGAAAGTATGATCCCTATGCCTTGTTTCTAAGCATTGAAACACCGTTTCCAACAAGTTCTGCTACATGTTTGCTTGCTGCCATTTTTATTTCAGATTGCAATTACTACTTACAATCATCCATATTACTTGTATTTTACTATCTCTAAGCCGAACTAGTGCACCTATACATCTGACAAGTGTATTAGGTGTGTTGGGGACACAAGAGACTTCTTGTATCTTAATTGCAGGGTTGCTTGAGAGGGATATCTTTGACCTCTACCTCCCTGAGTTCGATAAACCTTGGGTGATTCACTTAAGGGAAACTTGCTGCTGTTCTACAAACCTCTGCTCTTGGAGGCCCAACACTGTCTACAGGAATAGAAGCGTGCGTAGACATCAGAAACATAAAGTGAACTTGTCTCCTTTACTTTCTTCACAATTACTATTTTGTTTCCATACTCTATTTGATATGCTCAGTGAGCTCAATCATTGCATTTCTATTTGGTATCATGACAACTCAGAGTGCTTTAACCATCGTTGCTTACTGCACGTGCTTCATCTTGTATCTTATATGTGGTAGAACTTCAATTTATTCTCCGTTATCACTTTATGCTTAACACTATACTTTATAACACTTATCCGTTGTGTAGCTATTTGCCAATATTTGTGCCTTAAATTCTAAAATGGCAATAATTTTAGAATAACTCATATTCACCAAGATCTTTGAGCACCATATTAAGCAAGTTATGTGCATTCTTTGCAATGAAAGGCATTATGCCAACCTCCCCAAATGCACATATGCTAGAGATAAAAAAAAGTGGACAGTCGTCTCTTCGAAATGCATAGAAGTGCATGACTCAAAAGTTGAGGCAATTATAAATTGTCTCACTCCAACATCCTTTGCACAAGTGAGGATTTCCACGGTATTTTTGGTTTCTATTGATGTTTAGTGAAGATTTTAGCACCATAGCCTTCGCACTCGAGAAAGTAACAAAGAAAAAGGTTCATTCGCATGAGGCAATGCACAACAAAAATATTTTGATGATATAAAGAAGAGCCTAAACAAAGATCCTCTCCTTGTTGGAATGGAATTGGAATTGGTGTTGCTCTCATACAAAATGCATGTAGCGTTGTGCCTCCCATGGCGAGAAATTTAACAGAGAATGCTTGAACTATCTAATCTATGATAGGGAATTGGTTGCCCGCGTTCTTATCTTGGAAGTTTGATAACACTATTTGTGGCCCATATAGTTTATCATTCATTCCAATCAGGAGTCTTCGAAAATATTTGGAAGGTCAAGCCAACTTAAACGAAAGACGCGATAAGTGGGTGAAATTTATTGGATCTTTCTCTTATGTCAGGAAATACAAAAAGGGGAAATAAAACATAGGCGCTTACACACTTTTGCACAAGAACATAACCCTTCTTATGCATCTTGATATTCATGTTTTAGGTCTTAAGATCAGTTATTTGCACTCTTCTGACACATTCTTTGGATACATTTTTTTGCGAAGTGTTCAACTAAAAAAGGTATTGAAGATTTCTATTTGCACAAAGATTATTTTGTTCAAGGCTAATAAACTTTGGATGCCTTAGTCCTCTCTCCGAAGTTTACTTTTGCAAGAATCATGTGGAGGTGGACTCACGAGACATTTTAGATGTGAGAAGACTTATGACATTCTACACACTACTATTGGCAAAGAATGAAGAGCGGCGTGGAGCGACGTGTTCTCCGATACAACACATACTTATAAGCTAAGTCAAATTCCAATGCCTTTGGTCTCTACACTCCCTTACCAATACCACATGCATTTTGGTCGGACATAAGCATGAATTTCATATTAGGATTGCCTAGAACAAAGCATGGCCATGATTTTATATTTGTATTAGTTCATGGATCCTCAAAGATGGCTCACGTACTTATTCCTTGCCATAGAGCGGATGATGCTTCACATATTGCAAATCCATTTTTAGGGATATTGTTCATCTACATGTATTTCTAAAGAGGATTGCTTGTGACGGTACAGCACGCGTCCGTTGGGAACCCCGAGAGGAAGGTGTGATGCGTACAGCGGCGAGTTTTCCCTCAGTAAGAAACCAAGGTTATCAAATCCAGTAGGAGTCAAGAAGCACGTTGAAGGTTGTTGGTGGCGGAGTGTAGTGCGGCGCAACACCAGGGATTCCGGCGCCAACGTGGAACCTGCACAACACAATCCAAGTACTTTGCCCCAACTTAACAGTGAGGTTGTCAATCTCACCGGCTTGCTGTAACAAAGGATTAGATGTATAGTTGTTATCACCAGAATTTGACCGAGTCAGAGGTGGGCCGCGATCAAGATGGGCTTGAAGATTATATACGGAAGAAATACGTGAATCGGCCTTATATGCAAAGTTTGGGCTAGTTTGCCCTTGTATCTGTAATATAGTAGATCGCATCTTAGATTAGAAGATAGAGTTTGACCCGTGCACGGTTAGGTGCACGCCTAAATTAGAAAGTCCCCTGGACTATAAATATGTATCTAGGGTTTATGAAATAAACAACAACCAACGTTCACCACAAATCAATCTCGGCGCATCGCCAACTCCTTCGTCTCGAGGGTTTCTACCGGTAAGCATCATGCTGCCTAGATCGCATCTTGCGATCTAGGCAGCACAAGCTTATTTCGTTGTTCATGCGTTGCTCGTACTGAAGCCTTTTTGATGGCGAGCAACGTAGTTATCTTAGATGTGTTAGGGTTAGCATTGTTCTTCGTATCATATGCTGTCGTAGTGCAACCCTTACACATCTAGCCGCCCTTACACCTATCTTAGGCGTAGGGGCGGCACCCCGCTTGATCGTTATTTAGTAGATCCGATCCGTTACGGTTGCTCCTTGTTCTTCAAGGATTAGTTTAATATCTGCAATAGTTAGGCCTTACAAAGGGTTGGAGGATCCAGCGACGCGTAGGGTGTCGTTTGCTAGCCCTAGACAGGATGTTCCGAGGATCAACCTCGTGTTGGTTTTTAGGCCTTGTCTAGGATCGGCTTACGGTCACCGTACGTGGCCGCGAGGCCCAATCGTGAGTAGGATGATCCGATTATGCGGTGAAAACCCTAAATCGTCGTAGATCGTTTTAGCTTTATCTTGATCAAGCAGGACCACCATATATTCGTGCACCTCGTACGAATCATGGGTGGATCGGCTCCTTGAGCCGATTCACAGGATAACCTGAGAGCCGATCGAGGCTCGTATTTAATGTTTACGTGTATGCCATGCAGGAAACTAAGCGAGGCATCTCCATCACCTTCCTGACCAGGTATAGGTCAGGTGGCACGCCCTTGCACCAGCATCGGACGTGCGTACCAGAGGCTTTGCGGGCCGTCGCTCGGAGGGACCAGGGCCAGCCGCAGCCCTAAGTTGTTCCCGGCTCTACTGTGTTGCCCGTCGCTACTCGCCAGTGGGTTTCTGACCGCAACACATTCTGGCACGCCCGGTGGGACGAGCTTCGACGTCAACCACATCGCCATCTACATCTGGGATGGCGGACGGCACCCCAGTCACGTACGAGGATTTGACCGACGAGCTCAAGAAGAAGTATGACGAGGTCAAAGCAATCCTCGAAGCCGACCTCATCGGCTCTTTTCACAGAACCCGTTCACATGGCATCAGGTGGAAGGGGTTCTCGCCTGATGGTGCGCTCGATGGGATAGACCTCTCTGCCCTGTCAGAAGAACGCACCAGGTCCCCACGTCAGGAGATCAACTACATGGTGGCTCACTCGCTGCACCGCCACTCTGAGAACCTGGTGAACACTTTGGAGCGTGTCGCTCTCCGGGTGATCCAGGAGATCATGAGGCACCAGTACTCTCCGTCAGGACCAGCTCTCGGGACACACCAAGGAGAGATGCCACTCCAGTCCCGTCCACCGCTGCCATTTGCGTTGGCAGCACCAGAAGTGCCGAATTCACCGGCATTCGTCGTCTACAAGATCGGTGGTGACCCTAGTGACTGCCAGTTCTTGCATGAGGCGCCTAAGGAGATCCCTCGCGGGTACATGTGCACATACGTGCCAGGCTGCGGTAACTGGGCACTCACAAACCAGGCCGCGACAGCAGGGACTTCTGGGAAAGCAGGAGGAACGTCAGCGATAGATCTTGAGAAGCAGACGTGGCTAGCTAAATATGCCACCCCGACGAACCTCCAGAGCTCAGCTCCTGCAGTTGGCTCAGAGCTGGAAAAGCAAGCATGGCTGGCTAAGTACGCCACCCCGGCGAATCTTCAGAGTTCGACTCCTGCAGCCAGCACCGTGGATCAGATCAGTACGATCTTGAGGGACCAGTTCGGCATGGTGCCGAAAAGGAGGACAATCGGCTATTCCAAGCCGTACCCCGATGAATACGAGTTGGTCCCGCTACCACCCAAGTATCGGCTCCCTGACTTCTCCAAGTTCAGTGGATCAGATGGTTCCAGCTCCATCGAGCATGTGAGCCGATATTTGGCACAGCTAGGAACGGCCTCAGCGTCGGATCCACTACGCGTGAGGTTCTTCGCACAGTCCCTCACGGGATCGGCTTTCGGGTGGTACACTTTGTTGCCACCGGACTCGATCCGGACTTGGAAGCAGTTGGAAGAACAGTTCCACATGCAGTTTCACTCAGAAGCTTCCGAGTCTGGCCTTGCCGATCTAGCACAGATACGTCGAGCGTGGAGAAAGCGTGGTAGAATACATCCAGCGCTTCAAATCTGAGGAACCGATGTTATTCGGCTCGTGTGACTGAAAAAGAGGCGATCGAGTTGGCGTGGTGGGCCTTGCCTCACAAATCAAGGATATGGCCTCCCAAGCAGACTACCCTTCACCGGCGCACATGGTTCGAAAGCGTCAGCATATGAACAGCGCCACCCGGACTTGTACCAGGACAAATTCAAGCGTGCGGTAGTCCTGGTTGAGGCGGATGAAGACGAAGGCTCTGCGGGAGATCAAGAGGTAGCAGTGGCTGAATGGACTCGGGGGGCAACCCCCGTGTCCTGCAAATGGGTTAAGCCACCAGGTCCGCCCAGAGGGTTTGATTTTGACGTGACCAAAACTGAGCAAATCTTCGACCTCTTACTCAAGGAGAAGCAGTTGAAGATACCCGAAGGCCTCAAAATCCCCACGGTGCAGGAGCTGAACGGAAAGCCATACTGCAAATGGCATAACTCGGTCTCCCATGCCACCAACGACTGCAGGGTGTGGCGTCAGCAGATCCAAATGGCGATAGAACAAGGACGTCTGATTTTCAACCAGTACGCCAAGAAGGTCGACACCCACCCCTTCCCCGCCGTTAACATGGTGGAGTGCACTTACCCTGAAGGTTGCCAGCCAGGATCCTCGTTCAGCATCAACATGGTAGGACCTGGACACCACTCTGGCAAGGATGGAGACGAGGGCAGCTGCTCTCGTAGCAAGGACACAGAGGAGGCCGCTCCACGCGATCGGCTCCGTCACGATGGCAAGCGCTACGTCACAGAGGGAGAAGTGAAGAACATAAGATATCAGCGACCTCTCTCTGATCACCTCCTCAACAAGTATGTCAGTCAATATAGCCAACGCCGATGATCCAACGACGATGATGATAGAGACCGTCTGGCTAGGGACGCCAGGAGACATCGTCGGCATGATCGCAATGAGGAGGAGGACGAGCGCCGTGCCAAAGAAAAATCAAGGGAGCAAGACGACGAAGATAGGCACTGGGACTGCCCCTTCTTCAGACACTGCTGGGATTCAGGAATGAGCCGATTGCCTACAATCGGCAATTGCCCAGAATGTAACCAGAAGAAGAAGGAGGCAGCCAACGTGTCCGTGTTCCAACGCTTAGGGCCTCTCCCACCGCGAAGCAAACACGCTGAGTCCCCTCGGATGGAAGATCTCGAGGATTTGGAAGACGAGGGAGAAGAAGATGACAGGTACCACCGACCAAGGTGGTGCCCTGATGGACTCAGCCGTTCGCAAAAGCGTAGGGTTCAGCGATTGCGCGGCTTGAAGGAAGCCGAAAGGTTATACCTGCACACGCTAAGGAAGGCGCGGCCTGATCTGGCCGCGAAAATTCAGCGAACCCTAGATGAAGAGGGTCGACCACAAAAGATGGTGTGGCGCCCCAAGCAAAGGAAAGCCGATGATGAGACATCGGCTGGCACAAACATGGTGTTCATCCTTCCTTCGGAGTTCAGTGCTCCAGGATTAGACGAGGCACCTGTGGCACAACTTGACTGCGGCCCACGGCCGGTTATCTTTGAGAAGCCACGAGAAAGAAGCTACAGACATCTGAAGGCCCTGTACTTGCGAGGTTATATCGATGGGAGGCCTGTCAATAAGATGCTGGTGGACACCGGAGCGGCAGTCAACATTATGCCATACTCTATGCTACGTCGGTTGGGACGCTCTAGCTCAGATCTAATCAAGACCAACGTGACATTGAGCGATTTCAACGACCAAGCGTCTGACGCACAAGGTGTTCTGAACGTGGATCTGACCGTAGGAAGGAAAACTATCCCTATGACGTTCTTCATCGTCGATAGCAAGAGCACCTATGCTGTTCTACTAGGAAGAGATTGGATCCACGCCAACTGTTGCATTCCCTCCACGATGCACCAATGCGTAATACAGTGGGATGGAGATGAGGTAGAGGTCGTCCAGGCCGATGACTCAGCCGAAATTTCAACGGCTGGCATGAACGCTTGGGAAGCAGCAGGCCAAGAGCCACTCTCAGGTATCAATTTGGACGACTGCGAGCGCATCGACGTGACGAAGGGCAGGGTTAGGCTGGTCTTATCCACTGGCCTGACCGTGTAGCAAGAGCAAACCGATGAGCAAATGTGGCGAGGCCGATCCTTGGGATCGGCCCCCAAAGGTATATGAAGGAAAAGCACAACGCCTTCATTGAACACTTCGATCAATATGGAGGCCGATTCCAGCAATCGGCCAAAATTATCCTCACCACATGTTCTGCTTGTGTTCAACATTGATCCTACCGGAGCCGACGTGCAAATTGCAGAGCCGATATCTGCAGTTCCCTGACAGATTCGGCTCAGGGGGCACCTAATCAGGTGTGAGGTGAACATGTGCAGATGAACATGTGTGCAGTGAAATATTAGGGGCCGATAGAAAAAATCGGCCAGTAAAAAAAAAATTCATGACATACAGCCGATGCAAGGGCATCGACTTTAGAACTAAGAAACGAAGCCGATGCGCAGCCATCGACTCTAGTACAATTATACAAGATCTACCGGATTTCGACTAGATCCAGTTCATCTGTGAGGCCCTCTGCTTCCTCAAGGGGACAAACAATGAGAGCTTCCTCAGCTGCAATGAGCCGATTGCAACAGTACTGTAGTGTTTCGTCTACAATATCGGCTTTCAACGGAGGAAGAAGTAATCGATGGGGTCAAGAGCGACTGAGTCAGCAGGGTGGCTGTGTCAGAATTACCTGAGTTCCAAGCCTTTTGCCTGATCTGTGCATCCTTACCAGTATTCTCGCCTTGGCTGAGGCTCGGGGGGCAGCTGGCCTGGTAGATGCTCTGTTTTAGAAGCCGATTGAGGCGTCATCGGCTGATCCTCTGTTGCAACCTCCTTCAAAAATGGTGAGTTCATGCAGAAGAAAATTGTTGGGCCTGGTTGGAAGAGTTTAAAGGCTCTCTTGAAGACTTCACATTATCCACCAGATCTCAAGGTCATCAGTTGAAGAATTGGAGGATGGATCGTAAAGGACCGATGCATTGCTATCGGATCATTAAGCATTGGCTAAGGGGACAAATCGGCAAAATCAGTATGAGGGGAAATCGGCTAAATTAAGCTCAAAGGAAATCGGCAAAATCAAATTGGGAGAAGTTCTTTATTGATAAGGAAGATTTCTTACATAAAGAGCTGATTGCTCTCAAACGGAAGTAGTAGGGGATATATTGCCCCATCTACTACTACTGATCCTATGCTAAAGGTCCTATCTACGGGCCGTCGCTGCCCTCGTCGTCGCCATCGTCGCCGCTGTCGGCGCTACTCCCGGCGGGCTCGTCGTCGCTGCTCCAGCAGCCGCCGGCCGGGCCCTCATTGTCCTCATCCTCCTCGTCAGCGTCGTCATCGTCGCTGTCGAAGTCACTGAGGTTCCCCGGCCAGGGACAGAAGCGTTTGGTCGGTGGCTCATCGGAGGAGGTGTCGTCCTCCTCCTCCTCCTCCTTCTCCTCCTCTTCCTCCTCGGGAGAGGTGAAGTCGTCGCAGGAGAAGCGATCGTCATCGCTCTCCTCCTCCGTTTCCCCGTCGGCGAGGAAGCGGAGGTCGCTTTCCCCGTCGGTCAAGGACTTGTCGTCCTCAGACCAGACGGAGAAGTCATGGCTGGGCTCCTCCTCGGCCTCGATGGCGCGGCGGGTGTTGGCCGCGTGAACCTCCTCCGGGTTCGGCTCCGGCGTCGGCTCGCGGGAAGAGGAAGACTGGGTGGAAAGATCCGATGAGACAGAGGAGGAAGAAGACATGGTGGCGCAGGAGGGCTTTTTGAGTGCTAATGCGAAGGGGATGCGGAAGCAAACTGTTGGGAGCGGTTAAATAAAAGGGGATATAGTGGAAATTCAATGCCACAGCAGTTTCCGAGGAAGTGGTGCCTAAAAGAAAAAACTGCCAGGTCACGCGGAGAAGTTGAGAAGGCAAGGCATCATGATGAAGGATACTGCGACGGTTTTGCTCTGCCATGACATGACCCGACGAAGAGAAAGCAGAGTGATTTTGGAATTATCAATTCCAAAACCAGGGGGGCATGTGTTATCACCAGAATTTGACCGAGTCAGAGGTGGGCCGCGATCAAGATGGGCTTGAAGATTATATACGGAAGAAATACGTGAATCAGCCTTATATGCAAAGTTTGGGCTAGTTTGCCCTTGTATCTGTAATATAGTAGATCGCATCTTAGATTAGAAGATAGAGTTTGACCCGTGCACGGTTAGGTGCACGCCTAAATTAGAAAGTCCCCTGGACTATAAATATGTATCTAGGGTTTATGAAATAAACAACAACCAACGTTCACCACAAATCAATCTCGGCGCATCGCCAACTCCTTCGTCTCGAGGGTTTCTATCGGTAAGCATCATGCTTCCTAGATCGCATCTTGCGATCTAGGCAGCACAAGCTTATTTCGTTGTTCATGCGTTGCTCGTACTGAAGCCTTTTTGATGGCGAGCAACGTAGTTATCTTAGATGTGTTAGGGTTAGCATTGTTCTTCGTATCATATGCTGTCGTAGTGCAACCCTTACACATCTAGCCGCCCTTACACCTATCTTAGGTGTAGGGGCGGCACCCCGCTTGATCGTTATTTAGTAGATCCGATCCGTTACGGTTGCTCCTTGTTCTTCAAGGATTAGTTTAATATCTGCAATAGTTAGGCCTTACAAAGGGTTGGAGGATCCAGCGACGCGTAGGGTGTCGTTTGCTAGCCCTAGACAGGATGTTCCGAGGATCAACCTCGTGTTGGTTTTTAGGCCTTGTCTAGGATCGGCTTACGGTCACCGTACGTGGCCGCGAGGCCCAATCGTGAGTAGGATGATCCGATTATGCGGTGAAAACCCTAAATCATCGTAGATCGTTTTAGCTTTATCTTGATCAAGCAGGACCACCATATATTCGTGCACCTCGTACGAATCATGGGTGGATCGGCTCCTTGAGCCGATTCACAGGATAACCTGAGAGCCGATCGAGGCTCGTATTTAATGTTTACGTGTATGCCATGCAGGAAACTAAGCGAGGCATCTCCATCACCTTCCTGACCAGGTATAGGTCAGGTGGCACGCCCTTGCACCAGCATCGGACGTGCGTACCAGAGGCTTTGCGGGCCGTCGCTCGGAGGGACCAGGGCCAGCCGCAGCCCTAAGTTGTTCCCGGCTCTACTGTGTTGCCCGTCGCTACTCGCCAGTGGGTTTCTGACCGCAACACATTCTGGCACGCCCGGTGGGACGAGCTTCGACGTCAACCACATCGCCATCTACATCTGGGATGGCGGACGGCACCCCAGTCACGTACGAGGATCTGACCGACGAGCTCAAGAAGAAGTATGACAAGGTCAAAGCAATCCTCGAAGCCGACCTCATCGGTACTGGGGTATTCGCGACGAAGGCTTCTTATAGGCGGAAGGGTAGGTTTAGGGGTGTCACGAGGGGCCCACACAACAGGGCGGCGCGGCCCCAGCCCTGGCCGCGCGGCCCTAGCGTGGCGTCGCCTCGTGGCCCCACTTCGTATCCCTCTCGGTCTTCTGGAAGCTTCGTGGAAAAATAAGACCATGGGCATTGATTTCGTCCTATTCCGAGAATATTTCTTTGTAGGATTTCTGAAACCAAAAACAGCAGAAAACAACAACTGGCTCTTCGGCATCTTGTCAATAGGTTAGTGCCGGAAAATGCATAAATATGACATAAAGTGTGTATAAAACATGTGAGTATCATCATAAAAGTAGCATGGAACATACGAAATTATAGATACGTTTGAGACGTATCAAGCATCCCCAAGCTTAGTTCCTACTCGTCCCCGAGTAGGTAAACGATAACAAAGATAATTTCTGAAGTGACATGCTATCATAATCTTGATCAATACTATTGTAAGCATATGTAATGAATGAAGTGATTCGAAGCAATGGTAAAGACAATGATTAAACAACTGAATCATATAGCAAAGAATTTTCATGAATAGTACTTTCAAGACAAGCATCAATAAGTCTTGCATAAGAGTTAACTCATAAAGCAATAAATTCAAAGTAAAGGCATTGAAGCAACACAAAGGAAGATTTAAGTTTCAGCAGTTGCTTTCAACTTGTAACATGTATATCTCATGGATAGTTGTCAACATAAAGCAATATAACAAGTGCAATAGGTAAACATGTAAGAACCAATGCACACAGTTGACACAAGTGTTTGCTTCTAAGATAGAAGGAACTGGGTAAACTGACTCAACATAAAAGTAGAAGAATGGCCCTTCGAAGAGGGAAGCATGGATTGCTATATTTGTGCTAGAGCTTTTATTTTGAAAACAAAAAGCAATTTTGTCAACGGTAGTAATAAAGCATATGTGTTATGTATAAGATATCCTATAAGTTGCAAGCCTTTTGCATAGTATACCAATAGTGCCCGCACCTTGTCCTAATTAGCTTGGATTTTCATGGATTATCATTGCATAACATATGTTTTAACCAAGTGTCACAAAGGGGTACCTCTATGCCGCCTGTACAAAGGTCTAAGGAGAAAGCTCGCATTGGATTTCTCGCTTTTGATTATTCTCAACTTAGACATCCATACCGGGACAACATAGACAACAGATAATGGACTCCTCTTTAATGCATAAGCATTCAACAACAGATAATATTCTCATAAGAGATTGATGTTTGTTGTCCAAATTGAAACTTCCACCATGGATCATGGCTTTAGTTAGCGGCCCAATGTTCTTCTCTAACAATATGCATGCTCAAACCATTCAACTCATGATAAATCACCCTTACTTCAGACAAGACGAACATGCATAGCAACTCACATGATATTCAACAAAGGTGAAATAGTTGATGGCGTCCCCAGGAACATGGTTATCGCTCAACAAGCAACTTATTAAGAAATAAGATACATAAGTACATATTCAATACCACAATAGTTTTTAAGCTATTTTTCCCATGAGTTATATATTGTAAAGACAAAGAATGGAATTTTAAAGGTAGCACTCAAGCAATATACTTGGAATGGCAGAGAAATACCATGTAGTAGGTAAGTATGGTGGACACAAATGGCATAGTTTTTGGCTCAAGGATTTTGGATGCACGAGAAGTAATCCCTCTCAATACAAGGCTTAGGCTAACAAGGTTGTTTGAAGCAAACACAAGTATGAACCGGTACAACAAAACTTACATAAGAACATATTGCAAGCATTATAAGACTCTACACTGTCTTCCTTGTTGTTCAAACCCTCACCAGAAAATATCTAGAGTTTAGAGAGACCAATCATGCAAACCAAATTTCAACAAGCTCTACAGTATTTCTTCACTAATAGGTGCAAAGTATATGATGCAAGAGCTTAAACATGATCTATATGAGCACAACAATTGCCAAATATCAAATTATTCAAGACATTATACCAATTACCACATGTAGCATTTTCTGTTTCCAACCATGTAACAATTAACGAAGCAGTTTCAACCTTCGCCATGAACATTAAGAGTAAAGCTAAGAACATATGTGTTCATATGCAACAGCGGAGCGTGTCTCTCTCCCACACAATGAATGCTAGGATCCAATTTTATTCAAACAAAACAAAAACAAGAACATAAAGACGCTCCAAGTAAAGCACATAAGATGTGACGGAATAAAAATATAGTTTCACTAGAGGTGACCTGATAATTTGTCGATGAAGAAGGGGATGCCTTGGGCATCCCCAAGCTTAGATGCTTGAGTCTTCTTGAAATATGCAGCGATGAACCATGATGTCTATGGGTGCTTCTATTCTTGTAGACAGTGTTGGGCCTCCAAGAGCAGAGATTTGTAGAACAGCAGCAAGTTTCCCTTAAGTGGATCACCCAAGGTTTATCGATCTCAGGGAGGAAGAGGTCAAAGATATCCCTCTCAAGCAACCCTGCAACCACAAAGCAAGAAGTCTCTTGTGTCCCCAACACACCTAATAGGTGCACTAGTTCGGCGAAGAGATAGTGAAATACAGGTGGTATGAATAAATATGAGCAGTAGTAACGGCGCCAGAAAAGTGCTTGCTGGCGTGTGGTTGATGGTGGTAATATTGCAGGAAGTACAGATGCAGTAAAACAGTAAACAAGCAGCGATAGCAGTATTTAGGAACAAGGCCTAGGGATCATACTTTCACTAGTGGACACTCTCAATATTGATCACATAACAAAATAAATAGATAGATGCTAGACTCTACACTCTCTTGTTGGATGATGAACACCACTAACTGTGTAGGATTACACGAACCCTCAATGCCGGAGTTAACAAGCTCCACAATATTCGATGTTCATATTTAAATAACCTTAGAGTGCATGACAGATCAACACAACCAAACCAAGTACTAACATAGCATGCACACTGTCACCTTCACGCTACGAAAGGAGGCATAGATCACATCAATACCATCATAGCAATAGTTAACTTCATAATCTACAAGAGATCACAATCATAGCCTACGCCAAGTACTACACGATGCACACACTGTCACCATTACACCGTGCAGGAGGAATAAACTACTTTAATAACATCACTAGAGTAGCACACAGATAAATTGTGATACAAAACATATTGCAATCATAAAGAGATATAAATAAGCACTTCACTATGCCATTCATAACAGTGAATAAGTATTCTGTGAAATATAGCCGAAGAGACCCACACGGTGCACACACTGTCACCTTTACACACGTGGGACAAGGAGTCTCCGGAGATCACATAAGTAAAATCCACTTGACTAGCATAATGACATCTAGATTACAAGCATCATCATATGAATCTCAATCATGTAAGGCAGCTCATGAGATTATTGTATTGAAGTACATAGGAGAGAGATTAACCACATAGCTACCAGTACAGCCCGAGCCTCGATGGAGAACTACTCCCTCCTCATGGGAGACAGCAGCGGTGATGAAGATGGCGGTGGAGATGGCAGCGGTGTCGATGGAGAGGCCTTCCGGGGGCACTTCCCCGTCCCGGCGGCGTGCGGAGAACAGGGAGACTCTGTCCCCGGATCTTGGCTTCGCGATGGCGGCGGCTCTGGATGGTTTCTCGTACCGTGGCTTTCGGTGTCGATGTTTTAGGTCAGGGACCTTTATATAGGCGAAGAGGTGGCGTTAGAAGGTCAACGAGGCGATGACACCATAGGGGGGGGCGGGCCCCCCCTTGGCCACGCCGGCCTATGGTCTGGTGGGCCTGTGGCCCCTCTCTGGCGACTCTCGGGTGTTCTGGATGCTTCCGGGGATTCTAAGATGCTGGGCGTTGATTTCGTCCGATTCCGAGAATATTTCCTTACTAGGATTTCTGAAACCAAAAACAGCAGAAAATAGCAACTGGCCTTTCGGCATCTCGTCAATAGGTTAGTTCCGGAAAACGCATACATATGACATAAAGTGTGCATAAAACATGTAGATATCATCAATAATGTGGCATGGAACATAAGAAATTATCAATACGTCGGAGACGTATCAGCATCCCAAAGCTTAGTTTCTGCTCGTCCCGAGCAGGTAAACGATAACAAAGATAATTTCTGGAGTGACATGCCATCATAACCTCGATCATACTATTGTAAACACATGTAATGAATGCAGCAATCCAAAACAATGGTAAATGACATGAGTAAACAAATGAACCATATAGCAAAGACTTTTCATGAATAGTACTTTCAAGACAAGCATCAATAAGTCTTGCATAAGAGTTAACTCATAAAGCAATAAATCAAAGTAAAGGTATTGAAGCAACACAAAGGAAGATTAAGTTTCAGCGGTTGCTTTCAACTTGTAACATGTATATCTCATGGATAGTTGTCAATGCAAAGTAATATAACAAGTGCAATATGCAAGTATGTAAGAATCAATGCACAGTTCACACAAGTGTTTGCTTCTTGAGATGGAGAGAAATAGGTGAACTGACTCAACAATAAAAGTAAAAGAATGGTCCTTCAAAGAGGAAAGCATCGATTGCTATATTTGTGCTAGAGCTTTGGTTTTGAAAACATATAGAGAGCATAAAAGTAAAGTTTTGAGAGGTGTTTGTTGTTGTCAACGAATGGTAGTGGGCACTCTAACCCCCTTGCCAGACAACCCTTCAAAGAGCGGCTCCCATTTTATTTTATTTTTGTGTGGCACTCCTTCCAACCTTTCTTTCACAAAGCATGGCTAACCGAATCCTCGGGTGCCTGCCAACAATCTCATACCATGAAGGAGTGCCTTTTTATTTTAGTTTTATTATGATGACACTCCTCCCCACCTTTGCTTTCTCAAGCCATGGCTAACCGAATCCCTCGGGTGCCGTCCAACAATCACATACCATGGAGAAGTGTCTATTTTTATTAATTAATTTGGGACTGGGAATCTCATTGCCAGCTCTTTTTGCAAATTTATTGGATAAGCGGATGAAGCCACTAGTCCATTGGTGAAAGTTGCCCAACAAGATTGAAAGATAAACACCACATACTTCCTCATGAGCTATAAAACATTGACACAAATCAGAGGTAATAAATTTTGAATTGTTTAAAGGTAGCACTCAAGCAATTTACTTTGGAATGGCGGAGAAATACCATGTAGTAGGTAGGTATGGTGGACACAAATGGCATAGTGTTTGGCTCAAGGATTTTGGATGCATGAGAAGTATTCCCTCTCGATACAAGGTTTAGGCTAGCAAGGTGTCAACACCCGGATTTTTAAGTCCAGATGCCTATTATGCCATTCCTCGCAATCCCAGGAATATTGTTTTTGTGAGACATAATAGATTGATATCACAACACATCATTCATTACATACCATAATCGTCTTACAAATAAAGGATCACATGATCCAGTCTCATTACAACATACGGGATCTAGAGATCCAAATATGAAACACATAGCGGAAGCGAAATAGTAGCGGTCTTGGTCCATCTATTCCACAGGCAACTGTCGACGTCAGGAGTGATCCTAGTTGTCGTAGACGTCCTGCTGTCCTTCTTCCGGGTTCTGGTATTCCTCTTCATAGTCTGGCCATTTGAATAGCCAGGGACACAGCCATGAGTACTTTAAAGTACTCGCAAACTAATACTAAGGTAAATACTATCAACTATAGTAAGGGGGTTCTAAGCTCTAGTTTTATTTGCATAAAGCCAGTTTTATTTCATAAGCACTTTAAAAATCAAAGCCTCTTCATTTAACTAACTCAAGTGGGAACATTAGTGTCATTCCCACAACTCAGTTGTGATTCAAAGTCAAAGTCACCTTTCAATTCAAAATCACAAGTCACCATTCATATTTTTAGAAAAGTTCTGATGACGGAACAGTATGGCCTTTCCAACTGTCCATAACCGCGGACGCGGCTATTCGAATAGGTTTAACTCTGCAGAGGGTGTACACTTGTGCCACAACAATTGCAATAGTTCGCCAGGGGTAACTGGCCCTGATTTATCGTACGCAGTACGCGAACTACCAATCCTAACCTTTCATTTACATACTCTAGTATAGGCACCTCTCCCCATGAGCTTGGCCTCCCAGTGAAGACACGCGGTCAGCCTGGGAACTGCACAGGGCTTGGGCCGGACATTCACCTCATTTCACGTCAATTCACATCACTTCACCAGTATGGAGGCAGCCTCGGCATAACCCCTATGACGCTTGTTTAGAGGGAACCCATACTAAAATACATAAGTTTCCAGCTAAGCCTTACCCAGATTCAGGTATTGTGGGGGTACTTGTAAAATTGGAATGGTATCGCATCCGAACCCAACCATCAGTGTTTTTTTGGAAAAGTCACCAAGTCATTCACCAGTCATATTCACCTTCAAAAATCTCTCAATAGAATGACTCATCATTCCAAGGTTTTCAAAGTCATTTCACTTCACAAATTCCCAACTAGAGTAGTCACTTTTAATCTTGAGCACTAGCAACTAGTTATGAGGGGTGCTAAGTATCTTGGAACTTGCTAGGCTAAGTGTGATGCTCTTGTACTACTCTATAATTCAACCAAGTGGATCATAAACCAAAAAGTAACTTTGATAAATAAAATCAAGTAAAGCTTGATAAGTAAAAAACTTGGGATAGGTTCATAAAGTAAAATGTAATGGTGCCTTGCTCTTGTAGAGCTTTGCACTTTGCAAGAATATAAACTTGCAACCAAAATAGTTTGCATTAGTCTAGCTTGCATTGGTAATAGCTTGCCTTGGTTGGTGATGTGATCAAAGTTCTCTTGCTCTTCCTCTTGGTAGAAGACCCCTTCCTCTTGATAGTCTCCGGTACTAGCGTCTATACACGAATACGAGGATACAATCACCAAACAATAGTTAAGTAATCTTAATTAGCTTTATTGGCTCACACAATTGATCTAGTATCACTACTTAACATTTAT
The DNA here is from genome assembly GCF_019359855.2 of Lolium perenne. Lineage (NCBI taxonomy): Eukaryota > Viridiplantae > Streptophyta > Magnoliopsida > Poales > Poaceae > Lolium > Lolium perenne. Next base: position 145,426,194 of record NC_067250.2, on the reverse strand, counting down.
TCACAAAATGCTAGGGTTTCCTTATTTAATCATTAGGAAAATAGTTTCCTCTCATTGAAAATTGGAATTAGGGTTTATCTTTGGTTTGGAGAAATAATTTCCTCTCATTGAATTTTTCTTAAGATTTAATTTCTCTTATGAATAATATATGACCTAGGTTGACCAAAGTCAACCTCTTCATACTTATCATTTGGGAAATTGATTTAAATGAGGTTCCATACCTCATGCAATTTAATACTAACATTGGTAGTGATTTAATGCCACTAGATAACTCAATATGAGATTATATAGACCATGGTCACTACCTCATGTTGAATTACTTGAGAACAGGATTTAAATGAGAGGAATACCTCTCATATGATTTAACACATAGTTGTAACTAATTTAAAAACTACTATTGAGGTGCTTTAATATTCTCAAATAACCAGGGATGATCCCATGTTGACCAAGGTCAACACTTCACACTTAGTATTTGAGAAAAGTGATTTAAATGAGATTCATCATCTCATGTGATTTAATTAACCTTTGGAAATTAAAAACTATTTAGATTTAAATCCTACAAGTGAGCAAGTATGAGTCTAAGCAATTAAAGGTCAACTCATTACTTCATAACACTTGAGAACATGATTTAAATGAGATGCTACACCTCATAGATTTAAAAATCAAAAATTTGGATATAGTTTAAATGGGCTAGTATTGACTACATAGCCAATATTTTGCTTCTAGCCCATGATCATGTACAGAACATATATCATCTTTTCACATAGCAAATTAGGGTTTGTTAAATGTGAATTATTGCAATTGGATTCACTTCAAAATTCACAATGGTTGATTTTTAAGATTTATTTGAATACTGAAAAGTATCTGTTTTGTCATTTTTGCTATTCAAAATCTACAAAACATATGGGGTTGAAACCAGTGGCGAACTGTAGGTAAACTCATGAGCTTTCTGTAACAATTTGAATTATTCAATTTGGGTTTGTGTATTTTGAACTATTCAATTTATAGCACAGACCAGATTGAAATAAAAGCTGAAATGGATTAATACTAGGTTTTAAATTATTGGGCTGCGCGGGAAACAGATGGGCCGAAATGTTTTAAACAAGGGAACTGGCCCAGTAACGGTTCGGCCTGCTGACACAGGGTCCCACATGGCAGCGACTAATTGTCTTACCGAATCGGTACGCGATGTCGACCGTCGGATCAGGAGAGGATCGCACGGCCGTGGTTCTTCTTCTTCTCCGGCGAGAGGAGGGCGTGCTGGCGATGGAGGTAGGGGGTCGGGGAGCGTCCTGGGCCGCCGGCGATCGAGGGCGAGGTGTCGTTGGCAAGGGTGAAGGAGTCCCTGGTACAGTGGCGGAGCTTGGGGAGGCGCGGATTGATGGCGATGATCTGCGGACTCCGGCGGCTCTGAGTGTCAAATTGCGGCGGCTCCGGCGTTAATTGGATGAGCTAGGGGTGTGGGAAGACTCAGTGGTGAGAGGGGAGCAAGGTGGTGTGAGAGATGGGGTCGAGGGAGGTCTCTATTTATAGGTGAGGTGGTGACCGGCGGGTGCTGTGAGAGGTCATCGACGGCGAGGGCACTCCAGGGCGCGAAGGGGCAAGCTAGGGGGTGCGCTAGGGAGCTGCGATCATGGCGAGGACGATGCGCGTGAAGGGGCAGCGAGGGGAGGACAATGGCATGCGGGAGTCGTTCGAGTGCTCGCAGTACGGGCGCGGCAGAAGTTTGATAATGGCGACGGCGATGGTTCCTCCGCAGGCTAGCGATCGTGTCTACGGGGTAGAGGAGATGGTGGCCAAGCTCGATGCAGAGGTAGGCGTGTAGGGATGTACTGAGGCGACGGCACGCGTGCGTGCTCTGGCGCGTCCAGGACAGTGTCCGTGCGCGCTCACCGCGTGCCTGGCACGGTTCTGGGCGAGTCTGGGCGCGTCTATCTCGGCCAATGCCGTGCTCGCGCGAGCCAGGGCCGTGATGCGTGATGATCAGGGAGGTTAGGAGAGTGTACTGGACATGGTGATCGAGAGAGGGGAGGGCCAGAGAGAAAGTGAGGAGAGTGGCCGGCATGGTACTTGACATGGATGATATTTGATCATGGCACCACTTTAACCAGTGCCAAAAGGCTTTGTTTGATGCAGAGGAGGTACAGGAGTGATGATCATGCATGATCATGCAAGGTTTAGGCCAAAATCTGTTGTGTAAAAGCATGTCTCTCATTTGCCAAATGATGCCTGCAAGGTATTCGACATAATGGCCGCTTGAAAATTCTTTTCAAATTTTGAAATTCTTTTTGGAGCAACTCAATTATATAATTAAAGGGTTGGAATGGTGGTGGTTGTATTCAATTTGGAGTGGTTTTGCAAAGTTTCAAATTTGAGGTTGATCTTCACTTTGCTTCACATACACTATTTGTCACATTTATTCTGGTCAACCTAGTCAACTCTAGCCATGGTGATCAACATGAAAGTTACACACCTTGACCTGGTCTTGGATGACATGGCTTTGGTTGACCAAGTTTGGTTGCAGAAACAAAAGATAGGTGGGTGCAAAGTGGTGAAGAAAATAAAAAGGGGACATATGACCATTATCACATGTATGTGAGTTTTGAATTTTGCTTTGATTTGATTTTGGTTTATTTGATGCAATTGTGTTTGTTTATCATATATAAGAGTTTTACAAACAATAGATCAAGCAAAGGTGGCCTTTGGTGAAGATTTGCAAAATTGGTCTTATGTGTATGTGAGTGAAATTGGGATTATCTCACCATTTGATTTTTCTCCATTTGATTTGACTTTTCTTGACTCTAATGTTGTTCTTATTAGTTTAGAAACATTTTAAGACCATTGAAACCATTTCAAATGGTCTTGTTCAAGGATTTGCAAAAATGGCCATAACACATAAGAGGTGATGTGTCAAATTTCATTATTCTTGTTAATTATTCATCTTGCTTCCCTTGGGCATGGGTTAGGGTCAATTTAGTGTTATATTAGGTTGAGAGATGGGTTCACACCATTTGGTCAAGGTTTAAAGTCATAGGGCAAGAATTGGGTATTATGGCTATGTGTCACATATGCCTCTATGCATATGTTGCATTTGAGTTCTAGTTTGACTTAGCTTGACCCAATTGGTGTTGTTGAGTGTTGAAATGGTATATAGGAGTGATCCAACCATTCACCACAAGCATTAGGGTCAATAGTTCTTAAATTCATATATTTGCTATTTTACTCTCATATGCCTCTATGGCATTTTTAGTTTCTTTTTAATTTCTTTGGAAACCACTTGGAATTGGTTTGATAGGTACTAGGTAAGGTGTATGAAGGTTTTCCTAACCTCTAAGCAAAGTAGAAAAGCTTAGGGTAAAGTTTTGTAAAAATAGCCATAGGCACATATGCCTTTTTCTTATTTAATTTCCTTTTTTTTATTTTAACTAAGATGGTGAAAAGAGGGGTGAGGTTTAGGGTTTAAGATCACTTCAAATACTAATAACAAGCAATCATAGCAATAGCACAAGAATTAAGCAAGATCACTATGTATCATACTTAATTTAATAAAAGTTTTTGTTAGTTCCAAAATTTGGAACTAGGGAAATTCATTTGTTTTGTTTTGAAATTTTGGGATGTTACAAACCCTTCCCCCTTAAACAAATCTCGTCCCGAGATTTTAAGAAAAGTTAGGTTCCTAAGAGAGATTGAGCATTTTATTAACAGGAAGACATACTTGGCATGGTTTGGGGCGCTTCCTGAGCTTCAGTGGCAGTCATGTGGTAGAGACGGCCGTTGTTGTTGTTCTGGTTCCTTCTACCTGCGAAGCGACGCTGTTGCTGAGCAGGTGCTGCGGTATTGGCGGCAATCCTGGCAAGCTTCTTGGGGCACTCATTGGAGAAGTGACCCACAACTCCACATTCATAGCAGTTGACGGTGGACTTGTCTTTGGGGATTACGGGGGTAGCATTGCTTCCAGTCCTTGGGGCAGTATTGGTGTTGTTGTTGTTTCCATTGTTGTTGCTGTTGTTGGGGTGGTTGTTGTTGTTGTTTCCATTGTTGTTGTTGCCTCCGGGCTTCGGGGGTCCTCCGTTGTTGTTGGTGTAGTTGGGGCGATAATTCTGGGCAGGGGGCTTGTTGTATCTTGGGGTAAATCCTCCAGAGGAGTTGTTGCGGTACTTCTGGGTATGGTGGGGTCCATTCTGGTTCATCATTCTGCGCTTGCGGTTCTCATTGGCCTGATGCAGTTTTCCTTCCATCTGTATGGCTGAGTCCACGAGGGCTTCTAAGTCAGCGAACGGAATGTTCACTAACACAGTTTGCATCTCATCATGCAGTCCGTTCAGAAATCTTTCCTTTCTCTTCTCATTGGTGTCGGTCTCATCCGGGGCGTACCTTGACAGAGTGAGAAACCTGTCGCGGTATTCCACCATGGACATTCTTCCTTGCTTGAGTTCACGGAACTCGTCTCTCATCTTTTTGATCAATCCTTGGGGCACATGGTATTTGCTAAACTTCAGCCTGAAGTCTTCCCAGGTCATCATCTGTCCCGCATTCATTGCACGGGCACTTGTCCACCAGGCTCTGGCAGGTCCTGACAGGTAGTGGGTGGCGAACAGTACTTTTTCTGCGGCTTCAACTCCCGCAACTTCGAGGTTGTTCTCCATGGTCTGGAGCCAGTCATCAGCATCAAGGGGCTCTTCAGTCTTGTTGAACATCGGAGGGTTGGTGTGCTGAAAGTTCTTCAGCTTCGATCCAGGGTGATCGTGGTTTCCATGGCCTTGATTGTTCTGAGCTATCTGTTGCAGTGCGGTAATGTTGGCTTGACGTTCAGCTCTCTCGGCTTCTCGGTCGGCAAGCAGGGTTTGCAGCAGTTGCATCATCGCGTCGTTGGTGCGATTGGGAGGGGCCATCTGAACATTGATGTAGATGATAAGGTAAGAGGGAAATTTCTATGGTTTGTTTGGTTAAAGTTTTAAAAGTTCATAACTTAAAAATTTGAGTAGTGTTGCGGGGGTAAAAACCAACAACACTTTTTCATTCATACCAAGCATCACACATTACAAAGCTAACACACCGTTGGTTTGAAGAACCATTCATCGCTCTACGATACAAGGGGATCCTGATACAACTCACACATACGAAAGTGCTTTAAATGAAACTACTCCTCAGGGGGGATTCTTCATCTTCACGGGTAATGTGCTTGGCGAAAGGCGAGGGCGTTGTCCAATTCCTTGCGGGTCTTGTACAGCATGAAGTCGAGGTGTGCTACATAGTGGTTCATCTCCGTGTGCGGGGGCATGGTCATCGGTCTTCCGGTGGGGTCATGTCTTGGGTAGTAGATGAAGCGAGTGTTCTTAATCTTGTTCTCATTTTGTCCACACAGACGAGAAATTGCTTCTTGCATTGCTCTGACTAGTCCTTCCTTCCAAGTGTTTCCCGTTACAGAAAACCATATGGTTTCCCATATTGGGGTTCCAGGCTTCCTTCGTAGATCGGCAGAAACTTCCCACCGAGGTGGTCCTCCGGAGTGATTGTTGAGGGGTGTTCCGAAGAACTCGGGGTACGGGCGTCCTAGATAGTCCACTAGTTGCTTCAAGTTTTTCTCGAACATCAGGTTTCCTCCGTGACCAAGCTGATAAAACTCCCAGTTGTACTCCATCTGTGAAGAATTATGATGAGTAAGTTAGAGAAGTGTGTCAAAATTTTAGGTAATAGTATAAGAAGAATGGAGCATAACTTTCTTATTTTGAAAAAGATCTCAATGATAAGAGGGAGAATAAGTTTTCTTAAATAGTCACTTCATTTGTTTTGAAACTAAAATTTTCAGACATCCATTCTAACTAGGGTCTCCTAAGGTCAACAATGGCTCTGATACCAACTTGTCAACACCCGGATTTTTAAGTCCAGATGCCTATTATGCCATTCCTCGCAATCCCAGGAATATTGTTTTTGTGAGACATAATAGATTGATATCACAACACATCATTCATTACATACCATAATCGTCTTACAAATAAAGGATCACATGATCCAGTCTCATTACAACATACGGGATCTAGAGATCCAAATATGAAACACATAGCGGAAGCGAAATAGTAGCGGTCTTGGTCCATCTATTCCACAGGCAACTGTCGACGTCAGGAGTGATCCTAGTTGTCGTAGACGTCCTGCTGTCCTTCTTCCGGGTTCTGGTATTCCTCTTCATAGTCTGGCCATTTGAATAGCCAGGGACACAGCCATGAGTACTTTAAAGTACTCGCAAACTAATACTAAGGTAAATACTATCAACTATAGTAAGGGGGTTCTAAGCTCTAGTTTTATTTGCATAAAGCCAGTTTTATTTCATAAGCACTTTAAAAATCAAAGCCTCTTCATTTAACTAACTCAAGTGGGAACATTAGTGTCATTCCCACAACTCAGTTGTGATTCAAAGTCAAAGTCACCTTTCAATTCAAAATCACAAGTCACCATTCATATTTTTAGAAAAGTTCTGATGACGGAACAGTATGGCCTTTCCAACTGTCCATAACCGCGGACGCGGCTATTCGAATAGGTTTAACTCTGCAGAGGGTGTACACTTGTGCCACAACAATTGCAATAGTTCGCCAGGGGTAACTGGCCCTGATTTATCGTACGCAGTACGCGAACTAACAATCCTAACCTTTCATTTACATACTCTAGTATAGGCACCTCTCCCCATGAGCTTGGCCTCCCAGTGAAGACACGCGGTCAGCCTGGGAACTGCACAGGGCTTGGGCCGGACATTCACCTCATTTCACGTCATTTCACATCACTTCACCAGTACGGAGGCAGCCTCGGCATAACCCCTATGACGCTTGTTTAGAGGGAACCCATACTAAAATACATAAGTTTCCAGCTAAGCCTTACCCAGATTCAGGTATTGTGGGGGTACTTGTAAAATTGGAATGGTATCGCATCCGAACCCAACCATCAGTGTTTTTTTGGAAAAGTCACCAAGTCATTCACCAGTCATATTCACCTTCAAAAATCTCTCAATAGAATGACTCATCATTCCAAGGTTTTCAAAGTCATTTCACTTCACAAATTCCCAACTAGAGTAGTCACTTTTAATCTTGAGCACTAGCAACTAGTTATGAGGGGTGCTAAGTATCTTGGAGCTTGCTAGGCTAAGTGTGATGCTCTTGTACTACTCTATAATTCAACCAAGTGGATCATAAACCAAAAAGTAACTTTGATAAATAAAATCAAGTAAAGCTTGATAAGTAAAAACTTGGGATAGGTTCATAAAGTAAAATGTAATGGTGCCTTGCTCTTGTAGAGCTTTGCACTTTGCAAGAATATAAACTTGCAACCAAAATAGTTTGCATTAGTCTAGCTTGCATTGGTAATAGCTTGCCTTGGTTGGTGATGTGATCAAAGTTCTCTTGCTCTTCCTCTTGGTAGAAGACCCCTTCCTCTTGATAGTCTCCGGTACTAGCGTCTATACACGAATACGAGGATACAATCACCAAACAACACTTAAGTAATCTTAATTAGCTTTATTGGCTCACACAATTGATCTAGTATCACTACTTAACATTTATTCACAAAATGCTAGGGTTTCCTTATTTAATCATTAGGAAAATAGTTTCCTCTCATTGAAAATTGGAATTAGGGTTTATCTTTGGTTTGGAGAAATAATTTCCTCTCATTGAATTTTTCTTAAGATTTAATTTCTCTTATGAATAATATATGACCTAGGTTGACCAAAGTCAACCTCTTCATACTTATCATTTGGGAAATTGATTTAAATGAGGTTCCATACCTCATGCAATTTAATACTAACATTGGTAGTGATTTAATGCCACTAGATAACTCAATATGAGATTATATAGACCATGGTCACTACCTCATGTTGAATTACTTGAGAACAGGATTTAAATGAGAGGAATACCTCTCATATGATTTAACACATAGTTGTAACTAATTTAAAAACTACTATTGAGGTGCTTTAATATTCTCAAATAACCAGGGATGATCCCATGTTGACCAAGGTCAACACTTCACACTTAGTATTTGAGAAAAGTGATTTAAATGAGATTCATCATCTCATGTGATTTAATTAACCTTTGGAAATTAAAAACTATTTAGATTTAAATCCTACAAGTGAGCAAGTATGAGTCTAAGCAATTAAAGGTCAACTCATTACTTCATAACACTTGAGAACATGATTTAAATGAGATGCTACACCTCATAGATTTAAAAATCAAAAATTTGGATATAGTTTAAATGGGCTAGTATTGACTACATAGCCAATATTTTGCTTCTAGCCCATGATCATGTACAGAACATATATCATCTTTTCACATAGCAAATTAGGGTTTGTTAAATGTGAATTATTGCAATTGGATTCACTTCAAAATTCACAATGGTTGATTTTTAAGATTTATTTGAATACTGAAAAGTATCTGTTTTGTCATTTTTGCTATTCAAAATCTACACAATATATGGGGTTGAAACTAGTGGCGAACTGTAGGTAAACTCATAAGCTTTCTGTAACAATTTGAATTATTCAATTTGGGTTTGTGGATTTTGAACTATTCAATTTATAGCACAGACCAGATTGAAATAAAAGCTGAAATGGATTAATACTAGGTTTTAAATTGTTGGGCTGCGCGGGAAACAGATGGGCCGAAATGTTTTAAACAAGGGAACTGGCCCAGTAACGGTTCGGCCTGCTGACACAGGGTCCCACATGGCAGCGACTAATTGTCTTACCGAATCGGTACGCGATGTCGACCGTCGGATCAGGAGAGGATCGCACGGCCGTGGTTCTTCTTCTTCTCCGGCGAGAGGAGGGCGTGCTGGCGACGGAGGTAGGGGGTCGGGGAGCGTCCTGGGCCGCCGGCGATCGAGGGCGAGGTGCGAGGCGTCGTTGGCGAGGGTGAAGGAGTCCCTGGTACAGTGGCGGAGATTGGGGAGGCGCGGATTGATGGCGATGATCTGCGGACTCCGGCGGCTCTGAGCGTCAAATTGCGGCGGCTCCGGCGTTAATTGGATGAGCTAGGGGTGTGGGAAGACTCAGTGGTGAGAGGGGAGCAAGGTGGTGTGAGAGATGGGGTCGAGGGAGGTCTCTATTTATAGGTGAGGTGGTGACCGGCGGGTGCTGTGAGAGGTCATCGACGGCGAGGGCGCTCCAGGGCGCGAAGGGGCAAGCTAGGGGGTGCGCTAGGGAGCTGCGATCATGGCGAGGACGATGCGCGTGAAGGGGCAGCGAGGGGAGGACGATGGCATGCGGGAGTCGTTCGAGTGCTCGCAGTACGGGCGCGGCAGAAGTTTGATAATGGCGACGGCGACGGTTCCTCCGCAGGCTAGCGATCGTGTCTACGGGGTAGAGGAGATGGTGGCCAAGCTCGATGCAGAGGTAGGCATGTAGGGATGTACTGAGGCGACGGCACGCGTGCGTGCTCTGGCGCGTCCAGGACAGTGTCCGTGCGCGCTCACCGCGTGCCTGGCAAGGTTCTGGGCGAGTCTGGGCGCGTCTGTCTCGGCCAATGCCGTGCTCGCGCGAGCCAGGGCCATGATGCGTGATGATCAGGGAGGTCAGGAGAGTGTACTGGACATGGTGATCGAGAGAGGGGAGGGCCAGAGAGAAAGTGAGGAGAGTGGCTGGCATGGTACTTGACATGGATGATATTTGATCATGGCACCACTTTAACCAGTGCCAAAAGGCTTTGTTTGATGCAGAGGAGGTACAGGAGTGATGATCATGCATGATCATGTAAGATTTAGGCCAAAATCTGTTGTGTAAAAGCATGTCTCTCATTTGCCAAATGATGCCTGCAAGGTATTCGACATAATGGCCGCATGAAAATTCTTTTCAAAATTTGAAATTCTTTTTGGAGCAACTCAATTATATAATTAAAGGGTTGGAATGGTGGTGGTTGTATTCAATTTGGAGTGGTTTTGCAAAGTTTCAAATTTGAGGTTGATCTTCACTTTGCTTCACATACACTATTTGTCACATTTATTCTGGTCAACCTAGTCAACTCTAGCCATGGTGGTCAACATGAAAGTTACACACCTTGACCTGGTCTTGGATGACATGGCTTTGGTTGACCAAGTTTGGTTGCAGAAACAAAAGATAGGTGGGTGCAAAGTGGTGAAGAAAATAAAAAGGGGACATATGACCATTATCACATGTATGTGAGTTTTGAATTTTGCTTTGATTTGATTTTGGTTTCTTTGATGCAATTGTGTTTGTTTATCATATATAAGAGTTTTACAAACAATAGATCAAGCAAAGGTGGCCTTTGGTGAAGATTTGCAAAATTGGTCTTATGTGTATGTGAGTGAAATTGGGATTATCTCACCATTTGATTTTTCTCCATTTGATTTGACTTTTCTTGACTCTAATGTGGTTCTTATTAGTTTAGAAACATTTTAAGACCATTGAAACCATTTCAAATGGTCTTGTTCAAGGATTTGCAAAAATGGCCATAACACATAAGAGGTGATGTGTCAAATTTCATTATTCTTGTTAATTGTTCATCTTGCTTCCCTTGGGCATGGGTTAGGGTCAATTTAGTGTTATATTAGGTTGAGAGATGGGTTCACACCATTTGGTCAAGGTTTAAAGTCATAGGGCAAGAATTGGGTATTATGGCTATGTGTCACATATGCCTATATGCATATGTTGCATTTGAGTTCTAGTTTGACTTAGCTTGACCCAATTGGTGTTGTTGAGTGTTGAAATGGTATATAGGAGTGATCCAACCATTCACCACAAGCATTAGGGTTAATAGTTCTTAAATTCATATATTTGCTATTTTACTCTCATATGCCTCTATGGCATTTTTAGTTTCTTTTTAATTTCTTTGGAAACCACTTGGAATTGGTTTGATAGGTACTAGGTAAGGTGTATGAAGGTTTTCCAAACCTCTAAGCAAAGTAGAAAAGCTTAGGGTAAAGTTTTGTAAAAATAGCCATAGGCACATATGCCTTTTTCTTATTTAATTTCCTTTTTTTTATTTTAACTAAGATGGTGAAAAGAGGGGTGAGGTTTAGGGTTTAAGATCACTTCAAATACTAATAACAAGCAATCATAGCAATAGCACAAGAATTAAGCAAGATCACTATGTATCATACTTAATTTAATAAAAGTTTTTGTTAGTTCCAAAATTTGGAACTAGGGAAATTCATTTGTTTTGTTTTGAAATTTTGGGATGTTACACAAGGTTATTTGAAACAAACACAAGGATGAAGCGGTGCAGCAAAACTCACATAAAAGACAAATTGTAAACATTATAAGACTCTACACCGTCTTCCTTGTTGTTCAAACTCAATACTAGAAATTATCTAGACCTTAGAGAGACCAATTATGCAAACCAAATTTTAGCATGCTCTATGTATTTCTTCATTAATGGGTGCAAAGTATATGATGCAAGAGCTTAAACATGAGCACAACAATTGCCAAGTATCACATTATTCAAGACATTTTAGCAAATTACTACATGTATCATTTTCCAATTCCAACCATATAACAATTTAACGAAGAAGAAACTTCGCCATGAATATTATGAGTAAAGCCTAAGGACATACTTGTCCATATGCAACAGCGGAGCGTGTCTCTCTCCCACACAATGAATTCTAGGATCCATTTTATTCAAACAAAACAAAAAAACAAAAACAAACCGACGCTCCAAGCAAAGCAAATAAGATGTGACGGAATAAAAATATAGTTTCAGGGGAGGAACCTGATAATGTTGTCGATGAAGAAGGGGATGCCTTGGGCATCCCCAAACTTAGACGCTTGAGTCTTCTTGATATATGCAGGGGTGAACCACCGGGGCATCCCCAAGCTTAGAGCTTTCACTCTTCTTGATCATGTCGTATCATCTCCCTCTCTTGATCCTTGAAAACTTCCTCCACACCAAACTCAAAACAACTCATTAGAGAGTTAGTGCACAATCAAAATATACATGTTCAGAGGTGACATAATCATTCTTAACACTTCTGGACATTGCACAAAGCTACTGAAAGTCAATGGAATCGAAATATCCATCGAACATATCAAAACAGGCAATGCGAAATAAAAGGCAGAATCTGTCAAAATAGAACAGTCCGTAAAGACGAATTTTATTGAGGCACCAGACTTGCTCAAATGAAAATGCTAAAATTGAATGAAAGTTGCGTACATATCTGAGGATTTTCTGAGTTACCTACAGAGAATTTTGCCCAGATTCGTGACAGCAAAGAAATCTGTTTCTGCGCAGTAATCCAAATCTAGTATGAACCTTACTATCAACGACTTTACTCGGCACAACAATGCACAAAACTAAGATAAGGAGAGGTTGTTACAGTAGTAAACAACTTCCAAGACACAAATAAAAAACAAAATTGCTGTAGCAAAATAAACACATGGGTTATCTCCCAAGAAGTTCTTTCTTTATAGCCATTAAGATGGGCTCAGCAGTTTTAATGATGCACTCGCAAGAAATAGTATTTGAAGCAAAACAGAGCATCAAGAGGCAAATTCAAAATAAATTTAAGCCTAACATGCTTCCTATGCAAAGGAATCTTGTAAATAAACAAGTTCAAGAAGCATAATGCAACAAGCATAGAAAGATAAAACAAGTGTAGCTTCAAAAATTTCAGCACATAGAGAGGTGTTTTAGTAACATGAAAATTTCTACAACCATATTTTCCTCTCTCATAATAACTTTCAGTAGCAACATGAGCAAACTCAACAATATAACTATCACATAAAGCATTCTTATCATGAGTCTCATGCATAAAATTATTACTCTCCACATAAGCATAATCAATTTTATTAGTAATAGTGGGAGCAAATTCAACAAAGTAGCTATTATTATTATTCTCATCATCAAATATAGGAGGCATATTGTAATCATAATCAAATTTACCCTCCATAACAGGCGGTAACAAAAGACTACTATCATTATAATCATCATAAATAGGAGGCAAAGTATCATCAAAGAAAATTTTCTCCTCAATTCTTGGGGGACTAAAAAGATCATGCTCATCAAAACCAGCTTCCCCAAGCTTAGAATTTTCCATATCATTAGCAACAATGGTGTTCAAAGTGTTCATACTAATATGTTCCATGGGTTTTTTAATTTTCGGATCAAACCATCCATGTCTTAAATCAGGAAATAGAATAAGAAGCTCATTGTTGTCCATTATGCCAAACTAGTGTAAACAAGAAACAAAATGTTGCAATTGCAGGATCTAAAGGAAATAGCTTCGAGCACACACACAATGGCGCCAGAAAATTACTGTTACCTGGAACCGGAGTATGAGTGCCTTTTACCTTTCCTCCCCGGCAACGGCGCCAGAAAAGTGCTTGATGTCTACGGGTGCTTCTATTCTTGTAGACAGTGTTGGGCCTCCAAGAGCAGAGGTTTGTAGAACAGCAGCAAGTTTCCCTTAAGTGGATCACCCAAGGTTTATCGATCTCAGGGAGGAAGAGGTCAAAGATATCCCTCTCAAGCAACCCTGCAACCACAAAGCAAGAAGTCTCTTGTGTCCCCAACACACCTAATAGGTGCACTAGTTAGGCGAAGAGATAGTGAAATACAGGTGGTATGAATAAATATGAGCAGTAGTAACGGCGCCAGAAAAGTGCTTGCTGGCGTGTGGTTGATGGTGGTAATATTGCAGGAAGTACAGATGCAGTAAAACAGTAAACAAGCAGCGATAGCAGTATTTAGGAACAAGGCCACTAACTGTGTAGGATTACACGAACCCTCAATGCTGGAGTTAACAAGCTCCACAATATTCGATGTTCATATTTAAATAACCTTAGAGTGCATGACAGATCAACACAACCAAACCAAGTACTAACATAGCATGCACACTGTCACCTTCACGCTACGAAAGGAGGCATAGATCACATCAATACCATCATAGCAATAGTTAACTTCATAATCTACAAGAGATCACAATCATAGCCTACGCCAAGTACTACACGATGCACACACTGTCACCATTACACCGTGCAGGAGGAATAAACTACTTTAATAACATCACTAGAGTAGCACACAGATAAATTGTGATACAAAACATATTGCAATCATAAATAGATATAAATAAGCACTTCACTATGCCATTCATAACAGTGAATAAGTATTCTGTGAAGTATAGCCTAAGAGACCCACACGGTGCACACACTGTCACCTTTACACACGTGGGACAAGGAGTCTCCGGAGATCACATAAGTAAAATCCACTTGACTAGCATAATGACATCTAGATTACAAGCATCATCATATGAATCTCAATCATGTAAGGCAGCTCATGAGATTATTGTATTGAAGTACATAGGAGAGAGATTAACCACATAGCTACCGGTACAGCCCCGAGCCTCGATGGAGAACTACTCCCTCCTCATGGGAGACAGCAGTGGTGATGAAGATGGCGGTGGAGATGGCAGCGGTGTCGATGGAGAAACCTTCCGGGGGCACTTCCCCGTCCCGGCGGCGTGCCGGAACAGAGACTCCTGTCCCCCAGATCTTGGCTTCGCGATGGCCGCGGCTCTGGATGGTTTCTCGTACCGTGGCTTTCGGTGTCGATGTTTTAGGTCAGGGACCTTTATATAGGCGAAGAGGCGGCGTCAGAAGGTCAACGAGGCGAAGACACCATAGGGGGGCGCGGGCCCCCCCTTGGCCACGCCGGCCTATGGTCTGGTGGGCCTGTGGCCCCTCTCTGGCGACTCTCGGGTGTTCTGGATGCTTCCGGGGATTCTAAGATGCTGGGCGTTGATTTCGTCCGATTCCGAGAATATTTCCTTACTAGGATTTCTGAAACCAAAAACAGCAGAAAACAGCAACTGGCCTTTCGGCATCTCGTCAATAGGTTAGTTCCGGAAAACGCATAAATATGACATAAAGTGTGCATAAAACATGTAGATATCATCAATAATGTGGCATGGAACATAAGAAATTATCTATACGTCGGAGACGTATCAAACCACGGGGGCATCCTGATACGTCTCCAACGTATCGATAATTTCTTATGTTCCATGCCACTTTATTGATGATACCTACATGTTTTATGCATACTTTATGTCATATTTATGCATTTTCCGGCACTAACCTATTAACGAGATGCCGAAGAGCCAGTTGCTATTTTCTGCTGTTTTTGGTTTCAGAAATCCTAGTAAGGAAATATTCTCGGAATTGGACGAAATCAACGCCCAGGATCTTATTTTTCCACGAAGCTTCCAGAACACCGGAGAGGAAACGAAGTGGGGCGACGAGGCGGCGACAGGCCAGGGCGGCGCGGCCCACCCCCTGGCCGTGCGGCCCTGTTGTGTGGGCCCCTCGCGTCGCTCCTAAACCTACCTCCTCCGCCTATTTAAGCCTTCGTCGATAATAACTCCAGTACCGAGAGCCACGATACGGAAAACCTTCCAGAGACGCCGCCGCCACCAATCCCATCTCGGGGGATTCAATAGATCGCATCCGGCACCCTGCCGGAGAGGGGAATCATCTCCCGGAGGACTCTTCACCGCCATGGTCGCCTCCGGATTGATGAGTGAGTAGGTCACCCCTGGACTATGGGTCCATAGCAGTAGCTAGATGGTCGTCTTCTCCTAATTGTGCTATCATTGTTGGATCTTGTGAGCTGCCTAACATGATCAAGATCATCTATCTGTAATGCTACATGTTGTGTTTGTTGGGATCCGATGAATAAGTGAATGCTATGTTATGTTGATTATCAATATCATCTATGTGTTGTTTATGATCTTGCATGCTCTCTGTTGCTAGTAGAGGCTCTGGCCAAGTTGATACTTGTAACTCCAAGAGGGAGTATTTAGGCTCGATAGTGGGTTCATGTCTCCATTAAATCTGGTGGAGTGACAGAAACCTCTAAGGTTGTGGATGTGCTGTTGCCACTAGGGATAAAACATCAATGCTATGTCCAAGGATATATTTTTTGATTACATTTACGCACCATACTTAATGCAATTGTCTGTTGTTTGCAACTTAATACTGGAGGGGGTTCGGATGATAACCTGAAGGTGGACTTTTTAGGCATAGATGCATGCTGGATAGCGGTCTATGTACTTTGTCGTAATGCCCAATTAAATCTCACAATAATCATCATAACATGTGTGTGCATGGTCATGCCCTCTTTATTTGTCAATTGCCCAACTGTAATTTGTTCACCCAACATGCTTATTCTTATGGGAGAGACGCCTCTAGTGAACTGTGGACCCCGGTCCATTCTTAACATCGAATACAATCAACTGCAATACTCGTTCTACTGTTTTCTGCAAACAATCATGATCCACACTATACATCTAATCCTTTGTTGCAGCAAGCCGGTGAGATTGACAACCTCACTGTTACGTTGGGACAAAGTATCTTGGTTGTGTTTTGCAGGTTCCACGTTGGCGCCGGAATCCCTGGTGTTGCGCCGCACTACACTCCGCCGCCATCAACCTTCAACGGGCTTCTTGACTCCTACTGGTTCGATAAACCTTGGTTTCTTACTGAGGGAAACTTACTGCTGTACGCATTACACCTTCCACTTGGGGTTCCCAACGGTCGCGTGCTGTACGCGTGTCAAGCTAAATTTCTGGCGCCGTTGCCGGGGAGATCAAGACACGCTGCAAGGGGAGTCTCCACCTCCAATCTCTTTACTTTGTTTTTGTCTTGCTTTACTTTTATTTACTACTTTGTTTGCTGCACTAAAACAAAATACAAAAAAAATTAGTTGCTAGTTTTACTTTACTTGCTATCTTGTTTGCTATACTAAAAAACACAAAAAAATTAGTTACTTGCATTTACTCTATCTAGTTTGCTTTATTTACTATTGTTAAAATGAGTAATCCTGAAGTTGAAGTTCGTTCGTTTAAGCAACAAGGGGGAGAATGTTTAAAAGATGCTTGGTATAGAATTAGTGATGCCCATAATAGGTGCACTAAGAAACACTCCACCACTATCCTACTCGGGAATTTTTATGTTGGTATCTCTAGCTGGAATAGGTATGTTCTTGATTGTCTCGCGGGAGGTAACTTCCTAGGTACTCCTGCCTTAGAAGTGATGTCTACGCCCCCTCCTTTTCCTGTAGACAGTGTTGGGCCTCCAAGAGCAGAGGTTTGTAGAATAGCAGCAAGTTTTCCCTTAAGTGGATCACCCAAGGTTTATCGATCTCAGGGAGGAAGAGGTCAAAGATATCCCTCTCATGCAACCCTGCAACCACAAAGCAAGAAGTCTCTTGTGTCCCCAACACACCTAATAGGTGCACTAGTTCGGTGAAGAGAGAGTGAAATACAGGTGGTATAAATAAGTAGTAGCAACGGCACTAGAAAAGTGCTTTGCCCAGGACAGTAAACAAGCAGTAGTAACGCAGCAGTAGTAACGCAGTAAAACAGTAAACAAGCAGCGATAGCAGTATTTAGGAACAAGGCCTAGGGATCATACTTTCACTAGTGGACACTCTCAACTTTGATCACATAACAGAATAGATAAATGCATACTCTACACTCTCTTGTTGGATGATGAACACCACTAATTGCGTAGGATTACACGAACCCTCAATGCCAGAGTTAACAAGCTCCACAATTCAATGTTCATATTTAAATAACCTTAGAGTGCATGAAAGATCAGCACGACTAAACCAAGTACTAACATAGCATGCACACTGTCACCTTCACACTATGTAGGAGGAATAGATCACATCGATACCATCATAGCAATAGTTAACTTCATAATCTACAAGAGATCATAATCATAGCCTACGCCATGTACTAACACGGATGCACACACTGTCACCTTTACACACGTGGGACAAGGAGTCTCCGGAGATCACATAAGTAAAATTCACTTGACTAGCATAATGACATCTAGATTACAAGCATCATCATATGAATCTCAATCATGTAAGGCAGCTCATGAGATTATTGTATTGAAGTACATAGGAGAGAGATGAACCACATAGCTACCGGTACAGCCCCGAGCCTCGATGGAGAACTACTCCCTCCTCATGGGAGACAGCAGCGTTGATGGAGATGGCATTGGTGTCGATGGAGAAGCCTTCCGGGGGCACTTCCCCGTCCCGGCGGCATGACGGAACAGAGAGTCCTGTCCCCCAGATCTTGGCTTCGTGATGGTGGCGGCTCTGGAAGGTTTCTCGTACCGTCGCTTTTCCGTATCGAGGTTTTAGGTCGAGGGGCTTTATATAGGCGAAGAGGCGGCGTCAGGAGGTCAACGAGGCGACGACACCATAAGGCGGCGCGGCAGGGCCTGGGCCGCGCCGGCCTGTCATCTGGGGCCCATGTGGCCCCCCTCTGGCAGCTCTCGGGTGTTCTGGATGCTTCCGGGCAAAATAGGACCCTGGGCGTTGATTTCGTCCAATTCTGAGAATATTTCCTTACTAGGATTTCTGAAACCAAAAACAGCAGAAAACAGGAACTGGCCCTTCGGCATCTCGTCAATAGGTTAGTTCCGGAAAACGCATAAATATGACATAAAGTATGCATAAAACATGTAGATATCATCAATAATGTGGCATGGAACATAAGAAATTATCGATACGTCGGAGACGTATCAGCATCCCCAAGCTTAGTTTCTGCTCGTCCCGAGCAGGTAAACGATAACAAAGATAATTTCTGGAGTGACATGCCATCATAACCTTGAACATACAATTGTAAGCATATGTAATGAATGCAGCAATCCAAGACAATGGTAAATAACATGAGTAAACAACTAAATCATATAGCAAAGACTTTTCATGAATAGTACTTCAAGACAAGCATCAATAAGTCATGCATAAAAGTTAACTCATAAAGCAATAATTCAAAGTAAAGGCATTGAAGCAACACAAAGGAAGATTAAGTTTCAGCGGTTGCTTTCAACTTATAACATGTATATCTCATGGATAATTGTCAACATAGAGTAATATAACAAGTGCAATATGCAAGTATGTAGGAATCAATGCACAGTTCACACAAGTGTTTGCTTCTTGAGATGGAGAGAAATAGGTGAACTGACTCATCATAAAAGTAAAAGAATGTCCCTTCGCAGAGGGAAGCATCGATTGCTATATTTGTGCTAGAGCTTTTATTTTGAAAACAAGAAACAATTTTGTCAACGGTAGTAATAAAGCATATGTATCATGTAAATTATATCTTACAAGTTGCAAGCCTCATGCATAGTATAATAATAGTGCCCGCACCTTGTCCTAATTAGCTTGGACTACCGGGATTATCGCAATGCACATGTTTTAACCAAGTGTCACAAAGGGGTACCTCTATGCCGCCTGTACAAAGGTCTAAGGAGAAAGCTCGCATTGGATTTCTCGCTATTGATTATTCTCAACTTAGACATCCATATCGGGACAACATAGACAACAGATAATGGACTCCTCTTTTATGCATAAGCATGTAGCAACAATTATTTTTCTCATATGAGATTGAGGATATATGTCCAAAACTGAAACTTCCACCATGGATCATGGCTTTAGTTAGCGGCCCAATGTTCTTCTCTAACAATATGCATGCTCTAACCATAAGGTGGTAGATCGCCCTTACTTCAGACAAGATGAACATGCATAGCAACTCACATGATATTCAACAAAGAGTAGTTGATGGCGTCCCCAGGAACATGGTTATCGCACAACGAGCAACTTAATAAGAGACAAAGTGCATAAGTACATATTCAATACCACAATAGTTTTTAAGCTATTTGTCCCATGAGCTATATATTGTAAAGGTGAAGAATGGAAATTTAAAGGTAGCACTCAAGCAATTTACTTTGGAATGGCGGAGAAATACCATGTAGTAGGTAGGTATGGTGGACACAAATGGCATAGTGGTTGGCTCAAGTGTTTTGGATGCATGAGAAGTAATCCCTCTCGATACAAGGTTTAGGCTAGCAAGGTTTTTTGAAACAAACACAAGGATGAACCGGTGCAGCAAAACTCACATAATAGACATATTGTAAACATTATAAGACTCTACACCATCTTCCTTGTTGTTCAAACTCAATACTAGAAATTATCTAGACTTTAGAGAGACCAAATATGCAAACCAAATTTTAGCATGCTCTATGTATTTCTTCATTAATAGGTGCAAAGCATATGATGCAAGAGCTTAAACATGAGCACAACAATTGCCAAGTATCACATTATCCAAGACATTATAGCAATTTACTACATGTATCATTTTCCAATTCCAACCATATAACAATTAACGAAGTAATTTCAACCTTCGCCATGAAAATTAAAAGCTAAGAACACATGTGTTCATATGAACCAGCGGAGCGTGTCTCTCTCCCACACAAGCATTTATTCAAACAAAAACAAAAACGAAAGCACACAGACGCTCCAAGCAAAGTACATAAGATGTGGCCGAATAAAAATATAGTTTCAAGAGAAGGAACCTGATAATTTGTCGATGAAGAATGGGATGCCTTGGGCATCCCCAAGCTTAGACGCTTGAGTCTTCTTGATATATGCAGGGGTGAACCACCGGGGCATCCCCAAGCTTAGAGCTTTCACTCTTCTTGATCATATTGTATCATCCTCCTCTCTTGACCCTTGAAAACTTCCTCCACACCAAACTCGAAACAAACTCATTAGAGGGTTAGTGGATAATAAAAATTCACATGTTCAGAGGTGACACAATCATTCTTAACACTTCTGGACATTGCTCAAAGCTACTGGAAGTCAATGGAACAAAGAAATCCATCCCACATAGCAAAAGAAGCAATGCGAAATAAAAGGCAGAATCTGTCAAAACAGAACAGTCCGTAAAGACGAATTTTATTGAGGCACCAGACTTGCTCAAATGAAAATGCTCAAATTGAATGAAAGTTGCGTACATACCTGAGGATCACTCACGTAAATTGGCATAATTTTCTGAGTTACCTACAGAGAATTTTTCCCAGATTCGTGACAGCAAAGAAATCTGTTTCTGCGCAGTAATCCAAATCTAGTATCAACCTTTCTATCAAAGACTTTACTTGGCACAACAAAACACAAAACTAAGATAAGGAGATGTTGCTACAGTAGTAAACAACTTCCAAGACACAAATATAAAACAAAGTACTGTAGCAAAATAACACATGTGTTATCTCCCAAGAAGTTCTTTCTTTATAGCCATTAAGATGGGCTCAGCAGTTTTAATGATGCACTCGCAAGAAATAGTATTTGAGGCAAAAGAGAGCATCAAGAGGCAAATTAGAAACACATTTAAGTCTAACATGCTTCCTATGCATAGGAATCTTGTAAGTAAACAAGTTCATGAAGCATAATGCAACAAGCATATAAAGATAAAACAAGTGTAGCTTCAAAAATTTAAGCACATAGAGAGGTGTTTTAGTAACATGAAAATTTCTACAACCATATTTTCCTCTCTCATAATAACTTTCAGTAGCAACATGAGCAAACTCAACAATATAACTATCACATAAAGCATTCTTATCATGAGTCTCATGCATAAAATTATTACTACTCCCAACATAAGCATAATCAATTTTATTAGTTGTAGTGGGAGCAAATTCAACAAAGTAGCTATCATTATTATTCTCATCATCAAATATAGGAGGCATATTGTAATCATAATCAAATTTATCCTCCATAACAGGTGGAACCAAAAGACTATCATCATTATAATCATCATAAATAGGAGGCAAAGTATCATCAAAGAAAATTTCCTCCTCAATGCCCGGGGGACTAAAAAGATCATGCTCATCAAAACCAGCTTCCCCAAGCTTAGAATTTTCCATAGCATTAGCAACAATAGTGTTCAAAGCATTCATATTAATGACATTCCCATTAGCATGCATATAAAGTTCCATGGGTTTTTTAATTCTCTCTTCAAACACATCATGTCCTAATTCAAGATAAAGTTCATAAAGATCTCTCATATTTTTGTTGTTTTCCATTATGCCTAACTAGTGTAAACAAGAAACAAAAAGATGCAATTGTAGGATCTAAAGGAAATAGCTTCGAGCACAAACACAATGGCGCCAGAAAAGTACTGTTACCTGGAACCGAAGTATGAGTGACTTTTACCTTTCCTCCCCGGCAACGGCGCCAGAAAATAGCTTGATGTCTACGCCCACTCCTTTTCCTGTAGACAGTGTTGGGCCTCCAAGAGCAGAGGTTTGTAGAACAGCAGCAAGTTTTCCCTTAAGTGGATCACCCAAGGTTTATCGATCTCAGGGAGGAAGAGGTCAAAGATATCCCTCTCATGCAACCCTGCAACCACAAAGCAAGAAGTCTCTTGTGTCCCCAACACACCTAATAGGTGCACTAGTTCGGCGAAGAGATAGTGAAATACAGGTGGTATAAATAAGTAGTAGCAACGGCACCAGAAAAGTGCTTTGCCCAGGACAGTAAACAAGCAGTAGTAACGCAGCAGTAGTAACGCAAAGAAACAAGAAACAAGCAGCGATAGCGATATTTAGGAACAAGGCCTAGGGATCATACTTTCACTAGTGGACACTCTCAACTTTGATCACATAACAGAATAGATAAATGCATACTCTACACTCTCTTGTTGGATGATGAACACCACTAATTGCGTAGGATTACACGAACCCTCAATGCCGGAGTTAACAAGCTCCACAATTCAATGTTCATATTTAAATAACCTTAGAGTGCATGAAAGATCAGCACGACTAAACCAAGTACTAACATAGCATGCACACTGTCACCTTCACACTATGTAGGAGGAATAGATCACATCAATACCATCATAGCAATAGTTAACTTCATAATCTACAAGAGATCATAATCATAGCCTACGCCAAGTACTAACACGGATGCACACACTGTCACCTTTACACACGTGGGACAAGGAGTCTCCGGAGATCACATAAGTAAAATTCACTTGACTAGCATAATGACATCTAGATTACAAGCATCATCATATGAATCTCAATCATGTAAGGCAGCTCATGAGATTATTGTATTGAAGTACATAGGAGAGAGATGAACCACATAGCTACCGGTACAGCCCCGAGCCTCGATGGAGAACTACTCCCTCCTCATGGGAGACAGCAGCGTTGATGGAGATGGCGGTGGTGTCGATGGAGAAGCCTTCCGGGGGCACTTCCCCGTCCCGGCGGCGTGCCGGAACAGAGAGTCCTGTCCCCCAGATCTTGGCCTCACGATGGCGGCGGCTCTGGAAGGTTTCTCGTACCGTCGCTTTTCCGTATCGAGGTTTTAGGTCGAGGGGCTTTATATAGGCGAAGAGGCGGCGTCAGGAGGTCAACGAGGCGACGACACCATAAGGCGGCGCGGCCAGGGCCTGGGCCGCGCCGGCCTGTCATCTGGGGCCCATGTGGCCCCCCTCTGGCAGCTCTCGGGTGTTCTGGATGCTTCCGGGCAAAATAGGACCCTGGGCGTTGATTTCGTCCAATTCCGAGAATATTTCCTTACTAGGATTTCTGAAACCAAAAACAGCAGAAAATAGGAACTGGCCCTTCGGCATCTCGTCAATAGGTTAGTTCCGGAAAACGCATAAATATGACATAAAGTATGCATAAAACATGTAGATATCATCAATAATGTGGCATGGAACATAAGAAATTATCGATACGTCGGAGACGTATCAAGAAGCTAGTTGCATTATTGAGAGTCTATTTGGAATACCACCTGTTAATGAAGTTAAAATTGAAACCTCTCTTGAAGATGTCATGAAAAAGTTGGAAACCATAGAGCAAAATCTTCCAAGTATTGAGACTAATTTGGGAGCATTACTTGATAGCACTGATAAACTTGATAGATCTCTAGGCGAAATTAATGAGAGAATTGCCATCTTAGAAGCTTGTGCTATTCATGATAATCAAACCCAAAGGATTAGTGAACTTGAAGAAGCTATGGGAACCTTGGGTTCAACTTTTTCGTCTATTAAGTTTAGAGAGAAAGCTTATGTGGGTAAGGAGCAAAAGTTCATGTATGTCTCTAAGGTGCCTAAACCAAAAAACTATTATAGGCCTAAAATTGATAAAGCTCTTAATACCACTATAGAAAAAGGAGAATCTAAGATACCTAATGGGATAAGTTGTGAAAATCATGTTGATGCTTCGTCTCTTGATAATACTTGATACACACTTTCTGCGCCTAGCTGAAAAGTGTTAAAGAAAAGCGCTTATGAGAGACAACCCATGATTTTACTACTGTACCTTTGTTTTATATTTGAGTCTTGGAAGTTGTTACTACTGTAGCAACCTCTCCTTATCTTAGTTTTGTTGCATTGTTGTGCCAAGTAAAGTCTTTGATAGTAAGGTTCATACTAGATTTAGATTACTGCGCAGAAACAGATTTCTTGCTGTCACGAATCTGGGACTAATTCTCTGTAGGTAACTCAGAAAATTATGCCAATTTACGTGAGTGATCCTCAGATATGTACGCAACTTTCATTCAATTTGAGCATTTTCATTTGAGCAAGTCTGGTGCCTCTTAGAAATTCGTCTTTACGGACTGTTCTGTTTTGACAGATTCTGCCTTTTATTTCGCATTGCCTGTTTTGCTATGCTTGATGGATTTTTATATTCCATTAACTTTCAGTAGCTTTGTGCAATGTCCAGAAGTGTTAAGAATGATTATGTCACCTCTGAACATGTGAATTTTGATTGTGCACTAATCCTCTAATGAGTTGTTTTAAGTTTGGTGTGGAGGAAGTTTTCAAGGATCAAGAGAGGGAGATGATACAATATGATCAAGGAGAGTGAAAGCTCTAAGCTTGGGGATGCCCCGGTGGTTCACCCCTGCATATTTCAAGAATACTCAAGCGTCTAAGCTTGGGGATGCCCAAGGCATCCCCTTCTTCATCGACAACATTATCAGGTTCCTCTAGTGAAACTATATTTTTATTCCATCACATCTTATGTACTTTGCTTGGAACGTCTCTTTGTTTTTGTTTTGTTTGAATAAAATGGATCCTAGCATTCATTGTGTGGGAGAGAGACACGCTCCTCTGTTGCATATGGACAAATATATCCTTAGTCTTTACTCATAATGTTCATGGCGAAGGTTGAATCTGCTTCGTTAAATTGTTATATGGTTGGAAACGGGAAATGCTACATGTAGTAATTGGTAGAATGTCTTGAATAATTTGATACTTGGCAATTGTTGTGCTCATGTTTAAGCTCTTGCATCATATACTTTGCACCTATTAATGAAGAAATACATAGAGCTTGCTAAAATTTGGTTTGCATAATTGGTCTCTCTAAGGTCTAGATAATTTCTAGTAAGGGTCGAACAACAAGGAAGACGGTATAGAGTCTTATAATGCTTACAATATGTCTTTTATGTGAGTTTTGTTGTACCGGTTCATACTTGTGTTTGTTTCAAATAACCTTGCTAGCCTAAACCTTGTATCGAGAGGGAATACTTCTCATGCATCCAAAATCCTTGAGCCAAACACTATGCCACTTGTGTCCACCATACCTACCTACTACATGGTATTTCTCCGCCATTCCAAAGTAAATTGCTTGAGTGCTACCTTTAAATTTCTATCCTCTATCTTTGCAATATATAGCTCATGGGACAAATAGCCTAAAAACTATTGTGGTATTGAATATGTACTTATGCATTTTATTTCTTATAAGTTGCTTGTTGAGCGATAACCATGTTCCTGGGGACGCCATCAACTACTCTTTGTTGAATATCATGTGAGTTGCTATGCATGTCCGTCTTGTCTGAAGTAAGGGCGATTTACCTTGAGTTGAATGGTTTGAGCATGCATATTGTTAGAGAAGAACATTGGGCCACTAACTAAAGCCATGATCCATGGTGGAAGTTTCAGTTTTGGACAAATATCCTCAATCTCATCTGAGAAAATTAATTATTGTTGAATGCTTAAGCATTAATGAGGAGTCCATTATCTGTTTTCTATGTTGTCCCGGTATGGATGTCTAAGTTGAGAATAATCAAAAGCGAGAAATCCAATGCGAGCTTTCTCCTTAGACCTTTGTACAGGCGGCATAGAGGTACCCCTTTGTGACACTTGGTTAAAACATATGTATTGCGGTGATAATCCAGGTAATCCGAGCTAATTAGGACAAGTTGCGGGCACTATTAGTATACTATGCATGATGCTTGTAACTTGTAGGATATAATTTACATGATGCATATGCTTTATTACTAACGTTGACAAAATTGTTTCTTGTTTTCAAAACCAAAGCTCTAGCACAAATATAGCAATCGATGCTTCCCTCTGCGAAGGGCCTTTCTTCTACTTTTATGTTGAGTCAGTTCACCTATTTCTCTCTATCTCAAGAAGCAAACACTTGTGTGAACTGTGCATTGATTCCTACATACTTGCATATTGCACTTATTATATTACTTTATGTTGACAATATCCATGAGATATACATGTTACAAGTTGAAAGCAACCGCTGAAACTTAATCTTCCTTTGTGTTGCTTCAATACCTCTACTATGAATTTATTGCTTTATGAGTTAACTTTTATGCAAGACTTATTGATGCTTGTCTTGAAAGTACTATTCATGAAAAGTCTTTGCTATATGATTCAATTGTTTACTCATTACATTTACCATTGCTTGGATCGCTGCATTCATTACATGTGCTTACAATAGTATGATCAAGATTATGATGGCATGTCACTTCAGAAATTATCTTTGTTATCGTTTACCTACTCGGGACGAGCAGGAACTGAGCTTGGGGATGCTGATACGTCTCCAACGTATCGATAATTTCTTATGTTCCATGCCACTTTATTGATGATACCTACATGTTTTATGCATACTTTATGCCATATTTATGCATTTTCCGGCACTAACCTATTAACGAGATGCCGAAGAGCCAGTTGCTGTTTTCTGCTGTTTTTGGTTTCAGAAATCCTAGTAAGGAAATATTCTCGGAATTGGACGAAATCAACGCCCAGGATCTTATTTTTCCACGAAGCTTCCAGAACACCGGAGAGGAAACGAAGTGGGGCGACGAGGCGGCGACAGGCCAGGGCGGCGCGGCCCACCCCCTGGCCGCGCGGCCCTGTTGTGTGGGCCCCTCGCGTCGCCCCTAAACCTACCTCCTCCGCCTATTTAAGCCTTCGTCGATAATAACTCCAGTACCGAGAGCCACGATACGGAAAACCTTCCAGAGACGCCGCCGCCGCCAATCCCATCTCGGGGGATTCAGGAGATCGCCTCCGGCACCCTGCCGGAGAGGGGAATCATCTCCCGGAGGACTCTTCACCGCCATGGTCGCCTCCGGATTGATGAGTGAGTAGTTCACCCCTGGACTATGGGTCCATAGCAGTAGCTAGATGGTCGTCTTCTCCTAATTGTGCTATCATTGTTGGATCTTGTGAGCTGCCTAACATGATCAAGATCATCTATCTGTAATGCTACATGTTGTGTTTGTTGGGATCCGATGAATAAGTGAATGCTATGTTATGTTGATTATCAATATCATCTATGTGTTGTTTATGATCTTGCATGCTCTCCGTTGCTAGTAGAGGCTCTGGCCAAGTTGATACTTGTAACTCCAGGAGGAGTA
Source organism: Lolium perenne (assembly GCF_019359855.2). Classification (NCBI taxonomy): domain Eukaryota; kingdom Viridiplantae; phylum Streptophyta; class Magnoliopsida; order Poales; family Poaceae; genus Lolium; species Lolium perenne. Next base: position 145,398,748 of record NC_067250.2, on the reverse strand, counting down.
TTTATGCTCGATAGTGGGTTCATATCTCCATTAAATCTGGGGGAGTGACAAAAACCTCTAAGGTTGTGGATGTGCTGTTGCCACTATGGATAAAACATCAATGCTATGTCCAATGATATATTTGTTGATTACATTACGCACCATACTTAATGCAATTGTCTGTTGTTTGCAACTTAATACTGGAGGGGGTTCGGATGATAACCTGAAGGTGGACTTTTTAGGCATAGATGCATGCTGGATAGCGGTCTATGTACTTTGTCGTAATGCCCAATTAAATCTCACAATACTCATCATAACATGTGTGTGCATGGTCATGCCCTCTTTATTTGTCAATTTCCCAACTGTAATTTGTTCACCCAGCATGCTTATTCTTATGGGAGAGACGCCTCTAGTGAACTGTGGAACCCGGTCCATTCTTAACATCGAATACAATCAACTGCAATACTCGTTCTACTGTTTTCTGCAAACAATCATCATCCACACTATACATCTAATCCTTTGTTACCGCAAGCCGGTGAGATTGACAACCTCATTGTTACGTTGGGACAAAGTATCTTGGTTGTGTTGTGCAGGTTCCATGTTGGCGCTGGAATCCCTGGTGTTGCGCCGCACTACACTCCGCCGCCATCAACCTTCAACGTGCTTCTTGACTCCTATTGGTTCGATAAACCTTGGTTTCTTACTGAGGGAAACTTACTGCTGTGTACGCATCACACCTTCCACTTGGGGTTCCCAACGGTCGCGTGCTGTACGCGTGTCACATCCCCAAGCTTAGAGCTTTCACTCTCCTTGATCATATTGTATCATCCTCCTCTCTTGATCCTTGAAAACTTCCTCCACACCAAACTCAAAACAACTCATTAGAGGGTTAGTGCATAATCAAAAATTCACATGTTCAGAGGTGACATAATCATTCTTAACACTTCTGGATATTGCACAAAGCTACTGAAATTTAATGGAACAAACAAATCCATCAAACATAGCAAAACAGGCAATGCGAAATAAAAGGCAGAATCTGTCAAAACAGAACAGTCTGTAAAGACAAATTTTTCTGGGGCACTTAACTTGCTCAGATGAAAATGCTCAAATTGAATGAAAGTTGCGTACATATCTGAGGATCACTCACATAAATTGGTAGATTTTTCTGAGTTACCTACAGAGAATAATACTCAAATTCGTGACAGCAAGAAATCTGTTTCTGCGTAGTAATCCAAATCTAGTATGAACCTTACTATCAAAGACTTTACTTGGCACAACAATGCAATAAAATAAAGATAAGAAGAGGTTGCTACAGTAGTAACAACTTCCAAGACTCAAATATAAAATAGAAGTGCAGAAGTAAAATAATGGGTTGTCTCCCATAAGCGCTTTTCTTTAACGCCTTTCAGCTAGGCGCAGAAAGTGTGTATCAAGTATTATCAAGAGATGATGCGTTGACATTCTTACCAGGGTTGTTGCGCTTACCCTTCTTACTCTTATTCCTACTCTTTGGTTTATGGAATACATGACCGCATCCGGGTGTAGAGGTAAAATTTAGAGTGCCTTTCCCCACATCTATGATTGCTCCCACGAGTTTCAGCAGGGATCTTCCAAGCGTGATTTGTCCTGTCCCTACACATTCAATAACGAGATAATTAGTGGATACCGTCCTTCCAAGAAAGGTTGTGAAAACACCTTCAGCTATACCCTTAGGAATTATAACAGAGTTATCAGTAAGAGTTATTCCTTCTCCCCCTTCAGTAAGTTCCCAAAGTGTCAAAGATTCATAAATACTTTTAGGCATAAGGTAAAACTCAGACATAATATCACAACGAGCATGAAAAGTTTCACCACCAATAGCAACTTTAACGGTAGGCACCCACATTGAAGGTTCGAAGCTTAATGGAACATAATCATAGTATTCGCGAATTTGGTTGTACCCTTCTTTTAAACAGGATATATTTGTTTCGAGAGTGTTTAATCTATTATCACTACGGGAAAGCAGGGCTTTGCCGTGCGCCACTTTGCACGGCAAAGACGCCTGTTTGCACGGCAACGTCTTTGCCGTGCGTGCACTCACGGCAAAGATTGCCCGGCAACGTCTTCGACGGCAAAGCCATCTTTGCCGTGCGCATGCAAGAACTGCACGGCAAAGCCCTTTGTCGTGCGTTGCCATCGCTGTCGTGCGTTGCCATCGCTGCCGTGCGCCACTCCTTTGCCGTGTGTTGCCATCTCTGCCGTGCGCCCCGACATTGCCGTGCGCCACAATTCATTGCCGTGCGCCCGACATTGCCGTGTGCCACCACTCATTGCCGTGCTCACCTTTGTCGTGCGGCCTAGCCCTACCACACACGACAAAGGCCCCTACAGGCACGCCCCAGGCTGCTCCCAGGAGCACAGGCTTGCGCCACGTGGCGCCTTTGCCGTGTGTATGCACACGGCAAAGTGACCAAAAGTCCTTTGTCGTGTGCATACACACGGCAAAGGCCCCTGGATTTTTTATTTTTTTTTCTGTTTTTCACTAATCCCTGCATTTCAAAATTGCATTTCACAAATATAGCATATATATCAACATATGATCACCAAACACATCAACAACACCACAAATACGTCGAGCACACATAGTTCATGCATACAATCCGTTACATAGAGTCCATAGTCCATCCACACAAGTTACATAGAGTCCATAGTGCAATGTCCAATATTACAATCCATTACAAGCATACAATCTGACAAAGTGCACGAAGACCATGCCATCAACCTTGTCCTCCTCCGCTTCCGCCGGCCTCATCGTAATTTCCTTGTGACATATAATCTATAAGGTTGATGGAATGAACATTTGCATTTGCATATTGAACAATTGAACAAGTACAAGTAGCGGGTTGGGCACAAGAGGACTCACCGCGGTTCATGCTCCGGATGATGTTCAAGTTGTTCACGGTGATAGGTGTCCCCGGGCTCTGAGTGGGCGGTGGCGGCATCCATGGCATGGAGTAAGGTGGAGGAGCAGGAATACTCCCCGATGGAGAAGACAGAGCCGTCTGGCTCATCAGCCAGCTCATCTGTGCCTGCTGCTGCTGCATCATCTGCTGTTGATGTTGCATCTGCAGCATCATCTGTGTCTGCTGCTGCTGATACTCCAGAATCTGCCGCTCCATGTTCCGTGCGTGCTCCTGGGCCGCCTGCTCCTTTGCTTCCATCTCTGCCTACGATGTGTTGTCGCGATGTCATTAACAGTTCAATGGAAAGCATGTAAAGGAAAGGTAAAGGCCGGAGGAAGAACATACCCGTAACCGCTCGACAGCTAGATCCGAAGCCCGTGGCCGGGACTCTACCTCAGGCTGGCCGCTCTTATGACCACGACGGATCTGGCGGAGAGAGGGAACCTTCGCTGGGTTGATTACCCCGTCACCAAGCCATAGGCGGCCATGCTTCAAGCCTTCTCCCACAAGCACCGCAACCTCAGGGTCAAAGTCCTCGGCCTCTGGGTTGGCGTCCTCGTCGTACATCTGCTTGAACTTGAAGACATACGACGTGCACTGGGTCTCGGATTGCGGGTTAACCCACACGGACCCCGTCTCAGGATGCGGCATCTTCCTTTGCTTCATCCTCTTTAGCACGGCAAAGACGTTAGGCTTCGCTCCTGTCCTCACTTCCTGCAAAAGAGAACATGTAATAAAGTGAAGTGGCACACCCTTGCAGAGTTAGCAAATATATAATATGAATTCAAAGAATGAAGGAACCATTAATTTTCTCACCTCGTTCTGCAGGTGAAGAGAGATGGGGATGCTGCCTTGGATATGCGATCCACCTCGCATCTCTGCCCGCTTCTTCTTGCCCTCCTCGTGCTTCTTGAGGTACTGGGGGCATGTCCACCACATGACCATCGCAAGAAAGCACCTGTCATCTGCGCCGACGTACTGAGGAGGGTTCTACATGCACAAGATAAACCCATTATGGTAAAATAAACTACATGGTGATAAAGAAATCAATAACACACAAATGCAAATACCTGCATGTACTGCCACGGCTACATGAGCGTGTCGCGAGCGTCCTCCTTAGTCATGTGGACGAAGCGGTCGGCGTGCCAGTCGCGGACGCACTGAACACGTGCCTCGTAGTGCATGCCAGTCACCCTCTTCCTTGCAAGCTGGTGAAGGACATCATCGCACGCACTTTCCTTGCCCTCGGCCTTCTTGAAGTATTTCTGCAACCATGCACATAGGTAAAACAAGGGGCATTAGTGCAATTATTGTCAACCAAGGAGAGTGTATGAATGGTAAGAAGTCAAAAGTCACGTACCCAAAATTTGCCAACAACGCAGTCCGCCAAGGTGCCGCGGCCAAGAGCATCTTCCGCGAGGCTGTAGTGCGCCCACCTCCAAGCTACGTCGCAGCCACCAGTAGGGAGATTGACTATCCCAGGGAAATACCTTCTAAGTAGGCCCCCAAGGATGTTTGAGTACCCACGTGGCGGCCTCTGCGATGGGTCTTGAAACCTGAACGAGCTGCACCATGAAACGACAACATCAATATGTATGTGATAATAATTTTGATAATGACAAAATTGCGATAACGAAATGCCAAAAATTAACATGTACCTCCTTCCATAGGGCTCTAGAACAACATGGCTGTAGCGCCAGTGCTTCAGCGTGGGGAGCTGTGTTATCCCACGCCGATATGGCCTCCTATCACGTGGCCTCAGCCTCTCCACAGCTGGAACGTACTCGTAATCCGGCGGCGCATTCCAAACTAGGTTTGGATCAGGATCGAACGGTAAGTTCCCCAACCCCTCATCCTCCGAGAGGTCCTCCTTGTCCCCCTCCTCCTCCTGGTCCTCCTCACCCTCCTCCTCCTCCTGGTCCTCCCCACCCCCTCCTCCTCAAGGTCCTCGCCACCCTCGTGGTGCTCCTGGTCCTCCACCTCATCATCATCATCGGCTGCGGGAGGGGGGCTAGGACTAGGAGTCAGTACCCGTGTTGGATTCTTCCTACGCGGTCGCACGTGCACTGGGGAAGCGACGGGAGGGGGGCTAGGAGGGGGGTAGTAGCTCGGCCCCGCCTCGAAGTCCCTACCAAGTCCTTGAGCTTCTTTGTAAGACCGCCACCCTTTTTTTTGGCGGCATGCTTCAATCACCTGCAAACACAAATGAAGAGAGTGGTTTATTAGTACGCAATATTGTAAAGAGATAAATATTAGTGAAAGCAACAGAAATATAAGTAGATGAACATTAATGAAAGCAACAATAATGCAAATGGATGAACATTAATTAGTGGAAGCAACAAATAGCTAGCATAGAGTTCTCTCAAACATAGCACGGAGTTCTTACAAATAACCTAGCTAGAAAATCACGGTTACACAGAGTTATTACAAATAGGCTAGCCTCACAATTACTACTACATAGATCAGTAGCCTTTGTCGCCATCCGTGATTGGACCGCGTGTCTCCTCATCGTCATCAGGCTCGGCGAACCAATAATCATCAATGAAACCTGGAGGTGGTCCATCTGCATCGAGGTCAATCCCTGCTTTGAACGCCTCGAGCAAACTCAGGTCTTCCGGGGCACAAACATCCTCAGCTTCATCTTCTGCATTGTCTCCATCCATGCCCGCATCTTCTTGTTCATCATCTACGACCATGTCATCGATAGTAGGCAAGCCGATTGTGAAATGGCCGGGGAGCCCTTCTTCCTGATAAAACTCGACACTCCTTGTTGAGGGGTCTACGCGGCGGTAATCGTCCTTGTTTGGTGGGGGCGGCCTATTGCGTGAAGGCACCGTCATCACAACATCCCATCCATGTAGACATTTGTCGGGTTTTTGCACGCGTACGGGAGATAGAATACTTGAAAGGCCTAGGTAGCCAAGATGTACACATCCTCTCCCTTATAAACGAAGTTCCTTTCAACTTCGACCAACCCAATTTCAGGATCCCGTCTCACCCGGCATGGGTCAAACCAATGGCATTTGAAGACGACGGGATTTAGCCCTTTGTGAAACCCGTAATTCAGCTCGTATATACCCTCGACTCTTCCATAGTAATGGAGCCCATCATCACCTTGACATACCACCCCGCTATTTATTGTCTTCGCGTTGGGCCGGCTTGTTGTGTATTGATGGGTCTGGAAGCTATACCCGTTCACGTCATAGGAGTTGAACGCTTCTATGGAATGGTCAAAGCCCCTAGCAATTTTTCTTAGCTCTAACTTCATCTCTTTGTCAGTTCTTGCCTACAAGTTTAGCACGAGAAGTTTAGAACGAGAAATGACCGATAAATGTCGGAAGTGCTAGCTAATTTGGATAGAATAGTACCAAATTACAAAACCAGCTACTGAAACCGAAACCGCAGCCCTTATCGAAAATTTGCTTGGATTCTTCCGGGGTAGGCTCCCTGTGGGTATTCTTCCAATGTATAGCCTTGAATTTACTATACCGATGAAAAGAGGAAGAGTTAGCCACGAACATACGAGTGGATCAAGGCCGTGAATGTTTACGAATAATTAAATGGTTCGCACTTACTCGATGTACGGCTTCACTTCGACCATGGTGTTTAAGACATACGAGTGGATCAAGGTCCGCTCATGTAGGTCCATTCTGTACGGCTTCGAGCCACTTGACTTGCCACCAAGCCCCACGAAGATGCTAAGCTTGGGTACTTCTTCATTGTTGGCGGCATTGTAACGGAGGACCGGGTTGTGCTTTGTGGGAATGTTGGGATCATAGTGCTGAGTGGTGAAGTTTGCCACCTCCACGTTCAGGACTGCCTCGGCTATGGATGCTTCGATCTTGCATTTATTGCTAGTCATTTGACGAAGCTTTTGTGTTTCTCTCTCGGGACCAAACTACCAACGACCCCAATTCGGGCCCCCCTTTAAGCACTCCTCCGCGAGGTGCAGGATCATGTGTTGCATCGGATTAAAGAACCTTGGAGGAAAGATCTTCTCTAGATCGCAAAACAACACGGGTGCCTCTTCATCCAGCTTCTCAATCACTTTAGTGTCTAACTCCCTAGCACAAATCTGGCGGAAGAAAAAACTCAACCTCGCTAGCACTCGCCAAGTATTCTCAGGGACATAGCCTCGAATCATCACCGGCATTATCCGCTCAAGCCATATGTGGTAGTCATGACTCTTCAGTCCTTGTACTCGCAACGTTTCAATGTTCAAGCCCCTCATCCAGTTGGCTGCGAACCCATCGGGGAAAAACAAGGAGTCCTTCATCCATTGGAAGACCTCCCTTTTTTGGGCCTTTGTGAGGCAGAACGGAGCGTGTGGCTTAGTCCAAGTTTTTTTGGCACCACTAGGTGGCTGCATGTTCAACTCCGGCCTATCGCACCACATTTCTTGATCAATTCGAGCCTTTTTGTTATCCTTCGTCTTCTCAGTGTCCACAATCGTGCTCCAAATGGCTTCACTGATATTCTTCTCGGTGTGCATTACATCAATGTTATGCGGGAGCTCGAGAACTCAAAGTAAGGGAGCTTCCATAAGCACGGCTTGTGAGTCCATTGGTGTGTCTCCCCATATCCCAAGAAACCATTCCCATCAGGGCTAGGCTGAAGAGCATCTAACTCGGCCTTGATTTTCGTTCCGGTCTTCAGAATTGGCTTCGGGACACGGACAACACGGCCTTTCTTGAAACTCTTTACATCACTCCTGTATGCATGCCTCCGCTCAAGGAACTGTCGAGCTTCATCAAAGCATGAATACTTGCCTCTCTTGTTTAGCCAGAAGAAAGTAACAGCCTGTCTGCACTGTGGGCAAGGCCACTTCCCATGTGTACACCACCCGCAGAACAAAGCACGTGCTTGCAGGTCATGCAGGGACGTGTGGTACCACACATACATATCGAAGTACTACTTCTTTGATGCGTCATATGTTCGGATCCCGCGACCTTCCCATCCACGAACCAAGTCATCCACCAGCGGTTCCAGGTACACATTCATGTTCTTACCCGGGTATTTGGGCCCTAGGATTATCATCGACACAAACATGTTCTCTGATCTCATGCAGACGCCAGGGGGGAGGTTCATGGGAATAACAAACACTGGCCAACGACTGTATACTGCAGCCGACATACCATATGGATTGAACCCATCGGTTGATATCGCAACTGCTACGCTCCTCGGGTCACCTGCTTTCAGTGGAAATTTCTTGACAAAGTTCTTCCATGCAGCACCATCCGACGGATGTATCATCTTGTCGGTGTATCTGTTTCCTTCCACGGCCCACCTCATCTGCTGGGCAGTATCCTCAGTCATGAAGAGCCGCTGGATCCTCGGTAGAACTAGAAGATAGCGGAGGATATTCTTGGCAATCGTGGTCTGCCTCTTCTGACCATCACCATTGCGGTCTACCTCAAAGTACCTAGAGGAATTGCATTTGATGCAATAATTTGTGTCAGCGTGCTCCTCTCTGAATAGCATGCATCCCTTTGGACAAGCGTGTATCTGCTGAGATGACATCTTAAGGTCACTGAGCAATTTGGTCGAATAGTAGAAGTTTTGCGGCAAGAGGTGCCCTTTCGGCAGAAGGCTGCCTACGATGACCAGAAGTTCATCGAACCCATCTCTGCACAAGTTCCTATGGCACTTCAAGGCCATAGGCGAGCGATGGCATCTAGTTGGGTAACCTCTGTATTTTCATGTAGGGGTTTCTGCGAAGCAAACAGAGCCTCATAATACTCCTTTGTGTTTTCCTCCGGGTCCTCACTTGTCTCCGCATCCTGAGGTGTCTCCACCTCTACATGAGAGCTTTCTGGCACATTACCATTAGCCAAGTTTTCTAAGCACCTATCAAAACCAGTGTCATATTCCCCCCTAGGTTGAATCTGCCGCACCTCCTTCCTAGCACGTTTCTTTGCCTTTTCTCCATTGTAAGTCCAAATCTTGTAGGACGGTGTGAACCCAAACTTGATCAGGTGCATACTCATAGTTTCCTTGTCCTGTGCCTTTTGGTTAGCGCACTTACTACAAGGGCACTAAACTCTTATAGGTCTGCTAGGGATGGCAAACGCCCTATCCACAAACTGCTCGTTCTTTTCTCCCCATTCATCAGTATAGTTCCATTGACTGATTCTGCCATCGTACATCCAGCCACGATTATCCATCCTCTAATCAGCAACAAAACATACGAACATAGCATTTATATATAAAATAGGAAATAAATGCATCATATCTTTTTTTTACGCGTGCATCAACCTGAAACTCTACTAGGTGGGCTCCTAGCAGCCGCTGGATCCGTAGATTGAGTATGTTCTCCCAGCTCTACCCCGATCCAAGACAGAATTTCGGCAGCACCTCCCCGCTGCTCTCCCGATACACGTCTCGGCAAAAAGCCGAGAGGGGTGTGCATCCGGAGAACAACGGGGAGGCGCTACCGAAATCCTGTCTCGGATCGGGGTAGAGCAGGGAGAACGTACCTAACTACGCATCTACCGGCTGTCCCGATAAATGCCGTAAGAGTTACGGTTCATAATATGCGAGACCACTGATGCATATTTATCCGCGTAACCCTTACGGTCGGGAAGAGACGCCTAGGTACCGCGACAGACTTGGTGATCTAGACACAAAAAAAACCTAGGTACAAGAGAGGCGAACGGATTCTCACCCTCGAAGCGTGATCGACTGCCGGTGAAGAAGATCAATGACCCTCTAAGAGAATCACCAAAGAAGATCCGGAACGCCCATCAAACACCCCCGTGACTCCGCCCCTCATGTCCACCTCGAAGCATCGCCTGCATAGCAAGGAATTAAATTTGTCATGCAAATTTATACTCTAAATGCATCTAAAATCACCGCGACGCCGCCCCCCCCCCCGCGCTGTCGCCCCCGTGTCCACCTCAAACCATCATCTAAACTTACACACAAAATGTATCTAAATCATCTAAAATCCTATACTACACTAAAATCATCAAAATGTTACTCCCTCCGTTCTGTATTATTCGACGCGGAGCTCACATATATGTGCGTACATATTGTATTGTGCGGGCGTCGATCCAGCGTCAATTAAATAGGAACCGAGGTAGTACCTTTTACATGCAGGGGCGGGTGGTGGCGGCCGGAGCAGCAGCTGGTGGCGGTCGGAGCAGCAGGTGGCAGCAGCAGTTCGTGGCTGGTTGGCGGGTCGACGGGGGAGGAGGCGTGGGCAGCAGCAGTGGCGGCGGCTCAGCGGGGGAGGAGGTAGGCGCAACAGCCGGGGAGAGGAGTGGGCGGCGGCGACTGCGTGTGAGGGGGGCGCGCGGCGGCGACGGGCAGCAGCAGTCTCCTGCGCCGGTGCACGGGCAGAAGCAGCAGCAGCAGCCGGGGGAGGGGAGTGGGCGCCGGCGACTGCGTGCGAGGGGATGGGAGGGGAGGCGAGTCCGGCAGCGGCGTGGGGCGAGTCCGGCGGCAGGGGGTGGGGTGCGCAAGGGGTGGAGAAGAGAAAGGGTACGAGCTCGACCTGTTCTGTGTGGAGGAGAGAAAGGGTGGGGCTCGACCTGCCCTTATCCCTTTCTTTGCCGTGCGGCAAAGGTCGTTGCCGTACGGCCCCAGCCATTGCCGTGCGCCTCCGCACGGCAGAGAGCTTTGCCGAGCGCAATGGGGGCTTTGCCGTGCGGCAGGATTCTTTGCCGTGCGCGTGCGCACGGCAACGAGTTTTATTTTTATTTTTACCATTTCATTTATAAGGGTGCTAGGATGATTTTGTACCCTTTAGTGCTGACATTGATATAAGGGATTTGAGGCTAGATAGTATGCTTTGGTTCACTCAAAACCATTGTAGGAGGTTACATAGAATTCAACTACTAACTTGTACAATTATTGTATTGTATTTTCACGAGGGTCTGATCCTTGAGAGAAAGCCGTAAATAAGACTCGATCGTGAAGAGAAGGAGGAAAATGTGTACCATGCTATGAACTGAATGAATGCATGATCAAATTAGCAGAGCAAGAATAAAGGCTATGCAAATATCTTTACCTTCACCCTCCTCAGCAGATCGTATCATGTCATGCCAGGCCGACATGCAGTAGTCAGTGACTACACGTGCTGACACACCGGAGCTGCAAAACCATGCATCATAAACCCCAACCCTAACCCTAAACCCTAAACCTATACCTAACCATAAATTCTTACCTTGAACCTAAACCCTAGCCCTACCCCCTAAACCCTAGCCCTAACCCTACACCTAACCCTAACTGGTAGATCAGGCATACCCTCGATCATGTGATAATGGCTCTAGCTGTGCCAAAGGGTCCCAATCTTGGTTCTCCATGTGTATATGTCCTAAACAAACCTAAAAGAATGAAAAGGTACATTGGTGCACCCTCGCGCGGAGAAATCTAGGGGGGTAGACCCGCCGGGGCACACGTTCCGCTGTTTTGGGGGAGGAGGGGGAGAACGACCGCCGGAGCAACGGAACCCCACCAAATCTTGCATGTGGGCCTATGCTATGTGTGAAAGTGTGGTTCAAGGTGTAATGGTGCAAAAGTAGCTCCCCTAAACCCTAGACCCTAGCCCTAACCCTGTACCTAACCCTAACCAGTAGATCAGGCACACCCTCGATCGTGTGATAATGGCTCGAGCTGCGGGTGTATGTGCCAAAGGGTCCCAATCTTGGTTCTCCATGTGTATATGTCCTAAACAAACCTAAAAGAATGAAAAGGTACATTGGTGCACCCTCGCGCAGAGAAATCTAGGGGGTAGACCCGCCGGGGCGCACGTTCCGCTGTTTTGGGGGCAGGAGGGGGAGAACGACCGCCGGAGCACTGGAACCCCACCAAATCTTGCATGTGGGCCTATGCTATGTGTCAAAGTGTGGTTCAAGGTGTAATGGTGCAAAAGTAGCTCCCGTAAACCCTAGACCCTAGCCCTAACCCTACACCTAACCCTAACCAGTAGATCAGGCACACCCTCGATCGTGTGATAATGGCTCGAGCTACGGGTGTATGTGCCAAAGGGTCCCAATCTTGGTTCTCCATGTGTATATGTCCTAAACAAACCTAAAAGAATGAAAAAGTACATTGGTGCACCCTCGCGCGGAGAAATCTAAGGGGGTAGACCCGCCGGGGCACACGTTCCGCTGTTTTGGGGGAGGAGGGGGAGAACGACCGCCGGAGCAACGGAACCCCACCAAATCTTGCATGTGGGCCTATGCTATGTGTCAAAGTGTGGTGCAAGGTGTAATGGTGCAAAAGTAGCTCCCCTAAACCATAGACCCTAGCCCTAACCCTACACCTAACCCTAACCAGTAGATCAGGCACACCCTCGATCGTGTGATAATGGCTCGAGCTGCGGGTGTACTATGTGAGAAAGGGTCCCAATCTTGGTTCTCCATGTGTATATGTCCTAAACAAACCTAACAGAATGAAAAGGTACATTGGTGCACCCTCGCGTGGAGAAATCTAGGTGGGTAGACCCGCTGGGGCACACGTTCCGCTGTTTTGGGGGAGGAGGGGGAGAACAACCGCCAGAGCAACGGAACCCCACCAAATCTTGCATGTGGGCCTATGCTATGTGTGAAAGTGTGTTTCAAGGTGTAATTGTGCAAAAGTAGCTCCCCTAAACCCTAGACCCTAGCCCTAACCCTGCACCTAACCCTAACCAGTAGATCAGGCACACCCTCGATCGTGTGATAATGGCTCGAGCTGCGGGTGTACTATGTGAGAAAGGGTCCCAATCTTGGTTCTCCATGTGTATATGTCCTAAACAAACCTAAAAGAATGAAAAGGTACATTGGTGCACCCTCGCGCGGAGAAATCTAGGGGGGTAGACCCGCCGGGGCACTCTTTCCGCTGTTTTGGGGGGATGAGGGGGAGAACGACCGCCGGAACAACGGAACCCCACCAAATCTTGCATGTGGGCCTATGCTATGTTTCAAAGTGTTATGCAAGGTGTAATGGTGCAAAAGTAGCTCCCCTAAACCCTAGACCCTAGCCCTAACCCTACACCTAACCATAACCAGTAGATCAGGCACACCCTCGATCGTGTGATAATGGCTCGAGCTGCGGGTGTATGTGCCAAAGGGTCCCAATCTTTGTTATCCATGTGTATATGTCCTAAACAAACCTAAAAGAATGAAAAGGTACATTGGTGCATGATAACCCACAAGTATAGGGGATCGCAGAAGTCTTCGCGGGTAGTATAACCCAATTTATTGATTCGACACAAGGGGAGACAAAGAACACTTGGAAGCCTTAACAGCGGAGTTGTCAATTCAGCTGCACCTGGAAACAGACTTGCTCGCAAGAGTTTATCAGTAGTAACAGTTTTATAGCAGTAGCAGTAGTGAAATAACAGCAGCAGAGTAACAAAGACAGCAGTAGTGATTTTAGTAAACAGCAAGATTAAAATACTGTAGGCACGGGGACGGATAACGGGCGTTGCATGGATGAGAGAAACTCATGTAACAATCATAGCAGGGCATTTGCAGATAATAATAAAACGGTGTCCAAGTACAAAGCAATCAATAGGCATGTGTTCCAATTATAGTCGTACGTGCTCGCAATGAGAAACTTGCACAACATCTTTTGTCCTACCAGCCGGTGGCAGCCGGGCCTCAAGGGAATCTACTGGATATTAAGGTACTCCTTTTAATAGAGTACCGGAGCAAAGCATTAACACTCCGTGAACACATGTGATCCTCACATCACTACCATCCCCTCCGGTTGTCCCGATTTCTGTCACTTCGGGGCCATTGGTTCCGGACAGCGACATGTGTATACAACTTGCAGGTAAGACCATAAACAATGAATATCATGATGAAACAATAACATGTTCAGATCTGAGATCATGGCACTCGGGCCCTAGTGACAAGCGTTAAGCATACCAAGTTGCAACAATATCATCAAAGTACCAATTACGGACACTAGGCACTATGCCCTAACAATCTTATGCTATTACATGACCAATCTCATCCAATCCCTACCATCCCCTTCGGCCTACAGCGGGGAAATTACTCACACATGGATGGGCGAAACATTGCTGGTTGATGGAGAGGCGTCGGTGGTGATGATGGCGATGATCTCCTCCAATTCCCCGTCCGGCGTGAGTGCCGTAAACGGAGACTTCTGGCTCCCGAGACGGAGTTTCGCGATGTGGCGGCGTTCTGGAGGCTTTCTGGCGACTTCGACTTCTCTCCCTGCGTTTTTAGGTCGAAGGCAATAAGTAGTCCGAAGGAGGGCGTCGGAGGCCAGCCGAGGCCGCCACACAATAGGGCCGCGCGGGCCCCTCCTGGGCCGCGCCGGCCTATGGTGTGGGGCCCTCGGGCCTCCACCTGGCTTGCCCTTCTGGCTCCGCCAATATTCTGTGAAAATAGGGCCTTCTGCATAAATTCCGAGGATTTTCCCGAAAGTTGGATTTCTGCACAAAAACGAGACACCAGAGCAGTTCTGCTGAAAACAGCGTTAGTCCGTGTTAGTTGCATCCAAAATACACAAATTAGAGGCAAAACAATAGCAAAAGTGTTCGGGAAAGTAGATACGTTTTGGACGTATCAACTCCCCCCAAGCTTAGCTTATTGCTTGTCCTCAAGCAATTCAGTTAACAACTGAGCGATAAAAGAACTTTTACGAACACATTTGCTCATATGATGTATATATCCTCATGCTATGGCTAACACTTAGGCAGTTCATAATGAGATGCATACAAATAAGATCATCTAACAGCTATGTCAATCATGGAGAGGTACCAACAATTAATAATAAGCATCATGAATCATGTATATAAGCAGGATTGCAATGTTCATAAGAGAGTATGATAAAGTGGTATCTTGCTTGCCCGTATTTGATCGGCAAAACATAAATTCCCAGGCACCTCTGAAGTTCATAGAAAGACTAGAAGTAGTGATTGTCAAAGATAAAAGCATCAAAGTTATACCACAATCAATCATATTTTGAGACAAGCATATTATACTAAGAATGACAGTTGTGCTCTCAAGATAGTGCTCAAAGAAAGAATGGAGACACAACATAAAAGTAAAAGATTGACCCTTCACAGAGGGAAGCAGGGATTAACATGCGCTAGAGCTTTTCATTTTAAAACAGGAGTAAAATTATTTTGAGAGGTGTTTGTCGTTGTCAACGAATGGTAATGGGTACACCAACTACCTCGCCAACCGGACTTCCAAGAGCGTCTCCCATGAATTATTTTTATGTTTATGTGGCACTCCTTCCAACCTTTCTTTCACAAACCATGGCTAACCGAATCCTTCGGGTGCCTGCCAACAATCTCATACCATGAAGGAGTGCCTTTTTATTTTAGTTTTATTATGATGACACTCCCCCAACCTTTGCTTACACAAGCCATGGCTAACCGAATCCTTCGGGTGCCGTCCAACAATCACATACCATGGAGGAGTGTCTATTTAAGTTAATTAATTTGGGACTGGGAATCCCATTGCCAGCTCATTTTGCAAAATTATTGGATAAGCGGATGTGCCACTAGTCCATAATGAAAGTTCGTCAAGAGTAAATGACAAGGTTGAAAGTTAAACACCACATACTTCCTCATGAGCTATGAAACATTAACACAAATTGAGAAGCATTTTGAAGGTTTTAAAGGTAGCGCATGAGAATTTACTTGGAATGGTTTGAATTGCCATGCATAGGTATTTATGGCGGACACTTTGGAACAACTTGGTTTTCAGGTGTTTGGAAGCACGAGCAGCGTTCCTGCTCAGTACAAGTGAAGGCTAGCAATAGACTGGGGAACGACAAATCAAGAGAGCAGTAACTGTCATAATCATGCTTGCGGCAAAATAAATTAACGGAGGTATAAAAGTGATACAAGAACTCTGAAGCAATATAAATCATTGAGGCTTAATTGACTTTTGTTCAGTCATATGCATGCGTGAGCATGTGCCAAGTCGATATAAATGAATTATTCAGAGGAGGATACCACAATGCCACACCTACTTATGAATAAAACAATGCAAGCAAACATCCATGACATGCTACTCCTATTAATAAATTGGAGCTAAACATGAGAGATCATGAACTACTAGACTTTCTCAAATGACATATACCTCACATGAACCAACTAAGCATGCTCACATGGATGAGTATATGTACAAAAATGAAAACAAATAGAGTTCATACCAGCCTCTCACCATAATCCAATTGTCGTAGATCGTCATTATTGCCTTTCACTTGTGTAGCTTGGATAATATGAAATGAAAACCATGCTCCAGCCACCGAAGACCATTGAACTCATGATGAACTTTACAAACCAAAGAAGAACAACAAATATTTTTGGTGTTTTCGAATTGGAAACAAGAACAAAAGGAAACAAGCAAACAAAGCAAAATCTTTTTGGGTTTTCTTGTAGCAAACCAACGATAGCAAATAAAGCGAAACAAATGCAAGAAACCATAACAAACAAATGATGAAGAGAAACAACAGAAATATTTTTGGTCTTTTTGTGTTTTGGGAAAGAAACAAAGAAAAAACAAGAAATAGCAAACTAGAAGACTCACATAAACACAAAGCAGCAGAAATTCGTCAAACTTGACAGCAGTACAGTACTCGATTTTTAAGAAATTCTTCCACTGCTCAAATTGAAAAGTGTTCAACTAATGAAAGTTAGATAACAACCTGGGGAACATGCAAAAAAATTGGCTTCGCAAAATATCGTTCTGGCTATTTTTGAGAAGTTTTTTGGTAACAGTCCAGAATCTGTTTTCAGGTAGCACTTCCCCAAATATCATCTTCCTCTTATTAGAAAACCGCTCAAACAAACTAAACAAGTATATACAAGTATCCAGAAACCATAATATGCAAAGAATGAGTGATGCCGGTATACCTCCCCCCAAGCTTAGCCTTTTGGCCTAAGTGGAGTTCAATCCCATCGAGGCCATGAGGTAGCATCTCCGTAGTACGATGAAGATGGATCATATTCCAGGTATGTGCTAGAGGAAGCACCCGGATACGTGACGGTGTAGTCGTAGGAGGGCTCGGCGTCCTCGGAGTCATGCTGCTGGTGGAAGTCTTGTATCTTCATCTTTTCCTCCACCTCCTCCTTAGTGCGCGACCATGGTTGCCTGTCAATACTGAACAAACCTGGCTGGGGAAGAGGAATTTCCTTCTCATCCCCGTCAGCAAACAACATTCTATAGACCATATTATCTAAAGTGGAATCAGCGGTATAGTTTTTGTGAATTTTTGAAAACTTTGAAAAATGCACATTTCTGGGCATTAAGTTTATTATTACTGGCCAGGAAATTTTTTGAAATCTCTAATTAACTAAGGAACTTTGCAAATCAAAAGTGCTACAGCAAATAAGATAAGTGGAGGGAGAAAGAGATGTTGTTTACCTCCTCTATGCATATAAAAGGTATTTGTTAACAAGGTTGATCAAGTCTTGCCACCAAATAAATTTTACATAGCAGATGAAGAAATAAACCTCAAATCAATCATGTTACCTTGAATTGTATTGATATGGATCCAATCATAAGATTTTGATAACCTTCTTTAGGCTCATATATAGGACAATCAATAGTTCCAATTTTGATAGTTCTCACATTAGAAATAGTATTGACTCCACATACTTTATCAATCCTCTTGGGGAAATAGACGGTATGCTCCTTATCATCAACATTGAAAGTAACCTTTCCTTTATTGCAATCAATAACAGCCCCTGCGGTGTTAAGAAAAGGTCTCCCAAGAATAATAGACATATTATCATCTTCAGGCATTTCCAACACAACAAAATCAGTTAATATCAAGCAGTTATTAGTAACTTGAACAGGAACATCCTCACATATCCCAACATGAATAGCAGTAGATTTATCAGCCATTTGCAAAGATATATCAGTAGGTATCAACTTATCTACATAAAGTCTCTTATAAAGAGAAAAAGGCATAACACTAACACCGGCTCCCAAGTCACATAGAGTAGTTTTAACATAATTATTCTTAATAGAACAAGGAATAGTAGGTATACCTGGGTCGCCCAACTTCTTTGGCACTTTGCCATTGAAAGAGTAATTAGCAAGCATAGTGGAAATTTCCTCATTGGGGATTTTCCTTTTGTTAGTAACAATATCTTTCATATACTTTGAATAAGGAGGCAATTTAATAGCATCAGTCAAAGGGATTTGCAAGAATAAAGGTTTCATCCAATCACAAAATTTATTATAGTGTTCTTCTTCCTTTGATTTTAGTTTCTTAGCAGGAAAAGGCATTTGCTTTTGCACCCAAGGTTCTCTTTCATTACCATGTTTCTTAGCAATAAAATCTTCTTTAGTATACTTTTTATTTTTATCATGCTTTTCAGATTCATCTTCAACTTCTTCTTTATCAGAAGCTTCATTCTTATCATTATCATTATCATTATCATGTTCATTTCCACTTTCAGTTTCAGCATCGGAAATAGAAATACTATTAGGATCATTAACAGGTTCAGAGGATTCTACAACATTTTTATGTTTCTTCTTCTTTTTCTTCTTAGAAGGAGCACTAGGTTCAATGCGTTGAGAATCTTGTTCAATTCTTTTGGGATGCCCTTCAGGATATAGAGGATCCTGGGTAGAGACACCACCTCTAGTTGTTACTTCATAAGCATGTTTCTCTTTAGAATTATTTTTTAGCAAGTCACTTTGCACTTTAGTGAGTTGATCAATTTGAGTTTGAATCATTTGAAAATGTTTAACAAGCATCTTAACATCATTGGAGGTTCTCTCCACAATATCATGCAAATTGCTAATAGCTTGAGAATTTTCCATTAGATGATTCTCTACTCTCATATTAAAATTTTCTTGCTTAACAATATAATTATCAAACTCATCTAAGCATTGAGCAGGAGGTTTTGAATACGGAATATCTTCCCTAGTAAAGCGTTGAAGGGAGTTTACCTCAATCATGGGTGAAGGGGGAATTATCTCACATATATCTTCTATAGGAGGTAGATTCTTCACATCTTCGGATTTAATACCTTTCTCCTTGAGAGACTTCTTAGCTTCCCTCATATCTTCATCATTCAATTCAATTAAACCCCTCTTCTTCAATATTGGCGTTGGAGTTGGTTCAGGTGTATTCCAATCATCATGATTCCGACTTATTCTAGCCAATAATTCTTCAGCTTCATCTGGAGTTCTTTTCCTGAAAACACAACCAGCACAACTATCCAAATATGCTCTAGATTCAATGGTTAGTCCACTATAAAATATATCAAGTAGATCATTCTTTTCTAAATCATGTCCAGGTCGAGCTCTAATAAGAGAACAAAATCTTGCCCATGTCGTAGGCAATTTCTCTTCATCTCCCTGGTCAAACCTATAAATTCTCTGTAAAGCAATATGTTGAGCACTAGCAGGAAAGTATTTTTGAAAGAAAACATCACGCAAATCAGTTGGACTTTTAATAGAACCAGGAGGCAAATTATTATACCAAGTTTTAGCATCATCCTTTAATGAGAAAGGAAAAATTTCAATGACAAAGTAAGTACGCATCTTGTCATCATCAGAAAACAAGCTACTCATAGAAGAAAGTTCATTCATGTGTTCTACAGCACTTTCTTTTTCAGTACCACAAAAGGGTGCTTTCTCTACAATAGCTATATGAGATAGATCAAAAGAAAAATCATAATCTTTATCCTTAATGCATATAGGAGATGTGGCAAATTTAGGATCAGGAGATAGCTTATGTCTAACAGTATATTGTGTAAGAAACTTTTTAATTTTACTTGCATCAGCAGTAGCATTGCATCTATTAATAAAATCATCATTAAGCTCCACATAATCTTCATCAGGATCATCACTAGAATAATCAAGTTCAGGTGAACTAACAGGTGTAGTGACATTTTCATTAGGAGTTTCAGCATTATCAATTTGTCTAGACCTAGCAATTGTAGCATCTAGAAAGGGTCCCAATGAACCACTATCATCAAGCACAGCAGAAACATTATCAATATTATGAGAATTTTCAGATTCAGCAGAAGTACCACCAAGCGAAACTTGCGGCGGTGAAACAAGTTGACTTATCACAGATGGTGAATCAACTGTAGCAGAGGTACTCAGAGTTGTACCTTTTCTTGTAGTGGATGGTAATATGGCGACTTTAAAATCGCGAGGTTTACCCATGATGGAGAATTTGCAGCAAACAATATCAATCCAAGTGAACTTCCAAATAAAGCTATGCTCCCCGGCAACGGCGCCAGAAAACAGTCTAGATAACCCACAAGTATAGGGGATCGCAGCAGTCTTCGTGGGTAGTATAACCCAATTTATTGATTCGACACAAGGGGAGACAAAGAACACTTGGAAGCCTTAACAGCGGAGTTGTCAATTCAGCTGCACCTGGAAACAGACTTGCTCGCAAGAGTTTATCGATAACAGTTTTATAGCGAGTGATAGTGAAATAACAGCAGCAGAGTAACAAAGACAACAGTAGTGATTTTAGTAAACAGCAAGATTAAAATACTGTAGGCACGGGGACGGATAACGGGCGTTGCATGGATGAGAGAAACTCATGTAACAATCATAGCAGGGCATTTGCAGATAATAATAAATTGGTGTCCAAGTACAAAGCAATCAATAGGCATGTGTTCCAATTATAGTCGTACGTGCTCGCAATGAGAAACTTGCACAACATCTTTTGTCCTACCAGCCGGTGGCAGCCGGGCCTCAAGGGAATCTACTGGATATTAAGGTACTCCTTTTAATAGAGTACCGGAGCAAAGCATTAACACTCCGTGAACACATGTGATCCTCACATCACTACCATCCCCTCCGGTTGTCCCGATTTCTGTCACTTCGGGGCCATTGGTTCCGGACAGCGACATGTGTAAACAACTTGCAGGTAAGACCATAAACAATGAATATCATGATGAAACAGTAACATGTTCAGATCTGAGATCATGGCACTCGGGCCCTAGTGACAAGCATTAAGCATACCAAGTTGCAACAATATCATCAAAGTACCAATTACGGACACTAGGCACTATGCCCTAACAATCTTATGCTATTACATGACCAATCTCATCCAATCCCTACCATCCCCTTCGGCCTACAGCGGGGAAATTACTCACACAAGGATGGGGGAAACATTGCTGGTTGATGGAGAGGCGTCGGTGGTGATGATGGCGATGATCTCCTCCAATTCCCCGTCCCGGCGGAGTGCCAGAACGGAGACTTCTGGCTCCCGAGATGGAGTTTCGCGATGTGGCGGCGTTCTGGAGGCTTTCTGGCGACTTCGACTTCTCTCCCTGCGTTTTTAGGTCGAAGGCAATAAGTAGTCCGAAGGAGGGCGTCGGAGGCCGGCCGAGGCCACCACACCATAGGGCCGCGCGGGCCCCTCCTGGGCCGCGCCGGCCTATGGTGTGGGGCCCTCGGGCCTCCACCTGGCTTGCCCTTCTGGCTCCACCAATATTCTGTGAAAATAGGGCCTTCTGCATAAATTCCGAGGATTTTCCTGAAAGTTGGATTTCTGCACAAAAACGAGACACCAGAGCAGTTCTACTGAAAACAGCGTTAGTCCGTGTTAGTTGCATCCAAAATACACAAATTAGAGGCAAAACAATAGCAAAAGTGTTCGGGAAAGTAGATACGTTTTGGACGTATCAGTGCACCCTCGCGCGGAGAAATCTAGGGGGGTAGACCCGCCGGGGCACGCATACCGCTGTTTTGGGGGAGGAGGGGGAGAACGACCGCCGGAACACTGGAACCCCACCAAATCTTGCATGTGGGTGATATGTGTCAAAGTGTGGTGCAAGGTGTAATGGTGCAAAAGTAGCTCCCCTAAACCCTAGACCCTAGCCCTAACCCTACGCCGAACCCTAACCAGTAGATCAGGCACACCCTCGATCGTGTGATAATGGCTCGAGCTGCAGGTGTATGTGCCAAAGGGTCCCAATCTTGGTTCTCCATGTGTATATGTACTAAACAAACCTAAAATAATGAGAAGGTACATTGGTGCACCCTCGCGTGGAGAAATCTAGGGGGGTAGACCCGCCGGGGCACGCGTTCCGCTGTTTTGGGGGAGGAGGGGGAGAACGACCACCGGAACATCGGAACCCCACCAAATGTTGCATGTGGGCCTATTCTATGTGTCAAAGTGTTATTCAAGGTGTAATGGTGCAAAAGTAGCTCCCCTAGACCCTAGCCCTAACCCTACGCCGAACCCTAACCAGTAGATTAGGCACACCCTCGATCGTGTGATAATGGCTCGAGCTGCGGGTGTATGTGCCAAAGGGTCCCAATCTTGGTTCTCCATGTGTATATGTACTAAACAAACCTAAAATAATGAGAAGGTACATTGGTGCACCCTCGCGCGGAGAAATCTAGGGGGTAGACCCGCCGGGGCACACGTTCCGCTGTTTTGGGGGGAGGAGGGGGAGAACGACCGCCGGAACACCGGAACCCCACCAAATCTTGCATGTGGGCCTATGCTATGTGTCAAAGTGTTATGCAAGGTGTAATGGTGCAAAATTAGCTCCCCTAAACCCTAGACCCTAGCCCTAACCCTACACCTAACCCTAACCATTAGATCAGGCACACCCTCGATCGTGTGATAATGGCTCGAGTTGCGGGTGTATGTGCCAAAGGGTCCCAATCTTGGTTATCCATGTGTATATGTCCTAAACAAACCTAAAAGAATGAAAAGGTACATTGGTGCATGATACGTCTCCGACGTATCGATAATTTCTTATGTTCCATGCCACATTATTGATGATATCTACATGTTTTATGCACACTTTATGTCATATTTATGCGTTTTCCGGAACTAACCTATTGACGAGATGCCGAAGGGCCAGTTGCTGTTTTCTGCTGTTTTTGGTTTCAGAAATCCTAGTAAGGAAATATTCTCGGAATTGGACGAAATCAACGCCCAGGGTCCTATTTTGCCCAGAAGCATGCAGAACACCCGAGAGTCGTCAGAGGGGGGCCACAGGCCCACCAGACCATAGGCCGGCGCGGCCTGGGGGTGGCCCGCGCCCCCCTATGGTGTCGTCGCCTCGTTGACCTTCTGACGCCGCCTCTTCGCCTATAAGAAGCCCCTTGACCTAAAACCTCGATACGGAAAAAGCCACGGCACGAGAAACCATCCAGAGCCGCCGCCATCGCGAAGCCAAGATCTGGGGGACAGGACTCTCTGTTCCGGCACGCCGCCGGGATGGGGAAGTGCCCCCGGAAGGCTTCTCCATCGACACCACCGCCATCTTCATCACCGCTGCTGTCTCCCATGAGGAGGGAGTAGTTCTCCATCGAGGCTAAGGGCTGTACCGGTAGCTATGTGGTTCATCTCTCTCCTATGTACTTCAATACAATAATCTCATGAGCTGCCTTACATGATTGAGATTCATATGATGATGCTTGTAATCTAGATGTCGTTATGCTAGTCAAGTGAATTTTACTTATGTGATCTCCGGAGACTCCTTGTCCCACGTGTGTAAAGGTGACAGTGTGTGCACCGTGTGGGTCTCTTAGGCTATATTTCACAGAATACTTATTCACTGTTATGAATGGCATAGTGAAGTGCTTATTTATATCTCTTTATGATTGCAATGTGTTTTGTATCACAATTTATCTATATGCTACTCTAGTGATGTTATTAAAGTAGTTTTATTCCTCCTGCACGGTTTAATGGTGACAGTGTGTGCATCCGTGTTAGTACTTGACGTAGGCTATGATTATGATCTCTTGTAGATTATGAAGTTAACTATTGCTATGATGGTATTGATGTGATCTATTCCTCCTACATAGTGTGACGGTGATAGTGTGCATGCTATGTTAGTACTTGGTTTAGTCGTGTTGATCTTTCATGCACTCTAAGGTTATTTAAATATGAACATTGAATTGTGGAGCCTGTTAACTCCGGCATTGTGGGTTCGTGTAATCCTACGCAATGGTGTTCATCATCCAACAAAAGAGTGTAGAGTATGCATTTATCTATTCTGTTATGTGATCAATGTTGAGAGTGTCCACTAGTGAAAGTATGATCCCTAGGCCTTGTTCCTAAATACTGCTATCGCTGCTTGTTTACTGTTCTACTGCGTTACTACTGTTGCGTTACTACTGCTTGTTTACTGTCGTGGGCAAAGCACTTTTCTGGTGCCGTTGCTACTACTTATTTATACCACCTGTATTTCACTATCTCTTCGCCGAACTAGTGCACCTATTAGGTGTGTTGGGGACACAAGAGACTTCTTGCTTTGTGGTTGCAGGGTTGCATGAGAGGGATATCTTTGACCTCTTCCTCCCTGAGTTCGATAAACCTTGGGTGATCCACTTAAGGGAAAACTTGCTGCTGTTCTACAAACCTCTGCTCTTGGAGGCCCAACACTGTCTACAGGAAAAGGAGGGGGCGTAGACATCAAGCTATTTTCTGGCGCCGTTGCCGGGGAGGAAAGGTAAAAGGCTCTCATACTCTGGTTCCAGGTAACAGTACTTTTCTGTCGCCATTGTGTTTGTGCTCGAAGCTATTTCCTTTAGATCCTGCAATTGCATCTTTTTGTTACTTGTTTACACTAGTTAGGCATAATGGAAAACAACAAAAATATGAGAGATCTTTATGAACTTTATCTTGAATTAGGACATGATGTGTTTGAAGAGAGAATTAAAAAACCCATGGAACTTTATATGCATGCTAATGGGAATGTTATTAATATGAATGCTTTGAACACTATTGTTGCTAATGCTATGGAAAATTCTAAGCTTGGGGAGGTCGGTTTTGATGAAAATGATCTCTTTAGCCCTCCGGGTATTGAGGAGAAAGTTTATGTTGATTATGATATGCCTCCTATTTATGATGATTATAATGATAGTAGCCTTTTGGTACCGCCTGTTATGGAGGATAAATTTGATTATGATTACAATATGCCTCCTATATTTGATGATGAGAATAATAATGATAGCTACTTTGTTGAATTTGATCCCACTATTACTAATAAAATTGATTATGCTTATGTTGGGAGTAGTAATAATTTTATGCATGAGACTCATGATAAGAATGCTTTATGTGATAGTTATATTGTTGAGTTTGCTCACGATGCTACTGAAAATTATTATGAGAGAGGAAAATATGGTTGTAGAAATTTTCATGTTACTAAAATGCCTCTCTATGTGCTTAAATTTTTGAAGGTACACTTGTTTTATCTTCCTATGCTTGTCGCTTTACTCTTCATGAACTTGTTTATTTACAAGATTCCTATGCATAGGAAGCATGTTAGACTTAAATATGTTTTTAATTTGCCTCTTGATGCTCTCTTTTTGCTTCAAATACTATTTCTTGCGAGTGCATCATTAAAACTGCTGAGCCCATCTTAATGGCTATAAAGAAAGAACTTCTTGGGAGATAACCCATGTATTGTTTTGCTACAGTACTTTGTTTTATATTTGTGTCTTGGAAGTTGTTTACTACTGTAGCAACCTCTCCTTATCTTAGTTTTGTGTTTTGTTGTGCCAAGTAAAGTCGTTGATAGTAAGGTTCATACTAGATTTGGATTACTGCGCAGAAACAGATTTCTTTGCTGTCACGAATCTGGGCAAAATTCTCTGTAGGTAACTCATAAAATTATGCCAATTTACGTGAGTGATCCTCAGATATGTACGCAACTTTCATTCAATTTGAGCATTTTCATTTGAGCAAGTCTGGTGCCTCAATAAAATTCGTCTTTACGGACTGTTCTGTTTTGACAGATTCTGCATTTTATTTCGCATTGCCTCTTTTGCTATGTGAGATGGATTTGTTTGTTCCATTGACTTCCAGTAGCTTTGAGCAATATCCAGAAGTGTTAAGAATGATTGTGTCACCTCTGAACATGTGAGTTTTTGATTATGCACTAACCCTCTAATGAGTTGTTCTAAGTTTGGTGTGGAGGAAGTTTTCAAGGATCAAGAGAGGGAGATGATACAACATGATCAAGGAGAGTGAAAGCTCTAAGCTTGGGGATGCCCCGGTGGTTCACCCCTGCATATTTCAAGAAGACTCAAGCGTCTAAGCTTGGGGATGCCCAAGGCATCCCCTTCTTCATCGACAACATTATCAGGTTCCTTCTCTTGAAACTATATTTTTATTCGGCCACATCTTATGTACTTTGCTTGGAGCGTCTGTGTGCTTTCGTTTTTGTTTTTGTTTGAATAAATGCTTGTGTGGGAGAGAGACACGCTCCGCTGGTTCATATGAACACACGTGTTCTTAGCTTTTAATTTTCATGGCGAAGGTTGAAATTGCTTCGTTAATTGTTATATGGTTGGAATTGGAAAATGATACATGTAGTAAATTGCTATAATGTCTTGGATAATGTGATACTTGGCAATTGTTGTGCTCATGTTTAAGCTCTTGCATCATATGCTTTGCACCTATTAATGAAGAAATACATAGAGCATGCTAAAATTTGGTTTGCATATTTTGTCTCTCTAAGGTCTAGATAATTTCTAGTATTGAGTTTGAACAACAAGGAAGACGGTGTAGAGTCTTATAATGTTTACAGTATGTCTTTTATGTGAGTTTTGCTGCACCGCTTCATCCTTGTGTTTGTTTCAAATAGCCTTGCTAGCCTAAACCTTGTATCGAGAGGGAATACTTCTCATGCATCCAAAATACTTGAGCCAACCACTATGCCATTTGTGTCCACCATACCTACCTACTACATGGTATTTCTCAGCCATTCCAAAGTAAATTGATTGAGTGCTACCTTTAAACAATTCAAAATTTATCACCTCTGATTTGTGTCAATGTTTTATGGCTCATGAGGAAGTATGTGGTGTTTATCTTTCAATCTTGTTGGGCAACTTTCACCAATGGACTAGTGGCTTCATCCGCTTATCCAATAATTTTGCAAAAAGAGCTGGCAATGGGATTCCCAGTCCCAAATTAATTAATAAAAATAGACACTCCTCCATGGTATGTGATTGTTGGACGGCACCCGAAGGATTCGGTTAGCCATGGCTTGAGAAAGCAAAGGTGGGGATTAGTGTCATCATAATAAAACTAAAATAAAAAGGCACTCCTTCATGGTATGAGATTGTTGGCAGGCACCCGAAGGATTCGGTTAGCCATGGTTTGTGAAAGAAAGGTTGGAAGGAGTGCCACACAAAAATAAAATAAAATGGGAGCCGCTCTTTGAAGGTTTGTCTGGCAAGGGGGTTAGAGTGCCCCCTACCATTCGTTGACAACAACAAACACCTCTCAAAATTTTACTTTTATGCTCTCTATATGTTTTCAAAATCAAAGCTCTAGCACAAATATAGCAATCGATGCTTTTCCTCTTTGAAGGACCATTCTTTTACTTTTATGTTGAGTCAGTTCACCTATTTCTCTCCATCTCAAGAAGCAAACACTTGTGTGAACTGTGCATTGATTCTTACATACTTGCATGTTGCACTTATTATATTACTCTATGTTGACAATTATCCATGAGATATACATGTTACAAGTTGAAAGCAACCGCTGAAACTTAATCTTCCTTTATGTTGCTTCAATACCTTTACTTTGAATTATTGCTTTATGAGTTAACCCTTATGCAAGACTTATTGATGCTTGTCTTGAAGTACTATTCATGAAAAGTCTTTGCTATATGATTCATTTGTTTATTCATGTCATTAACATTGCTTTGATCGCTGCATTCATTACATATGCTTACAATAGTATGATCAAAGTTATGATGGCATGTCACTCCAGAAATTATCTTTGTTATCGTTTACCTGCTCAGGACGAGCAGGAACTAAGCTTGGGGATGCTGATACGTCTCCGACGTATCGATAATTTCTTATGTTCCATGCCACATTATTGATGATATCTACATGTTTTATGCACACTTTATGTCATATTTATGCGTTTTCCGGAACTAACCTATTGACGAGATGCCGAAGGGCCAGTTGCTGTTTTCTGCTATTTTTGGTTTCAGAAATCCTAGTAAGGAAATATTCTCGGAATTGGACGAAATCAACGCCCAGGGTCCTATTTTGCCCGGAAGCATCCAGAACACCCAAGAGTCGTCAGAGGGGGGCCACAGGCCCACCAGACCATAGGCCGGCGCGGCCTGGGGGTGGCCCGCGCCCCCCTATGGTGTCGTCGCCTCGTTGACCTTCTGATGCCGCCTCTTCGCCTATAAGAAGCCCCTCGACCTAAAACCGCGATACGGAAAAAGCCACGGTACGAGAAACCATCCAGAGCCGCCGCCATCGCGAAGCCAAGATCTGGGGGACAGGACTCTCTGTTCCGGCACGCCGCCGGGACGGGGAAGTGCCCCCGGAAGGCTTCTCCATCGACACCACCGCCATCTTCATCACCGCTGCTGTCTCCCATGAGGAGGGAGTAGTTCTCCATCGAGGCTAAGGGCTGTACCGGTAGCTATGTGGTTCATCTCTCTCCTATGTACTTCAATACAATAATCTCATGAGCTGCCTTACATGATTGAGATTCATATGATGATGCTTGTAATCTAGATGTCGTTATGCTAGTCAAGTGAATTTTACTTATGTGATCTCCGGAGACTCCTTGTCCCACGTGTGTAAAGGTGACAGTGTGTGCACCGTGTGGGTCTCTTAGGCTATATTTCACAGAATACTTATTCACTGTTATGAATGGCATAGTGAAGTGCTTATTTATATCTCTTTATGATTGCAATGTGTTTTGTATCACAATTTATCTATATGCTACTCTAGTGATGTTATTAAAGTAGTTATATTCCTCCTGCACGGTGTAATGGTGACAGTGTGTGCATCCGTGTTAGTACTTGGCGTAGGCTATGATTATGATCTCTTGTAGATTATGAAGTTAACTATTGCTATGATGGTATTGATGTGATCTATTCCTCCTACATAGTGTGAAGGTGACAGTGTGCATGCTATGTTAGTACTTGGTTTAGTCGTGTTGATCTTTCATGCACTCTAAGGTTATTTAAATATGAACATTGAATTGTGGAGCTTGTTAACTCCGGCATTGAGGGTTCGTGTAATCCTACGCAATGGTGTTCATCATCCAACAAAAGAGTGTAGAGTATGCATTTATCTATTCTGTTATGTGATCAATGTTGAGAGTGTCCACTAGTGAAAGTATGATCCCTAGGCCTTGTTCCTAAATACTGCTATCGCTGCTTGTTTACTGTTCTACTGCGTTACTACTGCTGCGTTACTACTGCTTGTTTACTGTCCTGGGCAAAGCACTTTTCTAGTGCCGTTGCTACTACTTATTTATACCACCTGTATTTCACTATCTCTTCGCCGAACTAGTGCACCTATTAGGTGTGTTGGGGACACAAGAGACTTCTTGCTTTGTGGTTGCAGGGTTGCATGAGAGGGATATCTTTGACCTCTTTCTCCCTGAGTTCGATAAACCTTGGGTGATCCACTTAAGGGAAAACTTGCTGCTGTTCTACAAACCTCTGCTCTTGGAGGCCCAACACTGTCTACAGGAAAAGGAGGGGGCGTAGACATCAGTGCACCCTCGCGCGGAGAAATCTAGGGGGGTAGACCCGCCGGGGCACGCATACCGCTGTTTTGGGGGGAGGAGGGGGAGAACGACCGCCGGAACACCGGAAGCCCACCAAATCTTGCATGTGGGCCTATGCTATGTGTCAAAGTGTGGTGCAAGGTGTAATGGTGCAAAAGTAGCTCCCCTAAACCCTAGACCCTAGCCCTAACCCTATGCCGAACCCTAACCAGTAGGTCAGGCACACCCTCGATCGTGTGATAATGGCTCGAGCTGCGGGTGTATGTGCCAAAGGGTCCCAATCTTGGTTCTCCATGTGTATATGTACTAAACAAACTGAAAATAATGACAAGGTACATTGGTGCACCCTCGCGCGGAGAAATCTAGGGGGGTAGACCCGTCGGGGCACGCGTTCCGCTGTTTTGGGGGGAGGAGGGGGAGAACGACCGCCGGAACACCGGAACCCCACCAAATCTTGCATGTGGGCCTATTCTATGTGTCAAAGTGCTATGCAAGGTGTAATGGTGCAAAAGTAGCTCCCCTAAACCCTAGACCCTAGCCCTAACCCTACGCCGAACCCTAACCAGTAGATCAGGCACACCCTCGATCGTGTGATAATGGGTTGAGCTGTGGGTGTATGTGCCAAAGGGTCCCAATCTTGGTTCTCCATGTGTATATGTCCTAAAAAAACTAAAATAATGAGAAGGTACATTGGTGCACCCTCGCGCGGAGAAATCTAGGGGGGTAGACCCGCCGGGGCACATGTTCCGCTGTTTTGGGGGGAGGAGGGGAGAACGACCGCCGGAACACCGAAACCCCACCAAATCTTGCATGTGGGCCTATGATATGTGTCAAAGTGTTATGCAAGGTGTAATGGTGCAAAAGTAGCTCCCCTTAACCCTAGACCCTAGCCCTAACCCTACACCTAACCCTAACCATTAGATCAGGCACACCCTCGATCGTGTGATAATGGCTCGAGCTGCGGGTGTATGTGCCAAAGGGTCCAAATCTTGGTTCTCCATGTGTATATGTCCTAAACAAACCTAAAAGAATTAAAAGGTACATTGGTGCACCCTCGCGCGGAGAAATCTAGGGGGTAGACCCGCCGGGGCACGCATACCGCTGTTTTGGGGGAGGAGGGGGAGAACGACCGCCGGAACACCGGAACCCCACCAAATCTTGCATGTGGGCCTATGCTATGTGTCAAAGTGTGGTGCAAGGTGTAATGGTGCAAAAGTAGCTCCCCTAAACCCTATATCCTAGCCCTAACCCTACGCCGAACCCTAACCAGTAGATCAGGCACACCCTCGATCGTGTGATAATGGCTCGAGCTGCGGGTGTATGTGCCAAAGGGTCCCAATCTTGGTTCTCCATGTTTATATGTCCTAAACAAACCTAAAAGAATGAAAAGGTACATTGGTGCACCCTCGCGCGGAGAAATCTAGGGGGGTAGACCCGCCGGGGCACGCATACCGCTGTTTTGGGGGGAGGAGGGGGAGAACGACCGCCGGAACACCGGAACCCCACCAAATCTTGCATGTGGGCCTATGCTATGTGTCAAAGTGTGGTGCAAGGTGTAATGGTGCAAAAGTAGCTCCCCTAAGCCCTAGACCCTAGCCCTAACCCTCACTACAAGAAATCTGCCATAAGTTGACAAAAATATGGTGTCACTGAAACGTCAGTAATGGCTACTTGTGACGTTACGGTGACGCTTTTCAAAACGTCGAAAGCTGGGAGTCAGCAGTGACTACTTAAGACGTTCCACTTGAAAACGTCGTAGAGCTTTGTGACGTTTTAAAATGTCACTGACGGCATGACGTTCCCAAAACGTCATGGGCACCTGCCCCCGAGTCCAGCGTGGCAATCCGACGTGGCAAAATTATGACGAAACCAAAACGTCTTAATTCGAAATCAGCCCGGTCCAATTCTGTATTCTACATGGGCCGAGCCCAATAATTCCAGCCTTTTACCGTAAGCATTGGCCTTTGTTTTGGTCCATTTCTATTTTGGGCCTTAGCCTTTTTGCACCCTTTTTCTATTTTGGGCCTCACCATTTTTACAGCCTTTCTCTATTTGGGCCTTAGCCTTTTACGATCCATTTATTTTTGGGTTGGTCAGGTTTATATTAACAAGATTAGACAATATATAAACATCAACACATGATGAAATCTTCCATATAAGAGCAGTAACTGAATATATTACAATATTTCCACAAATCAGATATATATACAAGAAAGACACTAACAACAGATTCATATTTGTACTACAGATTCATTAGAGTTGTCTTCAGGTTCTCCAGCATGCATCTTGCCAGACAATGATGTTGCACGAGTTATCTTCAGGCTCTCCACCTCCAGGTTGTTCCGCAGCAACTCATCCTACACCACCCAGAAACAACGCTTCAGGTCAACCCAAGTAAAATAAGCATCAACAAACGTACACAGCAAACTCTTCTGCACAGCAAGACACAACAATCAGAGAGTTAATATATATATACTATTGCACTGTTTGAATATGACATGATGAGAAGTTAATTTTCAATTAACTTCACATCATGTCATATTCAAAAGAAGGTCCTGTAACGCTTATTACAGAAGGCATGTATAGAAATGAAAGCACAAGCTTATGTAAATAAAGAGAAGAAATGTAAAACAAGTTGCTGCTTATTATAGATGGCATATAATACAATAGAAGGAATTAAATAGCAAAAAGAACTGAAACTGGATTGTATAGTAGTAGACTGGCAGAACTGTGCAATTAAGTCAACTTAAAACGGAAGGCCTAGTCTATTTAGAGTAGGACATGTGTAACAGTAACGAAATGAAACACTAGATGCAGATCATGTTCTTTAGAAACAAGCATTGAAATCATTTAGCAAAAGTAAATAATTCAGGGACTACTTAATAACTAGCATCCAGATCATGCAACAAGTTTAAAAGTTAAAAGACTACTATAACACACAGGTAACGTCTGTTGACAACTAGAAATTGTATAAAAAAAAGATAGAGAAAACTCCAAGAGACAGTGACCCAAACATCACGCATTCATGCCCATCTCAATGCAGACCAGATGGTAAATCCGAAAGCACATAATACCACGCCAGCGAAGAAGCAAACTCATGTACATGAGACGGAAAATATGAATCACACGTTGAACATCTCAAACATGTAAACTGAACCTTCCTTCAACCGTCCTCTGAAATTATCAATGGAATTGTCTGGTGTGAAGTCTTACATTGTATTTGCCTGAAATGTAAACAAATAATCTTATGAGTCATTCTATATAGGAAACAATCGAGCTTGCTAGCAAAGAGTACTTGTTGGTTTTGCATGCATCCAAGACCAATATCGTCTCCCTCATATTTTGCCAAGACTAAGTTGCACCGGTAACAGAAGAACTTGGAAGAACAAAACTCTTCTTACATATATGGAGGACAGAAATGAAATGGAAGAACCAGTTAGAGGTACATATCACTGTACTATATGCACACCAATTCAGAACTTTAAGTAATAACTGCTCTCCTTGTAGACATAAGGACCTAACTGAAGTACAAAAGGGAACTAAAATTGTAGCTAAAACTGAAGCACTTCGTCAATATATTTAAAGTAAATAAAAGTGCATATTTTCATACGTATTGTTTCCTTAATGCACAAAATAGGAATCACGATCCAAGATGATAAAGATGCAAGTATTAGTTTATATATATATGACAGAATGGCACACCTAGACACATCAGCTAATCTCCTGCTCAAATAACAATTTATGCATATAAATCAATTAGGATAGTAGGAAGAACTAACGAATCCAATCAATACTCAATTCAAGTCAGCGGGGAAAACTGACAGATAAGAGAATGAAACACATAATCTGTCACACCTTTCCCAATGAAGCACTACCAAAAAAGCAAGCTGTATTATTGTACTGTAAGAGCAACTCCATGTTACCTTCGATCTTGCAAACATCTAGCAGGGCATCAATTAGGAAGATACTGTTGTGACATGTAAGCATGATTTCAATGTGAAAAAACAGAGAATCGTATCATCTGCAATCTAGATGTAGATCTTGTTCAGAGATGGATGTGTCGCAATTGTTTCACGCAATGTGCAATGTATGTATTACCAAGTTCATGAAACAAATCTAGAGGGGTGGGCTGAATCGTTCGCTGGCACGAGCAAGAACACGTGAACTAAATTCTAGGCGGAAGAACCAGCCAAGCGAGTGAGATGTGTTACCTGTTGCCGAGGAGTGCACGGAGGTGGACGATGAGCTTCTCCTCCTGGTCGGTGAAGTTGCCGCGCTTGATCCCGGGGCGGAGGTAGTTGGTCCACCGGAGGCGGCAGCTCTTGCTGCAACGCATGAGACCTGCAGGATCGCGAGAAGGGGCCGATCGATCCGAATCAGAGAAGGAAACGCGAAACGAGACGGGGACCGAGGAAGTCAAGAACGCACCGGTGGTGGTGGGCACGGCGCGCCAGTTGCCCGGGCCGTGGTCCTGGATGTAGGAGACGAGCACGAGGTCCTCCTCTCGGCGTCCGGGGCCCCTTCTTCACCCCGGCCTGCTCGCAGCACGGCGGCCTCCCCATACGGATGCGGTAATTGTTCGAGAGATGGCGTTGAGCGGGGAGGTGGGCACGGAGGCGGCGGCGTGGCCTGGAAGGAGGAGAGGTCGGAGGTGGAGCGGCGCGAGAGCTTGAGCAACTCGAGCCGCTCGCGCGCGCCGACTGGAGGTTGCCGGACCAGCGCGGGCGCAGTAGGCCCCGCGCGCGAGGCCGGCGGCGTGGGAGCCCGACGAGGAAGTAGAGGTGGCCGCGGCGGAGCGGCGCGTCGGCGGATAGAGGGCGGGCGCGCGCGCCCAGGAGCTTGACCTCGTCGGCCTCGAGGAGCTGGAAGCCCGGGTGGTCACGCAGCACGTCGGACGCGGCCGCCGGCGGCTTGATTTCTTGGGAAAGACAAGGGAGAGCCTGGGTCGCCGGAGTTGGCCGGGATCTAGGCCGGAGAGGAGGGGGCGGCGGAAGGAAAATGGCTAGGGTTTCTGGCCTGCGGGGCGGTCTGGGTTGGTTTTGTCGGTCGCGCGCGTGGTTTGGTGGTCTGGTCGGTCGAGCGCGTGACCCAAAAATTTTAGGCGCCAATGGAAAAATCCCGCGCGTGGTTTGGTGCGTTGGATGCTTCGGACGGTTGAGATTCAAGTTTGGAGCTGATCCTTGGTAGGTTGTTTCCTGTCTTCTGATTGGCTAATTTTTTTTGGCATTCTAATGACGTTTTGGTTTAAATAGGTAATGACGTTTTTCACCAGAACTTTATTATTTTTTTAGGTTTTTGCCCTCCTCCAACGGCTAATGACGTTTTGACCTAAATTGCCAATGACGTTTTTTCCCAATAACGTCACGATTTTCTAGGGTTTTGCCCCTCCCGAGTGGCCAACGACAGTCAAAGCTAGGAACGTCATAAAGCTATGACATTTTGATTTCCAGTCATAAAAAAAGTCATATTATGGTAGATTTCTTGTAGTGCCTACACCGAACCCTAACCAGTAGATCAGGCACACCCTCGATCGTGTGATAATGGCTCGAGCTGCGGGTGTATGTGCCAAAGGGTCCCAATCTTGGTTCTCCATGTGTATATGTCCTAAACAAACATAAAAGAATGAAAAGGTACATTGGTGCACCCTCGCGCGGAGAAATCTAGGGGGTAGACCCGTCGGGGCACGCATACCGCTGTTTTGGGGGGAGGAGGGGGAGAACGACCGCCGGAACACCAGAACCCTGATATATGTGGGGGGATGAACTTGGAGAATAATTTTGTATTGCACATTGTCTTAAGTAACACTAATAAATAGTCATCAAAAAGTAAAACTAATTAAAAAATAAATATGAATGTTAGATGAAATAAAATTGAAAGAAAAAAAATGAATGGTGGCGCACGGCAAAGAAAGATTCGGACGACAAAGGAGCCTTTGCCGTGCATATTGGTTGGCCGCACGGCAAAGGGAGCGCCACAGCAACGTCCAGACCCTTTGCCGTGCAGCGTTTCGTTGTCGTGCGGCCTGCAGGGTCATTGCCGTGATGTGTTTCTTTGCCGTGCGTTCTACTCAGACTTTGCCGTGCGCATGTTCTTTGCCGTGCGCCACTGCTGAGTATGCCGTGCTGTTTTTCATTGTCGTGCTCTGCTCTAAATCTTTGCCGTGCTTTTTGTGTTTGCCGTGCGTGATGTTTGCTGCGCACGGCAAAGATTTCTTTGCCGTGCAGAGGCTCACGACAATGATTGCCTGCACGGCAACGACAATTTTTCCCGTAGTGTATGCATGCTAGCAAGATATGGATCAAAATTATTATCGGAGCTAGATGATGTAATCAATTTTCTTATGGCATTAAAAGCTTGATCCCCATCACAATGAAGGAAATCTCCTCCCACTACAGCATCTAAGGCATATCTATAGCGAAGAAATAAGCCCAAAATAAAAGTTACTAAGAAGCAAACTTAGCGTCATTTTAGGTTCAGTTTTACTATAAGAATCAAAAACTCTAGACCAAGCTTCTTTAAAATTCTCTTCACCACCTTGTTTAAAAGTGAAGATCGATTCCTCAGGTGATAGTGTAACAACTACATGACTAGTAATGATAATAAAAATAAGGTAAATGCAAGTAACTAATTTTTTTGTATTTTTAATATGGAGAACGCAAACAAGATAGTAAATAAATAAAACAAGTAACTAATTTTTTTGTGTTTTTAATATAATGAGCAAACAAAGCAGTAAATAAAATAAAGTAAAGCAAGACAAAAACAAAGTAAAGAGATTGGAAGTGGAAGACTCCCCTTGCAGCGTGTCTTGATCTCCCTGGCAACGGCGCCAGAAAAAACGTTGCTTGTGACGGTACAACACGCTGCTTGTGATGGTAAAGCACACGTCCGTTGGGAACCCCAAGAGGAAGGTGTGATGCGTACAGCGTTGAGTTTTCCCTTAGAAAGAAACCAAGGTTATCAAACCAGTAGGAGTAAAGAAGCACGTTGAAGGTTGATGGTGGCGGAGTGTAGTGCGGCGCAACACTAGGGATTCCGGCGCCAACGTGGAACCTGCACAACACAACCAAAATACTTTGCCCCAACTTAACAGTGAGGTTGTCAATCTCACCGGCTTGCTATAACAAAGGATTAGATGTATAGTGTGGATGATGATGTTTGCAGAGAACAGTAAGAACGATGTTTGCAGTAGATTGTATTCGATGTAAAAGAATGGACCGGGGTCCACAGTTCACTAGTGGTGTCTCTCCGATAAGAAATAGCATGTTGGGTGAACAAACTACAGTTGGGCAATTTACAAATAAAGATGGCATGACAATGCACATACATATTATGATGAGTAGTGTGATATTTAATTGGGCATTACGACAAAGTACATAGACCGCTATCCAGCATGCATCTATGCCTAAAAAGTCCACCTTTAGGTTAGCGTCTGCACCCCTTCCAATATTAAGTTGCACACAACAGATAATTGCATTAAGTATGGTGCGTAATGTAATCAACACAAATATCCTTAGACATAGCATTGATGTTTTATCCCTAGTGGCAATAGCACATCCACAACCTTAGAACTTTCTGTCACTGTCCCAGATTTAATGGAGGCATGAACCCACTATCGAGCATAAGTACTCCCTCTTGGAGTTACAAGTAACGACTTGGCTAGAGCCTCTACTAGCAACGGAGAGCATGCAAGATCATAAATAACACATAGATGATAGATTGATAATCAACATAACATAGTATTCCATATTCATCGGATCCCAACAAACGCAACATGTAGCATTACAGATAGATGATCTTGATCATGTTAGGAAGCTCACAAGATCCAACAATGATAGCACAATGAGGAGAAGACAACCATCTAGCTACTGCTATGGACCCATAGTCCAGGGGTGAACTACTCACACATCACTCCGGAGGCGATCATGGCGATGAAGAGTCCTCTGGGAGATGATTCCCCTCTCCGGCAGGGTGCCGGAGGCGATCTCCTGAATCCCCTGAGATGGGATTGGCGGCGGCGTCTCTAGAAGGTTTTCCGTATCGTGGCTCTCGGTACTGGGGTTATCTAGACGAAGGCTATATGTAGGCGGAAGGGTAGGTCAGGGGGCGTCACGAGGGGCCCACACGCTAGGGCCGCACGGCCAGGGGGTGGGCCGCACCGCCCTGTTGTGTGGCCGCCTCGTCGCCCCACTTCGTTTCCCTTTCGGACTTCTGGAAGCTTCGTGGAAAAATAAGACCCTGGGCGTTGATTTCGTCCAATTCCGAGAATATTTCCTTACTAGGATTTCTGAAACCAAAAACAGCAGAAAATAGCAACTGGCTCTTCGGCATCTTGTTAATAGTTAGTGTCGGAAAATGCATAAATATGACATAAAGTATGTATAAAACATTTGAGTATCATCATTAAAGTAGCATGGAACATAAGAAATTATCGATACGTTGGAGATGTATCAGCATCCCCAAGCTTAGTTCCTACTCGTCCCCGAGTAGGTAAACGATAACAAAGATAATTTCTGAAGTGACATGTGATACGTCTCCGACGTATCGATAATTTCTTATGTTCCATGCTTGTTTTATGACAATACCTACATGTTTTGTTCACACTTTATGATGATTTCATGCGTTTTCCGGAACTAACCTATTGACGAGATGCCGAAGTGCCGTCTCGTTTCTCTGTTTTTGGTTTCAGAAATCCTAGTAAGGAAATATTCTCGGAATTGGACGAAATCAACGCCCAGCATCTTATAATTCCACCAAGCTTCCAGAACACCCGAGAGCCACCAGAGGAGGGCCCTGTGGGCCCCAGATGATAGGCCGGCGCGGCCAGGGGGTGGGCTGCGCCCCCCTACTGTGTCGCCGCCTCGTCGACCTTCCGACTCCGCCTCTTTGCCTATATAAAGGTCCCTGACCTAAATCTTCGATACGAAAAAGCCACGGTACGAGAAACCTTCCAGAGCCACCGCCATCGCGAAGCCAAGATCTGGGGGACAGGAGTCTCTGTTCCGGCACGCCGCCGGGACGGGGAAGTGCCCCCGGAAGGCTTCTCCATCGACACCGCTGCCATCTCCACCGCCATCTTCATCACCGCTGCTGTCTCCCATGAGGAGGGAGTAGTTCTCCATCGAGGCTAAGGGCTGTACCGGTAGCTATGTGGTTAATCTCTCTCCTATGTACTTCAATACAATGATCTCATGAGCTGCCTTACATGATTGAGATTCATATGAGTTTTGTATCACTATTCATCTATGTGCTACTCTAGTGATGTTATTAAAGTACTCTATTCCTCCTGCACGGTGTAATGGTGACAGTGTGTGCATCGTGTAGTACTTGGCGTAGGTTATGATTGTAATCTCTTGTAGATTATGAAGTTAATTATTGCTATGATAGTATTGATGTGATCTATTCCTCCTTTCATAGTGTGATGGTGACAGTGTGCATGCTATGTTAGTACTTGGTGTAATTGCAATGATCTATCATGCACTCTAAGGTTATTTAAACATGAATATCGAATATTGTGGAGCTTGTTAACTCCGGCATTGAGGGTTCGTGTAATCCTACACAATTAGTGGTGTTCATCATCCAACAAGAGAGTGTAGAGTATAGAATTTATCTATTCTGTTATGTGATCAATGTTGAGAGTGTCCACTAGTGAAAGTATAATCCCTAGGCCTTGTTTCCAAATACTGCTATCGCTGCTTGTTTATCGTTCTCTTCGTATCCGTCTGCAATATTACCACCATCAACCACACGCCAGTCGTAGCATCAAGCTATTTTCTGGTGACGTTACTACTGCTCATATATATTCATACCACCTGTATTTCACTATCTCTTCGCCGAACTAGTGCACCTATACATCTGACAAGTGTATTAGGTGTGTTGGGGACACAAGAGACTTCTTGCTTTGTGGTTGCAGGGTTGCATGAGAGGGATATCTTTGACCTCTTCCTCCCTGAGTTCGATAAACCTTGGGTGATCCACTTAAGGGAAACTTGCTGCTGTTCTACAAACCTCTGCTCTTGGAGGCCCAACACTGTCTACAAGAATAGAAGCACCCGTAGACATCAAGCACTTTTCTGGCGCCGTTGCCGGGGAACGAAGGAAAGCTACACCATTTCCTCCCTCGTCAACAGTGCGCCAGTCCTGGACAGCATCAAGCACTTTTCTGGCGCCGTTGCCGGGGAGGAAAGGTAAAAGGTACTCGCACTCTGGATCTCGGCTACCAAGCTATTTTCCGGCGCCGTTGTAAGTACTCGAAGCTATTTCCTTTAGATCCTGCAATTGCATCTTTTTGTTTCTTGTTTTACACTAGTTTGGCATAATGGAAAGCAACATGGAGCTTTTTATTCTATTTCCTGAGTTAAGACATGGATGGTTTGATGCGAAAATTAAAAAACCCATGGAACATATTAGTATGAATACTTTGAACACCATTGTTGCTAATGATATGGAAAATTCTAAGCTTGGGGAAGCTGGTTTTCATGAGCATGATCTTTTTAGTCCCCCAAGCATTGAGGAGAAAATTTTCTTTGATGATACTTTGCCTCCTATTTATGATGATTATAATGATAGTGGTCTTTTGGTGCCACCTACTATGGAGAGTATATTTTATGATGATTATACTATGCCTCCTACACTTGATGAGAATAATAATGATAGCTACTTTGTTGAATTTGCTCCCACTACAACTAATAAAATTGATTATGCTTATATGGAGAGTATTAATTTTATGCATGAGACTCATGATAAGAATGCTTTATGTGATAGTTATATTGTTGAGTTTGCTCATGATGCTACTGAAAGTTATTATGAGAGAGGAAAATATGGTTGTAGAAATTTTCATGTTACTAAAACACCTCTCTATGTGCTGAAATATTTGAAGCTACACTTGTTTTACCTTCCTATGCTTGTCACTTTGCTCTTCATGAACTTGTTTATTTACAAGATTCCTATGCATAGGAAGCATGTTAGGCTTAAATGTGTTTTGAATTTGCCTCTTGATGCTCTCTTTTGCTTCAAATACTATTTCTTGCGAGTGCATCATTAAAACTGCTGAGCCCATCTTAATGGCTATAAAGAAAGAACTTCTTGGGAGATAACCCATGTGTTTATTTTACTACAGTACTTTGTTTTATATTTGAGTCTTGGAAGTTGTTACTACTGTAGCAACCTTTCCTTATCTTAGTTTAGTTGCATTGTTGTGCCAAGTAAAGTCTTTGATAGTAAGGTTCATACTAGATTTGGATTACTGCGCAGAAACAGATTTCTTGCTGTCACGAATCTGGGCCTAATTCTCTGTAGGTAACTCAGAAAATTATGCCAATTTACGTGACTGATCCTCCGATATGTACGCAACTTTCATTAAATTTGAGCATTTTCATTTGAGCAAGTTTGGTGCCTCAATAAAATTCTTCTTTACGAACTGTTCTGTTTTAATAGATTCTGCCTTTTATTTCGCATTGCCTATTTTGCTATGTGGGATGGATTTCTTTGTTCCATTGACTTCCAGTAGCCTTGAGCAATGTCCAGAAGTGTTAAGAATGATTGTGTCACCTCTGAACATGTGAATTTTTGATTATGCACTAACCCTCTAATGAGTTTGTTTTGAGTTTGGTGTGGAGGAAGTTTTCAAGGGTC
Source organism: Lolium perenne (assembly GCF_019359855.2). Taxonomy (NCBI): domain Eukaryota; kingdom Viridiplantae; phylum Streptophyta; class Magnoliopsida; order Poales; family Poaceae; genus Lolium; species Lolium perenne. The sequence continues at coordinate 145,357,775 of NC_067250.2, read as the reverse complement.
AAGAGAGGAGGATGATACAATGTGATCAAGAAGAGTGAAAGCTCTAAGCTTGGGGATGCCCCGGTGGTTCATCCCTGCATATTTCAAGAAGACTCAAGCATCTAAGATTGGGGATGCCCAAGGCATCCCATTCTTCATCGACAAATTATCAGGTCACTTCTCTTGAAACTATATTTTTATTCGGTCACATCTTATGTACTTTACTTGGAGCGTCTGTTTGTTTTTGTTTTTGTTTTTGTTTTTGTTTTTGTTTGAATAAATGCTTGTGTGGGAGAGAGACACGCTCCGCTGGTTCATATGAACACATGTGTTCTTAGCTTTTAATGTTCATGGCGAAGGTTAAAACTGCTTCGTTAATTGTTATATGGTTGGAAACAGAAAATGCTACATGTAGTAATTGGTATGATGTCTTGAATAATTTGATACTTGGCAATTGTTGTGCTCATGTTTAAGCTCTTGCATCATATACTTTGCACCTATTAGTGAAGAAATAGATAGAGCTTGTTAAAATTTGGTTTGCATGATTGGTCTCTCTAAGGTCTAGATATTTTCTAGTAAGGGTTTGAGCAACAAGGAGGACGGTGTAGAGTTTTATAATGCTTGCAATATGTTCTTATGTGAGTTTTGCTGTACCGGTTCATACTTGTGTTTGCTTCAAATAACCTTGCTAGCCTAAGCCTTGTATTGAGAGGGATTACTTCTCGTGCATCCAAATCCTTGAGCCAAATACTATGCCATTTGTGTCCACCATACCTACCTACTACATGGTATTTCTCCGCCATTCCAAAGTAAATTGCTTGAGTGCTATCTTTAAACACTTCAAAAGTTATTACCTCTTATTTGTGTCAATGTTTTATAGCTCATGAGGAAGTATGTGGTGTTTATCTTTCAATCTTGTTGGGCAACTTTCACCAATGGACTAGTGGCTTCATCCGCTTATCCAATAATTTTGCAAAAAGAGCTGGCAATGGGATTCCCAGTCCCAAATTAACTAACCTTCGTAATTTAAAAAAAAATAGACACTCCTCCATGGTATGTGATTGTTGGACGGCACCCGAGGATTCGGTTAGCCATGGCTTGAGAAAGCAAAGGTGGGGAGGAGTGTCATCTAAACAAAACTAAAATAAAAAGGCACTCCTTCATGGTATGAGATTGTTGGCAAGCACCCGAGGATTCAGTTAGCCATGGTTTGTGAAAGTAAAGGTTGGAAGGAGTGCCACCCAAAAATAAAAATGTTTCATGGGAGGCGTTCTTTGAAGGTTTGTCTGGCAAGGGGGTTAGAGTGCCCACTACCATTCGTTGACAACAACAAACACCTCTCAAAACTTTACTTTTATGCTCTCTTTATGTTTTCAAAATAAAAGCTCTAGCACAAATATAGCAATCAATGCTTCCCTCTGCGAAGGGCCTTTCTTCTACTTTTATGTTGAGTCAGTTTACCCATTTCTCTCTATCTTAGAAGCAAACACTTGTGTTAACTGTGCATTGATCCTTACTTGCTTGCTTATTGCACTTGTTATATTGCTTTGCATTGACAACTATCCATGAGATATACATGTTACAAGTTGAAAGCAACCGCTGAAACTTAATCTTCCTTTGTCTTGCTTCAATGCCTTTACTATGAATTTATTGCTTTATGAGTTAACTCTTATGCAAGACTTATCGATGCTTGTCTCGAAAGTACTATTCATGAAAAGTCTTTGCTATATGATTCAATTGTTTAACCATTGTATTTACATTGCTTTGAATCGCTGCATTCATCTCATATGCTTTACAATAGTATGATCAAGATTATGTAAGTAGCATGTCACTTCAGAAATTATCTTTTTTATCGTTTACCTACTCGGGACGAGTAGGAACTAAGCTTGGGGATGCTGATACGTCTCCGACGTATCGATAATTTCTTATGTTCCATGCTTGTTTTATGACAATACCTACATGTTTTGTTCACACTTTATGATGATTTTATGTGTTTTCCGGAACTAACCTATTGATGAGATGCCGAAGCGCCAGTTCCTGTTTTCTGCTGTTTTTGGTTTCAGAAATCCTAGTAAGGAAATATTCTCGGAATTGGACGAAATCAACGCCCAGCATCTTATAATTCCACGAAGCTTCCAGAACACCCGAGAGCCACCAGAGGAGGGCCCTGTGGGCCCCAGATGATAGGTCGGCGCGGCCAGGGGGTGGGCCGCGCCCCCCTACTGTGTCGCCGCCTCGTCGACCTTCCGACTCCGCCTCTTTGCCTATATAAAGGTCCCTGACCTAAATCTTCGATACGAAAAAGTCACAGTACGAGAAACCTTCCAAAGCCACCGCCATCGCGAAGCCAAGATCTGGGGGACAGGAGTCTCTGTTCCGGCACGCCGCCGGGACGGGGAAGTGCCCCCGGAAGGCTTCTCCATCGACACCGCTGCCATCTCCACCGCCATCTTCATCACCGCTGCTGTCTCCCATGAGGAGGGAGTAGTTCTCCATCGAGGCTAAGGGCTGTACCGGTATCTATGTGGTTAATCTCTCTCCTATGTACTTCAATACAATGATCTCATGAGCTGCCTTACATGATTGAGATTCATATGAGTTTTGTATCACTATTCATCTATGTGCTACTCTAGTGATGTTATTAAAGTACTCTATTCCTCCTGCACGGTGTAATGGTGACAGTGTGTGCATCGTGTAGTACTTGGCGTAGGTTATGATTGTAATCTCTTGTAGATTATGAAGTTAATTATTGCTATGATAGTATTGATGTGATCTATTCCTCCTTTCATAGTGTGATGGTGACAGTGTGCATGCTATGTTAGTACTTGGTGTAATTGCAATGATCTATCATGCACTCTAAGGTTATTTAAACATGAATATCGAATATTGTGGAGCTTGTTAACTCCGGCATTGAGGGTTCGTGTAATCCTACACAATTAGTGGTGTTCATCATCCAACAAGAGAGTGTAGAGAATAGCATTTATCTATTCTGTTATGTGATCAATGTTGAGAGTGTCCACTAGTGAAAGTATAATCCCTAGGCCTTGTTTCCAAATACTGCTATCGCTGCTTGTTTACTGTTCTACTGCATCTGTACTGCCTGCAATATTACCACCATCAACCACACGCCAGTCGTAGCATCAAGCTATTTTCTGGTGCCGTTACTACTGCTCATATATATTCATACCACCTGTATTTCACTATCTCTTCGCCGAACTAGTGCACCTATACATCTGACAAGTGTATTAGGTGTGTTGGGGACACAAGAGACTTCTTGCTTTGTGGTTGCAGGGTTGCATGAGAGGGATATCTTTGACCTCTTCCTCCCTGAGTTCGATAAACCTTGGGTGATCCACTTAAGGGAAACTTGTTGCTGTTCTACAAACCTCTGTCTTGGAGGCCCAACACTGTCTACAAGAATAGAAGAACCCGTAGACATCAAGCACTTTTCTGGCGCTGTTGCCGGGGAACGAAGGAAAGCTACACCATTTCCTCCCTCGTCAACAGTGCGCCAGTCCTGGACAGCATCAACATGCTATCATAATCTTGATCAATACTATTGTAAGCATATGTAATGAATGCAGCGATTCGAAGCAATGGTAAAGACAATGGTTAAACAACTGAATCATATAGCCAAGACTTTTCATGAATAATACTTTCGAGACAAGCATCAATAAGTCTTGCATAAGAGTTAACTCATAAAGCAATAAATTCAGAGTAAAGGCATTGAAGCAACACAAAGGAAGATTAAGTTTCAGCGGTTGCTTTCAACTTGTAACATGTATATCTCATGGATAGTTGTCAACATAAAGTAATATGATGAATGCAAATATGCAAGTATGTAAGAATCAATGCACAGTTAACACAAGTGTTTGCTTCTAAGATAGAAGGAAATAGGTAAACTGACTCAACATAAAAGTAAAAGAATGGCCCTTCGCAGAGGGAAGCATGGATTGCTATATTTGTGCTAGAGCTTTTATTTTGAAAACATAGAGAGAGCATAAAAGTAAAGTTTGGAGAGGTGTTTGTTGTTGTCAACGAATGGTAGTGGGCACTCTAACCCCATTGCCAGACAGACTTTCAAAGAGCAGCTCCCATGAAATTTTTATTTTTGGGTGGCACTCCTTCCAGCCTTTGCTTTCACAAACCACGGCTAACCGAATCCTCGGGTGCCTGCCAACAATCTCATACCATGAAGGAGTGCCTTTTTATTTTAGTTTTATTTAGATGCCACTCCTCCCCACCTTTGCTTTCTCAAGCCATGGCTAACCGAATCCTCGGGTGCCGTCCAACCTTTCACATACCATGGAGGAGTGTCTATTTTTTTTGTAAAATTATGAAGGTTAATTAATTGGGGCTGGGAACCCCATAGCCAGCTCTTTTTGCAAAATTATTGGTAAGCGGATGAAGCCACTAGTCCATTGGTGAAAGTTGCCCAACAAGATTGAAAGATAAACACCACATACTTCCTCATGAGCTATAAACATTGACACAAATAAGAGGTAGTAAATTTTGAATTGTTTAAAGATAGCACTCAAGCAATTTACTTTGGAATGGCAGAGAAAATACAATGTAGTAGGTAGGTATGGTGGACACAAATGGCATAGTTATTGGCTCAAGGATTTGGATGCACGAGAAGTATTCCCTCTCAGTACAAGGCTTAGGCTAGCAAGGCTATTTGAAGCAAACACAAGTATGAACCGGTACAGCAAAACTCACATAAGAACATATTGCAAGCATTATAAGACTCTACACCGTCCTCCTTGTTGCTCAAACCCTTACCAGAAAATATCTAGACTTTAGAGAGACCAATCATGCAAACCAAATTTTAGCAAGCTCTATGTATTTCTTCACTAATAGGTGCAAAGTATATGATGCAAGAGCTTAAACATGAGCACAACAATTGCCAAGTATCAAATTATTCAAGACATTATACCAATTACCACATGTAGCATTTTCTGTTTCCAACCATATAACAATTAACGAAGCAGTTTCAACCTTCGCCATGAACATTAAGAATAAGGCTAAGGACATATGTGTTCATATGCAACAGCGGAGCATGTCTCTCTCCCACACAATGAATGCTAGGATCCAATTTTATTCAAACAAACAAAAAACAAGAACATAAAGACGCTCCAAGTAAAGCACATAAGATGTGACGGAATAAAAATATAGTTTCACTAGAGGAACCTGATAATTTGTCGATGAAGAAGGGATGCCCGGGCATCCCCAAGATTAGATGCTTGAGTCTTCTTGAAATATGCAGGGATGAACCATGGGGGCATCCCCAAGCTTAGAGCTTTCACTCTCCTTGATCATATTGTATCATCCTCCTCTCTTGATCCTTCAAAACTTCCTCCACACCAAACTAAAAACAAACTCATTAGAGGGTTAGTGCATAATCAAAAATTCACATGTTCAGAGGTGACATAATCATTCTTAACACTTCTGGTCATTGCACAAAGCTACTAAAAGTTAATGGAATAAAGAAATCCATCAAACATAGCAAAACAGGCAATGCGAAATAAAAGGCAGAATCTGTCAAAATAGAACAGTCCGTAAAGACGAATTTTTTTAGGTGCACGATACTTGCTCAGATGAAAATGCTCAAATTTAATGAAAGTTGCGTACATATCTGAGGATTACTCACGTAAATTGGCAGATTTTTCTGAGTTACCTACAGAGAACACTGCTCAAATTCGTGACAGCAATAAATCTGTTTCTGCGCAGTAATTCAAATCTAGTATGAACCTTACTATCAAAGACTTTACTTGGCACAACAATGCGATAAAATAAAGATAAGGAGAGGTTGCTACAGTAGTAACAACTTCCAAGACTCAAATATAAAACAAAAGTGCAGAAGTAAAATCATGAGTTGTCTCCCATAAGCACTTTTCTTTAACGCCTTTCAGCTAGGCGCAGAAACTGTGAATCAAGTAACATCAAGAGATGAAGCATCAACATCATAATTTGTTCTAATGATAGAATCAAAAGGTAACTTCATTCTCTTTCTAGGGAAGTGTTCCATACCTTTCTTGAGAGGAAATTAATATTTAATATTACCTTCCTTCATATCAATAATAGTACCAACAGTTCGAAGAAAAGGTCTTCCCAATATAATGGGACAAGATGCATTGCATTCAATATCCAAGACAACAAAATCAACGGGGACAAGGTTATTTTTAACCGTAATGCGAACATTATCAATCCTCCCCAAAGGTTTCCTTGTAGAATTATCAGCAAGATTAACATCCAAATAACAATTTTTCAATGGTGGCAAGTAAAGCATATCATAGATTTTTCTAGGCATAACGGAAATACTTGCACCAAGATCACATAAAGCATTACAATCCAAATCATTGACCTTCATCTTAATTATGGGCTCCCAACCATCCTCTAACTTCCTAGGAATAGAAGTTTCACGATTTAGTTTCTCTTCTCTAGCTTTAATGAGAGCATTTGTAATATGTTTTGTAAAGGCCAAATTTATAGCACTCGCATTAGGACTTCTAGCAAGTTTTTGTAAGAACTTTATAACTTCAGAGATGTGACAATCATCAAAATATAAAACATTATGATCTAAAGCAATGGGATCATTGTCCCAAATATGTTGAAAAATTTCAGCAGTTTTATCACAGGCAGTTCAGCAGTTTTAGCAGTTTCAGGCAGTTTTCAAGCTTTGCATTAGGAGTAGAAACATTGCCAACACCAATTATTTTACCATTGATAGTAGGAGGTGTAGCAACATGTGAAGCATTAGCATTACTAGTGGTGGTAATAGTCCAAACTTTAGCTACATTATCTTTAGCATCTTCTTCTTTTTCCCACCTAGCACGCAATTCGGCCATCAATCTAATATTTTCATTAATTCGAACTTGGATGGCGTTTGCTGTAGCAAATGACTTAATATCTTTATTTTCATTAGGCATAACTTTCGATTTCAAAATATCAACATCAGCAGCAAGACTATCAACTTTAGAAGCAAGAATATCAATTTTACCAAGCTTTTCTTCAACAGATTTGTTAAAAGCGGTTTGTGTACTAATAAATTCTTTAAGCATGACTTCAAGACCAGAGGGTACATTCCTATTATTACCATAAGAATTACCATAACCATTACCATTATTAGAAGGATATGGCCCATAGTTGTTACTAGAATTGTTCCGATAAGCATTGTTGTTGAAATTATTATTTTTAATGAAGTTCACATCAACATGTTATTCTTGGGCAACCAATGAAGCTAAAGTAACATTATTAGGATCAACATTTGTCCTACCATTCACAAGCATAGACATAATAGCATCAATCTTATCACTCAAGGAGGAGGTTTCTTCAACAGAATTTACCTTCTTACCTTGTGGAGCTCTTTCTGTGTGCCATTCAGAGTAATTAATCATCATATTATCAAGAAGCTTTGTTGCGGCGCCTTGAGTGATGGACATAAAAGTACCTCCATCAGCTGAATCCAATAGGTTCCGCGAAGAAAAATTCAGTCCTGCATAAAAGGTTTGGATGATCATCCAAGTAGTCAGTCCATGGGTTGGGCAATTTTTAACCAAAGATTTCATTCTTTCCCATGCTTGGGCAACATGCTCATTATCCAATTGCTTAAAATTCATTATGCTACTTCTCAAAGATATAATTTTAGCAGGAGGATAATATCTACCAATGAAAGCATCCTTACATTTAGTCCATGAATCAATACTATTCTTAGGCAAAGATAGCAACCAATCTTTAGCTCTTCCTCTTAATGAGAAAGGAAACAATTTTAATTTTATAATGTCACCATATACATCCTTATATTTTTGCATTTCACATAGTTCAACAAAATTATTAAGATGGGCAGCAGCATCATCAGAACTAACACCAGAAAATTGCTCTCTCATGACAAGATTCAGTAAAGCAGGTTTAATTTCAAAGAATTCTGCTGTAGTAGGAGGTGGAGCAATAGGTGTGCATAAGAAATCATTATTATTTGTGCTAGTGAAGTCACACAACTTAGTATTTTCAGGAGTACCCATTTTAGCAATAGTAAATAAAGCAAACTAGATAAAGTAAATGCAAGTAACTAATTTTTTTTGTGTTTTTAATATAGGGAACGTAAACAAGATAGTAAATAAAGTAAAGCAAGTAACTAATTTTTTTGTATTTTGATATAATCCAGCAAACAAAGAAGTAAATAAAAATAAAGCAAGACAAAAATAAAGTAAAGAGATTGGAAGTGGAGACTCCCCTTGCAGCGTTTCTTGATCTCCCCAGCAACGGCGCCAGAAAAAGCGCTGCTTGTGACGGTAAAGCACACGTCCGTTGGGAACCCCAAGAGGAAGGTGTGATGCGTACAGCGGCGAGTTTTCCCTCAGAAAGAAACCAAGGTTATCGAACCAGTAGGAGTCAAGAAGCACGTGAAGGTCGTTGGTGGCAGAGTGTAGTGCGGCGCAACACCAGGGATTCCGGCGCCAACGTGGAACCTGCACAACACAATCAAAGTACTTTGCCCCAACGTAACAGTGAGGTTGTCAATCTCACCGGCTTGCTATAACAAAGGATTAGATGTATAGTGTGGATGATGATGTTTGCAGAGAACAGTAAGAACGATGTTTGCAGTAGATTGTATTCGATGTAAAAGAATGGACCGGGGTCCACAGTTCACTAGTGGTGTCTCTCCGATAAGAAATAGCATGTTGGGTGAACAAATTACAGTTGGGCAATTTACAAATAAAGATGGCATGACAATGCACATACATATTATGATGAGTAGTGTGATATTTAATTGGGCATTACGACAAAGTACATAGACCGCTATCCAGCATGCATCTATGCCTAAAAAGTCCACCTTCAGGTTAGCGTCCGCACCCCTTCCAATATTAAGTTGCAAACAACAGACAATTGCATTAAGTATGGTGCGTAATGTAATCAACACAAATATCCTTAGACATAGCATTGATGTTTTATCCCTAGTGGCAACAGCACATCCACTTAGAACTTTCTGTCACTGTCCCAGATTTAATGGAGGCATGAACCCACTATCGAGCATAAGTACTCCCTCTTGGAGTTACAAGTAACGACTTGGCCAGAGCCTCTACTAGCAACGGAGAGCATGCAAGATCATAAACAACACATAGATGATAGATTGATAATCAACATAACATAGTATTCCATATTCATCGGATCTCAGCAAACGCAACATGTAGCATTACAGATAGATGATCTTGATCATGTTAGGCAGCTCACAAGATCCAACAATGATAGCACAATGAGGAGAAGACAACCATCTAGCTACTACTGGACCCATAGTCCAGGGGTGAACTACTCACACATCACTCCGGAGGCGATCATGGCGATGAAGAGTCCTCCGGGAGATGATTCCCCTCTCCGGCAGGGTGCCGGAGGCGATCTCCTGAATCCCCCGAGATGGGATTGGCGGCGGCGTCTCTGGAAGGTTTTCCGTATCGTGGCTCTCGGTACTGGGGTTATCTCGACGAAGGTTATGTGTAGGCGGAAGGGTAGGTCAGGGGGCGTCACGAGGGGCCCACACGATAAGGCTGCGCGGCCAGGGGGTGGGCCGCGCCGCCCTGTTGTGTGGCCGCCTCGTCGCCCCACTTCGTTTCCCTTTCAGACTTCTGGAAGCTTCGTGGAAAAATAAGACCATGGGCGTTGATTTCGTCCAATTCCGAGAATATTTCCTTACTAGGATTTCTGAAACCAAAAACAGCAGAAAACAGCAACTGGCTCTTCGGCATCTTGTTAATAGGTTAGTGTCGGAAAATGCATAAATATGACATAAAGTATGTATAAAACATGTGAGTATCATCATTAAAGTAGCATGGAACATAAGAAATTATCGATACGTTGGAGACGTATCACACGCGTCTATTGGGAACCCCAAGAGGAAGGTGTGATGCGTACAGCGGCGAGTTTTCCCTCAGTAAGAAACCAAGGTTATCGAATCCAGTAGGAGTCAAGAAGCACGTTGAAGGTTGTTGGTGGCGGAGTGTAGTGCGGCGCAACACCAGGGATTCCGGCGCCAACGTTGAACCTGCACAACACAATCCAAGTACTTTGCCCCAACTTAACAGTGAGGTTGTCAATGTCACCGGCTTGCTGTAACAAAGGATTAGATGTATAGTGTGGAAGATGATGTTTGCAAAGAACAGTAAGAACAAGTATTGCAGTAGATTGTATTCGATGTAAAAAATGGACTGTGGTCCACAGTTCACTAGTGGTGTCTCTCCAATAAGATAAAGCATGTTGGGTGAACAAAATACAGTTGGGCAATTGACAAATAAGGAGGGCATGACAATGCACATACATATCATGATGAGTAGTGTGAAATTCAATTGGGCATTACGACAAAGTACATAGACCGCTATCCAGCATGCATCTATGCCTAAAAAGTCCACCTTCAGGTTAGCATCCGCACCCCTTCCAGTATTAAGTTGCAAACAACAGATAATTGCATTAAGTATGGTGCGTAATGTAATGAACACAAATATCATTAGACAAAGCATTGATGTTTTATCCCTAGTGGCAACAGCACATCCACAACCTTAGGGGTTGCTGTCACTCCCCCAGATTTAATGGAGACATGAACCCACTATCGAGCATAAATACTCCCTCTTGGAGTTAGAAGTATCAACTTGGCCAGAGCCTCTACTAGCAACGGAGAGCATGCAAGATCATAAACAACACATATATGATAGATTGATAATCAATATAACATAGTATTCCATATTCATCGGACCCCAACAAACGCAACATGTAGCATTACAAATAGATGATCTTCATCATGTTAGGCAGCTCACAAGATCCAACAATGATAGAACAATGAGGAGAAGACGACCATCTAGCTACTGCTATGGACCCATAGTCCAGGGGTGAACTAGTCACACATCAATCCGGGGGCGATCATGGCGATGAAGAGTCCTCCGGGAGATGATTCCCCTCTCCGGCAGGGTGCCGGAGGCGATCTCCTGAATCCCCCGAGATGGGATCGGCGGCGGCGGCGTCTCTGGAAGGTTTTCCGTATCGTGGCTCTCGGTACTGGGGTATTCGCGACGAAGGCTTCTTATAGGCGGAAGGGTAGGTTTAGGGGCGTCACGAGGGGCCCACACAACAGGGCGGTGCGGCCCCAGCCCTGGCCGCGCGGCCCTGGCGTGGCGTCGCCTCGTGGCCCCACTTCGTATCCCTCTCGGTCTTCTGGAAGCTTCGTGGAAAAATAAGATCCTGGGCGTTGATTTCGTCCAATTCCGAGAATATTTCCTTTGTAGGATTTCTGAAACCAAAAACAGCAGAAAACATCAACTGGCTCTTCGGCATCTTGTCAATAGGTTAGTGCCGGAAAATGCATAAATATGACATAAAGTGTGTATAAAACATGTGAGTATCATCATAAAAGTAGCATTGAACATAAGAAATTATAGATACATTTGAGACGTATCAAGGATCATCTTGGATCGTGATGTGAAATTCATGATCTTAGCTATTGAATACAAAAATGGCTAAGTTCCGCATCAAATTATTATTCTCCTCGGCATCACACCCTCAAACTGTCAGCCAAACGAAAGAGGTCACTAGAAACCGATCTTGACCCTACTACATGTATTGATCAAAAAGAAAAGAAGTTTGGAAGATTGCATCCTCACTATTATTCTACGGTTTTGCTTAATTTTGCCGAGCTCTACGTTTTGGCTTCCGAGTCTCCGAGCCAGGAAATTGTACAATTCGAAAACAACATATAGAAGCTACATTTTGTTAACAAATACACTGTGTAGTTGGCTACACAACATCATAATGTTATGGCTCTAGCTAAACGACATTAATCATACCCGATTTCGTTTCCCATATTTGTATTTTTGTGTAGGTGTAGCATTGTTGAATGAGAAGATACTAGGAAAATTGCCCGTGCGTTGCGACGGGTTTACCTCCCTATTTTTCAGTATATAAATATCGAATTTATTTAAAAGCATGTTATAATTTTTGAAAAAACACCTAAAAATATTGTCCAATTTGAACACATGCCTATCCATGTCACCAAATTCAGGTTTGTCCATCATTTTCTTTTACCAGTGAAACCGCGGGAAAAATCTTACGGTATGTTATGAAATTGTTTGCTAAACTTTAATTCTATTTAAAGAATAACATTTGTGAAATTCCACTTCTTATTTACATACTTGGCTTCAAAACGAATAAATAATTCATATCTAAACCATAGTAAAATCAAAGCCATGGCCAGGAAATAGGCAGAGAGTTCCGACAAATTTGGAAGAACGACGAGACTTGTTGGCGGACAAAGAGTTCCCACAAGGTCGGCAGTGTCAGGATGGAGAAGCAACTCTCTCCACGCTGTGCCGATCATGTTGCTCTTAATTCTAGCTATATGCTCCTTCATCTTGGTGTGTATACAATACGTGGTAGATCTTCATGTGTGATGTGGATGTCAAAAGCGGTTTCATGCTCAGTTTCTCATTGCTCTCGTGTGTATGAGCGTATACAAATCTGAACCTGTTTGACTACGATTAGTTTTTCTTAGTGGAGGCTGCATACATGTTGAGACTTGAGAGTTCAGACTGTTCCCACTGTTGAGAGTTGCATGGAACAAAAATTTCATCGCATGATCCCTGCTCTCCTTCCCCTTGCCTATAACCAAAGTCAGGAGGCCCCCAAATTCAGCCATGCCTACCGTAGCCTTTGACAGTAAAGCTTCCTTGCCTAGCCAATGTCAGCCATCTTTCCTGATAAAATTTCATTTTTGATGCGGTTTTCAAAACCGAATTATGAAATCCAAATAAGCAAACCTGAAATATTGGATAACCTGAACGAAGAGCCAGACTCGTCTCCTTTGCCATACATCTGCAGTGCGTATGGCGCAAAATTTGGTCGCCAGATCTCTATCCGCTCGCTCAAAACAGTAAAGTAGTAAATTATTGTGAGTACTTTTGAGCAAGGATGCGAGTAGTTTTCAGCGCCCCAGGTAGGAGACCAAATAATGCGTCTGTATGAAACTCGCTATTGCTACTGAGCAAGGCCTTCCCATCTGCTTCGTCATTGCAGAAGTCTTAAAAACAGTGAACCTGTACTCCAGCTGCTCCTGCCAGGCAGAATTGAGCTCCGCCTCCAGGGGAGTGGCCGTCCCATGGTGGAACGCCGAGAGGGAGATCGCGATGGCCGGTGCCGGATCGACCAGGCGGAGGCGCGCGAGGACGCAGTTCGTACTGGGTACCGCTTAGACATAGGACGGCGGTGAGGATCTCCTCCTCGTCGGCCTCGTCACAGGGATGGACTCTAGGTAGTCGGCGAAGGTCCGGCAAAAGCCGAGGTGCGCGACGGCCTGGAGCACGCCAAGGGCACCGTGTACGGGGATTCGGGATATGAGATCGTGTACTGACTCCGGATTATTGGTAGGGATTTGGGAAGACACCCTACGAACCGTTTTTTACTTGCCGGTGGCAGGTGCTGTAATTTAGAACAGAATTAGGGTCAATAAAAGACGGACGAACAAGAAGCCTTATTTTTTTTATTATTATTAGGTATAGATAGGAAATATGCCCGTGCGTTGCAACGTGAAAGAAATTTTTTGTATCATGGATAGATGTGCCACCACCGATTCCCCCACCTTTTTCTTTAGCCACACCACCTAGTGCACCTGCGCCAGCGCCAGCAAGGCGTCGTCATCGTAACATAACCTCACTTCGCAAAGGCCTTCGCTTCCTTTAGATCAGGGAGTAGAGTAGAAGATAGATAAATCATTTGGATGTGAATATTTCGATGCTCATTCCATCATCCACTACACCTAACACCGGCGACGTCGAGGCCTTCAACAGATTGACATCAAATTTGACCAACGTTGACATGAAGTTGGTTGAGAGGGTAACTCACAAAAACGTGAAGGAATCTTCCTCACTCCAACGCCGTTAACGCTAAAAATAAATAATCACCTTCGCTCACTAAATAAGCAGTCCGAACAAAATTTCTGCCTCCAATGGTTGGAGCGCAAATATGTCACTTGTTCAAATTATCATTTGAACGAAATTCCGAACATGTGCCATTGAAAATTTGTTCACTTCCACTTCAAATATGTATCTACAAATCTGAAGTATAACACCCAATTATTAAGCTATGCCAAAATTCCATCAGGCTTAATTAACCGTTAAATACTTAAAATTGACATATGGTGAGCACAAATAATTCTGATCCTAATAGAAAAGTGCAGAACAACATGATGCATCTGCCACCGAAAAATTAGGAGATTGAGAGAATAAATTGGTGGCCTTTCTCAGGTGGATGATGCGTAGCCACATTCATGGCAGTGGTTCACATCTCTAGTCTTGCGTTCTCCACAATCTGTAGAAGGTCGTATACTCGTTAAAATATGAAGGATGAGTGGAATTGTTTGTACTGCATAAACAAAGGTAAATCCAGCGAAGGGCGAGTACCAAGGCCACGCACACAATCTCATGCTGTGTTTATATTCGTGCTCAACAGATCGAATAAAAAAATGATCAAACAACTGATTGGCATAAAGGCATTGGACGCGGGTTGAGGCCACCTGCGCGGTCCGTGCAGGACAAATCGTGAGCCATCGGCTAGAGCGAAGTCCAGCGCCGTCAAGCAGCCACGGCGCCGCGGACGTTGCTCAAGATTAGAAGGAGTTGTCGGTCGGCGTTCACCTCGCCGCGGACGTTGCTCGAGATTAGAAGGAGCTGCGGTCGGCGTTCACCTCGCGATGCCCAAGTCGGGTCGACAACCTGTACCTCAAGAATCCAACCTCGCATGCACCCTCCCGGCCTCTTCACCGCCCTTGATGCGCTCCGGGACCGTGGCCTCCAGACCAACACGCTGTCCGGCACGTTCAATGGCAAACGCCTTCGACGCACTCCTGGCCTACTTCTTCGACAGCCTTGCCGGGCCGGCTTTGCCGGAAAAGATGTTCGAATTCAGAAGATTGATTAAGAAATCCTTGAAAAAATGCGTGCACACACTCTAGTCCAAAGTCAGCATATGTTCTTGCTGATAAAGTCCCCAACCCCAATCCTCATCATGATAATTTTGATGTCAGGCAGCAGCAGAGACCACCGCCAAGCCAACCATGTGCCCCAGTCTTCCTTCCAGCTCTGTACCTCCTCGGATCCACATAGTGCAACGTTGTGGATCGAGCACCATCTTCCACGGCTTGTTTTATCAACGCCTCCTGATCTCTGCCTCCTCGCACAGGCTGCTTGCAGATCCTCTGCCGAACTTGCCGCTCTCTATGCAACAAGTTAACTCCCGATTGGATTAGTTCAGCAGCTGCGTGCGATGGACCTGCACGAGGAGCAATGGCGGAGGCACACACTTCCGGACTCTCGAGACTTGGTTGTGCCAACCATTGTCGCCCGCGGGGGTGAAGAAGCAAGTCTCCAGCAAATCAAATCAACATCCTGCGTTAAATCCACGGCGCCTTGCGCAAATCAAGGCGTGGCTCCCGATGGCGGCGCTCCTCGATTTGAGGCGCGGCCGCTTTGGCCAAATCCTGTGATTCTTCGCACCTAGTCGAAGAGTGGCCTTATACGGACGGATTATCGTGGGGAAGGGGAACGAAATCAATCGAGTTTGATAGTTGCACGTCTTAATAGATTCGATAGGATTCGAGTGCGGCACGGCAATACGACATAGAGCATGTTCAGCCTGGATTTCTTCGGGCCTTGGCGCACGGGCGTCACGCGTGTTCTCGCAGGATGAGAACCGAATCGTTTTGTTTCACTTGGCGGTGGCAGCCTCCTGTAATTTCAACTGAAAAACTGGGGTAATAAAAAACGGACCAACAAGAAACCTTATTTTCTTTATTATTAGGTATAGAATGACTACTCCAAACAGTTATTTTAGCTAAGCTTGGGCCCTCTCTGTCGACCAAACTATGCCCTCAAACAGTTCACGAAAGCTTAAAAAGCAAAGCTAAAAACATAAAACATGCCATGATTTCGCTCCTGCGATGGATCGGGATTCCATGACGCCATACTCCCTTTCCCGGCGCGAATAAACCTCTGGATCGCTGCCCTGACATGCGCGGGGGCCCCGGCCAGCCGCACGCAACTTTTCACGGCGCCTAATCATGCGCGCCCCAGCTTGCCATCCCCACTAGCTGTCGCCCATACAAAGCACCACCGTCGCGGGCGCGCCACCATACTGCCAAATGGTGCAAAGCTAGGAGAGAGACAGATAGAACGATAACCAAACATGAACTCCGGCAACAGTGGCAGCCCCCAGTCGTCAAGCGGTGTCGGCGAGGACGAGCTCGACTCCAGATGCGGCGGAAGCGTGGACTCCTCCCCTCTGTCCGCGCTGCTCCGGCTGTCCGCCTCACCGTCGCTCTCCTCGTCCGGCTTCGGCGCCACATTCTACGGGCTTCAGGAACTCGAGGCGTCCACGCCGCTGTCGTCGTTGCCCCAAGTGGTGCATCAGCATCACTGGTCGGCGGCCCTCCCGGCCAGCGACCGAGCCTCGGCATCGTCCTCGTCGTCCCATGGTTTGCCGGTCTCGGCCGACACGGCAACGGCGGCACCCACTCAGCCCGTGCTACCGACGCCGCCGAGGGGGTCTAGGAAGCGGACGCGGGCGTCGCGACGCGCACCAACGACGGTGTTGGCCACTGAGAGCATCTCCACTCGTCTCCCCGACGAGGCCCCCGAACGACCTTTTTTCCATCCGGACGGCGTAATTTGGCCCAGTCGCGTCCCCGGTTCCTCGTTTTCGTCCGGATTTGGGCCTAAATTCATCCGGCGATCCCACGCCATCCCCGGCCCCCCGGGGAGCGCTCGGGGAGTCCGGACGAAAGGAAAGCGCGGGAAACACCGAGGAAACTTCCCGCGCGTCTGGTGGCCCCAACTTGTCGGCGAGAGAAACCGATCGTCGTCCTCATCGCATCGTCTTCCGCGCGCTGTAAAAGCCTGCCGCCGGTTTGCATTCGCCGGCCACGCGGCGAGTTAATGTCGTCGTCTTCCGCGCGCACTAAAGGCTGCCGCCGGTCAGCTCGCCGCGGACGCGTCGCATTCCACGCGTCATTAATGACCTTGACGGACGAGGAACGCGCCGAGCCACGCCACCACCCCGACAACTACACGGCGTGGAACTCGTACTTCCTGCGGCAGTGGGAGCGGGAGCTCGCCTCCTACGACGGCCTGCCGCCTCCGCCTCCGCGCAACAACGCCGCGGGCCGCCGACGTTGGTGGAGCGCGCCGGAAAGGACGCTGGCGAACGTCCTCGCGCACATCGAGGGCGGAAACTTCCCGGTGCTCACAATGCCCCCTCCATCGAGGGCATCGGCGAGCCGCCGCCGGGGAAACGTCTGGCAGCCATGGCGCATGGCTGCCAGTTCGTCGTCTTCCGGATCGGCGCCGAGGTCATCCTTCGCGCCGGTGAAGAGGGAGGAGGCGACGTCGCCTTCGACGCCGGTGCGCGTCAAGAAGGAGCCGGCGTCTCCGCCGCCGACCAGAGGGCGTAGCAGCGGCGCCCTCGTCATCCGCGACCAACCCTCCCAGTCTGGGCGGAAGAGGAAGGCGCCGAAAAAGGAGGACGCCGCGGCCGCCGCCGCAAACAGGCTCGCCGAGGAGGAGGCAAAGCGCGCGGAGGACGCCGCCGTGGCGGAGGCGATCGCCAGGTCGCTCAACGACGTGGTTCCCGCCGACAACGCCCTCCCCGAGGATGCCGCCCTTGTGTGGTCCAGGCAAGACTGGGAGCGCGAGGAGGAGGAGCAGCAGCGGCGGCTGCTGGACCTGGCCGCCGCACGCCGACTCGCCGCCCGCGCTGCTCCAACCGCCGCCGACGACGCCGCGCGCTACCGCCGTCCTGCGACACCTCCATCCGGCGTCGTTGTCCCCGTCGTCGACCTCGAGTCCTCGGACGACGAATGGTACAAGCCATCCCCGGGGTGGGGAGACGCCGGCCAGGGCAGCAGCCGCCAGGCCGCGCCGCCGAAGGTCGAGGACGACGGCTCCGACGACGGCGGCGACGACTACACGGTGTTCTACCGCCGTTTGGGCATGTAGAGCGCCGTGTTTTAAAATTAGCATTTCAATTCCCCTAGCCGAATTCGAAATATAGTCGAATTCGGCCTCTATGTATTAACTCCGCCCGTTTTAGTCTAAATATCATTAAATTTAGTCTATATTCGCCCGAATTTAGCCGAAATTTATCAAGTTTCCGTTTTTCAAAATCGCATCGTCGTCTTCGCCTGGGCACGCGGCTGGGAAACTACTCCTCCCCACGCCAAATCTTCCTCCAATCCGGACGAAAATTTCGCCGGATTTGGGCGTGGGGAGCGCCAACGAGTGGGGATGCTCTGACACCTCCAAATTCCGCGCCATGGTTGTGGTGACCCTGCATACCACTGCATGTTGTAGTATGCCAGTCGTTGATATAACATTCACGAAGTACCATTCCGCAAATATTACATCCCTCAGAGTAGTACAACAGAACATAGCAGGTCCATAACTCATTCATTTATTATTACAACTATCATACACATGTCATCTCGGAGCTCCTCTTGGGTCCTAAGAGGAATACTCCTGGGTTCGAGGCGAACCCAACTTAGCTTACAATATAAGAGTCTTATTAAGTTATACATTTATTTCCTCGAGCAGCTAAATACTAAGAGTTCGGGCTGCTCGGTTACTACTACTACTGGATATCTCTAGGCTTGATCTCCTCCGGAAGCCTCCCCGGATCCGTAGACGATGAGGTAGTCTACGCCTTCTATACCTCCAGAGAGGTCTGGTTCTTCATAGCCGATGATCTTGGCTCCTTCATTGTGGTCGTAGTCCTCCTCAAGACGATTCAGACAATCTAAGCATGGGATTTAAGAGTGGTATGAGTACGAGCGTACTCAACAAGTTCATTATAGATAAGAGGTGTTTAATGCTCTAGCTACAATATTAGACCAGAAAGTCTAATACCAATGCAAGTTTTGATAAACATTTCTTCAAGAGATTGCTTTTATTCCAAAGAGCTATGTCCGTCAGCCTTCACCGGTTTACTAGAACTTCATGGAGCTCCTTTCCGGCCGCGTTCGCAGTTCCTTATCCCGGAACAGGGAGTGACAGGTCACAGTTCTTTACACTCTGCAGAGGTGTGTTGCGTTACCCATAAGAGATCTTAACCTTGGTGCCAACCGGGCAGCTTTCCCGTCCACACTTCCTTCGGTGTGAGGCCCGGTATAAGGTCTAGCCAATCATGTTCCTCCGCTACCTCGAACACCCACCCTTTGTTGCATGCCCCGACCCTGGGTCCTCGCCGGTCCCATTATTCCCATATATTTCAGGGTGGACCCCGACCACGATGACAGTCTGGGATCGAACCAAACTTCTTCGCCGGTAGCTGCAACCCATCATAGACCGCAATACCGTGGGGACTTAGGACTCCCCAGCCTCACCATCTTGCTCCTTCGGGCGACAAGTGTACTACGGACTATGCCGTGGGGACTTAGGACTCCCCAGCCTCACCAGTTTGCCCCCTTGGATTACAAGTGTACTACGGTAGAGCGCATCCGTTGATGAACGAGAGGTGGAAACACTTTTGACTACTCCGTCCCACTCCGGATCTTATGGTTAACACGGATATTACGGCACAAGAATCACTGGCGATATTTGTTGTTTAATCCTAGATGGATATAAATCCGTGCAATGGAACCTCCACCATATCAACACAATCCATGTTTCCATTGCCCACCACATAGTCATATTCATAGTTATGAAAGTAGTGGTTTTGATTTTTATGCAATAGTGATAACCATAATACTTTTGCAAGTAATTTGATAGAAATACTCAAATGACATGAGCAAGTGATGAACTTGCCTGAACACTGCAAAGTTTTGCAGTTGGAAGGTGTGGACTGACCCTTGTCCTTTGTCTCTGAAAAATAGCATCATTGTCCGATAAGGGCAATGGTTAAAGAAGCAATTATGCATGATTCCAGTTTTAGGGTTGGTTCCCCCCTTCCGATGTCGTTGTTATTTTATGAGAGGTTAATACTAAGATAGATTTGGAGATACTCTGTTTAGGGTAAATACAACCTTGAAATATTGTCAAGGTGTTTTGAAAGTCCAATTGCATTAATGGACTTATTTTCATTATTGAAAATAATATGTGTGGTTTAAATCATTATTTAAATCCTCAAAATAGGACTTATTCTTAGTTGTCTTCAAAAATTCTCTTTGATATTTTATTTAAATAGAGAATTTTATGCTGATCCTTTTTCATATTTTTAATTTATTTTTAAGAGCTTTTATCAATTTTCTATTGAATTTCAAAGTTTCATGATTTTATTGAATTGTGAAAAGTCATTTTTGCCCCTGGGCCCACCTGTCAGGGTGGCCCAGTGGGTTGGGCTGAACCAGCTCGGGTCCAACCGACCCGAGCGGTCGCTCTCTCGCCCACCACCTCGCGCCCATGTCCTAACCCTAATCTCTCTCTCGCTCTGGCGACCAGAGTCGCCTCCGCCGTCGCCGATTTATCCCCGCCGTCTCAGACCGTCGCCGGCGACGAGATGTTGTGGATCTGGGTCGCCGTTCGACGGTGAACCAGATGGTCCGCGCCGATCTGTCGCGGGCGTCGCCGTTCGCTCGCCATCGACGTTCCAGTGCGCCAGGTCGTTGGCGTCCGCCGCCGCCGTGCGTTGGAGAGGCCGTGGCCCTTCCTCCAGGCGCCTCCCCTGCGCGTGGTGCAGCGCTAGGGTGCGGTGGTGGTCGCCAGGCTTGGCTTGGCCGGGCCTGGTGCCGCCGTGCTCCGGCGCGCGCCGCCTTGGCTGCCATGACCCCGTTGACCACCTCCTCCCTGGTGAGTTCCTCTCCTTCCCTTCTACTTCTTCTTCCTCACCTCTTCTTCGTCTAGCTTGACCATGGCCTGCTTGTCCTCGTGGAGGTTCTGACCGTGCTAGCTGCTGCTCTGTTGCGCCTAGCTTGCTGTGTGGCGTGTGCTGCTGCTGCTTGTGCTACTGCCATGAATCTGTGCAAGATTTCTTATTCTCAGTGCCTGCCTATGCTTGCCATTCTTGCTTGATTCTAGCTCTGTGCCTCTGTTCATGTTATTATGCTTGCCAGACACTCAAGTGTGTTCATTTATATTGCCCTGGCCTGATGATAGTGTGTCATTCTTGTAATTTTGCAAGTGCCAGAGCCATTGTGTGCTATTTCTTGTGCTCAAATTCATGATTATGCTCAATTTAGCATTACTGTTGGCTTATCAGTGTTATTCAGTGATGAATTGATATGTGATTTGCTTGTGTAATATGATCCAGTGGTTCATCAAGCATTTGTTGTGCTACTGGATACAATCATAAATCATTTATGTGATTATCTGTGAATTCAGTTATGACATGGTTGGATTTCTTCAGTATCTGGTTATATCCTATTGCTGTACTTGGATGAGGCAATCTGTAGCAAGAGCTAGTGGTGCTCTGTTGATCAATTGATCAGTAATTGCTTGTGAGAAATTGTGTGCTCCTCTATGTGACTAACTGGTGCTCATCTAGTGCTATGTGTGCATCATACAGGCTTGGCCTGTGTGTGCTGGTGCTTGCCCAAGCATCAGTGGATGCTTGTAATGATCCATTGGATCATCTGCAAGGCTCTGTGCATTAGTTGCTTGTCTGTTTCATTTATCTGTTTATTTTGCCTTGCTAAATGGATGAATGATGTGAACTGTGACACAGTGATGATCATTTAAATTGAATTAGCTAGGGCTAGTTGGATGACAACCACTGGTTGGTACCCTAGCCCTCTACTGAATCCAAATGGATGATGATGTGGTGGTTTTATGTGTTGGCTTGGGTTGAGGTGACCCTGGCAGCACTATGATGCTGTCAAGAGTAGCTCCCCACTCTGTGGCTGTTGTTATGACTCTCTCATGCTATCTGGTTGATCCATGTCTGGATTACCAATAGCTTTTGATGTTGAAAACAAATTAGACAATTAGATGTCTATAATCTGATGGTGTAACTAGTTTGTGTGGTGCTAGGTGAGTTTGGATGGCTAGTTAGGGATTAAATCCATGTTGGATTTCTCTGGTAGTGTCACCATTCTGACACACCAATGTTCCCTTGGTGAATTCCTTCTGGCTAATCTTCAGTTTGCTTGCACCAAATGGCTTAGTAGCCAGATGATGATGAAAACAGGGTTTCATACCCACTTTGCTTCTGTGATGCAAGTGTATGCTTATTTATGAGCAAAACAGGGTTTTGCTCAGGTTGATCTTGTTTATACCTCACTCCAGCTCCTAGATGGTTTGTTGGTGTAGAGGATTGCTTCAGTGCTTTGTGAATTGCTTCACCTGCTCCTCCTAGCAAGCCTGTGGTGCTTAATTTGATGTTGTGATGGTTTTGGACAGGTTGAACAGCAGTGCTGTTCTTCCTGTTCTTTGTGTTCTTGATTTCTGGTGACTTACCAGTGAAGCCTGTCGATGAACAGCAAGCTCTGGCGGTGGAAAAGGTTTTATATGATCCTTTGATGGCCCTCTTGGTCGACAGCTAGGCCTGGCACCATTTTGGTGACTCCCCTGGCTGTTGTGTGCTGTTGTGCATGCACATAGCCAGGTGAGCTGCCTGGTTGTGTGTGTGTGCAAGTGCTGTGCACTTGGACTTGATCCTATCTATGGCATGGCTCTGCTCGGCAGAGACTTGAGCATATCCACTTAATTTAATTGTTTGCTAACCTGCCAAGTGGTGTTTGATTGTTTGTGTATGTGTGCAGGTACCCAGTGCTGATCAGGATGAATTCAAGATCATCAAGATCATAGAATTCATGAAAATCACAATGTAGTTTAGGTTATTTAGATAACTTGTAATTTTCCTTTTTTCTTTTTCTATTTATTTAATTCTTGTAATGTGTTGTAATTTCATAATTCAAATCTGAATATTGTAAAGACAATGTATTATGTGTGTGATGATCAATAAAGCTCAAGTTTTCCTTATTGAGCTTAATGTAATTGTTGTATTACTCATATTATTGCTTAATGGTAATTGTTTGTGAAATTATCTCAAATTTTAATTATGTGATGATTATTTAATGTTTGAATTTGAAATTCAAATTCAAATTTGGTTTGAATTCATTCAAACAACTTAACTTATAATTCAATCATGCAACTTAAGATTTTGATGAAATATCACTTCTCTCTTCTCAAAACCCTAATCTAGATAAGTAGGAACCAGTTCATCGCACTCTCGAAACCCTAACCCTTTAAGGTGTCGAGAGAGAAACATGTTCCCCTTCGATGCAGTTTTGTTTTAAAAACGCGAAATTTCCCCGTAAATTACAATGCCATGCACATCCCTTTCTAAAATCTACCCCTCGATCGTCTCTAAACCTGGGACATTACAGCCTTTCCCCCTTAAAGAAAACTTCGTCCCGAAGTTGTGGTTGTAATACCTGAAGAGTTCGGGGTATGTTTTCCTCAGGTCTTCCTCCTTTTCCCAGGTAGCTTCCCTCTCGGGATGGTGCTTCCATTGTATCTTGCAGTATTTTATGGCTCGATTCCTGAGTTGTTTCCAGTTCTCCTCGAGAATCCTCGCTAGCTTCTCGATGTAAGTCAAGTCTGGTTGTAACTCGAGCTCTTCATGTGATACTGGTTCATCGGGGGTCTTCAGACACTTTCGGAGTTGCGACACATGGAATACATTGTGAACCTGAGATAACCTTCCCGGTAATTCCAATTCAAAGGCTAATCCTCGGTTTTGACTCAAAATCTTGAAAGGTCCTATGTATCTAGGACTGAGCTTTCCTTTTACTCCAAACCTCTGGAGTCCTTTCATCGGGCTTACCTTAAGATATACCATGTCTCCAACTCGTGGCTCCCATGTTCTCCTCTTCTGATCGGCATAACTCTTTTGCCGACTTTGGGCTATCTTGAGCCTATCTCTGATAATGTCAATGATTTGTTGTTTTTCCTTGACATAATCAGGGTTGAACTCTTTGCTTGCTCCGGCTTCATACCAACATATCGGTGATCTACACTTTCTTCCATACAGAGCTTCAAATGGTGCCATCTTGATGCTGCTTTGGTAACTATTGTTATATGAAAACTCTGCTAGTGGTAAGTGCTCCTCCCATGATCCTCCGAAGTCTAGGGCACAAGCCCTAAGCATATCCTCTAAGATTTGGTTGGTTCTCTCGGTTTGTCCACCTGTCTGGGGATGATAGGCGGTACTATAGTCCAACTTGGATCCTAAAGCTTCGTGTAGTTGCTTCCAGAATGCTGACGTGAACACGGATCCTCGATCCTACACGATCTTCTTAGGCACTCCATGCTTACTCACGATCTCTTTAATGTAAAGATCGATGAGTTTCTCTCCTTTGTCCTGCCGATTTACCGCTAAGAAGTGTGCGCTCTTCGTCAACCGGTCCACGATTACCCATATCATGTCCTTCTTTTTATTAGTCATGGGTAGTCCGGTGATGAAATCCATCCCTATTTCCTCCCATTTCCATTCTGGAATAGGTAAAGGTTGTAACTTTCCTGCCGGACTCTGGTGTTCAGCCTTCACTCTCTGACAGGTATGGCATTCCGCCACATATTGTGCTATCTCCCTCTTCATATTATTCCACCAGAATAACTCCTTTAGGTCCATGTACATCTTTGTACTACCCGGATGAATGGAGTATGGTGTTTGATGGGCTTCCCGGAGTATTACTTCCTTAATTTCAGCAATATTCGGAACACAAATTCTTTTCTGGAACCATAATGATCCAGATTCTCCTCGGTGAAATTCTGATGGTCTTCCCTCATCTATTCTTCTCATCTCCTCCACGATGAATGGATCGTCCAGCTGACCCATCATGATCTCATTCTTCAGGTTAACATTTAACTCATCGGCTACTTGCAACGCCGATAATCCTTCATGGGCTTCCTTCTCCCAAAGTTGTATTTGGGCTTGACTTATTTCCTTCCTCAACTCTGGTGAGATTTCTTGTTCCACTCCGCTGGTGCTCTTCCTGCTCAGGGCATCTGCTACAACATTGGCCTTTCCTGGAGTGTAATTGATGGTCAAATCATAGTCCTTGATCAGTTCAAGCCATCTTTTCTGTCTCATATTGAGTTCCTTATGAGTGAAGAAGTATTTGAGACTCTTATGATCAGTATAGAGCTCACACTTGGCTCCATAAAGAAAATGTCTCCAAGTTTTGAGTGCAAATACAACTGCTGCTAATTCCAAGTCATGTGTTGGATAATTTACTTCATGAGGTCTGAGTTGCCTCGATCTATAAGATATCACTTTCCGATCTTGCATGAGTACGCAACCCAATCTATGCTTGGATGCGTCACAATACACGGTGTAATCCTTGCCAACTTCCGGAACTGCTAACACCGGTGCCGTGGTGAGTTTCTCTTTTAGAGTTTGAAAACTCTTCTCACACTCCTCTGACCACACGAAAGGTGTGTTCTTTCTTAACAGTTTCGTCATGGGTCCTGCTATCTTGGAGAATCCTTCAATGAATCTCCGATAATATCCTGCCATTCCTAGGAATCCTCGGATTTCCTTGACAGTCTTGGGTGCTTCCCATTCTAAAACTGCTGCTACCTTGCTCGGGTTAACAGCAATTCCATCTTTGCTGATGACATGACCAAGAAATTCCACTTGATCTAGCCAAAATTCACACTTGCTGAATTTGGCATAGAGTTGATGTTCCCTTAGTGTTTGCAACACTAGCCTCAGATGTTCAGCATGTTCGGCCTTGTTCTTGGAATATATCAAGATATCATCGATGAATACGATGACAAACTTGTCTAGATATGGCATGAAAATCTTATTCATGAGATTCATGAATATTGCTGGGGCATTGGTTAATCCAAAAGGCACTACAAGGTATTCATGATGTCCATACCTTGAGACAAAAGCAGTTTTCGGAACGTCCTCCTTCTTGATCTTTATCTGGTGATAACCGGATCTTAGATCAATCTTGGAAAAGACTCCTGCGCCTCTAACTTGATCGAATAGATCTTGTATTCTTGGAAGTGGATACTTGTTCTTGATTGTAACGTTGTTCAGATTCCTATAGTCTCCGCACATCCTTCTTCCTCCATCTCTTTTATCCACGAAGATCACGGGTGATCCCCATGGTGAAACACTTTCTTGTATAAATCCTTTCTGTTCCAAGTCATCCAATTGTTCCTTAAGTTCTTTCAACTCCTTAGGCCCCATCTTGTATGGTGCCTTAGCAAACGGAGCTGTTCCTGGAATTAGGTCGATAGTGAATTCTATCTCCCTATCTGGTGGCATACCAGGTAATTCCGCAGGAAATACATCCTGGAATTCATTCACTACAGGTATATCCTCTAATTTCACTTCCTTCATGCTGTTCAGCTGTAGCTCCACTTCAATCTGTGTATGTTTGTCGCCTTGGTAGATCATTCTACTTCCATCGGGGCTTTTCAATGATACTCTCTTGTTCACACAGTCGATCAATGCTCCATTAGCTTCTAACCAGTTCATACCAAGAATGACATCAATGTCCTTCATCGGTAGAATGAACAGGTCCGCGTCAAATGCGCACTTATTGATCATGATGACTTGTTTTTGTTTAGTATGAGTTACTACTATCGTTCCCCCCGCAGAAAGTATGGTTATGGGTGTGTCTAACTTAGTGCAACTAATCTCATGTTTGATGATGAATTGTTGAGAAATGAATGATGTAGTTGCACCAGTATCAAAAAGTACTTTGCCAGGATGAGTGAGTATCTGGAGCATACCTATCACCGCCTGATCGGAGTTGACCACCTCCTCTAGACTAGTGCAGTTCAGCTTGCCGAAAGGCTTCTTATTCTTCCAGTTCCCTCCGGTGTTTCCTCCTCGGCTTCCTCCTCCTCCTCCAGACTGACCTCCTCCATTCTTCTTATTGGGGCAGTCCTTCATCATGTGCCCCTCCTGACGACACCCGAAGCAAATGATTCTGGGTTTGCGACAGTCTTTCGAAGTATGTCCTTTAATTCCACAAATACGACAAACTATTTGGTTTGCGGTTTGAAATGCTTGATTCTTCCTACTACCGTAGTAGTTGCTGTTGTTGTTGTTGTTGTATCTTGGCTTGAAATTCAAACTGGTATTAGGCTTGTTATTGGAAAACCTCTTAGGCTCAAACTTGGCCTTCTTCCTCTTTTCCTCCTGCAGTTGTTTGAAATCCTCTTCCAGAGTGATGGCAGCATCCACCAACTCTTGGAACTCCGTTGCTCTCATCATACGGAGCTGTACTTTAAACTGGGGACTTAACCCCCTCAGAAACCTCTTCTTCTTTTTGTCCTCGGTGTTGATTTCTTCAACCGCATACCGGGACAGTTTAGAGAATTCCCTGACATAGGTCAGGATGGCCTTGTCCTTCTGCTCGAGACTTTCAAATTCTCGACGCTTCAATTCCATGATACTTTCAGGGACATTGGATTCCCTGAACTTCCTTGCGAATTCCTCCCAGGTAAATACCTTTCCAGCCGGATAAACGGCTACTATATTGTCCCACCATGATGCGGCAGGTCCACACAGCAGGTGGGTAGCATAACGGACCTTCTCTTGGTCGTTACATCCAACGGTATTGAGCTTTCGCTCAGTATCCATAAGCCAATCTTCCGCGTCCATCGGCTCGGGCGCGTATGCGAAAGATATAGGCTTGGTGTTCTGGAAGTCTGCTAAGGTGACTCCCAGATTCTCGGGTCTCTGCACCCGGTTCTGTTGCAGCAGCTCTTGAAATAATTTGTTCTGCTGCTCCAACGTCACACGTTGTCTTTCCTCCACCAGCTGCATGTATCTTTGAGGCCCGAAATTCTCTGCTGCGTCATGGGTGGTGGTGGTGGTGGAAACTGATCTCTGGCTGCTCCCTCAGCCTCTTCCTTTTGTTTTGCTTCGCGCTCCATGCGCTGCACTTCGGTCTCCTCTCCTAACGCTCCCGACATAACCCCCTAGTTCTGCAACACAAGATGATACTCATAATTACTCCATGCGCAAGTTTTCTGAGCTCAACTTTGTGCACAGAACTAGTCACGCAATGGAAATCAAGAAGCAAATCCAAATCATACAAAACATATACCATGTATATACATACTTAAGTGGTCTTATTACAATACTCAAGTCGATGTGAGTATGCAAACTCACTTATTAAAGTATATGTACAAATTTATACAAATATTACATACTATAATACACGTGGTACTTGTGTATTATAGCCTCGCCTCCCTTGGTGGACTCTAGTCGATCTTCACTCCCGGTACATCCCAGGCTTCCATCCGGTCGAACGTGTCGTCCTCCTGATAGACCCTGGAACATAAGGTCTCCCCGTTGGCTGGTAATCCGAATCAGATGATGATCCTAGGGAGAAATCAGTGTTCACAAATTGATCGTTAAGTGCATCATAGTCCACCCATCGGGTGTACTCCCCTGTAGCTCCACCATAGGTGTTTCCAACACTCGTACCCGACTCAACCTGTGTCGGATACCCTCCATCAACTCCTTCATTACTAGGATAACTGCGGATTCTGGGTTGTGGCGTCATCATTCATCTCCCCATCATAATACACAGAAGTACTATGAGTTCCAGTATCAGATCCCCAACGCCAACCCGTGGAATTTTCTATAGGAGTCTCGGAACGCTTATTGTTTCCGGATTCCTCTCCGCCCTCATATCCCCCATAGGAACTACCCAGATAGTTCCCAGGTGTAACAGGTGTAGTTTCACGCTCAAGAGGATCAATACTAATGTAGTCACCAGCTGAGTAAACTGGTGTGTGCACCACATTCTCCATAGGTTCTTTCCCCCTAATCTCCTCCTTGGGTTCAGTAAACTCCTCTAGCATCGTATCAATTGCTCCCGTCAGATGATGGTTCAACTGAAAGAGTAATGATATGAAGTTGCGGCTATTATCCATGTATTTTGCAGCTGCTATGGGTTTGCGTTTTGCATATTTGTAGTGGTTAAGCATGGGATCTTCTTCCTCCTGATTATGAGGAATATGGGAGAATTCGGAACCCATAAGCTCTTTCGTCTTATGTTCCCGAATGTCGGTTATGGCTCTCATAACAGCTATATGGTAGGCCGTGTTGATAGTCCTGGCTTCCCCTGCTGGCATGACTACGCTCATTCCCAGAGATTCGGGAAGTCGCAGTCCTACCCTACCCTTGGCCAATACAGTACCATCATAGTACATGTATTTCTTTACTTGGATCTGGGGATCACACCCAAATTCAAGTAACATGGCTCGTAGAATATCTGCAAGTCCTCCTTCGTATTCACTCAGTGTGGAATCCATCACCTTCACATTTCGTCCGGGACGTGAACTTGCCATGTTGGCTGTAGAAATAGAAAGATTATGAGATTAGTAATAATGCATCATAATAGAGATAATAAAGAATTATCGCACTAAAAGATATGATTGTTGTATTCTCAATTGAATGGACACCATATTTTTAGAGAATTCTTTACTAATCCTATTTGACTCCTAACGTTTGGTCCCATTTACTAGGTTCCAACCTAAGGTCAAAGCTTTTGCTCTGATACCAACTGTGGTGACCCTGCATACCACTGCATGTTGTAGTATGCCAGTCGTTGATATAACATTCATGAAGTACCATTCCGCAAATATTACATCCCTCAGAGTAGTACAACAGAACATAGCAGGTCCATAACTCATTCATTTATTATTACAACTATCATACACATGTCATCTTGGAGCTCCTCTTGGGTCCTAAGAGGAATACTCCTGGGTTCGAGGCGAACCCAAATTAGCTTACAATATAAGAGTCCCATTAAGTTATACATTTATTTCCTCGAGCAGCTAAATACTAAGAGTTCGGGCTGCTCGGTTACTACTACTACTGGATATCTCTAGGCTTGATCTCCTCCGGAAGCCTCCCCGGATCCGTAGACGATGAGGTAGTCTACGCCTTCTATACCTCCAGAGAGGTCTGGTTCTTCATAGCCGATGATCTCGGCTCCTTCATTGTGGTCGTAGTCCTCCTCCAGACGATTCAGACAATCTAAGCATGGGATTTAAGAGTGGTATGAGTACGAGCGTACTCAACAAGTTCATTATAGATAAGAGGTGTTTAATGCTCTAGCTACAATATTAGACCAGAAAGTCTAATACCAATGCAAGTTTTGATAAACATTTCTTCAAAGGATTGCTTTTATTCCAAAGAGCTATGTCCGTCAGCCTTCACCGGTTTACTAGAACTTCATGGAGCTCCTTTCCGGCCGCGTTCGCAGTTCCTTATCCCGGAACAGGGAGTGACAGGTCACAGTTCTTTACACTCTGCAGAGGTGTGTTGCGTTACCCATAAGAGATCTTAACCTTGGTGCCAACCGGGCAGCTTTCCCGTCCACACTTCCTTCGGTGTGAGGCCCGGTATAAGGTCTAGCCAATCATGTTACTCCGCTACCTCGAACACCCACCCTTTGTTGCATGCCCCGACCCTGGGTCCTCGCCGGTCCCATTATTCCCATATATTTCAGGGTGGACCCCGACCACGACGATAGTCTGGGATCGAACCAAACTCCTTCGCCGGTAGCTGCAACCCATCATAGACCGCAATACCGTGGGGACTTAGGACTCCCCAGCCTCACCATCTTGCTCCTTCGGGCGACAAGTGTACTACGGACTATGCCGTGGGGACTTAGGACTCCCCAGCCTCACCAGCTTGCCCCCTTGGATTACAAGTGTACTACGGTAGAGCGCATCCGTTGATGAACGAGAGATGGAAACACTTTTGACTACTCCGTCCCACTCCGGATCTTATGGTTAACACGGATATTACGGCACAAGAATCACTGGCGACATTTGTTGTTTAATCCTAGATGGATATAAATCCGTGCAATGGAACCTCCACCATATCAACACAATCCATGGTTCCATTGCCCACCACATAGTCATATTCATAGTTATGAAAGTAGTGGTTTTGATTTTTATGCAATAGTGATAACCATAATACTTTTGCAAGTAATTTGATAGAAATACTCAAATGACACGAGCAAGTGATGAACTTGCCTGAACACTGCAAAGTTTTGCAGTTGGAAGGTGTGGACTGACCCTTGTCCTTTGTCTCTGAAAAATAGCATCATTGTCCGATAAGGGCAATGGTTAAAGAAGCAATTATGCATGATTCCAGTTTTAGGGTTGGTTCCCCCCTTCCGATGTCGTTGTTATTTTATGAGAGGTTAATACTAAGATAGATTTGGAGATACTCTGTTTAGGGTAAATACAACCTTGAAATATTGTCAAGGTGTTTTGAAAGTCCAATTGCATTAATGGACTTATTTTCATTATTGAAAATAATATGTGTGGTTTAAATCATTATTTAAATCCTCAAAATAGGACTTATTCTTAGTTGTCTTCAAAAATTCTCTTTGATATTTTATTTAAATAGAGAATTTTATGCTGATCCTTTTTCATATTTTTAATTTATTTTTAAGAGCTTTTATCAATTTTCTATTGAATTTCAAAGTTTCATGATTTTATTGAATTGTGAAAAGTCATTTTTGCCCCTGGGCCCACCTGTCAGGGTGGCCCAGTGGGTTGGGCCAAACCAGCTCGGGTCCAACCGACCCGAGCGGTCTCTCTCTCGCCCACCACCTCGCGCCCGTGTCCTAACCCTAATCTCTCTCTCGCTCTGGCGACCAGAGTCGCCTCCGCCGACGCCGATTTATCCCCGCCGTCTCAGACCGTCGCCGGCGACGAGATGCTGTGGATCTGGGTCGCCGTTCGACGGTGAACCATATGGTCCGCGCCGATCTGTCGCGGGCGTCGCCGTTCGCTCGCCATCGATGTTCCAGTGCGCCAGGTCGTTAGCGTCCGCCGCCGCCGTGCGTTGGAGAGGCCGTGGCCCTTCCTCCAGGCGCCTCCCCTGCGCGTGGTGCAGCGCTAGGGTGCGGTGGTGGTCGCCAGGCTTGGCTTAGCCGGGCCTGGTTCCGCCGTGCTCCGGCGCGCGCCGCCTTGGCCGCCATGACCCCGTCGACCACCTCCTCCCTGGTGAGTTCCTCTCCTTCCCTTCTACTTCCTATTCCTCACCTCTTCTTCGTCTAGCTTGACCATGGCCTGCTTGTCCTCATGGAGGTTCTGACCGTGCTAGCTGCTGCTCTGTTGCGCCTAGCTTGCTGTGTGGCGTGTGCTGCTGCTGCTTGTGCTACTGCCATGAATCTGTGCAAGATTTCTTATTCTCAGTGCCTGCCTATGCTTGCCATTCTTGCTTGATTCTAGCTCTGTGCCTCTATTCATGTTATTATGCTTGCCAGACACTCAAGTGTGTTCATTTATATTGCCCTGGCCTGATGACAGTGTGTCATTCTTGCAATTTTGCAAGTGCCAGAGCCATTGTGTGCTATTTCTTGTGCTCAAATTCATGATTATGCTCAATTTAGCATTACTGTTGGCTTATCAGTGTTATTCAGTGATGAATTGATATGTGATTTGCTTGTGTAATATGATCCAGTGGTTCATCAAGCATTTGTTGTGCTACTGGATACAATCATAAATCATTTATGTGATTATCTGTGAATTCAGTTATGACATGGTTGGATTTCTTGATGTCTGGTTATATCCTATTCTTTGTACTTGGATGAGGCAATCTGTAGCAAGAGCTAGTGGTGCTCTGTTGATCAATTGATCGGTAATTGCTTGTGAGAAATTGTGTGCTCCTCTCGTGACTAAGCGGAGCACATCTAGTGCTATGTGTGCATCATACGGGCTTGGCCTTTGTGTGTCTTTGGTGCTTGCCCAAGCATCGGTGGATGCTTGTAATGATCCATTGGATCATCTGCAAAGGCTCTGTGCATTAGTTGCTTGTCTGTTTCATTTATCTGTTTATTTTGCCTTGCTAAATGGATGAATGATGTGGCTGTGACACGTTGATGATCATTTAAATTGAATTAGCTAGGGCTAGTTGGATGACAACCACTTTGGTTGGTACCCTAGCCCTCTACTGAATCCAAATGGATGATGATGTGGTGGTTTTATGTGTTGGCTTGGGTTGAGGTGACCCTGGCAGCACTATGATCTTGTCAGAGTAGCTCCCACTCTGTGGCTGTTGTTATGACTCTCTCATGCTATCTGGTTGATCCATGTCCTGGATTACCAATAGCTTTTGATGTTGAAAACAAATTAGACAATTAGATGTCTATAATGCGATGGTGTAACTAGCGGTGTGGTGCTAGGTGAGTTTGGATGGCTAGTTAGGGATTAAATCCATGTTGGATTTCTCTGGTAGTGTCACCATTCTGACACACCAATGTTCCCTTGGTGAATTCCTTCTGCTAATCTTCAGTTTGCTTGCACCAAAATGGCTTAGTAGCCAGATGATGATGAAAACAGGGTTTCAAACCCACTTTGCTTCTGTGATGCACGTGTATGCTTAGTTATGAGCAAAACAGGGTTTTGCTCAGGTTGATCGTGTTTATACCTCACTCCAGCTCCTCGAGGGGTGGTTGGTGTAGAGGCTTGCTTCGGTGCTTTGTGAATTGCTTCACCTGCTCCTCCTAAAGCTTTGTGGTGCTTAATTTGATCTTTGTGATGGTTTTGGACAGGTTGAGCAGCAGTCTTTGTTCTTCTGTTCTTTGTGTTCTTGATTTACGGTGACTTACCGGTGAAGCACTGTCGATGAACAGCAAGCTACGGCGGTGGAAAAGGTTTTATATGATCCTTTGATGGCCCTCTTGGTCGGACTTAGGCACGGCACCATTTTGGTGACTCCCTGGCTGTTGTGTCTTTGTTGTGCATGCACATAGCCAGGTGAGCTGCCTGGTTGTGTGTGTGTGCAAGTGATGTGCACTTGGACTTGATCCTATCTATGGCATGGCTCTGCTCGGCAGAGACTTGAGCATATCCACTTAATTTAATTGTTTGCTAACCTGCCAAGTGGCTTTGCCACTTGGCTTAATGTTTGATTGTTTGTGTATGTGTGCAGGTACCCAGTGCTGATCAGGATGAATTCAAGATCATCAAGATCATAGAATTCATGAAAATCACAATGTAGTTTAGGTTATTTAGATAACTTGTAATTTTCCTTTTTTCTTTTTCTATTTATTTAATTCTTGTAATGTGTTGTAATTTCATAATTCAAATCTGAATATTGTAAAGACAATGTATTATGTGTGTGATGATCAATAAAGCTCAAGTTTTCCTTATTGAGCTTAATGTAATTGTTGTATTACTCATATTATTGCTTAATGGTAATTGTTTGTGAAATTATCTCAAATTTGAATTATGTGATGATTACTTAATGTTTGAATTTGAAATTCAAATTCAAATTTGGTTTGAATTCATTCAAACAACTTAACTTATAATTCAATCATGCAACTTAAGATTTTGATGAAATATCACTTCTCTCTTCTCAAAACCCTAATCTAGATAAGTAGGAACCAGTTCATCGCACTCTCGAAACCCTAACCCTGTAAGGTGTCGAGAGAGAAACCTGTTCCCCTTCGATGCAGTTTTGTTTTAAAAACGCGAAATTTCCCCGTAAATTACAATGCCATGCATATCCCTTTCTAAAATCTACCCCTCGATCGTCTCTAAACCTGGGACATTACAATGGTTCAGGAATTCACCGGCATCCCCTCACCTCCCTTCGCCGGCTCGCCAGTCCGCTCCCGCTTCGACCAACTACTATTGCCCTCGCATTCCTCCCTCCGCTCACCTGCCGCCGCGTCGTTCCCCCCCTATTACCACCTCCGCTCCTTCGCGCAAAAGCACCAGCGCGCACCTTTCCCGTCCTTCCCCTTGCCCTCCACGTTCTCGCCGGCGCAGTCCAGCATTGGAACTGCGCCTCCAACCGCCTGCTCAAGAACCACGGCCATCGTATCCGGCGACAGCTACCGGTACCACCTACTCGCGCCGGATCCCCCG
The DNA here is from genome assembly GCF_019359855.2 of Lolium perenne. Lineage (NCBI taxonomy): Eukaryota > Viridiplantae > Streptophyta > Magnoliopsida > Poales > Poaceae > Lolium > Lolium perenne. The sequence goes on along the minus strand of NC_067250.2, from coordinate 145,322,961 downwards.
CCCGTGGGACGGGTTCGCTCCATCCAGAGCCCCATTGGCCTGCAGCTCGGCGGAGGCGCCATGCACCCAATGTTGGATCCAGCGGGCCGTGGCTTAGTTCTGTCCGTGCCGTCGCAGAGGCTGAAGGATCCGGACGGCTTTCTTGGCATCACGCCTGGCTTTCTGGGTTCCGAGGGGGACGCACTTGCGGTCCAAGTGTCGAACCCTCATTACCGTGACAATTATTGCCACAGCGAAGACCAGCTGTCAGGCCTGGTCGTGAGCGGCGCCTGCACGACGACCTACTCACCCGTCGCGGCAAGGCCCCACCCCTACTCGAGCACAATGCGGGTTCTACTTCGGGCGGCGTTGCCGCGATCACCACGACAGCAAGGGCAACGGCGGCCATGCGAACACAAGGCGTGGACGCGAGGATATGCACATCGGATTACGCTAAATTACAGTAGTCTCTTTGCAGGTACACAACGGATCAGTAGACCCCATTTGTAATTCAACACCCAATTTTATTCCTAGTTTTCATACTTTGATCTCTCTACTTTGTTCAGTGCAGAAAGTATAGAGAAATAGTAATGTGGATCCCTCCAATACTCGACCTGAAACCCTAGCCCCCAAACTCACGCCCCCTCCGTGTCCATCCGCTGCCGCCGCCGGCGGGCCCCGCCACCGAAGGTGGTGGGGGGGTTTCTCTCCCGCGCGGCGCTGATGGCTGGATCTGCCGGCGGCGGGCTGACCGGCACGTGGAGGCCGGGGCGGCGGCCCCGGGCGAACCGACGACGCTTCGGTGGCGGAAGCTCGGGTGGTGGCCGCGGTGATGTGCTGCGGCGCGTCCCCGTGGATGGTGGCTGACAACTTCGGCCACGGGGGTGGTGTCGCTGTCGGCTGGCCCAAGGAGCCTCCTTCGTGGCGGATCTGGAGCTCCAAGCTTCAAACTGCGTCGTGCCAGGCCGGCGGTGCGGCGGCTGCGGCATCGTCGGTTGGAGAGGTGGTGGCTTGGGTGGCTGTGCTGCTGGCCCAGATCGATCCATCTTGGAGCCGTTGGGGCTTGGCAGCGGCATGGAGGCGGTGTTGTGACGCTCCTGGTTGTGGATGTGCGGTTGCAGTTCGCCGCCTGGCAGCTCGGGTGGTTCGAGGTGAAGATCCTGGGAGAAATCCTTGTCCGGGCTTTGGTCCGGACTGGCGACGGCGACACCTGTGGGTGCCACTGACTTTCTTGGAAGCGTCATTCAGGGCTCCTCTTGTCACCTCGGTGTTTTGCCTCCGGAGGGAAACCTCAGATCCTTGGGATCAGACGATCTCTCTGTTGAGGGCATCATCTCGGAGTGGGCTTCGTCTTGGGGACTCGAGGATGGATGGTTGATGAGTGGCATCGCTTGGGGTGCTACGGACAGTTTGGCAACGATGAGACGTCAAGCAGAGTTTGGGTCACGGCCTGGGCTTCGATAGTCGGTTACCGGCGTGTCCGATGGGTCTTCTCGTGCTTCGCTGTGGAGCTGTGGAGTCGGAGGTGCGGTGGGTGTGTGCCCCTGCGGCAATGATGACCAGCAACCGGTGGTGTGGAGGACGATTCGGTCGGTGAAAGCCCAGCATAGTTCTCTTGTGATGCTCGATGGTCATGTCGGAGCTGTCTCTCGTTGGCATGTGTGGCCAACTGTTGGCATTTGGCCAGGTCGGTTGGGGGTTTGTGCCCAATATTGTCGTGTCCCATGACGATGTTGGTGCATTTATATCGGTTTTTGCCCGGTTTTTTCATTAATAAATCGTCCGCCTTCTTCTTTATCAATGAAAATGGCAAGTCTTGCCTTGCTAAAAAAAAGTATAGATAAATGCGGAAACCCAAAACTGATCTCGGGTTCATATGCACCCGGTACGTAAAAAACATATTTTAAAAAGTTAAACAAATTTAGGAAAAAAATAGCACGCAGAAATGTGTGCACATAAAGATTCACATTAAACCATTGATTTTATGCTCCGTGTAAAAAAGATAAAACTGTCACGAGAATTACACTATTTTGCACTAAAATTTATCTTTTTTTTACACAGGGCACAAAACAACATGGCAGTTTTTGCTGAAACAGCATTGTGAGCATGTAACATGTTAAGATATACACAAGACATTTTATTTTGTATTTTTTTAAATATGTTTAAAATACATTTAAAATAAAGGTTGCATATGCACTATGCACCCAGGTGGAGAGAAATCTGAGTATATATATCTAGGGTGTGTTTGGTGACCCGAGTTAACTGAGAATATATATCTCTTATCATACATGCTCACCCTACCTAAGGTGAGGTCAGACTCATCACATGTTTGGCAGCCCCGGATGTGTTGAGCTAGGCTCATATGGGATGGTGTTTGGTACAATTTGTGCCGAGGTGAGCAGGTCTCATAGCAGTTTTACAGAATGGTCCAACTTTTTAGCAAAAAGGCCCCAAAACAAAGAGGGAGAAAAGCAATTAGGCCCTCAAGATCTCATCTCACGCCATGGACCTGCTGGGCGGCACGGTGATCGGAGCTGGGCAGCCTTGGGCGGAGGAGGGCGACCTTGGGCGACGGCGGGTGGCGCTGGACGGCGGCGAGCGACCCTAGGTGAGCTTGGGCGGCGCTGCCCGAGCTTGGGCAGCGCTGGGCGAGCAATGTCCAGGGGAGGGGGCGACGGCGACCAGGGGAGGGGGCAATGGCGGGCGACGAGCGGTGTCTATGGGAGGAGGCGACGGCGGCTAGGGGAGGGGGCGACGACGGCTAGTGCAGGGGCGACGGCGGCCAAAGGAGGTCCAGGGGAGTGAGCAATTTAGTTCGAGGGAAAATGACGGGTTCGGGAGAGTATCAGGGGGTGCGTTGGTGGACCCCCGAGGTGGATTACGGGATCAACTCAGCTTGGCTAGGTTGTGAAGCTCGATTTAAGCTTCACAACCGGGCTAGGCTGAGGGACGTTTTTTGTATGATGTGGGCATAGCCCATCTCTAGTGACCCGGCCTAACAAACACAATTTTCTCTGAAAATCTCGGTTGAGATGAGATATTCTAGGTAGACACGGGCTACCAAACACACCCCTAGAGAAGAAGATGTAACACTTCTTGCCTACTTAATTTGGTTTTTTGGTGCTGTTCGACATGCATGCTTGTTGTCTAAATGGGTTCACAATAATCATATCGTAGTACTGTATTACTACACTATCATCTTCTTATCATAGCTTGTTACAAATAATTAGGTAGTAATATGATTTTCGAATGTGATATTAAGTAACAGTAAAATGGAACGCCTCCTCACAGCGATTTAAACTCAACAGCCGTCGGATCAAATGTAGGAATGAACACGATTGATTCGTTCGTTGCACAGCTTTGCTTGGGCCTCTCCGTTACTACTTCGCTTTGTTTTACCGGCCGGCGCAACATAACAGGGCCGCTTCCCCAGGAATCGATCTACGTGGTTTCTCGTGAACTGGACCAATATGATGTGGGCGGCTCATATATTCTTCTTCCTGGTAGTAGCTTCGGCCCGTGGCAGTAGAGCTCGAGCATCTGCATTTGCAAGACTATTAATGCGACCATGGCCCAGCGCCGCCTCCCCTTCTCTGGTTTTCTTCCTGAAACCGGCGCCGCCGATAATAATGGGGAGAAGAAGCTTGGTATTCTTCTTCCCGTAACCGTCCCTGTCCGTTTGCCTACCCTGACGAGCTTCATAATTCCTCATATGCTGGATGCAATAGTGCTTACCTTATCTTTTACATTCATCTGGTCCGTCACCTGCGCACTTCGCTTTCTGCAGGCTGCAGCTATGTCTCTTGCCTTGGGTTAATTTTGCGGTCGCCCATTGCCTGCTTCCTCGTTATGTAATCAGCTCAACCTACGTTTACACAGTAAACTTATTTCCTGTCTTTTTTTGCAGTTCTTTCATGGGTGCTCACTGGTTCAGATAAATCTGCTGGTGCGGCGAGATAATAGAGCCAATGAGCTTGCGTTGGGGATGGTGGCGGCTGCTCCTTTCTTTTTGCGGGCTCGCTTCTCCCTTCCGAGGAACACGTCAGCCTCCATGGCAAAGAACGACAAGACAGACGTGGGGGTCGAGATCCCTGCAACAGCAGTCACCAGTGCCTGTGTTTCTCAGCGGCCGAGTGGCGAGTGGCGACGGTGCGCAAACGGCAGGAATTGTTGCAGAAATTAAGGTCGCTCGAGGTGGCGGCCGTCCCACCCCTTGAACTGACCTGTAAACAACAACAACAACGATGACCAACCCCGAGTTTACAAGGAAATCTCCATATTCCCTGGATCAAATCTTATTCTTGATTGAACAATTATTTCATCTGTTATATGATAGAGTATGATATAAGGTAAAGATTCCTTTTTTGGTAAGATTTCTTCAAAAGGATTGACGATTTGTGTCATTTTCTGCAGGAAATTTTTTAGATTATGAATTTTCCATTATTTCATCTTTTAATTTTCGGTATTTGTGTAACACATTTTGTTCACAAGGCTGAGCAGGTTGAGTCAATCGAGGTAGAAACTTTGTCAGCAGAAAAAAAAAGTTGTGTAGCATTGCCGGATGCATTTCGTTTGGTGATCATCATAGCTCATGTTTTACTTGATATAGAGCCATGACAGCAATAACATAGGATGTGTCCTTTTATATCCGAATAAACGTTAGTTTTGCCAAAAATATATCGATTATAGCCTTCAACATCTTGCAAAGGTTATTTTCTTGTTAACATGCTCTTGTCTTTACTTGATATATAGAGCCATGACAGCAATAACACAGAAGAGGGTTCCAAGTTTGATGCTAAGCATTAATAAAAGAGTTTACAATAGCAAGATGGATGACCTGATCTATCTACCAGTGTTAACATTTGGAGGCTATCTGAATCTCTCTATCCTGCTTTATAGATTTCATTTCCTGTACTACATATGATTAATATATGCAGTACTTTTTAACTTCGCATGATGACGTGTACAAGAGTTTGATGCTTTGAGCCTCCAAGAGAACTTTCCTAGAGATCTACTTGTTCCTTCCTACTATTTAAAAAATTATGTCTCCGGGATCATATAGAAATACAAATACTTTTATCAACCAATTTTTGTAGGAGGAGAATTTACTATAATGTAAATAGCAAAGAGCTCTGCCGTGGAAGTGGTGAAGAAATTCCTAAAGGGTTGGAAGAGAAACATGCTTTCGCAAAAGGTGAAATCAGCTAATGTAGTAATACACTAATGATACAAGCAAGCTCACAATCCCCATTTCAATAAACTGTTTCCATGTATTATGTGTTTATGTATTCAGCATTCGCCAGGGAGAACATAAGTTACAGTTTTTCCTTTTATCCGTTAACAATATGTATTTGCATCTCTCATCAAACTAGAAAAATACAATAGTATGAAGGATTTCATTTATCCTTGCAATTTTCAGGGGATGGAGATGTTTGTTTAGTTTCTCTCTCTCTAAAGAGAAAATATATAGTATTTGTTTCTTACACTGGAAAATTACTCGAGGCATTGATTAAGAAAGAGAAGGTCCAACCATTGATTAATATGAGGTATATTCTTTCTTTCAAGTTGGCATAGGATATGTGCTGTGACTGATGTTACAAATTTATTTTGTTTGAGTTAGGATAAGCAGCTTGTTTTTTAGGAAGATGCTAATTCTGCGAGGGAACTAAATACAAGATGTCATGAAATCAACAAGGAGGAGCCTTTTGGTATCTAGGCCATGTAGAAAACTCTCTTTTGACCAACCTTACAGGTTGCCGCTCAAGAAATATAATAAAAACTTACCTGTGTACTGTACTTTGTTTTTGCTAGAACTAATAATTTGTTGTGTGCAAAGTATCTTGTACTCATCATATATATCTTTGCTATTCATCCTATTTGTGACTTTAGTGTGCTTATACACTGATACAGAAAAATCATGTTATAGGAAATGCATGACCTCCTCCACTAAATAGTTTTACTTTGTAGGTCAGGTGTACAAAACCCTCTGACGCAACAAACTTGACAAAGCAATCAATAAAACTGATAAGGCAGTGAAGTTCCAAGCAATCCATGGGACGTTAACAACCTAGGCGCGTGTACGAGCAGTTGAAGGACCTTAAATTTCCCCTTCAAACATTCGAGGAAGCACTGCTATTTCAGTGAATAACAAAATCGCTTCGAGACCCCCCGAAGTTGCAAGTGAACCTGTGAGTTAATTCTGCGCAATGCCGTGGTATCGTCAATTCTGTGCAATGCCGTGGTATCGTCAATTCTGAATAGTGGTGTTGTGTACAAGATCAGCCATCAGTGTGGTCCATCTTTTTTCGCACAAACGGTCCATTTAAGCTGGGAGTTGTAAAATCAAGGTACTTATTTACCAATTAGAAAAAAATGTACCAACTTTTTTTGAGTTATAAAAAATTGGTAGTCTATTTTGCTGGATCTGCATAACTCACACCTAAGAAGGGTCAAAATTCCACGAGTTTTTGAGACATTAGTTAATTTTATTTCCATTTTACATCTTTTAGTCAATATTTTTCAATGTAGACGGACGCGGCAACGCGCGTTTTTATGGTCTAATTATCAAATAATAAAATAATAAGTAATGAGCGGGTACTGATCGAGGGACAGCTTCTTAATGAGCATGTATGTATGCATATTAGCAGCACCTAGCTTAATTAATCAAATCCTCCTTCTTGGCTCGTGTGCTTGTCCTTGTACTGGTGTTGCCTGTCCTACATGCTTTGGTCACAGAAAGCTGGTAGGTGTAGTAGAGATCGAGCGCCGCTTCCATTGCGTTCTTCCAAAATAATCACCGGTCAGGCGACTCAGGCTAGGGGCGATACTAGTAGAAAAAGGGTCTATAATCCACTTAATCTATAACTACACTTAATTTCTAGTCAAATTACTTACCCGTGGTTCAACTTCCCGTTCGGTCACCAATCCTCCCACTACTCCAGCACTAGCACGCTTAACTTTTAAGTTCCTTTCCCGTCGCACTTTCAAGTGCTTCGCGCGCATGTTGTGATACTAGTATCATATCAATCCTATTAACATGTTGATCGATGTCACACTTATTTATTGTTTGAATTCTAAATAATTATTTTAATAAACAAAATTAATGACGTAATAACATGCTGTGATAATTGTATTATAATTTTACTTTTTTATAAATATTAATTTTTAAATTTGTATTATAATTGTTCTTTAATATTAAATTTTTTAATAATTTTTTTGCCAAACTTTGAAAATTTGAAAATCTAAAAAATTGGCCAACTTTATGGTTAAGTAATAGTAATCTTTATGCATCATGAAATTATTAATTTAAAAAAATTTAAAAATGAAAATCCTGAATTTATGGCAAAAATTAAAATCTTCCTGCTTTCATATTTTTATTTGGAATTTTGAAAAAATCTAAAAATTGGCTAACCGGGTAAACCTTGGTGATTTCGGATGTAACTTTTTTCCACGATGATTTTGATATATTATACATTTTTTTCGACATCGTATGCAAAAGTTAATGCGGTTTTACCATTTCTTAAACCTTTTTTTCCGAGAAAGTGAAAATTCAAATTTGTTAATTTTCCCTAATAGTACGTTGCATAACATACAAGAATCTGAAAACATTTTATTTTTTGAATTTTCTATCATTTTCTTTTCTATTTTACAGTGTTAAAAAAGACAATCCACAGAGATATTTGCTCCCATGGGCTTGGGACGAAAGACCTCTTCTCCACTAGTGCGATCAGGTAATCTTAAAAGGACCCGCAAAGAAAAGGTAAATCTTAAAAAAACAGGAACAGTTTTACACTTGCCGGTTATGTTCTGCCTCTGTCTGTGAGGGCATTTCCAACAGCGTCACCCACGCAGCGCATAGTATCTGATCCGTCCGTCGACACGCAAACGCGGTCTAAATATGCGTTATGTTTGCGTCTGCGTGGATAGAGCTGTCGTCCGTACGCTTCTCTCATGGGCCCACCTGATAGCGGCACAAATGTTTCATCTTCACCGCAGAATTTACGGGTGGCGCGTTGCAGCTTTTCAGTACCGCACTAATGGCGCGCCTCACCTTCTGCGAGCGTGCGCTGGTGGCGGGTCGTAGTGGCATGGCATTTAAAGCGAGGTGGCGTCTGAGCCGTTTTAAGGTTTGCTGGCGACGCACATATTCTCGATTGCACCATTGCCAGAACCCGCCGTATGCACCCGACCGACGCCTTGGAGAAGTCTTGTCCGTTCCGCAAGATGAAGAACGACCATGAAGCTAGCAGGCTCGCGTGCCAGGCGGTACCTCCGCATCGAGTTCGTGCGCTGCCTTTGGGAGGAAAATCGGCGGGTGCCATGGCCGGATGCGAGTCTGCCTTGAGGAGGCTGCTACCTCAACTCCAGGTGCGTGCCGATCCCTCCCGTGCCACGCGAGGGCCGAGAGCGCCGTGATGAGGTGCGCCGCCACGGAGCCATCTTGCCGGCCGATCTCCGAGAAGATCTGGCGTACGCGCTCAACTCCTATAACTGGATCTCGTTCGGGACATGGCAGTTCGACGCGCGTCGCCGAGCGGGATACCTCGGCGACGTCGACTACTTCGACCGCGAGTACGACGACGGCGACTTGGGCGAGGACGCTGCTGAGCATAACGTTGAGTGGAACCCCAAGAGAAAGGTATGATGAGCACATCAGGAAGTTTTCCCTCAGTAAGAAACCAAGGTTTATCGACCAGTAGGAGAAAAAATTTCTCTCCCGAGGTGTTGTGAACCAACTCGTGGCAGGGCGCACTGCCGGCGTGATACGCGTACAGCACGCGTCCGTTGGGAACCCCAAGAGGAAGGTGTGATGCGTACAGCGGCAAGTTTTCCTCAATAAGAAACCAAGGTTTATCGAACCAGTAGGAGCCAAGAAGCACGTTGAAGGTTGATGGCGGCGGAGTGTAGTGCGGCGCAACACCAGGGATTCCGGCGCCAACGTGGAACCTGCACAACACAACCAAATTACTTTGCCCCAACGTGACAGTGAGGTTGTCAATCTCACCGGCTTGCTGTAACAAATGATTAGATGTATAGTGTGGATGATGATTGTTTGTAGAGAACAGTAGAACAAGTATTGCAGCAGATTGTATTTAATGTAAAGAAATGGACCGGGGTCCACAGTTCACTAGAGGTGTCTCTCCCATAAGATAAATAGCATGTTGGGTGAACAAATTACAGTTGGGCAATTGACAAATAGAGAGGGCATGACAATGCACATACATGATATGATGAGTATTGTGAGATTTAATTGGGCATTACGACAAAGTACATAGACCGCTATCCAGCATGCATCTATGCCTAAAAAGTCCACCTTCAGGTTATCATCCGAACCCCTTCCAGTATTAAGTTGCAAACAACAGACAATTGCATTAAGTATGGTGTGTAATGTAATCAATAACTACATCCTCAGACATAGCATCAATGTTTTATCCCTAGTGGCAACAGCACATCCATAACCTTAGGGGTTTCTGTCACTCCCCCAGATTCACGGAGACATGAACCCACTATCGAGCATAAATACTCCCTCTTGGAGTTACAAGCATCAACTTGGCCAAAGCATCTACTAGTAACGGAGAGCATGCAAGATCATAAACAACACATAGATTGATAATCAACATAACATAGTATTCTCTATCCATCGGATCCCAACAAACACAACATATAGCATTACATATAGATGATCTTGATCATGTTAGGCAGCTCACAAGATCCGACAATGAAGCATAATGAGGAGAAGACAACCATCTAGCTACTGCTATGGACCCATAGTCCAGGGGTGAACTACTCACTCATCACTCCGGAGGCGACCATGGCGGTGTAGAGTCCTCCGGGAGATGAATCCCCTCTCCGGCAGGGTGCCGGAGGCGATCTCTTGAATCCCCCGAGATGGGATTGGCGGCGGCGGCGTCTCTGGAAGGTTTTCCGTATCGTGGCTCTCGGTACTGGGGGTTTCGCGACGAAGGCTATAAGTAGGCGGAAGGGAAGGTCAGGGGGCCACACGGGGGCCCCACACGCTAGGGCCGCGCGGGCCCCCTGGGCCGCGCCGCCCTAGTGTGGTGGCGCCCCGTGGCCCCACTTCGTCTTCCCTTCGGTCTTCTGGAAGCTTCGTGTGAAAATAGGCCCCTGGGCGTTGATTTCGTCCAATTCCGAGAATATTTCCTTACTAGGATTTCTGAAACCAAAAACAGCGAAACAAGAATCGGCTCTTCGGCATCTCGTTAATAGGTTAGTGCCGGAAAATGCATAAATATGACGTAAAGTATGCATAAAACATGTAGATATCATCAATAATGTGGCATGGAACATAAGAAATTATCGATATGTCGGAGACGTATCAGCATCCCCAAGCTTAGTTTCTGCTCGTCCCGAGCAGGTAAACGATAACAAAAGATAATTTCTGGAGTGACATGCCATCATAACCTTGATCATACTATTGTAAGCATATGTAATGAATGCAGCGATCAAAACAATGTAAATGACATGAGTAAACAAATGAATCATATAGCAAAGACTTTTCATGAATAGTACTTCAAGACAAGCATCAATAAGTCTTGCATAAGAGTTAACTCATAAAGCAATAATTCATAGTAGAGGTATTGAAGCAACACAAAGGAAGATTAAGTTTCAGCGGTTGCTTTCAACTTGTAACATGTATATCTCATGGATATTGTCAACATAAAGTAATATAACAAGTGCAATATGCAAGTATGTAGTAATCAATGCGCAGTTCACACAAGTGTTTGCTTCTTGAGATGGAGAGAAATAGGTGAACTGACTCAACAATAAAAGTAGAAGAAAGGTCCTTCAAAGAGGAAAGCATCGATTGCTATATTTGTGCTAGAGCTTTGATTTTAAAAACAAGAAACAATTTTGTCAACGGTAGTAATAAAGCATATGTGTTATGTAAATTATATCCTACAAGTTGCAAGCCTCATGCATAGTATACTAATAGTGCCCGCACCTTGTCCTAATTAGCTCGGATTACCTGGATTATCATCGCAATGCACATGTTTTAACCAAGTGTCACAAAGGGGTACCTCTATGCCGCATGTACAAAGGTCTAAGGAGAAAGCTCGCATCGGATTTCTCGCTATTGATTATTCTCAACTTAGACATCCATACCGGGACAACATAGACAACAGATAATGGACTCCTCTTATATGCATAAGCATGTAGCAACAATTAATTTTCTCATATGAGATTTGAGGATATTTGTCCAAAACTGAAACTTCCACCATGGATCATGGCTTTAGTTAGCGGCCCAATGTTCTTCTCTAACATTATGCATGCTCTAACCATTCTAGCGGTAAATCTCCCTTACTTCAGACAAGACGGACATGCATACCAACTCACATGATATTCAACAAAGAATAGTTGATGGCGTCCCCAGGAACATGGTTATCGCACAACAAGCAACTTAATAAGAGATAAAGTGCATAAGTACATATTCAATACCATAATAGTTTTTAGGCTATTTGTCCCATGAGCTATATATTGCAAAGGTAGAGGATAGAAATTTTAAAGGTAGCACTCAAGCAATTTACTTTGGAATGGCGGAGAAATACCATGTAGTAGGTAGGTATGGTGGACACAAATGGCATAGTGGTTGGCTCAAGGATTTTGGATGCATGAGAAGTATTCCCTCTCGATACAAGGCTTAGGCTAGCAAGGTTATTTGAAACAAACACAAGGATGAAGCGGTGCAGCAAAACTCACATAAAAGACATATTGTAAACATTATAAGACTCTACACCGTCTTCCTTGTTGTTCAAATTCAATACTAGAAATTATCTAGACCTTAGAGAGACCAATTATGCAAACCAAATTTTAGCATGCTCTATGTATTTCTTCATTAATAGGTGCAAAGTATATGATGCAAGAGCTTAAACATGAGCACAACAATTGCCAAGTATCACATTATCCAAGACATTATAGCAATTACTACATGTAGCATTTCCCAATTCCAACCATATAACAATTTAACGAAGAAGAAACTTTCGCCATGAATACTATGAGTAAAGCCTAAGGACATACTTGTCCATATGCAACAGCGGAGCGTGTCTCTCTCCCACACAATGAATGCTAGGATCCATTTTATTCAAACAAAATAAAAACAAACAGACGCTCCAAGCAAAGTACATAAGATGTGATGGAATAAAAATATAGTTTCACTAGAGGAACCTGATAATGTTGTCGATGAAGAAGGGGATGCCTTGGGCATCCCCAAGCTTAGACGCTTGAGTCTTCTTGATATATGCAGGGGTGAACCACCGGGTCATCCCCAAGCTTAGAGCTTTCACTCTCCTTGATCATATTGTATCATCTCCCTCTCTTGATCCTTGAAAACTTCCTCCACACCAAACTCAAAACAATTCATTAGAGGGTTAGTGCACAATTAAAATTTACATGTTCAGAGGTGACATAATCATTCTTAACACTTCTGGAAATTGCACAAAGCTACTGAAAGTCAATGGAATCGAAAAATCCATCAAGCATAGCAAAACAGGCAATGCGAAATAAAAGGCAGAATCTGTCAAAACAGAACAGTTCGTAAAGATGAATTTTATTGAGGCACCAGACTTGCTCAAATGAAAATGCTCAAATTGAATGAAAGTTGCGTACATATCTGAGGATCACCCACGTAAATTGGCATAATTTTCTGAGTCACCTAACAGAGAATTAGGCCCAGATTCGTAACAGCAAAGAATTCTGTTTCTGCGCAGTAATCCAAATCTAGTATGAACCTTACTATTGACGACTTTACTTGGCACAACAATGCACAAAACTAAGATAAGGAGAGGTTGCTACAGTAGTAACAACTTCCAAGACTCAAATATAAAATAAAATTATTGTAGTAAAAACATGGGTTGTCTCCCATAAGCGCTTTTCTTTAACGCCTTTCAGCTAGGCGCAGAAAGTGTGTATCAAGTATCATCAAGAGATGGTGCATCTACAGCGGGGTGTGGAGTTTTCTCAACTATGCATTGTATCTTATCTATGTAAGTTTCAGAGGCTCCCTTTTCATTACCCTTAGGCTTGCTACTCTCATCAAACAAATCTTCAGGAACAATCCAATTAAAATTCTTTTCTAGTGCCTCGCACATTCCCAAGAGCTTGCAAGGTATTGATGTTTTAATATCCCCCTCATAATTAACTCTATTAGTGTACTTTTGTCTATCTTTTTCCATATTTTCAAGGGTGCTAGCAAAGTTTGTATAAGAGCCAAGCATATTATATTTAGTAAAGACCTTTCTAGCTTCTCTTGCTACATCACCAAATTCTTTAAGAAGAGTTTCTAGGACAAAATCTTTCTTCTCTCCTTCTTCCATATCACTTAGTGCAAGGAACATATGCTGCATTACGGGGTTGAGGTTAACAAATCTAGCTTCTAACATGTGTACTAAGGAAGCAGCAGCAATTTCATAAGTTGGAGCAAGTTCTACCAGGTGTCTATCTTCAAAATCTTCAACCGTACTAATATGAGTGAAAAAATCTTCTATATTATTTTTCCCGAGGATAGACCCTCGGCCTACCGGTACATCTTTAAGAATAAACTTAGGAGGAAACATGATGAAATAAGTAAAGCAAATGCAAGTAACTAATTTTTTTTGTGTTTTTAATATAGCAAACAAGATAGCAAGTAAAGTAAAACTAGCAACTAATTTTTTTGTATTTTGATTTAGTGCAGCAAACAAAGTAGTAAATAAAATAATGCAAGTCAAAAACAAAGTAAAGAGATTGCGATGTGGAGGCTCCCCTTGCAGCGTGTCTTGATTTTCCCGGCAACGGCGCCAGAAAACAGTTGCTGGCGCAAAGTTGACGTGGAGTTAAAGATCTCTGTGGTGTAACTTTTCTTCAGGTCCCCGGCAACGGCGCCAGAAAACAGTCTTGATACGCGTACAGCACGCGTCCGTTGGGAACCCCAAGAGGAAGGTGTGATGCGTACAGTGGCAAGTTTTCCCTCAGTAAGAAACCAAGGTTTATCGAACCAGTAGGAGCCAAGAAGCACGTTGAAAGTTGATGGCGGCGGAGTGTAGTGCGGCGCAACACCAGGGATTCCAGCGCCAACGTGGAACCTGCACAACACAACCAAATTACTTTGCCCCAACGTGACAGTGAGGTTGTCAATCTCACCGGCTTGCTGTAACAAAGGATTAGATGTATAGTGTGGATGATGATTGTTTGCAAAGAACAGTAGAACAAGTATTGCAGCAGATTGTATTTAATGTAAAGGAATGGACCGGGGTCCACAGTTCACTAGAGGTGTCTCTCCCATAAGATAAATAGCATGTTGGGTGAACAAATTACAGCTGGGCAATTGACAAATAGAGAGGACATGACAGTGCACATACATGATATGATGAGTATTATGAGATTTAATTGGGCATTACGACAAAGTACATAGACCGCTATCCAGTATGCATCTATGCCTAAAAAGTCCACCTTCAGGTTATCATCCGAACCCCTTCCAGTATTAAGTTGCAAACAACAGACAATTGCATTAAGTATGGTGCGTAATGTAATCAATAACTACATCCTCAGACATAGCATCAATGTTTTATCCCTAGTGGCAACAGCACATCCATAACCTTAGGGGTTTCTGTCACTCCCCCAGATTCACGGAGACATGAACCCACTATCGAGCATAAATACTCCCTCTTGGAGTTACAAGCATCAACTAGGCCAAAGCATCTACTAGTAACAGAGAGCATGCAAGATCATAAACAACACATAGATTGATAATCAACATAACATAGTATTCTCAATCCATCGGATCCCAACAAACACAACATATAGCATTACAGATAGATGATCTTGATCATGTTAGTTAGCTCACAAGATCCGACAATGAAGCATAATGAGGAGAAGAAAACCATCTAGCTACTGCTATGGACCCATAGTCCAGGGGTGAACTACTCACTCATCACTCTGGAGGCGACCATGGCGGTGTAGAGTCCTCCGGGAGATGAATCCCCTCTCCGGCAGGGTGCCGGAGGCGATCTCCTGAATCCCCCGAGATGGGATTGGCGGCGGCGGCATCTCTGGAAGGTTTTCCGTATCGTGGCTCTCGGTATTGGGGGTTTCGCGACGAAGGCTATAAGTAGGCGGAAGGGCAGGTCAGGGGGCCACACGGGGGCCCCACATGCTAGGGCCGCGCGGCCCCCCCTGGGCCGCGCCGCCCTAGTGTGGCGGCGCCCCGTGGCCCCACTTCGTCTTCCCTTCGGTCTTCTGGAAGCTTCTTGTGAAAATAGGCCCCTGGGCGCTGATTTCGTCCAATTCCGAGAATATTTCCTTACTAGGATTTCTGAAACCAAAAACAGCAGAAAACAGCAACTGGCTCTTCGGCATCTTGTTAATAGGTTAGTGCCGGAAAATGCATAAACATGACATAAAGTATGCATAAAACATGTAGATATCATCAATAATGTGGCATGGAACATAAGAAATTATCGATACGTCGGAGACGTATCACGGCGTCAGCAACAACGTGGAGACCTACACACAAACAACCAAGTACTTTGTCCCCAACTTTCAGCGAGGTTGTTACGCTCGCTGATTTTGCTGAAAACAAAGGATTAAACAAACCATGTGGAAAAAGAATTGTTTGCAGAGAACAGAACAGAAAAATGTTGTAGAAGATTGCAATTAAAAGAAGAAGGACCGGGGTCCACAGTTCACTAGAGGTTCCTCCCCAATAAATAAACATGCTGGGTTAACAAATTACACATGGGCAATTGACAAACAGAGATTCTCCGCTAATGGTTGGTGCAGAATACATGCTATGAAAGTATGCGGGCATTACAAAAATATACATAGACCATAATCCAACTACATCTATGACTAATAATCCACCTTCAGGATTGGATCCGCGACATCCTCCAGTATTAAGTTGCAAGCAACGGACTATCTCTTTAAGCAATGTGTGTAAAGTAAACGATGAAACTATCCTTGAATAGAACACCGCTGTTTTCTCCCTAGTAGCAACAACACATCTACAACCGTAGAGAACAAGGTCACTTCCCATGGTTAAATAGAGGCATGAACCCACTATCGAGCATAAATACTCCCTCTTGGAGTCGCTAGCATCTACTTGGCCAGAGCATCTACTAGACATGGAGAGCATGCAAGATCATAATAACATAATACATAATATCAACCAAAGCAATCTCTCTATAAATCGGATCCACATCAAACCAACAAGTAGCAATTACAAATAGATGATCTTCATCATGTTAGGCAGCTCACAAGATCTATACATGAAGCACAACAAGGAGAGGACAGCCATCTAGCTACTGCTATGGACCCATGATTCCGTGGAGGACTACTCACGCATCACCTCGGATGAATACATGGCGATGTAGAGGCCTCCGGCGGTGATTTCCTCTCCGGCAGGGTGCCGGGATGGACTGCAGAACCCTCCCGAACTAGGGTTTCGGTTGACGGTGGCGTCGGAACTTTTCGTGGATGGAGGCTTGATACGCGTACAGCACGCGTCCATTGGGAACCCAAAGAGGAAGGTGTGATGCGTACAACGGTAAGTTTTCCCTCAGTAAGAAACCAAGGTTATCGAACCAGTAGGAGTCAAGGAGCACGTGAAGGTTGTTGGTGGCGGAGTGTAGTGCGGCGCAACACCAGGGATTCCGGCGCCAACGTGGAACCTGCACGACACAATCAAAGTACTTTGCCCCAATGTAACAGTGAGGTTGTCAATCTCACCGGCTTGCTGTAACAAAGGATTAAATGTATAGTGTGGAAGATGATGTTTGTATGCGAAGAACAGTAAAGAACAATGTTTGCAGTAGATTGTATTCGATGTAAAAGAATGGACCGGGGTCCACAGTTCACTAGTGGTGTCTCTCCAATAAGATATAGCATGTTGGGTGAAAAAATTACAGTTGGGAAATTGACAAATAAAGAGGGCATAACAATGCACATACATATCATGATGAGTAGTGTGAAATTCAATTGGGCATTACGACCAAGTACATAGACCGCTATCCAGCATGCATCTATGTCTAAAACGTCCACCTTCAGGTTAGCATCCGCACCCCTTCCAGTATTAAGTTGCAAACAACAGACAATTGCATTAAGTATGGTGTGTAATGTAATCAACACAAATATCCTTAGACAAAGCATTGATGTTTTATCCCTAGTGGCAACAGCACATCCACAACCTTAGAACTTTCTGTCACTGTCCCATATTAAATGGAGGCATGAACCCACTATCGAGCATAAATACTCCCTCTTGGAGTTACAAGTATCAACTTGGCCAGAGCCTCTACTAGTAACGGAGAGCATTCAAGATCTTAAACAACACATATATGATAGATTGATAATCAACATAACATAGTATTCCATACTCATCGGATCCCAACAAACGCAACATGTAGCATTACAAATAGATGATCTTGATCATGTTAGGCAGCTCACAAGATCCAACAATGATAGCACAATGAGGAGAAGACAACCATCTAGCTACTGCTATGGACCCATAGTCCAGGGGTGAACTACTCACACATCAATCCGGAGGCGATCATGGTGATGAAGAGTCCTCCGAGAGATGATTCCCCTCTCCGGCAGGGTGCCGGAGGCGATCTCCTGAATCCCCCGAGATGGGATTGGCGGCGGCGACGTCTCTGGAAGGTTTTCCGTATCGTGGCTCTTGGTACTGGGGTATTCGCGACGAAGACTTTGTATAGGCGGAAGGGTAGGTTTAGGGGCGACACGAGGGCCCCACACGCCAGGGCGGCGCGGGCCCCCTCCTGGCCGCGCTGCCCTAGTGTGGCGGCGCCTCGTCGCCCCACTTCATAATTCTTTCGGTCTTTTGGAAGCTTCGTGGAAAAATAAGACCCTGGGCGTTGATTTCGTCCAATTCCGAGAATATTTCCTTTGTAGGATTTCTGAAACCAAAAACAGTAGAAAACAGCAACTGGCTCTTCGACATCTTGTCAATAGGTTAGTGCCGGAAAATACATAAATATGACATAAAGTGTGTATAAAACATGTGAGTATCATCATAAAAGTAGCATGGAACATAAGAAATTATAGATACGTTTGAGACGTATCAAGCATCCCCAAGCTTAGTTTCTACTCGTCCTCGAGTAGGTAAACGATAACAAAGATAATTTCTGAAGTGACATGCTATCATAATCTTGATCAATACTATTGTAAGCATATGTAATGAATGAAGTGATTCGAAGCAATGGTAAAGACAATGAATAAACAATTGAATCATGTAGCAAAGACTTTTCATGAATAGTACTTTCAAGACAAGCATCAATAAGACTTGCATAAGAGTTAACTCATAAAGCAATAGATTCTTAGTAGAAAGTTTTGAAGCAACACACAGGAAGATATAAGTTTCAGCGGTTGCTTTCAACTTCAACATGTTTATCTCATGGATAATTGTCAACACAAAGCAATATAATGAATGCAAATAAGCAAGTATGTAGGAATCAATGCACAGTTAACACAAGTGTTTGCTTCTAAGATAGAAAGAAATAGGTAAACTGACTCAACATAAAAGTAAAAGAATGGCCCTTCGCAGAGGGAAGCAGGGATAAATCATGTGCTAGAGCTTTTCAAGTTTTGAAATCATAAAGAGAGCATAAAAGTAAAGTTTTGAGAGGTGTTTGTTGTTGTCAACGAATGGTAGTGGGCACTCTAACTCTCTTGCCAAGCAGACTTTCAAAGAGCGGCTCCCATGAAGGACGTTATCTCTACCACCAAGGTAGATCATCCCTCTTCTCTTTTGTTTACACATGTACTTTAGTGTGGTTTATTTTATTTTTGGGTGACACTCCTTCCAACCTTTGCTTTCACAAGCCATGGCTAACCGAATCCTCGGGTGCCTTCCAACAATCACACACCATGAAGGAGTGTCTATTTATTTTAGTTTTATTTAGATGACACACCTCCCCACCTTTGCTTTCTCAAGCCATGGCTAACCGAATCCTCGGGTGCCTTCCAACCTTTCACATACCATGGAGGAGTGTCTGTTTGCAAAATTAAGTTGCTTACTGATGAATCAGAGCAAAACATGTGAAGAGAATTATTAATGAAGGTTAACTAATTGGGGCTGGGAACCCCGTTGCCAGCTCTTTTAGCAAAATTATTGGATAAGCGGATGAAGCCACTAGTGCATTGGTGAAAGCTGCCCAACAAGATTGAAAGATAAAACACCACATACTTCCTCATGAGCTATAAAACATTGACACAAATAAGAGATAATAAATTTTGAATTGTTTAAAGGTAGCACATGAAGTATTTACTTGGAATGTCAGAAAATACCATGTAGTAGGTAGGTATGGTGGACACAAATGGCATAGTTTTTGGCTCAAGGATTTTGGATGCACGAGAAGTATTCCCTCTCAATACAAGGCTTAGGCTAGCAAGGTTATTTGAAGCAAACACAAGTATGAACCGGTATAGAAAAACTTACATAAGAACATATTGCAAGCATTATAAGACTCTACACTATCTTCCTTGTTGTTCAAACCCTTACCAGAAAATATCTAGACTTTAGAGAGACCAATCATGCAAACCAAATTTCAACAAGCTCTACAGTATTTCTTCACTAATAGGTGCAAAGTACATGATGCAAGAGCTTAAACATGATCTAAATGAGCACAACAATTGCCAAGTATCAAATTATTCAAGACATTATACCAATTACCACATGTAGCATTTTCTGTTTCCAACCATATAATAATTAACGAAGCAGTTTCAACCTTCGCCATGAACATTAAGAATAAAGCTAAGAACATATGTGTTCATACGCAACAGCGGAGCGTGTCTCTCTCCCACACAAAGAATGCTAGGATCCAATTTTATTCAAACAAAACGAAAACAAGAACATAAAGACGCTCCAAGTAAAGCATATAAGATGTGATGGAATAAAAATATAGTTTCACTAGAGGTGACCTGATAATGTTGTCGATGAAGAAGGGGATGCCTTGGGCATCCTCAAGCTTAGATGCTTGAGTCTTCTTGAAATATGCAGGGATGAACCACGGGGGCATCCCCAAGCTTAGAGCTTTCACTCTCCTTGATCATATTGTATCATCCTCCTCTCTTGATCCTTGAAAACTTCCTCCACACCAAACTCAAAACAAACTCATTAGAGGGTTAGTGCATAATCAAAAATTCACATATTCAGAGGTGAAATAATCATTCTTAACACTTCTGGACATTGCACAAAGCTACTGAAAGTTAATGGAATAAAGAAATCCATCAAACATAGCAAAACAGGCAATGCGAAATAAAAGGCAGAATCTGTCAAAACAGAACAGTCTGTAAAGACGAATTTTTTCTGGGGCACTAAACTTGCTCAGATGAAAATGCTCAAATTGAATGAAAGTTGCGTACATATCTGTGGATCACTCACGTAAATTGGCAGATTTTTCTGAGTTACCTACAGAGAATACTACTCAAATTCGTGACAGCAAGAAATCTGTTTCTGCGCAGTAATCCAAATCTAGTATGAACCTTACTATCAAAGACTTTACTTGGCACAACAATGCAATAAAATAAAGATAAGGCGAGGTTGCTACAGTAGTAACAACTTCCAAGACTCAAATATAAAACAAAAGTGCAGAAGTAAAATAATGGGTTGTCTCCCATAAGCGCTTTTCTTTAACGCCTTTCAGCTAGGCGCAGAAAGTGTGAATCAAGTATTATCAAGAGACGAAGCATCAACATCATAATTTGTTCTAATAATAGAATCAAAAGGTAACTTCATTCTATTTCTAGGGAAGTGTTCCATACCTTTCTTGAGAGAAAATTGATATTTAATATTACCTTCCTTCATATCAATAATAGCACCAACAGTTCGAAGAAAAGGTCTTCCCAAAATAATGGGACAAGATGCATTGCATTCGATATCCAACACAACAAAATTAACGGGGACAAGGTTATTGTTAACCGTAATGCGAACATTATCAATCCTCCCCAAAGGTTTCTTTGTAGAATTATCAGCAAGATTAACATCCAAATAACATTTTTTCAATGGTGGCAAGTTAAGCATATTATAGATTTTCTTAGGCATAACGGAAATACTTGCACCAAGATCACATAAAGCATTACAATCAAAATCATTGGCATTCATCTTAATGATGGGCTCCCAACCATCTTCCAACTTCCTAGGTATAGAAGTTTCACGATTTAATTTCTCTTCTCTAGCTTTTATGAGAGCATTTGTAATATGCTTTGTAAAGGCCAAATTTATATCACTAGCATTAGGACTTTTAGCAAGTTTTTGTAAGAAATTTATAACTTCAGAGATGTGACAATCATCAAAATCTAAACCATTATGATCTAAAGCAATGGGATCATTGTCCCCAATATTTGGAAAAATTTCAGCAGTTTTATCACAGGCAGTTTCAGCAGTTTTAGCAGTTTCAGGAAGTTTTTCACGCTTTGCATTAGGAGTAGAAACATTACCAATACCAATTATTTTACCATTGATAGTAGGAGGTGTAGCAACATGTGAAGCATCAGCATTACTAGTGGTGGTAATAGTCCAAACTTTAGCTACATTATTCTCTTTAGCATTTTCTTCTTTTTCCCACCTAGCACGCAATTCAGCCATCAATCTAATATTTTCATTAATTCGAACTTGGACGGCGTTTGCTGTAGAAAATGACTTAATATCTTTAGTTTCATTAGGCATAACTTTCAATTTCAATAGATCAACATCAGCAGCAAGACTATCAACTTTAGAAGCAAGAATATCAATTTTACCAAGCTTTTCTTCAACAGATTTGTTAAAAGCAGTTTGTGTACTAATAAATTCTTTAAGCATGGCTTCAAGACTAGAGGGTACATTCCTATTATTGTTGTAAGAATTACCATAAGAATTACCATAACCGTTACCATTATTAGAAGGATATGGCCTATAGTTGTTACTAGAATTATTCCGATAAGCATTGTTGTTGAAATTATTATTTTTAATGAAGTTCACATCAACATATTCTTCTTGAGCAACCAATGAAGCTAATGTAACATTATTAGGATCAACATTAGATCTACCATTCACAAGCATAGACATAATAGCATCAATCTTATCACTCAAGGAGGAGGTTTCTTCGACAGAATTTACCTTCTTACCTTGTGGAGCTCTTTCTGTGTGCCATTCAGAGTAATTAATCATCATATCATCAAGAAGCTTTGTTGCGGCGCCTAGAGTGATGGACATAAAAGTACCTCCAGCAGCTGAATCCAATAGGTTCCGCGAAGAAAAATTCAATCCTGCATAAAAGGTTTGGATGATCATCCAAGTAGTCAGTCCATGGCTAGGGCAATTTTTAACCAAAGATTTCATTCTTTCCCATGCTTGGGCAACATGCTCATTATCCAATCGCTTAAAATTCATTATGCTACTTCTCAAAGATATAATTTTAGCAGGAGGATAATATCTACCAATGAAAGCATCCTTACATTTAGTCCATGAATCAATACTATTCTTAGGCAAAGATAGCAACCAATCTTTAGCTCTTCCTCTTAAGGAGAAAGGAAACAATTTTAATTTTATAATGTCACCATCTACATCCTTATACTTTTGCATTTCACAAAGTTCAACAAAATTATTAAGATGGGCTGCAGCATCATCAGAACTAACACCAGAAAATTGCTCTCTCATGACAAGATTCAGTAAAGCAGGTTTAATTTCAAAAAATTCTGGTGTAGTAGCAGGTGGAGCAATAGGTGTGCATAAGAAATCATTATTATTTGTGCTAGTGAAGTCACACAACTTAGTATTTTCAGGAGTACCCATTTTAGCAATAGTAAATAAAGCAAACTAGATAAAGTAAATGCAAGTAACTAATTTTTTTTTGTTTTTGATATAGAGAACGCAAACAAGATAGTAAATAAAGTAAAGAAAGTAACTAATTTTTTTGTATTTTGATATAATAAAGCAAACAAAGCAGTAAATAAAATAAAGACAGAGAAAAACAAAGTAAAGAGATTGGAAGTGGGGACTCCCTTTGCAGCGTGTCTTGATCTCCCCGGCAACGGCGCCAGAAAACGTGCTTGATACGCGTACAGCACACGTCCGTTGGGAACCCCAAGAGGAAGGTGTGATGCTGATACGTCTCCAACGTATCTATAATTTCTTATGTTCCATGCTACTTTTATGACGATACTTACATGTTTTATACACACTTTATGTCATATTTATGCATTTTTTGGCACTAACCTATTGACAAGATGCCGAAGAGCCAGTTGATGTTTTCTGCTGTTTTTGGTTTCAGAAATCCTACAAAGGAAATATTCTCGGAATTGGACGAAATCAATGCCCAGGGGCTTATTTTTCCACGAAGCTTCCAGAAGACCGAAAGTATCACGAAGTGGGGCGACGAGGCGCCGCCACACTAGGGCCGCGCGGCCAGGGCTGGGCCCGCGCCGCCCTAGCGTGTGGGCCCCTCGTGATGCCCCCTGACCTACCCTTCCACCTACTTAAAGCCTTCGTCGCGAATACCCCAGTACCGAGAGCCACGATACGGAAAACCTTCCAGAGACGCCGCCGCCAATCCCATCTCGGGGGATTCAGGAGATCGCCTCCGGCACCCTGCCGGAGAGGGGAATCATCTCCCGGAGGACTCTTCATCGCCATGATCGCCTCCGGATTGATGTGTGAGTAGTTCACCCCTGGACTATGGGTCCATAGCAGTAGCTAGATGGTCATCTTCTCCTCATGTGCTATCATTTTTGGATCTTGTGAGCTGCCTAACATGATCAAGATCATCTATCTGTAATGCTACATGTTGCGTTTGTTGGGATCCGATGAATATGGAATACTATGTTATGTTGATTATCAATCTATCATATATGTGTTGTTTAAGATCTTGCATGCTCTCCGTTGCTAGTAGAGGCTCTGGCCAAGTTGATACTTGTAACTCCAAGAGGGAGTATTTATGCTCGATAGTGGGTTCATGCCTCCATTTAATTTGGGACAGTGACAGAAAGTTCTAAGGTTGTTGATGTGCTGTTGCCACTAGGGATAAAACATCAATGCTTTATCTAAGGATATTTGTGTTGATTACATTACGCACCATACTTAATGCAATTGTCTGTTGTTTGCAACTTAATACTGGAAGGGGTGCGGA
The DNA here is from genome assembly GCF_019359855.2 of Lolium perenne. Lineage (NCBI taxonomy): Eukaryota > Viridiplantae > Streptophyta > Magnoliopsida > Poales > Poaceae > Lolium > Lolium perenne. The sequence continues at coordinate 145,298,872 of NC_067250.2, read as the reverse complement.
TGCTAACCTGAAGGTGGACTTTTTAGGCATAGATGCATGCTGGATAGCGGTCTATGTACTTTGTCGTAATGCCCAATTGAATTTCACACTACTCATCATGATATGTATGTGCGTTGTCATGCCCTCTTTATTTGTCAATTGCCCAACTGTAATTTGTTCACCCAACATGCTTTATCTTATTGGAGAGACACCACTAGTGAACTGTTGACCCCGGTCCATTCTTTTACATCGAATACAATCTACTGCAATACTTGTTCTTACTGTTCTTAGCAAACATCATCTTCCACACTATACATCTAATCCTTTGTTGCAGCAAGCCGGTGAGATTGACAACCTCACTGTTACGTTGGGGCAAAGTACTTTGATTGTGTTGTGCAGGTTCCACGTTGGCGCCGGAATCACTGGTGTTGCGCCGCACTACACTCCGCCACCAACAACCTTCACGTGCTTCTTGACTCCTACTGGTTCGATAACCTTGGTTTCTTACTGAGGGAAAACTTGCTGCTGTACGCATCACACCTTCCTCTTGGGGTTCCCAACGGATGTGTGCTGTACGCGTATCAAGCTCTTTTTCTGGCGCCGTTGCCGGGGAGATCAAGACACGCTGCAAGGGGAGTCTCTACCTCCAATCTCTTTACTTTGTTTTTGTCTTGCTTTACTTTATTTTATTTATTGCTTTGTTTGCTTTCTTATATCAAACTACAAAAAAAATTAGTTACTTGCATTTACTTTATTTACTATCTTGCTTGCATACTCTATATCAAAAACACAAAAAAATTAGTTACTTGCATTTACTTTATCTAGTTTACTTTATTTACTATTGCTAAAATGGGTACTCCTGAAAATACTAAGTTGTGTGACTTCACTAGCACAAATAATAATGATTTCATATGCACACCTATTGCTCCACCTGCTACTACAGCAGAATTCTTTGAAATTAAACCTGCTTTACTGAATCTTGTCATGAGAGAGCAATTTTCTGGTGTTAGTTCTGATGATGCTGCTGCCCATCTTAATAATTTTGTTGAACTATGTGAGATGCAAAAATATAAGGATGTAGATGGTGACATTATAAAATTAAAATTGTTTCCTTTCTCCTTAAGAGGAAGAGCTAAAGATTGGTTGCTATCTTTGCCTAAGAATAGTATTGATTCATGGACTAAATGTAAGGATGCTTTCATTGGTAGATATTATCCTCCTGCTAAAATTATATCTTTGAGAAGTAGCATGATGAATTTTAATCAATTGGATAATGAGCATGTTGCTCAAGCATGGGAAAGAATGAAATCTTTGGTCAAAAATTGCCCTAGCCATGGACTGACTACTTGGATGATCATCCAAACCTTTTATGCAGGATTGAATTTTTCTTCGCGGAACCTATTGGATTCAGCTGCTGGAGGTACTTTTATGTCCATCACTCTAGGTGCCGCGACAAAGCTTCTTGATGATATGATGATTAATTACTCCGAATGGCACACGGAAAGAGCTCCACAAGGTAAGAAGGTAAATTCTGTTGAAGAAATCTACTCCTTGAGTGATAAGATTGATGCTATTATGTCTATTCTTGTGAATGGTAGATCTAATGTTGATCCTAATAATGTTCCGTTAGCTTCATTGGTTGCCAAGAAGAACATGTTGATGTGAACTTCATGAAAAATAATAATTTCAACAACAATGCTTATCAGAATAATTCTAGTAACAATTATAGGCCATACCCTTCTCATAATAATAATGGTTATTGTAATTCTTATGGTAATTCTTACAACAATAATAGGAATGTACCCTCTGGTCTTGAATCCATGCTTAAAGAATTTATTAGTACACAAACTGCTTTTAACAAATCTGTTGAAGAAAAGCTAGGTAAAATTGATATTCTTGCTTCTAAAGTTGATAGTCTTGCTGCTGATGTTGATCTTTTAAAATCGAAAGTTATGCCTAATGAAAATAAAGATATTAAGTCATTTGCTACAGCAAACTCTATCCAACTTCGAATTAATGAGAATATTAGATTGATGGCCGAATTGCGTGCTAGGTGGGACAAAGAAGAAAAAAGGTTAAAGAGAATAATGTAGCTAAAGTTTGGACTATTACCACCACTAGTAATGTTGATGCTTCACATGTTGCTACACCTCCTACTATCAATGGTAAAATAATTGGTGTTGGCAATGTTTCTACTCCTAATGCAAAGCGTGAAAAACTGCCTGAAATTGCTAAAACTGCTGAAACTGCTTGTGATAAAACTGTTGAAATTTTTCAAGATATTGGGGACAATGATCCCATTGCTTTAGATCATAATGGTTTAGATTTTGATGATTGTCACATCTCTGAAGTTATAAAGTTCTTACAAAAACTTGCTAAAATTCCCAATGCTAGTGCTATAAATTTGGCCTTTACAAAACATATTACAAATGCTCTCAAAAAAGCTAGAGAAGATAAGCTAAAACTTGAGATTTCTATTCCTAGGAAGTTAGAAGATGGTTGGGAGCCCATCATTAAGATGAAGGTCAATGACTTTGATTGTAATGATTTATGTGATCTTGGTGCAAATATTTCCGTTATGCCTAAGAAAATCTATAATATGCTTGACTTGCCACCATTGAAAAACTGTTATTTGGATGTTAATCTTGCTGATAATTCTACAAAGAAACCTTTGGGGAGGATTGTTAATGTTCGCATTATGATTAACAATAACCTTGTCCCCGTTGATTTTGTTGTCTTGGATATTGAATGCAATGCATCTTGTCCCATTATTTTGGGAAGACCTTTTCTTCGAACCGTTTGTGCTATTATTGATATGAAGGAAGATAATATTAAATATCAATTTCCTCTCAAGAAAGGTGTGGAACACTTCCCTAGAAAGAGAATGAAGTTATATTTTGATTCTATTATTAGAACAAATTATGATGTTGATGCTTCGTCTCTTGATAATACTTGATTCACACTTTCTGCGCCTAGCTGAAAGGCGTTAAAGAAAAGCGCTTATGGGAGACAACCCATTATTTTATTTCTGCACTTTTGTTTTATATTTGAGTCTTAGAAGTTGTTACTACTGTAGCAACCTCTCCTTATTTTTATTTTATCGCATTGTTGTGCCGAGTAAAGTCTTTGATAGTAAGGTTCATACTAGATTTGCATTACTGCGCAGAAACAGATTTCTTGTTGTCACTAATTTGGGCAGGGTTCTCTGTAGGTAACTCAGAAAAATCTGCCAATTTACGTGAGTGATGCTCAGATACGTACGCAACTTTCATTCAATTTTAGCATTTTCATCTGAGCAAGTTTAGTGCTCCAGAAAAATTCGTCTTTACAGACTGTTCTGTTTTGACAGATTCTGCCTTTTATTTCGCATTGCCTCTTTTGCTATGTTTGATGGATTTCTTTGTTCCATTAACTTACAGTAGCTTTGTGCAATATCCAGAAGTGTTAAGAATGATTATGTCACCTCTGAACATGTGAATTTTTGATTATGCACTAACCATCTAATGAGTTTGTTTTGAGTTTGGTGTGGAGGAAGTTTTCAAGGATCAAGAGAGGAGGATGATACAATATTATCAAGGAGAGTGAAAGCTCTAAGCTTGGGGATGCCCCCATGGTTCACCCCTGCATATTTCAAGAAGACTCAAGCATCTAAGCTTGGGTATGCCCAAGGCATCCCCTTCTTCATCGACAAATTATCAGGTCACCTCTAGTGAAACTATATTTTTATTCCATCACATCTTATGTGCTTTACTTGGAGCGTCTTTATGTTCTTGTTTTTTTTTTGTTTGAATAAAATTGGATCCTAGCATTCATTGTGTGGGAGAGAGACACACTCCGCTGTTGCATATGAACACATATGTTCTTAGCTTTATTCTTAACGTTCATGGCGAAGGTTGAAACTGCTTCGTTAATTGTTATATGGTTGGAAACAGAAAATGCTACATGTGGTAATTGGTATAATGTCTTGAATAATTTGATATTTGGCAATTGTTGTGCTCATGTTTAAGCTCTTGCATCATATACTTTGCACCTATTAGTGAAGAAATACTGTAGAGCTTGTTGACATTTGGTTTGCATGATTGGTCTCTCTAAAGTCTAGATATTTTCTGGTAAGGGTTTGAACAACAAGGAAGACAGTGTAGAGTCTTATAATGCTTGCAATATGTTCTTATGTAAGTTTTGCGGTACCGGTTCATACTTGTGTTTGCTTCCAACAACCTTGCTAGCCTAAGCCTTGTATTGAGAGGGAATACTTCTCGTGCATCCAAAATCCTTGAGCCAAAAACTATGCCATTTGTGTCCACCATACCTACCTACTACATGGTATTTTCTGCCATTCCAAAGTAAATTGCTTGAGTGCTACCTTTAAAATTCCATTCTTTGTCTTTGCAATATATAGCTCATGGGAAAAATAGCTTAAAAACTATTGTGGTATTGAATATGTAGTTATGTATCTTATTTCTTAATAAGTTGCTTGTTGAGCGGTAACCATGTTCCTGGGGACGCCATCAACTATTTCACCTTTGTTGAATATCATGTGAGTTGCTATGCATGTTCGTCTTGTCTGAAGTAAGGGCGATTTATCATGAGTTGAATGGTTGAGCATGCATATTGTTAGAGAAGAACATTGGGCCGCTAACTAAAGCCATGATCCATGGTGGAAGTTTACAATCCTCAATCTCTTATGAGAATATTATCTGTTGTTGAATGCTTATGCATTAAAGAGGAGTCCATTATCTGTTGTCTATGTTGTCCCGGTATGGATGTCTAAGTTGAGAATAATCAAAAGCGAGAAATCCAATGCGAGCTTTCTCCTTAGACCTTTGTACAGGCGGCATAGAGGTACCCCTTTGTGATACTTGGTTAAAACATATGTATTGCAATGATAATCCATGTAATCCAAGCTAATTAGGACATGGTGCGGGCACTATTGGTATACTATGCATGAGGCTTGCAACTTCTAAGATATCTTATACATAACACATATGCTTTATTACTACCGTTGACAAAATTGTTTCTTGTTTTCAAAATAAAAGCTCTAGCACAAATATAGCAATCCCTGGTTCCCTCTGCGAAGGGCCATTCTTTTACTTTTATGTTGAGTCAGTTTACCTACTTCTTTCTATCTTAGAAGCAAACACTTGTGTCAACTATGTGCATTGATTCTTACATCTATACCTAATAATAAAGAAGCTAACGTTTCCGCGGTTTGGTCCGTTGTTTGGTCCGTCCGTCGATCGCCTGTTTTGTCCGTCCATCCGCTGCGTGCTCAACTCTCCTGATCGTTGTTATGTCAGATCAGATCAGGAAAAAGCCGAACCAAAGTCCAGCACGGCAGATTAGATCGTTATTTCTACCCTATTGGGCCGGCCAAGCTGACCAAGCTGACGATGATCTAGCGTATCGTGGGAGTCCAACCCTGAAAACTTGAGTCAACCCCATACACGTCTCATGCATGAGTCGTGCATGAGTCTGCTACGTCCAAAGAGTCCACATAGAAAAACGACTACTCCCTTTAGGCATGTACTATATGTGCGCAGTTAGCAAGGATCAGGAAGCACCTCGACAGCTGGTCGGCGACAATATTGAACGACTCTCGGCTGAATCGCATTGGACACCGCCGCCACCCTGTCGACTACGGCCAGTGGAGCCTTTGTCCTACGCCGACCGGTTCGTCGACATCAAGGAGAACCTCATGTTGCCAGTAGCCCAGAAGTTCCTCTCCGACGCACTGCAGTTCAGGTGCTCCTCCCCGAGCAGTTGCGAACCGGTGCAGGTGGCCGTCACGCCGATGGCTCAGCTGCCGCTCGAGCGGAGACGGTGTGACCTCTGCTTCGGCACCCCGTGGGACAGGGGCTTCACGCGCCCCATGGTTGATGCGGCGACTGGCGGCCGACAGCGGCGTGCCGTTGTCGTTGTGTTTGTTGATCTGGTGTCTAATCAGCTACATGGAGGCGCCCCGCACCGCTCCGCTGCCCATCCGGGAGACCTTCGAGCACGACCGAGCACGACCCTCTTTCAATGTTCTTCGCTGCAGTAACCTGACAAGGGCGTTGGAGCACTGGATTCAGAACTCGCGCGTAGTGGTACTGCAGTCCATTATATTCAGAACTCCCGTGTAGCCCGGCGCGAAGTGACAACTAAATCTGGAGCAGATGTCCACCAACGGTATTTGAAGGTAGTTGCGTTTACTTGTTGATGAACGGTGATGGTGAAATGCACCTGGATCCAGCGAGCGTGTGAGTTGTATTTTTCTTTTTCATCTTCTCTTTGCACAAAGTTGATTCTTTCTCTTTGATTGATCGAGTAGTGGTCTGCATTATATATGTTCCAGTGAATATGTCCGAGCAAACTTTTAAGTGGAACACCATAGGAAACCATTGGGTGAACATCTGACCAGCAAAATCACACCTCCCTGTGCATGTAATTAACTTGCAGATAAAAAAGTACAATGTTGTTTTATTAAATCAGCAAACTACCTACACTGCAATTTTATAGGTGACTTAGATTTCATGAAATCTGAAGACTAGCTAAAGAGCAATTTAGGTGATCAAGATTTATGGACAGTGCTAAACACTAGAAATTAACATAAACATATTATGGATGGTAGTTGTGTTTTGGTAAAATAATACTTTTAGCAAAAATAGCTTTTTAAAAAGGCTTACATTTTAGAACAATGTAATATTCAGTAAACATCAATCCGCCGCAACGCGCGGGCATGTTTCCTATCTATACCTAATAATAAAGAAAATAAGGCTTCTTGTTCGTCCGTATTTTATTGCCCCTAATGTTTGTGTAAATTACAGCAGTTGCCACCGCTAAGTGAAAGAAAAACGATTCGTTTTAGTTCGGTCGCGTTTCGTCTAGCCCCGCGTGACCCCGACCCGGCCTCCTCTCTCTCTCAGGGCGACCTGCCGACCTCCTAAACAAACTCTCGCGCGCCTCCAGCAGCCACTCGCTTTCTGCAGCGCACACATGCCTGCAGCTGCTCTGCTCGCTACGCCTCTCGTGCTGCAGGCCGCACCCGTCCAACAACAGCAGCCAGCAGCTGCATATCTGCATGCATCCATCCGCGGACAGCGGCAGTTACCCGCTCGTTTCACTTTCACATGCATGCATCCATCACATTGTCTAGAAAAATAGGAATAGGCATTGAAGAAGAGGTCCCGTAGAAAAGGAGAAACCAGAGGACTGGAAAAATGTCAAAGAAAAGTAGTAATAGTCGTATTTTTCTAGGACAGGGGCAACACTAGCAAATTTACTTTGCCTACCCTTTGTATTGAGAAACTGGTAACAATACATGCACGGTGGGTGTCCTGGCACATGAGTATTCTCTTTGTTTACCCATTCTGGGTAATCTTAAGGTCAAATTCTAAGAACTCCTTGCTCTCAAGCAACGGTGCCATTGGACTGTGTGTGTGGTCCGCAATCAGGCAAACACTAAAGATCGTCGCCGCAAGTACAAGCTGTTCGGCATGCCACAACACTACAGATCGTCGCCGCTAGCGCCTGGTCGCGATCGCCGGCTGGGCGCCTGGTGCCCTGGCGCCCTGCAGCAGTCGCTGCCAGTGCATGGTCACAGTCGTCGCCTGGTGCCCCGCTCATCGTCGCCAGCGCACGGTCCCGGTCGAGGCCTGCTGCCGCGCTCTTCGCTGCCCCATGGGATGCCGTCCGGTTCTCACTCGAGGCCCCGTGCTCTTCGCGCTATGCGGTTCGTGCCGCGTCACAGGGAACACGGAAAGCAAAAGGCTGTAGGATTGTTGACGGCGCGTGAGCAGGCGATGGTCGAGTAGCGAGGTGAGGCGCTGGTCAAGCTGTCGTCTGGCTTTCTTTTTTTTCTTCTAATCTTGGCTGATCCAAATCAATGCGCTGTTCAGATTATATTTTATCTTCAATCATCATCCTTAATCATGTTTATGAACTCATGCAGTCACGGGCTCACAGAAAATATGAAGATAACGCTCATTGATTTACAACATAACGTGTATGAATGCTTCATCGAACACCCGATTGTTATCTTTTTTTTCTTGCGACCCATGTAAGCCAATCACTTTTGGAAAGTTACATCTTCATCACCGAGTACACATGTACCCTTACTCAATACATCTTCTGAATAATCGTGGCTGCATGTGGTAACAAGGATAAGGTTAACGAGCGGTTAGTATATTGCCGAGCAAGGTTACTTTACCATCCCATAGCATGCTGCCTTTCTACGATGCCAAATATTCCATTTGAAATAACGAAATATGATTAGGGTTGATTGAATCACGAATTTGTATTTGGTTTAGTATGCTTCCAGATGTAATCTATGATCTTGTAACATAGGAGAAAATGTGTAACTCTGTGATTTAATATATGCTCTCTCACTCAAAAAAAAAAAAATCACGAATTTGTGTATCGGACAGAAAATATTCTGCAATTTGAACCTTTGAGTGAGCGTGTGAACGAAGTCATGTTTAACATTCTTTTTGGCTTGGTGCAGCTATTGGAGCTCTTAGGTTGTTTTCCTCCATATTTCCTGTTTAAAACTAGCATCACCCACACTAATGTCCCGCGGCGGCACAATGCAAATGAGTATTAATTTTATTGATGATTTATGCTTTTTTGCATCAGGAAAATCATCTCAAATAGCCGCAGCAACGCATACGGAATTAAATAGTATAGATTTTATATTGGATATGTTAATATTTCTTTACTGAATATTTGTTTACTTCGCAAAGTTTGAATTTGACTAAATCCAGAATGCCAAATAATTCTGAACAGAGGGAGTATACATACATACGTGAACATACAATTTACACATTGCTATATGATTTTTTCCCACACATGTCCTACATAATGTGTCGACCTTATCCCACCAGCAAAACATTTCAAGCACGGCGCGAGTAAAGCAGGCTATGGTGCGGATAGATCAGGTGCTCGCATCATCAATTAGAAAATGTCAAAGAGGATATGTCCACCGACAGCGAGGGGTAAATGAGCGACTGGTGCAGCCACGGTGGCATCAAGATTGTCAAGTGAGAAAATGGTTGATGTCATCGCATCCACGTCTTAGGAAGAGTTGGCCGGGAGATGAACAAAATGAGAAAGAATCAACCCGTAGCAACGCACGGGCAAATTTATCTATGTTTACCTATTGCACTTGTTATATTGCTTTATGTTGACGACTATCCATGAGATATACATGTTACAAGTTGAAAGCAATTGCTGAAACTTAAATCTTCCTTTGTGTTGCTTCAATGCCTTTACTTTGAATTTATTGCTTTATGAGTTAACTCTTATGCAAGTCTTATTGATACTTGTCTTGAAAGTACTATTCATGAAAAGTCTTTGCTATATGATTCAGTTGTTTAATCATTGTCTTTACCATTGCTTCGAATCACTTCATTCATTACATATGCTTACAATAGTATTGATCAAGATTATGATAGCATGTCACTTAAGAAATTATCTTTGTTATCGTTTACCTACTCGAGGACGAGTAGGAACTAAGCTTTGGGATGCTGATGCGTCTCCAACGTATCTATAATTTCTTATGTTCCATGCTACTTTTATGATGATACTCACATGTTTTATACACACTTTATGTCATATTTATGCATTTTCCGGCACTAACCTATTGACAAGATGCCGAAGAGCCAGTTGCTGTTTTCTGCTGTTTTTGGTTTCAGTAATCCTACAAAGGAAATATTCTCGGAATTGGACGAAATCAATGCCCAGGGGCTTATTTTTCCACGAAGCTTCCAGAAGACCGAAAGGATCACGAAGTGGGGCGACGAGGCGCCGCCACACTAGGGCCGCGCGGCCAGGGCTGGGCCCGCGCCGCCCTAGCGTGTGGGCCCCTCGTGATGCCCCCTGACCTACCCTTCCTCCTACTTAAAGCCTTCGTCGCGAATACCCCAGTACCGAGAGCCACGATATGGAAAACCTTCCAGAGACGCCGCCGCCGCCAATCCCATCTCGGGGGATTCAGGAGATCGCCTCCGGCACCCTGCCGGAGAGGGGAATCATCTCCCGGAGGACTCTTCACCGCCATGGTCGCCTCCGGAGTGATGAGTGAGTAGTCACCCCTGGACTATGGGTCCATAGCAGTAGCTAGATGGTCGTCTTCTCCTCATGTGCTATTATTGTTGGATCTTGTGAGATGCCTAACATGATCAAGATCATCTATCTGTAATGCTACATGTTGCGTTTGTTGGGATCCGATGAATATGGAATACTATGTTATGTTGATCATCAATCTATCATATATGTGTTGTTTAAGATCTTGCATGCTCTCCGTTGCTAGTAGAGGCTCTGGCCAAGTTGATACTTGTAACTCCAAGAGGGAGTATTTATGCTCGATAGTGGGTTCATGCCTCCATTTAAGCTGGGACAGTGACAGAAAGTTCTAAGGTTGTGGATGTGTTGTTGCCACTAGGGATAAAACATCAATGCTTTGTCTAAGGATATTTGTGTTGATTACATTACGCACCATACTTAATGCAATTATCTGTTGTTTGCAACTTAATATTGGAAGGGGTGCAGATGCTAACCTGAAGGTGGACTTTTTAGTCATAGATGTATGCTGGATAGCGGTCTATGTACTTTGTCGTAATGCCCAATTGAATTTCACACTACTCATCATGATATGTATGTGCATTGTCATGCCCTCTTTATTTGTCAATTGCCCAACTGTAATTTGTTCACCCAACATGCTTTATCTTATTGGAGAGACACCACTAGTGAACTGTGGACCCTGGTCCATTCTTTTACATCGAATACAATGTACTGCAATACTTGTTCTTACTGTTCTTAGCAAACATCATCTTCCACACTATACATCTAATCCTTTGTTACAGCAAGCCGGTGAGATTGACAACCTCACTGTTACGTTGGGGCAAAGTACTTTGATTGTGTTGTGCAGGTTCCACGTTGGCGCCGGAATCCCTGGTGTTGCGCCGCACTACACTCCGCCACCAACGACCTTCACGTGCTTCTTGACTCCTACTGGTTCGATAACCTTGGTTTCTTACTGAGGGAAAACTTGCTGTTGTACGCATCACACCTTCCTCTTGGGGTTCCCAACGGACGCGTGCTGTACGCGTATCAGATGCGTACAGCGGTAAGTTTTCCCTCAGTTAGAAACCAAGGATATCGAACCAGAAGGAATCAAGGAGCACGTGAAGGTTGTTGGTGGCGGAGTGTAGTGCGGCGCAACACCAGGGATTCCGGCGCCAATGTGGAACCTGCACAACACAATCAAAGTACTTTGCCCCAACGTAACAGTGAGGTTGTCAATCTCACCGGCTTGTTGTAACAAATGATTAAATGTATAGTGTGGAAGATGATGTTTGTATGCGAAGAACAGTAAAGAACAATGTTTGCAGTAGATTATATTCGATGTAAAAGAATGGACCGGGGTCCACAGTTCACTAGTGGTGTCTCTCCAATAAGATATAGCATGTTGGGTGAACAAATTACAGTTGGGGAATTGACAAATAAAGAGGGCATAACAATGCACATACATATTATGATGAGTAGTGTGAAATTCAATTGGGCATTATGACAAAGTACATAGACCGCTATCCAGCATGCATCTATGCCTAAAAAGTCTATCTTCAGGTTAGCATCCGCACCCCTTCCAGTATTAAGTTGCAAACAACAGATAATTGCATTAAGTATGGTGCGTAATGTAATCAACATAAATATCCTTAGACAAAGCATTGATGTTTTATCCCTAGTGGCAACAGCACATCCACAACCTAGAACTTTCTGTCACTGTCCCAGATTAAATGGAGGCATGAACCCACTATCCAGCATAAATACTCCCTCTTGGAGTTACAAGTATCAACTTGGCCAGAGCCTCTACTAGTAACGAAGAGCATGCAAGATCTTAAACAACACATATATGATAGATTGATAATCAACATAACATAGTATTCCATATTCATCGGATCCCAACAAACGCAACATGTAGCATTACAAATAGATGATCTTGATCATATTAGGCATCTCACAAGATCCAACAATGATAGCACAATGAGGAGAAGACGACCATCTAGCTACTGCTATGGACCCATAGTCCAGGGGTGAACTACTCACACATCAATCCGGAGGCGATCATGGTGATGAAGAGTCCTCCGGGAGATGATTCCCCTCTCCGGCAGGGTGCCGGAGGCGATCTCCTGAATCCCCCGAGATGGGATTGGCGGCGGCAGCGTCTCTGGAAGGTTTTCCGTATCGTGGCTCTCGGTACTGGGGTATTCGCGACGAAGACTTTTTATAGGCGGAAGGGTAGTTTTAGGGGCGACACGAGGGCCCCACACGCCAGGGCGGCACGGGCCCCCTCCTGGCCGCGCGGCCCCAGTGTGGCGGCGCCTCGTCGCCCCACTTCATAATCCTTTCGGTGTTCTGGAAGCTTCGTGGAAAAATAAGACTTGGGCGTTGATTTCGTCCAATTCCGACAATATTTCCTTTGTAGGATTTCTGAAACCAAAAACAGCAGAAAACGGCAACTGGCTCTTCAGCATCTTGTCAATAGGTTAGTGCCGAAAAATGCATAAATATGACACAAAGTGTGTATAAAACATGTGAGTATCATCATAAAAGTAGCATGGACCATAAGAAATTATAGATACGTTTGAGACGTATCAAGGCTCGGGTCTCTCGGGTTTTCCCGATACGAGGAATAAATAGGCGGAAGGGCGGAGCAAACGAGGTGACGAGGCGCCAGTACATGGGCCAGGCGCGGCCAAGGGTGGGGCCACGACTGCCCTATGTACTGCCACGTGGTAGCTCTCATGCGCGTGTCCTTCTGGCTCCGTCTTCATCCCGGAAAAATAAGACTGGGCTTTTGTTTCGTCTAATTCCGAGAAATTTTCATGTACAACTTTTCTGAAATACAAAAAACAGCAGAAAACAGGAACTGACACTACGGCACTGCGTTAATAGGTTAGTCCCAGAAAATGCTAAAAAGTGTGGAAAAGTGCACATAAAACATATAAGAATTGAAACAAAACAAGCATGGATCATCAAAAATTATAGATATGTTCGGGACGTATCAGACGCTGACGCCGACGACACCGCCGAGGCCGAGTACGAGGCCTCGTCGGAGAGCCATGTCCAAGGCGGAGACAATGGCCACGCCGACAGTGGCCCAGCGTGGGATCCGGAGACCCACCTGCCGAAATTTAGTGAGGAGGAGGCCCTTGCCATCACAATGGCCAATAGCGAACTCAACAACCTCGCAATGTGGGATGGCCTTGCCATCCAACTTCATGAGTCATCGTTGGTGCAGGGGAGGCCAACGACTCCTCCAACCATGCCGACACGGACCCAAGGGCGCCCGTCGTCTGCTGCTCCTTCGATGGCCTTGGATTCGTGGCCTCCTTCACCAAAGCTTCCTGCTCCGCCGACGGTCTAGCAGCAGCCACCGCACGCTGCCGTTTCTCCTCCACCGCCGATGTACCAGCTCCCATGGAAGATTCCAGAGTTCATCAACCTCGTCAGCGACGATGAGCAGTAGTCTGTAGCTAGGTTTTAGCTTTTTTAGTACTTTTAGAATTATGTAAATTATGGGTTTTCAATGAAAAAAATTATGCGTCGGACGCTGGAAACATCCAAGACGCAAACAGATGCGTGATCGATTTCGACCATTCGGCCCGATGCGAACAGACGGTTCAATTTGTTTTGCTATCCGATTTGCGTCGCGCCCCGTTCGAGATGCCCTAACTCTGTATACGTGGTTCACAGTTCGCTGGACCGAAACAAAAACAAGGATGACGCTTTTGGCAAAAATGATGGATTTCTCTTTGGCCATTAGACCTTTGAATCAAAGTTTTTTTTAGGGAAGACCTTTCAATCAAAGTTAGACACATACCTCGTGAGATCACCCAGATAGAGGCTAGGGCTACCAACCATATCTCCAGGAGTACCCAGGTAGAGGCTAACAACCATATCTCCACATGTCAAAAAAAATCCATATCTCCACCAGATACCTCCTCAAAACCTCATAGTAAGCGGTATAAAAAATCTAGTATTTTTGCTGATAATTTTTTGATAAAGGATGTTTTATTACTCAACACAACAGTTCCGATCATTAGACTTGGCATCTGCATAATAAAATGCACAATGCAACATATTCACAAAAGACAAATCATGAAAAGTCGAAAATCGGTAGTAATTGAAACTGCAGATCCACTATGATGATGGAGAACCGATCCGTAGATCACGCAACATCTATGTTAGATAAAAATATCTGTTTTTTACATGAGATAAAAATGTCTTGATGTGTCCTCCAACTATGCACACATCTCCATAAAATAGTTCTCAATTTTTCACACATTCGTAGAGACGAACATGAGCACATTAAACTGATGCACCACTAGATGACCTACACAAAAGAAGAAAACTACCCGTGAATATTTTTTCATCTCTATATATCCAATTAGTGACAAAATAACGGCAAGCTCTACCACCCTAATAAGAATTCTAAACTTGCGGTCGGTACCATTGTAACTAGTTGCCGAAAATATTTGTAACACTACATGGTGGATGCAACTTATAAGCAACTTGGATTAATAACCATATAGAATAGGAAATTTTGCAATGTAAGAATAAATATTTGATTATCTCATTGTGATGACAGAAAACACATTTTGTATTTCCATGAAAATTATGTCTTTCGGCTTCCTTGGGCTTTTTTAATGACATCAGCGTCCCATGCATGCATTGCACCATGCAGGTGCCCTACCTTAAAAAGCATGTCACCCATTGGAACGACAACCGAGGTTGTGGCCCAAGCCTACTCCACCATCTCCCGAAAAACCCTATGTTTGGGATATAGTCGGCTAGTGCAAGAATTCTATATGAGCAACTTATGTATGAATCTATACGGCTAATAAACTAGGATCAATCGAGTCTGGAGCGGCCAGGCCATCGTAGAGTTCAATGATGACAACGTTCAACCAAAACAAATGCGGTCCACCCTTTGCTCCACCTTTAAAAAATCTCCAAGATAGTGGCACTGATTTATGAAGAGATTGTCATCCATGGGTTTGATCTACACCTCTTTCGCGAGGCTCCATGCCGCCATATATACTACTAGAAGATCTGTGGACTAAAGTAGTTCCTCGTGTGGACTCTTGCTAACACCAACCATTTTATACCTTGTTCGGGAACATCTGCTTCCTCCTCAAAGACCAAAGCATAGATTTCATCATCCCAATGCGAAGAAGCTGATGAAAATCATCAAGAGCTTTCAATTTCTTACATCCAGATTTTGCAGCTTGCTTCGTCGAACTTAACTCATATCTCGCGGCCTTGGATCCAGAGTGACCAGGGGTCACCTGGACAATGTCCATGGATATGGACTTAGGGTTTCAGGGAAAAGTGGTGCGTTGGTGGTTTCGTCGATTGGTCAGGCAAACAAAGCTTATCTGATAGATTGATTATGAGGTTAAAGCACTATAAATTAGAACAAGCTAGGGTTACAACAAAGATTGGATGATCTCCCGTTGGCTCCTCCTAGCCTTTATATAGGAGGCTAGGTCTCAGAGTCCAGTTCGGGTCGGTTTACATACGTGACTTTCCTAACTAGAAACATGTCGACTCCGTAGTGGATCTTTCCTTATTCGACAAGCTTCATCTTGTGGGCTTCAGCTTCCATCATCATGGGCTTATTTACAATACACACCTGGGTGACACAAACCTTAGGCCCAATTAGGCATACCCATGTCACAGAGGGATACCAAGTGAAACCCTACCGGAAACTAGATGACGAATTGCACGGGAGATCGCTTGCTGTCAAGGAGATGCAAAGAAAGCTAGTTTTTTTTCTTGTGTAAGTTTTGGTTGGTTTCGACTCGCGAGTCATGTCTTGTTTAGTTTCGGTGTTACAGTTCGGGGGAGTTTGTAAGAGCATCTCTAGCAGATCCCGGAAATCACAACCTGCATAGGCGCGAAGGCAAGTCACGTGGAACACGTTTTGCTAGCCTAAAATGGCTCACGCAAACCTGGCCCAGCAAAACTACAGATCATTGCAACATAGAATATGTTCTTATATCGTCTGGTTTTGTGGGGCTAGGTCTACCGCAACCCTCCAGAAATCTAAAAATTAAACCGCAACAAGGGGTTTTGCAAAGTTTCGATGACATCCGACAATATGCAAAGGTTTGAACAACTACAACGTTAATCTATGCAATCAACCACTAAACACGTGGCATTAATTAGTACTCGGCCAAACAAAATAGGAGTCACGATGTGAATAGATGAAGGATCAAACATCGCCGACACTCGCCAGATCATCACCACCACCGCCGCCACCACTCGCTGAAGCATCACCACCATCGCCACAGCCACCATTTGCCGTTGCACGAGCAATAGCCATTGCACAAGACATAGCCCTTCTTATTTGCAAGATCTCCATCCTCATGAGCTCCCACTATTCTCTTATGTAGGCATCCATGGTGGATGGATCCGCCATCATAGTCTTGTTCTGCTCCGCAATGATCTCCGCCATGTCATGCATCTCATTGATACTTGCTCTTCTCTCCTCCATGGCAGCCTTGCACTTCTCACATTCCCGGAGTAGTTCCCACTTGGCATGCTTCTCTTTGCTTCTCTTCTCCATCATCGCCATCCTTGCCTCCAACGTCTTGTTCACCAAATGTTCCTTGGACTTCACCATTTCTTCAATCTTATCCCTCAAACTAGATATCTTTGCTAGCTTCCTAAGCTTCTCTTTTGTACTCTGGTTTCCATCCGGCTTCCATTGTTGTTCTTTGCCACAAGCTCATATCCACATCATTGTACAATTGAACAAAAGCCCCCCTCGTAGGTGGTGCTTCTTGTTCTCTAACTTCCTTTTGTCACTATGCTCAAGGAATATGTAGCAATGTTGAAGCAAGGTTGGCCTTCCTTTTGAAGCTGGCATTTTATTTTACCTTTCCATTGTAGTTCTATCCTACATGTTGAGAACAATGAAAAATCATATAAAGATGCATCAAGCATGGGAAACTAGATTGGAAAATAATGCATACAATGCAACTCACCCAATCATCAACATTGGTGCCACACACAGGGGCACTTCTCACTTGCTCAACACAACCGGTTCCTCAACTGATCAAATTTTTATGATGTCGGAAATACCTTGGAGTGATCGATACATGTGTGGCAACATCGAAATGAGGCGAATCATGAATCATGAAGTGCAAGAAGATGTCTTCGGTCTATTGCCAATAGCGCTTCCTAGTTTGATCGGTGCCGGTCACGCCATCGAGATACTTCTCTCCCAAGCCTTGATCATCACCACACCCTTGACGTCAGTGTAGTTCACATTCATCACTGATTTCCCCTGCACCGAAACCACCCCATAGGACACCTTTTCATCTATCTCCTGCACCTCCCGTCGGAGCCGTCGCCAATCCCAAGTTGGCCGTTCTCGTAGTCTTTCATTCCCTCGTTGTCAACGCCCTCATAGTCTTCCCCAGGTGACTCATCTTTGAGTTCGGCGGAGGCCTCGTTGAGCAAGTTCACCAAAGAGACTGCCGCATCGGAGCCTAAAGCACCCACCACGCGATCACGGATGAAACGTCTAATGGGCAGACGCGTTTTCATAGGCTGGAGCACCCACCGCGGCCACGATCAGTGCAACCAAAGACGCCTTCTTTGGATACTTCTTCACGGGTGCCTTCTTCATAGACAGGCTGCTTCATCATGGCCTTCTTCGCACCCACATTCGGCCGCACCTTGGGCACACCTCCCGTTAGGGTCCCGCGGCAGTGGGAGAAACAGCGGTAGCAAATCTTTATGTTGGAGCTGCGGGCGGGACGATTGGACCTGCGCGACCGCGTCAGCTACCATGCGGTGACCCGACATACCACTGCATTTTGTAGTATACAAGTCGTTGATATGACATTCATGAAGGGACTTCTTCACAAATATCACATCCCTCAGAGTGGTACAACAGAAACATTGCATGTCATAACACTCCAGATTATATTACAAGCATGGTCTTAACAAGTTGGTATTCTCACAGGTCCAATGGGAACACCCTACGATAAAACTTAAGTACCATTACAACTCAAACTTAATAGACATGACAAGCTCATCAACTTATTTAGGTAAGTCACTATGCTGCTCGGCTCCGAGATGTCTAGCGTAAGACTCTATTCCTCCGCCTCTGTGTCGCCAACTCCGTAGACTATCCCATAGTCCATGCCTTCAACTCCTCATGAAAGGTGTGGCTCTTCATAGACCACTTTGTAGTAACCTTCTGGTGCTCCGGTGTATGCCTCCTCTTCGTGATCATAGTCTAGCAAGGGTGTCAAAAGAAAGTGAGTACAGAGGTACTCAGCAAGGTCAAAAGAGAAAAGGTGCTTGATCAAAAAATCTCAAGTCAATGCATGTTGCGCAAATATTTCTTCAAAAGGTTTATTTTATTTTTAAAACTATGCCCGCCAGTCTTCATAGGTTGACCAGAACGGAGTTCTTTTCCTGCCACGTTCGTAGTTCCCTTCCCGAAACAGGGAGAGATAAGCCACAATTTGATATACTCTGCATAAGTGCGTTACTTTGCCCATAAGAGAACTTATCCTTAATGCCAACCGGGCGTACCTTCTCATCCACACTTCCTTGGTGTGATGCCCAGTATAAGAACCAAGCCAATAACTGCCTTCTCCGCGACCCTGCATACCCACCCTTTTGTCCATCCGCACATCCCTGGTAGACATCTACGATCATACGACTTTACCCACGATGTGCTACGGACAATCCATCATAGACGGTAGAGCACTCTCATCCACAAGGACGGGGATTTTAAAGGATTTCCCAACCTACTGCAGTGTTCTCGCAACACCCAGCCATGCTCTATCAAGTCTGTTGATATGCATCAGGAAAAAGATACAACTGACTTCCCAGAGCCATTATAGATCTCATGGTTAACGCGAAATGTACGACGCTAGATTCACTAGACGCCATTGGTGATTAGTCCTAGATGAGTAGAACCCTTGCAATGGAACCTCCACCATCAACACATACCATGGTTCCATTGCCCACCACATAGTCATATTCATAATTGGAAAAGTAACATTATATTTTCAGTGCAGGAATGATAAGTATATTGCTTTGCGAGTAAATTGATAGAAATTAATCAATATGGCATGAGCAAGAGTGAACTTGCCTGGAGACTGCGAGATAGTGAAGTTCGAAGGTTTGGATGGAACCTAGACCTCTGGTTCTGAAAGGAAGCATCATTGTTCGATAAGGACAATGTTATAAAATCCAGATGATACATGCATGAGTGATTTATTTTTATGTTGAATCCCTTTCCCCGGAGTATTTATTAAGATTTGTATGGTTGAATCCTTATTTGAATATTAATGCATTAACCAGTAATTTATAATCCTTAAATATTATTTTTGGATATACTTTTCCTTAAGTAGAAAAAGATTTAAGAATCATAGAATTTTCCTTTGGAAAATATTTATTTCAAATAAAAGGACTTGAAATAATAGAATTTTCCCTTTTTGAAATATTTATCTCAAAAGAAAGGATTTGGAATATTAGAATATTTCCTTTTGTAAAATATTTGTTTTAAAGGAAAAGATTTGGAATAATAGAATTTTCTTTTTTAATATTTGATTAACAAATATTTAAAATCATTTGGAATTTTCCTTGATTTTTATATCAAAGGAAAATTTCAAATCTTAAATTCCAAGTTTGGAATTTTTTCAAAATTTCCAAAATTTAAACTTGTGTTGCTTATTTGCTTTCTTATTTTATTCTGGTTGAGAATTATTTTTAATGTATTATTCAATTTTTTCTTGAATTTTTTGAGGTATTCATAATTTATTCGGAATTTTTCCAAAGTGTAAGGATTATTTGAATTGTGAAAAGACAAAACTGCCCTTGGGCCCACCTGCTGGGTCAACCCACTTGGTTGAACCGGACCGGCCCAGGTCGGTCAGCCCACCGGCCTCATTTCCCTCCTCTCTCACTCGGTACGAACCCTAACCCTAATCCTCTGGCGATTCCCGTGGCGATGACGTCGCCGCCAGTCACCGCCACACTCCGGCTGACTCCGGCGGTTCTGGGGCTCGCCACATGTCACGATCAACATAGTGCACGATGGCGCATCTTTCTATCCGCGTCGATCTGTCGTTAGCTTCCTCCTGCTCCAGATCGCTTCCGTGTTGAATCTGGAGGTGAATCGCCTCCAACGATTTGGCAACCCCGGCGGGATGAAGCCGCCACCATTGACGCTCTCGTGTATTTGGGGATTGACCTGGCGTGGGCGATGTTGTGGCATCGCCCGTGTCGTCGTCTCCTGGTTGATGTGCTTGCAGTGGGGATGAGTTCATCGGTGTAATGCCGACACCTACCTTGGATTCGCAGCTGCTGCGGCTGCACGAGCACTGCCACGCCATGCCGTGGCTTCTGCTTCCAGGCGCAAGTAAGTTCCCCCTTCTTCTCCTCTCTCTCGTCACTACGGTACCCTCCATGCTTTTGTTGTTCCCCTTTCATTCTCCTTGCTTCCTGATGATCCTTGGATCATACAGGATTGCTCCTCCTGATGCTCTTGCATCCACTTCTATCTATCCGGCTAGCTCTGTCCAGAATTGACATTGCTGGCCACTAGCTATGCTTGTGTTGCTGTGGTGCTGCTCCATTGCTACTACTGATGCTCCATTGCTACTGCTGCTATGTGTATTACTTGTTCCTACTGCTTGCTATGCAACTGGTGTTCCTATACACACCAATTTCTTGTACTGGCATGCTATGATTCATGTACATAATTGCTTGCTAGGTTATACTGCTCCTACGGTTCCGTATGGAGCCAGTGATTCTCTTGGTTGCCTTGTGATCCTATAGCTAGGCTCTATGATTGGTTGGCTGATGCTTTAGCCATTGGCTAAGCTTCCTAGCACTTGCTGGTTGCCAATTGGTTCACCTGTGATGCCTACTGGTGTGTGATCATCTACATAAGTGCCTTGTGGTGCTACTGGTGCTGTACCAGTGACTCAAATGCATATCATATGACTGGTTGAGCTACTTTTTCTTGTAGTATTCACTCGGTAATATGGTTTTGGTAGCTTGGTGTGCTTTACTGAAGCATTTGCTTCAGTAAACCATCTTGTGCATGTCATGCTGTTGCCTTCTATTGATTTCTCCCAGTTACACTTGATGACCATGTGTTGGTAATGATTCATTTGATTTAGCAGTTGCTTATATGAATTCCATGATACTTTGGAATGAATTTAATTGTCTGAACCATGTTGGTAATGAAGACAAACCTGCATGTGTGGCTAGTTTGCTTGCTGGACTTGTGTTGTGACCTCAGTAGCTTGCTACTGATCTTGATTGCATATAATTTGGCTATCTGATGTGTTTTATGAAAAAGAATAACAATATCCACAGTTGGAAATCATCTATATGAATGCCCTGTGGATCCTTTGATGAAAAATTGGTTTTTTTATTGATGGTTTAGTACACCAAATGGTGCTAGGTAACTAGTTGGGCACTGTTCTGGTTGTTCTAGTATCTTGGATGGCTAGTACTTGATTTACTTATGCATCTGCTCCACACCAAGTGTGTGTATGAGCATGCTTATGATTGATTTGATCATGAGATCAATCCAGGTATGATCTATACCTTGTTCCAATAGTTACTTTGTGTTGATGCAGTGCTTCTGGCTTGTTGATCTGATCAACTTCCCTTCACCTCCAAGCTCATGGATGGTCTTGCTCTAGGTCACCATGATCTATGGGTTGGTTGGGTTTGGTTTGAGTTGATTTACTGGATGAACTATGTGAATACACTACTGGTGTGTTCTTGCTGCTGTTCTAGAGGTTTCATCCCTATCCCTAAGCTACTGTGTTGTTTATAGCACAGAGTGGTGCTCTCCTTGGTCGACAACACCTGTGTGTCTTTGTGTTGTGGTGTCTAGCCCCAGATTCACCATGCTGATGATTGAGAAAAGATCTTGAGCCTCTCTTTTGGCTTTGGTTGGGAATTGATCCCCCTGCCAAGGCTTATCTGATGGTTTTCTTCTTATTTTCACTGATCAAGTGTCATTGACACTTGTTACTGGACAAATTAGTTTCTATTGTTGCTTCTTATGCAGGTTTCACTTTGAACAATACTCGGAGAGGATCAAATGAAGATCTTTTAAAGATTTTAGTATAGGAATTATTCAATGTTGTAATCATCCATTTTATTTTCTTATTTTTGTTTTATTTATGTTCCAATTCTTGTAATATAAAATATATTGTAAAGATAATGTATGTGTGTTGATATGATCAATAAAGCTCAAGGTTTTTCTTAAGAGCTCATATTATAACTTGAAATTCATTGGTGAATTATGTTGTGTAAGTGTGATATGGTTTTGAATTATGAATTCATAATTCATTTATATATTGATTACTTATGCACTTCTATGTTTGAATTCAAATTTGAAGTGCCAAATCAAATTCCCCTCTAAAACCCTAATTTTTAGAGAAGGTCATGTTGAAGTTTATAGCACTCACATTGCTCTAACCCTAATATCAACGAGAGAGAAACCTCGATCCCTCTTAGGTTTTATGAAATTAAGCGCGAAAATTTCCTCCGTTTTGCGATGAAATGCACATCCCATTTCTAAATCTACCTCTCGTTTGCCCTATGTTCTGGGATATTACATACCGCCAGCGTGTTGGGAGCGGCCATGTTGGCGCTAAGGAGGCGTGATGACGCCAGAACGGTGGCGGGGTAGGGGGAGGGAAGGAGGAGGGGTGAAACATCATGCATGCCAACGTCTCGCACATATGAGGATCGCGTTGGGTTTGGCCCTAGGTTCCGCTCTTCTCCAGGTTGCGAGGCTGTGTATGCCGACGCCCGCAGGTGTGAAAAAATTGCGGGATCTGGTCTAGCCCCCTATTTTGGACCAAACCGAGTATGAATGGGTTTTATGCGGATTTGGCGCATATACGGTGACGTCTAGCTCCCCTTATCCTAGCCTTGTAGGATTTTTACTTAGTGATAGAAGAGAAATAAAAAAGAGAATGTTTATCTTCCCTTAGCTATTAGCTAAGAGATTATCTCTTAGAAATTAAGAGAATTGTGTTGTACGATATGTTCCCTTAGCAAATTAAAATTAATTAATTATCATTAATTGCTAGAAATGATAATAAGAGATAATTCATTGTATGACTTGCCTCTACGATTTTCTTTAGGGCATGTACAATGGTGATATCTTAGCAGTGTCACGTAGGATAAATGCTGATGTGGAGGAAAGAGAAAGATGAAAAAAGACTTTGCCTTCTCTTAGCTAAGAAATCATCTCTTAGCACAATCTCTCTCACCACAAATTTAGGATATCTCGTTACTAAAGATAAAACTAAAAAATAACCCATTGTACATCATGTTTTATTGTTATATCTAGATTACGTGGCAGGATTAAGATAAAACAGCCTTATCGATCATTACACATGCCCTTAGATGATGTGGAAGGCTAGTCTTCTCTAACACTGTGCATGCCCTAACCTGATGTTTTATCTTGTTTGTAAAACGAAATTGGAGGCTATGCCCTCAATTCCAAAAAGAAAAAAAAATCTCATGTCAAGCAGACTCTTTCCTCCGCGTGAAGCTTACTTCCTCACCGGCGGCGGCTCGCTGGTTCCCCTGCCCTCCGGCGGCCGCTCCGGCGGCGGGAGGGTAGGGGAACCCCGGATCTCGTCTCGTGTACAGGTAGGTTTGGGTAGGTCCCCTGGCGGCGCTCGGGAGGCGGCGCGGTCGGGGCGGTGTTTGCGGCTGGAGGTCGTCCTCTTCGGTGGCGCGGCTCGGTGGAGCTTCGCCACGGATCTTCCACCACCTTCGCGCTCGCAGCCCTCGGGTGCTGTGCTGCGTGTTTCCCCTTCGCCGGTGGCCGGGGTGCGGCGGCGCCGGATGTGCAGAGTTCTGGAGTTTGAAGACTTGTTGAAGCATGGCGATGGTGGTCGAGTTCCAGGGTGGAGGCTCTTGGAGTTCGAGGCTCGTCGACTTCCCGTCCGTAGAAGGGCTCCGTCTGATCCAAGGCTTGGGAGGAGTTGCGGCGGCGCGCCGGCGGCACGTCCTGTTGCTCGTCAACGCTATCGGGTTCCAGCTGGACTGATCTGTAATTTTGGTGTTTGTTCTGGACTTCCTTGTAAGGACTGTGTTTTAATATAAGTCTTCTTTCTCCCGCAAAAAAAAAAAAAAGCTTACTTGTGATGGAAAGAAAGATGGATAACCAAACTAAACAGCCCACGTAGACAGACACCGTGTCACTTATAAGAGGAAAAAACTGAAATTAGGGAGCGGCGCACGGCTCCGAATTCGACTGCTCCTCGGCAGAGCCCGCTTTATAAAACCAAGAGGATGGATCCTAGGTTGCCATATTTTTTCGTGGCTGCGAACAGAACCAGCCGGGCCGTAGCTCCTCAGATCTCATCTGGACTCTGGTTCCACTAGTCTATCAATTCATTGGAAGATTCGCTGTATCCAGAAGAAAATCACCTCGGGAGTGATTGATTTGAGAGATGTGTAAGCGGCCGCTCAACTGCGACGACGCCGGCGCCGGCGGCAAGAGGTCGCGGCCTGTAGCTGCGCCGAAGAAGAAGCACCTCTACCTGGCGCTAGATGACTGCCACAAAGGCTTCAGCATTCACAAGATCGACCCTGACACGTTGCAAGACACCACCGCCGACCTGCAGGAACCAATGGCTGGGTTCCCTGAGCCTCCCATCCTCCGGCTAGCGGCACAAACAGTCAACTGTGCCATGAAATTCACCGCCCTCGGCAGCAACATTTTCATCGCCACCAACCCACGCTGTGGCCTGACGCCCACCCTCGTCTACGACACGGTGACGACGGCGCTGACCATCGGCCCTCGCCTCCCGGCTCCGCTGCTCACTGGCTTCAACATCTCCGTGGCCACCAGCGATAAGCTCTACGGGATGTCATCCTTCTATTCAAACGTGAGGCAGCAGCACTCCTTCGAGGGGTTGTCGCGGGCACCAGAGACAGGCCAGTCGTCTCTTCCAAGGCCCAGCATGGAAGACTGGTCCTGGAAGACCATGCCATCACCCCCGCCGTTTGGCGAGGGCGACTGGATCACCTCCTATGCCGTGCACCCGGACGGGCACACCATCTTCATGTCCGCACAAGATAGTAACGACACCAGCATTGCCAGGGGCACGCACTCCTTCGACACCGAGAGTTGCAAGTGGCGGTGGCATGGGAATTGGGTGCTGCCTTTCGATGGCCAAGGCTACTTCGACCATAAGCTGGAGGCCTGGGTAGGGCTTCGCGAGGATGGCCATGTCTGCTCCTGCCAAGTCCCTTCCCGCAGCGGCATCAGCAGCGCGCAGCCGGAGTCGAAGATGGTCAGAGACAAGTTGTTCCGTAAGGTCCCGCAGAGCCAGCAGCTGCCAGCGGGACCAAGCGCCACTCTCACATACATGGGAGAAGACAGGTTTTGCCTTGTGGAGTGTGTGATGCGTGAGGGACTGGAATTCCCGGAAGTCTTTGGTGACCATGGTGGTTGCATGCTCCATATCACCATGTTTGGCCTCAAGTATTCTCACAAGGGGGGGCTGCAGACAAACACCCGTCGCACCACCTCCCATGTAGTTTCTAAGCATCTTTTACAAGTTAAACCTGCGGTGTTCTGGATGTAGATCGATTGTTGTATATGCATACTTAATTAGATCATGATAGTGCCCGTCCATTTTAAGAATACAATATGGATTCTTTTTTTGAAAATAACTACAGGAAACATGAGAGTTTACATGGTTGTGTGCTCCCCGAAGTACATTTTTTTATGGTATGCATGAGAAGCTACCTAGGTAGAATTACTGTCCTAAAAAAACATACCTAAACCCATCTTGAGCAAAGAGAAAAACTAACTGACGAAATTAAACATTAGCATATATTAATAAAATGCACTTGAACCTACATAAAAATTACAATCACAAACGCACAATGAGTGGAAAATCAGATAATATGAACCTGAACAAGACCTAAATCAAACTCTAAAAAGAATGAACAGTGCCTATAATAGTTGCCGCAAGGCCCAATTTGCAATGTTTCAACCATAAACATAACACTGAAATTCAAACTTCATGTCCTATCAGTAGATTGGGATGTTCATACGTAGTGTCCTTCCTCTCCGCAGATGACAGAACTATCAATTGTTCGTTTATTCCATTATAACATAGCATGGGATACTACAAATAGGAAATAAATCACATTGCTCTTGCAATACAAAAAGTACCACATGGAACTTGCTGGTACTATAACGTTCCAAGTTGACATGATAGCGTGCAAATGGGGGGTAGCAGTACAGTTGAAGTTTAGAGTCTTACGTTTCAGGGTGAAAATCCAAGATCTGCCACTAGTTGGTTGTGCCTGGAAATGACCTTGTTGAAGACATTATTTTGAGAGCGAGGACTATCTTCAGGGTGCAAACCTAAGACTTTTGATCGAGCGACGACGGCGTTTGTGCACTGTTCCATTCTTAAAGGTGTCGCTTTTGGAGAGTCTGAAATTCAGGTGTTGTCTTGAAGGTGGATGTATTGGTGTTCTTAGGGTTGTATACCGTAGCGGGACTTTTTGTTCTTAGTTTTCTTTTCTTGTTTTGGATGTGTGCATCCGTACTGACATTGGGGTATTGCGTTTTTGGCAGAGGCTAGGTATACTTGGTATCTTTCGATATTAATATATTTCTTTTATCGAAAAAATGATAGCATGCAAGTGCTTTTCTAAGATGCATAATTATCAGTTATAGTGAACCATGACCTTACCACTACAGATTGGCTGTAGTTCTTAACGAAAGGTGCGCCCTGATACCGACAACTCCTCTGACCCCCATCCCAGTAAGTTTCTGGGCAAGCACGACGAGCCGACGGAAACATTGACAAATAACTGCTTTGCTGAGTACCACTACGGAGACTGCTCTGCTTGAACCTTCCCCCCAAGATCTTCTCACCGGCCTCTCTCTCCCTCGTTGTTGGTGGCCATGGTGGCCGGTGATGGGTGGGAAAGGGTCTGGTTTCTAGTAGTTTTAGGTTCTCTCTTAGTTAGTTTTCTCCCATCATGTAAAATGGTGGACGGATCCAGATCCATCGATTCTCTCCCTCATGTTTTTCTTCCTCAACTGCATATAGCAACGAGGCAGAGGGTGTGGGTGAGGGAGCTAGTGTTTCCTATGTTGGCACCTCCCTGCTGGCTCCATGGCAAGGATTTTCTTAGGTGATCCTTGCTCCCACTTTCTTTTCTACTTCTTGCTGGAATAATTTCGAGCTGGTTGAGTGTTGTTCTTTCTATCCTCTTCTTTCTTTCCATGGTGGACGAGAAGGAGATTCACAGAGGGACTCTACTCCCCAGCTTGGTGGAGTGCTGCCCCAGTTCCGTTCATCTACGTCACCAAGGTGGTGGAAGGGTGAAGGGGGAGATGGGTTCTTGTGCTTCACAGGAAGACCAGGCTGCTAAATCTGGCGGAGTTCATCAACGGTGGCGAAGAGTCGCCGATATTATCCTTGGTCATTGTGACCCCTCCATGTTGTGGTGTTGTATGCGCCCCCGGTTCTTAAACCTTCTGGCCGGCGAGCCAAATAGGAGGCCCCTCTGCGTCTATGTTGCAGCGTTCATCGTCACACCGGTTCCAAGTGGTTTCGTCCCTGGTGTCGGAGCTGGCAGCCGTGGCGCGGAGCTCATCTTCAGCTCCGGTGGAGAGGACCAGGGACTCGATTGCTTTTTTTGCTTTCTATCTAGGGTCCTTTGTACACTTAGTCAGCACTGTGTTGTCTATTACCTACCGACAATGTTTTAATGCAGCATGGGGTCCTTCGAGACCCCTCTTCCTGATCAAAAAAGAATAAGTTTCTAGGCTTCATCCTAGTAAAACCATGAGGTTGTTTTGGACCTGTTATATCTATACCTAATAATAAAGGAGCTAAGGTTGCTGCCTAAATTTTCGTTCAACTTTTATTTGGACCATTTTACCCTCCCACCAATTTACATATTATAGAAAATGCTACCAGGAAGTGAAAAGCGGTTGAAAAGAATAAACATACTGTGCACCAGTCTTTCTCATCACGAACTGGGCCCTTCTCATCACCGAACTGGGCCCACAAAGAAAGTCACAGCCGGCCAGCCCGATTGTTCGCAGAAGCGCTTGCAGGCAAGCATCGATCCAATTCATCCAAAAAAAATCGCTTCGATAATCTATGTTTAATAGTTCCACATCGCTCCCTCACAATGATTTCCACCAGGTTATATACGTGATGAGGACATCCCTATTACACCATTACCTCCATCACTGATAAATGAAGATGAACCTGCTGTGAAGCTCAAGTCCAATGAAGTTCGGATTGGACCAATTACAAGGGCTCGTGCGAAGCTACTTAAACAACTGGTGAACTTGTTTCTAAACGGTACTATGATTGATGAGAACTTTATACTGCCTAAGTCCTATTACTTATGTGTCATCAGGTATCAAGAGGAGACGAGCATCGCACGAGGAGGAGAGGAGCAACTGGACATGAAGACGGACGTCAAGATGGACGTGAAGCTGGACATGGAGCTGGACATGAAGATATCTCATGGACGCGCGAGGGAGGAGCGGGAGGCATGCACGAGAGGAGAAGAAGACGTCCAGGCCGGTCCAGCACCCGGTTAGACCGGCCGCCAGACCGGCCAGCCCGGTCCCTGGCCCGGTTGACCGGGCGCCAACCGGATGCGATGCTCGTACCGGATCAAAACCGGAAAACCTCGCAACTTCCCGGTTGCCGCCCGGTTGACCGGACGCCAGACCGGTCGATCCGGTCCCTGGCCCGGTTGACCGGATTCCAGACCGGATTCGTCCGAGTCTGTCTCGACCAGATCTATTCTGGGTCGGTTATTCTTGTATCTTTTCGACCAGAAGTCGTCCCGGACGCCTATATAAGTGCCCAGGACGCCCCCCTAGCTGCTTTAGACCACGTTTAAGATAAACCCTAGTTCTTAGTTGTTTGCTCTAGCAAAACTATTGAATCCCTACACCATATTGCTTGATATTGTGTAGATCCTGAAAAAGTCTTGTGTGATCTGTTGTTCCATTGGGAATTAGACGGTTGCAACTTACCGCTTCGTGGTCGGCGGCTACGTGCGCAAGTGTGTGGAGTTGCGAATATCTTGCAGGGTTGAGAGCTGTTGCATTGGCGACAGGGACCAATCGAGAGATCTCGTTGCGTCATACAAGTTATCCTTCACTACATCGTCGTGATCCTCCGCTGCCATCACCCCGTGATCATCATCACCACCGTTGCTTACTGAGAAGATCGGGCCACCTCTTATCATCTTGGTATCAGATTTCCAGTTTTCCTCGGTAAGCCATCCACAATCCACCCCATAGTTGAGTTGTGAGTGTTTTCCTATCCAGAAAAAGCCATAAAAAGTTAGGGTTAGGGTTTGCCATAGCCTTAGATTGCACTAATTTCAAGTTTTAGTTGCTTTTCGTAGTTGTTTTTGCGTTTCTTTTCTTTCCATCTAGTATTTTAGGGTTTGTGTTTACTCTATCATCTTGTGTTACTTTGTCGTCTAGTGTCAGTTTTTGTTACTCCGAGTCCACATAGCGTACAGTGTGCTTGTTCCCAACCATAGACACAGCCTTTCGATATAAAGTGACTAGGAACTTCCCCATAAGAGACTAGTTTTACCGCTCGACAGGCTGCTCGTTAGGTTATCGGTGCGTTGCATATTTCTGTTGGCCGTGTTATCAAGGAGTTGTGTCAGAAAATCAAAAAACAAAAAAGAGAAAATTGAAAAGAAGCAAAAAGAGCCACATCGCCGCGTGTGTTATACAAATAGAAAATCCAAAAAGAAAAGTGAAGTGCTAGTTGATTCAAGTGAAGGCCTAAGTTTACTTTACTGCACCCGTAGTTGAGCAATCTTGTGCCTGTCTCGTTGAGCTGTGCTAGCGTCTCTCGTGTGCATTGCAACATTTCCCACATATAGTTGCATTGCCCCATTATATCGCCTTGTGTGAGTATCATTGGTTATCTACGGTCAGCGCTAGAGCTTGTTATTGGTGCAAATAGGTAGCCTACCTACAGCCCCACATATACCCTGCTTTGTTGTGTGACTTGTTCTTATACCCTTGATATTCGCTTCGCTACATCTGTGCACTAGTTGTTACTACAAGTGGTAAGCAACGCTAATTTACTTTGGAACGGTAAGATCTCCTTTTCTTATCAGTTTTGAGTGAGTTGTGAGAGTACCACCATATATTTTTGATTTAGTGCACTAATCTACTAACGATGTCTGCTAGTGATCATAGAATTGTTAACCAGGAAAACAAGAGTGCTGCAGATATTATCACATGGAGGGAGTATGAGGCTCTTCGTAATGAGATGCGATGTGAATTCCGCGCTCAGGACGAGGTGCTTAATGGGAAGATTGATGAGATTTCCCAAAAGCTGGATGCTACTCATGTGACCGTCACTACAATGCAAGATCAAATGACGGATGTACAACGCAATCTTGCTGATTTGCACTTAGCTGTTGAGAACTTGACCGCGCAACAACAACAAGACGATGAGGATGATCCTGAGCTTCAAGATGACACACACAATGCTCGTGATGCGCCACGGGGTAATCGTGCTCGCGGTTGGGTTCCACTTGGCCGCAATGGTCGTGGACAAGATGAGGAAGATGGTTTGGGTAAGCCCAAGTTTTCTATACCCAAGTTTGAAGGAGGAGCTGATGTTGAAGAATACCTCACTTGGGAGCTCAAGATTGAGAAGTTGTGAAGCTTACATCCACATTATACTGACGATCGGAAGATCAAGCTTGCTTCTTCCGAATTTGATGGCTATGCTTTGCGTTGGTGGGATGCTTTTGTTCGTAACCGTGAAGAGGATCGTGAGCAGCCTATACGCACATGGCGTGCCATGAAGGAGGCGATGACTTCTTGCTTTGTGCCTACAAATTACTTGCGGAATATATATGATAAGCTGACTTTATTGCGACAAGGTGTGAAGATTGTGGATGAATACTACATGGAGATGGAGATGCTTATGCAGCATGGCCGTGCCCATGAGTCTCTCGAGATGACAATGCAGCGTTTCCTCAATGGTTTGAAGTATGACATCAAAGGCATTGTCCGTCACTACAGCTACACCAATATGAATCAATTGTTACATCATGCAAGAGAAGCTGAATCACAGTTGGCTGACGAAGCAAAGATCAAAGGTCGAGCTACAGGAGCTGGGCGTTTCACACCCCGCGCGGCACCATCTATAGCGCCGGCGCCTTCGACGCGCTCCGCCCCTCCGCCTAGTAAGTTGGTCTCCAATGTGTCTAACACAAAGAAGTCCGAATCTGCTGCAAGTACGAGTGGCTCTAATGTGTCTACTGCGCGTAACCGTGATATGCTTTGTCATACATGTGGTGGCAAAGGTCACTTCAAGAGAGATTGTCCTAACCGCAAAGTCATGGTTATCAATGAGGACAATGAGTACGAAACTGGAGATGATGTTGATCCTAATGCTCCAGAAGATGATGATTATGACACTGATGGTGAAGATGCATATCCGTCTGATGCTCGCACCATTGTTGTGTCGCAGCGTGCTCTTAATGTGTTGCCTAGTGCATCTACTCAGCGCTGCAATTTGTTCCAAACAAAGGCTTTAGTTGGTCCTGACAAGGCTTGCAAGGTCATTATTGATGGCGGGAGTTGACGCAATTTAGCAAGCAAGGAGTTGTGTACCAAGCTGAAGTTGAAGTATCTACCGCACCCGCATCCATACTATATTCAGTGGTTGAGCGACAATGGTGAGATGAAGGTAAACCACATGGTGCGTGTTGAGTTTGCTATTGGACCGTATAAGGGTTGCATTGATTTTGATGTAGTTCCTATGACGGTGTGTCACCTTCTATTTGGTCGGCCTTGGCTCTATGACCGTTCTGTGCAACACAATGGTCGTGCCAATACATATCACTTGGAATTCAAGGGCAATAAAATCAATTTACAGCCTATGACACCACAGCAAATTGTCAATGAGTCTCGTCAGAAAGTTGAAGTTAACTTGGAGGATGCTTCTTTAGATAGGCGAGAGAATTGTAATGTTGTGAGTGATATAACGAAAAGTGAGAGAGTGAATTCCTTAGTCTCATTAGCCACCAAAGAAGACATGAGAGAATTTAGTGAGGATCCTACAGCCATGCCTCTTGTGCTCTTGTACAGGGGTACGGTTTTGGTTTCTAACGACATGACCCCTCTTCCTCTTGGTGTTTCTAATGTTTTGCAGGAATTTGGCGACGTGTTTCTGGATGAGGTACCCGCAGGACTTCCACCATTGCGAGGTATTGAGCATCAAATCGACTTGATTCCCGGAGCTTCGCTACCCAATCGGGCACCATATAGAACGAACCCCGACGAGACGAAGGAGATACAGAAGCAAGTACAAGCGCTACTCGGCAAAGGTTATATCCGCATAAGCCTTAGTCCTTTTGCTGTTCCTGTTATTCTTGTTCCTAAGAAAGATGGTACATGGCGTATGTGCGTAGATTGTAGAGCTATAAACAATATCACTATTCGATATCGTCACCCTATTCCCCGTTTAGAGGATATGCTAGATGAATTGAGTGGTGCTGTTGTGTTCTCTAAAATTGATTTGCGTAGTGGTTATCATCAAATTAGGATGAAAGAAGGGGATGAGTGGAAAACCGCCTTTAAAACAAAATTTGATTTATATGAGTGGTTAGTAATGCATTTTGGTTTGACTAATGCACCTAGTACTTTCATGAGACTGATGAACCATGTTTTGCGAGAATTTATTGGCAAATTTGTGGTTGTGTATTTTGATGACATATTAATTTACAACCGCAATGAATGTGATCATATTATACATATTCGACATGTTTTGCAAGTGTTGCGTGATAGTAAACTCTATGGTAATCTTGAGAAGTGCACATTTTGCAAAGATAAGGTCATATTTCTGGGTTATGTTGTCTCTAAGCATGGAGTAGATGTAGACGTGTCTAAAATTGAAGCAATTCAAAATTGGCCTACTCCCATGAATGTGAGTCAAGTTAGAAGTTTTCATGGTCTAGCTGGGTTTTATCGCCGTTTTGTGCCCAATTTTTCTACTATTGCTGCACCTTTGAATGAATTGACTAAAAAGGGTGTTGCATTTGAGTGGGGCGTTGCCCAAGATCATGCTTTTGATGAACTGAAACGATTGTTAACTTCTGCACCGTTGCTTGCACTTCCTGATTTCAATAAGCAATTTGAGATTGAATGTGATGCTAGTGGTATTGGAATTGGTGGTGTGTTGATGCAAGAGGGTCGCCCAATTGCATATTTTTCTGAGAAACTATTTGGTGCTAAGTTGAACTATCCAATATATGATAAAGAATTGTATGCTTTAATTAGGGTTCTTGAAGTTTCACAACATTACTTGTGGCCAAAAGAATTTATCATACATTCTGATCATGAAGCTTTGAAATATCTGAAAGCCCAATCTACTTTGCATAGGCGTCTTGCTAAGTGGGTTGAGTTCATTGAGTCTTTTCCGTACATTATTAAGCATAAGAAGGGAAAAGATAACATTGTTGCTGATGCTCTATCTAGGAAGAATATGCTATTAACTCAACTTGATGTTAAAATTCCTGGCTTAGAAGTACTATGTGATTTGTATGCTACGGATCATGATTTTGCTGAACCATATCGCTTATGTGCTCTTGGTAAAGCATGGGAAAAATATCACATACATGATGGGTTCTTGTTTCGAGCTAACAAACTATGTGTTCCAGAATCGTCTGTGCGTTTGCTCTTATTGCAGGAATCACACGCTGGAGGTTTGATGGGTGATACGTACAATTTGCATCCCTATTTTGTCTCATAATTTGCTGCTATTCATTGATATATTTCATATTTGGACATAATACTTATGTTATTTCATCTATTTTGCATGTTTCATCATTATTGGAGGATCGAGCACCGGAGCCAGGATTCTGCTGGAAAAAGCACCGTCAGAATGCAATATTTCGGAAGATCAACTGTGGAAGGAAATTATACCAAAAATCCTATTTTTCCAGATGACGAAGGAAGCCAGAAGGGGGAGTCGAGGGGACCCAAGGTGGGCCCAGACCACAGGCCGGCGTGGCCCATGGCCTGGCCGCGCCGCCTGGTGAGGAGGGGGGCCCACAGCCCCTCTCGCCTCCTTTTCTTCGCGAAATCCTTCGTCCCGAAGACCTAAGCCACAGAGGGTACCTCACGAAGAGTTACAGCCGCCTCTGCGGGGCGGAGAACACCAGAGAGAAAAGAGCTCTCCGGCGGGCTAAGATCCGCCGGGGAAATTCCCTCCGGGAGGGGGAAATCGACGCCATCGTCACCGCCATCAAGTTGGACATCATCTCCATCACCATCATCATCATCTTCACCATCATCACCGCCGTCTCCACCGCTGGACATCGTCACCGCCGTAGCAATTTGGGTTTGATCTTGATTGTTTGATAGGGGAAACTCTCCCGGTATTGATTTCTACTTGTTATTGATGCTATTGAGTGAAACCATTGAACCAAGGTTTATGTTCAGATTGTTATTCATCATCATATCACCTCTGATCATGTTCCATATGATGTCTCGTGAGTAGTTCGTTTAGTTCTTGAGGACATGGGTGAAGTCTAAATGTTAGTAGTGAATTATGGTTGAGTAATATTCAATGTTATGATATTTAAGTTGTGGTGTTATTCTTCTAGTGGTGTCGTGTGAACGTCGACTACACGACACTTCACCTTTATGGGCCTAGGGGAATGCATTTTGTACTCGTTTGCCAATTGCGGGGTTGCCGGAGTGACAGAAACCTAAGCCTCCGTTGGTATATCGATGCAGGAGGGATAGCAGGATCTCAGAGTTTAAGGCTGTGGTTAGATTTATTCTTAATTACTTGCTTGTAGTTGCGGATGCTTGCAAGGGGTATAATCACAAGTATGTATTGGTCCTAGGAAGGGCGGTACATTAGCATAGGTTCACCCACACAACACTTACCAAAACAATGAAGATTAATTAGCCGTATGTAGCGAAAGCACTAGACTAAAATCCCGTGTGTCCTCGAGAACGTTTGGTCATTATAAGTAAACAAACCGGCTTGTCCTTTGTGCTAAAAAGGATTGGGCCACTCGCTGCAATTGTTACTCTCGTACTTTATTTACTCGTACTTTATTCATCTGTTACATCAAAACCCCCTGAATACTTGTCTGTGAGCATTTACAGTGAATCCTTCATCGAAACTGCTTGTCAACACCTTCTGCTCCTCATTGGGTTCGACACTCTTATTTATCGAAGATACTACGATACACCCCCTATACTTGTGGGTCATCAAGACTATTTTCTGGCGCCGTTGCCGGGGAGTGAAGCGCTATTGGTAAGTGGAATTGGTAAGGGAAATATCTACTGTTTGTGCTGATTTTATTTCTGCCTGCTGCCATAATTCATTATGGAGAGATCTCCTCTTGAATGTTTATTTGGAAAATCTGCTACTACTGCAAAGGTAGTGGATGAGGCGCCAGGTAAGGAAGAGATACCATACAAAATACCTATGAAAATTATTGAACGCGTAGTGAGTAACCGTTATACAGGGGATGGAACTGTCCACCCTGGAGATCATTCTTGTTCTTACATGAATTATGCGGTTTATTCAAGTGTGCAGGTATTGCTATGGATGAAGTGAGGAAGAAACTATTCTCTATATCGCTGTCTGGTAAAGCGGCGCATTGGTATAAATTACTGGATAATGGGGATTCTCTTGAATGGAATGATATTGTGCCCCGGTTTTATTCTAAGTTCTATCCTCCAAGTGAAATTCACAAGGATCGGAATCGCATATATAATTTTTGGCCTCATGATGGAGAGAGTATTGCCCAAGCTTGGGGGAGATTGAAGTCTTTAATGCTCAAATGCCCCATTCATGAGCTTCCTGGTAATGTTATTATTGATAATTTCTATGCAAGACTTTCTTTTGAAGACAAGACCTTGCTGGATACTTCTTGTTCTGGATCATTCACGCGCAATAAAGAAGAGTTTAAAAGGGACCTTATTAATCGGATCCAGGAAAATACTGAAGGATGGGAGATCGACAAAGGTAGAGAATCAGGTATAAATTATGATTATAAATGCATTGAAGCTTTTATGGATACTGATAAATTTCGTAATATGAGTGCTACTTATGGTCTTGATTCTCAAGTTGCTGCAAATCTTTATAAAGCTTTTGCCTCTCATTATGAATTGCCTAAGAAGAATTTTGATAAGTATCATGAACCGTATAAAGATAAAATTGATTCATCTATCAATAAATGCGTTGTAGTTGAAACTGTTGATCATGTTATTCCTGAAGCTTATATTGAAAAAACTCCTTTCCCTGCTAAAATGAAGGAGTACTCTGTTATAAATAGTGCGGTTCATAAAAGTGAAAAGAAACCTATAGAACCTGAAGAACAAATAAAAGTTGAACCTGCTGTTGCAATTGTTAAAGATCTTGTGACTGAAAATTTGGAGGAAGGTCATATTATTTTCTGTGAAGATGCTTCTAATATTGTTTCACATCCTAATAAACCCAAACAAGCTAGTGTTCCTATGCTATCTGTTAGAACTGGTGATCATTGTTATTATGGTTTATGTGATATTGGTGCAAGTGTTAGTGCTATTCCTTATGAGCTTTACACGGAGATTATGCACGAAATTGATTCTTGTGAACTTGAAGATATTGATGTGGTCATTCAGCTGGCTAGTAGAGAAACTATTTCTCCAATTGGTATTGTTCGAGATGTAGAAGTTCTATGTGGTAAGATTAAATATCCTGCCGACTTTTTGGTACTTGGTTCTGCTGCTAGTAATTATTGTCCTATCATTTTTGGTAGACCTTTTCTAAATACTTGTGGAGCTATTATAGATTGCAAGAAAGAGAAAATTTTGACTAAATTTGCTGGTGAATCTTATGAGTTTAACTTCTCTAAATTTACCAAAACTCCTTATAAAGCTGACTTGCCTAATAATGATTTTAAAATGGAACAGTGTGCATATATTGTTCTTGTTCCTAATAATCCTTTGCAGCAACATTTGGAGAATAGCGAGAGTGAAGTTTTTAGGAAAGAAAGAGATGAGCTTGAGGAAATTTTTCTTCGCCAACCTATTCTTAAGCATGATTTACCGGTGGAAGATCTGGGTACAACACCGCCACCAAAGGAAGATCCTGTCTTTGATTTCAAACCTTTGCCTGATAATCTTAAATATGCTCATATTGATGATAAGAAAATATATCCTGTTATTATTAGTTCTAAGCTTACAGAGTTTGAAGAAGAAAGATTATTGGAAATATTGAAGAAACACCGAGGTGCTATTGGCTACACTCTTGATGATTTGAAGGGGATTTCTCCCTCTATTTGCCAACACGCCATTAATATGGAAGATGATGCGAAGCCTGTTATTGAACCTCAGCGTCGTATAATTCCTAAGATGAAGGATGTGGTAAGAAATGAGGTATTAAGACTTCTTGAAGCTGGTATTATATATCCTATTGCTGATAGTAGATGGGTTAGTCCTGTGCATTGTGTTCCTAAGAAAGGAGGAATGACTGTTGTGCCTAATGATAATGATGAGCTCATACCTCAAAGAGTAGTTGTAGGGTATAGAATGTGCATTGATTATCGAAAAGTTAATAAAGTTACTAAGAAAGATCATTACCCTTTGCCTTTTATTGATCAAATGTTAGAAAGGTTATCTAAAAATACTCATTTTTGCTTTCTTGATGGTTATTCTGGATTTTCACAAATTGCTGTTAAAACTAAGGATCAAGAGAAAACCACTTTCACTTGTCCCTATGGAACTTATGCTTATAGACGTATGCCTTTTGGTTTATGTAATGCTCCTGCTACTTTTCAAAGATGCATGTCTGCTATTTTTCATGGCTTTTGCGAGAGTATTGTAGAGGTATTCATGGATGATTTTTCTGTCTATGGGAATTCTTTTGATAATTGCTTGCGGAACCTTGATAAAGTTTTGCAGAGATGTGAAGAAACTAACCTTGTTCTTAATTGGGAGAAATGCCACTTTATGGTTAATGAAGGAATTGTATTGGGACATAAAATTTCCGAGAGTGGTATTGAAGTTGATAGAGCTGAAGTTGAAGCAATTGAGAAGATGCCCTATCCTAGGGATGTTAAAGGTATTCGTAGTGTTCTTGGTCATGCTGGGTTTTATAGGAGGTTTATTAAAGACTTCTCTAAGATTTCAAAGCCTCTTACTAATCTTCTTCAAAAAGATGTACCTTTTGTTTTTGATGATGATTGTAAGGAAGCTTTTGAAACTCTAAAGAAAGCCTTAACAACTGCTCCTATAGTTGAACCTCCTGATTGGAATTTACCATTTGAAATTATGTGTGATGCTAGTGATTTTGCTGTAGGCGCTGTTCTTGGACAGCGAGTAAACAAAAAAATTGAATGTTATTCATTATGCTAGTAAAACTCTTGATGCTGCTCAAAGAAATTATGCTACTACTGAAAAAGAATTGTTAGCTGTAGTCTTTGCTTGTGATAAGTTTAGATCTTATATTGTTGATTCAAAAGTTACTATACATACTGATCATGCTGCAATTAGATACCTTATGCAAAAGAAGGATGCTAAGCCAAGGCTTATTAGATGGGTACTTCTGTTGCAAGAATTTGATTTACATATTGTAGATAGGAAAGGTGCTGATAATCCTGTTGCTGATAATTTGTCTAGATTGGAAAATATTGCTTATGATCATGTTCCTGTTAATGATAGTTTTCCAAATGAACAATTGGCTGCAATAAAGGTGAGCTCGCGAGACAGTCCTTGGTATGCTGATTATGCTAACTTTATTGTTTCCAATTACTTGCCTCCAACCTTTTCAGCTTAGCAAAGGAGGAAATTCTTTTATGATTTGAGGCATTATTTCTGGGATGACCCACACTTATATAAAGAAGGAGTGGATGGTATTCTGCGAAGATGTGTTCCCGAATATGAACAACAAGAGATTTTGAGTAAATGTCATGGTAGTGCTTATGGAGGACATCACGCCGGAGAAAGAACCGCGCAAAAGGTTCTACAATCAGGTTTTTATTGACCAACTCTCTTCAAAGATGTAAGAAAGTTTATTTTATCTTGTGATGAATGTCAAAGGGTTGGTAATATCTCTAGACGCAATGAAATGCCGATGAATTATACTCTTGTTATTGAACCATTCGATTGTTGGGGATTTGACTTCATGGGACCTTTTCCCTCTTCAGAAGGTAACACTCATATACTTGTTGTTGTCGATTATGTTACTAAATGGGTGGAAGCCATACCTACAAAAAGTGTTGATGGTGAGACCTCTTTAAGAATGCTTTTAGATATTATTTTTCCTAGATTTGGAGTTCCTAGATATATTATGACTGATGGAGGTTCTCATTTATTCATGGTGGTTTTAGAAAAACTCTTGCTAAATATGGTATTAATCATAGAATTGCTTCCGCTTATCATCCTCAAACTAGTGGGCAAGTAGAATTATCAAATAGAGAGATTAAATCTATCTTGCAAAAGACTGTTAATAAAACTAGAAAGAATTGGGCTAGTAAATGGAAGGATGCACTATGGGCTTATAGAACTGCTTATAAAAACCCCATGGAAATGTCACCTTATAAAATGGTTTATGGGAAAGCTTGTCATTTACCTTTAGAACTAGAGCACAAAGCTTATTGGGCAGTTAGAGAATTAAATAAAGATCCTAAACTTGCCGGTAATAAGAGGTTGCTGCAATTGAGTTCTCTAGATGAATGGAGAAGTGAAGCCTATGAAAATGCTAAACTCTTTAAAGAGAAAGTTAAGAAATGGCATGATAGAAGGATTATCAAAAGAGAATTTAATATTGGGGACAAAGTCCTATTGTATCGGTCTCATCTCAGATTCTTTGCAGGGAAATTACTCTCGAAATGGGAAGGACCATATGTTGTTGAGGAGGTGTATCATTCAGGAGCAATTAAAATTAGCTCTCTCCAAGGCAATGCCACGCAAGTGGTGAATGGACAAAGACTCAAGCATTATATCTCAGGTGATTCTTATAATGTTGATGTTGATATTATTCGAGTGGAAACACCGGAGGCTTTCATCAAAGGACAAATCGACAGTTCGCCAGAACTCGACTTTGAATAGGTAACGGTACTGGTAATGAAAAGTTCGCAATTTACTTTCCGAACAATATTTATGCTATTTTTGGAAAATATGAAAAATTACGAGATCGAAACGGAGTGGAGGAGACGCACGAGGGCGTGCCGCCATAGGCCGGCGCGGGCCCCAGCTAGGCCGCGCCGCCCTATGTGCTGGCCGCCTCGTCGCCCCTTTTCGACTCTGGTTCGACCTGGTACTTTCCTTTTGTCGAGAAATTTTTTGCTATATAATCCCCCGGACCCCTGGAGGTCCGTATATCGTTTTCTCGATGTGTTTTGTTTTGAGCTGTTTCTGCCAGGATCTGTTTTCAGTCTAGAAGCACCATGGTCCCCAAGAACAAGGGCAAGGAGCTTTCGGATGAAGATATTCAAAATCCCGAGTGGAAAGAGGTGGACAAGAGCGTCAAGGAGGAGGATGAAGAAGAGGTGGAGGAAGACTCACGCGCACACCCGCGTGCTACCATTGCAAGCGTCAAGGTGGTGGACAACCCTTTTAGTGCAAACAAGAGCGCAAGAATTCGCACCGGAGGAGGGGTTCCACGTCATTACCTAGCTCCGAAGACATCTTTCTCAGGCACTCACCATCCCTTCCGCAATCTAATTTTCAATAATCAAATTGAAAGGACTCCCAGGGCAGCATTGCCTAGCAATTGGGATATAGATCGTTCTAACACTGCAGGAAGGATGAAGCCTGAAGGTGAAGAGTGGGGAAATAACTCCAAGAGTTGGGACTCGCCGTCGGATATACTTCTCAACCGTGTCGAGCACAATTCGGAGATGATTCGCAACCTCATGTACAAGATTGATGAGCTTCAGGAGCTTGTTGAGAAGCTTGTCAGGAATTCATCACCACCATCGCCAAAGGAGTAATTCATCATCGGTATTGGCATCCCCTTGGTTTGTTCCAATCTTGGGGGAGTGCCGCGGTATCACATTATCACTACCTTTTACTTTTTACTGCCAAGTAGTGTCATATCATGAGTAGGAAAGTTATCATATAAGATGGGTTGCAGTTTGGAAATATCTCTCCTTTAGTTGGTTATCTATGTATCCCTTGGTGTGAGTTATCGTTATGGAATATTAATGAGAAGTCTTATCATTTACATATTGCACATCTTATTTTAGTTTGCAATCTCTGCTATATGATTTACCTTGTTGTTAGTATTGGTATCACTTTGGGAGCATTGAATAAATCTATTTGGTTTTGGCAAACTTAGCATTGGTCAATAGCAACAACACTTTGAGGTTTAAATAGAAAAGAGAAATACATGTAGTTGTTTCATTGTCTTTCTTTCTTGTTAGCTCATAGCTTATTATTCTGAAGTTAAAACTGTTTGTGCTTACAAGGAAGATGCATGATTGTTTCTGTAAGGGTATTTTACCCTTATCCATTATTTTGGTATCTATGACACCGTGCTAGAGTATTTGGACTAATACATGCCTACAAGATGACTTTCAGGTATTAGCCAAAGAGGTATGATGGTGTTGCAATGGAACAAAAGGCAACGGGAGACCCCCCCAATTCGACGAAAAATCAGCTAGCTTTTCTGAGCCAGGCCGGTCACAGATCCGGTTGGACCGGCCCTGGCACCGGGCAGCCCGGTCGCCAACCGGACCCTGAACCGGTGCCATCCGGGCGACATCCAGTAAAGAAACGAAGCCATCCGGCGCGCGTCCGGTCACCAGCCCGGTTTCGGGCCGGCTGCTCCGGTCCACGGCCCGGTCTGACCGGGCGCCTGACCGAGCGGCCCGGTCAGCAACCGGGTTCTGCGCCTGTGACATCCGGGCCACATCCAAGAAGCCCGTAAGCCTGCCCGGTCAAGTCCCAGTCCCAGCTCCGGTTGGAAACCGGCCGGCCCGGTCTGTGGCCCGGTCTGACCGGGCTGTGGACCGGCCTGTCCGGCGCCAAATCCGGTTGACCGGGTTTCTCGAAGAATCTGCTGATGTGGCAAGTGACCAACAGCCGTATTTCGAAGAACACTATAAATAGGTCTTCTCCTACCTCTGAACAGTTAGGCACTACACTACAAGCTGTTCTTGAGCTCTCTCTCTCATACTCCATTGCTAGAAACACCAAAAGCCTCAGATCTCCCTCCTCCTCCACCCAAACTCAAATCCCTCCGGGGAATCATTAGAGGAGGACCCGATCTACCGTTCTACCAAGCCAAATCTCATTCCCCCATGTATTCATTGAGAAGCTTGCTTCCTAGGGTTCCTTGGAAACCCTAGGTAGGCAAGAGGAGTCCGGAAGCATCCGGGCTGTGGATTTGCTCCGGGCAAGATTGTGAAGGTTTGGAGGCTACCTCAAAGTCTACCACAAGTGAGTGAGCTATTCCTTCGTGGGATAGGCTCCGGAGAATAGGGTGAGCCTTCGTGGCGCGGGGAATCCTTCGTGGGACCTCCACTCCTCCAAACGTGACGTACCTTGTTGCAAAGCAAGGGAACACGGGAATACATCCTCGTCTCCGCGTGCTATCGGTTATCTCTAACCGAACTCCTTACTTGTGATTTAACTGCCTGTGAGAGCCTTCGTGCTCGAGTTAGTTGTATCCTCATATAGGTTGTTTCACCTAGTTTGCATTAGGCTCATCTATATATTCCGCAAAGCCTAATATTGCAAAGAAAGAATTAAAATTTGTAGAAACCTATTCACCCCCCCCTCTAGGTTTACCATCTCTATACTTTCAATTGGTATCAGAGCCTGGACTCTTATTAAGGGCTTCACCGCCTTAAGAGTGAGATGGATAAACTCTTCGAGGGTCTAGATGAAGACTCTAACCTTTCGGTTAAAGAGATGAAATCTAGATTCTTGGCATATGAGGCCGAGAAGAAGAAAAAGGAGGATGAGCTACAAAACCAAATGGCAGAAATGACTGCCATGCTTAAGAACCTAACTGCGGGTGGAACTTCTAGTGGGGCTTCGGTCTCTAAGGAGTCCTACCATGATGTTAACTATAACTATCCTAGAAACACTTCACCCATGCCTCATATAAACCATAGTGGGACCGTTCCCCATTACGATGGAACTCACTTTCCACATTGGAAATCTGCTATGGAATCTCATATTCGCAGCTGCAGTGTGGAGCTATGGGAGCTCATTGTTCATGGACATCCGGAGCCACAAGATCCCACTC
Source organism: Lolium perenne (assembly GCF_019359855.2). Taxonomy (NCBI): domain Eukaryota; kingdom Viridiplantae; phylum Streptophyta; class Magnoliopsida; order Poales; family Poaceae; genus Lolium; species Lolium perenne. Next base: position 145,255,574 of record NC_067250.2, on the reverse strand, counting down.
GGTTGACCTCCACCGAGTTCTACAACCGTCAACTCAATGCATCCGCACGTGACAAGATTAGAAGTGGCATCAACCGCAAGCTTCTTGATCAAGTCGATGACATTGTCTCCGCTAAAGAGTTGTGGGATCGGATCGTAGTACTACAAGAGGGAACCGATTTGATCCAATCAGCTCTCTATGAGACCGCAAAGCAAGAGGCCTACCAATTCATGATTCGAGATGGAGAATCCATATTTGATGCCTATGCTAGGCTTGGTGCTCTGAAAGTAAGGGTCAAGGGACTTGGTGTTGAGAAGTACAATGACGGTTTTGAGATGAACGAAGCCTTCATAAAATCCAAGGTCATTGCTATGATTGCCGTCAAACAAGAAGACACCAACCTTGGACTCAACTTGCAAATCATGACCAAGAGTGCCGATCTCAACTCCGATGATCTAGTCTCCTATGTGGCCGCCTAATGAAAGCATGGCCAAAGCCGGAAAGAGGCTCAAGGCAATGAACCGTGTTGATGAAGCCTCACACAACCATGAAGCGTCACACAACCTTGCTCTCAAAGCTAGAGCCGACCATGAAAGCAAAGAAGACTATGAGATTGAAGAAGATGAAGAGATGACTTCAACTAGTGACATTGCTACCGACTTTGCTTTCTTTGCCAAGAAGTACAAGGCAAAGTTCCCAATGCTCCTCAATGACAAGAAGAAGAAGAGAACTTGCTACAATTGTGATGAAGATAACCACTTTGCAAATGAGTGCCCTTATGAGAAAAGGGTAGACAAGCCAAAGTTCATCAAAGGGGTCAAGCCAAGATTGAAGCCGAACCCAATCAACGATCGGTACAAGAAGAACAAGGGAAGAGCTTTTGTTGGGGCCGAGTACTTGTCCGATGAAGAAGAGGAAGATGAGGAGAAGGAGGCCGGAGTGGCCGGTTTAGCATACTCTAAGCCCGGGTCACTCTTCACATATGACTACTCCAAAGATTACTCCACGGAGAATGATGTTGGCTCTTCCTTCATGGCAAGAACAACTCAAGACGATGACTCCGATGACTCTCCCTCCTCTCCAATCATTGGCTCTTGTCTTATGGCAAGGGAAACCAAGGTAATGGAACCTCCACCTTCCCTATCTAGTGTTCTTGATGATGAAAACGAAGATCAAGAAGAATTAACTATGCTTAAGGAACTCTATGATGTTAGATGCACCCTTCGTGGTGAAGCTCTTGTCAAGTTTGATTTCTTGATGGACTCACTCAAAGAAAAGGATGAGTCCATTGAGGAATTAGAATATCAATTGAATGAGAAGGAACGGAGATTCAATCTCCTAAGACAAGAGCTAAAAACCGAAAGGTGCATATCTCAAGGCCTTAAGCAACAAATTGAAACTTATGAACTTGATAAAGTTAAGGACCTAGAAACTATTGATAGGGCTCAATTATTGACCCAAGAGCTCAATGCTTCAAAGGAGGAACTTGAAGTTGCTCATGCTTCTCTCACTAGGGATCTTGACCACCTTGAAAGAGCTAACAAGCTTGTCAAGGATGAGCTCAAGAAACTTGGAGAGAATCATGATCTACTTCAAGAATCCTACAAAAAGGCTCTTGGATCAATGAAGGATCCCATTGATGTTGAAAAGCTTGCTTGTTCCTCCATTTCCTTTACTAGTGAGCATGCTAAACTTGTTGAGGAACATGTTCGTTTACAAGAGGAACTTTCTTTGCATGTTGAGACCAATGCATATCTTGAGTCCTTGTTGACCAAATATGGTCTTGACTATCATCCTAATGAATCTTCTTGTGAGCAAGCATCTATTCTTGAGGAAAATGTTAGGCTAACAAAGGAACTTGCAAAGTTCACCACCGCCAAGAACAAGATGGGATTGGATGACCTCTTGAGTAAGCAAAGGTCAAACAATCAAAAGTTTGGACTTGGATATGTTTCCAAGTCTCACAAGAAGAAGAACTACAACAAGGAGAAACCCGCTCAAGATAAGAACAAGAAGGTCACTAATAATGGCAAAGCCTCAAAGGGCAAAGCCACTAGTGGTGACCGCACGGGGCCAAACGATCACTATGCATTATTTGTTGATTATTATGGTGATGTCTATGCTAACTATGTTGGCCCTCCTAATGGCTATGCTTATAGAGAGTACTCAATTTGGGTACCAAAAGATATTGTTGCCATTGCAAAGGAACCCATTAATCGATGGGTTCCTAAATCCTCTACTTGATTTTGTAGGGGTATTCCTCCTGGTCCAAAATGGGTGTTTGATAGTGGATGCACCAATCATATGACCGGAGGAAAAGGTGTGCTTGATCAATTCATTGAAGATATCCACAAGAAGTCAAGCATTACCTTTGGTGACAACTCAAAGGGAAAGGTACTTGGGTATGGCAAGGTAGCAATCTCTAAGGACTTGTGCCTTGAGACGGTTATGCTTGTTGAACACCTTGGCTATAACTTACTCTCTATATATCATCTTGCCGATGCCGGGTACAATTCATATTTCACTAAATATTATGTGCAAGTCTTTAGGAGTGACAATCTCAAATTGGTCCTTGTTGGATTTGTGGAGAACAACCTTTACGTGGTTGACCTCTCGAAAGAGAGCCCCTCCTTCTCCACATGTCTAATGGCGGCCAAGCATGACGAAGGATGGTTGTGGCATCGCCGCCTTGGTCATGTTAACATGAGGAATCTTAAACAACTCCTAAAGGGTGAGCATATTGTGGGACTAACCGGTGTCTCTTTTGAGAAAGATCGTGTTTGTAGTGCATGTGTAGCCGAAAGCAACTCAAGAAGAAGCATCCCATCAAGAGTATTGTTACCACATCTAGACCTTTGGAGCTCCTTCATTTGGACCTCTTTGGGCCATCACACTATGATACTCTTGGTGGAAGCAAGTATGGACTTGTCATTGTTGATGATTACTCAAGATACTCTTGGGTCTTTCTCCTTAAGTCTAAGGACGAGACCCATAGAGAGTTCATCACCTTCGCCAAGAAAGCTCAACGTATGTATGAATCCGAGATCAAGGCAATTAGGACCGACAATGGCACCGAGTTCAAGAACTACACTATGCAAGAGTTTGTGGATGATGAGGGCATCAAGCATGAGTTTTCGGCGCCATACACCCCTCAACAAAACGGTGTTGTTGAAAGGAAGAACCGGACTATCATTGAGATGGCAAGAACCATGTTGAGTGAATTCAACTCACCCCACAACTTTTGGGGAGAAGCCATCTCTACGGCCGTCCACTACTCCAACCGGCTCTTCCTCCGTCCCCTCCACAACAAAACCCCATACGAGCTCCTTACCGGTAACAAGCCTAATGTCATGTATATTCGTGTCTTTGGATGCAAATGCCTTGTTAAGAACAACAAAGGAAAGCTCGGTAAATTTGAAACTAGAACCATAGAGGGTATATTTGTTGGATATGCGGAGAACTCTCACGCCTATAGATACTACAACCGGTCCTCGGGGACTATTGAAGTATCTTGTGACGTGGTGTTCTTGGAGGATAATGGCTCCCAAGTGGAGCAAGTTGTTCCATGTGTTGCAGGTAATGATGTTGATCCATCTAGTGCCATCAAGCATATGGGCATTGGACACATCCGGCCCATGGAGATTCATAATGATGATCAAGATGATGGAGTAGATGTCTCAAGCACGCCACAAGTAGAGCCTAGCTCAACTCAAGCCGAACCATCAAGTGCAACTCAAGAACCACCCTCCACTCAAGATGAGTCTCAATCCGAAGAACAAGAAGAAGATCCTCATTCCATGGAGCAAGATCATGATGACGATCAAGAAACATCCTCAACTCATGATCAAGCTCAAGTGGTCCCTCATGATCAAGTACTAGCAAGAGATGAATTCATTGATCATGAAGGAACCGTTCGGAAGATCAAGGCCGCTACAAGGGCAAGTGACATGAAAGTGGATCAAGTCCTTGGTAGCATCTCAAGAGGAGTGGTAACTCGTAGACACCATGCATTACTTATCACTTATTGTCAACATCATGCTTTTGTGTCTAGTTTTGAACCACTTAAGGTACATGAAGCCTTGGTCGATCCGGATTGGGTAATTGCCATGCAAGAAGAATTGGAGTGTTTCACTCGTAATGAAGTATGGTCTCTAGTTGAGAGACCCAAGAATCATCACATCAATGTCATTGGGACCAAATGGGTATTCAAGAACAAGCAAGATGAGAATGGCATTGTTATACGAAACAAAGCAAGGTTAGTGGCGCAAGGGTTTGCCCAAATAGAAGGTATGGATTTTGAGGATACCTTTGCGCCGGTAGCCCGTCTTGAAGCTATTCGTCTTTTGCTTGCATTTGCATCTTTCCACAATTTCAAATTATATCAAATGGATGTGAAAAGTGCATTTTTGAATGGTCCCCTAAAAGAAACCGCATATGTGGCTCAACCACCGGGTTTCGAAGACCCATGCCGACCCAACCACGTGTATTTACTCCATAAGGCACTCTACGGTCTCAAGCAAGCTCCACGTGCTTGGTATGAGTTCCTTAGGGATTTCTTACTACATGATGGGTTTTGCATGGGTACGGTCGATTCCACCCTTTTCACCAAGCGGGTTAAAGGGGGTGGCCTCTTTATATGTCAAATATATGTTGATGATATTATTTTTGGTGGAACTAACCCCAATCATAACAAAGCTTTTGAGCTATTGATGACTAGGAAATTTGAGATGTCCATGATGGGAGAGTTGAAGTTCTTTCTAGGCTTCCAAGTGAGGCAACTTGCAAAAGGCACCTTCATCTCTCAAGAAAAGTATGTGAAGGACATGCTCAAGAAATTCAACATGACCAATGCAAGTCCAATGAAGACACCCATGCCCGTAAAGGGGCAACTTGGTTCATGTGACGGTGAGAAGGATGTGGACATAAAGGTATACCGCTCCATGATAGGATCCTTGCTCTACCTTTGTGCCTCTAGGCCGGATATCATGCTAAGTGTAGGGATGTGTGCTCGTTTTCAATCCGCTCCCAAGGAGAGCCATTTAATGGCGGTCAAACGGATACTAAGATACCTTGTTCTCACTCCTACTCTCGGGCTATGGTATCCAAAGGGGTCAACCTTTGAACTCATTGGCTATTCGGATTCCGATTTGGCCGGTGATAAGGTTGATCGGAAGTCTACCTCCGGGGCTTGCCAATTTATTGGCCGGTCATTGGTGAGTTGGTCATCCAAGAAACAAAACTCCACCGCCCTATCCACCGCCGAAGCCGAATACATATCCGCGGCATCTTGTTGCACTCAATTGTTATGGATGAAGCAAACCTTGAAAGACTATGGTGTGTCTCTTGGTATGGTGCCTCTTCTTTGTGACAATGAAAGTGCAATAAAGATCGCCAACAACCCGGTTCAACATTGTCGCACCAAACATATTGACATTCGCCATCACTTCCTACGTGATCATGTTGCCAATAAGGATATTGATCTCACTCATGTGGGAACAACCTACCAATTGGCGGATATTTTCACTAAGCCTTTGGATGAAGCCCGCTTTGTTAACTTGAGAGGAGAACTTGGTATTCTTGATCCTAAAAACTTGGATTGATTAACTTCTTGCACTATATTCTTGCATTTATCTTGCTATCTAGCTTAGAGGCATAGCATATATGGGGATAGTCATTCTACCATATCTTGGTATGATGCATACCTATGTGTGCAACATAAATAGACCCAATGTCATTATATGGACCCAAGCATGTCTCTTCGAGGTCTCATGACATTTGCGCTTTCACATAGGGGGAGTAATCCCCCGCCCCTCATTGAGCCTTCATTACAACTTGATTTGACTATATAAGGCCAAATGATCTTATTGCAAAAACTATTTCAAAATGCTCTTATGATTCTTGATATACTTCGAATCATGCCCATTGTAGCTATTTGTATCTTGTTTGCATTTTCACTCCAATGGGTATGCCTAGAGAACTTTGCGTTTTCCAATCCCATGTCTATGCTCATCTCATCATCATCTATCTATCTATATGTACATGTCATCATATGAGCACTCACACACATTTACACAAAGAATAGGGGCAAAACGAGGCAAAATGACACATTTTTGGGAAAATTGTCTCTGGCCGGTCACTGGCCCGGTCGGACCGGCCTGTGCGCCGGGTCGTCCGGTCACTGGCCCGGTCGACCGGGTGCCCGACCGGCCGTGCGGGCTGTTATGTTTTGAAGAGGATACCCCTTGGGGATCTTCTTCCTCATTATCCCCCACCTCTCAAACCTCCATGGCCGCCGCCTCCACCATCTCCACCACATCCTAGGCACTTCCCACCACTAGATTCTCCCCAAACTTCACACAAACATAGATCGGGATCTCACAAGCATCTTCACCAAAGCATTTGGTCCCTCTCAAGCTAGTTTGGGAGATCGTGGGGATTTGGTCCTCAAGCCTTCTTCACGAGTTCCTCTTGCTCACTTGGGCCAAGAGGACAATGTCTTCGGGTAAATCTTTCTCCCTATCCCTCTCCCTCTTGCTTTCCCTCCCACATTGCTCATTTTTGGGAAAGTTGAGAAAAGTTAGGGTTAGGGTTAGGGTTAGTAAGTCCTCATGCCACCTAGAGTGTCACACCCCTCCTATGCACATTGTTCACTCTCCTGGTATAATCTATGTTCAAGTTTGTGAGTTTTGCATGATTTTATGTCGAATTTCTGGGCAAACATTACAACTCAGCATGACCCGGTCCACAGCCCGGTCGACCGGCCTCTCGACCGGCTGGTCCGGCGCACAGCCCGGTCAACCGGATGGCCAACCGGCTCGTCCGGTCTGTCGTCCGGTCGGACCGGCTCCTGCGCCGGCTCGCTCAGCTTTTTCGCATGATCTCGTCGAGACACTTGAACCTAGGCTATGCTTTTGGCTTCCTCACATATGCTGATGACATGTACACTTACCTCTTTGCTATCCTCTCCCTATTATGCTGATTCACAGGTGATGAATGGACTGAAGCGAACCCTGGCCATGTTGCCAAGAGAGGGAGGAGCTCCGGGGTTCCACCCCGGCGCTCTACTGGTCGTGCTCCTCTGACTAGGGGTGGCAGCTCAACTGGAGGCCGAATCAAGAAGTCTGCCAATAAGAGGAAAGATAAAGAGGCAGCACAGGATGGTGATGAGGTACTGCCAGATTTCCATACTGGTAGTGTGCATATTGGGGCATGGAGAAGACTCAGAGAGTCCAACCCCTATCGCTTTGAGGAACCCACTTACACAGGGGGAGATCAATTTTTCTGGACCAACACACAGCAAGTCATGTGGGATGAATTCTATGACTCCCGCGAGTACATGAAGAAAGGCACCATTGTTATGCCCAAGGCCATCAAGGATGTCATTGGAATGTATGAAGCCACCAAGTTCCGCTTTGTGGTTGCGACCTTGAGGCGTATGGGGCTGTATGATCTTATGTGCTTGACACCTACTGATGGGTGCTATTGTCCAACCTTGGTGAGACAGTTCCACTGCACCGTCTTTTTCCATGATGATGCAGCCCGGACTATGACCTGGATGACCGGCAAACAGAAATACACTTGCAACTATCTTGATTTCTGTGAAGCCTTGGGGTTTGGTGGAGGGCGTACTTCTGGCTTCAAGATATATTCTCAGCAGAAGTTCAACCGTGGGGACATTGCTGGTTGCTATCCGCCGGAACCCACACCTGGACCTCCCACCATCTCCGGGATGTACTACTCCTACCTCTTACTTGCCAAGCTCTTCCGTGAGACTCTCATCAGCAAGTCCGGCGATACAAGTGAATGCCGTGCATATCATCTGAACTTGATGTACTACTGTCTCCCTGAGCACCGGCAACCTATTGATGGCTGTGATCTCATCTACTGCGAGTTACGGCGCTGTGTTCGCGAGAGGTTGACTCCTAACCTTGCCCAGTACGTTCAGCTGCTCATCAACAAGGTTGTGCCCGCACCTCTCAATACTCTAGGTGAGCGGGTCAGGATGGAAGCGTTCAAAATCCCTGCCCAAGGTGATAACCCGGATGTTCCTGAGATGATGCCTTCTGAGCGCCGGTCCAAGGCACGCCATGACCCTGCTAGCTCCAGCTCTTCTCGTCGCCCACAGCGTGGTGTCGCACGGTTCTTCTCTCGCTTATGGCAGATGTGCAAAAATACAAATGATGTTGCACATCAAAGTCTCTCTTTGAACCAAGAGACAAGGAGGCGCCAAAATGAGTTCATGGCTGCTAGGAATGTGCCTATCCCTCCTCCTGGCCCTGAGTTGGAGCCTGTCCAAGCACCAGATTGGGAGATGCCTCTTCTCACTGATGAGATGTTCCAGAACTTTGATCCTTCTCTGTACTTTGGTGGTAGATTTGCTCATGCACCTCCTGCTGATGATGATGATGAAGAGGATGATGACGGTGCTGAGGATGATGACGGTGATGAGGATGATGATGAAGAGGATGATGATGACGAGGATGACGATGGGGATGGTGATGGCAACTCTCCATCCGTGGGGCCCCACTTCTATTGATGGGACGCTAGTTTCTCTCCTCTTTTCTTCGCCTTTTTGGTGTTCCGATGCCAAAGGGGGAGAAGAGAGTAGAGTCTAGAATTACGGGTTTCTTTCGTTGTCACAAGCCATGGGAGTTGCTTTATTTGGATTTTATATGGCTTGTGCGTATTTGCTTTGATTTCTCAAGAACCATTTGCTACTTTGAATAATTCATGTATGGATATGTATGGACGACTATTATGTGTGCTACTCTATGTTAGGATAATCATGCTTTATGGATAATCATGCTTCATGCCTATATATGTTGATATACTTGTCCATACCATGCTTGTTTCCTAAAGATATTGGGGGAGCTTCTCATATTCCACAAATGGTGCACTTTGCATTCAAACGCAAATTCTCCAAGTGCACACATTATGGGGGAGCTGTCGTAATATCTTATATGGAATCAAGGTTTAGAGCTTATCATAATATCTATGTGTGACTCTAGCTCGGTTTGTCATCGTATACCAAAAAGGGGGAGATTGTAAGGGTATTTTACCCTTATCCATTATTTTGGTATCTATGACACCGTGCTAGAGTATTTGGACTAATACATGCCTACAAGATGACTTTCAGGTATTAGCCAAAGAGGTATGATGGTGTTGCAATGGAACAAAAGGCAACGGGAGACCCCCCCAATTCGACGAAAAATCAGCTAGCTTTTCTGAGCCAGGCCGGTCACAGATCCGGTTGGACCGGCCCTGGCACCGGGCAGCCCGGTCGCCAACCGGACCCCTGAACCGGTGCCATCCGGCGACATCCAGGAAAGAAACGAAGCCATCCGGCGCGCGTCCGGTCACCAGCCCGGTTTCGGACCGGCTGCTCCGGTCCACGGCCCGGTCTGACCGGGCGCCTGACCGAGCGGCCCGGTCAGCAACCGGGTTCTGCGCCTGTGACATCCGGGCCACATCCAGTAAGCCCAGAAGCCTGCCCGGACACGGCCCGGTCCCAGCTCCGGTTGGAAACCGGCCGGCCCCGATACGTGGCGGTCTGACCGGGCTGTGGACCGGCTTTGTCCGCGCCAAATCCGGTTGACCGGGTTTCTCGAAGAATCTGCTGATGTGGCAAGTGACCAACGGCCGTATTTCGAAGAACACTATAAATAGGTCTTCTCCTACCTCTGAACAGTTAGGCACTACACTACAAGCTGTTCTTGAGCTCTCTCTCTCATACTCCATTGCTAGAAACACCAAAAGCCTCAGATCTCCCTCCTCCTCCACCCAAACTCAAATCCCTCCGGGGAATCATTAGAGGAGGACCCGATCTACCGTTCTACCAAGCCAAATCTCATTCCCCCTTGTATTCATTGAGAAGCTTGCTTCCTAGGGTTCCTTGGAAACCCTAGGTAGGCAAGAGGAGTCCGGAAGCATCCGGGCTGTGGATTTGCTCCGGGCAAGATTGTGAAGGTTTGGAGGCTACCTCAAAGTCTACCACAAGTGAGTGAGCTATTCCTTCGTGGGATAGGCTCCGGAGAATAGGGTGAGCCTTCGTGGCGCGGGGAATCCTTCGTGGGACCTCCACTCCTCCAAACGTGACGTACCTTGTTGCAAAGCAAGGGAACACGGGAATACATCCTCGTCTCCGCGTGCTATCGGTTATCTCTAACCGAACTCCTTACTTGTGATTTAACTGCCAGTGAGAGCCTTCGTGCTCGAGTTAGTTGTATCCTCATATAGGTTGTTTCACCTAGTTTGCATTAGGCTCATCTTTATATTCCGCAAAGCCTAATATTGCAAAGAAAGAATTAAAATTTGTAGAAACCTATTCACCCCCCCTCTAGGTTTACCATCTCTATACTTTCAGTTTCTATCGCATGTATATTTGTTTGTTTCCTTCAACTCTTATGCTTGCTAATTAACCTTGCTAGCCAAAGACCTGTACTGAGAGGGAATACTTCTCGTGCATCCAAACCTTAACCCAAACTTATGTCATTTGTGTCCACCATACCTACCTACTACATGGTATTTTCTGCCATTCCAAGTAAATACTTCGTGTGCTACCTTTAAACAATTCAAAATTTACTATCTCTTATTTGTGTCAATGTTTTATAGCTCATGGGGAAGTATGTGGTGTTTTATCTTTCAATCTTGTTGGGCAACTTTCACCAATGGACTAGTGGCTTCATCCGCTTATCCAATAATTTTGCAAAAAAGAGCTGGCAATGGGATTCCCAGTCCCAAATTAATTAATCTAAATAGACACTCCTCCATGGTATGTGATTGATGGACGGCACCCGAAGGATTCGGTTAGCCATGGCTTGTGTAAGCAAAGGTTGGGGGGAGTGTCATCATAATAAAACTAAAATAAAAAGGCACTCCTTCATGGTATGAGATTGTTGGCAGGCACCCGAGGATTCGGTTAGCCATGGTTTGTGAAAGAAAGGTTGGAAGGAGTGCCATACAAAATAAAAATAAAATGGGAGCCGCTCTTTGAAGGTTGTCTGGCAAGGGGGTTAGAGTACCCGCTACCAGTCGTTGACAACAACAAACATCTCTCAAAATGTTACTTTTATTCTCTTTATATGATTTCAAAACTGAAAAGCTCTAGCACATGATTTAATCCCTGCTTCCCTCTGTGAAGGGCATGTCTTTTACTTTATGTTGAGTCAGTAAACCTATTTCCCTCCATCTCAAGCAAGCATTTGAGTAGTTGTGATCAAACCTTTATATTGTGATTTGCTTCATCATGTCTTTTATTCTTCCTTGTTTAGTACAAGTTTTATCTGAATGAATATAGCTTTGCAAGTTATCAATGATCACGAGGAGACTATTATGATTGAGTATGCAAGTGTGCAATATAAACTTTAACATGAGAGCGCTGCTCAATAGATAAATATAACCTGTTAATTGTTCTCTGACCAAGAACGAAGTTTGCCATCACCAACTATGATTTCTTATGTACCTTTATTTGTGATTACCTTATACTTGTTTCAAGTTGAGTCATATGAGGAAGTTGTTTACTAGAATGTCTTGTGTGAATGAATATGATGCTTCTTGTCCGTATTTTATTTATCGACTCTTCACTCCATAAACATGTTGTCCTGTTTACTGAGTTCAATTTCGCTTGGGGACAAGCGAAGTCTAAGCTTGGGGGGAGTTGATACGTCCAATTTACATCCCTATTTTGTATCATAATTTGCTGCTATTCATTGATATATTTCATATTTGGACATAATACTTATGTTATTTCATCTATTTTGCATGTTTCATCATTATTGGAGGATCGAGCACCGGAGCCAGGATTCTGCTGGAAAAAGCACCGTCAGAATGCAATATTTCGGAAGATCAACTGTGGAAGGAAATTATACCAAAAATCCTATTTTTCCAGATGACGAAGGAAGCCCAAGGGGGAGTCGAGGGGACCCAAGGTGGGCCCAGACCACAGGCCGGCGCGGCCCATGGCCTGGCCGCGCCGCCTGGTGAGGAGGGGGGCCCACAGCCCCTCTCGCCTCCTTTTCTTCGCGAAATCCTTCGTCCCGAAGACCTAAGCCACAGAGGGTACCTCACGAAGAGTTACAGCCGCCTCTGCGGGGCGGAGAACACCAGAGAGAAAAGAGCTCTCCGGCGGGCTGAGATCCGCCGGGGAAATTCCCTCCGGGAGGGGGAAATCGACGCCATCGTCACCGCCATCAAGTTGGACATCATCTCCATCACCATCATCATCATCTTCATCATCATCACCGCCGTCTCCACCGCTGGACATCGTCACCGCCGTAGCAATTTGGGTTTGATCTTGATTGTTTGATAGGGGAAACTCTCCCGGTATTGATTTCTACTTGTTATTGATGCTATTGAGTGAAACCGTTGAACCAAGGTTTATGTTCAGATTGTTATTCATCATCATATCACCTCTGATCATGTTCCATATGATGTCTCGTGAGTAGTTCGTTTAGTTCTTGAGGACATGGGTGAAGTCTAAATGTTAGTAGTGAATTATGGTTGAGTAATATTCAATGTTATGATATTTAAGTTGTGGTGTTATTCTTCTAGTGGTGTCGTGTGAACGTCGACTACACGACACTTCACCTTTATGGGCCTAGGGGAATGCATCTTGTACTCGTTTGCCAATTGCGGGGTTGCCGGAGTGACAGAAACCTAAGCCCCCGTTGGTATATCGATGCAGGAGGGATAGCAGGATCTCAGAGTTTAAGGCTGTGGTTAGATTTATTCTTAATTACTTGCTTGTAGTTGCGGATGCTTGCAAGGGGTATAATCACAAGTATGTATTGGTCCTAGGAAGGGCGGTACATTAGCATAGGTTCACCCACACAACACTTATCAAAACAATGAAGATTAATTAGCCGTATGTAGCGAAAGCACTAGACTAAAATCCCGTGTGTCCTCGAGAACGTTTGGTCATTATAAGTAAACAAACCGGCTTGTCCTTTGTGCTAAAAAGGATTGGGCCACTCGCTGCAATTGTTACTCTCGCACTTTATTTACTCGTACTTTATTCATCTGTTACATCAAAACCCCCTGAATACTTGTCTGTGAGCATTTACAGTGAATCCTTCATCGAAACTGCTTGTCAACACCTTCTGCTCCTCGTTGGGTTCGACACTCTTATTTATCGAAGATACTACGATACACCCCCTATACTTGTGGGTCATCAATGGGTCACTTTGGGCGTGAGAAGACGCTACTCATGCTCGCTGATCACTTTTATTGGCCAAAGATGAGGCGGGATGTGGACAGGTTTGTGAAGAGGTGCATTACTTGCAACAAGTCCAAGTCCAAACTGAAGCCTCACGGTTTGTATACTCCATTACCGACACCTACTACACCTTGGGAAGATATTAGTATGGATTTTGTGTTGGGTTTGCTGCGTACTAAAAGAGGCCATGATTCTATATTTGTGGTAGTGGACAGATTTTCGAAAATGTCACACTTTATTGCCTGCCACAAAAGCGACGATGCGTCGCATATTGCTAACCTGTTTTTCAGGGAGATTGTTCGACTACATGGAGTCCCGAAGACTATTGTTTCTGATCGTGATGTGAAGTTCATGAGCTACTTCTGGAAGACACTTTGGGGAAAGCTAGGGACAAAGCTACTATTCAGTACTACTTGTCATCCCCAAACTGATGGACAAACTGAGGTGGTGAATCGAACCTTGTCACAACTATTGAGATCCATGATCAAGAAGAACCTGAAGGAGTGGGAAGAGTGTTTGCCGCATGTCGAGTTTGCTTACAACAGGGCGGTACATTCTACCACGGAGCTATGTCCTTTTGAGGTGGTGTATGGTTTTAAACCCATTACCCCACTTGACTTGTTGCCTTTGCCCATACATGAGAGAGTTAATATGGAGTCATCCAAGAGGGCAGATTTTGTGCGAAAAATCCATGTGAAGACTAAAGAGTTGATAGAGAAGAAAGGCAAGAGCAATGCTGCAAGGATGAATAAGAAGCGCAAAGAGATGTTGTTCAAGCCTGGTGATATGGTCTGGGTACATTTTCGCAAGGATAGGTTCCCGAAGCTGCGGAAGTCTAAGTTGAAGCCTCGTGGTGCTGGTCCTTAGAAAGTGCTTGCCAAGATCAATGATAATGCATACTCGATAGATCTTCCAGTTGATGAGTTTGGTGTCAGTAATTCTTTCAATGTTGCTGATTTGACACCATATGACGGAGAAGACCTTGGAGCGTCGGGGTCGACGCCTTTTGAAGGGGGGGGAGATGATGAGGACATCCCTATTACACCATTACCTCCGTCACTGATAAATGAAGATGAACCTGCTGTGAAGCTCAAGTCCAATGAAGTTCGGATTGGACCAATTACAAGGGCTCGTGCGAAGCTACTTAAACAACAGGTGAACTTGTTTCTAAACGGTACTATGATTGATGAGAACTTTATACTGCCTAAGTCCTATTACTTATGTGTCATCAGGTATCAAGAGGAGACGAGCATCGCACGAGGAGGAGAGGAGCAGCTGGACATGAAGACGGACGTCAAGATGGCCGTGAAGCTGGACATGGAGCTGGACATGAAGATATCTCATGGACGCGCGAGGGAGGAGCGGGAGGCATGCGCGAGAGGAGAAGAAGACGTCCTGGCCGGTCCAGCACTCGGTTAGACCGGCCGCCCGACCGGCCAGCCCGGTCCCTGGCCCGGTTAACCGGGCGCCAACCGGATGCGATGCTCGTACCGGAACAAAACCGGAAAACCTCGCAACTTCCCGGTTGCCGCCTGGTTGACCGGACGCCAGACTGGCCTATCCGGTCCCTGGCCCAGTTGACCGGATTCCAGACCGGATTCGTCCGAGTCTGTCTCGACCAGATCTATTCTGGGTCGGTTATTCTTGTATCTTTTCGACCAGAAGTCGTCCCGGACGCCTATATAAGTGCCCAGGACGCCCCCCCTAGCTGCTTTAGACCACGTTTAAGATAAACCCTAGTTCTTAGTTGTTTGCTCTAGCAAAACTATTGAATCCCTTCACCATATTGCTTGATATTGTGTAGATCCTGAAAAAGTCTTGTGTGATCTGCTGTTCCATTGGGAATTAGACGGTTGCAACTTACCGCTTCGTGGTCGGCGGCTACGTCCGCAAGTGTGTGGAGTTGCGAATATCTTGCAGGGTTGAGAGCTGTTGTATTGGCGACAGGGACCAATCGAGAGATCTCGTTGCGTCATACAAGTTAACCTTCACTACATCGTCGTGATCCTCCGCTGCCATCACCCTGTGATCATCATCACCGCCGTTGCTTACTGAGAAGATCGGGCCACCCCTTATCAATACGTTTGAATTTGCGTGGAATATCAGCAAGGTGAATCAAAAGTAGCAACATTGGTTGGTCTTGAAATCCGCTGCCTAAAAGCTGCACGGTGTCGTAAATCTGAAAGGAAAGGACGATGTGAGGATATGCATGGTGATTGAAAAAGATCTGTCGCCCGGGCTATCAAGAAAAATACCCATCTAGAGAGAATTTGGATGAAGACGTCGCTCCAGGGAAATATAGGATCAGTGCTTTATCAGGTTGTAGACTGCATCGGCGGCGCGGCTGGGTCGGAGCAAGGTGAGGCGCGGCGCCAGAAGTGCCCTGGATGTCAAGAGGTGGCGTCTGCCAGAGGTGGAGAGACGGCGGCGGTAGGGAAGCGCGTGCGGTGCTGGTTGCCTTCGTGTGTGGACTAAGAGGTTGCTTTGATTGCACACAAGTATGGCACTTAGAACCTTTGGCAATGGTGAAATTCGAAATTAAACTCAAACTGGATAGCCGAGACATTAAACCAAAATTAATGTGACATAAACGAGAATACCAAACACTGGTATCATCACTAACATTGCCACAAATATGGTTCACGGACTTATTACTGAAATCAGAAAGCGAAAAGCGGAACCGGCCTTCGCACTCATAGCCTTTACCAATAAATTGTCCAAATTTGGAAACAACTACTTTATTCGACTCTAAAACAGCCTTAAACCCATCTCTGCATAGAAGGGAGACGCTAACAAGATTCTTGTTCATAGTAGGGACATGCTGCACGTTCCTCAGCTGCACGATCTTTCCCGAAGTGAACGTCAGATCTACTGTGCCAACACCACGAACAGAAGCATGTGACACATTCCCCATCAAGACGGAAGAATGCTGGGCGATCTAGTAAGAAGTGAACATGGATATGTCAGCACACACATGAACATTAGCACCCGTATCAATCCACCAACATGGAGATTGAAATACCGAAAGAATAGTAAAGAGATTACCGTACCCATCAGCATTGCTAGCGGTCACCGTGTTGACTTGCTTCGCCTTTTTCTTGCGGCCTGCCCTCTCTGGACAGTCTTTAGAAAAGTGTCCAGCCTCTCCATAGGTAAACCAGCTCAGATCTGCTTTGTTTATCATCTTCTTCTTGAAGGTTGTAGTCTTCATAGGCTTATTGAAGGAGGGCTTGTTATTCCCTTTGTTCTTGTTGTATGTTTTCTTCTGCACCATGTTGGCGCTAGACTGACCCTCTCCTTTCCCAGTAGTATCCTTAGCCCGAGCTTTCTTCTCAACATCAAGAGACGCTATCAGGTTTTCAACTGATATCTCATGTCTCTTGTGTTTGAGAGTTGTGGAAAAGTTCCTCCATGAAGAGGGCAACTTAGCGATGATGCATCCAACAACAAATTTATCAGGTAAGGCACACTTAAGGAGTTCAAGCTCTTTCGCAATGCACTGTATCTCATGAGCTTATTCGACTACAGAACGGTTGTTCACCATCCTGATGTCATGGAAGCTCTCCATGATGTACAGTTCACTGCCTGCATCGGCTGCACCGAATTTAGCATTTAGTGCATCCCAGAGCTCTTTACCGTCTGTTATGTGCATATACACATCACACAGATGGTCAGCAAGAATGCTCAGAACGCATCCGACGAAGAGAGTATTATCTTCCTTGAACTTGTTATCATCTTGGTCAGATATAGTTCCTTCAGGTAAGCCATTACTAACTTGGAATACTTTCAGATGAGTAAGCCAGAGCATGGTATTAATCTACCACCTCTTAAAGTGCACACCGGTAAACTTATTCGGCAAAACCAGCCATTGTTAACTTAGGAAATCGCCTACAATTAGGATTTTCTACAAGAAGCATTATCGTGACCGTGAAAAATACGCAAGGTTGGAAGTTCTAAATTGGATTGCATCTTTGTTATGTTGCCTTGATGACGTGCAAAGCACGTGATTTATCTATACACTAAAGGTTTCTTTGATTTATAGGATAGGAAAAGATAGAAATATGAAAAGTGTAAGATTGAGATGTCATAATTAGTAAAATTCTATGAGGAGATTAGTTTTGTTTAATTGCATCAAAGAAATTTTTCATGAGGTAAGACCTAATGTTTTGTTCTATAGGATTTGCACAACAAGATACCCACTAAGTTATATCATACGAATCAAACAAATAATGTAGGAAGAATTTTCATAGGATCTAAATCCTAGCAAATCCTATGAATTAAAGGAGTCCTAAACACGTCTAAACCAAGAAAACTAATTTGAAACGAAACAAAGTACTACATCTTTTTTTTTCAGATGAAAAAATTGCAGCTATGTTTGCAATGTCCAATTCTGCAGACTATTCCATCAACATCAGATGCATTTCGGAAGGCTGGATGCAGAGAAAATAGGTCCAAGGCTGCAGTTATGCTCAGCAGCAAACCGGACTGAGATCCAGTGACATGCTGTGGGCATGTCACCGGTGAACAGTACCATGACATGCACCCTTTTTTTAACCGTTGGATCTAGATTTAATGGCCAGATGTTCACCGCTACAGGACACCCGCTACAGTGTTTTCAAACTGTTCACCCGATACAGCATCGTCTACAGTACACGTGCTACAGTCATCCACAGTGCGTATGCTACAGTGTTTAATCCTGTATGTCTATTTTAGATCTAATGGATGAGGGTGCATGTCACGGTACTGTTCACCGGTGACATGCCCACAGCATGTCACTGGATCTCAGTCCCAGCAAACCACCCAGGAGGCTCACACTGTCACACATAGCACGGATAATATTTCCAGCTCAGCTGCTCGGTCGGCTCGGTCAATGCCCCCCGATCGACAAACTGCAGCTAGCTTCACAAGTACGGCTGCTTCTGCCTCTGCTCCATTTGAACCGCCGACCGACAAGCCTGAGATTAGACGCTTCTGCTCTCCGTGGAAGTCGCCGCCCAAATCTCGCGACTGTCGCGAGCAAGCTTGCTAGGCCAAGGAAGGAGAGATGAGGGAGGCGGAAGCGGAAGCCGCGTCGGCGCGGCGTCGGACGCTGGTGCTGGTGAACCTGACGTCGATGCTGGAGAAGGCGGACGAGGTGCTGCTCCCGGCGGTGTACCGGGAGGTGGGCCAGGCGCTGGGCGTCTCCGTGACGGCGCTCGGCTCCCTCACCCTCTGCCGCGCGCTCGTCCAGGCCCTCTCCTTCCCGCTCGCCGCCTACGCCTCCGCGCGCCACGACCGCGCGCGCGTCGTCGCCGTCGGCGCCTTCCTCTGGGCCGCCGCTACCTTCCTCGTCGCCATCTCCCGCACCTACCTCCAGGTCAGCAGCGCCTTACGCCATCCTCCCCCATTCCCCTTCTCCCTCAACCCGCTCTGACAACGTGGGACCCACCCGGAGCCCAATTTCAGATTTGCACGCACCAACCTTCAAAATATATATAGCGGTTATCCGAATATTCCACTTTAATTTCGTTTCAAAAAATGGGAGAAAAATGATTAGTTTTGACTTTCGAGTTAAACCCTGCGCTTACGCCATCTAGCCCCGCATGTCAGTAACGAACTGAATCAGTGAACTGGTTTCTGGCGCGCGCGCAGATGGCCATTTCGCGGGGGCTGAACGGCATCGGCCTCGCGCTGGTCATCCCGGCCATCAACTCGCTCGTCGCCGACTACACCGACGACCACACCAGGGGCGCGGCGTTCGGGTGGCTGCAGATGACCTGCAACCTCGGCTCCATCCTGGGGGGCTCCTTCGGCGTGCTCCTCGCGCCGACCACCTTCCTCGGCGTCGTCGACGGCTGGCGCCTCGCGTTCCACATCGTGGCCGCCATCAGCGTCGCGCTCGGCTTCCTCATGTGGTTCCTCGCCGCCGACCCGGTCGCCAAGTCCAAGAACGCCGCCACGGCCAAGGAGGAGGCCAGGGAGCTGCTCCACGTCGCCAGGGCCGTCATGGCGGTGCCCACCTTCCAGGTCATCGTCGCGCAGGGGATCGCCGGCCTGATCGCCTGGTCGGGGCTCAACTTCGCAACCATGTGGCTGGAGCTCGCGGGGTTCACGCACTGGGAGACCAGCATCATCACGGGGCTATACCTCTTCGCCACCGCCCTCGGCGCGCTCTTCGGGGGATCCATCGGGGACATCGTCTCCAGGAGCTTCCCCGACACCGGGAGGATCGCGCTCGCGCAGATCAGCTCCGCGTCCGCGCTTCCGCTCGGCGCCATCCTGCTGCTCGCGCTGCCCAACGACCCGTCCACCGGCGTCGCGCACGCGGTCGTGTTCTTCATCATGGGATTCGCCATCTCATGGAATGCCGCATCCACAAACAAGTAATTGCTCATGCATCATCCTGCTGTTCTGCAACATCTCTTATACTGTAATTGCTCATTCTCCAAATGTCTTTCTGGTTTGCAGCCCCATCTTCGCCGAGATCGTGCCGGAGAAGGCGAGAACGACGGTCTACGCGCTGGACAAGTGCTTCGAGTCCGTGCTGGCTTCCTTTGCGCCTCTCGTCGTCGGTCTTCTGGCGGAGAACGTGTTCGGCTACAAGCCGGTTTCCTCTGAATCCAGCGTGGAGACGGACACGGAGAACGCGGCCGCGCTGGCCAAGGCCATGTACACGGAGCTCGCGGTGCCCATGGCCATCTGCTCCTTGACCTACGGCTTACTGTACTACACTTACCCCCGAGACAGAGACAGCGTCAAAAGGGGCCTTCTCATGGCATCGGATGACCAGTACAGTCAGGAAGCCGCCACTGACAGTGTGAGTGCGGTTCCTACACACGAAGATGAAGAGTCTAATGCTGGTTCCTTAAATCAGAGGCTCGTTTCAGCAGGACAGTAGCAGCGCCGAAGGGAGACTGTATCATACACTTGCAAAAAGCAAAGAACCTACTCCTAATTTACAATTTTTGTATTTGCCCATCGGTTTCAGTTCTCCGACAGTGGAACAAAACTGCCAAGATCCTTGTGAGATGCATCTGTTGTACTACTACACTTACCCCCAAGATCCTTTAATCAGAGGCTCATACCTACCAGAGAGTAGCAGCACCAAACTAAGAGGGATATCCAGACCACTCAAGCTCGGGCTTACTAGGGAGTTTCGGACGAATAGCGCTCGGGCTTGAGTGATCTGGATATCGCTAGATGCAGTGTGTGGCGATGCGTCCATGCAAAGTCATTCAATGAAGCAACGTTAGAACTGGATGGCTAATGAATACGTCGTAGGATACATGGCACGCGCGCGTGAACAGGGTCGTATGCATTAAATGGGGGGCAGTTGGGGGTGCTCCATTAAACATGGTGTACTGCAATTGTGTACATGTTTGGCTGGTACCAGGGCGCAGCGTGGAACAGGAATAGGATGGGAACGCGCAGGCACATCATGTACCGACCACTGTGCTACCTGGAGCTGAAACTGGAGCCTTTTGAATCCTGCAACTCTTTGACAACTTTGTATGGAGTGGAGGTGGATATGAAACTGGATAAATATAGCCATGGCTGGTACAGGATGTGAGGTCCGTCCTGTTCATCTCAGGCCTCACTTCTAGCAGACTGAATCTGCCAAACCGCGCACATGATCAAGGCCTACCGCATGGAACTGTTCCCTTTTTAGTTCGCATTTGCATGTTTCCTACGGTGGAGGTGGTTGGCTCCCCGAGCTGGGTGTATTCTTACTGCATCGTATACAGCCGGGAATATGACGTCGGGTTAAGAAGCCAACGGCCTGATGTCGTGTCGATATCCAGACCACTCAAGCTCGGGCTTACTAGGGAGTTTTCGCATCTCCAGTGGCATCTCGCTTTCCACTCAAAGCGAGTCCCCCAAAGCGGCCGATTCAGCCGGACAAAAAAACGTTTTCAGCCGCATCCACCAAAGCCGATTTTTGTCCAGCGCGGCCCGATACGGTGTTCGGCGCCCCGAGCCCGTCCCCGCCCCACAGGGGACGCTCCGGGGACACAATGAAAAGCGAGGCGAAGCGACGCGGATCCGACCCATCAGCGGCTCGGAAGTCTAAAACCCCGTCGCCTACCTTTTGTCAAGCGACGTTAATGGCGTCCCAGTTTTCCCACACGACGCAGGGACACGTCTTGTCGTGCATGGCGGCGTGGCTGTCCGCGCCGGTCGTTATTGCGTGCAACTACCCGCTGCCGCAGCTGTACATTTAGAGACCCTGCGGTTCTTCCCAATCTCTCACCGCTCCCAAAGCTTCTCCTCGCTGTCCCCAGATCTTCTCCTCGCCGCTCCAAGCAATGTTGTTCTCGTCCTCCCGCAAGATCGCCGCGGCAAAGGACTTCGGCCGCGGCAGCCTAATCATGAAGGAGGCGTGGGCGCTGTACCATGCGGGATATCCTGTCCCGCCGGACATGCGCTTGCCAAGCAGCGGCGGCTGGAAGATGGCCATGAACGACATTGGCGTCCCCCGCCGCCGACGCCGGGCACGGAGCGCTGGAAGGACGCCATCAGGGCCCAGCGGGCTGAACTCAGCGCCGAGGAGCGGGCGGATCCGACCTCGGCGGCCAAGAACAACGACGACTGGTGGGACACGTACTTCAAGGCCAAGTACGACGTGGAGATGCGCAGCACCACCGGCCTCATCGGCGGGCCGAACAGCTGGAACAGTGACGGGCGCGCCCTGTTCTGGGGCGTTCCAAGGCGCACCCTCGAGAGCGTCATCCGCGGCATCCGCAACGGCGCTCCAAGGTTGGAGGCGCCGTCCTCACCGCCACCATCTCCCGCAGCGCAATGGCAGCCGAGGAGGACCACGTACTAGTTCTCCTCGAACTCTTCTTCCTCAGGACCAACCCGATTGACGCCATCCTCGTCGTACTGCTCGGCGTCCTACACCGTCCCCAATCGCGTGAAGGAGGAGCCGGCGACGCCCGTCAATCCAAGGCGCGCCGGCCGGCGCCAGCAAGAGAGGCGGGGCGGCGCCCTCCTTATCCCGAAGCCGGAGGTGAAGGAGGAACCGGAGGAAGCGTCGCAGGCGGCGCTGCTGGCGGAGTACGAGCGGCAGCAGCGCCTCATCGCCATCTGCGACGACCCTGAGGACTGCCTAGGGCTGCGAGCGGCGTGCTTGGCATCGCTGAACGACAAGGACGCCTGGAGGGGCGACCTCGAGATGGCGATCGCCTTGTCCATCCGCGACTCCGGCAAGCCGCTCGTGGACCTCACCGACGACGGTGAGGCAGGGCCAAGCGGCCTGGTCAAGAACGAGCCCATCGCCGAGCCCGATGAGCGCGTCAAGCAGGAGGTCGTCACCGACGACATGTACAACTTCCACAAGTACTACGACGCCTCCGGCCACTGCAAGTACTTCTAGATTAGGTTTAGTTTAAATTTAGTCGAATCTCGTTCTAATCTATGTAGTATATGCCAAGTTTGAATAAATTTAATCGAATCTCGCTTAAGTTCAAAAAAATTGAAATTTTGTTTGGGGGACGTGACTGAGAAGCGACGTCCCTCCAAATGCGGCACGAACAAAACACGTCCCCCAAACGCTCAATCCGGCACGGTTTGAGGGACGGTTTGGAGGACACGATAGACTGTCATTTTGCATTTGCCCATCGGTTCCAGGTTATAGGTCAATGGAACAAATCTGCATACCCCAACTTTTATTTCGTTTATTATGCAAGCAATTCACTTGTGAGATACATTTGTTATACTGAAAAATAATGAGCATGCTTCGATTCACTTCAAATTATTACTTAAACTCAGGCGCCATATTTAAGTTACTTTTAATAGCCATCGAAGGTTTCATTACTTTTCGTCCGTTCAAAAAAGCTCTTACAAAAAACAAAAAAAGGATAGCGTTAGACACTTTGTTGCAAACAATCCCATCAGTCTATTAGTGATAACACCATCCTAAACTTCGATTGAATGAAGTCCTTCTGAACTAAAATCATGAATTCGAATAAATTGTTTCAATTTCTCATGGTGATTTTTTTTTATTCAGTGATATAAAGGGATTCCAAGGTGTGTCATGTTGCGAATGCTTTTTCTTCTTATAGTATATCCGTGTCACTTTTCAACATATTTTTGATCAATCGGTCAAAATCACTCTGTACATTACATATAATGGAACTGATCGATTATTCATCGAGGCGGATCAATTAAGATCATTATCAGCCAATCTTATACCCCATATATAAAATACTATTATCGTTAAAACGGAAATATATTTTTACATATACATATGCACACAAGAGCTATTTCGTACATTCAGTAACAAGATGTTGGTTTTACATCGGGAAAAGTTGTTCTAGAGCTATTATATCTTGTTTCAGCATTTATTTTTTAGAAGTTTTTTTGTCCATTTTATTTTTTGAGATGCTTTTTCTGCATTTTCAGAAAGTGGTGAAATGACATATGTGACTGTGGCGACATAGCATCGTCCAAAGATTCCCTACAGAAATCGGAAAGGCTGGTTTGATGTCACCTATG
The DNA here is from genome assembly GCF_019359855.2 of Lolium perenne. Classification (NCBI taxonomy): domain Eukaryota; kingdom Viridiplantae; phylum Streptophyta; class Magnoliopsida; order Poales; family Poaceae; genus Lolium; species Lolium perenne. The sequence continues at coordinate 145,231,906 of NC_067250.2, read as the reverse complement.
CAATATGCCTTTTATTTTTTTCGATAATAGGTGCTTTATATCGATAAAAAAACTTTTTCTCGTACGCGATGTTTTATCTTAGTTACTACATATTTCTACAAGTATACTGTACTTGTATCTATACCATAAATGTATGAACATGCAAACATCAATAGTTAGCCATGGCATTTTATCTTATACTATTTACTAATTGGAGACTCCCAACAAAACACCACGTTAACCCTAGAAAACAAAGATAATTACCCATCCGAGCTAACTATTAACAAACTCTAACTGTCCGATTGATGTCATGGGATGTCGTCAACATGTTTCCAACTGCAAGCCTCCTTCCTGAACTCTCCCGCAAGATAAGGGAAAAATCCCCCAGTTCAAAAGAAAAGGAAAAAATTTCTCAGGCATCACCCAGCGACCCATACGGCCATACGGCCGCTCTACCTCCTCATCGTCCGTCTCGCCGTGTCTCCTCTCCATGCCGCCTTCTTCTCTCTGTTTATCCCTAATCTCCTTCTCTGGGCCTTTGGATCTTCTCAGTTTCCATGGTCTGACCGTATTGTCCAGCAGATGAATCTCTCCCACGGTGGTGTTGCAGTACAGGAAAGTCTGTGCACGGACAACTGTTTGATTCAGATTCGGGTGCCACCGCCGTCCGTGAGGTTGCAACTAATGGGAAGTCCAGCAGCTCTGTTTCTCCCTAATCTCCTTCCTCTCTGACGCTGCAGTCCAACCGGCTGTTGTATGGAGATTCTGCCGCAGCTGGATTGCCTTCCTCTTCCTGCACGAAATCCGAACCTGCCTCCAAACACCTGTTTCCTATAGATCTGTTGTGCTGATCAAACAATAAAATCATGGCTGTCTCCTGGTAACAAATGATGCCGCTCTCCAAGGATTTTACATGGAATCCACTGCTATGTCGCAGCTCCGCTCCTGTTTCTTCTCACGTGCCACCTGTGCTAACAGCAGCCACAATATGGTTCAGCCATCGATCAATTTACTGGGAAACAACATCAATTATGCGATGGCATCTCGGTTACCACCCACTCGCCGGCCGGTGCAAGGTGCACAAGCTCCAGATCCTGTTCACTTCCCCTTGGATATGCAATATATGTATATCTACTGTTGTATGGATTAATATCTTATTGATATAAGTTCTTGAAGAAGCCATGTTCTGTCTTTTCTAAATAGATTCTGTTAATTAATCTGAACGACATCATTAGCTTTTTAACTGTAATATTTAATATTTTGTTTCTACTCATTCTGTAGGCTCCTCATTTTCCCTGGGCTCGGATCACTCCAATGTTGTGTCAAACTAGAAGTGCGCATGGTTGATTGAACGACTGTATAATTCTACAAAGGTTGGCTTTTCTTAATGCTTGATTGGTGCTTGGATTAGAATTCGTCAATTTGTGTTCAAAGAAGACAACGGAGAAGAGACTTCGTGTTCTGATCATATGGTGCCGTTTTTTTATGGGATTATGCAAGTCCTCTGTAGTGCACAAGCTGGCTTGAATCTGAGTTGTTTACCCTGAACGCCCTGTAAAGTGGCTAGCACTTCCATTGATACCAAGAAATCTGTTATCTGGTATTTCAGAAAAAAAACCTTTTAAAGCAAACTCACTGTGTTTTATTTGCAGTAGAATTTTAATTCCTAAATTGTGAGTCTTTTGATACAATTTTATGTGAAAGTTTGACATAATCAAATTTATATCTCTGTATACTATCACTGTGTTATCGCACATAGCATCCTTAGTATTTTTTAGTATGATTAAGGTGCTTTGTTTCCAGTTTTCCTACAGCAAGTTATATCTGGGAGAATGTTAGAAAGGACATAATGATTCAGCGGGTTTAGATGCTGCTGCAGGAACATAAGGATGTCTCATCCACTCAATTGAAAAGTGATAATAAATCCAAAATTAGCATACGTTATGCATCAAAAACTTGCGTATTAACTGATCGAGTGAGAAGTCCTCTTGGTGTATACAGCTTTACTTAATGCATGTGTGCTTCTGTTTCTGAGTTTCCAATCAGAATGTTCATTGAACACTACTGTCACACAAAGGCTGTTAGGTATGATGTCAATGTTTAGATTTCTTTTCCTTTTGCCCGGTTTATATGCAGTAATGAGTTAGCAGACTCAAATTTGGAATAGTGCAATGGGTGATGTCAGTTGTCGCACTGCAGGGATATTACACAATGAGGGTATGATTTGTGCTCATATGTTGAGTTTAAGATATCATGAAGCTCCAACTTATAATCCATTCTTCTATGCAGGTCAAGTGCATTTTCATTTGGTCACTCAAGTGTAAGTAATTTGCAAAAAAAAAAAGAGTCCGCCTTGAGATTTCAAACCAGCACCGAATCATTGGATTGGTCAATGCAACATTTTCGTTATGGTAGAAACTTTTTAGTTGGAAATACATAATAATGGATAACACAATATATACTATATTTAAGCATTATTTCTATCACATAGTTTGATCTCCCATCTATGTTGTTTCTTTAAGGAATTTTTCATTTCATCAAAATTTGGCAACAAAGATCAATTGGTTCATTGCTTATTAAAAAATAATTCAAGAAACAAATACAAATATGTGAAAGCTTTGATCTGAAGTAGGATATTTTGGTGTCTATTCTTAGATGAATATTTTTGAAGTTCTATTTCTGGATTATCACAAGTAAGTTTGTGTGAGCAGATTGGTTAAGTATAATCCGAATACAGAATTAAGCGAAAACAAGCATATGTAAAATAAATGAAGTTACTTAACTTTGTTCCTTCGTTTCTTAGTATTTTAAAATTTTCTTATTATTAGGATGGATAAGATTCATAGGTACCATATGATCTCATGACTACGATCATGTGGAAGTTGCTAGATTACTATAACCCCACCTGCCAAACAATGCCATATGTACTACTACATTGTGATACCGTAACTTTGGAGGTAGATATATATTCGGTAAATCCGTACGCATGTGCCGCAATAGTATGCAACAATGCATCATAGTGATCCATCTTTCGGCCGAGTCTTAATGTTAATGGAATCAGCGTAGAAGCGTGTGTGTACTGTGTATGCTACTGGATATTCTTTTTCAGAATATATACAAGTAGTTAGTTTGGTCTACCATTGGTTGTCTACTGCAAATTTGTACAAATATCTTGATTATTCTTGAAAAATACAATCTAGGTATGCCTTTAGCTATTACAGGAATAAATGATGCGGAACGTAATTCTGGTACTCCCTAACTTTAAGACATCTTTTTATGGATAGAGAGAGTACATTATTATACAAAAAATTATATATACATGCTTTAACATTTTGCAGATAAAGTTTCCTTTTTCACGATCATAATATAGATAAAGTTTCCTTATTCATGATAATAATAGAATAGATTTTTATTTTTATTCTTATCTCTATGATTTTTCCATGAACCATACTATTAGCATATACTAGAATTAGATTTGCGCCTTGGCGCACGATCCCGTGAAATTCACGTTGATTTGCACTTTGTTCTATGATGATAAAAAATATGTGGCACTAAAACGTTTTTAGGTATTGTCACATCATATTAAGCATTGATAACATTTTATGTTAAACTGCAATAACACGGCATATTTGATGGCAAGCCCTTTCTAGATACAAATTTTCAGTATTTTCTTGACAACCCCCACCATATATATGATGATCTAATATATTAGACAGGGGGAGTGATAACACATTCGTTAGCAAATACACACCACCAAAATTCAGTACGCCTTGATGTTTTAATTATAGGAACAAATTCGAACAACAGCTAAAATACATAAAGAGGTCCCACTATGGTTCACAGCATGCAACTTCTAGAACAGAGGTCTCTGCACGGATGAATCCCTAATTTTTTGGCATCCTGTACAGCACGGTAGAGCACATCTGTATAAAATCGAAGGAATTGCGAGTATATATAAAAAGCATGGGATCTTGTAGAACAATTAAGGTGCTCCAGCTCTCCCAGATAAGCCGGCCTGAATGATCTCCCGAATCCGTTCATCAGGCTTGCATATATTGCCTAAGAAAGTATCTCAACACCCACTAAGCTCTCTTATTTGACTACATTTGTCATTCGCTTGTTGTAGGAGGCATTCGGTAGAGAAAGCCAGATTTCTTAACTCTAATAAATGTTATCAGTTGAGATGTTCAGTGTAAGCCTCAGATTAGTCATCAAAGCCTCTTGCTCCCAGCTAATTGATCCATAAGCATATAGCGTAATCATTGTTGCATGATAAGCATGCAACTCAAGAAGATGGGTTTCTTCCTTCATAACACCTTCCATAGGAAGTGTCGATTCTCTTCCAGGTATGGAAGCTTCACAGTCATCATTCCTACTACATATATCTTCACTGTCATACTCTTAAGGATGTGCTAGTCTATTAGGGCTACCGTAGGGACTGCAACTACAAACAGAGGATGTGGCACTATTAGTACCGTGATCTTGAATTGTTAAGGCAGAATACTGATAATCAACATTATTGTTAACCAGTGCCAAGTTTTCTTTTTACGAAAGCAATTGGTCTGTTATTTAAGGAATCATGCATACATGTTTCACCCAGCATTAAGCATGGTAAATCAAAAGCATCTACCTTATCCATCAAATGAAGAGAATCTCCAGAACCAGGATTTTGGTGTCTTCCATCCCTGTGAGAATTCTGAAATTTCTTAGTAAGTTCACTGTTGTGCATAGGGAAAGCTGATGCAGCAGATGATTTCCTCTTCATACCTCGAGACATATTGCCCTCGAACACAGCCGCATCCTTCAGTACAAGATGACTACAAGATGACTGCCCCTGGGTTTCCACCATTTGTCCGACTCCTATGTGAACCACCAGCACATCTTGCAGAATCCTGGAAATATTTACCAAGACGTTAGTCACTAATTAGTGTGTTGATAAATTCACAGAATAGACACTGAAATAGTCTTCATGCACCATAGTTGACTTTTGGCACAAAAAGAAATAAATCCGTGTCAACAATTTGGCATAAGTTATCCACAATTTTCTTAATATGCATCTCACTCTACTGATAGGGCAAAGGTGGCCGATCTTTCGATGAGAGTATGATAACGTCGATTTGTTGGTGGAGTTCGTGCTTGACGATCCGGCTACACGTGCAAAGCTCTTGCGCCAATGCAATCGCTAGGACAATCTCCGGGAGTTACTGATCTTGCGGATGCGCGATCAGCCTGACCAGCGAGGATCTTAATTCCTACCTGAAATCGAGAACAAGTAAGAACTAATGATGCAATCAGAATATTGCGGATGAAAGATGAAAGCTTTATTGAATAAGGTGGGATTCCGAATAGTCGGTATTTTTCTGGGCGTTGGCCTCAAAAGAAGTACACGAGAGTTGCAGCAGTGGCTAACTTTTAGTCTAATCAAAATCCGAGTCTAAACGTGACGGCTATGGGGGTATTTAAAGGAGGAAAAGGTGGGGTTTCGGCCAGCCATACGTATGGTGGCCGAACCAAACCATAGAAGGCCTTTCCCCCTTCAATACGGACTCTAAAAAGTGGCTGACTTAATTCCTGCGAAAATGACATGGGTCTGGCCCAAAACTAAAGGTGACGTAGCACCATAACATGCTATGGACGAAATTATGAAGTGGGAAACTCTATATTTCGTCCATGTCTTCATCTCTTCTTATGGTGGCTTCAAAGTTCTGAAATCTCCACTTGCGGCGTCATCTTCAATCCTCAAACGCTTGCTGCCATCTCCTCCATGCGTGATCATGCTCCAATGCTTGTCCTCCTCATCCATACTCGGTCCATCATTCCTAAGAGTAACAAATATATCTGATTTATGCAGCATCATATTCTCATGTATGTGAGGAATAGTTCCAAGAAACGAAAGTACCTGATAGTTAAGTTGTTTGGCACAAGCTCGAGTGATTGCTCCTTGTATTTGTGTAGCTGTAGGTACAGCGGTTGTATCAAGAGATGGGATGTCCTCATCATGCCCCCCTTCTTGAATTGAAGTCGTCCTCGACGAAAGCTCCTCTTCTTCACCAAAGTAAGGCTTCAAATCTGCAATGTTGAATGTAGGACTAACCGGACCCAATTCTGCAGGAAGCTCAAGTTTATATGCATTATCATTTATTTTCTCTAACACCTTAAAAGGACCAGCAGCGTGTGGCATTAGTTTAGACTTGCGCAATTCAGGAAAACGATCTTTGCGCAAATGCAACCAAACAAGATCACCAACATCAAACACAATATGCTTCCTTCCTCTATCCCCAGCAATTTTATACTTAGCATTCATGCGTGCTATGTTGTCTTTAGTAGTCTCATGCAATTTTAGTATCAATTCAGCACGGTCTGTAGCATCCAAATTATTTTGCACAGAAGATGATAAAGGCAACAAATCAATAGGTGCACGTGGTACAAAACCATAAGCAATCTCAAATGGGCACATCTTAGTGGTAGAATGCAGCGAACGATTGTAAGCAAATTCATCATGAGGTAAACATTCTTCCCACAATTTTAAGTTCTTCTTCAAAATAGCCCGCAGCATAGTAGACAAAGTTCTATTTACTACTTCAGTTTGTCCATCAGTTTGGGGATGACATGTAGTACTAAACAGCAATTTAGTCCCCAACTTAGCCCATAAACATCTCCAAAAGTGGCTAAGAAATTTAGTATCACGATCAGAACAATAGTATTTGGCACACCATGTAAACGCACAATTTCGCGAAAGAACAAATCAGCAACATGTGTAGCATCATCAGTTTTGTGACATGGGATAAAGTGTGCCATCTTAGAAAACCGATCCACAACAACAAAGATACTATCCCTCCCCTTCTGTGTACGAGGCAAACCCAAAACGAAATCCATAGAAATATCCTCCCAAGGTACACTAGGAACAGGAAGAGGCATATATAAACCATGTGGATTAAGTCGAGACTTAGCTTTTTGACATGTAGTGCAGCGTGCCACAAATCTCTCAACATCTCGACGCATACGTGGCCAAAAGAAGTGTGCAGCAAGTACATCCTCCGTCTTCTTCACACCAAAGTGTCCCATCAATCCTCCTCCATGCGCCTCTTGCAACAACAAAAGACGAACAGAACCATCTGGGATGCATAGCTTGTTAGCACGGAACACAAATCCATCATTGAGGACGAATTTGTTCCATGTTCTATCATCTTTACAATTCAGCAACACATCTTTAAAATCAGCATCATGCAAGTATTGTTCCTTGATGGTTTCTAATCCAAAAATCTTGAAGTCAAGTTGAGATAGCATAGTATATCGGCGCGACAAAGCATCAGCAATAACATTATCTTTACCCTTTTTGTGTTTGATAACATAAGGAAAAGATTCAATAAACTCAACCCACTTTGCATGGCGACGATTCAACTTAGCTTGACTACGAATATGCTTCAAAGATTCATGATCAGAATGTATAACAAATTCTTCAGGCCATAAATAATGTTGCCAAGTTTCTAATATCTGAACCAGCGCATATAATTCTTTATCATAAGTAGAATAGTTCAGACTAGGCCCACTCAATTTTTCACTAAAATATGCAACAGGTTTGCCCTCTTGTAATAACACACCTCCCAAACCAATTCCACTAGCATCACATTCAAGCTCAAAAGTCTTATTGAAATCAGGAAGTTGGAGTAATGGAGCATGTGTTAACTTATCTTTCAAAATCATGAAGGCTTCTTGTTGTGCATCGCCCCACACAAAGGGCACATCCTTCTTTGTAAGCTCATTCAGTGGCGCAGCAATGGATCCAAAATCTTTCACAAAGCGCCTATAGAAACCAGCGCGGCCAAGAAAACTCCTCACTTGTGTGACCGTCTTTGGCTGCGGCCAACTCTCAATTGCCTCAATCTTGGCAGGATCAACTTCAATACCCTGCGCAGTAACAACATAGCCAAGAAACGCAACTCGATTGGTGCAAAAGGTGCACTTCTCAAGATTACCATACAAACGTGCATCACGTAAAGCATTGAAAACAGCACGTAAATGATCCAAATGTTCCTCCAAAGATTTTCTATAAATCAGAATATCATCAAAGTATACCACCACAAAACGTCCAATAAAAGCACGTAAAACTTCGTTCATCAGTCTCATGAAAGTACTAGGTGCATTAGTTAAACCAAAAGACATTACTAACCACTCATATAAGCTGAACTTAGTTTTAAACCCTTTTTTCCATTCATCTCCTAATTGCATACGAATCTGGTGGTAACCACTACGCAAATCAACTTTAGAGAACATAATAGAACCACTCAATTCATCAAGCATATCATCTAAACGAGGTATAGGATGACGGTATCGAATGGTAATATTATTAATAGCTCTACAATCAGTACACATGCGTGAAGAACCATCCTTCTTAGGTACCAAGATAATAGGAACAGCACATGGACTAAGAGACTCATGAATGTAACCTTTATCTTGAAGAACCTGAATTTGTCGCTGAATCTCTTTCGTCTTTTCAGGATTGGTACGATATGGTGCACGGTTGGGCAGCGAAGCTCCTGGAATCAAATCAATCTGGTGTTCTATCCCACGAATAGGTGGCAATCCAGGTGGAACATCTTGTGGGAACACATCAATGAATTCCTGCAAAAGGTTAGCAACTGCAGGTGGCAAAGAAGGAGACATATCCTCAAATGAAAACAGAACTTCTTTGCAAATAATAGCATAGCATTGAGTAGTGTTCACATCAAGTTCAGCAATATCAGATTTGCTAGCAAGCAAACAAGGATTTTTCAAACGAATTTCAGTAGCATGGTTTGAATCAGATTTAGTATTAGTCTTATGATGCACAAAATCTGTAGCAACAATCTGATTTTCACTCTTATTTTTCTCCTCGTTTTTTACTCTACTAGCTCTAGCTAGATCATCTTTTAGTATTTGTTCAGGAGTCATAGGTTTGAGACCAATTTTCTTTCCATCATGCATAAGAGAATACTGATTAATTCTACCATTATGAACAGATTCTCTATCAAATTGCCAAGGTCTACCAAGTAACAAAGAACAAGCTTGCATAGGTACAACATCACAATCAACAAAATCAGAATATGTACCAATAGTAAAATGCACACGTGTAGTTCTTGTTACCTTGAGCTTCCGAGAGCTCTCAAACCATTGAATGTAGTATGGATGTGTGCGCTGTCTTGTAGAGAGAGAAAGCTTCTCCACCATGTCAATCGCTAGCCAGATTTTTGCAGCTCCCTCCATCAATGATGATCCTTATGGCTCGCTCTTTTACAACGCCTCTTGTTTGGAACAGATTGTGGCGTTGATCATGCTCAGATTTGCTCAATTGCACGCTCAAGACACGCTGTGCAACTAAGCTCCTGTACTGATCAGCAGTATCAGCTTCCATTACCTCCATCTCTCTCTCAGAATCAGAATTGGCGCCATCACGTGCAACAATAAGGGCCAATGTGTCTTCATCAAAATCGCTTGCAGAATCATATTCTCCATCTTCACGCACCAACATCACACGCTTGGTTCTGCATTCTCTCTCTATGTGACCAAATTTTGCGACATTGAATGTCGCGTGTCTTCCCCGTGGAGGCCATGGAAGATGAACTCCGAGGAGGACCAGAAGATGGTGGTGGAGTAGCAGCAGGTGGCGCTCGTGATGCAGGCGTGGTGTACTTGGAGGTAGTAGGTGCTGGTGTAGTCCCACGAGATGGTGGCGCTGATTGTCGCGGAGACCATGACGATGTACGACCTGCAGAAATATTAGCTCTTCTCCATGGTGGTTGACGATCCTGCAGTTCACGTTCAGCTTTGCAAGCGAGATGAAACAAGCGAGTAATAGTGTTGTACTCCTTACAATATAAAATATGCTGAATCTCTTTATTCAAACCACCAGAAAAACGTGCAAGCATAGCCTCATTATCCTCTACAATACCACAACGAATCATGCCAGTTTGCAATTCTTGATAATAGTCTTCTACAGAATTTTTTCCTTGTTCTAAGCGAGACAATTTTTTCAGCAAATCACGTTGATAATGTGGAGGAACAAAACGAGTATGCATGACAAGTTTTAAACCAACCCAAGTAGTAGGAATATTTGCTGGATGTGCTCTACAATATTCAGACCACCAAATAGAAGCAAAATCTTTGAATTCACAAGTAGCAGCACTAACACGCAAGTGATCAGGGTATTTTAAACATGCAAAGCGTTGTTCTACTTTCAATTACCATGTAAGATATGCATCAGGATTATATCTACCCTCAAATGGCGGAATATTCAATTTAAGTTTAGCAACATGATCATCATCACGTACCAGCCGTGGAGGTGGGCGAGCGTTGCGGTTCAGTTGGCGTGGACGACCAGGTGCAGGTTGTTCGACTTCCTCGCCATCCAGCACGTTCTCATCTACCAGCTCGTCCTCACCCCCTTCATAGTCTTCATATCCTTCATCAGAAGGTGCGTCAGGTGCGGCTGCTGCAGCAGGAGCGGTACCCGCAGGCACATTCGCACGAGGAACGCGGCGTGCGCGTCGTCGCCCGGTGTCGCGAGGTGGCGGCAACCGAGTCAAAAGCTCCTGGAACTTGGCGTCAAGCTTGGAGTTGAAAGCTGCCTCGAGGCCATCCAGCTTGTCCAGCGCGTCAGTGAGTTTGGCATCCACATCACCAATGCGCGCATCAGTGTCGCGTGCATGCCCTCCCAAAAGGTGGGTGAAGTGAGCATGCAACGCCTCACTAGTCATCGTGGCCGGGTCAACAGCGGCCGGATCAACAGGTCCTGACATGGTTAGTACACCAAAAAGCACAAATGTATATGCCTACAAACTATGGAATATGGTGGTTCACGCACAATTCGTCAAGCAAAATACAAAACTCTTACAAGTTCTTACCAAACAGGAGGAAGGCGATGTAACAACCAGCAAGGATCAGCGTCTCCAAAGATTGCCAAAGCGATTACCAGGTGTCGACACAGTGCACGTGGAGACAATATGTAGAGCTGTAGGAAGGCTAATATGGTAGCAAAACAGCAATTGTCAAAATAGCAATGCAATATTGAAAGTATGCTCAACGACGGTACTGTGCTGGTCCTAGGCTAGACCGTACTAGAGACGCGAGCCTAGTTCACCAACGATGTCACGGCGCGTCACACAAGCAACGAGCAGCTATAGAGTGATATATGGTGGTGGTTGGCTCCAACAAGCACAAAGGAATAGCTCAAAAGCAAGATATAAGTGAAGAACAAATAAATTTCCGGGTAGTAAACTTAAACGTAAAAAATCTCAACCCGACGTTTTTGGCAATTTTTAGAGTTCCGGAAGCCGCACAACGACGAAGATGATGTGGCTGGATATAACTTTTTCTCCCGGTGATTTTGACTGGTAAAATGTCGAAAACGGAGTTCGTATGCAAAAGTTACGCTCGGTCAAAGTTTGTTGTCGAAAACTGCCCAATTCGGACTAAAATCGACTTGACTAGTGGAAATCGGGTCAACCCGACTGGGATGCGGATTTGACTTTTTTTTTGCGATTTTTTTTTCGCAACTTTTTTTTTGCTCTTCTACTCACAAACGGAAGGCGGCGATTATCTGGACACGACTATGGACACAATAATGGTGGTGCGTGTATACGGATGTATATGGTGATGGCGGAAGTATATGGCAGGTGTATATGGCAATGGCGGAAGTATGTGGCAGGTGTATATGGCGATGATGGCGGTGATGTGCGTAAGGTGCGAGTGGCGGCGGCGTAACTAATATGACCAGAACTCGAAACTCTAAAGGAACTAGACGCTAAGACCAGCAACTCGACACGAAGATGCAGACACAAATTCAACTATGCAAAACTGAAAAGACAATGCAAGGCGTGGCAGGGGGTTTATGGGACGATATGATCTAAACCCTAACAGTATTTTTTTTGGCTTTTTCGTGGTTTATGGGTATGATGGCAGATGCAATCTACACTAGGAAAACAGTAAATTCTCACCGAGCAACCTGAAATCTGATACCACTTGATAGGGCAAAGGTGACCGATCTTTCGATGAGAGTATGATAACGTCGATTTGTTGGTGGAGTTCGTGCTTGACGATCCGACTACACGTGCAAAGCTCGTGCGCCAATGCAATCGCTAGGACAATCTCCGGGAGTTACTGATCGTGCGGATGCGCGATCAGCCTGACCAGTGAGGGTCTTAATTCCTACCTGAAATCGAGAACAAGTAAGAACTAATGATGCAATCAGAATATTGCGGATGAAAGATGAAAGCTTTATTGAATAAGGTGGGATTCCGAATAGTCGGTCTTGTTCTGGGCGTTGGCCTCAAAAGAAGTACACGAGAGTTGCAGCAATGGCTAACTTTTAGTCTAATCAAAATCTGAGTCTAAACGTGACGGCTATGGGGGTATTTGAAGGAGGAAAAGGTGGGGTTTCGGCCAGCCATACGTATGGTGGCCGAACCAAACCCTAGAAGGCCTTTCCCCCTTCAATACGGACTCTAAAAAGTGGCTGACTTAATTCCTGCGAAAATGACATGGGCCTGGCCCAAAACTAAAGGTGACGCAGCACCATAACATGCTATGGACGAAATTATGAAGTGGGAAACTCTATATTTCGTCCATGTCTTCATCTCTTCTTATGGTGGCTTCAAAGTTCTGAAATCTCCACTTGCGGCGTCATCTTCAATCCTCAAACGCTTGCTACCATCTCCTCCATGCGTGATCATGCTCCAATGCTTGTCCTCCTCATCCATGCTTGGTCCATCATTCCTAAGAGTAACAAACATATCTGATTTAGGCAGCATCATATTCTCATGTATGTGAGGAATAGTTCCAAGAAACGAAAGTACCTGATAGTTAAGTTGTTTGGCACGAGCTCGAGTGATTGGTCCTTGTATTTGTGTAGCTGTAGGTACAGCGGTTGTATCAAGAGATGGGATGTCCTCATCATCTACCGTTTCATATGGCGACAACACGTGCTCAAAGGTACTGGGTCTTGGCAAAGTGGTGGTAATACCCGACATCTCACTTGTGAATGTCCTCCTTTTCGAGACCCTTGGTTACAATCTACTTTCCATTCATCAAATTGCTCGCATGGATCTATGTACCTTTTTCGATGAACATATGGTGGTCCTCTTGTGGAGTAAGACACTCTGTGTAGCCTTTGTTGGATATGTAGAGAGCGGGTTGTATGTTGTTGACTTCTCGGAAAGACAACATCTTCCGCTCTTTGCCTATTCACTAAAGGTGACAAGGGTTGGTTATGGCATCACCGACTAGCCCATGTCAACATGAGGACTTTGCAAAGTCTCCACAAGGGTGGCCACATTCTCGGACTAAAAGAAGATGTTTCCTTTTGCAAAGATCATGTTTGTAGGGCTTGCGTACAAGGAAAAATGCATGGAGCTCCTCACAAGGCCAAGACAACCATCTCTACCACAAGATTCTTGGAGCTCCTACATGTTGATATCTTCGTTCCACCATCTCATGAAAGTCTTGGAGGGAAAAAGTATTGCCTCGTCATTGTTGATGACTATTCACGCTATTGTTGGGTATTCTTCTTCAAGTACAAGAGTGAGACTCAAAGGACCATGATGGAGTTCGCCAATCAAGTTCAACGCAAGTACAACGCCACGATCCTCACAATAAGGAGTGACAATGGAACGGAGTTCAAGAACTACAACTTGGATGACTTCCTCGGTGAAGAAATAATCCAACATCAATACTCCTCGCCATATACTCCCCAACAAAATGTGGTCGCCGAAAGGAAGAATCAAACCTTGATCGAAGCCGCCCGAACAATGATGATGGAGTACAAGTCCAACTATAACTTTTGGGTGGAAGCTATCTCTACCGCATGCCATGCTACTAATCGCCTCTACTTTCGCAAGGGTCTAGAGAAGACACCATATGAGATACTTACCGGCAACAAGCCCAATGTCTCATACTTCAAGGTCTTCGGATGCAAATGCTATGTGCTTGTCAAGGACACACGTTTATCCAAGTTTGATTCAAGAGCTCAAGAACGAATCTTCGTTGGCTATGCTATGGATTATCATGCCTATAGAGTCTTCAACAAGTCAAATGGGCGAGTTGTAGAATCTTGTGATGTGACATTTGATGAAGATGATAGATCTTTGGAGGAGTGAAGTGCTTCTTGTGAGAAAGGAGATGCAATTCCCCCGGATGCCATAGGAAGGATGAGTGTTGGCATTCGCCGACCTCAAGGTATACCTTCTATGAGTACCGAGGAAGGACCAAGTTCCACCCAAGTGGAGCCATCTACACCACAAGGCCAAGCTTCTTCCATAGATCATACAAGTGCAAGCCAACCTCTACAACAACCTCAAGTTCAACATCAACAACAACAACAATCAAGTGCAGGCCTACCTCAACAAACTCAAGAACAACATCAACAACTATCGCAAGCTCATCTACCTCAACAACCGACATCAAGTGACCAAGGTCAAGCTTCAAGTTCTTCACCGAATGGCTCGGGGACAATCTCTATGGACACTCCCATTCCCAATACCCCCGATTCGTCCGGCTCTCATGATGATGATGCCCCACTCAACAACAATGAAGGTCAAGGCGAGGATCTAAACCATGATGAAGGCCAAGAGGACTCACAAGAACCTACTCCTATAGCCGATACTCGCCGTGAAGATACTACTACAAGACATTTGCGCCTCAAGTCTCATTCCTTGCGTAATGTCATTGGTGATTTAAAGAGCAAAGTAACCACCTGGAGGCAACTAGCAAACTTTTGTGAGCACCACGCCTTTGTCTCTATGGTGGAACCACTCAAGGTTAATGATGCGCTTGAAGATCCCGATTGGTTGATAGAAATGCAAGAAGAACTCAACAACTTCAAGAGGAATGATGTGTGGATTCTCATGAAGCGACCCGATCATTGTCGCAATGTTATCGGCACCAAATGGGTTTTCAAGAACAAGCAAGATGAACACGGCATCGTCATCCGCAACAAAGAAAGATTCGTGGCACAAGGCTATTCTCAAGTTGAAGGCGTGGACTTTGGCTAAACCTTTGCACCCGTTGCAAGGCTTGAGTCCATCCGTATCATTTTGGCCTTTGCCGCTCACCATGGCTTCAAGCTACAACAAATGGATGTTAAGAGTGCTTTTCTTAATGGTCCTTTACATGAGGAGGTATATGTGAAGCAACCCCCGGGGTGCGAGGACCCCCATTTCCCGGACCATGTCTTCAAGCTCAAAAAGGCCCTGTATGGTCTCAAACAAGCTCCTAGAGCTTGGTATGAGCATCTAAAGGAGTTGCTTGAAGATCGTGGTTTCGAAGTGGGGAAAATCGATCCCACTCTTTTTACTAAGAAATTCAATGGGGAGCTCTTCATATGCCAACTTTATGTAGATGACATCATATTTGGCTCAACTAACACAAAGTTCAATGATGAGTTTGCTAAGTTGATGACTAATAGGTTTGAGATGTCAATGATGGGTGAACTCAAGTACTTCCTCGGGTTCGAGATCAAGCAAATGCGACAAGGCACCTTCATAAATCAAGCAAAGTACCTCCAAGACATGCTCAAGCGCTTCGACATGAAGGACACCAAGGGTATTAATTGGAACCCCGATGCATCTCAAATATCAACTCTCCATTGATGAGACCGGCAAGGCGGTGGATCCCAAGATCTACCGTTCGATGATAGGTTCACTTCTTTACCTTTGTGCTTCTCGTACAGACATTATGTTAAGCGTCGGTATGTGTGCACGGTTTCAAGCAAGTTCGAAGGAAAGACACATCGTGGCGGTAAAGAGGATCTTTCGATATTTAGTTGATACCCGACTATGGTACCCAAGGGACACAGACTTCTCATTGGTTGGCTTCACCGACTCCGATTGGGCGGGCGACAATGTTGATAGGAAGTCTACATTCGGAGCTTGTCACTTTCTTGGAAGATCCTTGGTGTGTTGGTCCTCAAAGAAGCAAAATTGTGTCTCCGTCTCTATCGCGGAAGCCGAGTATGTTGCCGCGGCAAGTAGTTGTACTCAAATATTATGGATGAGGCAAACCTTGCGGGATTATGGACTCGAGTATAGCAAGGTGCCTCTTTTGTGTGACAATGAGAGCACAATCAAGATCGCCTACAATCCGGTTCTTCATGGCAAGATGAAGCACATTGATCACATTGCTTGCGGAGATATTGTTCTATCCTTCATTGGCACCAAGGAGCAATTGGCGGACATCTTCATGAAGCCTTTGGATGAGAAGTGTTTCATTGAGTTGAGGCATGAGCTAAATATCATTGATCCTTCGAACTTTGCTTGACTGTCGTGCGCACATACCACTCTTTAGCTATATGTCTAGATTAAAAGCACGCATGAACATAGGGGGAGTGCGGTTTAAACTTATTGAGCTATCCCTCCCCCCATAATGCATAAAGAAATCCAAAACATATGCTATTTGTCAAATAAGTGACTAATGAGCTTCATGTTGAGTTGTAGCCGTGAGTCCTGGATACATCTACGCGACCTCACACTACTATACTCTTACACGGTGGCTTCGGCCACCAACCTCCTCCTCGAGGAATTTTTGGTTCTTCTTGTTTATTTGTGACTTTTTTTTTCTTCTTTTGTTGTTGTTTCTTTTTCTCCATGTTTTTTTTGGGGTGTCTCATCCAAGCTTTGTTTTCCTTGTTGGTTTTTGCAAGCTTGGTTGGGTATTAATTTCCTCACCGTCCTTGTTGGTATGCTTATTATCCTTTTTGGTGTTCCGATGCCAAAGGGGGAGAAGTTACCCATTAGGATGGGTTTTTTGCATGGGGACTCTCATTGTTGTAGCCTTTTTGGTCTTCGTTGCTTATCTTTTTTTGTGGCTACACCAACCCTATGGAGGCACTTGTTGTGAGTTTGGGTATTCTCAAGGAAAAGGTATGACAACTTCACCCAAAACTCTTTGCATGATCTTGTGTTGCCTCCATAGTGTGCATATGCTATATACTACCGTCAAGTATCCTTGTTGCATCTGTGCTTGGTTTGTAAAATCTAGGGGGAGTTATGCCTCTAGGATGTGTGCATTTGTATTCAAATGCATATTCTAAATATGCACATGTCTAGGGGGAGCTCCGTCGAGCTCTTGCAAATCTAAAACCTCATCATAATATCTTATGTCCTTGCAAATTCTTGTGTTGTAATAAAACACCAAAAAGGGGGAGACTGAAAAAGCAAAATCTAAACCCCGTGTTTTGTGTGTTTGATGACAACACTTGAATGATCTCACCATGTGCAAAGATAGTCTTCGATAGATTTGCAAGTGCACGGTGCCCTCGCTGAACACGTCAAGATCGGAGGACTGAAGCGTAGCTTATAGGTTTTATGGTTTTGCGTGTGTATCGCGAGGTGACATGGTTGGAGAGGAAGAGAGGAAAAAGTTGTTTTCACCTGACCGGTACTGCCGGTACCAGGAGCGGTAGTACCGCTACCCTACTGGTACCGCCCCATGATACCGCTCTGGAGTTTGCACAGAAAAAGCCCCACAGTGTGCTTTGCGGTACCTCTGCGGTACCTTCGGCGGTAGTACCGCTTGAGAGCGGTAGTACCGCTCAGGTACCGCTTAAGTACCGTCACGCGAGTTACGGCACCACCGCTGTGGTACCGCTTTGGTACCGCTCGTGATCCAGTAACTCCCAGAGGCCATTGCGGTACCTCAAGCGGTACTGCATGCGGTACTACCGCTGTTTGTCCACGTGGCCAGATTTGTGGGGAATTTCGAATCCAGAGCGGTACTACCGCTTGCCAAAGTGGTAGTACCGCTTAGGCGAAAACAACAAATAACGGTTGGATTCGGGGGCCCCTATAAAAAGGCCCCTTCTTCCCCAACTCGGTTTTATCCCTTTTTCTCTCTCTCCTCCATTGTTGCTGAGCTTAATCTTTGAGGATCTCCCCAACCATCCAACCAATCTTGCCCAAACTTTGAGGAGTGGTGGAGGAGACCTCGATCTATAGTTCTACCAAGAGAGTTTTCACCAATTCGTGCTAGTCCTTTGTGGATCTTGGAGTTAGGGTTCCTATGGTGGGATCTTGGAGGAAGTGCACCTATGGAGGCTAGCTTGGTGTTGTGCTAGCCCCATAGGTTGTTGGGAACCTCCTAGTGTTGTGGAGCTTGCCCCAACCTTGTGAAGGAACCACCGCCTCGACCGGTGACTTAGTGGAGAAGGGGGAGCCCCTTTGTGGAGCTCTCTCAAGGAAGGTGAGGCCTTACTTTGTGGTGTGGCCGCCTAGCCTCTTGTGTGAGGCTAGCACCTCCTCAATGCAGACGTACTCCCTTTTGTGGGAGGAACTGCGGGAAACAAACCCCGCCTCGTCTCCGCGCCATCTGGTTGTCCTGCTCCTTACTCTTACTATCATGCTTGTTTTCTTTACTTGTTGCACTTGCCTAGGATCATACTAGGAACATTGATGTCTACGCCCCCTCCTTTTCCTGTAGACAGTGTTGGGCCTCCAAGAGCAGAGGTTTGTAGAACAGCAGCAAGTTTTCCCTTAAGTGGATCACCCAAGGTTTATCGAACTCAGGGAGGAAGAGGTCAAAGATATCCCTCTCATGCAACCCTGCAACCACAAAGCAAGAAGTCTCTTGTGTCCCCAACACACCTAATAGGTGCACTAGTTCGGCGAAGAGATAGTGAAATACAGGTGGTATAAATAAGTAGTAGCAACGGCACCAGAAAAGTGCTTTGCCCAGGACAGTAAACAAGCAGTAGTAACGCAGTAGTAGTAACGCAGTAAAACAGTAAACAAGCAGCGATAGCAGTATTTAGGAACAAGGCCTAGGGATTAGACTTTCACTAGTGGACACTCTCATCTTTGATCACATAACAGAATAGATAAATGCATACTCTACACTCTTGTTGGATGATGAACACCATTGCGTAGGATTACACGAACCCTCAATGCCGGAGTTAACAAGCTCCACAATTCAATGTTCATATTTAAATAACCTTAGAGTGCATGAAAGATCAATACGACTAAACCAAGTACTAACATAGCATGCACACTGTCACCTTCATGCTAAGAAAGGAGGCATAGATAATATCAATACTATCATAGCAATAGTTAACTTCATAATCTACAAGAGATCATAATCATAGCCTACGCCAAGTACTAACACGGATGCACACACTGTCACCATTACACCGTGCAGGAGGAATAAAACTACTTTAATAACATCACTAGAGTAGCACATAGATAAATTGTGATACAAAACATACTGCAATCATAAAGAGATATAAATAAGCACTTCACTATGCCATTCATAACAGTGAATAAGTATTCTGTGAAATATAGCCTAAGAGACCCACACGGTGCACACACTGTCACCTTTACACACGTGGGACAAGGAGTCTCCGGAGATCACATAAGTAAAATTCACTTGACTAGCATAATGACATCTAGATTACAAGCATCATCATATGAATCTCAATCATGTAAGGCAGCTCATGAGATTATTGTATTGAAGTACATAGGAGAGAGATGAACCACATAGCTACCGGTACAGCCCCGAGCCTCGATGGAGAACTACTCCCTCCTCATGGGAGATAGCAGCGTTGATGGAGATGGCGGTGGTGTCGATGGAGGAGCCTTCCGGGGGCACTTCCCCGTCCCGGCGGCGTGCGGTAACAGACTCCTGTCCCCCAGATCTTGGCTTCGCGATGGCGGCGGCTCTGGAAGGTTTCTCGTACCGTGGCTTTTCCGTATCGAGGTTTTAGGTCCAGGGGCTTTATATAGGTGAAGAGGCGGCGTCAGAAGGTCGAAGGGGCGCCGACACTATAGGGGGGCGCGGGCCCCCCCTTGGCCGCGCCGGCCTAGGGTTTGGTGGGCCTGTGCCTCCTCTCTGGCGGTTCTCGTGTGTTCTGGATGCTTCCGGGCAAAATAGGAACCTGGGCGTTGATTTCGTCCAATTCCGAGAATATTTCTTTACTAGGATTTCTGAAACCAAAAACAGCAGAAACAAAGAAGCGGCACTTCGGCATCTTGTTAATAGGTTAGTTCCAGAAAATGCACGAATATGACATAAAGTGTGCATAAAACATGTAGATATCATCAATAATGTGGCATGGAACACAAGAAATTATCGATACGTCGGAGACGTATCAGCATCCCCAAGCTTAGTTCTGCTCGTCCAGAGCAGGTAAAACGATAACAAAGATAATTTCTGGAGTGACATGCCATCATAACCTTGATCATACTATTTGTAAAGCATATGTAGTGAATGCAGCGATCAAAACAATGTATATGACATGAGTAAACAAGTGAATCATATAGCAAAGACTTTTCATGAATAGTACTTCAAGACAAGCATCAATAAGTCTTGCATAAGAGTTAACTCATAAAGCAATAATTCATAGTAAAAGCATTGAAGCAACACAAAGGAAGATTAAGTTTCAGCTGTTGCTTTCAACTTATAACATGTATATCTCATGGATATTTGTCAACATAGAGTAATATAATAAGTGCAATATGCAAGTATGTAGGAATCAATGCACAGTTCACACAAGTGTTTGCTTCTTGAGGTGGAGAGAAATAGGTGAACTGACTCAACAATGAAAGTAAAAGAATGGTCCTCCATAGAGGAAAAGCATCGATTGCTATATTTGTGCTAGAGCTTTGATTTTGAAAACATGAAACAATTTTGTCAACGGTAGTAATAAAGCATATGTATCATATAAATTATATCTTACAAGTTGCAAGCCTCATGCATAGTATACTAATAGTGCCCGCACCTTGTCCTAATTAGCTTGGACTACCGGGATTATCGCAATGCACATGTTTTAACCAAGTGTCACAAAGGGGTACCTCTATGCACGCTTTGTACAAAGGTCTAAGGAGAAAGCTCGCATTGGATTTCTCGCTTTTGATTATTCTCAACTTAGACATCCATACCGGGACAACATAGACAACAGATAATGGACTCCTCTTTAATGCATAAGCATGTACCAACAATTAATTTTCTCATATGAGATTGAGGATATTTGTCCAAAACTGAAACTTCCACCATGGATCATGGCTTTAGTTAGCGGCCCAATGTTCTTCTCTAACAATATGCATGCTCTAACCATATGGTGGTAGATCTCTCTTACTTCAGACAAGACGGACATGCATAGCAACTCACATGATATTCAACAAAGATTAGTTGAGGGCGTCCCCAGAAACATGGTTATCGCACAACAAGCAACTTAATAAGAGATAAAGTGCATAAGTACATATTCAATACCACAATAGTTTTTAAGCTATTTGTCCCATGAGCTATATATTGTAAAGGTGAATGATGGAATTTAAAGGTAGCACTCAAGCAATTTACTTTGGAATGGCGGAGAAATACCATGTAGTAGGTAGGTATGGTGGACACAAATGGCATAGTGGTTGGCTCAAGGATTTTGGATGCATGAGAAGTATTCCCTCTCGATACAAGGTTTAGGCTAGCAAGGCTATTTGAAACAAACACAAGGATGAAACGGTGCAGCAAAACTCACATAAAAGACATATTGAAAACATTATAAGACTCTACACCGTCTTCCTTGTTGTTCAAACTCAATACTAGAAATTATCTAGACCTTAGAGAGACCAAATATGCAAACCAAATTTTAGCATGCTCTATGTATTTCTTCATTAATGGGTGCAAAGTATATGATGCAAGAGCTTAAACATGAGCACAACAATTGCCAAGTATCACATTATCCAAGACATTATAGCAATTACTACATGTATCATTTTCCAATTCCAACCATATAACAATTTAACGAAGAAGAAACTTCGCCATGAATACTATGAGTAGAGACTAAGGACATACTTGTCCATATGCTACAGCGGAGCGTGTCTCTCTCCCATACAGTGAATGCTAGGATCCATTTTATTCAAACAAAACAAAAACAAAAACAAACCGACGCTCCAAGAAAAGCACATAAGATGTGATGGAATAAAAATATAGTTTCAGGGGAGGAACCTGATAATGTTGGCATCCCCAAGCTTAGACGCTTGAGTCTTCTTGATATATGCAGGGGTGAACCACCGGGGCATCCCCAAGCTTAGAGCTTTCACTCTCCTTGATCATGTTGTATCATCTCCCTCTCTTGATCCTTGAAAACTTCCTCCACACCAAACTTAGAACAACTCATTAGAGGGTTAGTGGACAATAAAAATTAACATGTTCAGAGGTGACACAATCATTCTTAACACTTCTGGACATTGCATAAAGCTACTGGACATTAATGGATCAAAGAAATTCATCCAACATAGCAAAAGAGGCAATGCGAAATAAAAGGCAGAATCTGTCAAAACAGAACAGTTCGTATTGACGAATTTTATCGAGGCACCATACTTGCTCAAATGAAAATGCTCAAATTGAATGAAAGTTGCGTAAATATCTGAGGATCACTCACGTAAATTGGCATAATTTTATGAGTTACCTACAGAGAATTTTGCCCAGATTTGTGACAGCAAAGAAATCTGTTTCTGCGCAGTAATCCAAATCTAGTATGAACCTTACTATCAACGACTTTACTTGGCACAACAAAACACTAAACTAAGATAAGGAGAGGTTGCTACAGTAGTAAACAACTTCCAAGACACAAATATAAAACAAAGTACTGTAGCAAAATAACACATGGGTTATCTCCCAAGAAGTTCTTTCTTTATAGCCCTTAAGATGGGCTCAGCAGTTTTAATGATGCACTCGCAAGAAATAGTATTTGAAGCAAAAAGAGAGCATCAAGAAGCAAATTCAAAACACATTTAAGTCTAACATGCTTCCTATGAAAAGGAATCTTGTAAATAAACAAGTTCAAGAAGCATAATGCAACAAGCATAGAAAAACTAGACAAGCTCAACTTCAAGATTTTAAGCATATAGAGAGGTGTTTTAGTAACATGAAAATTTCTACCACCATATTTTCCTCTCTCATAATAACTTTCAGTAGTGTCATGAGAAAACTCAACAATATAACTATCACATAAAGCATTCTTATCATGAGTCTCATACATAAAATTATTACTCTCCACATGAGCAGAGTCAATTTTATTAGTTGCAGTGGGAGCAAATTCAACAAAGTAGCTATCATTATTATTCTCATCATCAAATATAGGAGGTATAGTATCATCAAAGAAAATTTTCTCCTCAATGCTTGGGGGACTAAAAATATCATGCTCATCAAAGCCAGCTTCCCCAAGCTTAGAATTTTCCATATCATTAGCAACAATGGTGTTCAAAGCGTTCATACTAATATCATTGCTACTAGCATGCAAATAAGATTCCATAGGTTTTTTAATTTTCGCATTAAACCATTCATGTCTTGACTCAGGAAATAGAATAAAAAGCTCACAGATGTTTTCCATTATGCCTTACTAGTGTAAACAAGAAACAAAAAGTTGCAATTGCAGGATCTAAAGGAAATAGCTTTGAGTACTTACGGCGCCGGAAAATAGCTTAGTAGCCGAGATCCGGAGTGTGAGTACCTTTTACCTTTCCTCCCCGGCAACGGCGCCAGAAAATAGCTTGATGTCTACGCCCCCTCCTTTTCCTGTAGACAGTGTTGGGCCTCCAAGAGCAGAGGTTTGTAGAACAGCAGCAAGTTTTCCCTTAAGTGGATCACCCAAGGTTTATCGAACTCAGGGAGGAAGAGGTCAAAGATATCCCTCTCATGCAACCCTGCAACCACAAAGCAAGAAGTCTCTTGTGTCCCCAACACACCTAATAGGTGCACTAGTTCGGCGAAGAGATAGTGAAATACAGGTGGTATAAATAAGTAGTAGCAACGGCACCAGAAAAGTGCTTTGCCCAGGACAGTAAACAAGCAGTAGTAACACAGTAGTAGTAACGCAGTAAAACAGTAAACAAGCAGCGATAGCAGTATTTAGGAACAAAGCCTAGGGATTAGACTTTCACTAGTGGACACTCTCAACTTTGATCACATAACAGAATAGATAAATGCATACTCTACACTCTTGTTGGATGATGAACACCATTGCGTAGGATTACACGAACCCTCAATGCCGGAGTTAACAAGCTCCACAATTCAATGTTCATATTTAAATAACCTTAGAGTGCATGAAAGATCAATACGACTAAACCAAGTACTAACATAGCATGCACACTGTCACCTTCATGCTAAGAAAGGAGGCATAGATAATATCAATACTATCATAGCAATAGTTAACTTCATAATCTACAAGAGATCATAATCATAGCCTACGCCAAGTACTAACACGGATGCACACACTGTCACCATTACACCGTGCAGGAGGAATAAAACTACTTTAATAACATCACTAGAGTAGCACATAGATAAATTGTGATACAAAACATACTGCAATCATAAAGAGATATAAATAAGCACTTCACTATGCCATTCATAACAGTGAATAAGTATTCTGTGAAATATAGCCTAAGAAACCCACACGTTGCACACACTGTCACCTTTACACACGTGGGACAAGGAGTCTCCGGAGATCACATAAGTAAAATTCACTTGACTAGCATAATGACATCTAGATTACAAGCATCATCATATGAATCTCAATCATGTAAGGCAGCTCATGAGATTATTGTATTGAAGTACATAGGAGAGAGATGAACCACATAGCTACCGGTACAGCCCCGAGCCTCGATGGAGAACTACTCCCTCCTCATGGGAGACAGCAGCGTTGATGGAGATGGCGGTGGTGTCGATGGAGGAGCCTTCCGGGGGCACTTCCCCGTCCCGGCGGCGTGCCGGAACAGAGACTCCTGTCCCCCAGATCTTGGCTTCGCGATGGCGGCGGCTCTGGAAGGTTTCTCGTACCGTGGCTTTTCCGTATCGAGGTTTTAGGTCCAGGGGCTTTATATAGGCGAAGAGGCGGCGTCAGAAGGTCGAAGGGGCGCCGACACTATAGGGGGGCGCGGGCCCCCCCTTGGCCTCGCCGGCCTAGGGTTTGGTGGGCCTGTGCCTCCTCTCTGGCGGTTCTCGTGTGTTCTGGATGCTTCCGGGCAAAATAGGAACCTGGGCGTTGATTTCGTCCAATTCCGAGAATATTTCTTTACTAGGATTTCTGAAAAAAAAAAAGCAGAAAACAGCAACTGGCACTTCGGCATCTTGTTAATAGGTTAGTTCCAGAAAATGCACGAATATGACATAAAGTGTGCATAAAACATGTAGATATCATCAATAATGTGGCATGGAACACAAGAAATTATCGATACGTCGGAGACGTATCAAACATCTCCACCACTAAAGATATCACCTTTACCTTCCGCACCGCTAAAATTGAAAAAGACGTAAAATTTGTGTAGCGTACATTCACCCCCCTCCTGTCCGCTAAGATCCATTCACTTAGGGTTGGCTGGTAATGTGGGAGAAGTACTCCAAGTGGACTTGGGGTGGCTAGAGGTGACTATGTCCGCGCTAGGGTTTGGCTTGACATGAGGAAAGAGCTAACTCGTTTTGTCACCATTAAGCCAGAGGGGGAGAAGCCAGTGGTGATGAGGGTGAAGTACGAGAAGGTGCCACACTATTGTGGTGTGTGTGGGCTCCTAGGACATGTACACG
Organism: Lolium perenne; assembly: GCF_019359855.2. Taxonomy (NCBI): domain Eukaryota; kingdom Viridiplantae; phylum Streptophyta; class Magnoliopsida; order Poales; family Poaceae; genus Lolium; species Lolium perenne. Next base: position 145,206,394 of record NC_067250.2, on the reverse strand, counting down.
AGGAGTGTGGATCTGGTGTACACTCCCCTAGAAAGTTGGAATATGGGAAATGGATGCTTGCTGACACCTCATGGAATTATGCGCAACTCCACCCAAAAAATGAAGGGCAGCACGGAGCTAGGGTCCCAGGTGGGAGTACGAAATGTATTGGAGTGGGTCGGATAGGAAGTGGCGTTCCATCATCAGGGGATGGCCGTGGAAGAGGTCGGGGCGAGGATATATGGGGTGTGGCCAGACTGGAGGACGCATGAGAGTTTTGGTGCGTGGCGAGCTAGCTCGAGGAGATACTGCTAATCAGCAAGAGGTGCTAACTAATGATAACCGAAAGCGCTCCTCTAATGAGGCTCTTCTCACAGAGGTAAGCCCGATTAAGAATGGCATGACATCTACCAAGGTCCCTATGCTGGGATGTGATACGCGTACAGCACGCGTCCGTTGGGAACCCCAAGAGGAAGGTGTGATGCGTACAGCGACAAGTTTTCCCTCAGTATGAAACCAAGGTTTATCGAACCAGTAGGAGCCAAGAAGCACGTTGAAGGTTGATGGCGGCGAGATGTAGTGCGGCGCAACACCAGGGATTCCGGCGCCAACGTGGAACCTGCACAACACAACCAAAGTACTTTGCCCCAACGAAACAGTGAGGTTGTCAATCTCACCGGCTTGCTGTAACAAAGGATTAGATGTATAGTGTGGATGATGATTGTTTGCAGAGAACAGTAGAACAATTGCAGTAGATTGTATTTCAGATGTAAAGAATAGGACCGGGGTCCACAGTTCACTAGAGGTGTCTCTCCCATAAGATAAATAGCATGTTGGGTGAACAAATTACAGTTGGGCAATTGATAAATAGAGAGGGCATGACCATGCACATACATGATATGATGAGTATTGTGAGATTTAATTGGGCATTACGACAAAGTACATAGACCGCTATCCAGCATGCATCTATGCCTAAAAAGTCCACCTTCAGGTTATCATCCGAACCCCTTCCAGTATTAAGTTGAAAACAACAGACAGTTGCATTAAGTATGGTGCGTAATGTAATCAATAACTACATCCTCGGACATAGCATCAATGTTTTATCCCTAGTGGCAACAGCACATCCATAATCTTAGAGGTTTCTCTCACTCCCCCAGATTCACGGAGACATGAACCCACTATCGAGCATAAGTACTCCCTCTTGGAGTTACAAGCATCAACTTGGCCAAAGCATCTAGTAGTAACGGAGAGCATGCAAGATCATAAACAACACATAGATATAAATTGATAATCAACATAACATAGTATTCTCTATTCATCGGATCCCAACAAACACAACATATAGCATTACAGATAGATGATCTTGATCATGTTCGGCAGCTCACAAGATCCGACAATGAAGCACATAAGGAGAAGACAACCATCTAGCTACTGCTATGGACCCATAGTCCAGGGGTAGACTACTCACTCATCACTCCGGAGGTGACCATGGCGGTGTAGAGTCCTCCGGGAGATGAATCCCCTCTCCGGCATGGTGCCGGAGGCGATCTCCTGAATCCCCCGAGATGGGATTGGCGGCGGCGGCGTCTCTGGAAGGTTTTCCGTATCGTGGCTCTCGGTACTGGGGGTTTCGCGACGAAGGCTATTTGTAGGCGGAAGGGCAGGTCAAGAGGCGTCACGAGGGGCCCACACCATTGGGTGGCGTGACCAGGGCTTGGGCCGCGCCGCCCTATCATCTGGCCGTCTCGTGGCCCCACTTCGTTAGCTCTCCGGTCTTCTGGAAGCTTCGTGTGAAAATAGGCCCCTGGGCGTTGATTTCGTCCAATTCCGAGAATATTTCCTTACTAGGATTTCTGAAACCAAAAACAGTAGAAAACAAAGAATCGGCTCTTCGGCATCTCGTTAATAGGTTAGTTCCAGAAAATGCATAAATATGACATAAAGTATGCATAAAACATGTAGATATCATCAATAATGTGGCATGGAACATAAGAAATTATCGATACGTCGGAGACGTATCAGCATCCCCAAGCTTAGTTTCTGCTCGTCCCGAGCAGGTAAACGATAACAAAGATAATTTCTGGAGTGACATGCCATCATAACCTTGATCATACTATTGTAAGCATATGTAATGAATGCAGCGATCCAAACAATGTAAATGACATGAGTAAACAAATGAATCATAGAGCAAAGACTTTTCATGAATAGTACTTCAAGACAAGCATCAATAAGTCTTGCATAAGAGTTAACTCATAAAGCAATTATTCAAAGTAAAGGCATTGAAGCAACACAAAGGAAGATGAAGTTTCATCTGTTGCTTTCAACTTATAACATGTATATCTCATGGATAATTGTCAATGCAAAGTAATATAACAAGTGCAATATGCAAGTATGTAGGAATCAATGCATAGTTCACACAAGTGTTTGCTTCTTGAGGTGGAGAGAAATAGGTGAACTGACTCAACATAAAAGTAAAAGAAAGGTACTTCAAAGAGGAAAGCATCGATTGCTATATTTGTGCTAGAGCTTTGATTTTGAAAACAAGAAACAATTTTGTCAACGGTAGTAATAAAGCATATGTGTTATGTAAATTATATCTTACAAGTTGCAAGCCTCATGCATAGTATACTAATAGTGCCCGCACCTTGTCCTAATTAGCTCGGATTACCTGGATTATCATCGCAATGCACATGTTTTAACCAAATGTCACAAAGGGGTACCTCTATGCCGCCTGTACAAAGGTCTAAGGAGAAAGCTCGCATCGGATTTCTCGCTATTGATTATTCTCAACTTAGACATCCATACCGGGACAACATAGACAACAGATAATGGACTCCTCTTTTATGCATAAGCATGTAGCAACAATTAATTTTCTCATATGAGATTGAGGATATTTGTCCAAAACTGAAACTTCCACCATGGATCATGGCTTTAGTTAGCGGCCCAATGTTCTTCTCTAACATTATGCAATGCTCTAACCATTTTGGTGGTAAATCTCCCTTACTTCAGACAAGACGAACATGCATAGCAACTCACATGATATTCAACAAAGAGTAGTTGATGGCGTCCCCAGGAACATGGTTATCGCACAACAAGCAACTTAATAAGAGATAAAGTGCATAAGTACATATTCAATACCACAATAGTTTTTAGGCTACTTGTCCCATGAGCTATATATTGTAAAGGTAGAGGATAGAAATTTAAAGGTAGCACTCAAGCAATTTACTTTGGAATGGCGGGGAAATACCATGTAGTAGGTAGGTATGGTGGACACAAATGGCATAGTGGTTGGCTCAAGGATTTTGGATGCATGAGAAGTATTCCCTCTCGATACAAGGTTTAGGCTAGCAAGGCTATTTGAAACAAACACAAGGATGAAGCGGTGCAGCAAAACTCACATAAAAGACATATTGTAAACATTATAAGACTCTACACCGTCTTCCTTGTTGTTCAAACTCAATACTAGAAATTATCTAGACCTTAGAGAGACCAAATATGCAAACCAAATTTTAGCATGCTCTATGTATTTCTTCATTAATAGGTGCAAAGTATATGATGCAAGAGCTTAAACATGAGCACAACAATTGCCAAGTATCACATTACCCAAGACATTATAGCAAATTACTACATGTATCATTTTCCAATTCCAACCATATAACAAATTAACGAAGAAGAAACTTCGCCATGAATACTATGAGTAAAGCCTAAGGACATATTTGTCCATATGCAACAGCGGAGCGTGTCTCTCTCCCACACAATGAATGCTAGGATCCATTTTATTCAAACAAAACAAAAAAACAAAAACAAACCGACGCTCCAAGCAAAGCACATAAGATGTGATGGAATAAAAATATAGTTTCAGGGGAGGAACCTGATAATGTTGTCGATGAAGAAGGGGATGCCTTGGGCATCCCCAAGCTTAGACGCTTGAGTCTTCTTGATATATGCAGGGGTGAACCACCGGGGCATCCCAAGCTTAGAGCTTTCACTCTCCTTGATCATGTTGTATCATCTCCCTCTCTTGATCCTTGAAAACTTCCTCCACACCAAACTCAAAACAACTCATTAGAGGGTTAGTGCATAATCAAAATATACATGTTCAGAGGTGACATAATAATTCTTAACACTTCTGGACATTGCACAAAGCTACTGAAAGTCAATGGAATCAAAAAATCCATCAAGCATAGCAAAACAGGCAATGCGAAATAAAAGGCAGAATCTGCCAAAACAGAACAGTTCGTAAAGACGAATTTTATTGAGGCACCAGACTTGCTCAAATGAAAATGCTCAAATTGAATGAAAGTTGCGTACATATCTTATGATCACTCACGTAAATTGGCATAATTTTCTGAGTTATCTACAGAGAATTTGACCCAGATTCGTGACAGCAAAGAAATCTGTTTCTGCGCAGTAATCCAAATCTAGTATGAACCTTACTATCAACGACTTTACTTGGCACAACAATGCACAAAACTAAGATAAGAAGAGGTTGCTACAGTAGTAAACTACTTCCAAGACTCAAAATAAAAATAAAGGTACTGTAGTAAAATAAACACATGGGTTATCTCCCAAGAAGTTCTTTTTTATAGCCATTAAGATGGGCTCAGCAATTTTAATGATGCACTCGCAAGAAATAGTATTTGAAGCAAAAGAGAGCATCAAGAGGGAAATTCAAAACACATTTAAGTCTAACATGCTTCCTATGCATAGGAATCTTGTAAATAAACAAGTTCATGAAAAGCAAAGTGACAAGCATAGGAAGATAAAACAAGTGTAGCTTCAAAAATTTCAGCATATAGAGAGGCATTTTAGTAACATGAAAATTTCTACAACCATATTTTCCTCTCTCATAATAACCTTCAGTAGTATCATGAGCAAACTCAACAATATAACTATCACATAAAGCATTCTTATCATGAGTCTCATGCATAAAATTATTACTCTCCACATAAGCATAATCAATTTTATTAGTTGTAGTGGGAGCAAATTCAACAAAGTGGCTATCATCATATATAGGAGGCATATTGTAATCATAAAAGAAAATTTTCTCCTCAATGCTTGGGGGACTAAAAAGATCATGCTCATCAGAGCCAGCTTCCCCAAGCTTAGAATTTTCCATAGCATTAGCAACAATGGTGTTCAAAGCATTCATAGTAATAACATTCCCATTAGCATGCATATAAAGTTCCATGGGTTTTTTAATTCTCTCTTCAAATACATCATGTCCTAATTCAAGATAAAGTTCATAAAGATCTCTCATATTTTTGTTGTTTTCCATTATGCTTAACTAGTGAAATAAAAACATACATGATATTAAGTAAAGTAAAACAAGTAACTAATTTTTTTGTGTTTTTGATATAGAGTGCAAACAAGACAGTAAATAAAGTAAAGCTAGCAACTAATTTTTGTGTGTTTTGATTTAGTGCAGCAAACAAAGTAGTAAATAAAGTAAAGCAAGACAAAAACAAAGTAAAGAGATTGCGATGTGGAGACTCCCCTTGCAGCGTGTCTTGATCTCCCCGGCAACGGCGCCAGAAAAAGAGCTTGATACGCGTATAGCACGCGTCCGTTGGGAACCCCAAGAGGAAGGTGTGATGCGTACAGCGGCAAGTTTTCCCTCAGTATGAAACCAAGGTTTATCGAACCAGTAGGAGCCAAGAAGCACGTTGAAGGTTGATGGCGGCGAGATGTAGTGCGGCGCAACACCAGGGATTCCGGCGCCAACGTGGAACCTGCACAACACAACCAAAGTACTTTGCCCCAACGAAACAGTGAGGTTGTCAATCTCACCGGCTTGCTGTAACAAAGGATTATATGTATAGTGTGGATGATGATTGTTTGCAGAGAACAGTAGAACAATTGCAGTAGATTGTATTTCAGATGTAAAGAATAGGACCGGGGTCCACAGTTCACTAGAGGTGTCTCTCCCATAAGATAAATAGCATGTTGGGTGAACAAATTACAGTTGGGCAATTGACAAATAGAGAGGGCATGACCATGCACATACATGATATGATGAGTATTGTGAGATTTAATTGGGCATTATGACAAAGTACATAGACCGCTATCCAGCATGCATCTATGCCTAAAAAGTCCACCTTCAGGTTATCATCCGAACCCCTTCCAGTATTAAGTTGAAAACAACAGACAATTGCATTAAGTATGATGTGTAATGTAATCAATAACTACCTCCTCGGACATAGCATCAATGTTTTATCCCTAGTGGCAACAGCACATCCATAATCTTAGAGGTTTCTCTCACTCCCCCAGATTCACGGAGACATGAACTCACTATCGAGCATAAGTACTCCCTCTTGGAGTTACAAGCATCAACTTGGCCAAAGCATCTACTAGTAACGGAGAGCATGCAAGATCATAAACAACACATAGATATAAATTGATAATCAACATAACATAGTATTCTCTATTCATCGGATCCCAACAAACACAACATATAGCATTACAGATAGATGATCTTGATCATGTTCGGCAGCTCACAAGATCCGATAATGAAGCACATAAGGAGAAGACAACCATCTAGCTACTGCTATGGACCCATAGTCCAAGGGTAGACTACTCACTCATCACTCCGGAGGCGACCATGGCAGTGTAGAGTCCTCCGGGAGATGAATCCCCTCTCCGGCAGGGTGCCGAATGCGATCTCCTGAATCCCCCGAGATGGGATTGGCGGCGGCGGCGTCTCTGGAAGGTTTTCCATATCGTGGCTCTCGGTACTAGGGGTTTCGCGACGAAGGCTATTTGTAGGCGGAAGGGCAGGTCAAGGGGCGTCACGAGGGGCCCACACCATAGGGCGGCGCGGCCCTGGCCGCGCCGCCCTATCATCTGGCCGCCTCGTGGCCCCACTTCGTTAGCTCTCCAGTCTTCTGGAAGCTTCGTGTGAAAATAGGCCCCTGGGCGTTGATTTCGTCCAATTCCGAGAATATTTTCTTACTAGGATTTCTGAAACCAAAAATAGCAGAAAATAGCAACTGGCTCTTCGGCATCTCGTTAATAGGTTAGTTCCAGAAAATGCATAAATATGACATAAAGTATGCATAAAACATGTAGATATCATCAATAATGTGGCATGGAACATAAGAAATTATCGATACGTCGAGACGTATCAGGATGGAAGGAACCCGGTGTTACACCTATGCTGGGATGGAAGGAACCCGGTGTTACAGCTGAGAAAGAGGGGCCTTCGGCCTAGAAGTTGTTGAACTTTGGTGGTGCGCTAGAATCAGGTTAGTACCAGACAAGGGAGAGTACCCCTCCACCGCCACCATCAACACGTGAGCAGAAACATCCGAAGAAGCATACTACTCCGAAGAAAGACAAAAAGACAATGGCATCGGTGGGCTCCGGCTAGGAGAGCCGCTGGGAGCAATGAGTACTTACGTTTGGAACTGTCGCGGAATTGGCAATGATGCGACGATTCGAGAACTTCGTGATTTCGCGAAGGAATTTGACCCATCTATTCTTTGTGGTGGAGACACATGTTCACAAATCTAGAGTGGAGTGTTTAGCAGGAACTTTGGGTTATGAAAATATTTTCGTTGTTAGTAGTACAAGACGCAGTGGTGGTCTAGAGATCTTCTAAAACAATGAAATAAAGATTGACCTTTTACCCTACTCCCAATACCATTTTGATGCGGTTGTGTTCCCCCTATCCGAGGAACCATGGTGTTTGCATGTGTCTATGGGTAGGCTCAAGTCAAGGATCGCCACAAGACATGGGATATGTTGAAATTTATCAAATCCTCATCACCCTTGCCGTGGCTTTGCATTGGAGATTTTAATTAAGTACTCCTAAGGGAGGAACACATTGGCGTCAATGAGAGAAGCAATATACAGATACTAGATTTTCGAGATGTCGTTGATGTATGTGGATTAATGGACCTAGGATACACGGGAAATGTTTGGACCTTTGAGAAGAAGGTCGCAGGTGGCTCTTATGTCCAAGTAGGCCAAGATCGTGCCTTGGTGGAGACGATGTGGCATCGGATCATCCACCCATTCTCCTTAGACATGTACCAGCAACAGAAGGTACAGTTCAACAATGACTATTCCGTCACGAGTCCATGTGGGAGTCTCATGATGAGTTTAAACCTTTGGTGGAGACGATGTGGAAGTCAAATACATGCTCTTCCATGCACGGTCTACAAGAGAAGCTGAAGGGCCTTCCTAGGTCGATATTAACTTGGGGCCCTGGAACTTTTGGCAATGTACAAAGAGAACTGAGAACTTTGCATCACCAACTCTCAAATTTGCGGTCTACTCCAGGGAGGGTTGGACCGAGTTATTAGGAACTGAATGTAGTTGAAAGGTTGGTGGAACTCCAGCATAGGGAGGAAGTGATGTGGCGACAATGATCACGCATTCAGTGGTTGTCGGAAGGGGATCACAATACGAAGTTCTTCCACTTGAGGGCGAGTAGAAGAAAGAAGAAAAACAGAGTTAGCCGTCTCATGCGATCTGACGGTTCTTTTCTGAGGACCCGTATGAGTTAAACCAGATGACGAGGGAATTTTATAATACCCTTTACACATTAGAGGGGATGTTGGGGATGGAGGAGGTGCTACAAACTGTGCAGGTATCGGTTACAACATAGATGAATGAGCAGCTTATAGCTCCATTTTAGGAGGGTGAAGTAAAACAAGCACTCTTCCAAATGTACCCCCTGAAGGCTCCAGGACCTGGTTTCCCAGCACATTTTTTCAGAAACATTGGGACCTGTGTGGAGTGGAGGTGACAAAGCCTAGAGGGTATTAACAAAACATTTGTTGTCTTAATTCCGAAATTGGCAACACCGCAAGAGTTGGGACAGTTTCGACCCATCTGTATGTGTAATGTTATTTATAAGATTGCATCCAAAGTTTTGGCGAACAGACTGAAGGTAATCTTACCAGAGATCATCTCGGAAGAACAATCTGCCTTTGTCCCTGGGAGACTGATCATAGACAACATTATCACATCATATGAGTGTCTTCATTTCATGAAGAGGAATGGAGCCAAGAGAAATCAACATTGTGCGCTTAAGCTTGACATCAGGAAGGCTTATGATCGTGTTGAGTGGATTTATTTACGCAAGGTTATGACTTGAATCGGTTTCTATTAGCGGTGGGTGAATCTCATCATGAGTCTTGTTTCATCTATGTCCTTTTCGGTGTTGCTTAATGGAGTGCCTCTGGAAGAATTCAGACCGCCAAGAGGCCTTCGTCAGGGCGACCCAATATCCCCATACTTGTTTTTTCTTGCAGCAGAGGGCCTCTCAGGCCTCTTGAGACAAAGTCGACAATCATCGCATCTCCATGGGATCAAGCTGGCTCCCACTGCTCCGGTCGTGAACCATCTTTTTTTGTGGATGATAGCCTGCTGTTTGCTAAATCTAGTGAGGATGGAGCAATGGAAGTGAACGAACTGCTCGAGAAGTATTGTAATGCTTCGGGTCAGCGAGTCATGGACCGTGTACTCATGGACTCAGATTGGGAATCAAAATTTCCACTAGTCTCGGTACGGGCTCTTCCTCGGATAGAATCTTTGTCGGATCATGCAATTATTTTATTATCTACTAGGAACCCAACTTCACCGCGTAAACGCCCATTCAAACTTGAGTTGGGATGGCTATGCAGAAAAGGGTTCTCCGATATGATTAAATTTATTTGGGACGAGCCTGTCGCTGGGGACATCCCCATCCTAAGTTGGAATAACAAACTACGCTCGGTGCGTAGATACCTTAGGGGTGGTATATACATATGATTGGGCAGCTAAAAAAAAGAGAAGCTCAGCCTATCATCTAATATTGATGATCTAGAGGCTATTGCTGAGGTAAGGCCACTGACAACGCATGAGATTGAACTCAAAAGTCAACATAATGTGAAGTTGGTCGGCTTACTTCACGAGGAGGAACTCAAATGGTACCAGAGATCGAAGGCTCAATTCCTGTTGGAAGGAGATTCGAATATGAGATACTTTGATAGTGTCGCTAATGGTAGACATAGAAAGAAACTCATTCATTCTCTAGTACAAGAGGAGGGAGTGATTGAAGGCCATGAGCAGCTGAATTCTTATATTACATCGTATTATAAAGGATTGTTTGGCGCCCCCGAGGAATCTGATATATCCATGGATGAATCCAGGATTGCGGATATTCCCCAAGTGTCTCTAGAGAAAAATGTCGTTCTTGTGGCTCCTTATTCTGAGGAGGAGATAAGAAAGGCAGTTTTTTCAAATGGAACATAATAAGGCGTCAGGTCCTGATGGGTTCCCTGTAGAATTTTATCAATCTTTTTGGGATATTATAGAGCATGATTTATTGGAGCTCTTCGTGGAGCTCCATGCAGGTCAACTGGATTTGTTCCGTATAAATTTTGGTGAGATTATTATTTTACCAAAAATAACTGATACAGAACATATTCAGCAGTTCAAACCTATATGCCTGCTTAATGTGTGTTTTAAAATCTTACCAAAGTCGCTATGATTAGACTTAATTCGGTGGTAGAACATGTCGTCCGTCCGTCCCAGACTGCGTTCATGCAAGGTAGACACATCCTAGATGGTGTTGTCACTTTGCATGAAACAGTACATGAGATGCATCGGAAAAAACTGAATGGGGTTATTCTTAAGATCGACTTTGAGAAAGCTTATGATAAAGTCAGATGGTCTTTTCTTCAACAAACACTCAGGATGAAAGGCTTTTCAGATGAGTGGCACGCTCTTATAAATAACTTTGTTTTCGGTGGAAGTGTGGCCATTAAGGTCAATGACGATATTGGTCGATACTTCCAGACGAAAATGGTTTGAGGCAAGGGATCCCCTTTCTCCAATGTTATTTAACATTGTGGCAGATATGCTTGCTATTATAATTGAGCGTGCGAAGGTTGATGGTCAGATTGAAGGGGTAGTTCCTCATCTTGTGGATGGTGGATTATCTATCCTTCAGTATGCCAATGACACAATTCTTTTTATGGAACACGACTTGGAAAAAGCTCGAAACCTTAAGTTAATTCTAACGGCATTCGAGCAATTATGTGGTCTCAAAATTAATTTCCATAAAAGTGAATTGTTCTTTTTCGGTGAGGCCAATGACGATGTCAATCTTTACGCCAACTTGTTCGGATGTGGTCTTGTCTTCTTTCCTATCAACTATCTTGGTATTCCGATTCATTATCGGAGACTGACGTTGGCGGAGTGGAAACTTGTCGAGGAAAGACTTCAGAAGCGTTTAAGTAGTTGGAAAGAAAAACTGATGTCCCTTGGGGGAGATTAGTTCTCATAAATACAGTACTTAAGAATATGGTACTCTATATGATATCTTTCTTCCATCTACCCAAAGAAATCTTGAATATATTAGATTATCTACGTTCAAGATTCTTTTGGCAAGGGGATAGCGAGAAAAAGAAATATCGGTTAACTAAATGGAGTGTTGTATGCCGTCCAAAAGATCTAGGTGGACTTGGTGTTCATGATCTTGAAGTTAAGAACATGGCTTTGCTAGGAAAATGACTGGCCAGGCTATTAACTGAGGATGGTATATGGCAATAACTTTTAAGGAAAAAGTATGTGGGCTCAAAAGAGTTATCTCAGGTATTTTGGAAACCCGGAGACTCTCACTTTTGGGCTAGCATTATGGCAACTAAGAAGCACCTTTTCCCTTTTGGTTCGTTCTCCATAAGGAATGTGGGCGGAGATTAGGTTCTGGGAAGATAGATGGTTGGGAACAACCACTCTTCGGGAACAATATCCAGCTTTATACAATATTGTTCGTTATAAGGGAGACACCTTGCAGAAGGTTATGGAAACTTCTCCTCCCTCCATGACGTTCAGGCGTGACCTAATTGGTCTCCGGCTGACTAGTTGGAATGAATTGCTACAAAGGTTAGCTTCAATACAATTATCTTAGGGGTCTGATGAATTCCGATGGAACCTCACCAAGAACGGTGTTTTCTCGGTCATTTCATTGTATAGGGCTCTTACCATTCCTAGTCAACCGGTTATCAATAATAAATACATTTGGAAGATGAAGATACCACTGAAGACGAAAGTTTTTGCATGGTACCTTCGTCGCGGTGTGATTTTAACTAAAGACAACCTTGTTAAACGCAACTGGCACAGTTGTAAGAAATGTGTTTTCTGTCATCAAGATGAGACAATAAAACACATTTTTTCAACTGTAGGTTTGCTAGATCTATATGGTCAATCATTCAGATAGGTTCTACCTTATACCCACCTTGTAGCGTTGCAAATATATTTGGCAATTGACTAAATGAGGTAGATACTAGGTATAAAATGCTTGTCAGAGTGGGCGCGATTGCAGTTGTATGGACGCTATGGCTATGTAGAAATGACAAGGTTTTCAATGACAAGAATTCTTCTCTCATGCAGGTCATTTACCGATGTACGGCTTTGCTTCGTTCATGATCGCCACTTCAGCGCTTGGAGGACCGAGACCTCTTTATGGAGGTGTCTACACGGTTGGAGAACACGACCAATGAGTTTATTTCTCAACATGGGTGACTGCATATTAGGCGGATTGAAACCAACGAAGCATAGTCTAGTTTGCCTCTTTTGATCGATCTTTTAGAGTTTATTTGTTCAGACTTGATACTCGAACGACTATGTGCATTTTAGTTATGCAGAGGTTGGATGTAATGGTTGAATATTGTGAGTAATAAAGCGTCCTTTATCAAAAAATGACTTTGTATTTGTTTTATGAACTTGGTTGCTACGATTATGAGCTCATCGTCTACAATTCAACATATGAATATATTTGTACCTTATTCAAAACCTACCGAAACAGATTGAAAATGCGGTATGTTATGCAGGTGTCCATTGGAGATGGACTTAGTTCGGATTGGATCGGTTAGCTAGCCTAAGGACATCTCCAACGGTTCGATCTATTTTAGATATTAAATATGCCTATTTTGATTTGTTCTGGTCGGATCATGGCTACGAAAATAGCCTTCTGACCACCTTATCTGTCGGATTCGGTGGCTGCCCAGTGGCCCGACGTATTTGGTCAGTGCTTGCTAGTGCCGAATCTTTCTCTCCGTATTTCACTCAATTGACTAAACAAATAGATGAATAATAATAATGTTATAACTAAATTAATTTAAATAGGGCACATCCAAATAAACACGTTTAGGGGCATTTTTGAAAAAAAAATCAGGATTAGTTGGACTAATTTTGCATGACAATACAAGTTTTGGGACTTTGGTGTCCCATTTTGTAAGAAGTGGGATTAATTTGCATGTCTTTGACAAGTTGTTGGACTAGAGGTGTATATAGCTCTAATTTAAAACTTAAGTACATCACGATTATCTTTTTGAGTGGAAAAAGTACTAATTGCATTTCGCATTAGTACAAAATAAATCCAAGAACCTGAGCTGAAATACTTAGTGCTAGTATTCATAACCAGATTACATGAGTATTTGTAGTTTGTTCGGTAATGCCCCAAATAATATCTTAGTAGATATAACAAGCGTTCTCACTGGTCACGGCATGTTAGCATCGACCAGAAAATGTGCTCGGTCGCAACAGGCCCCACAGGAGAAGAAAGGAGGAGGAGAAACAGAGCAGTGCCGGACCTCCATGGCGGCCAGTCCATCTTCCCTCCCCATTTCTCCCCCAACGGCTCCTTCCAAAATTGTAGAGGGCGCAAGGGCTAGCTCCGCCCAACGGCTATTGCCTCAAATGGCGACGGCGCAGACCAGCTCCGCTTATGCTCCGTCGCACCGCGTACCCCGCCGCTATATAAATGCCATTGTCTCGGCGGTCGTCGTCGTCGTATGAGCGATTGTCCAGAACTGCCTGAGCAATATGAGCGATCCTGACACTCATGGCTTTCAGCGTGCGAAGCCCGTCGACGAGGGGCCTGGCAAGCCGCTCAGCGGCGGCGCGATAGCCGCCATTGTCTTGGCGGTCCGATAGAGAGGGAGAGAGATTGGCGGAATATGTTGGATGTATTATTGAGCCTCATGGGCGAGTATATATAGGCGTACAGGGATCATCTTGGAGTGCAAGACAAGACACAAGATCTATCTCTATCCTAGACTACCTAAACCGTACGTATACCAAATATATCTCTAACACTCCCCCGCAGTCGTAGCGGTAGTGACGTGAACAACAGTAGCGTCGCGGACGGTCAGACTGGAGATAAACCGAAGTGGACCCCAGAAGGCTGACACTCCCCCGCAGTCGTAGCGGGAGCGTCATGGACGGAGTTGCGTCGCAGATGCTTGGACTGGAGAGGAGGCTGGTGAGGCGCAAGCGAGGTGGTAGCCCTTTATGCCGATGTCGAGGTAGCCGAGAGCGTGGGTGCTGCAACCTTGGTCGAGGGAGCCGCGCGAAGGGGGGTGCCGTGGTCGATGTCGTGGGCGGGTGCCAGTGTCGATGTAGCCGCAAGCGCGTAGTGCGCGAGGAGAGTGACGGAGACGCGTCGAGGCAGTCGTGGAGGTTGTCGATGCCGAAGTCGATGCAGTCCGAGCCGTCGAGGACGAGGTGCGGCCCTAGTTTTGCCAGAACCAGGCGCACGTCGGGGACGAAGGCATACTTCGGTTTTGCCAGAACCGAGTACACATAGAAGAAGTCGGTGACGCGGTCGAGGCAGTCGTAGAGGCGATGCCGAAGAAGACGTTGTCGAAGCCGATGAAGACGAGACGTCCGGCGCGAGTTTGCCAGACTCGGGAACGTGTCGGGGACGAAGGCACTTCCGGTGTTGCCAGTACCGGGCATGCGAGGGGCAGGGACCATCATGAACTTGTCGCCGTGTCAGAGGGACTAGCAGAGGAGGCCTCCGGAAGCGTCGCGGTCGCAGATCGACGGAGAGATGCCGACGCTGCCCGCGGTTCTCAGAGTAGAGTAGCAGGTGGTGTAGACGGGAACGAGGCGATGGCACGGGCGACGAAGTCGAGACGGTTGGAGACGTAGAAGGCGGCTAACCCAGCGGTGACCAGGGGTGGTCATGCTGGACGCCTAGACGGGCGTTGCGGTGGTCGGCGAGCCCAGCGCGACCTGAAGTGGTTGGCGAGCCCAGCGGCGACCTGGGGTGGGGGCGCGGCGGCGGTACACGAAGTAGGCGAGGAAGACCCAGCGGCGTGACGAAGACCATGCGCGGACGGAGGCGACCCGCGCCGAAGGGGCGGCGCTGTGGTGGCCTCGGACGTCGATGCGCGGGGAACGGCGAAGGTGACCACGTGCGGCGACGCCACGGCCTGAGGGGCCGGCGTAGCTGCAGGGCGCAAGTCGGTGCAGCGGCGGGACGCCACCAGCGACGTACGCGCCTCAGAAGGCGCGTCGTTGGCTAGCAGCCTGGACCAAAGGCGGCGGCGCTGCGACCCGAAGGGGCGACGCAGCGGCAACCCGATGCTCGATCGGTGGTAGGCGCGTGCTCGGGGACGTGCTTGGCGTAGACGTGTGCGGGGTCGGTTGATCAGACCGACGGTGGCGCTACACGTGCCATGGCGTGGACGACGCGCCGCAGATCGGAGTCGTTGGCGACGTTGTCGGTGATGTCCTTGGCGATGACGGCGAAGACGAACCGGCGATGGAGACCGTGCAGGCGAAACAGCCTGCTGCGTCGCACGTAGGGGCGCCCCGTGTGCGGCACGTCCGGCTGTGCCATGCGGTTGATGACCGGTGCATGTCGATGCCGTTGTCGGAGTAGAGGCGCAAGTGGACGACGGCAATGGGCGACTCAATCCGATCTATGATCGGTAAACCAAAAAAGAAAAAACGCCGGTCGAGCGACCGGCGACGCAAAAAGAAAACCAATCTACAGATTGGAAAAAAAAAGACTCGAGGGCAGCGGATTAACGGATCGGCGAACGAACCCTCATACGGATTGCGCGGTCCCCGGAGTAGATCATGGAGATCGACCTCCCCGGGGGCGGCGCGGCGCGGAAGCTTGGGCGGCGGCTAGGTCAAGGAGCGTGCCGCTCTGATACCATGTAGAACGATAGAGAGGGAGAGAGATTGGCGGAATATGTTGGATGTATTATTGAGCCTCATGGGCGAGTATATATAGGCGTACAGGGATCATCTTGGAGTGCAAGACAAGACACAAGATCTATCTCTATCCTAGACTACCTAAACCGTACGTATACCAAATATATCTCTAACACATCGTCGTCATCGTTGTGCTGCTCGCAGTCGGTGCCTTGTGCTTCCGCCGGTGGAGGAAGAAGCGCCGGGCACATCATCCGCCTGCGCTCCCTACACGCGTTCGAGTTCCTGCCGAGCCAGCCATCGTCCGCGCCCAAACAAGCGCTTCCGGCGGTCGAGCTCAGGGCGAAATCACCCCGCCCTCGTCGCAAGACACTCCGGAGCACGTCGTCGACGTGGTGGGCTGCGGGATTTGCCACCGTGTCTACGAAGATGCGCCGCCGCAAGTGCTGGAGTGCGGCCACGGCTTCCACCCTCGCTGCATCAGGCGGTGGCTGGAAATCAACCTATCGTGCCCAGTTTGCAACTCGACGTACATCGTGCTTCCCGAAGACAAAGACAACCCGGGTGAGCTGATTTTTGTTGCGCATCATCTTGTTCACTGTTGGTTTCTGGTCTGACCTCCCTTTCCATGTTCTGCAGGCGACGTCAGTGCGCCACGCCATCGCCATCGCCATCGCCACACTACGAGCTTGGACTTAGAGCTGCCCCGCTCTAGGGATGATATCTACCTCCACCGACCCAGCTTCCGCGCCTAGTTAGACTCTGCAATCGATCTCTCAACTTTGCTCTCAGTTAGCTGTAGCTGGTTCATGCAGTTTTTAGTTGATCTCGTTAATTCTTAGCGGAATAAGCTGGCCCTGTAGCGTGTGTCTGTACACGTCTGGGTAACGATGGTTTACAGTTTGAACTTGAAGATAGGCTAATTAATTTGAGCGATGCTGCTTCGTGGCCTCGTGGCAGGCAGCTGCTTACGCTTCGATCCACTGTTTCTAGTTTGGGGGGGGGGGGGGGCTACACAAACAATGTTAGCTCAACACTTGATTACTTAGAGCATCTCCAGTCGCGTCCCCCAAACCGTCCCCCAAACCGCGCCGGATTGAGCGTTTGGGGGACGTGTTTTGCTCGTGCCGCGTTTGGGGGACGTCGCTCCCCAGCCGCGTCCCCCAAACGCCGCCCCCAAATGAATATTTGTGCAGGAAAATAAAGGTTTTCATTCAATTTTGATTATATATTACAAAGTTTGAATGAAAACGGCTAGATTTCATCTAAACCTAGGCTACTGACCGCCCGGCGGCGCGTTCGACGGCCCCGCCCCGTCGTCGCCTCCCCTACGCCGCAGCTCCTCCTGCGCGCGCCTCCTCTCCTTGCGTTCGGCGGTGGCCAGACGGTGCCGCTCCCGCCGATAGTCCTCTTCCGCCGTCCCCTGCTGGACCGGCAGGAGGGAGAGCTCGATGGCGCGACGAATCTGCGCCTCTTCGCGGGCACGAGCGTCGTCCTGGAGCTTCTTCTCCGACTCGAAGGACTCGACGAGGGCGCGTTGCTGATCGGCCGTCTCGTCCGGGTGCGGCCCGTCGTCGTCGGACCACTCGAACTCGTCGTCGTCGTCCTCCACCTCGGTCTCCTCCGCCTCGGCCTCCTCCTCCTCCATTGGCGCCTCCTCCTCCACATCTGTTGGCGCCTCCATCATCGCCGCCGCAGCCTCGGCGGCCGCCGCCAACTGCTCCTCCCGCCTCCCCCATAGCGCCGTAAGCGCCGACTCCCGCTGTCGACGCTCCTCCGCCGTCGCCTGCTGCTGGAGCTCGATCGACTCACGCCGCCGGCGCTCGATCGAGTCACGCCGTTCACGGAACAGCGCCCGCCGCTCATCGCGCCGGCGCTCGACCTCGTCAGCCCACCGCTGGTCCATCTCCGCCCGGTACCGGCACCGTCGCGCCTCCTGTAGAGTCGAGGCGTCAGACGCCGCAACGGTGGCGTCCTGCTGCGCCTCACGCCGCTGGCGGGCCTCCTCCTCGAGTGCCTCCTCGAGTGCCGCACGCCGCTGCCGGCTCGTCAATGGAGGAGACGGCGGTGGAGGGAAGTGGCCATCGCCGGGGCGGTTCGCCATTGCCACTGGTGATGGAGGAGACGGCTGTGGAGCGACGAGGGCTGTGTTTGTTGCCGGCGGGGTGTGGTGGCTACCATTGATGAGCCGGGAGACCTTTTATAGACGCCGGCGTCGGGACGAAAGCGCGGGAACAGACGAGAAGAGGCGGGAAGATCGCGCGGGAACGGGCGGTGGCGTGCGAACGCCGGCGACGCGTGGAGGCTGCGCAGCAGCGACGAGACGTCTCGCCTGCCCCTCCGTCGCCATTAAGGCAAAGATGCCGCTGCGCGCGAATAACTACCGTCGCGAGGTAGGCGACGGTTAGGTTTAAATTAACTGTGCCGCTGACGCGTCGGCCCCGCGCCTCCTCGCCTCGCTTTTCGTTGTGTCCGGCGTCCCCGGAGCGTCCCCTGTGGGACGGGGACGGGCTCGGGGCGCCGGACACCGTATCGGGCCGCGCCGGACAAAAAAGGGCTTTGGGGGACGCGGCTGGAACGCTTTTTTTGTCCGGCGCGCCCCAAATCCCTTTGGGGGACGGTTTGGGGGACGCGACTGGAGATGCTCTTATGAGTCTAGATTTCCCCCATATTCGACTTAACAAGTTTCATATGTTGAGATTATGTTCATAATATCTTCATCAATTTGTAACGAGATCAAATTACCGTGTTTTTATTTACACCTTTCTCATTATAAACAACGCATTCCATATACCAAAGAATTGAATGGTCTTGAGTCTTCTCCACCATTATGCTTCCAGAATCTATTAATGCATATCTTCTGTGTTGCATCATCGATCAATCTTTCTTGCGTAGTAAGCAAATCTTTTCCTCTTTAACATCTTAATTCCAAATATAAATATGCAGTAGTGAGCAGTTTGAAAAAAACAATGGATGCCATGATCAGTTTGACTATTAAGTGCGAGAATATCTCAAGTACCTGATCATAACCATGCAACATATTACATATGATTTATTATCTTATCGTTTGTTCGTTGTCAATAAGTTTCCCCGTTCAATGGCTTATGGTTGGTAGTCAGGTCGAAGGAAAAATAATAAATATTTTGCAGCTAAGGACAAGTAAGAGCGAAAAACATCGATGTGAAGTATCAAATTTTGATGATATACTAGCATGGCATGGCCTAGAAAAGAGCCAAAAAACGAAACCTTTGCTAACTATGTGACATAGGCATCCCCAATGGACCTGCCGAAGATAGTACCCGGGGTTTACTGAAGGCCCACGACTCGAAGAATAAGAAGAATCGGAAGCCCAAGTTGTCATTAAGGAAAGTTAGAGTTGTATTAGAAGATAATATTTGTAAACTTGCGGGATGAGTTGGAAACCCTCCCGGACTCTGTAACTTGTACATTACGAATCCCTCGGCTCCACCTCCTATATAAGGGGAGTCGAGGGACAAAGAAAGGATCGAATCATTGTCTCACAAACCCTACTTTTCATATCGTCGAGTACTTTTCGGCTGAAACCTTCGAGATCTACTTGCCCTCTACTTCTAACTAAACCCTAGTATACAACCCGTAGGCATTGACAAGTTAATCCCTTGTCAATTGGCGCCGTCTGTGGGAATTAGAGGTGTCAAGGATCTGATCTCGATGGCACGTTCAAGATCGTCGACTTCATCAACAGCAAGCAACGCGATGGATCGAGGTAAACAGATCGCAACTGGTCCTGTCTATTTTGTTCCTCACCCGCCCTCCCGTTTGGATGCATATGCGTATCTGGAGGAGCCTATGAAGATGACGTTCAGAAGATTCCACTTTCGCGTCAAGAAGGAGGGAGCGTATCGTCTCGAAATTCCGATCTCGTCGGGATTATCGGCGGTCGATTCCGATTTTTCGAACTCAACATCGTCAATCGAGTCAGGCGAAGAGGAGACTTCATCGCCACGCTTTATCAGCACCAGGGCAAGCGAAAAGCTCGCCAAGATCTTCAGCGATATGTCCTTCGAGTCATTCGCGGACTCCTATATAAGCGATGACTCGAGCAGTGTCGACAGCTTCAACTTCATCGACAAATCCACTACAGTGGGCAAGGTCTTCACCAATCTTTATGATGGTGTCACCAAACACAGCAGAGATCTGAATACAAAATATCATCAGATTTACGCCATTGGAGAGCCAAGCCGCGATCAGGAGGAAACGTCCGAGGCTTTCGATGATTTGGGAAATCCATACGTTGATCCCTCTGATTTACGACGAGGTCTAGGCAGCAAATATGTCGGACCCACACCACGTGTTAGGGTTCAACTCCCACAAGCAGCATGTGATAGAGCCGCAAGAGCTATGGATGGCTCAGAACCAATGGCCACAACAGCCACACCAGAAGAATTGCAAGCATAACAATATAGGCTCGCGCGAGCTGCAAGGGAATTGGAAAAACAGACAGCTGCTCTGAACAGAAGAAGGGAGGCAGCCTCCGCATCAAGCAGACGAAGGGCAGAGTTAAGTCGACAATCAGGAACTTCGGGAGATAGCCACAGAGAAGCTCGGAATAGAGCGAGATCAAGGTTGCAAAACATACCTGAAGGTGAAAGAGAGCACTTGGTTCAAAACCTCGACATATATTTTATGTCGATAGACACGAGAGAGAATATCATCCCCAAGACACCAGAAGCTGGGTATATGGCGACACAGGCCTTTATCCTTGCATCCAGGCCACCTCCAGGAGATCCAAGGGAGGCATTGTATAACATGGCAATGGCAGGAGTCAGAGCCATGGGAACGGCATTTGCATCAACACCTCCCGAAGGAACAGCAAGGCAAAATAGTCCACGACCTGCGGCAGCAGCAGCAGTTCCCAAAGAAACAAGTGGAGCAAGACACACAGCAGCGCAAGCAAGGGTGGACAGAGCACGGCAAAATAGAAGGGAACATCGGCATTCCCCAGAACTAAACGACGAGGACATGTGCGGTTTGCCATGCTTCACGAGGAGAGTTCGAAAAACTCGAGTCCCTTCGGGGTTTAAACTGCCTGATAACTTCAAAAAATTCGACGGCCTGCAAGATCCAGAGGATTGGCTAGTTGATTACCACGAGACGGTGAAGCTCACAAGAGGAACCAGAGCAACAGCTATGCAAAGCATCCAGGTGCATTTAAGTGGAGCCGCAAGATCTTGGATAAAAAAGCTTCCTCCAGGATCCATCGACAACTGGGATAGCTTCGAGGACGTGTTCGTCAAGAATTTCCGGTCCACCTGCAAAAAACCTGCATCGCTAGAGGAACTAAGAGCGTGTCGACAAAAGCCAGACGAATCAATGAGGGAATACATCCAAAGGTGGAATATCATTAAAAACTCGACAGAGAATATATCTGACGAGAGAGCGATAGATGCGTTTGTCGCAAGAATCAGGCGGGGAGATTTTGTCGAGGACTTGGGGAGAACCAATCCAAAGACAGTATCCGCGTTAATGGAGATAGCAAACAGATGGGTAGATGGAGAAGATGCTGTTCACAACAAACGGCATAGGTCACCAGAGGAGGACCACGGTCGAAATTATCAAAATAGGCGACGATTTCCTCGGCAGTACTCGGGTTATGATGCCCCTGGACAAATTTCGGCTGGCTTCCGAGCAAGCGCCGGAGGAAACAATAGAGATGATTATCAGAGGAGCAACGAGCAGCGAGGCGACAATAGAGATGACTCTCGAAACAACAGGCAAAATACTGGGCCAAGGTTTCAGAGACCTTTTGTGTCCCCCGAGGAGATGATGAACGGGCCGTGTCAGATGCATTTTTTATCTTGACAACAACGGAAAAAGATAGTCAGGACACTTGCAAAGGATTGCCGAAATTTCCAAGCAATATTAAGGTGGGCAGGGCACGCCAATGCCCAGGCAGCACACAGAAATCCTCAAGGACCCAGGAGTGAGATCCACTTGCCACCTCCTCCCGCAATTACGGACGAAAATCGACATCAGCTCAGAATAGCGGCAGCACCTGCACCACCACCTTATGTTGATCCCAATTCCAACGGAGCGGTCTCGATGATTCAGAAAGGCAGGCCATCCAATAGAGCTCAGAAAGTAATCTCGCGACAGGTGTTCATGGCAGAAAAGATGCCTCCACCAACGGTTGAGTATCTTAACTGGTCAGGGCAAGATATTGGCTTCACAATAGCGGATCATCCACAGCAAGTTCCTCGACCAGGGCAGTCAGCACTTATCTTACCAGCAGTAATCGCAGGATTCGATGTATCTCGAGTGTTCATAGATGGCGGCAGCAGTTTAAACCTTATGTATGCAGATACACTAAGGAAGATGAACATATCTCTAGCAAACCTGAAACCAACCGACACGCGATTTCACGGTATTACACCGGAGAAGCCAAGTTATCCGCTGGGGAAGATTAATCTCGACGTTCAGTTTGGGACCCGAGAAAACTACAGAATAGAGAGGCTGGAATTTGAAGTTGTGGATTTCCCATCACAATACCACGCTTTGTTGGGACGACCAGCATATGCCAGGTTTATGGCGGTACCACATTACACGTACTTGTTGTGGAGGATGCCTGGACCTAAGGGACCAATCACAGTCAAAGGAAGCTTTGCACTAGCCGATAAGTGTGATAAGGATTTTCATCGACTGTCAGAAACCTTCGGGATGCAAGCAAAGTACATGGCGTCAAGGCTCACGACTGACTATGATGTGTTGCCAGATGTAGGAAGGCCCAAGAAAGAATCAACTTTCAACACCGAGAAAAATTCTAAGGAGGTACAGATCCACCCGACAGATCCGAAAAAGACGACGTCCATCGCGACAGACATGGACCTCGCATAGGAAAGTGCGCTCATCGAGTTCCTCCGTGAGCACTGGAAAATCTTCGCATGGTGTCGAGCTGACATGCCAGGAGTACCCAGGGAACTTGCCGAGCACCACCTAAACTTGGATCCATTAGCGAGACCAATAAAACAACCTTTGCGGCGTTTTTCGGAGCCAAACCGCAAAGCTATGCTGTCAGAAATCGATCGACTGAGAGAAGCTGGTTTTATCAAGGAGCTGCATACAGAGGCCACATGGGTCGCAAACCCAGTGTTGGTGCCGAAGAAAAACACTAAAGTCCTTCGCATGTGCGTCGACTTTACGTGTCTCAATAAACATTGTCCAAAGGATCACTTTCCCCTCCTGAGGATCGATCAAATTATCAACTCCACGGCAGGATGTGAACGTCTTTCCTTCCTGGATGCATATTCTGGTTATAACCAGATCAGATTGAAAGAAGAAGATGAGGTCAAAACAGTGTTCATCACACCTTATGGCGTGTTTTGCTATAGAACAATGTCTTTTGGTCTGAAAAACGCGGGAGCAACATACCAGAGGATGATGCAGAAGTGCTTAGCAACACAGATTGGGAAAAACGTACAAGTGTACATCGACGATGTCGTCATAACATCAAAAAAGGGGACAACGCTAATCGAGGATCTGAAGAAAACTTTCGATAACCTCGACAAGTTTTGCCTCAAGTTGAACTCGACGAAGTGTTCCTTTGGCGTCCCTGCAGGAGAACTTCTTGGGTTTCTAGTTTTAGCAAGAGGGATTGAAGCAAATCCCGAAAAAATCCAAGCTATCGTAACAATGAGGAAGCCAACAAAGTTGCAAGAAATACAGCAGCTAACTGGGCGAGTCGCAGCTTTAAGCAGATTTGTCGCCAGGTTGGGAGAAATTCCAGTGGAACGAAGAGGCCGATAGAGCCTTCGAGGATTTAAAGCGCACAATTTCGACACCACCAATCTTGGTGGCGCCGAAAGATAAGGAACCTCTCCTGTTATACATTGCAGCTACGCCTCAGGTGGTCAGTACGGCGCTAGTTGTCGAAAGGGAAGAAGAAGGAAAACTCCATGGAGTACAAAGGCCGGTATATTTCATCAGTGAAGTTTTATCGCCTTCCAAACAGCGGCACCCGCAGTACCAGAAGTTAGCATATGGAGTGTTCACAACAGCAAGAAAATTGCGCCACTATTTTTCGGCACACCCGATAATAGTGGTCAATGAGGCACCTCTATCAAATATATTGAACAATCCAGAAGCTACAGGGCGTGTCTCCCTTTGGGGAATAGAACTTTCTCCTCGGGACATCACGTATGAAAAAAGAAAAGCAATAAAGTCGCAAATTTTGCCAGACTTCATCGCGGAGTGGATGGAGCTGCAAAATACATGACCCCCAGATTTGTCGAGAACTTGGACCATGAACTTCGACGGGTCCAAGAGGGTAGAAGGAGCTGGTGCAGGAGTGATACTTATAACACCTGAAGGCGACAAACTGAAGTATGTCCTACGGATGACGTTTCCAAACGCATCTAACAATGAAGCAGAATATGAGGCTCTTATACATGGGATGAAGATGGCGAAAGCTTGTGGTGCAACCCAATTAAAAATCTTTGGCGACTCACAATTGGTAGCTCAGCAGGTTATGAACCAATGTGATGCAGTCAATGATAGCATGGTGGCATACAAGGAAGTGTACAACGAGCTTGAGAAGTTGTTTGATGGATGCGAAGTAAATCATATCAGCAGGTTGAGCAATGATGAAGCCGATGTTCTAGCAAACATCGGGTCGCAATGCCTTGCAATTCCGCCAGGTGTGTTTTCGGAAGAGATAACCGAAAGGTCCAGCAAACCAAAGAAGGCGCAGAAGAAGGAGAAGGAGGAAAAAACTTCGACGACTCTCAAAGAAGCACCAGAAGAAGAAGAAGAGGACCAGGAGCTGGTGATGATGGTGGAAGTCCCATGGATGCAAGCGTACATATCGTATATCCTAAGGAAATAAATACCCGACGATCCAGTTGAAGCAAGGCGAGTTATTCGACGATCCAAAGCCTTTACAGTGGTCAAAGGGGAGTTATACAAGCGAAGTATTTCGGGCGTGCTGCAAAGGTGCGTGATACCCGAAGAAGGAAGGATAATCTTAAAGGACGTACACGAGGGAATATGTGGTCACCACGCGAGCAGTCGAGCTATTGCGGCCAAGGTTTTTCGGGCTGGATTTTACTGGTTGACAACAATCGAGGATGCAAAAGAGATAGTATGAACCTGCGACGCGTGCCAGAGATTTGCCGCAAAACCCCACTCTCCGGCAGCAGAGCTGATGCCAATACCATTGTCTTGGCCCTTTGCCCAATGGGGTCTCGATATGGTGGGAAAACTACACAAGGCCTCTCCAGGAGGATACGAGTACATGTTGGTTGCTGTAGATAAATTCACCAAGTGGATAGAAGCAAAGCCGATAAATTCACCAGATGCAGCGTCAGCAATAAAATTCGTGAAGAGCATCGTTTTTCGATTTGGAGTACCTCACAGCATCGTCACAACAATGGTAGCAACTTCACGTCCAAGGAATTCAAGGCATACTGCGCAGAAGTAGGCATCAAATTGCACTTCGCGTCAGTTGGGCACCCGCAAACCAATGGTCAAGTCGAGAAAGCCAATGGTATCATCTGCAATGGTATTAAAAAGCGCCTGCTGGGACCGCTTGAAAAGGCACGACATACCTGGCCAGAAGAATTGCCAAGTGTCTTGTGGAGTATTCGAACAACACCAAACACGGCGACACAAGAAACTCCGTTCTTCTTAGTCCATGGAGCCGAGGCAGTACTACCAATTGAAATAGAGCATGAATCCCCAAGAGTCACAGAGTATGATGAAGAAACTTCAAGAAGAGCTTTGGAGGACGATGTAGATGCACTCGACGAAGCTCGGGATGAAGTACTTTCACGGGTCACCAAGTACCAGCAAGACCTGAAAAACTACCACAGTCGACGATTACGGCCAAGATCTTTTCAAGTCGAAGATTTAGTCCTACGGCTCAATCAGCAAAGTACTGAAAAACTCGAGTCGCCATGGCTTGGCCCTTACATCGTCACAGAAGTAATTGAAGGAGGAGCATACATGATCAAGGACAAGAAGACAGGGGTTCCCGAGAAAAACCCCTGGAACGTGGCGCAGCTCAGGCGGTTCTACGCTTAGAGTCGAAATATAGTCCTCCTTTGTAAAAATACAATGTACTGAAACGCCCGCGAGTTTTCAGAGGCACTATTTTTCCTTTTCAGGGCACCGAGTGGGGCTGGAAAGGTTTTTAATGAGGCGGGCTCGCGGTGCTACAATATAGTAAAAGATAGTGATGATACATCTTTTTCTTCGACAGGCTCGGGGGCTCATAACCCACGATAGCAAAATACATATATTCTCGCAAAACAGTAAATTCTTCGAGACGAAAAAATAGTATAAGCTCCGGCCAAAGGCTCGGGGGCTTCGCAATATAGATTACACTTTACAATATAGACAACTTCATCAATACAAAGAATTCGATGAAAAATATAGACATAACTTTTCGCCATATAGTACAACTCAGTCAATGCCTAATATACTATCTATGGATAAACCTTTGTTATTTGCAGCAGTTGTCTTGTGATCAGCATAGCTCCCCTTGACAAAGAATTCAGAATTAATCCGAAGAAGTTCATCCATCATCGCTTCGGCTACAGGAGTCACCATGTCATTGATTTCATCGACGTTATTCTTTCGTCTCGATTTCTTGGCCAGGCACTCAGAGACAATCTTCGTCAGATCTAATTTTGGATGGCAGATATGTATCATGATCATGGCGAATCTTGCTCCAGCAGTCAATTGAGCTCGTACAAAATTGTGAATACGAGGAGCATCCCGAAATTTTTCCATGAAACCAAGAAGAGTCTCGGGTGCCTCGTCTCGAGGAAACATTGTCTTATAAAAAAGGGACAATGTTCTGGTGGAGCGATCAAGGAAATCGCGAACTTGACAGGCACGGTCTTGAAACCTGACAATCTGTCAGGTCGGTTCTGGAGTGGCCCAGAATAAACAACCATGATCAAGAGAGAGGTTAACGAGAAGATTGGTCCTCGCGTCTACCCTTTTGTCTTCAGCAGCAGCGTCGAGAAAGGAACCTATTTGGCGATAGCACGAGAAATTCAAGAAAGATATAGCAGAAAGATAGAAAAAGTTCTGGTTTGAACAAACATACCGGACATATCAGCACTGGCTTCATTCATCAATTCAAACATGGAATTTTCTCGAGTGATTGCCTTTTTAGCTTCGGAAACGGCGGCTTCCTTGGCAGCTAGGGCTTCTCGAGCTTGTTGAAGAGCAAGTTCCTCTCTTTCGGATGCTCTGCGGGATTGCTCCATCATCGCAAGAGTTTGTTTTTTCATGGATTGAAGTTGTTGGTGAAGCTCTTGCAAATCTTGCGAGAAGTATTTACTCGAAGAACCTTCGATAAGGTTATCATCGACAAGTGTTTTCTTTGAGAAGGAGGAAGCAGGAAAAGTATCGGCAGGATGAGGATTTTCAGAGTAGTTATCAAATATCAACTGGAAAAGAAAATTTCAGTATCAATGATCACGCAAAATAGAATTCCATTGATCTTTGGAAAATTTACACAGCTATTACAGAAGGAGTCTTCAAAAGAACTACCACGACAGTTGTCGCCAAAACTAGTGTGACGACAACATCAAAAGAAACAGTAAAAATAAAAACAGAAGAAGATAGGGCATTCTACTAGACCTCCGGCTTCGACGAGCTAGGAGCAGGAGTTGGCTTGCATCCAAGATAGGCGAGGATCTTCTTTGAGTTGGGCTTTGCAGCCCTGATCAGCGATTGCCACTTCGTGGTCTCCATCTCCTGTGTGTCGCCAACTTTGGTCCAGTTGATGTTTTCCTGGTTGTCAGCAACCAGGGCGACAGTGCTTTCAACGGCAACCTTCATATTTTCTTGGCGAAGCTTCAGTCCAAGATCTTCTGGGGGATTGAAGCACTTGGCAAGAGCAAGAAAAATCGCGGGTTCCTTTTTCTTCGGGAAGAAGTAAGGATAGAGCCGCGACAATCCTTCCCTAGCCGCAGTAAGGCCTTCGCGTGCTTCATCTCCGTGAAACTCAAGGAAAGCAAGTGCGTCAAGAAGGGGATCATTGTCGGGATCTTCAAGTTCATATTTTTGAGATGTTTTCCCTGTCGAGGCAAAAATTTATTGATCAACAAACGAGTAAAGAAGAGCAAGTCCAAAGAATGCAAAATAGCTCGGGCACTTACTGACAAAGCGACGGCTTTGCGATTCCAAGCGCTTAGTAATCGCTTCTTCACGAGCAGATTGTGCGGTTATATGCTCGCTCAAAGAAGTTTCCGCCTCATGAAGCCTTTTTCGGAGGTCTTCGACAGAGGCAGCATCTGCTTCAGCCTTCTTACGAGTTGATTCGCTTTGCTCTAATTTAATTGCAAGAGCGTCAGCACGTTTGTTGGCTTCGGCAAGTTTTTCTGGAGAAAACAGACTACGGTAAAACATCACGACAAACATGCTAAAGGAGTATGTAGCAAAGAGGGCAAGAGAAAAACAGTACCTTCTAGTTTATTCGCATGATCACGGTACCCGATGAATTGGGTACCGAGGCGAATAAATGACTGCATCACGGGCTGGCGAGCAAACCAAAGGAGAAAAGAAGTCAATATAGAAGGTGAAAAGTTGACAACAAATAAAAAAAGGGGAAGAGGCAAGTATTAACAAACGTCGAGACGAAAAGGAAGAAGAGAAATACTTACGTCATCCAATGAAGGAGTCGCGGACGTATTGGCCACCAGGACAGGGACCGTGGATGGTTCTATCCTAGCCCTCTTCGGTGAAGAGGCTCGGGGGCTGGCGACTGGTGTTGGATGCTTTGCATCTTGAGGAGGAGGCGAAGATTCATCCCCATCAGGATGAGCTTCAGAAATAACTAAAGTACGAGACGTACTCGTTCGAGTAGTCACGTCAATAGGTTGAATTTCATCCTCGTCATCACTACAAAAAAGGCGGCAGGACAATAATCAATATAGTCAAAGTAATCAATGGTGGGCAATAAAACAATGATAGGAAATTACGAGCTGATGAGAGCATCGGCGTAAGGGTCGAAAGTTGTCCTCTTTTCAGTAGGAACAATTTCTTCGGCAGCAGGAGTGCTGGTCTTGGAGGGACCAGAGTCAACAACCTCATCCCTTTTCCTCTTGTTCGTTGGGGAAACAGCGGGAGGAGGAGAGTGTGCCGATGCGGTAGCCTCGGATTCAGCCTCCTTTTCAGAGGATCCCGCAGATTTTCGAGAACCTGCGGGTTCACTCTCAGGGCAAGGAGCACCCTGGTTGTCATCAGTGACAACGGCTCGTTCTTCGACTTCTCCACCTTCAGGAAGGGGAGGAAGAGAGACAAGATCTGGATGGTTCTATAAAAAGCAACGGGGGATGTCAATAAAAGAGTTATGCAAAGGATGTCAAACAAAAATGAGCAAGTCGACAAAGGTTACCTTGGGGAGCGCATTGGTGGCACTATATGGTTTTACGCGACAAGAAGAGGGGACATCATCTTTCTTGCTGAGGGAAGAGATTTTCCGGACAAGTTTTTCTAAGTCCTTGACCGACAAATCCACCGACAGCCGATCCACATCATTGTCGCCAGTATACTTCGAGAGGGGATTTTTGCGAGCCTGCAGAGGCTGCACTCTGATTCTAAGGAAATATGCCGTGATTTGGATACCCGACAGTTCTTTACCGCAGGTACTTTGAAGCTCGTGGATGCGCGTCATTAGTGCCTCCGTCGCCATTTTTTCTTCGTCGGTAGCCTCTGCATCCCAGGACCGACGGCGATAGATTTTCTCGGCACCATCAAAAGGAGGAATGTTGTCTTCAACAGACCCATGATTCTCCTCGTGGATATATAGCCATTTTTTGCGCCACCCTTGAACTGAGTCAGGGAATTTGACATCGAAGTACTCGACATCAGGGCGAACGCAGATACAAACACCACCTATGTTATAGGCGACATTGGCAGAGCCATTACGGCGACACAAAAAGATGCGTTTCCATAACGCCCAGTTAGGCTGGACGCCGAGGAAGGATTCGCAAAGAGTGATGAAGATGGAAATATGGAGGATAGAGTTGGGTGTGAGGTGATGAAGTTGCAATCCGTAAACGAAAAGCAACCCACGAAGAAAATTGTGAATGGGGGCAGAGAGGCCGCGGATGAGATGATCAACGAAAATAACCCGATACTCCATTGGAGGGGTTGGCTAGCTCTCTTCGCTGGGGAAGCATAGCGCCTTTGGCTTCTTGCTGATCCCCAGTTTCTTCAGCAGGTTAATGTCTTGGGCAGAGATTTTGGATCTCTCCCACTCAGCGCTCCCCAGATCTGCGGAAGCCATCTTCGATTCAGGAGTGCTGTGCCTGATCAATTTGCGCGGTGGCATCAACAATGGCGCAGGAGTACAACGTGAGAGTAGTTGAGCTCAAGGAGCTATGGGGTGCAAGAGGAGATTTTTGCAGAGGAAAGCAGAGGAGCGGCGCAAGCGAAAGTGCGGAAGGAAGAAGATGAAGACCTTAAATAGAGGTGTGGCGAATCGGCGCACCGTTAGATGGAAAAAGTGTGAGGCAGATGGTGTACACGTGGAGCAAGGGTAAAAAAGTAATTTCGCCCTGCAAGCGTTACAGTGCGTGCGCCAGGAAAAGCGGAGGACGTGTGTCCCCCACTTGCACGACGTGTCAATACGATGCGTAATTTGGGCCCGCAAGGCAGCGAGAGAGAACTTCTCGCGATTTCCAGGAACAGCGGTCGTGGCTATCGTCAGCAATGATGTCACCTTAGCAAGAGAAAATTAAGACTCACACTACAAGAAAAGTTCTGATAGGCAACGTCCCAAAATCGTCCGCTAAGGGTATTTTTCGTCGCCTATGGGCCTAACCCGACGATATGGGTTCTGTTGTCGAAACTGCGTCAGGCAAAGTCCTACCACGTTTTTTTCGGTCCATCACGCTTGGGCGCCCTTCCGCCATGGAAAATCGGACCGTTGCAGAAGTGTTTCCGGGAGCCCTTTGAATGCTGACGTCATGCAAACTGACACGTGGCAGACGCCGTTAACTGTGAGTTAACGGCGTTAACCGGCTAAACCCCGTGGTAGATGGTAGGCCCACACGAGGCCTGCCACGTCTTAAGCGGGCCGGCCCATTAAGTTTGCGGGCCGGGCCAGGTAACTTAGTTTGACCGGTCAACTATATAGCTGGGCTGGTCCATTAGTTACGTGGGCCGGGCCTAACATCTCAGGTTGACTGGTCAAACCTTTAATGGGCCGGCCCATTTAAGAAGTGGGGTCCACCTTGAAGCAAGTGGGCCGGCCCAAGAAGTTATTGGGCCGGCCCAATTAGCATGTGGGTCCCACTTTCCTGCTATCGGGCCGGCCCATTTAGTACGTGGGGTCCACAATAGATCAAATGGGCTGGCCCAACAAGCCAGTGGGCCGGGCCAAAAACACAGGTGGGTCCCACTTTCCTGTTAATGGGCCGGCCCATTTAGTATGTGGGGTCCACCATATAGCAAGTGGGCCAGCCCAAGAAGATAGTGGGCCGGGCCAAAAACACAGGTGGGTCCCACTTTCCTTTTTAAAGGGCCGGCCCATTTAGTATGTGGGGTCCACCATATAGCAAGTGGGCCGGCCCAACAAGAAAGTGGGCCGAGCCAAAACAGTGGTGGGTCCCACTTTCCTGTTAAAGGGCCGGCCCATTTAGTATGTGGGGCCCACCGTATAGCAAGTGGACCGGCCCAACAAGATAGTGGGCCGGGCCAAAAACACAGCTGGGTCCCACTGTGATGCCCCGAAACCGGTACCATGAGGATTCCAGCGATCCCGCCGAAATCCGCACGATATCGATTCAGAGACGCCCTCCGACACGACGTGCGCGAAGAATCACACACGTGATGCCAGAGGAATTAACACGAGCGGTAACATTACAACAGGATTACAATAGAGCCCACAAGATACATATATTACAACAACGACTCTAACGAGTCAAGATACAAATATACAATACAAAGATCCAAATCATACAGAAGATCGAATACGTCCGAGTACGGACAAGATACAAATTGGACTAAGAGTCCTGAAGATAACCAGTGGCGTCCATAACCCTGCCCAGGCCAAGCCGGAAGGGTAACCTTGCTAACGTCGTCATCTCGTACCTGTCAAAGTCGGGCCATCGGTTGCCGACAAAAGGGGGAGGAGACAAAAAGAAAAGGAGGCGAGGGTAAGTACCATTGGCACGTACTTGCGAGACAAGACCAGCTATGCTCGCTGGTGGGCGGTATAAACTTCACCCGACTATATGTGGGGTTTAGCGGCAGCAAAGCTACTATCCAATAGAGACTCGCTACAACATCCGTCTACTCAGAGAAGATAAGAGAGCGCACAAGGTAACAGTTCTATACTCTGCAAACATAACACAGCCGATGCGATCCCCCTTCGCCAAGAGGTATTGCAAAGGCACACACACTTTTGAAAGGGTTTTATTAGCAATTTATTAACAACAGGAAAAAAAGGTGTAAGTTGTTCTATGATCAAGCTATACAATTCCAAGTCGTCCATAATCGCGGACACGGCTTATCGATAAGATGTACACCCTGCAGGGGTTGCCCAAATGTAACCATACGCATGCTCGAACCCACTTACTACAGGTGGAGTCTAACAACAAGACCGTTCCCAATGCAAGAGAAAGTTTAATGGGAGCCACCCAACTAAGCTACCCGTGACGAAGTTCGGCCGTACTCCGATACGGACCCAGAGGTTTGCGACGGCTTCCAAGGCGGGCACTAACGACCGGCCAAGGATAAGGAGTCCCGCGTTATGAGTACAGTACAGAAATAAACACCCGAAGGCAACAGGAAGTAAATCGTGCATCGTGCATATGGGCAAATAAAACCAAGGTTGTGGCTCCCAATAAACAGACTCGAGGAAAGGTAGTGGGTGATGGGGGTCCCATTCCCCCACGTACGGGTAGAGCG
The DNA here is from genome assembly GCF_019359855.2 of Lolium perenne. Taxonomy (NCBI): domain Eukaryota; kingdom Viridiplantae; phylum Streptophyta; class Magnoliopsida; order Poales; family Poaceae; genus Lolium; species Lolium perenne. The sequence goes on along the minus strand of NC_067250.2, from coordinate 145,173,562 downwards.
CTCAATCTCGGAACAGATAACAAGAACTCGGGTCCTAGGGGACATTAGCAAGTCAAAGTTCCGATGCTTTCGCAAAGGGGCTCACAGATGCCTCTGCTTACAATTTTAGTTGTTAACAATTAAGTAAAGCATGTGTATCTCCAACAACTGATAAAGCATGTGAAAACCTCCCAACAAGATATCCCGAACATCTCGAGATATCAACAAGACCCTAAACTCACCTACGACTCGCAAAGCTGGCAAACAACAAACAATAGGTAGGGCGAGGAGGTGTATCTCGAACATATAGGTAACAGGTGGATAGGACACGTGACACAACAGAATCGCAACATAAGGATAGCAATAGATCAAAAGAGCATGTAAAAATAAAATAGGTGAAGGGGTGGGCTCGCCTGTGAAAAGCTGCAGAAGAACTTGTCGGAGAACTCGTCGTACCTCACATCAACACTTCGTGATCCTATCCGAGAAGAAGCAAATGCTGGAACACACAACGGATGCAAATCTTACTACTACGGCAAAAGAATCAGCATGATCATAATATAATATGCATGGCATGACAAACATGATGCGATGCAACTTATCCATATTAATCGGAGTCGGAACCCCGAACAAACAAATTAGGTTGGAGTTGCATTTTATATCGCCAAATTTAAGGGTGGATTAGCATGGTACAACATGGCAAGGGTGCGCTACTTCAAAGTTAAACGGAGCGGGGAAACCATAGTCGGTATCCGAAATACTCCGCATATATGTTAGGTGAACATGCACGACTATCAACGCGCGACATGATGCGAGGTGCAACCAGATGAATGGATGGCATATTCATGTTCCTTACATTTTTCTGATCAAAATTCATATATGAAATATTTGCATTTGAATTTGCATTGACAAAGTAGAAACAGATTTGTATTTGACTATATAGAATAAGAACTGGAGATGGGATCTGGGCCGAAAGGGGGTTGCTACATGCTGTGCTGGGCGAGATCGGACTGGCGGCCTATTGGGCTGAGGTCCATTAGGTGCGACTGAGGCAGAGGGGATTTATTGCAAAAAGATGTGTTTATTCGCCCAGGCTGTGAATTGATCCTTGGTCGCATAGTGTAGGAACAAGCAGATAACCAACTGAGATACAACAGATTAGTGATTATTAGAAACAGCGCAGCATTTTGATTGATGCCTGGGAGATGGATCTTAGCAGAAACATGAACGGAGGATCTAGGTATGTTGACCAGTACCTGCACGTGCTGGTTGGTGCGTGTAGTGCGAAACGACACGGTCCCGAAGGGGTTCAGGCCTGCGTATGCTGTAGAGGAAACAGACAGGTTGGAACATGTCCATGGCGGCCATGGCGTGAGGTCCTGGTCTGATGTCGATCTCACGAAGTAGGAAACGAGGGGCGTCGAGAGCGGGCACGTTCGATGCGGAAGAGCATGGGGACTCCAGCCATGAAGGACTTGGAGCCGGGGAGGCACCGGAGCGGCGTCGGCGTCGGGTACCTGCAGCGACGGGAGGCGGTCAACGTCGTGGGGGGGAAGCAAACCAGCGGGGAGTAAGGTGCCGAAGGGGTCCAGGGGACGCGTGATGTTACCAGGAAGATGAAGGCGGGCTTGGTATGGTCGGAGGGGGACGAGGGCGGCCGGAATCGAAGAATTCGGTCGCCGGAGTTGAAGAAGAAACGGCGAATTTGCCGGTGAAGTAGCGAGCCCCCGGTCGATTCCTTTGGGGAGGATGGAGAGGAAGACGAGCCGCTTCTTTCGGTGGCTTTAGCTTGGCGAGGGGCGACCTGCAGCGGCGGTGCCATGGTGGGTGGAGGAGGTACTGTGGGGTTTTTTTCCCTTCGTTTTGTTCACAGAGAGAGGAGTAAGATGGGAAGAAGAGGAGGAAGATGGCGGCGCGAGGGTGGGAGAAGGGCTAGGGTTTCCAGGGGGATTTAAGAAGGGGAAGGGAGCAGGTACTGTGGTGCGGTGGTGGGTGACGTGAGCCACGGGAGGGTCACGCCTCGTGCGTGCTCTCTCTGGTTTGGGGAGAAGACGACGATAAAAGAAGAGGGAGAAGGAGCCGGGCTCCTGAAGGGGTACGGGCCAGAGGAAGTTGGGCCAGATGGAGAAGGGATAAAGGCCACCGAGGAGGGAAGGAGAAGAGGCCAGAGAAAGGCCCAGGTTTAGAGGGTTAGGGGTTTTCTTTTAAATTCTTTTCCTCTTTGTTTTAAAACTGGTTTGAAACATAGTTTGAATTCGATCAAAAATTTGAATTCAACTAGAGAGGCGAGATAGAGAAAACAAAATAATTAGGTTTTATAGAAATAATTTTATTTTGTCAAAGACATGTGGATGATTATGCATGCATGATGATGAACTTGGAACGACACGGAAAAACAAGCAACGGAGAAAAACTAATATAGGGTTTTTTTCCGGGTCGTTACAATCGACACCACTAACAAGGAACCTCGCCCCGAGGTTCCACGCCATGGTACGGGGAGAGAGGGGAACTATCGGGTCTTCAGGCGACGTGTCGATATCCTCGACACCACTAACAAGAGTTCTTGCTCCATGCTGATCGGCGACACCACTAACAAGAAGTCGTTGTTCCGTTGTTGATGATGCGCTGCTGTCGGGATCCTCCGAAGGTCGGACCTATTAGGATAAAGGCAAAGATCGTCCAACCCGCGTAGAATCCTAAGACTCAGGAAAGCTCAGATAAGAGAGAAGACTCAAAACTCGCATAGATAAGAGGAGAAAGAATATAGGTAAGGAGAAAATCAGAGCTAGTCAGAACTATCCAACGAATTTTTCGAAAATAGTTTTGACACTCTACAAAACAACGTCCGTTGGCAAGGTTATCCTACAGGCTGGACTAGTGGGGTACCGTCAACCTGAGGCTCTGATACCAACTTGTGACGCCCCGAAACCGGTACCATGAGGATTCCAGCGATCCCGCCGAAATCCGCACGATATCGATTCAGAGACGCCCTCCGACACGACGTGCGCGAAGAATCACACACGTGATGCCAGAGGAATTAACACGAGCGGTAACATTACAACAGGATTACAATAGAGCCCACAAGATACATATATTACAACAACGACTCTAACGAGTCAAGATACAAATATACAATACAAAGATCCAAATCATACAGAAGATCGAATACGTCCGAGTACGGACAAGATACAAATTGGACTAAGAGTCCTGAAGATAACCAGTGGCGTCCATAACCCTGCCCAGGCCAAGCCGGAAGGGTAACCTTGCTAACGTCGTCATCTCGTACCTGTCAAAGTCGGGCCATCGGTTGCCGACAAAAGGGGGAGGAGACAAAAAGAAAAGGAGGCGAGGGTAAGTACCATTGGCACGTACTTGCGAGACAAGACCAGCTATGCTCGCTGGTGGGCGGTATAAACTTCACCCGGCTATATGTGGGGTTTAGCGGCAGCAAAGCTACTATCCAATAGAGACTCGCTACAACATCCGTCTACTCAGAGAAGATAAGAGAGCGCACAAGGTAACAGTTCTATACTCTGCAAACATAACACAGCCGATGCGATCCCCCTTCGCCAAGAGGTATTGCAAAGGCACACACACTTTTGAAAGGGTTTTATTAGCAATTTATTAACAACAGGAAAAAAAAGTGTAAGTTGTTCTATGATCAAGCTATACAATTCCAAGTCGTCCATAATCGCGGACACGGCTTATCGATAAGATATACACCCTGCAGGGGTTGCCCAAATGTAACCATACGCATGCTCGAACCCACTTACTACAGGTGGAGTCTAACAACAAGACCGTTCCCAATGTAAGAGAAAGTTTAATGGGAGCCACCCAACTAAGCTACCCGTGACGAAGTTCGGCCGTACTCCGATACGGACCCAGAGGTTTGCGACGGCTTCCAAGGCGGGCACTAACGACCGGCCAAGGATAAGGAGTCCCGCGTTATGAGTACAGTACAGAAATAAACACCCGAAGGCAACAGGAAGTAAATCGTGCATCGTGCATATGGGCAAATAAAACCAAGGTTGTGGCTCCCAATAAACAGACTCGAGGAAAGGTAGTGGGTGATGGGGGTCCCATTCCGCCACGTACGGGTAGAGCGCTCAATCTCGGAACAGATAACAAGAACTCGGGTCCTAGGGGACATTAGCAAGTCAAAGTTCCGATGCTTTCGCAAAGGGGCTCACAGATGCCTCTGCTTACAATTTTAGTTGTTAACAATTAAGTAAAGCATGTGTATCTCCAACAACTGATAAAGCATGTGAAAACCTCCCAACAAGATATCCCGAACATCTCGAGATATCAACAAGACCCTAAACTCGCCTACGACTCGCAAAGCTGGCAAACAACAAACAATAGGTAGGGCGAGGAGGTGTATCTCGGACATATAGGTAACAGGTGGATAGGACACGTGACACAACAGAATCGCAACATAAGGATAGCAATAGATCAAAAGAGCATGTAAAAGTAAAATAGGTGAAGGGGTGGGCTCGCCTGTGAAAAGCTGCAGAAGAACTTGTCGGAGAACTCGTCGTACCTCACATCAACACTTCGTGATCTTATCCGAGAAGAAGCAAATGCTGGAACACACAACGGATGCAAATCTTACTACTACGGCAAAAGAATCAGCATGATCATAATATAATATGCATGGCATGACAAACATGATGCGATGCAACTTATCCATATTAATCGGAGTCGGAACCCCGAACAAACAAATTAGGTTGGAGTTGCATTTTATATCGCCAAATTTAAGGGTGGATTAGCATGGTACAACATGGCAAGGGTGCGCTACTTCAAAGTTAAACGGAGCGGGGAAACCATAGTCGGTATCCGAAATACTCCGCATATATGTTAGGTGAACATGCATGACTATCAACGCGCGACATGATGCGAGGTTGAACCAGATGAATGGATGGCATATTCATGTTCCTTACATTTTTCTGATCAAAATTCATATATAAAATATTTGCATTTGAATTTGCATTGACAAAGTAGAAACAGATTTGTATTTGACTATATAGAATAAGAATTGGAGATGGGATCTGGGCCGAAAGGGGGTTGCTACATGCTGTGCTGGGCGAGATCGGACTGGCGGCCTATTGGGCTGAGGTCCATTAGGTGCGACTGAGGCAGAGGGGATTTATTGCAAAAAGATGTGTTTATTCGCCCAGGCTGTGAATTGATCCTTGGTCGCATAGTGTAGGAACAAGCAGATAACCAACTGAGATACAACAGATTAGTGATTATTAGAAACAGCGCAGCATTTTGATTGATGCCTGGGAGATGGATCTTAGCAGAAACATGAACGGAGGATCTAGGTATGTTGACCAGTACCTGCACGTGCTGGTTGGTGCGTGTAGTGCGAAACGACACGGTCCCGAAGGGGTTCAGGCCTGCGTATGCTGTAGAGGAAACAGACAGGTTGGAACATGTCCATGGCGGCCATGGCGTGAGGTCCTGGTCTGATGTCGATCTCACGAAGTAGGAAACGAGGGGCGTCGGGAGCGGGCACGTTCGATGCGGAAGAGCATGGGGACTCCAGCCATGAAGGACTTGGAGCCGGGGAGGCACCGGAGCGGCGTCGGCGTCGGGTACCTGCAGCGACGGGAGGCGGTCAACGTCGTGGGGGGGAAGCAAACCGGCGGGGAGTAAGGTGCCGAAGGGGTCCAGGGGACGCGCGATGTTACCAGGAAGATGAAGGCGGGCTTGGTATGGTCGGAGGGGGACGAGGGCGGCCGGAATCGAAGAATTCGGTCGCCGGAGTTGAAGAAGAAACGGCGAATTTGCCGGTGAAGTAGCGAGCCCCCGGTCGATTCCTTTGGGGAGGATGGAGAGGAAGACGAGCCGCTTCTTTCGGTGGCTTTAGCTTGGCGAGGGGCGACCTGCAGCGGCGGCGCCATGGTGGGTGGAGGAGGTACTGTGGGGTTTTTTTCCCTTCGTTTTGTTCACAGAGAGAGGAGTAAGATGGGAAGAAGAGGAGGAAGATGGCGGCGCGAGGGTGGGAGAAGGGCTAGGGTTTCCAGGGGGATTTAAGAAGGGGAAGGGAGCAGGTACTGTGGTGCGGTGGTGGGTGACGTGAGCCACGGGAGGGTCACGCCTCGTGCGTGCTCTCTCTGGTTTGGGGAGAAGACGACGATAAAAGAAGAGGGAGAAGGAGCCGGGCTCCTGAAGGGGTACGGGCCAGAGGAAGTTGGGCCAGATGGAGAAGGGATAAAGGCCACCGAGGAGGGAAGGAGAAGAGGCCAGAGAAAGGCCCAGGTTTAGAGGGTTAGGGGTTTTCTTTTAAATTCTTTTCCTCTTTGTTTTAAAACTGGTTTGAAACATAGTTTGAATTCGATCAAAAATTTGAATTCAACTAGAGAGGCGAGATAGAGAAAACAAAATAATTAGGTTTTATAGAAATAATTTTATTTTGTCAAAGACATGTGGATGATTATGCATGCATGATGATGAACTTGGAACGACACGGAAAAACAAGCAACGGAGAAAAACTAATATAGGGTTTTTTTCCGGGTCGTTACACCCACTTACCTGTTAAAGGGCCGGCCCATTTAGTATGTGGGGTCCACCATATAGCAAGTGGGCTGGCCCAACAAGATAGTGGGCCGGGCCAAAAAGCTGGTGGGTCCCACTATCCTGTTAAAGGGTCGGCCCATTTAGTGTGTGGGGCCCACCACAAAAGCTTTTGGGCTGGCCCAACAAGTTAGTGGGCCGGCCCAATTAGTATGTGGGGTCCACGATAAATCAGGTGGGCTGGCTCGACGAGTTAGCGGGCCGGCCCAATAAGCTTGTGGGGCCCACTTTTCTGTTACTGGGCCGGCCCAGTAGTGGGTGGGGTCCACCTTAAACTAAGTGGGCTGGCCCAATAAGTACGTGGGCCAGCCCATTTAGTTAGTGTTTATATGCCGGCATAATAGGCGCTTTAGGATTTTGCGGGCCGGCACATGTGTGATTTCGCTTAATTGGGTCGTTTAAGTGATGGGAATTTGTGATTTACTGAGAATATTTACGCAGCACATGATTTCTGTCGGATAGCCTCACTTACCACAAGCACCAAAGAAAAAATACGCGAAAGAACTATAAAAACTAACTAAATATTACATCAGCTGCAAGGCTTTGAAAAAATATTATAGAACCCAGAGAAATTGAATGGTAATTAAACCTAGCAATACAATGAAGCGATCCGGCAATCTTTTAAGTTGTCCATGCAGCACCTATATCTGAAACAAAGACATTACAAGTTAAGACAACAACAATGGAAAGGCAAAGACACTACAATATTGTTTGCCAAAGAATTTGGAACTAATCATTTCGTCGTTATAACAAGATCATTGTAATGCGCACAATAAGCAAACGAAGAGTGCATGTCGCATACCAATAGCCAATATAACAGAGCATGTTAGAATGAAACAGCAGACTTACTACTGTCGAGTCCCATGCAAACCAACATGTTCAGGGAGTACAAGATTGGCATGAACAACATAGTAGCAGGCTATAAATTTTGTAACAACGACTGAGCAAGATGAAGTTATGATGGATACATCTACAGAGCAGGGAATGTAAACCAAAAATAGAAGTTACGATGGCAAAAGCTAAAGAGGAGGGAATGTGAACCAACATGTGCCAAGTGCAATTACATCATTTTGGCCGTGAACTAAATACTACTCCTGAACTTATAGTGAAGGGGATGCAAATCAAGATGTTTCGGGATATAAACTTGTAATGAGCAACACATAGAGGATAGTTAATGCTGGAGCTTAGGATGGACCAGATACAGAATATAGTGGGATCACCTGCGAACTTGTATAAGAGGGAATGCAAACCAATATGTTCAGCATTCCATATGTGAGCGTCATGCCAAGTCAGAGAAACAAGTCAATAATGCAGCTTTTGAAGAACAAGATGTCACGCAAAATTATTATCTAGTAGTATGACAAGTTTATTTGTACTACAGGCTAGATAGCAGAGTGATAGCATGCCAAACTAAGTCCTTACTTTGTTAGCTTACAATGAACTAGGTACAAAACAATGGCATCACCTGTAGTACAGGGAATGCAAGCCAACATGTTCATGGAGTAAAAAATTGGCACAAACAACATAGTAGCAGGCCATAATTTTTTTAACAACGACTGAGCAAGATAAAGTTATGATGGCTAGATCTACAGAGCAGGGAATGTAAACCAAATATAGAAGTTACGATTCCAAAAGCTATAGAGCAGGGAATGCGAACCAACATGTGCAATTACTTAAAATTGGCCATGAACTAAATAATAGCAGGATGTTACTATAATAGCTAGGAATAAAACAGATAGGAGTTATAATGGCATCACTCATAAACTTGTAGATAAGGGAAACAAATCAATTTGTTTCGGGATATAAAGTTGTAATGAGCAACACATATAGGATAGTTAATGCTACGGCTTAGGATGGACCAGAAACGGAATATAGTGGGATCACCTGTGAACTTGTAGAAGAGGGAATGCACACCAATATGTTCACCATTGTATATGTGAGCGCCATGCCAATTAAGAGAAACAAGTTAATATTGCAGCTTTTGAAGAATCAGATGGCAGACAAAATTATGATGGAAGTAGCTGCTGTGACGAGTTCAAATAAATTTGTAATGCAGGATGGCAGAGCGATAGCATGCAGGAACTAATAGCAGGCAGTTACTTTGTTAGCTTACGATGAAGTAGATAGAAATAACAATGGCATCACCTATAGTACAGGGAATGCAAACCAACATGTTCAGGGAGAACAAGATTGGCATGAACAAAATAGTAGCAGCCTATAATTTTTGTAACAACGACTGAGCAAGATAGAAGTTATGATGGCTACATCTACAGAGCAGGGAATGCAAACCAAAATGTTCAATCACTTAAAGTTAGAAATGAACTAGAAAATAGCAAGGTGTTACGGTCATAGCTAGGAATGAACTAAAAGAGATTCAGACAAACAAGCATCTAAACCCAGAACATGGCGCTAAAACAAGGGACTTACATTAGGAGAAGCACTCCGTGGGAGTCACAGCAGATCTTCCTGGGGTTGATAGATCCGGTGATGAAGTACGCTACATGTGCTACTTGGGGTTGGAGAGACGGCCATTACAATTCATGGTTACTCATCTCATCTGCAAAAAACGTAACGGCGCATCGTTAGCACAAACAGGTTCCCCCAAGATTAAACAAGAACTTGCAGGCAAGCAATAGAAAAGCGACAGTAGAAGAGTTTAGATCATGCACGGCGCCGGTGAAGCAGATCCGGTTCATGCACAGCGGTGTCGGTGAGGAAGATCCGATGCGGTGGACGACGGCTCCGATGGGGTGGACGATACCGCATCTGAAGCGACTGCGGTAGACTGCTGGATGAGCATACGGTTTCGAGGTTCGGCGGGGATGATCTGGTCCGGTTGATGATGGCGTCGATGAAGCGGCTCCGGCAGGCAGCCTGATGACGAGGATCGCGAGGCCTCGGGTAGGCCAGGGACGTCCGGCGGGGATGTTCCGGTTCGGTGGTCGTGGAGGTGGGAGAGAGGGACTTGGAAGTTCCGGTGGGTGGTCTGAGGGAAATGAATTTTTTTTGGGAGGGTTTCCGGGCTAGGGAGGTGGTGATCGAAAAAATGACGGGCATACCCCCCCACCAACCGACTTTGCTGTCATCTCCACAGGGGTAGAATGGGAATTTGGAAGCGTGTGAAATTTTTGTATTTTGTGGGCGGGAAGTTTTGCCGCTATGAGATTTTGAATTTGGCTAAGGTCCAACTATAATGATAAAAAATTGTGAGACCGTACTAGTACCTCTGTTCAAGGCCGAGTGCAAAATCAAATCATCATCACATTAAATACCGGTCACTACCATGATCATGATCTATAGTCCCTATCTTCTTAATCCCATTCAAAAATGCGTTTGAAATATTTCAGGACTGGTGGGAGATTTTGCCGCCCGACTGAGATTAAATTAAACCACACGTTCGACAATTCAAACTTGAGACCTTGGCTATGATACCATTTAAGTTTGAACTGACTGAAAAAGGCTATGCAATTAATTTATATAACATCCACAGGAACAACTACCAAGTTGATCCCAACCGCAGATAAATGCATCCACCAACAAAAGTAGGAACGGTGCGATAATCTAAGGAAACATTTCACAAGACCAATGTACTCACTATGTAGTGTTCATCTCCAATTATCTATGGCATTTTCTTAGTCTTTGGGAGATTAGAACGAACTTGATTGGCCTCGTGCAGTAGGGCATCACATGCTTCTAATCTCGATCTCAACATGTCAACTTTTGTTCTTAGCATAGCTGTTGCAACTCGTTCTACTTGGAGTTGTTCCTCCAAAACTTGAGCAGAGAAAGACTTGGACTTGGGCTTCAAAACCCAGCATTTCGCAGGAAAGAGTTTTTGGTGATATCTTTATCTTTCCCAGGTTTTGCCATCTCGAATTTCATATTAGCATGACAAGTTTTGAGTTGTGTAAAAAGAAAAGTTATTACAGAGAAAAATGCAGATGGTAGATTTAATGTGTACGAACTACTTTTAATCATACAAGTTGGCATGCCTGACTATAATAAGGACCATCTATCTTGCTAGCTTACCACCAACAAAAGTTTATTTAGACACCTTCAATTCCCAGACACATCACAACTGGCTTACCATGACAAGTGCATAGGAGATTCTTTAGAACATTTTCTGTCAAAGTTTGCCTATTTTTCAATTCATGTATCTCTTGGCGTGTGTTGGCAATTATTTCATCAGCATCTTTGTTTTCCCGCCCAAATATATCAACTGCCTCTTGGAGTGCATCCCCCAAATCTCTTTGTGCCGGATTAAGTTGAGCAATAGATACCATGGGCCTATGCGAGCAATATGCACTCTCACTGCTGCTTTGTGAAACATCAATACTTGAGGCATTGGCCCTTGCTTCTGGCTTTGTAGCTTTATTTGAAGCCTGAAATTTAGATAAAACAAGTTACAACATCATATGATGCAATAAAAGACCTCCAATTTCAAGAGCATCATTGAGCTGATATAACATAGCAAGCAATCAAAAATAGAGCCTCGTACATCTATTTCTTCTGGAACGGTTGGTGTACTGGACTCAGTGGACCAATGAGAGCATGTGCCACTTTATCCTTTGTTGCTCGTGAAATGACCGCAACACTTGATAAATGGGTTGTCCCTACGACATTACAGCTTTGTTTGCAGGCTGAAACTAAGCCAAAACAAGTTAAAATGCAATACAATACACGGCAAACAAACGACCTTGCATTGACATAATTTTGAAAGAACCATGGGCAGATATAACAAAGAAACTAGTTAAGCCACATGCCTCTTAGAACAAACCAAACTAGATCATGGCGATGATGTATACAATGAACCAAGCAACTAGACATCATGTGCCCAATAGCGAAGCCAGGTCACTGCACAGAAGAAATCTAGCAAATAGCCAAATACAGTCAAAACATGTGCATGTTGGATTGGATACAATTAGGAAAATAATGTATGACAGATAGTGCCTTCGACAACGTAGAAGGTCAATGCAACAATTAATTTTATGGCTTGTATGAAGTGCCATAACATTTAAAAAGCATAACGAGGCATTGCTTAATCTGAGAACTGAGTGCTAGCTCAGTGGCAAGGCTTGCGAGTGCGCAGCCAGCCCACCCGGGTTCGAGTACCAACGGGACCGAATTAAACACGAATGAAGCGAGATGTCAGTACAAGTAGTGGCAATGAAATGCAAAATCCATAACAGGGCCAATGACAACATTCACTTGCCAACAAAATCTAAGGCTTCAGCTTTCATATACCCTCAAAATTTAAAATAGTGTAATCCCCCGAAAGGGTATCATGGTATCATTTAATCTCAGCCATCTCGCCCCTAATACCAAACATGTATCATTTAATCTCAGCCGTTCTTTTGTTTTACTCAAGAAAACATTTTTGTTTTGGGAGTTTATAGAAGCACAAGCCATCGTCTACATTGGCACTGTAAAAATATCATCTTCGTCGTACATGGTTATGTGAAGATATTGATATATAATTCTGTGCTAGGAAAACAAATAGCAATTACTATGTTACAAGAACCATCTTCAAGCTCGAAGATACTAAGTTCATTGGTCCACCAACCAAGGCTGATAAAATATTATATATTAATTTAGTACTAATATTTCATATTTACTCATATTAAGGTCTAACTTTTTTCCCCATGACAACCAGTTTTGATATAAAATCTAACGGTGGCCATGTGTGGGTCACATAAAAAGTATTGAGGTAGTAAATTTATACATAGATATTGGATAATGTATTTTAAATTTCAAAAAATATGGTAGAAATATATAAATTAGATAGTCTTGCCGTGCAATATGCATGCCGCAAAAGGTAAGATAGATCCTTAAAAATTCTTGACTCTAATCACAAAAATATACATAATCCTAATGGGGTGTCCATGAAAAAGTTGTGTCACTTTCGTATTAGGGTATACTTCCATTTCATACTGACTAAAAAACTTAATTGTAGTGAACTCACATATTACTCCTTCCATTACTTCTTTTAGGGTGTATTAGTTTTTCAAAAGCCAAACTTTAGGCTTTGTGACTAATTTTAGCAAAAAATAATAATTATCGACATCAAATAAAATATGGAAATATATTTTAAAATTATATACGTCGTGACGTGCAAAGCACGTGCTACTTACTAGTAGATTACTAGAAAATGAATGAAGCAATTGAACATGGGGCGTATTATATAAACAACCAGATCATTTGAATATGGATATACCACATCATGTCAATGGGACTCAGAAAAACAAAGCTAGACATTTAAACAAGTAATATAACTATTTTTTTCACAATGTTTTAAGTAGAATAGGAAGCTAGGTTAGGAATAAAGCAATCATGTTTCAAGTAGAATAGGAAGCTAGGTTAGGAATAAAGCAATCATGTTTCAAGTAGAATAGGAAGCTAGGTTAGGAATAAAGCAATCATGTTTCAAGTAGAATAGGAAGCTAGGTAAGGAATAAAGCAATAAAAAAACACGAAGTGCATCATTTCAGCTAGGATCATTTCTATCAAACTTCATGCACTAGCCATGGAACAACAGGCAAACTCAATGAAGCAACAGGCAAAAAATTAACATAATAGAATTTCAGGACTTGTTTAAGATAGCCAAATCATGTAACTTATACCCAGGCATGCCGGATGCCAGATGGGTCAAAGGCAGTGTGCAATGTTCCATATGGTCATTGTATATATTTTATTAGATTCCATTAGGCACCTTAGGTAGTGCAACATACAGAAAATGATGCAATTGAACTACGCACAGGAGGTAAATTAACATTCCAAAAAAAACAGGGAACTTACGTGAGCTTTTTTTTTTGAGTCACACGGACCTCATCAGGTACTTGGACAGAAGAACCTGGTGCCTCACTGTTTCTCCTCTGCATGAAGGAGAGGCCAATTGTAAACAGAAACAAGATCCAAGATATAGAAGTTTGCATTAAGCAATATACAAAAAACAGCAGGTACTTACATGATTATAGGCGAGCTTTACTCTACGTTTCTGAGTGTAAGATGTGCCTGCTGCAAGTGTAATAACAACAAATAGTTACGAGTCAAGGATTTGCTATAATTAAATTGACACCAAACAGTAGTAGAAGCATTATGACGTGCATAAACATGTAATACATGATCGCAGAAAGATATCAAACATGATGTAACTAGAGCAGTAGCCTACGGCCAAATAGTGAGAAATTGTAATCGTGTCAATGGTGGACTTGTATAGCCTACCCCCAACTCGTTTGGGAATAAAGGCTTTGTTGTTGTTGTTGTTGTTGTTGTTTTTGTCAATCGTGGACATGTAGAGCATTCAACGGCTCGTGATTGGTGGCTCATATTTTGTGGAGTTTTAGCGAATGGGTGGGTTAGATCACTCAGACCACCACACTCTGTATTTATATCATCTGAGTTAGGGTCACAATACCACTGGACATGGGCCTCTATGGGCCTCACACTGGATACAATATTACTACATCGCTACTACTAAACTCACTCATGGTCCAACACACCCCCTCAAGATGATCATGGGTAAACAACCATGGCCATCTTGCAACAACAACATGACACATATGACAACTACGAGTAATGAACTTTCAGCATAACTCCTAGGATACATGACATCATTGCACTTTCCATCATCTTGTCATCTCGATTCATCTCTTCAACAGCAGCAAAGACATCCAGCTTCAACCATCTGGGATACGCACAACTCCTAACCATACACGTCCTCAACAACCCCGGCTGCCTCACCACACAAGTTCCGCAGAACCATCCACACTCGCCTCAATGTCCTCAGCCTCTCTTCTCCACTCTGCCCGGCCACTGACCTCTTCCGTCTCTCCCACAAACCCCCAGCCAACTCCTGCCTCAACCATCCACTCCTCAAGCACCCATGCCTATCCCCCGGTCAGGCCTCAACCAGTCTCACCTCAGGCATGCATGCCTTTCCCCTGGACAAATCCACAACCATCACCATCACCACTAAACCGCAGCCTCATCAACTCCATCACGACTCAACCGCAGCCTCATCAACTCCATCACGACTCAACCGCAGCCTCATCAACTCCATCACAACATATCCTCACAGCCTCACATCTCCATTTTCTCCTCACTTCCACTTGGATGGCGCCGCCTTGGCCAACCTGGCAGACCGCACCTGGCCACATCGACCGGCTCGCGCTGGTCAACGTCCAGCACCAACCTCCGGCTCCGCCCTACGCTCAAAGGCTCGGCCCACTCCGCACGCCTCCAACATCTCCACCTCGCACGGATCCAGATCTCTCTGCCACGGATTAACTTCCTCTTCTCTCCTTTCTAAACCGAAACGATCTTCACCCTCTTTTTTGTCCCCGCGCGAGCAGCCGCCGATCTCACACAACTCTCATCGCTGTGTGTGATAGCCGCAACCCACGCAGAGCACCTGATGCGGCCTCCCGCCGCCTGGATTTCTACATCTCAACGGTGGTTTTTGTGGTCAAAGGAAGAACTTGTATGGTACTGTTTGGGGCGGCTAGCACTAGCAGGAAGGAAACCTAGGCTCTGATACCATGTAGAGTTTCAGCAAATGGGTGGGTTAGTTCAGGGAAAAAATACTTATGTGTCGTGTTTAAATCTAAAGGATGAGGTGGTTACCAACGCAAGCACTTGTAAGTTAAAAATATAGCACGAATTCAGAAATATAGTCAGCTGCAATACTCCTAAACAGAACAAAACGCGCAAGGATGTCTGGTTACCTATTTCTGGGCGGCGTTTAGACGTGTTCCGCGTTCTTACGGGTGATGTGGAGGTCGGCGAGGGGGCTGCTGTTGCGGTGGGTGCCGGGGAAGCAGATCTTGGGGGGTCGGAGAAGGACATGCTGGGCGGTCGATGAAGTGTTCAGCGTGCCGGCCGGACTAGAAGGTCGGTGAAGCAGATGATGTGCAGTGCACGGGGGCGTCGGTGTCGGCGAAGCTGGTCAGGTGCGGTGGTCGATAGAGTTAGCGAACGAGATACGGTGCGGTGGACGCCGGAGTAGGTGCGGATCAAGCGGATAGGGCAGCCTCGGGGTTTGAAGCCGTGGCAGCTTGAACGGCGAAGTGCGGCGGTGATTTTCCGGCACGGCGGCCGTGAAGGTCTGGAGGTAGGTAAGAGGGGCGGTTTCTCTGAGGGCTTGCGGGCGAAACTAGGGCGAAGCTGGGCGATAGAGGAGTCGAAGGGAATTTCGCAGTCCTTCTTTTGAGGGAAAAAAATATTCGCAGATCTGAAACTTTGCGGCGCGAGATATTTGGGCGTTGGCGGGGAATTTTACTGCTCGATGATATTAAATTTTGGCTGCAGTAGGTAATAATAATAATAAATAGTAGGCCCTACTAGTACTGTACGTCTGTTCAAGAATCCATGGGGGGTAGAGGTAGAGGTATAGATATATAGACAATATAGAGATATAAGGATGCTTTATTACTTTTAGAAGCAATCACACAGCCGTTTTGTTGTCTCAAGTCCAAAAGGAGCATATGCTCCCATTATGTGAATCCATATTTCAAAGTGTCAAAAAATTCTAAACTAAAATTTTACATGTATATCTAGACATTTTATGTTGGTACACAAGTTTTCTCAAAAAAAAAGGTGGCTCCTGCAAAAAAGACAAATTTTGATGTTGTAACACGACTACGTACAGTACATTTTTTGCCTTTTTTGTACACGCCACACAATATGTCGTTTTTCCACGAAAACTTATGAACGAACATAGGATGTCACAACGTATACCAAAAAAATTAACATTTATATAATTGTTTTTTATTATTTTATATAATGGGTGCATATGCACGCGTGTGCCAAAACGACACCTCCAGGGGCTAGGAGTTTCTAAACTTCTTATGGCACATCAAATAAAATGTTGTTCAATCAATAATAATAATGTGCTTATGATTGTTACTCCCTTCCACCATGAATAAAGTCCACATCGGTTTCGTGTCAAACTTTGACTCGAGATTTAGGTACCCACATGATAGTGCTAGTATCATACACATTGGTCCCAAAAAAATGTTGATGTGGCAGCTAATTAAGTAGGAGAGAGGAGATTAGTGTAACATAGGTAGATACTGTATCATAGCGCAAACAACGAGAAAAGTTAATGCTAAACAAATTTTGTACACAAATTTGCATTGAGATTCTAAAAAATAATAAATGTAGTGCGACTATGATACTACACCATGATACTACCCACTATAGAAATAGTATGACCAGCTTAATTTTATGACATCCGCAAAATATACCATTGGAAAGTTCATCGAAGCAAGCACCCCATGATATAGTTCTGAATGACATGCAACTCATAATTGGCGGGCCCAAGTATTAGTCTAAGTTTGCCTCTGAAAACAAATTGGCATTGTACTCTAGGACAAAGGGAGACTACTCACAATGACAATATCATAAGTAGTATCATGAACTACATGCATGCAAAATGTTGATGTGTCATATCAATTAATGATGAAAGAGACGATAGTGGTATCATAGGTAGATATCGTATCATAGCATGTAGAACTAGAAAAATTACTGCCAAACAAATCTTGTACACACTTTTGTATTGAGATTCTACAAATCACTAAATACATGTAACATATTATACTACTACATGATGATACTATGGATTGTTAAAATAATATTGTACACTAGTATCATATGCATGATACTATTATATGATACTCCCCATTGTGACTAGTCTAATAATAACAATAGTACTCAACTTTGTCTTGTTCCTCAGGTGTTTAGAAGTTTATGTTCGGTCCCTCAAGTATTTAAGAATTATGTTTGGCCCCTCAACTCTAATGTGGTCAAAATCGAACACTTGAACACTTAGTTAGGTCTAGCAATGATTAAAACTTGATTGGTCTGTTTATTACTTGTTACAGGCACGACGGCAAAGCATTTTGCCAAATCTCAAGCACACATAGTTGGGGTCCATTAGAGGGACTAATTAAATCAAAGTACAATGGATGTATAAAAGCAGGTTTTATCATTGATTAGCTTTTCAACGGCCTATCAACTGTAAGTGTTGCATGTGTTCTAAAGAACTATGTTCATCTTCAGAGATCAAGATGACTACGCGGTGGAGGAGGCACAAAACAACCGTAGGCCGGGTGGGCACACCTTACTATTTTTTGCACTTTATATGTGATGATTTTTTACATAAATAACTAACTAAAACATTTTTAAATAGGGTGTGCCATCCAACCCAAACACCATGTTGCGTACGTCGCTGAGGGTAAGGGGTTTCATCTTCGTTCTATGGTATGAGTATGTAATGAGTGTGCTACTCATCGAAGACAATATATATAGCAGACATCACATCAGATGAGCCTATGGATAAAAATGGGCCAAATCATATCTACTAGTGCACAAATGAAGTTTAAAATAGGTCAACCATCATTAAACTGATACTACTTAAAAGACCATTGTTTGACCTAAGGATGCTTTATTACTTCTCTTCGTGCTCGACGTCATAAGACATAGTTTAAGGTTAGGGGGTAGATACATGATTTTTCTGGTTTGAATATATCTAGACCTTGTTTATCAACTTGAATGCTTGCTACATGACATCAGAAGACTATGTGTTTGCTTTTTTTTTTTAAATTTGTTATGCCCATTTGAATCTTGGTCAAATCCTAGGTTTGACCAAGATTTAAACCAGTTTAAAACATGAAAATGAAAAGGTAAGCCTGGATCCTTCTTAGTCACTCCAAAATGGAGCTTTTGGGAGGTTTTTGAAATTTCCATGTTTGAAACCCAAAACCCTTGATGCTTGACTTCGTAAGACAGAGTTTAGGGTTATGGGGTATATACATGATTTTTCTGGTTTGAATATGTCTAGACTTCGTTGATCAACTTGAATGCTTACTATACGACATAAGAAGCTTATGTGCTTTGGTTTTTGATTTCTTTTTTGAATTTTTATGCCCATTTGAATCCTGGTCAAATCCTTTGTTTGACCAATATTTAAACAAGTTTAAAACATGAAAATGAAAAAGTAAGCCTAGATCCTTCTTAGTCATGAAAATGAGTTAACTTGGCTTTCCTACCATTGAATCCATAGGAAACTTTGTACTAATACAGTATAATAATCACCCGAGTTTTTACACCAACAGGTCTATCACTTACGTGTGGTGCCCATGCGTGAGGTCCCACACTTCAGTGAGCATGGATTCATACCTTCAGTGAGCATGGATTCATACCTTCAGTGAGCATGGACTAATGTGTGAGGTCCCAATATGAAAAATTATGCATATATCCTTCTTAGTCACTCCAAAATGAAGCTCTTGGGAGGGTTTTTGAAATTTCCTTGTTTGAAACCAAAAACCACATATCTTCATGCTTGACTTCATGAGACAGCGTTTATGGTTAGGGGGTAGATACATGATTTCTCTGGTTTGAATATATCTAGACCTTGTTTATCAACTTAATTGAATGCTTACTATGTGACATAAGATGACTATGTGCATTGGTTTTTCATTTTATTGTTTTTTTGAATTTTTATGCCCATTTGAATCTTGGTCAAATCCTAGGTTAATTTGACTATGATTTAATCAAGTTTAAAACATCAATATGAAAAATTAAGCATCTATCCTTCTTAGTCACTCCAATATGTAGCTCTTGGGAGGGTTTTTGAAATTTCCATGCTTGAAACCAAAAACCACTTCTCTTCATGCATGCTTGACTTCATAAGTCAGAGTTTAGGGATATGGGGTAGATACATGATTTTTCTGGTTGAATATGTCTAAACCTTGTTTATCAACTTGAATGCTTACTATATGACATACAAAGACTATTTGCTAATGGAGGGAGTAAGCACTCTAGCTATGAAAAGTACCAAAGATGCATACTAAAATGATTTTTTAGAGAAATACTAGTTCGGATTATATAATTTTATATTAGCAGGCCAAAATCGAACCCCGTAGTTGGATTTTCAGAAATTGATCCGTAGTACTGGGCAAAACCCTAGTTTAGGGTTATTTAATAATAGATTCGTAGGTCGATTTTTTTACGTTATTATTATTATTACTAGGAGACGAAGGGAGAGCAGTCACGGGGCCCCACTTATTTATGGTGTCTATCCTTTTTCTGGTGATGTTGACTGTTGTGCAGGGTTGTCAGTGCGCAGGGGGTGCGAGCGAGCGAGAAAGGCCGAAATGAGAGAGATGTTTTTTTAGAGGGACAACCGAACGATCCTGAAGGACCCAGATTTCCAATACGCATCAGAGCGCAGTTTACAGTAGGACACAAAATAAACAGGAAATTACGTCTAAATCCCTAAGATTTACATGGTAGACCTCAGGCTGAAAGCAAGAAATGCGATCGGGTCCTTAACGGCCACCGTCCGGATTGATCCTTGTCGCAGCCGGGGACGAACCACTTGGCGCGACCAAATCGCCATGGCTACAGAGCCTGCACACCATGGCCTACGAGCTGAGCTAGAAACGACCTGCCAAAACCGGCAGCCAACGGAGGTGGATAATTGGAGAGAGAGAGAGAGAGAGAGAGAGAGAGAGAGAGAGAGAGAGAGAGAGAGAGAGAGAGAGTGTTGATGCCTCTCTCTTGAGAAAGAAGATGGCTGGGAGTTTGCCTACCTAGCGTACGTGACTTGTGCTCACTGAAGTGTGGGACCTCACGCATGGGAACCACACGTTAGTGATAGACTTGTTGCTCTAATAACTCGGGTGATTATTATATTGTATTAGTATATAGTTTCCTATGGATCCTTCTTAGTCACTCCAAAATGAAGCTCTTTGGGAGGGTTTTTGAAATTTCCATGTTTGAAACAAAAAACCACATATCTTCATGTGCTTGACTTCATGAGACAGAGTTTAGGGTTAGGGGGTAGATACATGATTTCTCTGGTTTGAATATGTCTAGACCTTGTTTATCAACTTAATTGAATGCTTACTATATGACATAAGAAGACTATGTGCCTTGATTTTACATTTTTTTAAATTATGCCCATTTGAATCTTGGTCAAATCCTAGGTTTGACCATGATTTAAACAAGTTTAAAATATGAATATGAAAAATTAAACATGTATCCTTCGTAGTCACTCCAAAATGAAGCTCTTGAGAGGTTTTTTTTTGAAATTTCCATGTTTGAAACCAAAAAACCACGTACTTCACTTCATGCTTGTCTTCATAAGACAGAGTTTGGGGTTAGGGGTAGCTTGTTGATACATGATTTTTCTGGTATGAATATGTCTAGACCTTGTTTATCAACTTAATTGAATGCTTACTAGATGACATAAGATGACTATGTGCATTGGTTTTTCATTTTATTGTTTTTTTAAATTTTTATGCCCATTTGAATCTTGGTCAAATTTTTATGCCCATGATTTGAACAAGTTTAAAACATGAATATGAAAAATTAAGCATCTATCCTTCTTACTCACTCCAAAATGTAGCTCTTGGGAGGGTTTTTGAAATTTCCATTCTTGAAACCAAAAACCACTTCCCTTCATGCATGCTTGACTTCATAAGACAGAGTTTAGGGTTAGGGGGTAGATACATGATTTTCTTGGTTTGAATATGTCTAGACCTTGTTTATCAACTTAATTGAATGCTTACTATATGACATAAGAAGACCTTGTAATATGTTAACCTAAAGGCTGGTTTGCCCGCACTTAGAAATGATATTTGCATCACTTATCATATGTTTGCCCATTTGAATCTTGTCAAATCCTAGGTTTGACCATGATTTAAACAATTTTAAAACATGAATATGAAAAATTAAGGATGTATCCTTCGTAGTCACTCCAAAATGAAGCTCGATCTTGAGAGGATTTTTGAAATTTCCATGTTTGAAACCAAAAAACCACGTACTTCTCTTCATGCTTGACTTCATAAGACTGAGTTTGGGGTTAGGGGTAGCTTGATACATAAATTTTCTGGTTTGAATATGTCTAGACATTGTTTATCAACTTAATTGAATGCTTACTAGATGACATAGGATGACTATGTGCATTGGTTTTTCATTTATTTTTTGAATTTTTATGCCCATTTGAATCTTGGTCAAATCCTAGGTTTGACCATGATTTAATCAAGTTTAAAACATGAATATGAAAAATTAAGCATCTATCCTTCTTAGTCACTCCAATATGTAGCTCTTGGGAGGGTTTTTGAAATTTCCATGCTTGAAACCAAAAACCACTTCTCTTCATGCATGCTTGACTTCATAAGACAGAGTTTAGGTTTAGGGGGTAGATACATGATTTTCCTGCTAGTTTGAATATGTCTAGACCTTGTTTATCAATTTAAATGAATGCTTACTATATGACATGAGCAGACCTTGGTTTTAATTTTTATACCCATTTGAATCTTCGTCAGATCCTAGGTTTGTTGACCAAGATTTGAACAAGTTCAAAACATGAATATGAAAAAGTAAGCATGTATGCTTCTTAAGTCACTCCAAAATGAAGCTCTTGGGAGGGTTTTCGAAATTTCCATGTTTGAAACTAAAAACCACTTCTCTTCATGCTTGACTTCATAAGTCAGGGTTTAGGGATATATAGGGGGTAGATACATGATTTTTCTGGTTTGAATATGTCTAGACCTTGTTTATCAACTTAATTGAATGCTTACTTTATAACGTAAGAAGACTATGTGCCTTGATTTTTCATTTTTTTTAAAATTATGCCTATTTGAATCTTGGTCAAATCCTAGGTTTGACCATGATTTAAACAAGTTTAAAACATGAATATGAAAATTAAGCATGTATCCTTCATAGTCACTCCAAAATGAAGCTCTTGAGAGGGTTTTTGAAATTTCCATGTTTGAAACCAAAAACCACATATCTTCATGCTTGACTTCATAAGACAGAGTTTAGGGTTAGGGGGTAGATACATGATTTCTCTGGTTTGAATATATCTAGACCTTGTTTATCAACTTAATTGAATGCTTACTATGTGACATAAGAAGACTATGTGCCTTGATTTTCCATTTTTTGTTTTTTCTGAATTTTTATGCCCATTTGAATCTTGGTCAAATCCTAGGTTTGACCATGATTTAAACAAGTTTAAAACATGAATATGAAAAATTAAGCATATATCCTTCTTAGTCACTCCAAAATGTAGATCTTGGTAGGGTTTTTGAAATTTCCATGTTTTAAACCAAAAACAACGTAGTTCTCTTCATTCTTGACTTCATAAGACAGAGTTTGGGGTTAGGAGTAGCTTGATACATAAATTTTCTGGTTTGAATATGTCTAGACATTGTTTATCAACTTAATTGAATGCTTACTAGATGACATAAGATGACTATGTGCATTGGTTTTTCTTTTTTTTTTTGAATTTTTATGCCCATTTGAATCTTGGTCAAATCCTAGGTTAATTTGACTATGATTTAATCAAGTTTAAAACATGAATATGAAAAATTAAGCATCTATCCTTCTTACTCACTCCAAAATGTAGCTCTTGGGAGGGTTTTTGAAATTTCCATTCTTGAAACCAAAAACCACTTCCCTTCATGCATGCTTGACTTCATAAGACAGAGTTTAGGGTTAGGGGGTAGATACATGATTTTCTTGGTTTGAATATGTCTAGACCTTGTTTATCAACTTAATTGAATGCTTACTATATGACATAAGAAGACCTTGTAATATGTTAACCTAAAGGCTGGTTTGCCCGCACTTAGAAATGATATTTGCATCACTTATCATATGTTTGCCCATTTGAATCTTGTCAAATCCTAGGTTTGACCATGATTTAAACAATTTTAAAACATGAATATGAAAAATTAAGGATGTATCCTTCGTAGTCACTCCAAAATGAAGCTCGATCTTGAGAGGATTTTTGAAATTTCCATGTTTGAAACCAAAAAACCACGTACTTCTCTTCATGCTTGACTTCATAAGACTGAGTTTGGGGTTAGGGGTAGCTTGATACATAAATTTTCTGGTTTGAATATGTCTAGACATTGTTTATCAACTTAATTGAATGCTTACTAGATGACATAGGATGACTATGTGCATTGGTTTTTCATTTATTTTTTGAATTTTTATGCCCATTTGAATCTTGGTCAAATCCTAGGTTTGACCATGATTTAATCAAGTTTAAAACATGAATATGAAAAATTAAGCATCTATCCTTCTTAGTCACTCCAATATGTAGCTCTTGGGAGGGTTTTTGAAATTTCCATGCTTGAAACCAAAAACCACTTCTCTTCATGCATGCTTGACTTCATAAGACAGAGTTTAGGTTTAGGGGGTAGATACATGATTTTCCTGCTAGTTTGAATATGTCTAGACCTTGTTTATCAATTTAAATGAATGCTTACTATATGACATGAGCAGACCTTGGTTTTAATTTTTATACCCATTTGAATCTTCGTCAGATCCTAGGTTTGTTGACCAAGATTTGAACAAGTTCAAAACATGAATATGAAAAAGTAAGCATGTATGCTTCTTAAGTCACTCCAAAATGAAGCTCTTGGGAGGGTTTTCGAAATTTCCATGTTTGAAACTAAAAACCACTTCTCTTCATGCTTGACTTCATAAGTCAGGGTTTAGGGATATATAGGGGGTAGATACATGATTTTTCTGGTTTGAATATGTCTAGACCTTGTTTATCAACTTAATTGAATGCTTACTTTATAACGTAAGAAGACTATGTGCCTTGATTTTTCATTTTTTTTAAAATTATGCCTATTTGAATCTTGGTCAAATCCTAGGTTTGACCATGATTTAAACAAGTTTAAAACATGAATATGAAAATTAAGCATGTATCCTTCATAGTCACTCCAAAATGAAGCTCTTGAGAGGGTTTTTGAAATTTCCATGTTTGAAACCAAAAACCACATATCTTCATGCTTGACTTCATAAGACAGAGTTTAGGGTTAGGGGGTAGATACATGATTTCTCTGGTTTGAATATATCTAGACCTTGTTTATCAACTTAATTGAATGCTTACTATGTGACATAAGAAGACTATGTGCCTTGATTTTCCATTTTTTGTTTTTTCTGAATTTTTATGCCCATTTGAATCTTGGTCAAATCCTAGGTTTGACCATGATTTAAACAAGTTTAAAACATGAATATGAAAAATTAAGCATATATCCTTCTTAGTCACTCCAAAATGTAGATCTTGGTAGGGTTTTTGAAATTTCCATGTTTTAAACCAAAAACAACGTAGTTCTCTTCATTCTTGACTTCATAAGACAGAGTTTGGGGTTAGGAGTAGCTTGATACATAAATTTTCTGGTTTGAATATGTCTAGACATTGTTTATCAACTTAATTGAATGCTTACTAGATGACATAAGATGACTATGTGCATTGGTTTTTCATTTTTTTTTTGAATTTTTATGCCCATTTGAATCTTGGTCAAATCCTAGGTTAATTTGACTATGATTTAATCAAGTTTAAAACATGAATATGAAAAATTAAGCATCTATCCTTCTTAGTCACTCCAATATGTAGCTCTTGGGAGGGTTTTTGAAATTTCCATGCTTGAAACCAAAAACCACTTCTCTTCATGCATGCTTGACTTCATAAGACAGAGTTCAGGGTTAGGGGTAGATACATGATTTTCCTGCTAGTTTGAATATGTCTAGACCTTGTTCATCAATTTAAATGAAGGCTTACTATATGACATGAGTAAACCTTGGTTTTAATTTTTTATACCCATTTGAATCTTCGTCAAATCCTAGGTTTGTTGACCAAGATTTGAACAAGTTTAAAACATGAATATGAAAAAGTAAGCATGTATGCTTCTTAAGTCACTCCAAAATGAAGCTCTTGGGAGGATTTTTGAAAATTTCATGTTTGAAACTAAAAACCACTTCTCTTCATGCTTGACTTCATAATTAAGTCATGGTTTAGGGATATATAGGGGTAGATACATGTTTTTCTGGTTTGAATATGTCTAGACCTTGTTTATCAACTTAATTGAATGCTTACTATATGACATAAGAAGACTATGTGCCTTGATTTTTCAATTTTTTTTAAATTATGCCCATTTGAATCTTGGTCAAATCCTAGGTTTGACCATGCTTTAAACAAGTTGAAAACATGAATATGAAAAATTAAGCATATATCTTTCTTAGTCACTCCAAAATGAAGCTCTTGGGAGGGTTTTTTGAAATTTCCATGTTTGAAACCAAAAACCACATATCTTCATGCTTGACTTCATAAGACAGAGTTTAGGGTTAGGGGGTAGATACATGATTTCTCTGGTTTGAATATATCTAGACCTTGTTTATCAACTTAATTGAATGCTTACTATGTGACATAAGAAGACTATGTGCCTTGATTTTCCATTTTTTGTTTTTCTGAATTTTTATGCCCATTTGAATCTTGGTCAAATCCTAGGTTTGACCATGATTTAAACAAGTTTAAAACATGAATATGAAAAATTAAGCATATATCCTTCTTAGTCACTCCAAAATGTAGATCTTGGTAGGGTTTTTGAAATTTCCATGTTTGAAACCAAAAACCACTTCTCTTCATGCATGTTTGACTTCATAAGACAGAGTTTAGGGTTAGGGGTAGCTAGATACATGATTTTTCTGGTTTGAATATGTCTAGACCTTGTTTATCAACTTATTTGAATGCTTACTATATGACATAAGAAAACTATGTGCCTTGTTTTTTCATTTATTTTGATTTATTTTGAATTTTTATGCCCATTTGAATCTTGGTCAAATCCTAGGTTAATTTGACTATGATTTAATCAAGTTTAAAACATGAATATGAAAAATTAAGCATCTATCCTTCTTAGTCACTCCAATATGTAGCTCTTGGGAGGGTTTTTGAAATTTCCATGCTTGAAACCAAAAACCACTTCTCTTCATGCATGCTTGACTTCATAAGTCAGAGTTTAGGGATAGGGGTAGATACATGATTTTTCTGGTTGAATATGTCTAAACCTTGTTTATCAACTTGAATGCTTACTATATGACATACAAAGACTATTTGCTAACGGAGGGAGTAAGCACTCTAGCTATGAAAAGTACCAAACGATGCATACTAAAATGATTTTTTAGAGGAATACTAGTTCGGATTATATAATTTTATATTAGCAGGCCAAAATCGAACCCCGTAGTTGGATTTTCATAAATTGATCCGTAGTACTGGGCAAAACCCTAGTTTAGCTTATTTAATAATAGATTCGTAGGTCGATTTTTTTACGTTATTATTATTATTACTAGGAGACAAAGGGAGAGCAGTCACGGGGCCCCACTTATTTATGGTGTCTATCCTTTTTCTGGTGATGTTGACTGTTGTGCAGGGTTGTCAGTGCGCAGGGGGTGCGAGCGAGCGAGAAAGGCCGAAATGAGAGAGATGTTTTTTTAGAGGGACAACCGAACGATCCTGAAGGACCCAGATTTCCAATACGCATTAGAGCGCGGTTCTGACGGGACACAAAATAAACAGGAAATTACGTCTAAATCCCTAAGATTTACATGGTAGACCCCAGGCTGAAAGCAAGAATTGCGATCGGGTCCTTAACAGCCACCGTCCGGATTGATCCTCGTCGCAGCCGGGGACGAACCACTTGGCGCGACCAAATCGCCAAGGCTACAGAGCCTGCACACCATGGCCTACGAGCTGAGCTAGAAACGACCTGCCAAAACCGGCAGCCAACGGAGGTGGATAATTGGAGAGATGGAGAGAGAGAGAGACAGAGAGAGTGTTGATGCCGCTCTCTTGAGAAAGAAGATGGCTGGGAGTTTGCCTACCTAGCGTACGTGACTTGTGCTCACTGAAGTGTGGGACCTCACGCATGGGAACCACACGTAAGTGACGGACTTGTTGCTCTAATAACTCGGGTGATTATTATACTGTATTAGTACATAGTTTCCTATGGATCCTTCTTAGTCACTCCAAAATGAAGCTCTTTGGGAGGGTTTTTGAAATTTGCATGTTTGAAACAAAAAACCACATATCTTCATGCGCTTGACTTCATGAGACAGAGTTTAGGGTTAGGGGGTAGATACATGATTTCTCTGGTTTGAATATGTCTAGACCTTGTTTATCAACTTAATTGAATGCTTACTATATGACATAAGAAGACTATGTGCCTTGATTTTACATTTTTTTAAATTATGCCCATTTGAATCTTGGTCAAATCCTAGGTTTGACCATGATTTAAACAAGTTTAAAACATGAATATGAAAAATTAAGCATGTATCCTTCGTAGTCACTCCAAAATGAAGCTCTTGAGAGGTTTTTTGAAATTTCCATGTTTGAAACCAAAAAACCACGTACTTCACTTCATGCTTGTCTTCATAAGACAGAGTTTGGGGTTAGGGGTAGCTTGTTGATACATGATTTTTCTGGTTTGAATATGTCTAGACCTTGTTTATCAACTTAATTGAATGCTTACTAGATGACATAAGATGACTATGTGCATTGGTTTTTCATTTTATTGTTTTTTTAATTTTTATGCCCATTTAAATCTTGGTCAAATTTTTATGCCCATGATTTAAACAAGTTTAAAACATGAATATGAAAAATTAAGCATCTATCCTTCTTAGTCACTCCAAAATGTAGCTCTTGGGAGGGTTTTTGAAATTTCCATGCTTGAAACCAAAAACCACTTCTCTTCATGCATGCTTGACTTCATAAGACAGAGTTTAGGGTTAGGGGGTAGATACATGATTTTCCTGGTTTGAATATGTCTAGACCTTGTTTATCAACTTAATTGAATGCTTACTATATGACATAAGAAGACCTTGTAATATGTTAAGCTAAAGGCTGGTTTGCCCGCACTTAGAAATGATATTTGCATCACTTATCATATGTTTGCCCATTTGAATCTTGTCAAATCCTAGGTTTGACCATGATTTTGACAAGTTTAAAACATGAATATGAAAAATTAAGGATGTATCCTTCGTAGTCACTCCAAAATAAAGCTCGATCTTGAGAGGGTTTTTGAAATTTCCATGTTTGAAACCAAAAAACCACGTACTTCTCTTCATGCTTGACTTCATAAGACTGAATTTGGGGTTAGGGGTAGCTTGATACATAAATTTTCTGGTTTGAATATGTCTAGACATTGTTTATCAACTTAATTGAATGCTTACTAGATGACATAAGATGACTATGTGCATTGGTTTTTCATTTATTTTTTGAATTTTTATGCCCATTTGAATCTTGGTCAAATCCTAGGTTTGACCATGATTTAATCAAGTTTAAAACATGAATATGAAAAATTAAGCATCTATCCTTCTTAGTCACTCCAATATGTAGCTCTTGGGAGGGTTTTTGAAATTTCCATGCTTGAAACCAAAAACCACTTCTCTTCATGCTTGACTTCATAAGACATAGTTTAGGGTTAGGGGTAGATACATGATTTGTCTGGTTTGAATACGTCTAGACCTTGTTTATCAAATTTAATGCTTACTATATGACATAAGAAGACTATGTGCTTTGGTTTTTCAAAGGCGGGATGAGATCGAAATAAAAAGGCACGTGACAAAATATCAGGAGCCAAAGATAATCCAAGAAAAGAAACTTTATTGTACATAGAGGATGACATGTGGGTCCCATTTAGCAGCAGCGGTCTCAACGTTTCAAATGCGGCTTGAGATCAAACGGAAAATAAAGTTGATTGTACATAGAGGATGACATGCGGGTCCCATGAGTCAGCAGCTTACTCAACGTTTCCAAGGCGGCAGGGGATCAAAAGAAAAAAATCCAAGAAAAAACTTTTATAGTACATAGAGGATGACATGCGGGTCCCATGAGCCAGCAGGTTCCTCAACGTTTTCAAAGGCGGCATGAGATCGAAAGAAAAAGTCAAGTGACCAAAAATCAGAGGGTGGAAAATAATCCGAGAAAAGAAACTTTTATTGTACATACAGGATGACATGTGGGTCCCATTTTGCAGCAGCGGTCCCAACGTTTCAAATGCGACTTGATATCAAAAGAAAAAGAAAGTAGCCAGAAATTAGGGGGTCAAAAAAATCCAAGAAAAGAAAGTTGATGGACATAGAGGATGACATGCGGGTCCCATGAGCCAGCAGGTTCCTCAACGTTTCAAACGTGGCATGAGATCGAAAGAAAAAAGGCAAGTGACCAAATATCAGGATCCAAAAATAATTCAAGAAAAGAAACTTGATTGTACATAGAGGCTGACATGTGGGACCTATGAGCCAGCAGAGTCCTCAACGTTTCAAAGGCGGTAGGGGATCAAAAGAAAAAGGAAATAGCCAAAAATTAAAGGGTGAAAAAAAACCAAGAAAATGAACTTTTATAGTACATAGAGGATGACATGCGGGTCCCATGAGCCTACAGGTTCCTCAACGTTTCAAACGTGGCATGAGATCGAAAGAAAAAGGCAAGTGACCAAATATCAGGAGCCAAAAATAATTCAAGAAAAGAAAGTTTTATAGTACAAAGAGGATGACATGCGGGTCCCATTTAGCAAGAAATGGTCTCACCGTTTGAGAGGCGGCAGGGGATCGAAAGAAAAAGGTAAGTGACCAAATATGAGGTGCCAAAAAATCCAAGAAAAGAAAGTTTTATAGTACATAGAGGATGACATGCGGGTCCCATTTAGCAGCAGCGGTATCACCGTTTGAGAGGCGGCAGGGGATCGAAAGAAAAAGGCAAGTGACCAAATTTGAGGTGCAAAAAAAAAACTCCAAGAAAAGAAAGTTGATTGCTCATAGAGGATGACATGCGGGTCCCAATTAGCAGCAGCGGTCTCAACGTTTCCAAGGCGGCAAGGGATCAAAAGAAAAAGGAAGTAGCTAGAAATCAGGGGGTCAAAAAAATCCAAGAATAGAAAGAATTTTGGTTCATAGAGGATGACATGCGGGACCCATGATCCTGCATCGTAAACGGCTCGATCGGAGAGCATTGAACGAGATGGCGCGATCGAGAAAAAAACAATGCCAGAGGGGCTGCCATCTGGGCCCTACATCCCTCGGCGGTGCGGATTTGCGTTGACTCGGCCGGCGAACCCGAGAATTCGAGATGCACCACGTCCCGGGCCACCATACGCAACGTTTTGGCCGTTTTCGTCGGGCTAGGTGGCCTCAAAAACGAGAAAAAAAAACGTTTTGACATGCACAACGGAGAGACCACAAATCGTCGGCCATGGTGCACCAGCAACCACGGCGCGACTTCAACTTCGTCGGCCATGGCAACATTCTTGTAGTGATCGGATGTAAAGCTAGAACATGAATGACACCATACTATTCTCATACTCAAATGAATTAGAGGCCTCCACACCTTTCAAGTTTGATAGTAAACAAGAAGACTATGTTCTTAGCATAACATATGAACATGAAAGTTAGATTTTCAACGAGATCTTTGACCAACTTTCTTTTTTTTTCTCATTTTTATTTCTCTTTCACAAGTAGCACGATATTCCTTTTGCAACAGTTTCATCTTTCTGATTTTTTCTTCTCATGATTAAAGCAATGATTATGATATAGTTTTAGATACTCTCTTCTCACATTATATCAAGACTTATTGGTGTGGAGGACCATAAAATCATTATCATGATGCAAGTATAATTATACTCATCCTAATTCATACATCTAATGCAATAATCATAATTCAGTCAAGCTTCAGATAAAATAATGGCTCAAAGTTCATTGGATAAAAATCCTTCACTCTCCAAGGGAATTAAACAAGCACTAATGCAATCCTTATCGAATTTTGAACTAAATGCATGCTGGAAATTAAATATGCTAACTATAGGAGATAGATTACAAGGTGTTATAGATTTCCCCAGGCTTGGAATCAATCCAGGTGGGATCGAATAATCCTTGCAATTTTTTGATACCGTAATTTGTCCTTCTATTTTGAATGGCCTTCTCCTTCGGGCTTACGGATCTTGGTCTGCAATGCGACGGTGAAGGCTTCGAGGTAGATGATGCGGGCTGAACGCTCCTTAGCCAATTTCTCCAGACGAGCAATGTAGTTCTTGCTCACTGATACGTCCATTTTGCATCACTATTCTATATCATAATTTACTGTTATTCATTGATATATTTCATATTTAGAGATGATACTTATGTTATTTCACCTATTTTGCATGTTTCATGATTATTGGAGAATCATTCACCGGAGTCAGGATTCTGCTGGAAAAAGCACCGTTAGAATGCAATATTTCTGGAGATCAACAATTGACGGAAATTACACCGAAGATCTTATTTTTCCAGATGAATGAGCCAGCCAAAAGGAGGAGCTGAGGAGGGCCACCATGGCCCCCCATAGGCCGGCGCGGGCCCTTCCCTGGCCGTGCCGCCTTGTTGGGAGGGGGCCCACAGCCCCTCTCGGCCGCCTCTCTTTCGCGTACTTCATCTACCCGAAAACCTAAGGTGCTGGGGGATAATCGCAAGGAGACACAGCCGCCTCTGCGGGGCGGAAAACACCAGAGAGAAAAGAGCTCTCCGGCAGGCTGAAATCCGCCGGGGAAATTCCCTCCCGGAGGGGGAAATCGACGCCATCGTCACCGTCATCGAGCTGGACTTCATTGGGATCATCATCACCATCATCTCCACCGTCGTCACCATCATCTCCACCGTTGCACCTCGTCACCGCTGTAACATCTAGGGTTGAATCTTGATTGTTTCATAGGGGAAACTCTCCCGGTATTGATTACTACTTGTTATTGATGCTATTGAGTGAAACCATTGAACCAAGGTTTATGTTCAGATTGTTATTCATCATCATGTCATCTCTGATCATGTTCCATATGATGTCTCGTGAGTAGTTCGTTTAGTTCTTGAGGACATGGGTGAAGTCTAAATGTTAGTAGTGAATTATGTTGAGTAATATTCAATGGTTTGATATTTAAGTTGTGGTGTTATTCTCCTAGTGGTGTCATGTGAACGTTGACTACATGATACTTCACCTTTATGGGCCTAGGGGAATACATCTTGTATTCGTTTGCTAATTGTGGGGTTGCCGGAGTGACAGCAACCTGAACCCCCGTTGGTATATGGATGCAGGAGGGATAGCAGGATCTCAGAGTTTAAGGCTGTGGTTAGATTTATCTTAATTACTTTCTTGTATTTCCGGATGCTTGCAAGGGGTATAATCACAAGTATGTATTAGTCCTAGGAAGGGCGGTGCATTAGCATATGTTCACCCACACAACACTTATCAAAACAATGAAGATTAATCAATTATATGAAGCGAAAGCACTAGACTAAATTCCCGTGTGTCCTCAAGAACGGTTGGTTATCATAAGTAAACAAACCGGCTTGTCCTTTGTGCTAAAAAGGATTGGGCCACTCGCTGCAATTATTACTCTTGCATTTTACTTACTTGTACTTTATTTATCTGCTATATCAAAACCCCCTGAATACTTGTCTGTGAGCATTTACAGTGAATCCTTCATCGAAACTGCTTGTCAACACCTTCTGCTCCTCGTTGGGTTCGACACTCTTATTTATCGAAAGTACTATGATACACCCCCTATACTTGTGGGTCATCAAGACTATTTTCTGGCGCCGTTGCCGGGGAGTGAAGCGCTATTGGTAAGTGGAATTGGTAAGGGAAACCTTTACTGTACGTGCTGATTTTATTTCTGCCTGTGCTATAATTCATTATGGAGAGATCTTCTCTTGAATTTCTATTTGGAAAATCTACTACTACTGCAAAGGTAGTGAATGAGGCTCTAGGTGAGAAAGAGGTTCCATACAAAATACCTATGAAAACTATTGAACGTGTTGTGGATAACCGCTATGAAGGGGATGGAACTGTCCATCCTGGAGATCATTTACTGTTTTTACATGAATTATGCGGGTTATTCAAGTGTGCAGGTATTGCTACGGATGAAGTTAGGAAGAAACTATTCTCTATATCGTTGTCTGGTAAAGCGGCGCATTGGTATAAATTGCTGAAGAATGGGGATTCTCTTGATTGGAAGGATATTGTGCCTCTATTTTATTCTAAATTCTATCCTCCAAGTGAAATTCACAAAGACCGGAACCGCATATATAATTTCTGGCCTCATGATGAAGAGAGTATTGCCCAAGCATGGGGGAGATTGAAGTCTTTAATGCTCAAATGCCCCATTCATGAGCTTCCTGGTAATATCATCATTGATAATTTCTGTGCAAGACTTTCTTTTCAAGATAAAACCTTGCTGGATACTACTTGTTCTGGATCATTTACACGCAACAAAGAACAATTTAAAAGGGACCTTCTTGATCGGATTCAGGAGAATACTGAAGGATGGGAGAACGACAAAGATAGAGAGTAAGTTATAAATTATAATTATGAATGCATTGAAACTTTTATGGATACTGATAAATTTTGTAATATGAGTGCTACTTATGGTCTTGACTCTCAAGTTGTTGCAAATTTTTATAAAGCTTTTGCCTCTCATTTTGAATTGCCTAGGAAGAATTTTGATAAGTATCATGTACCGTACAAAGATAAAACTGATTCATCTATAAATAAATGTGTTGTAATTAAAACTGTTGATCATATTCTTCCTGAAGCTTATATTGAAAAAACTCCTTTCCCTGCTAAAATGAAGGAGTATTCTGTTATAACTAGTGCAGTTAATAAAAGTGCAAAGAAACCTATAGAACCTGAAGAGCAAATAAAGGTTGAACCTGCTATTGCAATAGTTAAATATCTTGTGACTGAAAATGTAGAAGATGGTCATATTATTTTCTGTGAAGATGCTTCTAATATTGTTTCGCATCCTAATAAGTCTAGGAAAGCCAGTGTTCCTATGCTCTCTATTAGAATTGGTGATCATTGTTATTATGGTTTATGCGACATTGGTGCAAGTATTAGTGCCATTCCTTATGAGCTTTACATGAAAATCATGCATGAAATTGGTTCTTGTGAACTTGAGGATATTCATGTGGTTATTCGGCTAGCTAATAGAGAAACTATCTCTCCTATTGGTATTGTTCGAGATGTGGAAGTTCTATGTGGTAAGATTAAATATCCTACTGACTTTTTGGTACTTGGTTATGCTGCTAGTAAGTCTTGTACTATTATTTTTGGTAGACCTTTTCTAAATACTTGTGGAGCTGTTATAGATTGCAAGAACGAGAAAATTGTAACTAAATTTGCTGGTGAATCTTATGAGTTTAATTTCTCTAAATTTGCCAAAAATCCTTATAAAGCTGATTTGCCTAATAATGATTTTAGAGTTGAACAGTGTGCATCTATTGCTCTTGCTCCGAATAATCCTTTGCAGCAACATTTGGAGGATAGTGAGAGTGAAGTCTTTAGGGAAGAAAGGAATGAACTTGATGAAATTTTCCTTCGTCAACCTATTCTTAAACATGACTTACCGGTTGAAGATCTAGGTACAACACCACCACCAAAGGAAGATCCTGTTTTTGATTTAAAACCGTTGCCTGATAATCTTAAGTATGCTCATATTGATGATAAGAAAATATATCCTGTTATTGTTAGTTGTAAGCTTTCAAAGTTTGAGGAAGAAAGGTTATTGGAAATATTGAAGAAACACCGAGGAGCTATTGGCTACACTCTTGATGACTTGAAGGGGATTTCTCCCTCTATTTGCCAACATGCCATCAACATGGAAGATGATGCAAAGCCTGTTGTTGAGCATCAGCGTCGTCTAATTCCTAAGATGAAGGATGTGGTAAGGAATGAGGTATTAAAACTTCTTGAAGCTGGTATTATATATCCTATTGCTGATAGTAGATGGGTTAGTCCTGTGCATTGTGTTCCTACGAACGGAGGAATAACTGTTGTGCCTAATGATAATGATGATCTCATCCCTCAAAGAGTAGTTGTAGGGTATAGAATGTGCATTGATTATTGAAAAGTTAATAAAGTTACTAAGAAAGATCATTACCCTTTACCTTTTATTGATCAAATGTTAGAAAGGTTGTCTAAAAATACTCATTTTTGCTTTCTTGATGGTTATTCTGGGTTTTCACAAATTGCTGTTAAAACTAAAGATCAAGAGAAAACCACTTTCACTTGTCCCTATGGAACTTATTCTTATAGACGTATGCCTTTTGGTTTATGTAATGCTCCTGCTACTTTTCAAAGATGCATGTCTGCTATTTTTCATGGCTTTTGTGAGAAGATTGTAGAGGTATTCATGGATGATTTTTCTATCTATGGGAATTCTTTCGATAATTGCTTGCGAAACCTTGATAAAGTTTTGCAGAGATGTGAAGAAACTAACCTTGTTCTTAATTGGGAGAAATGCCACTTTATGGTTAATGAAGGAATTGTTTTGGGACATAAAATTTCTGAGAGAGGTATTGAAGTTGATAGAGCTAAAGTTGAAGCAATTGAGAAGATGTCCTATCCTAGGGATGTTAAAGGTATTCGTAGTGTTCTTGGTCATGTTGGGTTTTATAGGAAATTTATTAAAGACTTTTCTAAGATTTCAGAGCCTCTTACTAATCTTCTTCAAAAAGATGTACCTTTTGTTTTTGATGATGATTGTAAGGAAGCTTTTGAAACTCTAAAGATATCCTTAACAACTGCTCCTGTAGTTGAACCTCCTGATTGGAACTTACCTTTTGAAATTATGTGTGATGCTAGTGATTTTCTGTAGGTGCTATCCTTGGACAGCGAGTAGATAAAAAATTGAATGTTATTCATTATGCTAGCAAAACTCTTGATGCTTCTCAAAGAAATTATGCTACAACTGAAAAGAGTTATTAGCTGTAGTTTTTGCTTGTGACAAGTTTAGATCTTATATTGTTGATTCAAAAGTCACAATTCATACTGATCATGCTGCAATTAGGTACCTTATGGAAAAGAAAGATGCTAAGCCAAGGCTTATTAGATGGGTGCTTCTTTTGCAAGAATTTAATTTGCATATTATAGATAGGAAAGGTGCTGATAATCCTGTTGCTGATAATTTATCTAGATTGGAAAATATTGCTTATGATCCTGTTCCTGTTAATGATAGTTTTCCAAATGAACAATTGGCTGTAATAAAGGTGAGCTCGCGAGATAGTCCTTGGTATGCTGATTATGCTAACTTTATTGTTTCCAAGTACTTGCCTCCAACCTTTTCAGCTCAGCAAAGGAGGAAATTCTTTTATGACTTGAGGCATTATTTTTGGGATGACCCACACTTATATAAAGAAGGAGTGGATGGTATTATGCGAAGATGTGTTCCCGAATATGAACAACAAGAGATATTGAGTAAGTGTCATGGTAGTGTTTATGGAGGACATCACGCCGGAGATAGAACCGCGCAAAAGGTTCTACAATCAGGTTTCTATTGGCTAACTCTCTTTAAAGATGCAAGAAAGTTTATTTTATCTTGTGATGAATGTCAAAGGGTTGGTAATATCTCCAGACGCAATGAAATGCCTATTAATTATACTCTTGTTATTGAACCATTCAATTGTTGGGGATTTGACTTCATGGGTCCTTTCCCTTCTTCAGAAGGTAACACTCATATACTTGTCGCTGTTGATTATGTTACTAAATGGGTGGAAGCCATACCCACAAAAAGTGCTGATGGTGAGACCTTTTTAAGAAAGCTTTTAGATATTATTTTTCCTAGATTTGGAGTTCCTAGATATCTCATGACTGATGGAGGTTCTCATTTTATTCATGGTGGTTTTAGAAAAACTCTTGCTAAATATGGTATTAATCATAGGATTGCTTCAGCTTATCATCCTCAAACTAGTGGGCAAGTGGAATTATCAAATAGAGAGATTAAATCTATCTTGCAAAAGACTGTTAATAAATCTAGAAAGAACTGGGCTAGTAAATTGAAGGAAGCATTATGGGCTTATAGAACTGCTTATAAGAATCATATGGGAATGTCACCTTATAAAATAGTTTATGGAAAAGCTTGTCATTTACCTTTAGAACTAGAGCACAAAGCTTATTGGGCTGTAAGAGAACTAAATAAGGATCCTAAACTTGCCAGTAAGAAGAGATTGCTACAATTGAGTTCTCTAGATGAATGGAGAAGTGAAGCTTATGAAAATACTAAACTTTTTAAGGAGAAAGTTAAGAAATGGCATGATAGAAGAATTATCAAAAGAGAATTTAATGTTGGGGATAAAGTCCTATTGTATCGGTCTCGTCTCAGATTTTTTGCAGGGAAATTACTCTCAAAATGGGAAGGACCATATATCATTGTGGAGGTGTATCGTTCAGGGGCAATTAAAATTAGTTCTCTGCAAGGCGATGCCACACAAGTGGTGAATGGACAAAGACTCAAGCATTATATTTCTGGAGATTCTTATAATGAAGATGTTGATGTTATTCGAGTGGTGACTCCGGAAGCTTTCATCAAAGGTCAAATTGACAGTTCTGCAGAGTTCGACTTTGACTAGGTAACAGTTTTGGTAATAAAAAGTCCGCGTTTAACTTTCCGAACAATGTTTTTGCTATTTTCGGAAAATATGAAAAATTACGAGATCGAAACGGAGAGGAGGAGACGCACGAGGGCGTGCCCCCATAGGCCGGCGCGGGCCCCACCCTAGACGCGCCGCCCTATGAGGACGGCCCCTCGGTGTCCCTCTCCAACTCTGGTTCGACCTGGTACTTTCCTTCTATCGTGAATTTTTTTGCTATATAATCTCCCGGACCCCTGGAGGTCCGTATATCGTTTTCTCGTCGTGTTTTGTTTTGAGCTGTTTTTTGCCAGGATCTGTGTTTGATCTAGAAGCACCATGGTCTCCAACAACAAGGGCAAGGGGCTTTCGGAGGAAGATATTCAAGACCCCGAGTTCAAAGAAGAAGTCGAGAGCAAAGATGAAGAAGAAGTGGAGGAATACCCATGTGTCACCGTCACAAGCATCGAGGTGGTGGAAAATCCATTCAACCCCAAGAAGAGCGGGCGAATTCGCACCGGAGGAAAAGTTCCACGTCACTTCCTAGCTCCAAAGACATCTCCTCCAGGGACCTACAACCCCTTCCACACTCTAATTCATAATAGTTAAATTGAAAGGATTCCCAAGGCAGTATTGCCTAGCAATTGGGATATGGATCGTTCTAACATTGCAGGAAAGATGAAAACTGAAGCTGAAGAGTGGGGAAACAACTCTAAGAGTTGGGACTCGCCATCGGACATACTTCTTAGCCGCGTCGAGCACAATTCGGAGATGATCCGCAACCTCATGTACGAGATTGATGAATTAAAGGGGCTTGTTAAGAAGCTTATCAAGAATTCATCGCCACCACCGCCGAAGGAGTAATTCATCATTGGTATTGGCACCCCCTTGGTTTGTTCCATGCTTGGGGGGAGTGCCGCGGTATCACATCATCACTATCTTTTACCTTTTTACTATCAAGTAGTGTCATATCATGAGTAGGGAAGTTATCATATAAGATGGGTTGCAATATGGAAGTATCTCTCTTTTAGTTGGTTCTCTATGTATCCCTTGGTGTGAGTTATCGTTATGGAATATTAATGAGAAGTTTTATCATTTACATATTGCACATCTTATTTTAGTTTGCAATCTCTATTATATGATTGATCTTGTTGTTAGTATTGGTATCACTTTGGGAGCATTGAGTAAATCTATTTGGTTTTGGCAAACTTAGCATTGGTCAATAGCAACAACACTTTGAGGTTTAAGTAGAAAAGAGTAATACATGTAGATATGTTGTTTCATTATCTTTCTTTCTTGTTAGCTCTTAGCTTATTATTCTGAAGTTAAAATTGTTTGTGCTTACAAGGAAGATGCATGATTGTTTCTATCACATGTATATTTGTTTGTTTCCCTCAACTCTTATGCTTCTAATCAACCTTGCTAGCCAAACACCTGTACTGAGAAAGAATGCTTCTCGTGCATCCAAACCTTAACCTAAACCTATGCCATCAGTGTCCACCATAACTACCTACTATGTGGTATTTTCTGCCATTCCAAGTAAATACTTCATGTGCTACCTTTAAACAATTCAAAAGTTATCATCCCTTATTTGTGTCGATGTTTTATAGCTCATGAGGAAGTATGTGGTGTTTTATCTTTCAATCTTGTTGGGCAGACTTTTACCAATGGACTAGTGGCACATCCGCTTATCCAATAATCTTGCAAAAAGAGCTGGCAACGGGGTTCCCAGCCCCAATTAATTAACTTTCATTATTAATTCTCTTCACATGTTTCGCCCTGATTAATCAGTAAGCAACTTAATTTTGCAATAAACACTCCTCCATGGAATGTGAAATGTTGGAAGGCACCCGAGGATTCGGTTAGCCATGGCTTGAGAAAGCAAAGGTTGGGAGGAGTGTCATCAATAAATAAACTAAAATACATGTGAAAATAAAAAGAGAAGAGGGATGATCTACCTTGCTGGTAGAGATAACGTCCTTCATGGGAGTCGCTCTTTGAAAGTCTGTTTGGCAAGGGGGTTAGAGTACCCACTACCATTCGTTGACAACAACAAACACCTCTCAAACTTTAATTTTATGCTCTCTATATGATTTCAAAACTGAAAAAGCTCTAGCACATGATTTAATCCCTGCTTCCCTCTACGAATGGCCTATCTTTTACTTTATGTTGAGTCAGTAAACCTATTTACCTCTATCTTAAGCAAGTAATTGAGTTGTTGTGATCAAACCATTTATATTGTGATCTACTTAATCATGCCTTTTATTCTTCCTTGTTTAGTACAAGTTTTATCCGAATGTATATAGCTTTGAAGGTTATCAATGATTATGAGGAGATTATTATGATTGAGTATGCAAGTTTTGCTGTATAAGCTTTAATATAAGAGCGCTGCTCGATAGATAAGTACAATCTGTTAATTGTTCTCTGACCAAGAACGAAGTTTGCCATCACCAATTATGATTTCCTATGCACCTTTATTTGTGATTTCCTTTTACTTGTTTCAAGTTGAATTATATGAGGAAGTTGTTCACTAGAATGTTTTGTGTGAATCAATATGATGCTTCTTGTCCGTATTTTATTTATCGACTCTTCACTCCATAAACATGTGGTCTTGTTTACTGAGCTCAGTTTCGCTTGGGGACAAGCGAAATCTAAGCTTGGGGGAGTTGATACGTCCATTTTGCATCACTATTCTATATCATAATTTACTGTTATTCATTGATATATTTCATATTTAGAGATGATACTTATGTTATTTCACCTATTTTGCATGTTTCATGATTATTGGAGAATCATTCACCGGAGTCAGGATTCTGCTGGAAAAAGCACCGTCAGAATGCAATATTTCTGGAGATCAACAATTGACGGAAATTACACCGAAGATCTTATTTTTCCAGAAGAATGAGCCAGCCAAAAGGAGGAGCCGAGGAGGGCCGCCACGGGCCCCCCATAGGCCGGCACGGGCCCTGCCCTGGCCGCGCCGCCTTGTGGGGAGGGGGCCCACAGCCCCTCTCGGCCGCCTCTCTTTCGCATACTTCATCTACCCGAAAACCTAAGGTGCTGGGGGATAATCGCGAGGAGACACAGCCGCCTCTGCGGGGCGGAAAACACCAGAGAGAAAAGAGCTCTCCGGCAGGCTGAAATCCGCCGGGGAAATTCCCTCCCGGAGGGGGAAATAGACGCCATCGTCACCGTCATCGAGCTGGACTTCATTGGGATCATCATCACCATCATCTCCACCGCCGTCACCATCATCTCCACCGCTGCACCTCGTCACCGCTGTAACATCTAGGGTTGAATATTGATTGTTTCATAGGGGAAACTCTCCCGGTATTGATTACTACTTGTTATTGATGCTATTGAGTGAAACCATTGAACCAAGGTTTATGTTCAGATTGTTATTCATCATCATATCATCTCTGATCATGTTCCATATGATGTCTTGTGAGTAGTTCGTTTAGTTCTTGAGGACATGGGTGAAGTCTAAATGTTAGTAGTGAATTATGTTGAGCAATATTCAATGGTTTGATATTTAAGTTGTGGTGTTATTCTTCTAGTGGTGTCGTGTGAACGTCGACTACATGATACTTCACCTTTATGGGCCTAGGGGAATATATCTTGTATTCGTTTGCTAATTGTGGGGTTGCCGGAGTGACAACAACCTGAACCCCCGTTGGTATATCGATGCAGGAGGGATAGCAGGATCTCAGAGTTTAAGGTTGTGGTTAGATTTATCTTAATTACTTTCTTGTATTTGCGGATGCTTGCAAGGGGTATAATCACTAGTATGTATTAGTCCTAGGAAGGGCGGTGCATTAGCATAGGTTCACCCACACAACACTTATCAAAACAATTAAGATTAATCAATTATATGAAGCGAAAGCACTAGACTAAATTCCCGTGTGTCCTCAAGAATGTATGGTCATTATAAGTAAACAAACCGGCTTGTGCTTTGTGCTAAAAAGGATTGGGCCACTCGCTGCAATTATTACTCTCGCATTTTACTTACTTGTACTTTATTCATCTGCTATATCAAAACCCCCTGAATACTTGTCTGTGAGCATTTATAGTGAATCCTTCATCGAAACTGCTTGTCAACACCTTCTGCTCCTCGTTGGGTTCGACATTCTTATTTATCGAAAGTACTACGATACACCCCCTATACTTGTGGGTCATCACTCACTTCAAGTGTCTTTTTCTTGAAATCGGTTATAAATCTTCTTGCTTCAGCGGACTTAACTTACGGATAGAATTAAAATATAAATTCCTTCCTAAGATTCCGCCAAGTCTCAATCTTTTCTGCAGGGCAAGTTCTATACAAAGATAATGCAGTGTTCGTTAGAGATTAACTAAACAATTTAAGTTTTAATTCAACATCAGTGTAGTTTCTCAATTTAATTGTCCACCACAACTCAATATAGGAATGTAAATGATTATAAGGATCCTCATTGGGATCATCTCCTGCAAAGCTTTTCTCTTAAATAATAACAATAAAGCATGGATGAATCGCATAGTGCACGTTACTCCCATTTGGGAATTCTTTAACAAACCCTCGGTTGAATCTTCCGAGGTATTCAGCTGTATCAAGCTTATTCATAAGCCCAAGAGCAGCCATGGTGTTACCTGAAACTATTAAATAACTTCAGTAAAAACAATAAAAAAAATAGCAACTAAGAACAAAGACCAAAAGCGCTGAGCTCCTGGTAACTACAAGAACACATATTAACTGTAGCTAGTTTCGAAATAAGAGTATCGAACCACGGGGAGCTACTAGTTAGGGTCTTAATGCCCCTTTCCACTATCTACTACTTATAAATTGTTTTCTAATCTCAAAAATGATTAAAGGGGGGTGTTGTAAATGTTTGAATATATAGTAAATAAAGCAGTAAAAGTGTTATATGAAATGTGTTGAAACTTTATAAAACAAAGTGTTCTCAGGGATTATTGGATCCACCTCTAGCATTAGGATTCATGTTAATAAAGATGAAGTATACTTTTAATCATATTGCATGTGGGAGAGCTCCATAATAAGATGCGCCCAGAAATCCATCGGTCATCGCATCTCTAAATAACCACATCAGCTAGTCTTATGCAAGACACATATTGACTATTGCTATTAAGGGTTTTAACCCGTTGTTATCGATATGAGCTTGGTGAGTCCCTCTTATACGCCTCATTCATGTGTTACAGTGCCAAGACGGTAATGTCAGTTCTCGTTGTTCACTTAACACACTTCGAAGGGTAGTTCTCTCTCGAGACCATGAGGCAAATATCACATCGTGAACAACACATAATATCAAGAGAGAGAACTAACACATATTAATAATTCAAATTAACCATAAATCATTTTAGATCCATCTCATATTCATGCTAGGGTTTCTCCATCTCCCCAAGAAATAATGGGACTACTCATACATGGAAGCAATCAAGAACATCATTATAATCTTATGGAGGGGATTAAAGGAATGAAATGAATTCGAATACAAATCCACAATAGCAATCAATATTACAACTATGGTTGGAGATGGATGATGATGGTGATGCAGCGGTTGATGATGAAAGGGATGATGCCTTGTCCTCCGAGGATCCACGTAGCAGCCTGGATGTTGTCTTCTCAAAGTTTCTTCTCTAGATCTGATCTGGGGCGGTGTTCCTCTGTTTTGCGGCATTTTGTGTCTCGGATCTATGCGCCGTATGCGCTTGGTAAAAGTATTTGATGACAGGCAGACGGTACGGGCGGACGATATGGGCGGGCCTTCCCGTACCGATGCCCGGTAAAGTTACTGGAAGCTGTCCTTGCATTGTCCTTTCGCCCAGGTGCATAATTAAGTGCTAAAATAATTTCTATTACGTCAAAATGCCAGAAAATGAAAATTTTCATTGATATTTCATCATTGACTTATTATTTCAATATCATGTGTAGATAAGCATAAAAGGGTGCGGTAGTGCGGTGAAATACAAAATCCTACTACTACTCAACGATAACTTCATGAAATAACGATGTAAAAACATGCTAAAAGTGCACTCATCACACCTCAACCTCCATCAGTCGCACCAGAGTCCGCCATGACCTTTTCCTGCGCGTGCATCTCCTTGACCCTCCCACACACCTCCTCGATGTGTCCCTATGGGGAAAGGATAAGAAGGAGAATCCCTGACCAATCTCCCTAGAGAAAACGATTCAGGCCGCCGGATAATGTACTTTGATGGAGCCTACTCGTACAAGAGGGCAGGCGCTGTCATCGTGATTGTGTCCACCTCCGGGGAGCAACTCAAGTATGTAGTCAAGATGTGCTTTGATTAGGAGTTGTCCACTAACAACACTGTTGAGTATGAAGGCATAATGGCTGGCCTCCGGGCCGCTGTTGGGCAAGGTATT
Organism: Lolium perenne; assembly: GCF_019359855.2. Classification (NCBI taxonomy): domain Eukaryota; kingdom Viridiplantae; phylum Streptophyta; class Magnoliopsida; order Poales; family Poaceae; genus Lolium; species Lolium perenne. The sequence continues at coordinate 145,129,401 of NC_067250.2, read as the reverse complement.
CGACAGTTGGTGGTGTGTGGCAACTCAGAGTTGGTGGTCAATCAAGTCAACAAGGAATACGATTGCCATCAAATGGCAGCGTACATGGAGAAAATCAGAAAGATGGAGAGAAGATTCAAGGGCATACAAATGGAGCACATCCACCGCAACCAAAACATCATCGTTGACGAGCTCTCCAAGATCGCTGCAAAGGGCCTGCCGGTACCACAGGGGGGCTTTCGTTCAACACCTTTTGAAACCGTCTGTAAAGCCTAAGGCTGCAAAGGCGGTTCTTCCCGTGGGAACCCTTGGGGAGCCTCGGGCTCCTCGGAAGGAGCCTTCGGTTGAGGAACTTGCTGAAGGGACTTTGACCAACAAGAACCATGTGATGTACCTTGAGGGAAGCACCCCGCCCTGGGCGTGAGACATCCTTTGGTACATTCGCAATGGGGCATTGCCAGAGGATGACGTAGCTGCTGAGCGAACAGCCCGCCGGGGAAAGATGTTGCGTTTGGTAAACGAGACTCTTTACCGGCGTAGTGGGAGTGGGGTTTTGAATCATTGTGTTTCGCAGGACGGAGGCAAAGCGCTGATGGAAGACATTCACGCAGGCATGTGTTCCAGTCACATGGCCTCGAGGACCATGCATGGCGGGAACCTATCAAGAGTATCAACACCACCTCTAGGCCTCTGGAGCTCCTTCACTTGGATCTCTTTGGGCCATCTCATTATGATACACTTAGTGGGAGAAACTATCACTACAAACAATTGGGGCTTCAATGACGGTTCGGGCTGACGTTTGAGAAATCCATTAGCAATTGTATTTTCTATGACGATACGACGTTTTCGCGTCACAGATGGTGTTTTGGGCCGCTTGGCCCAAAAAATTAGTGACGGGCGAGGTCTAAACTTCAACAATTGTGCAGAAATGAGCGTCGCGGGAGGTGGGCGGCCCGAACTGCAGGGCGGGTCGTCACAACAACTGGTCTTCGGGCCGGTGGACACACCTGACCCACACTCTGCATGCTTCTGTTCACACTTTTTTGTTTGCCCGCACAACAGTCCAAGGCCTGCAGCACTGGGACCCATATTTATAAGGGGAGACAACCACTGTCTGCAAACATGTACCTGGTCTGCAGCACTCGGGCCCACATATCAGGTACTGACACGACCCACCTGCGTGGGGCCGCCCGTTCTGACAGCATCCCAGCATGCGAAGTGGACCAGAACTGTCGGTACCACCAACATGGGTTCCTCATGTCAGTTGCCATGCCAATTTTTTTGCGCACGTGCTAGAACAAGTGTCTGCCTGCCGTCAATTCTGGACGCATGGACACGCAGGTCAGAGCCTGGTGGGACCCTTCTCTGAGAGTTTTGGTGGGCCGGCATGCCAGAGATCTGTGGGGCCCTCATGTCAGAGCCTGGTGGGACCCTCATGTGAAAGTTTTGGTGGGTCCGGCATGCCAGAGATCTGTGGGGTCCGCATGTCAAAGCCTGGTGGGTCCCAGCATGCCCGAGCTTGGTGGGCCCAGCCTGTGAGAGTGTGGACCCAATATGTCAGAACTTGTGGGGGCCGTATGTCAGAGCTTGGTGGTCCCTGGTCCCATTTCCGTCGGGCCCACATGTACCCATGGGACCTACTGGATTCACTAGGTGTCCCACCTGTCAGCTACGCACGGAGGTGTCCTTGGGCCAGATTGGCTGACTAAAGGCCCAAGGAAAATTTATTCAGGTCTAAACAAGACACGTAGAGGAATTACTGGCCTTAAATTACTTGGCCCAATTTCAATTTATTCAGGTTGAAACACGACACACAGAAGAGCCCAGAATATATTCGAGGCCGAATAATGGGCCCAAGGCCTATTCCTAGAAAGTTAAATCCGGGCCTAGATCTATTCAGCTAGATTCCGGTTCTTCTCAAAATGACTCGGTTGGCTTTGGTCTTGTCTACAAATAAAATAATGTCCGCGCCCTGCAAACTGTATTCAGCGGGAGGGCTTTCCCCCAAAATTTTGAATTACCAAATTCAGGCGGGCCCGGGCCGGGGTTGCGTGACCTGCAGCGCTGCCCACAGCTAGCTAGCTAGCACGGCGACACAAGGTAGATCCATTTCCACTTGTACCCCGTACAACTTCGTCGTACTCCTCCACGCCGTCTGCGGGTCTCCCCTCCATCCCGTATATTGCCGCCGCCGGCACCCGAGCGGATCCATCACCGTCGTCAGCCATTGCTTGCACCTCACCACATTCTCCAGCGTCTAGCCTGCTCCCAGCAGGTTGCAGCCACGTAAGGCTCTGGCCTCTTTCTCTTTGTTTGGTTGTGTGCATCCGTACTTCCATTAGGATTTTGCGTTGTTGGAGAGGCTGGGTGTAATTGGCATCTTCTGATTTTAATATATTCCCTTTATCGAAACATTTGTCCTAAAATCTTCATATATTACTACATCCGTCCTAAAACATTTGTCTCCAAGTAATGTGCAATTTTATAACGCTCAAGAAGTATTTTTTTGGACAATTTTCTGAAATTTGAAGCCTCCGAATATTGTGCGGATCAGTGTCACTTGATGGATAGAACATGGGTGATGTCACTTGATGGATAGAACATGGGTGAGGCACGGTTCGTGTTTTTCAAAAGAATGCGTGGAAGGTATGATGGGATTTATTAAATTTGTTCAAGATAGATTCCGTGAGAACAATAAAATACTCTACCCATGTACAGAGTGTTGGAATCTCAAGTATAGTACTCAAATTCCTGTGCAGTGTCACTTGTTCGTAAGGGGCATGGTTCCTACTTACCAGAGGTGGGTACATCACAGAGAGCCCTCTGATGCAGTTGTTATTGTACATGGTAACGAGTTGCCTGAAAATCATGAAGAGGTGAATATTTTAGAGGACTTCGATGCAAGAGTTATAGAACATCCTGTGGTGCCTGATGATGGAAGTGTAAATCATGCACTGGAATTTGATACAGAAAGTATTGAATATCCTGTAGAGCTGCCTGAGAATAGTCCTGATCATGAATTGGTGAATCATGCATAAGACTTTTATGCAAATGCGATTGAGCATCCTGCCGAGGTGCCTGTCAACAATGATGCTTATCATGGAGAGGTGAATCATACATATGGATTTGCTAGCAATGTCAATGAACATCCTCTCGACGTGCCTGACAATGATGTTGATAGTGGAGGGGCAAATCATGCAGAGGAATTTCTTGCATATGTTATGGAACATATTGCCGAGGTGCCTGTCAATTATGCTGATCGGTGTGTTGCGTTTTTTACAGACCTACAAACTGCAACTGTCTAACAGGGACATAATCTATACTGCATTAACACTGGCCTAACTCTGAGTAATCATTCAGGACGTACAACAAGTGGATATGCTACTTTTGTTCACTGTGACAAGAATGGTGTTTCAAATCTTCGAAAAGACCAAATTGTAGCAATAATCGAGTTAGCTCTACATTTACTGGAAGAGAGGCGATGCTCCAAGCTCCTCTCCAATATAGGTGGAAGTTCCCAGCCGAGAAGTGGTTGTATGCTATTGTAATAACCCAGGATTCCAGACGATTGCGGGGTAGAATTAAAAAAGGAATGTGCATTGCATCGCAAAACTAGGGGAAATTTCGCGCTTAATTGCATAAAACCAAAGAGGGAACTAGTTTCTCTCTCGACAGCAGACATGATTAGGGTTTTGAGAGTGCGACAAACTTGGACATGATCTCTTTTGAATTAGGGTTTTGAAATGAGGGGGAACATTTGAATTTCACACTTACAATTGAGTGGTTGAATTTGAAATGTGTTTGAAGTGAAATTCAAACTCAAACAACACATAAAATATTAAGACAATTCATAACTCAAATAATAATTTTATATTTGGATAATACAAATAAGAAAAGAATATAAATATATCACAATAAGCTCATTAGAGAAACATTGAGCTTTATTGATCATCGATCACACACAAGATACATTGTATTTACAATATTCATATATAATAATTATTACATAACTCATTTTAGAAAATGATAAATGAAAAAGAAAAGGAAAAGTACAATGTATCAATGAACTAACTAAACTAAAATCTATCTATCTTCTTGATTTTCTTGATCAACAAGTAGATGGAGCATTCCTTGATCATCTCATCTTGATCCCTACATAGAAAAAATAGAAATATAAATGCACATTGTGCCAAGTGGAAATGCCACTTGGTAGATTAGAAACAAAGGTAAAATGCAGGATAAGACCAACCAAGCTGGGGCTGATCCACAGCTTCACAAGTCCCAACAGAGAGCTCACAAGCAGCTCACAAGGATGAGTGCATGCTCACCAACACAAACAGTGAGGAGTCACCAAAATGGCACAGGACCTGCTGTCGACCAAGGAGGCCAACACAGATTCATATAAAACCTTTTCCAGCACAAACCCTAGCCATTCATCAACCAGCTAGCCACAGCTAGCAAGAACACAAGAACACAAGAACACCAAGAACACAGAGTTCCGGTTTTTTTCCACCAAGAAGAAGAAACTGTTGAGCCCAACAGATGGAGTAGCACCAGCACAGACCAGCTAGGAGGACTAGGGCAAGCACCAAACCAACAGGCAGAAGAAATCCTCTACACCAACACCATCTAGGAGCTGGAGTGAGGTATACATTGAATCATGGACAAACCAGATGGTTTTGTCCATAATATTGCACAGGCATGACACACACAAACACACAAGGGTGGAGAACCCTGTTTGGTCATCATTTGGTCATAGACCAAGTGAATATGGTGAAAATGGTAAACATCCAGAGATGAATCAAACTTATGCCCATGGTTATGCCAACCATACAAGTGGTAGCATCTTCCAAATGGAAATAGGAAGGAAACCATCCTAGATAATTAACCCATATCTACCAGACTACACTAGCCGTTTGAAACAATCAGAAAAAGGCAGTAATAGAAATATCTGCCACTATTTTTCAACATCAAAAGCTGCTGGCAATCCAAATGGATCACCAGCAAGCACTTATCCCATCACAGTAAGCCAATCAAGGTGGTAGATACCAAAACAGCAGCCAGATGCTGCTAAGGCCAACTCAACCACACCAAAAGCATCCAAACAGGAAGCTATTCACACTTATCATCACCCATAAGGGTTCAAGATGGAGCTAGGGCCCCCAAAAGAAGTTGGCATCCCTCTATCTCAAGCACATACATCATAAGATCCATCACTGCACATCAGTTCATCTCATTTATCCATTTATACATGATAAGCTACACAGATAAATGAAGTAATCAAATAACTAGTAACAAAAACACTTGCTAAACATCAAATGGATCACTGCAAGCATAAGCACATGCTTTATCAAGCATCAGCAATCACCAGTACATGGTGAAATGCTACACAAGTGCAAGAATAACCATCAGCAAGCACAGATAGGATCACAGTGAGCAGTTATCAAGCAACTGATGATCATATGATCATCAGAGCTTGCTAGAAACAGCCAGAGCATCAGTAACTCATAAAAGTTACTAAATTATCACAGCCAAGCCATAATTACATTCACAGTAATTGAATAGACAATTTTATAATTGTATCTAGAAGCACATCATTCAAAATGGATGAATTTGTGCCACTGAACAATCAAACAAGCCTTAGAAGTAGATAGAGCCTCACAGTAATACACACAGGCATAACTGGCACTTGCAAATACAAGTACTGCAAGCTGCAGTAAGCCACTACACATATAATTGAGCCACAACAATAACCAGAGCCAACCAAGCAAGCAATTGAGCAGCCAATAGCATAACCAGTGGCACAGTAGGAACAACGTCAACAATTCTTGGTAGATAGAGCATACATCAACCAACAGCATATCAGTAGATCATGGCATGAATAGCATAGCGGCACCCAATCACACAGCAGCAAGCCAAGCACTAGAGCAAGAACAAGAGCGGTAACAGCAGGCATATCACAGGAGCAGCATGACATCGCCAGCACCTCAGAGAGGAAGGCATGGCCAGTGACCAGGGCTAGGAGAAGAAGAGGAGAAGAGAGAGGAGAAGCACAGGAGGCGTACCTGGAGCTGGGTGCCGCGAGCGTGCCATGGCGGCACGGCGGCACACGCCTGGTCGTGGCGGCGCCAGGCCAATACCAAGCCATGGTCCACACCGAGCACCACTGCTCCTGTGCACCACTGATAACCCACAAGTATAAGGGATCGCAGCAGTCTTCGCGGGTAGTAAAACCCAATTTATTGATTCGACACAAGGGGAGACAAAGAGTACTTGAAAGCCTTAACAGCAGAGTTGTCAATTCAGCTGCACCTGGAAACAAACTTGCTCGCAAGAGTTTATCAGTAGTAACAGTTTTATAGCAGTAGCAGTAGTGAAATAATAGCAGCAGAGTAACAGAGACAGCAGTAGTAATTACAGTAAACAGCAGGATTAAAATATTGTAGGCACGGGGACGGATAACGGGCGTTGCATGGATGAGAGAAACTCATGTAACAATCAAAGCAGGGCATTTGCAGATAATAATAAAATGGTGTCCAAGTACAAAGCAATCAATAGGCATGTGTTCCATATATAGTCGTACGTGCTCGCAATGAGAAACTTGCACAACATCTTTTGTCCTACCAGCCGGTGGCAGCCGGGCCTCAAAGGAATCTACTGGATATTAAGGTACTCCTTTTAATAGAGTACCGGAGCAAAGCATTAACACTCCGTGAACACATGTGATCCTCACATCACTACCATCCCCTCCGGTTGTCCCGATTTCTGTCACTTCGGGGCCATTGGTTCCGGACAGCGACAAGTGTATACAACTTGCAGGTAAGATCATAAAACAATGAATATCATGATGAAACAATAACATGTTCAGATCTGAGATCATGGCACTTGGGCCCTAGTGACAAGCATTAAGCATAACAAGTTGCAACAATATCATCAAAGTACCAATTACGGACACTAGGCACTATGCCCTAACAATCTTATGTTATTACATGACCAATCTCATCCAATCCCTACCATCCCCTTCAGCCTACACCGGGGGAATTACTCACATATGGATGGGGGAAACATTGCTGGTCGATGGAGAGGCGTCGGTGGTGATGATGGCGATGATCTCCTCCAATTCCCCGTCCCGGCGGAGTGCCAGAACAGAGACTTCTGGCCCCCGCGACGGAGTTTCGCGATGTGGCGGCGTTCTGGAGGGTTTCTGGCGACTTCGACTTCTTGGTCGCGATTTTTAGATCGAACCCCTTTAAGTAGTCCAGAGAAGGGCGTCGGAGGCCGGCCGAGGGGGCCACACGCTAGGGCTGTGCGCCCCCCTCCTGGGCCGCGCCGCCCTAGGGTGTGGGGCCCTCGGGCCTCCACCTGGCTTGCCCTTCTGGCTCCGTAAGTCTTCTGGAAAAATAGGACCTTTCGCATAAATTCCAAGGATTTTCCTGAAAGTTAGATTTCTGCACAAAAACGAGACACCAGAACAGTTCTGCTGAAAACAGCGTTAGTCCGTGTTAGTTGCATCCAAAATACACAAATTAGAGGCAAAACAATAGCAAAAGTGTTCGGGAAAGTAGATACGTTTTGGACGTATCAACTCCCCCAAGCTTAGCTTATTGCTTGTCCTCAAGCAATTCAGTTAACAACTGACGCGATAAAAGAACTTTCACGAACACATTTGTTCATATGATGTAAATATTCTCATGCTATGGCTAACACTTAGGCAGTTCATAATAAGGTACATGCAAATAAGATCATCTAACAGCTATGTCAATCATGGAAAGGTACCAACAATTAATAATAAGCATCATGAATCATGTCTATAAGCAGGATTGCAATGTTCATAAAAGAGTATGATAAAGTGGTATCTCGCTTGCCCATATTTGATCAGCAAAACATAAATGCTCAGGCACCTCTGAAGTTCACAGAAAGACTAGAAATAGTGATTGTCAAAGATAAAAGCATCAAAGTTATACCACAATCAATCTTATTTTGAGACAAGCATATTATACTAAGAATGACAGTTGTGCTCTCAAGATAGTGCTCAAAGAAAGGATGGAGACACAACATAAAAGTAAAAGATTGACCCTTCGCGGAGGGAAGCAGGGATTAACATGCGCTAGAGCTTTTCATTTTTAAAACAGGAGTAAAATTATTTTGAGAGGTGTTTGTTGTTGTCAATGAATGGTAATGGGTACACCAACTACCTCGCCAACCGGACTTTCAAGAGCGGCTCCCATGAAGGACGTTATCTCTACCAGCAAGGTAGATCACCCCTCTTCTCTTTTGTTTACACACGTATTTTAGTTTTATTATGAGTGACACTCCCCCCAACCTTTGCTTACACAAGCCATGGCTAACCGAATCCTCGGGTGCCTTCCATCAATCACATACCATGGAGGAGTGTCTATTTGCAAAATTAAGTTGCTTACTGACGAATCAGAGCAAAACATGTGAAGAGAATTATTAATGAAGTTTGATTAATCGGGGCTGGGAACCCCATTGCCAGCTCTTTTTGCAAAATTATTGGATAAGCGGATGTGCCACTAGTCCATAATGAAAGTCCGTCAAGAGTAAATGACAAGGTTGAAAGTTAAACACCACATACTTCCTCATGAGCTATGAAACATTAACACAAATTGAGAAGCATTTTGAAGGTTTAAAGGTAGCGCATGAGAATTTACTTGGAATGGTTTGAAATGCCATGCATAGGTATTTATGGTGGACACTTTGGAACAACTTGGTTTTCAGGAATTTGGAAGCACGAGCAGCGTTCCCGCTCAATACAAGTGAAGGCTAGCAATAGACTAGGGAGCGACAAATCAAGAGAGCAGTAACTGTCATAATCATGCTTGCGGCAAAATAAATTAACTGAGGCATAAAAGTGATACAAGAACTCTGAAGCAATGTAAATCATCGAGGCTTAATTGACTTTTGTTCAGTCATATGCATGCGTGAGCATGTGCCAAGTTAATTCAAATGAATTATTCAGAGGAGGATACCACAATGTCATACCTACTTATGAATAAAACAATGCAAGCAAACATCCATGACATGCTACTCATATTAATAAATTGGAGCAAAACATGAGAGATCATGAACTACTAGACTTTCTTAAATGACATATACCTCACATGAACCAACTAAGCATGCTCACATGGATGAGTATATGTAAAAAAATGAAAACAAATAGAGTTCATACCAGCCTCTCACCACAATCCAATTGTCGTAGATCATCATTATTGCCTTTCACTTGTGTAGCTTGGATAATATGAAATGAAAACCACGCTTCAGCCACCGAAGACCATTGAACTCATAATGAACTTTACAAACCAAAGAAGAACAGCAAATATTTTTGGTGTTTTCGAATTGGAGACGAGAACAAAGGAAAACAAACAAACAAAGCAAAATCTTTTTGGGTTTTCTTATAACGAACCAACAATAGCAAATAAAGCAAAATAAATGCAAGAAACCAAAATAAGCAAATGATGAAGAGAAACAACAGAAATATTTTTGGTCTTTTTGTGTTTTAGGAAAGAAACAAAGCAAAAACAAGAAATGGCAAACTAGAAAAGTCACATAAACACAAAGCAGCAGAAATTCGTCAAACTTGACAGCAGTACAGTACTTGATTTTTAAGAAATTCTTCCACTGCTCAAATCGAAAAGTGTTCAACTAATGAAAGTTAGATAACAACCTGGGGAACATGCACAAACATTGGCTCCGCAAAATATCTTTCTGGCTATTTTTGAGAATTTTTTCGGTAACAGTCCAGAATCTATTTTCAGGCAGCACTTCCCCAAATATCATCTCCCTCTCATTAGAAAAACACTCAAAGAAACTAAACAAGTATATACAAGTATCCAGCAACCATAATATGCAAAGAATGAGTGATGCTGGTATACCTCCCCCCAAGCTTAGGCTTTTGGCCTAAGTGGAGTTCAACCCCAGTGAGGGCCGCTGTTCCACGCCGGTGGATCATGCATGGCGTAGTCATAGTGAGGTCCCTGTGCAGAAGAAAAGCGTGGAGGCTCCACATGTCCAAAATGTTGATGCGAAGAACTTGCTGCATCGGATGACGAGTCAAGGTGTTCCTCGGCCTCCGTGTTGTCTCTTGCATGATGGCCTCCTCCCTCTATGTGTGCATTCAGTGCACCTTCTGTGACTGACCAATCCTCCCTGGAATCAAGGTTAAATAGAACAGGCGCAGGCAATCTTACTAGTTTTTCAGTTTTCTTAGTTGTTCTCCAAGTCTTCTTGTAAAATGTTATCTTATAAGATAGGTTTCCAAATTAGATGAATCAGAAACAAATTCATGTTTAATCATGGAGACTATGTCAAGTTTTTCTATGGAAAGTTGAATATCAAGATGGTGAGGTTCTACACCATGCAAAGCTAGTAAACAAGAGGCGATGAGACCTCCACAAATTCCGCCCTTCTCACGGTTAGTAGAAAGTCTATAAGCTATCAATGCCCCCAAATTATAAGCCCTATTGCTTTGCAGTGCAGCAGCTAGGAAAGCTAAATCCTGGATAGATAATTTACTACCATTCTTCCTAGCGAGAACACATTTAGTAATGAAATAAGCAAAGTAGCGGATAGCTGGGAGTTGAATGCTAGTGATTTTACCACCATCCTCAGAGAAACTCCTTCCATGACAAATCATCTCGAAGAGGCTTAGGAGCTCTCGCGGCGATCCCCTTATCTTCTCGCATGATCCCCATTGCGGTACTCTAATTGCTGTACAAAAATCATTGAATGGCAAGTTGACAGTTTTATTATAAATCTTGTACTGAACCATGGGGTTAGATTGTGACCAATTGAACTTAAAATCCTGCACAACAGACATAGTCAATTTTGCATATTGGCATGGTTCTCCGTCAACAAAATCATTCAACCCTGCACGAGAAATTAGATTCTGAACATCTTCCAAGATTCCTGCACTTCTCATGAAATCTGTGCACGGGTAGTAAGAGGAGTACACTCCCTCTTCGCGGTTCACTTTCATGACTTGTTGCACCTCCAATTCTTGTTGGTTTAGTTGATGTCTATTCCACTCCATTTTCTGAAATTTTCAACAAACAATATAAAATTTGATTTGGTGACATATAATTGAGGGAAACTACTATAGGAACTTGCTAGAGTACTAATCATGCATCAAAACTAGTTTATACATCTTAGAACAAGCATGCAAGCTCACTAAACATGTTACCTACAGCAGCAAAATATTCAAGATATACTCAACCAAACAAAATTCTACTTGGATAATCGGAGGAGTCACATACCGGAGAGCAAATGTGCCAAATTTCAGACAGAGATCTGGGCTGAGCAAAGAGATCGAGAAATCCTGAGCTCTTGAGCAAAAACGCGAATGAGAGAAAGCTGGTGTCAATTTTTTCAGGAGAGGGAAGAGTGTGGGAGGAAGAGATGTTGAAGTGGGGCAAAGGGGGACCCACACACCAGGGTGGCACGCCCCCCTTGCTGGCCGCGCCGGCCTGTGGGGTGCCACCCTGGGGTGCCCCACTGGTCATCCCCAGGTGCTCCCAGGTGCATTTTCGAAAAATAGGACCAACGATGTAATTTTTATGAATTTTTGAAAACTTTGAAAAATGCACATTTCTGGGCATTAAGTTTATTATTACTGGACAGGAAATTTTTTGAAATCTCTAATTAACTAAGGAACTTTGCAAATCAAAAGTGCTACAGCAAGTAAAGCAAGTGGAGGAAGAAAGAGATGTTGTTTACCTCCTCTATGCATATAAAAAGTATTTGTTAACAAGGTTGATCAAGTCTTGCCACCAAATAAATTTTACATAGCATAAGAAGAAATAAACCTCAAATCAATCATGTTACCTTGAATTGTATTGATATGGATCCAATCATAAGACTTTGATATCCTTCTTTAGGTTCATATATAGGACAATCAATAGTCCCCACTTTGACAGTTCTCACATTAGAAATAGTATTGACTCCACATACTTTATCAATCCTCTTGGGGAAATAGACGGTATGCTCCTTATCATCAACATTAAAAGTAACCTTTCCTTTATTGTAATCAATAACAGCCCCTGCGGTGTTAAGAAAATGTCTCCCAAGAATAATAGACATATTATCATCTTCCGGCATTTCCAACACAACAAAATCAGTTAATATCAAGCAGTTATTAGTAACTTGAACAGGAACATCCTCACATATACCAACAGGAATAGCAGTAGATTTATCAGCCATTTGCAAAGATATATCAGTAGGTATCAACTTATCTAAATAAAGTCTCTTATAAAGAGAAAAAGGCATGACACTAACACCGGCTCCCAAGTCACATAGAGCAGTTTTAACATAATTATTCTTAATAGAACAAGGAATAGTAGGTATACCTGGGTCGCCCAACTTCTTTGGAACTTTTCCATTGAAAGAGTAATTAGCAAGCATAGTGGAAATTTCCTCATTGGGGATTTTCCTTTTGTTAGTAACAATATCTTTCATATACTTTGAATAAGGAGGCAATTTAATAGCATCAGTCAAAGGGATTTGTAAGAATAAAGGTTTTATCCAATCACAAAATTTATTATAGTGTTCTTCTTCCTTTGATTTTAGTTTCTTAGCAGGAAAAGGCATTTGCTTTTGCACCCAAGGTTCCCTTTCATTACCATGTTTCTTAGCTATAAAATCTTCTTTTGTATACTTTTTATTTTTAGCATGCTTTTCAGGTTCATCTTCAACTTCTTCTTTATCAGAAGCATCTTTCTTATCATTATCATTATCATTATCATGTTCATTACCACTTTCGGTTTCAGCATCAGAAATAGAAATACTATTAGGATCATTAACGGGTTCAGAGGATTCTACAACATTTTTATGTTTCTTCTTCTTTTTCTTAGAAGGAGCACTAGGTTCAATGCGTTGAGAATCTTGTTCAATTCTTTTGGGATGCCCTTCAGGATATAGAGGATCCTGGGTAGAGACACCACCTCTAGTTGTTACTTCGTAAGCATGTTTCACTTTAGTATTATTTTTTTAATAAGTCATTTTGCACTTTAGTGAGTTGATCAATTTGAGTTTGAACCATTTGAAAATGTTTAACAAGCATCTTAACATCATTGGAGGTTCTCTCCACTATATCATGCAAATTGCTAATAGCTTGAGAATTTTCCATTAGATGATTCTCTACTCTCATATTAAAATTTTCTTGCTTAACAATATAATTATCAAACTCATCTAAGCATTGAGCAGGAGGTTTTGAATACGGAATATCTTCCCTAGTAAAGCGTTGAAGGGAGTTTACCTCGATCATGGATGAAGTGGGAATTATCTCACATATATCTTCTATGGGAGGTAGATTCTTCACATCTTCGGATTTAATACCTTTCTCCTTGAGAGACTTCTTGGCTTCCCTCATATCTTCATCATTCAATTTAATTAAACCCCTCTTCTTCAATATTGGCGTTGGAGTTGGTTCAGGTGTAGTCCAATCATCATGATTCCGGCCTATTTTAGCCAATAATTCTTCAGCTTCGTCTGGAGTTCTTTTCCTGAAAACACAACCAGCACAACTATCCAAATATGCTCTAGACTCAATGGTTAGTCCACTATAAAATATATCAAGTAGATCATTCTTTTCTAAATCATGTCCAGGTCGAGCTCTGATAAGAGAACAAAATCTTGCCCAAGCCTCAGGCAATTTCTCTTCATCTCCCTGGTCAAATCTATAAATTTTCTGTAAAGCAATATGTTGAGCACTAGCAGGAAAGTATTTTCGAAAGAAAACATCACGTAAATCAGTTGGACTTTTAATAGAACCAGGAGGAAAATTATTATACCAAGTTTTAGCATCATCCTTTAATGAGAAAGGAAAAAATTTAGCGACAAAGTAAGTACGCATCTTGACATCATCAGAAAACAAGCTACTCATAGAAGAAAGTTCAATCATGTGTTCTACAGCACTTTCTTTTTCAGTACCACAAAAGGGTGTTTTCTCTACAATAGCTATATGAGATAGATCAAGAGAAAAATCATAATCTTTATCCTTAATGCATATAGGAGATGTGGCAAATTTAGGATCAGGAGATAGCTTATGTCTAACAGTATATTGTGCGAGAAACTTTTTAATTTTTCTTGCATCGGCAGTAGCATTGCATCTATTAATAAAATCATCATTAAGCTCCACATAATCTTCATCAGGATCATCACTAGAATAATCAAGTTCAGGTGAATTAACAGGTGTAGTAGCATTAGGAGTTTCAGTATTTTCAATTTGTCTAGACCTAGCAATTGTAGCATCTAGAAAAGATCCCAATGAACCACTATCATCAAGCACAGCAGAAACATTATCAATATTATGAGAGTTTTCAGATTCAGCAGAAGTACCAGCAAGTGAAGCTTGCGGCGGTGAAACAAGTTGACTTATCACAGATGGTGAATCAAGAGTAGCGAGAGGTACTCGTAGTTGTACCTTTTCTTGTAGTGGATGGTAATATGGCGACTTTAGGATCGCGAGGTTTACCCATGATGGAGAATTTGCAGCGAACAATATCAATCCAAGTGAACTTCCAAATAAAGCTATGCTCCCCGGCAACGGCGCCAGAAAACGGTCTTGATAACCCACAAGTATAGGGGATCGCAGCAGTCTTCGCGGGTAGTAAAACCCAATTTATTGATTCGACACAAGGGGAGACAAAGAGTACTTGAAAGCCTTAACAGCGGAGTTGTCAATTCAGCTGCACCTGGAAACAAACTTGCTCGCAAGAGTTTATCAGTAGTAACAGTTTTATAGCAGTAGCAGTAGTGAAATAACAGCAGCAGGGTAACAGAGACAGCAGTAGTAATTATAGTAAACAGCAGGATTAAAATACTGTAGGCACGGGGACAGATAACGGGCGTTGCATGGATGAGAGAAACTCATGTAACAATCAAAGCAGGGCATTTGCAGATAATAATAAAACGGTGTCCAAGTACAAAGCAATCAATAGGCATGAGTTCCATATATAGTCGTACGTGCTCACAATGAGAAACTTGCACAACATCTTTTGTCCTACCAGCCGATGGCAGCCGGGCCTCAAGGGAATCTACTGGATATTAAGGTACTCCTTTTAATAGAGTACCGGAGCAAAGCATTAACACTCCGTGAACACATGTGATCCTCATATCACTACCATCCCCTCCGGTTGTCCCGATTTCTGTCACTTCGGGGCCATTGGTTCCGGACAGCGACATGTGTATACAACTTGCAGGTAAGATCATAAAACAATGAATATCATGATGAAACAATAACATGTTCAGATCTGAGATCATGGCACTCGGGCCCTAGTGACAAGCATTAAGCATAACAAGTTGCAACAATATCATCAAAGTACCAATTACGGACACTAGGCACTATGCCCTAACAATCTTATGCTATTACATGACCAATCTCATCCAATCCCTACCATCCCCTTCAGCCTACAGCGGGGGAATTACTCACACATGGATGGGGGAAACATTGCTGGTCGATGGAGAGGCGTCGGTGGTGATGATGGCGATGATCTCCTCCAATTCCCCGTCCCGGCGGAGTGCCAGAACAGAGACTTCTGGCCCCCGCGACGGAGTTTCGCGATGTGGCGGCGTTCTGGAGGGTTTCTGGCGACTTCGACTTCTTGGTCGCGATTTTTAGATCGAACCCCTTTAAGTAGTCCAGAGGAGGGCGTTGGAGGCCGGCCGAGGGGGCCACACGCTAGGGCCGCGCGCCCCCCTCCTGGGCCGCGCCGCCCTAGGGTGTGGGGCCCTCGGGCCTCCACATGGCTTGCCCTTCTGGCTCCGTAAGTCTTCTGGAAAATAGGACCTTTCGCATAAATTCCAAGGATTTTCCTGAAAGTTGGATTTCTGCACAAAAAACGAGACACCAGAACAGTTCTGCTGAAAATAGCGTTAGTCCGTGTTAGTTGCATCCAAAATACACAAATTAGAGGCAAAACAATAGCAAAAGTGTTCGGGAAAGTAGATACGTTTTGGACGTATCAACCACAAATGCGCTCTGGACACCAACATGGCGTCCAGGAGCATCAGCACGGCGAACATCACCGCGGATCCCGTAACCCTAGCCGTAGAAGGTGGGGTCGGGGATGAACGGTGGCGATGCAAGCTCCAGATCGAAGCGGATGGAAACGAGCGGCAACGAGAGACGGTCCGATTTCCACCCATCTCGCCGCTAGGGATCGACGGAGACGGCCAGGAGACGCCGGTGACGGCGGCGGCGACATAGAGTCGCGGGAGCGATAAGGGAATTAGGGTTAGGACACGGTGAGGACGACGCGAGCGTGTGAGTCGGTTGGGCCGAGCCCAACGGGCTGGTCCAACCTAACCGACTCGGTCGGTATGACCAGTGGGCCCAGGAGGGGCAAAATGGTCTTTTGACCACGGGATTTTATAAAAAAAATGAAATTAAAATCTGAAAACCTTAAATTAACTCTAAAAAAATAAATAAAAATATGTAGCCCCTTTAAAATTTTGAGGGCTATTCAAAATAAATACTTTCATCACAAATTAAACAAATGTTAAAAATGAATGTGATGAAATCTATACCTAATAATAAAGAAAATAAGGCTCTTGTTCGTCCGTCTATTTCTATCCTTAAAATTAAAAATATTTACCCACACTGCCACCGGTAAGTTACTTACCGATTCGTTTGTCGGTTTCGGAAAAAAAAAATCCCCGACTCATCCTCTACATCCGCTAGATTAGATAAGCCACTACGGTCGCTTGATGCCCGGCTTGGTGGCTGCTCTGCCCCGTCCCTGCTGAAAACTAGGTCGCCGCCGTCCGGCTAGGCTTCTCCCCACGCAGTCTCCCAGGCTTCGCCAGGCGGGCCGCCACTGCCACTGCGTTCCTCTGCGCGGCCGCCGGCGCTACATTCCCATCTGCAGATCAGGCCGGCGGCGCCCCTCCGTTCGGTATGGCATTTTGAATCACTTTGGTCGACGGCGCTCCGTTCCCCTGCACAGACTAGGCCGGCGGCGCCCGGAATTTCTGATGGTCAACGAGTTATTTTCCCATGCCCCCTCCCGGCTGATCCGACCTCCATTCACCTTGCGCGGCGCCAAGCAGAACCACATACACCTTTCGTTTTGGGAGGCCCCCGGCCTGCTGAGGGAGGTTGTCTCCATGGCCAGATGATTTCCGCTTATCACCCTGCGGTTCTATTTCGAGGCCACGTGAATAGGCTATTCTGAAGAACGCTATTGCTTCTGGTCTGCCAAATTCTGAAAAAAGCACCGCCTCCAAGTTCAACCACATGTGAAAAATTGTGATGCAGACCCTGCAAACTTCTACGTTCGTTTAAACACCCTACTAATACATTCATAAAAAATAAAACCGTACTACTAGAATCAGACGAAGTGGCTTACAACCGCGGAAACATTTCATTTGGCTGTCATGATTGCTCACGGCGAAAATTGTTTACCTCATTGTGTGTTTTATTTTCTTAGTTGGTGGATGTGATATGTTGATTGTAAGCCTGAGTTTTCTATTATTCAGAATTCCATGGTCTAAGAACTACAGCTCATGGTATTGACAAGCCTGAGTTTTTCAGTTAACATGAAGAAATATAGTAAGTCAGAAGTTTACTGCTAATCTATACCTAATAATAAAGAAAATAAGATTTCCGTGGTTTGGTCCGTTTTGGTCCGGTTGATTTCGTCCGTTTTTGTCCGCCACTAATTCTCGTTTCGTCCGTCGAGTTAGAATCCGTTTAAGATACGACCGATCTCATCTGCCACGTACGATCCGTATACCATACGGTAGCCTCAACGCGTACCCGTCTTGCATGGCCCAATTTAGCAACCCACGCCACCCGATCACAAGCGCACCGAGAGCCCGGCCAAGGCACGTGTGCCGTAACCATCGTCAACACAAATTGGTCTTAGCCATCTCTCCTTTATATACCCACCCGGCTGTAGATCTATCTCCTTTGTTCTACTTCTTCCTTCCTTTGTCAGGATTGTGATCGGAATTCGTCCTGGGTGATTTGATCGGAATTCGATCGTCCTGCGCGATATGATCGAAATCGAAATTTGTCCTCAGCAAGACGGGCCGGCTGGACCTGCTGAGGGACCCACCCATCTCCATCACATAGATCCTACACGGACGGGCGGCGCCCAGGGATTCAGCTCGGAGGCGTACACGAGCGGCGACGTGGAGGTACCATCGTATTCAACTTCCGAGCCAGTTTCCACCGTATTCAACTTCGAGCCAGTTCAGAGACGCGGTGCTGATGTTCCTGATCGACGGCACGCTAATCTGCATGATCGCCAGCGCACTTAGGACCGCACTGGCTGGGTATAGCATCCGGCGAGCGTTGATTTAGGCGACTATTTTTCGGGCAATTGATGGATCCGTGCGGGTGGGTGCAGCTATGACGCAAAGACAGATGGGAAGCCACGGGTTTATGAGGAACACGCCACTGAAGATTCTGAACACCATGTCGGCTCCGATTGATGTAGCACTATAGCCTACCTTGGCATATGTAGATTCGTTTGCATATCAGCATTGGCCATGCGCCCCAGTAAATCTATCCTCAATTTCAAGTAATCATATCGTCTAATGAAGTGGGCCTTATCTCTTCAAATTAAGAGTTAGTCATATATATCAGAAGGGTGCCAACATCCGCGAGACTCCAAATTCTTCTCGCTGGACACAACTCGAGCCTTGAATTAGTTTTCTCTACATATTGCTCTAAGATCTCCAGGGTTGTTCAGCCCAGCAGGACCCCAAAGCTCAACGATACTTTGTACGGCGGTCATGGCTAAGTCGGAGAAGCAGCCGGAAAAGCAGACAGAGGAACACATCAGTGAAATAGTGAGAGCAGTCTGACCTTGAAATCCTGTTTGAATTTAATTCAACCCAAATTCCTCCTCAGGATTTTTATTTTTGTTGGTGCCATATATATATTTGTTGGTTTATTTTTGATGTATAATTGACCCCATATTTTTTCTTTTTCAATTAGCCATCGAGTACAGTGTCTTAGAGGTAATATGGAGTACAGATTCAGTTACTTATTTAGCCATGCAGTTTTCATAACAACAGTATGCTGCTGGAGAGTTTCGATGGCCAGCACTGCTGACGGGTTTCGATGAGCTAGCGCGGAAACGGAAGAGATAGGACAAGAAAATGCTGATTCCCGTTTTGAAAAGAAGGCGGATTCAATGTAGAATATTGCATTGATGATGGCAGAGGCATGATGACCCATACAAGGCAATGAAAATACCAACAATATGAGCAATTTCTCGGAGCATGGTTAATGTAAGAGTTCAGATAAAATGATAGTAGCTAGCACATTGATGTTAGTGAGCTCATCTTGGATAAAGTGGTTGAATTCGTCAAGTTGGTAGTGACAAGTTTGACAAACTATGCAAAAACATTAATATGAAACAAATTATAGAGGGGCCCCAATACAAGTGGAAGAACCTCCCCATCTAGAAGCTCGGTGTAAATCAGTATACAAATCAAGAGGCGATCTCCGACAAAACAACACAACAAAAGAACAGCGTAACCTAGAATGTTTTGAGAAGGTAAAATTAGGCATAATCATTTCATGTTTTCTTATTTGCATCTTTTTGAAAATATTTTTAAAACGTATCCCGGTGCAACGCACGGGCAATTTTCCTAGTTTGAATAAAATTGAAAAGAAATTTCTTCATGAGAAAAATGCAAAATGGATTTGAAGAGAAATGTTGTTATCTTGAACAAAACCAGTCCATTCACCCCACGTCTCAAACCTTTTTCGCTTCGTATGTCAACCCAATCAAAAGAAAAGAAAAAGAAATTGGCCGGGAAGAAACGTGAATAACATGGGCTTTTGGCACAATTCTACCTTTTTATCACTTGTGTTTATTCATATGTTTTTGTCTTTACGATGTAAATATTTATTTACCGTTGCAACGCACGGGTATATTTCCTAGTCTATACCTAATAATAAAGAAAATAAGATTTCCGTGGTTTGGTCCGTTTTGGTCCGGTTGATTTCGTCCGTTTTTGTCCGCCACTAATTCTCGTTTCGTCCGTCGAGTTAGAATCCGTTTAAGATACGACCGATCTCATCTGCCACGTACGATCCGTATACCATACGGTAGCCTCAACGCGTACCCGTCTTGCATGGCCCAATTTAGCAACCCACGCCACCCGATCACAAGCGCACCGAGAGCCCGGCCAAGGCACGTGTGCCGTAACCATCGTCAACACAAATTGGTCTTAGCCATCTCTCCTTTATATACCCACCCGGCTGTAGATCTATCTCCTTTGTTCTACTTCTTCCTTCCTTTGTCAGGTTTGTGATCGGAATTCGTCCTGGGTGATTTGATCGGAATTCGATCGTCCTGCGCGATATGATCGAAATCGAAATTTGTCCTCAGCAAGACGGGCCGGCTGGACCCGCTGAGGGACCCACCCATCTCCATCACATAGATCCTACACGGACGGGCGGCGCCCAGGGATTCAGCTCGGAGGCGTACACGAGCGGCGACGTGGAGGTACCATCGTATTCAACTTCCGAGCCAGTTTCCACCGTATTCAACTTCGAGCCAGTTCAGAGACGCGGTGCTGATGTTCCTGATCGACGGCACGCTAATCTGCATGATCGCCAGCGCACTTAGGACCGCACTCGCTGGGTATAGCATCCGGCGAGCGTTGATTTAGGCGACTATTTTTCGGGCAATTGATGGATCCGTGCGGGTAGGTGCAGCTATGACGCAAAGACAGATGGGAAGCCACGGGTTTATGAGGAACACGCCACTGAAGATTCTGAACACCATGTCGGCTCCGATTGATGTAGCACTATAGCCTACCTTGGCATATGTAGATTCGTTTGCATATCAGCATTGGCCATGCGCCCCAGTAAATCTATCCTCAATTTCAAGTAATCATATCGTCTAATGAAGTGGGCCTTATCTCTTCAAATTAAGAGTTAGTCATATATATCAGAAGGGTGCCAACATCCGCGAGACTCCAAATTCTTCTCGCTGGACACAACTCGAGCCTTGAATTAGTTTTCTCTACATATTGCTCTAAGATCTCCAGGGTTGTTCAGCCCAGCAGGACCCCAAAGCTCAACGATACTTTGTACGGCGGTCATGGCTAAGTCGGAGAAGCAGCCGGAAAAGCAGACAGAGGAACACATCAGTGAAATAGTGAGAGCAGTCTGACCTTGAAATCCTGTTTGAATTTAATTCAACCCAAATTCCTCCTCAGGATTTTTATTTTTGTTGGTGCCATATATATATTTGTTGGTTTATTTTTGATGTATAATTGACCCCATATTTTTTCTTTTTCAATTAGCCATCGAGTACAGTGTCTTAGAGGTAATATGGAGTACAGATTCAGTTACTTATTTAGCCATGCAGTTTTCATAACAACAGTATGCTGCTGGAGAGTTTCGATGGCCAGCACTGCTGACGGGTTTCGATGAGCTAGCGCGGAAACGGAAGAGATAGGACAAGAAAATGCTGATTCCCGTTTTGAAAAGAAGGCGGATTCAATGTAGAATATTGCATTGATGATGGCAGAGGCATGATGACCCATACAAGGCAATGAAAATACCAACAATATGAGCAATTTCTCGGAGCATGGTTAATGTAAGAGTTCAGATAAAATGATAGTAGCTAGCACATTGATGTTAGTGAGCTCATCTTGGATAAAGTGGTTGAATTCGTCAAGTTGGTAGTGACAAGTTTGACAAACTATGCAAAAACATTAATATGAAACAAATTATAGAGGGGCCCCAATACAAGTGGAAGAACCTCCCCATCTAGAAGCTCGGTGTAAATCAGTATACAAATCAAGAGGCGATCTCCGACAAAACAACACAACAAAAGAACAGCGTAACCTAGAATGTTTTGAGAAGGTAAAATTAGGCATAATCATTTCATGTTTTCTTATTTGCATCTTTTTGAAAATATTTTTAAAACGTATCCCGGTGCAACGCACGGGCAATTTTCCTAGTCTATATCTATACCTAATAATAAAGAAAATAAGGCTTCTTGTTCGTCCGTCCTCACTTTTACCGTTTTACCCTTCCACCAAACCACATAATACCACCAAATTGACACCATACCGGTTCACTTTTTTTTTCTTCTATTCACACAGAAAAATCCCCTCACTCAAGCTCCCACCGGCCTGTCATGGCGACAGCGGTTGCGGCTCCCGGCATCCAGCCCCCGGTCGTCCTACCGCCGCCCCGGTGCTCCTGCTTGTGGTCGGGCAGGGTCTGGCCTTCCGTCTCCCGTCGCTTCCGCCACCTTGGACAGTCGTCAAGCTGCCTGGTTGCTTGTCCATGCCCCACGCCGACGTCCTGGAGACGCTCTAGGACCGGAGCTCCAGCCATGTTCGTGCTTCCCAGTAATCTGCTGCGTGCGGCCCATTCTCGTCGCCCATCGCCCAACTGCTGAAGGAACTCGAGATGTCATTTTCTTCCGGTCACCAAACTCTCACGAGTCATTTCTTATGGGATTTGCTTCTTATTTTCCTAGATCCAGATCCTTTTCCTTTCTGTGTTAGATAGCCAACGCCTCAATCCCAGGATGCTTGAAGAAATCCTACTATGAGGTGAAGAAAAGCAGTAACGTCCTGGCTGGATTTTACTCACCACCGTCTGGAATTGACGGGAATTGCTACGAGATAGAAGATCCGGTCCGGCCAAAAATTGGAGACGCAGGGACGAGACCGAGCTGGGCGTCTGCAGCCATGCACTACTACCTATATTCAGCACCAGCGCTGAGATTTTGAATGAGTGTCTGCTTCCGTTCTTTTGCATAGTTAATCAAAAAAAAAGTTCGATGACAGCCTGCAGTGAAATACCTATACGCTGCAAGGAAGCTTCAGAGTTTAGTGTCGAGGACAGCTGACACATCAAAAGCTAATAGATCTATCTTTCAGACTTGAGTATCAATAATGTGTATTTATTCGTAGTTATGTGCCCACAGTCTACAGAGACATGTTTATTCTGAATCGTCCATATGTGCTAAACCAGAGGCATGTAGTTCATATGTCAAGCAAAAGTTCTATTTCTGATGCTGAGTAGATTATAATCTACACTCTCAAACTTTTTATTGGGTTGGGTTACCAGACGAGTGAGAACACATTTGTTTTTATATTTCAATGAAAAATATTAATGAAAGTGAGGTGGTGCTATATAAAAGATGCAAATAAGAGTCAGCGACACTTGTATTTGAAGTCAGTTCTGAACTTCCGATGTTTGCAGCTACAACAAGATTATTAAGTTTATGCATTGCTTCATTATTTTCTCGTACGTTATGTCGGGAGTGCATTTTTTCGGTTTTCCAAGGTGATGCGGCGCATTGAGGATTCGAAATAGGCGATACAAGATGAAAGCCACCTGAATCTCGATCTAGGATGACGAGCGGCATCGCAACCCTCTGGTCCACAGCAAGGACGCAACGTTGTGCATGCGGATGGGTCCTCAAGCTAGGTAGCGCGAGGTGTACACCGACAGGTCCTCAAGCAGGACAGCGTGTGGGGGAATTTGAGGAAGGGAAGGGCACCACGTTGTCGGTGAGATGGGTAAGGGGCATAACCACAAGTGAGATGCCTCGAAGCTGAAGAAGGTCTCGTGGCATGCATGTCTGCAAGAGGCAGACGGAGAATCCATAGCAAGGCACATGCAATTTTCCTATATCTTCTCATATATCTATGCATTCTTTGTTCTTTTTATGTACCATCATCTTATAATTATTTTATTTATGTAGAAACGTTATAATTTAGTATATTTTTCTCTTCCGCAGCAACGCGCGGGCATTGTCCTAGTCTATACCTAATAATAAAGGGAGAAGCGTTTCCGTGGTTCGGTCCGTAGTATGGTCCGTTTTATCCTTCGTCCGTCGTGTTTGCCGCGCTCGTTTCGTCCTTCGTTTCCTTCCTTTGACGGATCGCTTGTGCCGTGTCTAAGCTGGTCAGCGATCGGATCCCTGGGTGCCCTGTCCTAAGCCTAATCACGTGACAGTGTTTTTTTTTTTCTGGATAGGTGGTGTTTGAATAGAGTACGTATATCTGGCCTAGCCCAATAGCAGTTCTATATAAGTATGCCAAGGCGATCGATGACTCCATCTAGGTCGTTTCCGCCGCAAACCAGGCGGTGCTGCACCTCCGTTCCCTGCCGCAAACCAAGTCGGCACCGCCCGACTAGGCTCCTTCCCTGTGCGATTCCCTAGGCTTCACCGGACAGGGCCGCCTTTGCCGATGTGGTCCCAGCGCGGCCGGCGCCCCTCCGTTCACCAGGTCATTGGCGCCCGGAATTGCACACAAGGAAGCGGCGGCAGGACCTACTGCCCATGCGCTTCCCTGCAAATCCATCGGAGTCTACATCACAGGAAGATTAATGAGAATAAGCATATTCGATCAGACATCAAAGCTCGAAGGCGATCAAAAGCTTGCATAATTAAGGAAGTCATACTCGATTTGGCACCTGATAAATGCTAGCCAACCACGGATTCCAACAGCTCTGCAAACACGACAATGGTAGTCACTTCAAGCAACATAATCAAGTATCCACATGCTTTCGGGCAGCCGGCGCGGTAGCCGGTAGAGCTGGCAAGTGCTCCGTCCTTCTGCTGAAGTTTGGATTAAGTCAGAGCTTCAGCTGCTATTTCCATCCCGTATGCAGAAAATTAGCAAGCAGCGTGAGCAGTCCATGCAGGAACAGCTTAACTCGATCGATCACATATCTCTAGGATTATAATAGATCAATCCATTAGCTAGCTAACCAGCAATAGCTGCCAGGGACCGGCATGAGTTATCAATGATTGTTATGGCCAATGGGAGGGATTCAAGAAGATGCAAATATTGCCAACCAAGCACCAAATGAATAATACTAGATTTGTATGCTAAACATTCTGTTGTTCCATGTTTAGTGTAGTACTGTAGTTATGACTTGACTTGGACCGTTATAAATCATAACTGATCCATGTTTATTGAGTACCACTTTTTTGCACTATGCTGTTTTTTTAGGCTAAATCTTTGTAAGTTTTTGCATCCTAATACAAGTGGCTATATTTATATGTCATCGATATAAGACTTGGTTGTCGCTTATAAGCTCCTAAGACGCACCTCCTTTAATCTGATCGATTATTTGATGTCTTAATTTTTACAAACAAGTGCTTTAGCTCAAATGTGACACTATTTTAAAGGAATTTTGGTAGATATACATTTTATGGTTTGCACCTAGCTCTTCGGGTGTTTGATTTCCGTTTGGCTGGTTAAAAACTCTTAAATAGGAACGTTTAGGATTACAAAAATTACAGTAGCATATTTGCATGTTTTGTCCTTCTTTTATGATATTACTTAGTACCAGTCCATGGAGCCTGCCAGCCACAATCTCGGAATACTTTTCATGGTGCAAAATTTCCAGCGACCCGAAACATAATGTGTCAGGCCACGGAGGTATTGTATGGTCGAATGGTGGCATTGCGACGTAATCAATTTCCATGTATGCCCAAGTTTGATCTATGGCGGAACTACGTCGTCGCCGAGTTTGGTTTATGCCACCGGTTTTACTTTGTGCACCTTCTTGAAGCAGATTTTTTATGCCCCGGTGCAACGCACAGGCTTTTTTGCTATAAGACCAATAAAAATTGAATAAGAAAATATTGAGTTTTTAAATAATTAAAAGAAGAAGGAAAATTCATAAATATTCTAAATGAATTGGAAATCATCTCAATACAAATAACCAAGAATTATTTAATAGCTCTTAAGGAGTATTGTAAATTGTGCTTATTCGCCACCTCTGACATTAAATACTCAAGCATCGGGAAGGGGGGAACAACCCTAAAAATCAAAAGCATGCATATTTGAATCTTTAACCATTGCCCTTATCGGACAATGATGCTATCTTTCAGACACAGAGGAACAGGGTCAGTCCAAGCAATCCAACTGCACTACCTTGCAGTCACCATGCAAGTTCATCGCTTTCTCATGTCACTTTGAGTATGTTTATCAAATTACTTGCAAAGTACTATACTTCTCACTCTTGCATGAAAAGCAAAAGTACTATTTTCATAGCTATGAATATGACTATGTGGTGGGCCATGGAACCATGGTATGAGTATGGTGGAGGTTCCATTGCAATGGGTTTATATCCATCTATCGTCCAGTGATTTTTGTGTCGTAAGACCCGTGTTAACCATAAGATCTGGAGTGGGACGGAATAGTCAGTTGTGTTTCTTCCTCTCGTACATCAACGGATGCGCTTACCATAGCAGTTGTCTCTTGCGAGAACAACCGCAGGGTGGGGAACCTTTAAGTCCCCACGGTAATGCGGTCTATGATGGGTTGCAGTAGACCGGCGAAGGTATCGAGGTCGTGATACCTGATATTAGTCGAGGTCGGATGGTATCCAATGGATACTGATACGTCTCCGACGTATCGATAATTTCTTATGTTCCATGCCACATTATTGATGATATCTACATGTTTTATGCATACTTTATGTCATATTTATGCATTTTTCGGCACTAACCTATTAACGAGATGCCGAAGAGCCAGTTGCTGTTTTCTGCTGTTTTTGGTTTCAGAAATCCTAGTAAGGAAATATTCTCGGAATTGGACGAAATCAACGCCCAGGATCTTATTTTTCCACGAAGCTTCCAGAAGACCGGGGATGATACGAAGTGGGGCGACGAGGCGGCCAGATGCTAGGGCGGCGCGGCCCAAGCCCTGGCCGCGCCGGCCTAGTGTGTGGACCCCTCGCGTCGCCCCTAAACCTACCTCTCCGACTATAAGAAGCCTTCGTCGATAATAGTTCCAGTACCGAGAGCCACGATACGGAAAACCTTCCAGAGACGCCACCGCCGCCAATCCCATCTCGGGGGATTCAGGAGATCGCCTCCGGCACCCTGCCGGAGAGGGGAATCATCTCCCGGAGGACTCTTCACCGCCATGGTCGCCTCCGGAGTGATGAGTGAGTAGTTCACCCCTGGACTATGGGTCCATAGCAGTAGCTAGATGGTCGTCTTCTCCTAATTGTGCTTCATTGTTGGATCTTGTGAGCGGCCTAACATGATCAAGATCATCTATCTGTAATGCTATATGTTGTGTTTGTTGGGATCCGATGGATAGAGAATGCTATGTTATGTTGATTATAAAGTATTACCTATGTGTTTTTTATGATCTTGCATGCTCTCCGTTATTAGTAGAGGCTCTGGCCAAGTTTTTGCTAGTAACTCCAAGAGGGAGTATTTATGCTCGATAGTGGGTTCATGCCTCCATTAAATCTGGGATAGTGACAGAAAGTTCTAAGGTTGTGGATGTGATGTTGCCACTAGGGATAAAACATCGATGCTATGTCTAAGGATGTAGTTGTTGATTACATTACGCACCATACTTAATGCAATTGTCTGTTGTTTGCAACTTAATACTGGAAGGGGTTCGGATGATAACCTGAAGGTGGACTTTTTAGGCATAGATGCATGCAGGATAGCGGTCTATGTACTTTGTCGTAATGCCCAATTAAATCTCACTATACTCATCATATCATGTATGTGCATGGTCATGCCCTCTTTATTTGTCAATTGCCCAACTGTAATTTGTTCACCCAACATGCTTATTCTTATCGGAGAGACGCCTCTAGTGAACTGTGGACCCCGGTCCATTCTTTTACATCGAATACAATCTACTGCAATACTTGTTCTCTTGTTTTTACGCAAACAATCATCATCCACACTATACATCTAATCCTTTGTTACAGCAAGCCGGTGAGATTGACAACCTCACTGTCACGTTGGGGCAAAGTAATTTGGTTGTGTTGTGCATGTTCCACGTTGGCGCCGGAATCCCTGGTGTTGCGCCGCACTACACTTCGCCGCCATCAACCTTCAACGTGCTTCTTGGCTCCTACTGGTTCGATAAACCTTGGTTTCTTACTGAGGGAAAACTTGCCGCTGTACGCATCACACCTTCCTCTTGGGGTTCCCAACGGACGCGTGTTGTATGCGTATCAAGCTCTTTTTCTGACGCCGTTGCCGGGGACGTGAAGGAAAATTACACCACAGAGATTTCTAACTCCCACGTCAACTGCACGCCAGCAAATCTTTTTCTGGCGCCGTTGCCGGGGAGATCAAGACACGCTGCAAGGGGAGTCTCCACTTCCAATCTCTTTACTTTGTTTTTGTCTTGCTTTATTTTATTTACTTTCTTGTTTGCTGCACTAAATCGAAATACAAAAAAATTAGTTGCTAGCTTTACTTTATTTACTGTCTTGTTTGCAATCTCCATATTAAAAACACAAAAAAATTAGTTACTTGCATTTACTTTATCTAGTTTGTTTTATTTACTATTGCTAAAATGAGTAATCCTGAAGTTGAAGTTGGTTCGTTTAAGCAACAAGGGGGAGAATGTTTAAAAGATGCTTGGTATAGAATTAGTGATGCCCATAATAGGTGCACTAAGAAACACTCCACCACTATCCTACTCAGGAATTTTTATGTTGGTATCTCTAGCTGGAATAGGTATGTTCTTGATTGTCTCGCGGGAGGTAACTTCCTAGGTACTCCTGCCTTAGAAGCTAGTTGCATTATTGAGAGTTTATTTGGAATACCGCCTGTTAATGAAGTTAAAATTGAAATCTCTCTTGAAGATGTCATGAAAAAGTTGGAAACCATAGAACAAAACCTTCCAAGTATTGAGACTAATTTGGGAGCATTACTTGATAGCACTGATAAACTTGATAAATCTCTAGGTGGAATTAATGAGAGAATTGCCATCTTAGAAGCTTGTGCTATTCATGATAATCAAACCCAAAGGATTAGTGAACTTGAAGAGGCTATGGGAACATTGGGTTCAACCTTTTCATCTATAAAGTTTAGAGAGAAAGCTTATGTGGGTAAGGAGCAAAAGTTCATGTATGTCTCTAAGGTGCCTAAAGCAAAAAGCTATTATAGGCCTAAAATTGATAAAGCTCTTAAAACCACTATAGATAAGGGAGCATCTAAGATACCCAATGGGACAAATTGTGAAAATTATGATGTAGATGCATCATCTCTTGATAATACTTGATATACACTTTCTGCGCCTAGCTGAAAGGCGTTAAAGAAAAGCGCTTATGGGAGACAACCCATGATTTTACTACTGTACTTTTATTTTATATTTGAGTCTTGGAAGTTGTTACTACTGTAGCAACCTCTCCTTATCTTATTTTGTTGCATTGTTGTGCCAAGTAAAGTCTTTGATAGTAAGGTTCATACTAGATTTGGATTACTGCGCAGAAACAGATTTCTTTGCTGTCACGAATCTGGGCCTAATTCTCTGTAGGTAATTCAAAAAATTATGCCAATTTACGTGAGTGATCCTCAGATACGTACGCAACTTTCATTCAATTTGAGAATTTTCATTTGAGCAAGTCTGGTGCCTCTTAGAAATTCATCTTTACGGACTGTTCTGTTTTGACAGATTCTGCCTTTTATTTCGCATTGCCTGTTTTGCTATGCTTGATGGATTTTTCGATTCCATTAACTTTCAGTAGCTTTGTGCAATGTCCAGAAGTGTTAAGAATGATTATGTCACCTCTAAACATGTGAATTTTAATTGTGCACTAACCCTCTAATGAGTTGTTTTGAGTTTGGTGTGGAGGAAGTTTTCAAGGATCAAGAGAGGAGGATGATACAATATGATCAAGGAGAGTGAAAGCTCTAAGCTTGGGGATGCCCAGGTGGTTCACCCCTGCATATTTTAAGAAGACTCAAGCGTCTAAGCTTGGGGATGCCCAAGGCATCCCCTTCTTCATCGACAACATTATCAGGTTCCTCTAGTGAAACTATATTTTTATTTCATCACATCTTATGTACTTTGCTTGGAGCGTCAGTTTGTTTTTGTTTTTGTTTTGTTTGAATAAAATGGATCCTAGCATTCTTTGTGTGGGAGAGAGACACACTCCGCTGTTGCATATGGACAAATATGTCCTTAGGCTTTACTCATAATATTCATGGCGAAGGATGAATCTTCTTCGTTAAATTGTTATATGGTTGGAAACGGGAAATGCTACATGTAGTAATTGGTAAAATAACTTGGATAATGTGATACTTGGCAATTTTTGTGCTCATGTTTAAGCTCTTGCATCATATACTTTGTACCTATTAATGAAGAAATACATAGAGCTTGCTAAAATTTGGTTTGCATAATTGGTCTCTCTAAGGTCTAGATAATTTCTAGTAAGAGTTTGAACAACAAGAAAGACGGTGTAGAGTCTTATAATGTTTACAATATGTATTTTATGTGAGTTTTGCTGCACCACTTCATACTTGTGTTTGTTGCAAATAGCCTTGCTAGCCTAAACCTTGTATCGAGAGGGAATACTTCTCATGCATCCAAAATCCTTGAGCCAACCACTATGCCATTTGTGTCCACCATACCTACCTACTACATGGTATTTCTCCGCCATTCCAAAGTAAATTGCTTGAGTGCTATCTTTAAATTTCCATTCGTTACCTTTGCAATATATAGCTCATGGGACAAATAGCCTAAAAATTATTGTGGCATTGAATATGTACTTATGCACTTTATCTCTTATTAAGTTGCTTGTTGTGCGATAACCATGTTCCTGGGGACGCCATCAACTACTCTTTGTTGAATATCATGTGCGTTGCTATGCATGTCCGTCTTGTCTGAAGTAAGGGAGATTTACCATGAGTTGAATGGTTTGAGCATGCATACTGTTAGAGAAGAACATTGGGCCGCTAACTAAAGCCATGATCCATGGTGGAAGTTTCAGTTTTGGACAAATATCCTCAATCTCATATGAGAAAAATTAATTGTTGTTGAATGCTTAAGCATTAAAGAGGAGTCCATTATCTGTTGTCTATGTTGTCCCGGTATGGATGTCTAAGCTGAGAATAATCAAAAGCGAGAAATCCAATGCGAGCTTTTTCCTTAGACCTTTGTACAGGCGGCATAGAGGTACCCCTTTGTGACACTTGGTTAAAACATATGTATTGCGATGATAATCCAGGTACTCCAAGCTAATTAGGACAAGGTGCGGGCACTATTAGTATACTATGCATGAGGCTTGCAACTTGTAGGATATAATTTACATGATACATATGCTTTATTACTACCGTTGACAAAATTGTTTCTTGTTTTCAAAACCAAAGCTCTAGCACAAATATAGCAATCAATGCTTCCCTCTGCGAAGGGCCTTTCTTCTACTTTTTATGTTGAGTCAGTTCACCTATTTCTCTCCACCTCAAGAAGCAAACACTTGTGTGAACTGTGCATTGATTCCTACATACTTGCATATTGCACTTGTTATATTACTTTGCATTGACAACTATCCATGAGATATACATGTTATAAGTTGAAAGCAACCGCTGAAACTTAATCTTCCTTTGTGTTGCTTCGATACCTCTACTTTGAATTATTGCTTTATGAGTTAACTCTTATGCATTTATTGATGCTTGTCTTGAAAGTACTATTCATGAAAAGTCTTTGATATATGATTCATTTGTTTACTCATGTCATTTACTCTCCGACGTATCGATAATTTCTTATGTTCCATGCCACATTATTGATGATATCTACATGTTTTATGCATACTTTATGTCATATTTATGCATTTTCCAGCACTAACCTATTAACGAGATGCCGAAGAGCCAGTTGCTGTTTTCTGCTGTTTTTGGTTTCAGAAATCCTAGTAAGGAAATATTCTCGGAATTGGACGAAATCAACGCCCAGGATCTTATTTTTCCACGAAGCTTCCAGAAGACCGGGGATGATACGAAGTGGGGCAACGAGGCGGCCAGACGCTAGGGCGGCGCGGCCCAAGCCCTGGCCGCGCCGGCCTAGTGTGTGGGCCCCTCGCGTCGCCCCTAAACCTACCTCTCCGACTATAAGAAGCCTTCGTCGATAATAGTTCCAGTACCGAGAGCCACGATACGGAAAACCTTCCAGAGACGCCGCCGCCGCCAATCCCATCTCGAGGGATTCAGGAGATCGCCTCCGGCACCCTGCCGGAGAGGGGAATCATCTCCCGGAGGACTCTTCACCGCCATGGTCACCTCCGGAGTAATGAGTGAGTAGTTCACCCTTGGACTATGGGTCCATAGCAGTAGCTAGATGGTCGTCTTCTCCTAATTGTGCTTCATTGTTGGATCTTGTGAGCTGCCTAACATGATCAAGATCATCTATCTGTAATGCTATATGTTGTGTTTGTTGGGATCCGATGGATAGAGAATGCTATGTTATGTTGATTATCAATTATTACCTATGTGTTGTTTATGATCTTGCATGCTCTCCGTTATTAGTAGAGGCTCTGGCCAAGTTTTTGCTAGTAACTCCAAGAGGGAGTATTTATGCTCGATAGTGGGTTCATGCCTCCATTAAATGCAGGACGATGTGAGAAAGTTCTAAGGTTGTGGATGTGCTGTTGCCACTAGGGATAAAACATCGATGCTATGTCTAAGGATGTAGTTGTTGATTACATTACGCACCATACTTAATGCAATTGTCTGTTGTTTGCAACTTAATACTGGAAGGGGTTCGGATGATAACCTGAAGGTGGACTTTTTAGGCATAGATGCATGCTGGATAGCGGTCTATGTACTTTGTCGTAATGCCCAATTAAATCTCACTATACTCATCATATCATGTATGTGCATGGTCATGCCCTCTTTATTTGTCAATTGCCCAACTGTAATTTGTTCACCCAACATGCTTATTCTTATCGGAGAGACGCCTCTAGTGAACTGTGGACCCCGGTCCATTTTTTTACATCGAATACAATCTACTGCAATACTTGTTCTACTGTTTTCTGCAAACAATCATCATCCACACTATACATCTAATCCTTTGTTACAGCAAGCCGGCGAGATTGACAACCTCACTGTCACGTTGGGGCAAAGTAATTTGGTTGTGTTGTGCAGGTTCCACGTTGGTGCCGGAATCCCTGGTGTTGCGCCGCACTACACTTCGCCGCCATCAACCTTCAACGTGCTTCTTGGCTCCTACTGGTTTGATAAACCTTGGTTTCTTACTGAGGGAAAACTTGCCGGTGTAAGCATCACACCTTCCTCTTGGGGTTCCCAACGGACGCGTGATGTACGCATATCAGATACGCTGACCGACGAGGACCCAAGGTCGGAACTGCATCAAAGGGTGGGTGTGCGGGGTCGCGGAGAAACACAATGATTGGCTAGGACCTTATATCGGGCCTCACACCACGGAAGTGTGGACGGGAAAGCTGCCCGGTTGGCACCTGCTGGCGTGAAGTTGGCGTGGGAGATACAAATCTTTGTGGTGTAACTTTTCTTCAGGTCCCCGGCAACGGCGCCAGAAATTTGCTTGATGCGTGTGGTTGACACGTCCGTTGGGAACCCCAAGAGGAAGGTGTGATGCGCACAGCGGCAAGTTTCCCTCAGTAAGAAACCAAGGTTTAATCGAACCAGTAGGAGTCAAGAAGCACGTTGAAGATTGATGGCGGCGGGATGTAGTGCGGCGCAACACCAGAGATTCCGGCGCCAACGTTAAACCTGCACAACACAACCAAAGTACTTTGCCCCAACGAAACAGTGAGGTTGTCAATCTCACCGGCTTGCTGTAACAAAGGATTAGATGTATAGTGTGGATGATGATTGTTTGCAGAAAACAGTAAAACAGTATTGCAGTAGATTGTATTTCAGTATAGAGAATTGGACCGGGGTCTGATACGTCCAATTTGCATCACTATTTTATATCATAATTTGCTGTTATTCAATGATATATTTCATATTGGGACACAATACTTATGTTATTTCATCTATTTTGCATGTTTCATCATTATTGGAGGACCAAGCACCGGAGCCAGGATTCTGCTGGAAAAAGCACCGTCAGAACGCAATATTTCGGAAGATCAACTGTGGGAGAAAATTATACCAAAAATCCTATTTTTCAAGATGACGAAGGAAGCCAGAAGGAGGGGCCAGGAGGACCCAGGGTGGGCCCACACCCTAGGGCGGCGCGGCCCATGCCCTGGCCGCGCCGCCATGTGGTCTGGGGGGCCCACGACCCCTTTCGCCTCCTTTTCTTCGCGAAATCCTTCGTCCCGAAAACCTAAGCCACAGAGGGTACCTCACGAAGAGTTACAGCCGCCTCTGCGGGGCGGAGAACACCAGAGAGAAAAGAGCTCTCCGGCGGGCAGGAATCCGCCGGGGAAATTCCCTCCGGGAGGGGGAAATCGACGCCATCGTCACCGTCATCGAGCTGAACATCATCGCCATCACCATCACCATCATCTCCATCATCATCACCGCCGTCATCACCGCTGGACACCGTCACCGCCGTAGCAATTTGGGTTTGATCTTGATTGTTTGATAGGGGAAACTCTCCCGGTATCGATCTCTACTTGTTGTTGATGCTATTGAGTGAAACCATTGAACCAAGTTTATGTTCAGATTGTTATTCATCATCATATCACCTCTGATCATGTTCCATATGATGTCTCGTGAGTAGTTCGTTTAGTTCTTGAGGACATGGGTGAAGTCTAAATGTTAGTAGTGAACTATGGTTGAGTAATATTCAATGGTGTGATATTTAAGTTGTGGTGTTATTCTTCTAGTGGTGTCATGTGAACGTCGACTACATGACACTTCACCATTTATGGGCCTAGGGGAATGCATCTTGTATTCGTTTGCTAATTGCGGGGTTGCCGGAGTGACAGAAACCTAAACCCCCGTTGGTATATCGATGCGGGGAGGGATCGCAGGATCTCAGAGTTTAAGGCTGTGGTTAGATTTATTCTTAATTACTTTCTTGTAGTTGCGGATGCTTGCAAGGGGTATAATCACAAGTATGTATTAGTCCTAGGAAGGGCGGTACATTAGCATAGGTTCACCCACACAACACTTATCATAACAATGAAGATTATTTAGCCGTATGTAGTGAAAGCACTAGACTAAAATCCCGTGTGTCCACGAGAACGTTTGGTCATTATAAGTAAACAAACCGGCTTGTCCTTTGTGCTAAAAAGGATTGGGCCACTCGCTGCAATTGTTACTCTCGCACTTTACATACTCGTACTTTATTCAACTGTTACATCAAAACCCCCTGAATACTTGTCTGTGAGCATTTACAGTGAATCCTTCATCGAAACTGCTTGTCAACACCTTCTGCTCCTCGTTGGGATCGACATTCTTACTTATCGAAGATACTACGATACACCCCCTATACTTGTGGGTCATCAAGACTATTTTCTGGCGCCGTTGCCGGGGAGTGAAGCGCTATTGGTAAGTGGAATTGGTAAGGAAAACCTTTACTGTTTGTGCTGATTTTATTTCTGCCTGCTGCTATAAGTCATTATGGAGAGATCTTCTCTTCAATTTCTATTTGGGAAATCTACTACTACTGCAACGGTAGTGGATGAGGCGCCAGGTGAGGAAGTAATACCATATAAAATACCTATGAAAATTATTGAACGTGTTATGGATAACCGCTATGAAGGGGATGGAACTGTCCACCCCGGTGATCATTTACTGTTTTTGCATGAATTATGCGGGTTATTCAAATGTGCAGGTATTGCTATGGATGAAGTGAGGAAGAAACTATTCTCTTTATCGCTGTCTGGTAAAGCGGCGCATTGGTATAAATTACTGGATAATGGGGATTCTCTTGAATGGAATGATATTGTGCCCCGGTTTTATTCTAAGTTCTATCCTCCAAGTGAAATTCACAAGGATCGGAATCGCATATATAATTTTTGGCCTCATGATGGAGAGAGTATTGCCCAAGCTTGGGGGAGATTGAAGTCTTTAATGCTCAAATGCCCCATTCATGAGCTTCCTGGTAATGTTATTATTGATAATTTCTATGCAAGACTTTCTTTTCAAGACAAGACCTTGCTGGATACTTCTTGTTCTGGATCATTTACACGCAACAAAGAAGAGTTTAAAAGGGACCTTCTTGATCGGATCCAAGAAAATACTGAAGGTTGGGAGAACGACAAGGATAGAGAATCAGGTATAATTTATGATTACAAGGATAGAGAATCGGATCCCTCTACCCCGGTGATGAAGATCTAGTTGACGACGAGTTAGCGGCGAAGGGGCCACCGGTGAACACCGAGCCTTGACTTCGTTCTTGGCGGATGATGGCGGCGGCTATTGGCGTCGTTCCCTTGCGAAGGCATCATCTTTGTTGGCCTCTACATTCGCTCTCGCCGAGTAGGGGACTTGCGGCTGTCGGTGAAAACCGTGCCATGATTGGCGGGCGATGGCGGCGTTAAGCGTCGCTTTCCTTCTTGAAGGCATCGTCGTCGCAGTCTGCGGTCTCTCACTCGTGCTGCTCCGGGGGAAACCCTAGGTCCGGGTCTCCCGGATCGGACGATGGCGGCGCGCCCTGCGTCGTTCTACCACTTGGGGCATCGTTTTTGGAGCAGCTGCTAGATGTTGGCGGTTTTTGGTGGAGTGGTGTTCATCTACCACATTGTTGGTGCTGAGTCTCAGTGGCATGGTGCTGCAGGGTATTGACGACAGATGCGGGATGATGTATACGTACAAGATGGTGGAGCCGTCTGGTGTCATGGTGACATCGACAGTGGGTCTTGCAAGGTTAATGCGATGATCTCTCTTGAAGATGGAGTGGAGGAAGACGGCGGGAGCAACTTCTGTGGCGTGTGCGTTGGCGTGCGCTGAGAGTCTGCTTGACTGAATGTGCTTCTCACCTGCTATTGGGCGGTTTGGGTAGGCATTTAGTTTTTTTGATGATGTGAGTTGGTGTATTGTCACCCTCTTCATCCCACTCTAGGTCTAGTGAGGTGGCTTCGAGGTTGATTTTTTGTATTGCTTCTTGTAAGGTTTGCGAATAATTTAATAAAAAGCCGTGTGCATCCTTTGGATGCAGAAGCTGGGGCGATTTTTCCCCCTTTTCGAAAAAAAAAATGCATTGAAGCTTTTATGGATACTGATAAATTTCGTAATATGAGTGCTACATATGGTCTTGATTCTCAAGTTGCTGCAAATCTTTATAAAGCTTTTGCCTCTCATTATGAATTGCCAAAGAAGAATTTTGATAAGTATCATGAACCGTATAAAGATAAAATTGATTCATCTATTAATAAATGCGTTGTAGTTGAAACTGCTGATCATGTTATTCCTGAAGCTTATATTGAAAAAACTCCTTTTCCTGCTAAAATGAAGGAGTACTCTGTTATAAATAGTGCGGTTCATAAAAGTGAAAAGAAACCTGTAGAACCTGTAGAACAAATAAAAGTTGAACCTGCTGTTGCAATAGTTAAAGATCTTGTGACTGAAAATGTGGAGGATGGTCATATTATTTTCTGTGAAGATGCTTCTAATATTGTTTCACATCCTAATAAACCCAAACAAGCTAGTGTTCCTATGCTATCTGTTAGAATTGGTGATCATTGCTATTATGGATTATGTGATATTGGTGCAAGTGTTAGTGCTATTCCGTATGAGCTTTACACGGAGATTATGCACGAAATTGATTCTTGTGAACTTGAAGATATTGATGTGGTTATTCAGCTGGCTAATAGAGAAACTATTTCTCCAATTGGTATTGTTCGAGATGTGGAAGTTTTATGCGGTAAGATTAAATATCCTGCTGACTTTTTGGTACTTGGTTCTGCTGCTAGTGATTATTGTCCTATTATTTTTGGTAGACCTTTTCTAAATACTTGTGGAGCTATTATAGATTGCAAGAAAGAGAAAATTTTGACTAAATTTGCTGGTGAATCTTATGAGTTTAACTTCTCTAAATTTACTAAAACTCCTTATAAAGTTGATTTGCCTAGTAATGATTTTAAAATGGAGCAGTGTGCATCTATTGTTCTTGTTCCTAATAATCCTTTGCAGCAACATTTGGAGGATAGCGAGAGTGAAGTTTTTAGGAAAGAAAGAGATGAGCTTGAGGAAATTTTTCTTCGCCAACCCATTCTCAAGCATGATTTACCGGTGGAAGATTTGGGTACAACACCGCCACCAAAGGAAGATCCTGTTTTTGATTTAAAGCCTTTGCCTGATAATCTTAAATATGCTCATATTGATGATAAGAAAATATATCCTGTTATTATTAGTTCTAAGCTTTCAGAGATTGAGGAAGAAAGGTTATTGGAAATATTGAAGAAGCACCGAGGAGCCATTGGCTATACTCTTGATGATTTGAAAGGGATTTCTCCATCTATTTGCCAACATGCTATTAATATGGAAGATGATGCAAAGCCTGTTGTTGAACATCAGCGTCGTCTAATTCCGAAGATGAAGGAAGTGGTAAGGAATGAGGTATTACGACTTCTTGAAGCTGGTATTATATATCCTATTGCTGATAGTAGATGGGTTAGTCCTGTGCATTGCGTTCCCAAGAAAGGAGGAATGACTGTTGTGCCTAATGATAATGATGAGCTCATCCCTCAAAGAGTAGTTGTAGGGTATAGAATGTGCATTGATTTTCGAAAAGTTAACAAAGTTACTAAGAAAGATCATTACCCTTTACCATTTATTGATCAAATGCTAGAAAGATTGTCTAAAAATACTCATTTTTGCTTTCTTGATGGTTATTCTGGGTTTTCACAAATTGCTGTTAAAGCTAAAGATCAAGAGAAAACCACCTTTACCTGTCCCTATGGAACTTATGCTTATAGACGCATGCCTTTTGGTTTATGCAATGCTCCTGCTACTTTTCAAAGATGCATGTCTGCTATTTTTCATGGTTTTTGTGAAAGTATTGTAGAGGTATTCATGGATGATTTTTCCGTCTATGGGAATTCTTTTGATAGTTGCTTGCGAAACCTTGATAAAGTTTTGCAGAGATGTGAAGAAACTAACCTTGTTCTTAATTGGGAGAAATGCCACTTTATGGTTAATGAAGGAATTGTATTGGGACATAAAATTTCTGAGAGAGGTATTGAAGTTGATAGAGCTAAAGTTGAAGCAATTGAGAAGATGCCCTATCCGAGGGACGTTAAAGGTATTCGTAGTGTTCTTGGTCATGCTGGGTTTTATAGGAGATTTATTAAAGATTTCTCCAAGATTTCAAAGCCTCTTACTAATCTTCTTCAAAAAGATGTACCATTTGTTTTTGATGATGATTGTAAGGAAGCTTTTGAAACTCTTAAGAAAGCCTTAACAACTGCTCCTATTGTTGAACCTCCTGATTGGAATTTACCATTTGAAATTATGTGTGATGCTAGTGATTTATTTGTAAGTATTGTTCTTGGACAGCGAGTAGATAAAAAACTGAATGTTATTCATTATGCTAGTAAAACTCTTGATGCTGCTCAAAGAAATTATGCTACAACTGAAAAAGAATTATTAGCTGTAGTCTTTGCTTGTGATAAATTTAGATCTTATATTGTTGATTCAAAAGTTACTATTCATACTGATCATGCTGCAATTAGATACCTAATGACAAAGAAAGATGCTAAGCCGAGGCTTATTAGATGGGTACTTCTTTTGCAAGAATTTGATTTACATATTGTAGATAGGAAAGGTGCTGATAATCCTGTTGCTGATAATTTGTCTAGATTGGAAAATATTGCTTATGATCCTATTCCTGTTAATGATAGTTTTCCAAATGAACAATTGGCTGTAATAAAGGTGAACTCGCGAGACAGTCCTTGGTATGCTGATTATGCTAACTTTATTGTTTCCAAGTACTTGCCTCCGACCTTTTCAGCTCAGCAAAGGAGGAAATTCTTTTATGATTTGAGGCATTATTTCTGGGATGACCCACACTTATATAAAGAAGGAGTGGATGGTATTATGCGAAGATGTGTTCCCGAATATGAACAACAGGAGATATTGAGTAAATGTCATGGTAGTGCTTATGGAGGACATCACGCCGGAGAAAGAACCGCGCAAAAGGTTCTACAATCAGGTTTTTATTGGCCAACTCTCTTCAAGGATGCGAGAAAGTTTATTTTATCTTGTGATGAATGCCAAAGGGTTGGTAATATCTCCAGACGCAATGAAATGCCTATGAATTATACTCTTGTTATTGAACCATTTGATTGTTGGGGATTTGACTTCATGGGACCTTTTCCGTCTTCGGAAGGTAACACTCATATACTTGTTGCTGTTGATTATGTTACTAAATGGGTGGAAGCTATACCTACAAAAAGTGCTGATGGTGAGACCTCTTTAAGAATGCTTTTAGATATTATTTTTCCTAGATTTGGAGTACCTAGATATATTATGACTGATGGAGGTTCTCATTTTATTCATGGAGGTTTTAGAAAAACTCTTGCTAAGTATGGTATTAATCATAGGATTGCTTCCGCTTATCATCCTCAAACTAGTGGTCAAGTAGAATTATCAAATAGAGAGATTAAATCTATTTTGGGAAAGACTGTTAATAAAACTAGAAAGAATTGGGCTAGTAAATTGAAGGATGCACTTTGGGCTTATAGAACTGCTTATAAAAATCCCATGGGAATGTCACCTTATAAAATGGTTTATGGGAAAGCTTGTCAATTACCTTTAGAACTAGAGCACAAAGCTTATTGGGCTGTTAGAGAATTAAATAAAGATCCTAAACTTGCCGGTGATAAGAGGTTGTTGCAATTAAGTTCTCTAGATGAATGGAGAAGTGAAGCTTATGAAAATGCTAAACTCTTTAAAGAGAAAGTTAAAAAATGGCATGATAGGAGGATTATCAAAAGAGAATTTAATATTGGGGATAAAGTCCTATTGTATCGGTCTCGTCTCAGATTCTTTGCAGGGAAATTACTCTCGAAATGGGAAGGACCATATGTTGTCGAGGAGGTGTATCGTTCAGGAGCAATTAAAATTAGCTCTCTCCAAGGCAATGCTACGCAAGTGGTGAATGGACAAAGACTCAAGCATTATATCTCAGGTGATTCCTATAATGTTGATGTTGATATTATTCAAGTGGAAACACCGGAAGCTATCATCAAAGGGCAAATTGACAGTCCGCCAGAACTCGACTTTGAATAGGTAACAGTACTGGTAATGAAAAGTACGCAATTTACTTTCCGAACAATATTTTTGCTGTTTTTAGAAAATATGAAAAATTACGAGTTCGAAACGGAGTGGAAAGGACGCACGAGGGGGTGCCACCATAGGGCGGCGCGGCCTGACCAGGGCCCGCGCCGACCTATGGTCTGGCCGCCCCGTCGCCCCTTTCCGACTCTGGTTCGATCTGGTACTTTCCGTTTGTCACGAAAATTTTTGCTATATAATCCCCCGGACCCCTGGAGGTCTGTATATCGTTTTCTCGACGTGTTTTGTTGCGAGCTGTTTCTGCCAGGATCTGTTTTCGGTCTAGAAGCACTATGGCCTCCAACAATAAGGGCAAGGGGCTTTCGGAGGAAGAAGTGAAGGAGGTGCCACCAAGACAAGAGCAGCAAGCCGGAGGGAGCAAGCAAATCTTGGTGGGATCTGTTGACACTCGACGTTCTTTTTCTCATAACCTGCAGGGACCTTTACCACCCGCTCTTAGCCTCGACTCCTTCCCCATGATGGAAGAAGTTCTACGGATTACCGATGAGTTTTGTGATCAATATCGGGCTCTAAGAAGAGAAGTGGAGATACTCCAAGAGGAGAATTGCCGTCTCCGAAGAATGATTGAATACCACTCGATTCACATCACAAGGTCGTCATCGCCAACTTCAGATAACAATGAATCTCTTCGAATCTTAGTGCAGAATTGTCAAGCTGAGAAACTGAAGACGAAGGAGCTTATTAAGAAGCTCGGGAGGAGTTCATCACCACCATCTCCGCAGGAGTAATTCATCATCGGTATTGGCATCCCCTTGGTTTGTTCCAAGCTTGGGGGAGTGCCGCGGTATCACATTATCACTACCTTTTACTTTTATTGTCGAGTAGTGTCATATCATGAGTAGGGAAATTATCATATAAAATGGGTTGCGTTTGGAAGTATCTCTCCTTTAGTTGGTTATCTATGTATCCCTTGGTGTGAGTTATCGTTATGGAATATTAATGAGAAGTCTTATCATTTACATATTGCGCATCTTATTCTAGTTTGCAATATCTATCATATGATTTACCTTGTTGTTAGTATTGGTATCACTTTGGGAGCATTGAATAAATCTATTTGGTTTTGGCAAACTTAGCATCGGTCAATAGCAACAACACTTTGAGGTTTAAGTAGAAAAGAGAAATACATGTAGATGTTTCATTGTCTTTCTTGTTAGCTCGTAGCTTATTATTCTGAAGTTAAGATTGTTTGTGCTTACAAGGAAGATGCATGATTGTTTCTATCATATATATATATTTGTTTGTTTCCCTCGACTCTTATGCTTGCTAATTAACCTTGCTAGCCAAAGACCTGTACTGAGAGGGAATACTTCTCGTGCATCCAAACCTTAACCGAAACCTATGCCATTTGTGTCCACTATACCTACCTACTACATGGTATTTTCTGCCATTTCCAAGTAAATACTTCATGTGCTACCTTTAAACAATTCAAAACTTAGTATATCTTATTTGTGTCAATGTTTCATAGCTCATGAGGAAGTATGTGGTGTTTTATCTTTCAATCTTGTTGGGCAACTTCCACCAATGGACTAGTGGCTTCATCCGCTTATCCAATAATTTTGCAAAAAGAGCTGGCAATGGGATTCCCAGTCCCAAATTAATTAAACTAAATAGACACTCCTCCATGGTATGTGATTGATGGACGGCACCCGAAGGATTCGGTTAGCCATGGCTTGTGTAAGCAAAGGTTGGGGGGAGTGTCATCATCATAATAAAGCTAAAATAAAAAGGCACTCCTTCATGGTATGAGATTGTTGGCAGGCACCCGAGGATTCGGTTAGCCATGGTTTGTGAAAGAAAGGTTGGAAGGAGTGCCACACAAAATGAAAATAATATGGGAGCCGCTCTTAGGAGGTTGTCTGGCAAGGAGGTTAGAGTACCCGCTACCAGTCGTTGACAACAACAAACACCTCTCAAAATGTTACTTTTATTCTCTTTATATGATTGCAAAACTGAAAAAGCTCTAGCACATGATTTAATCCCTGCTTCCCTCTGCGAAGGGCCTGTCTTTTACTTTATGTTGAGTCAGTAAACCTATTTCCCTCCATCTCAAGCAAGCATTTGAGTAGTTGTGATCAAACCATTATATTGTGATTTGCTTCATCATGTATTTTATTCTTCCTTGTTTAGTACAAGTTTTATCTGAATGAATATAGTTTTGCAAGTTATCAATGATCATGAGAAGACCATTATGATTGAGTATGCAAGTTGTGCCTTATAAACTTTAACATGAGAGCGCTGCTCAATGAGATAAATATAATCTGTTAATTGTTCTCTGACCAAGAACGAAGTTTGCCATCGCCAATTATGATTTCTTATGCACCTTTACTTGTGATTACCTTATACTTGTTTCAAGATGAGTTATAAGAGGTTGTTTACTATAATGTCCTGTGTGAATGAATATAATGCTTCTTGTCCGTATTTTATTTATCGACTCTTCACTCCATAAACATGTGGTCCTGTCTATCGAGTTCAGTTTCGCTTGGGGACAAGCGAAGTCTAAGCTTGGGGGGAGTTGATACGTCCAATTTGCATCACTATTTTATATCATAATTTGCTGTTATTCATTGATATATTT
This sequence comes from Lolium perenne, assembly GCF_019359855.2. Taxonomy (NCBI): domain Eukaryota; kingdom Viridiplantae; phylum Streptophyta; class Magnoliopsida; order Poales; family Poaceae; genus Lolium; species Lolium perenne. Next base: position 145,085,889 of record NC_067250.2, on the reverse strand, counting down.
CATATTGGGACACAATACTTATGTTATTTCATCTATTTTGCATGTTTCATCATTATTGGAGGATCAAGCACCGGAGCCAGGATTCTGCTGGAAAAAGCACCGTCAGAACGCAATATTTCGGAAGATCAACTGTGGGAGAAAATTATACCAAAAATCCTATTTTTCAAGATGACGAAGGAAGCCAGAAGGAGGGGCCAGGAGGACCCAGGGTGGGCCCACACCCTAGGGCGGCGCGGCCCATGCCCTGGCCGCGCCGCCATGTGGTCTGGGGGGCCCACGACCCCTTTCGCCTCCTTTTCTTCGCGAAATCCTTCGTCCCGAAAACCTAAGCCACAGAGGGTACCTCACGAAGAGTTACAGCCGCCTCTGCAGGGCGGAGAACACCAGAGAGAAAAGAGCTCTCCGGCGGGCAGGAATCCGCCGGGGAAATTCCCTCCGGGAGGGGGAAATCGACGCCATCGTCACCGTCATCGAGCTGAACATCATCGCCATCACCATCACCATCATCTCCATCATCATCACCGCCGTCATCACCGCTGGACACCGTCACCGCCGTAGCAATTTGGGTTTGATCTTGATTGTTTGATAGGGGAAACTCTCCCGGTATCGATCTCTACTTGTTGTTGATGCTATTGAGTGAAACCATTGAACCAAGTTTATGTTCAGATTGTTATTCATCATCATATCACCTCTGATCATGTTCCATATGATGTCTCGTGAGTAGTTCGTTTAGTTCTTGAGGACATGGGTGAAGTCTAAATGTTAGTAGTGAACTATGGTTGAGTAATATTCAATGGTGTGATATTTAAGTTGTGGTGTTATTCTTCTAGTGGTGTCATGTGAACGTCGACTACATGACACTTCACCATTTATGGGCCTAGGGGAATGCATCTTGTATTCGTTTGCTAATTGCGGGGTTGCCGGAGTGACAGAAACCTAAACCCCCGTTGGTATATCGATGCAGGAGGGATCGCAGGATCTCAGAGTTTAAGGCTGTGGTTAGATTTATTCTTAATTACTTTCTTGTAGTTGCGGATGCTTGCAAGGGGTATAATCACAAGTATGTATTAGTCCTAGGAAGGGCGGTACATTAGCATAGGTTCACCCACACAACACTTATCATAACAATGAAGATTATTTAGCCGTATGTAACGAAAGCACTAGACTAAAATCCCGTGTGTCCTCGAGAACGTTTGGTCATTATAAGTAAACAAACCGGCTTGTCCTTTGTGCTAAAAAGGATTGGGCCACTCGCTGCGATTGTTACTCTCGCACTTTACATACTCGTACTTTATTCAACTGTTACATCAAAACCCCCTGAATACTTGTCTGTGAGCATTTACAGTGAATCCTTCATCGAAACTGCTTGTCAACACCTTCTGCTCCTCGTTGGGATCGACATTCTTACTTATCGAAGATACTACGATACACCCCCTATACTTGTGGGTCATCAGGGTCCACAGTTCACTAGAGGTGTCTCTCCCATAAGATAAACAGCATGTTGGGTGAACAAATTACAGTTGGGCAATTGACAAATAAAGAGGGCATGACCATGCACATACATATTATGATGAGTATTGTGAGATTTAATTGGGCATTACGACAAAGTACATAGACCGCTATCCAGCATGCATCTATGCCTAAAAAGTCCACCTTCAGGTTATCATCCGAACCCCCTCCAGTATTAAGTTGCTAACAACAGACAATTGCATTAAGTATTGCGCGTAATGTAATCAGTAACTACATCCTTGAACATAGCACCAATGTTTTATCCCTAGTGGCAACAGCACATCCATAATCTTAGAGATTTCTGTCACTTCCCCAGATTCACGGAGACATGAACCCACTATTGAGCATAAATACTCCCTCTTGGAGTTACAAGCATCTACTAGTAACGGAGAGCATGCAAGATCATAAACAACACATAGACATAACTTTCATAATCAACATAACAAGTATTCTCTATTCATCGGATCCCAACAAACGCAACATATAGAATTACAGATAGATGATCTTGATCATGTTAGGCAGCTCACAAGATCCAACAATGAAGCACAATGGGGAGAAGACAACCATCTAGCTACTGCTATGGACCCATAGTCCAGGGGTAGACTACTCACTCATCACTCCGGAGGCGACCATGGCGGCGTAGAGTCCTCCGGGAGATGATTCCCCTCTCCGGCAGGGTGCCGGAGGCGATCTCCTGAATCCCCCGAGATGGGATTGGCGGCGGCGGCGTCTCTGGAAGGTTTTCCGTATCGTGGCTCTCGGTACTGGGGGTTTCGCGACGGAGGCTTTAAGTAGGCGGAAGGACAGGTCAGGGGGCCACACGAGGGGCCCACACTATAGGTCGGCGCGGCCAAGGGCCAGGCCGCGCCGCCCTAGGGTGTGGCCACCTCGTGGCCCCACTTCGTCTCCTCTTCGGTCTTCTGGAAGCTTCGTGGCAAAATAGGACCCTGGGCGTTGATTTCGTCCAATTCCGAGAATATTTCGTTACTAGGATTTCTGAAACCAAAAACAGCAGTAAAACAAAGAATCGGCACTTCGGCATCTTGTTAATAGGTTAGTTCCAGAAAATGCACGAATATGACATAAAGTGTGCATAAAACATGTGGATATCATCAATAATGTGGCATGGAACACAAGAAATTATCGATACGTCAGAGACGTATCAGCACCAAAGGTTAAGATCTATTATGGGTAAAGCAACACACCTCTGCAGAGTGTGACAAATCGTGACCTGTCACTCCCTGTTCCGGGTTATGGAACTGCGAACGCGGCCGGAAAGGAACTCCATGAAATTCTAGACACCCGGTGAAGGCTGACAGACATAGCTCTTCTAAATAAAAGCAACCTTTTGAAGAAATGCTTATAAAAACCTGCATTGTCATTTGACTTTCTGGTCTAATGTCGTAGCTAGTGCATAAAACACCTCTTTCCTATAATGAACTTGTTGAGTACGCTCGTACTCATACCTCTTATAATCTCATGCTTAGATTGTCTGAACCACCTGGAGGAGGCCAATGAAGGACCAGAAGGAGCAGATGAGATCTGCTATGAAGAACCAGACCTCTCTGGAGGAGTAGAGGGGGTAGATTACCTTATCGTGTACGAAACTGGGGAGGTTCCAGAAGAAGACAACACTTGAGTAATGCGAGTAGTAGTAGTCGAGTAGCACAAACTCTATAGTATTTAGCTGCTCGAGTAGAATGGTACTAATCCTTCTTAGACCTATATTGTATAAGATAAGTAGGGTTCACCTAGAACCTTTGAGTTATCCTCTATGGACCCAGGAGGAGCTCCAATGTAATGTACATATATGGCTTGTAATCTTAAGTGAGTTAAATAAAGACCAACTATTCTTCTGTTGTACTACTCTGAGGGATATAATATTAGTGGATTGGTACTTCGCACATGTTATGTCAACGACTGTCATACTACAACATGTAGTGGTATGTAGGGTCACCACAGCTATAAAGCATGGTGTGAGGAAAAGTATCGACCTTTTTGGGCATGGAGTTAGTTGTACTTCTGGATACGATTATGGATATTTTAAAGGTGAAATTTATGAAATAGTGTGGTTTGTGTTGAACAACTGTGATGAAGTTGAGCAATACAGAGAGTATGGTATTCACAACTATTACTTGTGTACCTTTGAACATGCTTATCTACCTATTGACTTATTTTTAAATTTTGGCAGAATGTTCAAACACGAGTTGGAGCAAGGAGGGGTGCCAAACATTCAAAAAATGATGGCTATAGGGTTTGCATCATGGTTCAGATGCTATGTTAGTTTTCATTCTCAAGTTGTAAGAACTCTTGGAACAGAGGTTTTATCAGCAGATGGTGACATATTTCTTTGCTTGTGTTTTGGCAGATACCGAAGATTAAGAATGGCAATCTGGTAGATGATGATCTCTTCGCGTTGGCATGTGGTCTTGATCATAGAATTACGAAATACTCAGCATGTATAGTGAATGGGGTTCGATTTTGCACGGCTGTAAGGCGTGCGAATAAGAAGCGAGAGAACCGTGGAATCATGATAGCAAACACATATGGTGAAGATGAAGACCCGATTACTTTCCATGGAACCCTGAAAGAGATTATCACTACTAGGGAATAGCTTATAGCCGCACTCCTTACCGCCGGCAAATACGAGTTGAAGATGCCAGCGGTAATAGCTTCCAGGGGGGCCTAACACTACCGCCGGCGCAGGAGGTAGGATGGCGCCGGGGGTGCCACCAATACCACCGGCGAAATGGGCACGCAGGCGCCGGCGATACAATGGGCCGCGGTATAACAATTGGGCCTGGCGTTACCGCCGGCGAATTGGCCCCGAGGGCGCCGGGGTTAATTGGCTCTACCGTCGGCGACGTGGGCTGTTGACACCGGGGGTAATGGGGCCTGCCGCCGCGCCAGGGTGGGCCACGCTGCCTTCACTTACCTCCTGCGAATTGGCCCCGAGGGCACCGGGGGTAATTGGCTCTACCGCCAGCGATGTGGGCTGTTGACGCCGGGGGTAATGGGCCCTGCCGCCGCGCCAGGGTGGGCCACGCAGCCTTCATTTACCACCGGCGTTTCGGGCGCGCAGACGCCGGCGGTAACGGCCTGTACCGCTGGCATTTTAGTATGTAAGCGCCGGCGGTAACCTGGGGCTGGCCATTATTAAGACGACCAGCCACCTACTACCACCCACACACACTCATATGTGATGGCAAATCAACCCAAGCACTAGTTAGCTCATTCCCCCACCTATTTTAGCGATTTCAACCAACAAAATATGATGTATTTGAGCAAATCATGCACTACCTAGCCCCTCTAGCATGATTTGCATGATCTAGATCTAGATCCCACCACCTTTTCCACTAGATCTAGCTAGATCTCTCTATTTCTAGATCTCTAGATCTCTCGAGCATAAAAGTCAACGTGTGGCGTCTCTCCGGTGCTTTTGGACGTCGCGTCAACTAATAGGTATATAACTAATGAGTGGAATGTTCATGAGTTGGTGAAAAGTCACGGTTATGTCACTAGTGATGGCAAAAGACGTGGTTCCATATATATAAATGCATTGTTTTGCATTTGTTGACGTGTGCAGGAACATTGAGTTGCCAATGTTTTGCCGGAATGTTGATTAACTTCCGTTCCGGCGAATTTTTGGAACTCCAGCATGACAATATTTAGCAAATGTCATGCCAAATTTTTTCGTGAAAACCGAGGCGGCGGTTGTAATCAATTATCTTGTCCTGTAGGCGATGATGGTCATCAAGATGAGGGAAAGCGTCGTGGATAGATACGTGGAACGCGCGACGGCCGACATGTATCAAAAAAAGCGAAAGGATATAATGTGTCCTTGTCGAAGATGCAAGCTAGGGTCGTTGTTCGACCCCTTTTCAGGCATAGTGAATGAGCACCTGCTCAGGTATAGTTTCATGGAGGGGCATACTCAGTGGATGAGTGATGATGGAGATGATGATATCGAAGGTGATGATGCGGAGATGATGATGGTGGAGATGATAATAACGAAGGTGATGAAGAGGATGCCCCATACGGCAATGGAGACGAGGTTGAAGAGGATGGCGCACACATTGATGGTGATCAAGAAGGCCGGGAAGAACATGCAGCCGACGAGGACATGAGTAGAATTACCCCGCTAACCGCGGCCGTGCAGGACCGTCATGTTCAAGAACTTCTTCCCAGCAACACATCGACCGACCCCAAAATCGCTGGTAGACGGAAGGCTAAGCTGGATCAACTCGAGGTAGACTCGAGAACTCCGTTGTACGACGCAGCTCGTGGGATGGAGGAGAGCCGTCTGAGATACGCTCTCGATATTATGGAGATGAAGGCAAAGCACAAATGGACGGACACAAGCGTGGACGAACTCTTCGGATACTTGAAGATCCACTTTCCTAAAGATAACACGTGTGCCGGTAGCCTACAGGAGGCCAAGAAAATTGTGTGCCCTCTCGATTTACCGCACCAGAAATACCACGCATGCATCAGTGACTGCGTAATATATCGGAACGAGCATGCCAATCTCGATACATGCCCACAGTGTGGCGAATCTCGATACAAGAGAGGGACAAGAAAATCTCCTCGAAAAGTTGTGTGGTACTTCCCGCTCACGCCCCGTCTGCAGCGGTACTTCGTGGACCCTAAGGAAGCAAAGTTCATGCGCTGGCACGCGGAAAGAAAGGAGGCGGTGATGCGTGATGTAGAACGGGTTGAAAACCCAGTGCTAACACACCCTTCGGATGCAAGCCAGTGGAAAACATTAGACGATGAGTATTACGAAGAATTCAGGAAAGAACCAAGGAACATCAGGTTGGGTGCGAGCACCGACGGACTCAATCCGTTTGGGAACCAAAGCAGCGAGCACAGCACCTGGCCCGTGTTTGTATGGATGTACAACCTCCCTCCATGGCTATGCCTGAAGAAGAAGTACATACACATGAGTATGCTAATCCAAGGGCCGACGCAGCCAGGGAGCGATATCAACCTGTATCTGGAGCTATTGAAGGAGGAGCTAGTCACTCTGTGGGAGGAAGGAATAGAAACTTGGGACGCCTACGGACAAGAAACTTTCCGTATGAAAGCCGCACTGTTGATGACGGTGCAGGACTATCTTGGATACGGATATATCACGTGCCAGGTGTGCCACGGACACAAGGCATGTGTGAGGTGCATGGAAAAGACGTCGTTTTTACAGCTGGGTAAGGATCCCGGGTCTTCAAAAACCGTCTACATGAGGCATCGAATGCGGCTTCCCAAGAATGACCCGTGGAGGAAGCGTGGAGACCTGTTCAATGGGAAGGATGAGGTCGAGGGACCTCCACCTAGGCGAAGCGGCGAAGAGATAGATACTCTGTTGAAAAACTGGAAAGACTGCCCTCCGGCAGGTAAGATAAAGATCTAGAAGCGGAAGAAAGGAGACAAGAGAAAGAAAAAGGAACCTGGGCCGCTCTTGGGGGTATGGAAAAGGAGGTCCGTGTTTTGGGACTTGCCGTACTGGAAGATCCTCGGTACGCCTCATAGCCTTGATGTCATGCATATCACGAAGAACGTGTGAGAGAGCTTGCTTGGCACTGTGCTCAACATGCCGGAGAGGACCAAAGACGGGTCGAAAGCAAGACACGACCTGATGGCCCTTGATATCTAAAAAGAGCTTCATTTCGCGCAGCTTGACCAGGAAACTGAGGAGGAGGAGATGGATGGTCGCAAACGCAAAAGGGTGGCCAAGCAGCGCGAAACTCCTCGCCCCTCCTGCTTCACTCTAAATCCCTATGAGCTCGAACAATTCTTCAAGTGCCTCCTAGAAGTCAAATTTCCCATAGGCTACGCGGGGCTGATACGCAGATGGCTGGACCCGACGAAAAAAATCTTCAGCGGGATGAAGTCTCATGACTGTCATGTCATGATGACGCAGATAATTCCGGTTGCTATCCGAGGGATAATGGAACCACACGTTCGTGCGATGCTGACTGACCTGTGTAACGTTGTCACATCCCGAAATTTTCTAAATTTTGGAATGTGAAATAAAAATAAATTTAATGCTTGATTGTTTGAACTTGATTGAAAATTCACAAAGAAATAAAACTTTTTATGGTTATTTACAAGTTAATCCCAAAACTAGTATTTTTAAAGACTATTGATTTTAAAGTATTTTCAAAATCAAACATATCCTTGCTTCCAAAGTTTTCAAATCCTTAATGCATTTTTTATTTGAGAAAACAAAATGCGAGAAAATTCTATTTGCAAAATAATGCCCAAGTTTCCAATTTGACCAAGTGCATATAATTATTATTTAGTTTTCACAAATGGATTTTTAAAACAGGTTCCTTGTTGTCCTAAAACACTATTTTGATTTTTACAAATTTTTATAAACTTGTTTGGTATGTGTATGTTGAAACTATTCACATATAGGCATAATGGCATAGTAGTAATAAAATGATATAAAATAAAAATTTATAAAATTTAAATCCTTTTATTATCCTATACTGAGCAATATAATTTTACAAACTCGTAGAATTTCGTTTCACTCAAATCGGAATTATGAAACTCATTTTATAAAAGAAACAAGTAATAGAGAAAAGGAAAAGAAAAAGAAAAAAAAAACGGGCCGGCCAGCCGGACCGACCGGCCCAGGCAGCCAGGCCCAGCCGAACCGACCAGCAGCCACGATCGATCGGATCAGGGATCGACCCGTAATGTGTCAAACTTATCTTCACTTAAATCAACTTTTCGGTGTTGGTCTATGGTTTGTTATCTATCTTTGGCTTCCTTCAGAAAAGTACAAGATTATGTCTTGGAAGAAGAAAGAGTTTGAAGACCTCGAAGATTTGCTAGTATCTTTTAGACTTTATTTTGTAATCGCTGGAGACAGCTCGTGTAGTACTATTTGTTATTATGAATATATGTGGTATTGATTGTCAAAAAAAAACTTTTCTTGAGCTACACAACTCCGATTTCAGATCCGTTTGTTTCTACGCGTTCCTAATTTCGAGATCCACCTTTTTCACCGACCTATGGCCTATATAAAGCCACCACCACGTCGCAGTTTCGTTTTCCTTTTCCTCCTCTCGAAATCCTAGATCAATGAATCTTAACTCGTTATTTTGACCCCCTAAACTACCTCAAATCGCTTCGGGCTCTACACGAAAGTTGTAGATCTCGTCGAGATCTTTCAATCCCGACCAATCTCATCTCTTTTCGTCCACCATACACGGATAATTTCGCATCGCAAGGCGTCAGGTCTGACAAAGGGAATCTTCAATTAGTTCGTGCTCGTTCCACGAAATCCAAATTCCTTTGGTGAGTATGTAGATCTGATCATCCTCTACAACTTTCATGTTGGAAGTTTTTCGATTTGAAGTACCAATTGGTCGCTCATCTACAGATCTATTTCTAGTCAACCGGAGCCAAATCGAGTTTCAAAACGATCTCGAATCGTCATGACTTCAACACGGAAGTTGTTCCTCTCGTCAAGATCTTTCAATTGCCGCAAGTTTCACCTTGTTTCGTTCACCGAGTAAGGAGAAAATGATGTTACAAAATTCAGATCTTATAAGGTATAACTCAGATCTTGTCAAACTCATTATTTCGTTGTAAAAAGTAATTTATGCTTTAGATAGATCTATTAATTCTACACAACTTTGATGTACAAAGTTTTTCCATCTGAGCAACTTTTTCTGTCAACATTTATGACATCATCATGACATCAGCATAGTCAACTCAGTCTGGTCAAAGTCAAACTATAGTCAGCAGTACAGTCAGCGGTACAGTCAGCAGTCAACTGTACAGTCAGCAGTCAACTATACAGTCATCAGTACAGTCAGCGTCTCAGTCAAACTCGGTCAAACTCGTTTTAAATTTAAATATTAAATGTCAGATTATGTGTCCAACTTAGAAATTTATTATAAAATCATCCAGAGGTCCAAAATTTACAAACTTTATATCGTTGGAAAGCTTATAATATGTAGAATCCAAATATGCAAGAATACTGTATATGTTATGTATTAGTTTTCGAGTGATAATTCAAATGATTTAATTAATCCTTTTTCACTATAAAAATCATATCAAATAATCTACTGGGCCAAATCTTATGTTTTTGTACTTTCTGGAATCCTCAGATCATGTACTTCAACATGATATAGGAGTTGTACAACTTTGACACGTGCACAAACTTGCTTTAGTAAAATCTATACAAATCAGTAATTTAACGATAATTCAAATTCTATAAATTATTTTCGAATAATTCCAATTGCTCTACCCTTGTGTTACTGTAACCTATCCAGGGAAGTCAAGTTTAAATTTTTAATACACTTAATGCTTGTGGTAGCTAATTAATAAGGTTGTATATGTTAAGTAGTTACTCAATTAATGTTTTCTAAACCAAATTAAATACCCAGGAAGCTTTATTATTATTGCACATATCAGAGAACACACAATACAACACATACACACTACCTCTCTTGTGAAATAAATTGGTGCATATCATGCATGCATGCATGTCTATGATTGTTCATATCGAATGTTTGTTTATTTTTGTTGTTGTTGTTGAATGGTATGTTTATGTTGTGCTATATTCTATGTTATAGTTTGTACAGAGAGTAACGTATTTTGATTAAGAGAAGTGAACGCGCTTCGACTACCAAAAAGGCAAGTGACACTCAATTTCCTACCTATTTTGTTAAGCATTAGTGTTTTTCTTAAATTAGAATGCATGGTAGGAATTTTGTTTTCCAAAATTATGCTATGTCTATCAATCCTAGTAGTGTGTAGCCACCCTTGAACCATTGCTAGTACTATTAGTATGCCTAGCAATAACAAAATGCCACTGCTGTTTTGATTATTTTGGATTGTGAGAATTGAGAATTGAGAATTAAAGTTAACAACCTTAATGAATCACCTGGGTGGATTGGTTGTGTGGTGGGCGGCTGCTCAGGGCTCCGATCCCTGGGGATGGACCAGTGGACGGGTGGGTGCCTGAGAGCGCGCAGTTGAATAGTGGTTGCCCTAGACTGCACCTCTGGTTTTCACCAGGGGATCGTGCGGGGGTTTATTATCTGTAATGGTTTTAAGCCTGTGGGTTTCACTTGTGGATGGCCACCCAGGATTAAAGAGATTATTATGTCGTCCATGTCTTAGTTAGCTTCCAGTGCAGCCTTATGGTATTATGGGCTCTGCCGGGATTAAGTAAGTTGTGAGGTCCAACTTGTTTGATAGACAGGAAGATGTGGCTGCGGCCAAATGGGTACGAGTCTATGCTAGTATGGTTGAAACCTTCTTCTGAAAGATCTTGTCTCATTCTTCTCTTGGGAAGGGTGGGTCGTAAGGTGAAAGTGCACAACCTCTCGAGAGTTAAATCTAAGATCTTAGCCGTGTCCCCGGTTATGGACAATTTGAGCTTCTAGGCAAGGAATGTACGGAAGAATCTCATCATTGTTTTCTGAATGTATTTAAAATTTTGTATCAACCTTTGAAAACTCATGGGAGATGTAACCATGTGATTATTCTAAAAACCATGGAGGATTTAACCATGGTGTGATTTCATAATGACATTCAAAGATTTTCAAAATGTTTTGTTTTAAATAAAATATAGGATAAAATTGGCTTTATGCAAATTTGCCTAAACTCCACTAGCCAAATATCATGTAGATAGTCATGCCTGAAAACTGCCACCATATAAGTGTCATTTGCCAGTACGTCATTGTACTGACCTCCATTCGTGGGGCTGCATATTCAAACGTGCAGGATTTACCGATGAGAAGTACGTGGTAGGATCTCGAGTCTACATTCCAACATGACGGCCTGTGGCACATGAAGATGATGAAGGCTCATTGCTGATTTACTTTCCGCTGTGTTTATTCTGAGCTAGTCCATGTGACTATGCAATTTGTAAGGTTTTGTTGTGCCCTCTGGATCAACGATGTAGTAATTTGATACTATTGCAATGATTACTATATTTTGTAATGTGTGTGCTATCAGTGATCCCGGGAATAGCGCTATACACATGTATCTTGCCTTTATTAAAAGGTAGGGTGCTACAAAATGGTATCAGAGCATAGTGTTGCCTGTAGGATCGAGACCCTAGGTTTGGATTAGAAATAGGAATACCCTAGGATGAAAATTTTGTCTAATCCTATTTCAATTAAAAATATGTTTGGATTTTGAACCTCTTGTATTCTCATCTACTTCATCTTCAAAATTGTTTTCCTCTCACCTTAGATGACCCACTTTATGAAAACCATCAATGAAGTAGAGAGGATGACTTTGTGCCTGAACTGAGGGACTGATGCTTCATATGAAAATTTTCAATTCCATAAGAAGTGTTTCATGGAAGACCAATGAAGACACCTGAAGAAAGACTTCGATGCAGACAACACAATACACGAAGATACACCGAAGGAGTAGAATATTGATGCATCCAATATAGAAGTAGACTAGACCACCATTAGTTCTCTTTTATTGAACCAACGATATCGTAAGAAAGCATTGATCATACCAAATTGAGGTATGACCATACTAGTTATTTGGTGTTTGAAACATATTGCTTGATTCTTGTTAGATGTTGTTTGTAAGATGATTTGCTTTGATTTGTTATGTTTGGGTAGGAATCTTCTATAGAATCCTTCTATCTATTCTCCTCTATACCCAACCCAGAAGATGTTTTCTCGGCAACTCGCCATGAAGACAACAGTAGTGAAACCAACCTTGATATTTCCTATCAAGATGAATAAGCGTAGAGTGAGCGATACACAAAACTCTAGTTAAGGATCGATAGAGGTGTTTTCAAAACAATTCAATAATGGGGATTGAAACATTGATTCAGTTCTCGATGAATTTTTTTTTATCAAACTTGTGAGGTTGACCAAGTGCTAGTATATCAGATTCAATAAATCAAATACGTAGTAATGATTTGGGTGCAGGATGGATTGATCACCATTCCTACTACTCTTGTTATTCGCTTTCGTAATGTTGACTTTGCGAATCTTGAGAGACATACCTACAAAATAGATGTCGACGAATAAGCCTAAATCATAGGGTGGAGAAATATTATACCCTTATAGTAGGCAAGTGCTGCCAAGCGTAGGACTACGTCTAGTTTGAAGATCTAGCCACTAGATGAAGAGTGGTGGAAAGTTGTCAGAGACACCAACATACAAAGGATGAAGGATGTCATGAAGTTTACGCATCTTGGTCTCCTGATTGACCTAAAGAGTGATCGTTAGTATCAAAATTAGTTCAACAACCAACCATTAGATTAGAAAGCCCTACTATGAAGAAAACCTATTCAAATCACCTTGGAGAGATATGTGGTTCACTATATGTGAATAGATATTCGCCTATTGGATATTAACTCAGAAGCCTAAGCCATAGATGTTTTCCAAATATGACCTATTGTCAAGTCTTATCCTCGGATGAGCCAACTTATACCGAATGATCTTAGCCTCAACCCAAGACTTAAGACTACCTACAAAAGTTTCTTTTAAGGGTGGTAGCACCCATGCCCATCTGAAACCCCAAAACTTTCTAGCCTTTCACAAAAGGGTGGTAGTCTGTCACATCCCGAAATTTTCTAAATTTTGGAATGTGAAATAAAAAATAAATTTAATGCTTGATTGTTTGAACTTGATTGAAAATTCATAAAGAAATAAAACTTTTTATGGTTATTTACAAGTTAATCCCAAAACTAGTATTTTTAAAGACTATTGATTTTAAAGTATTTTCAAAATCAAACATATCCTTACTTCCAAAGTTTTCAAATCCTTAATGCATTTTTTATTTGAGAAAACAAAATGCGAGAAAATTCTATTTGCAAAATAATGCCCAAGTTTCCAATTTGACCAAGTGCATATAATTATTATTTAGTTTTCACAAATGGATTTTTAAAACAGGTTCCTTGTTGTCCTAAAACACTATTTTGATTTTTACAAATTTTTATAAACTTGTTTGGTATGTGTATGTTGAAACTATTCACATATAGGCATAATGGCATAGTAGTAATAAAATGATATAAAATAAAAATTTATAAAATTTAAATCCTTTTATTATCCTATACTGAGCAATATAATTTTACAAACTCGTAGAATTTCGTTTCACTCAAATCAAAATTATGAAACTCATTTTATAAAAGAAACAAGTAATAGAGAAAAAGAAAAGAAAAAGAAAAAAAAACGGGCCGGCCAGCCGGACCGACCGGCCCAGGCAGCCAGGCCCAGCCGAACCGACCAGCAGCCACGATCGATCGGATCAGGGATCGACCCGTAATGTGTCAAACTTATCTTCACTTAAATCAACTTTTCTTGAGCCACATAACTCCGATTTCAGATCCGTTTGTTTCTACGCGTTTCTAACTTCGAGATCCACCTTTTTCACCGACCTATGACCTATATAAAGTCACCACCACGTCGCAGTTTTGTTTTCCTTTTCCTTCTCTCGAAATCCTAGATCAACGAATCTTAACTCGTTGTTTTGACCCCATAAACTACCTCAAATCGCTTCGGGCTCTACACGAAAGTTGTAGATCTCGTCGAGATCTTTCAATCCCGATCAATCTCATCTCTTTTCGTCCACCATACCCGGATAATTTTGCATCGCAAGGCGTCAGGTCTGACAAAGGGAATCTTCAATTAGTTCGTGCGTGTTCCACGAAATCCAAATTCCTTTGGTGAGTATGTAGATCTGATCATCCTCAACAACTTTCATGTTGGAAGTTTTTCGATTTGAAGTACCAATTGGTCGCTCATCTACAGATCTATTTCTAGTCAACCGGAGCCAAATCGAGTTTCAAAACGATCTCGAATCATCATGACTTCAACACGGAAGTTGTTCCTCTCGTCAAGATCTTTCAATTGCCGCAAGTTTCACCTTGTTTCGTTCACCGAGTAAGGAGAAAATGATGTTACAAAATTCAGATCTTATAAGGTATAACCCAGATCTTGTCAAACTCATTATTTCGTTGTAAAAAGTAATTTATGCGTTAGATAGATCTATTAATTCTACACAACTTTGATGTACAAAGTTTTTCCATCTGAGCAACTTTTTCTGTCAACATTTATGACATCATCATGACATCTGCATAGTCAACTCAGTCTGGTCAAAGTCAAACTATAGTCAGCAGTACAGTCAGCGATACAGTCAGCAGTCAACTGTACAGTCAGCAGTCAACTATACAGTCATCAGTACAGTCAGCGTCTCAGTCAAACTCGGTCAAACTCGTTTTAAATTTAAATCTTAAATGTCAGATTATGTGTCCAACTTAGAAATTCATTATAAAATCATCCAGAGGTCCAAAATTTACAAACTTTATATCGTTGGAAAGCTTATAATATGTAGAATCCAAATATGCAAGAATACTGTATATGTTATGTATTAGTTTTCGAGTCATATTTCAAATGATTTAATTAATCCTTTTTCACTATAAAAATCATATCAAATAATCTACTGGGCCAAATCTTATGTTTTTGTACTTTCTGGAATCCTCAGATCATGTACTTCAACATGATATAGGAGTTGTACAACTTTGACACGTGCACAAACTTGCTTTAGTAAAATCTATACAAATCAGTAATTTGACGATAATTCAAATTCTATAAATTATTTTCGAATAATTCCAATTGCTCTACCCTTGTGTTACTGTAACCTATCCAGGGAAGTCAAGTTTAAATTTTTAATACACTTAATGCTTGCGGTAGCTAATTAATAAGGTTGTATGTGTTACGTAGTTACTCAATTAATGTTTTGTAAACCAAATTAAATACCCAGGAAGCTTTATTATTATTGCACATATTAGAGAACACACAATACAACACATACACACTACCTCTCTTGTGAAATAAATTGGTGCATATCATGCATGCATGCATGTCTATGATTGTTCATATCGAATGTTTGTTTATTTTTGTTGTTATTGTTGAATGGTATGTTTATGTTGTGCTATATTCTATGTTATAGTTTGTACGGAGAGTAACGTATTTTGATTAAGAGAAGTGAACGCGCTTCGACTACCAAAAAGGCAAGTGACACTCAATTTCCTACCTATTTTGTTAAGCATTAGTGTTTTTCTTAAATTAGAATGCATGGTAGGAATTTTGTTTTCCAAAATTATGCTATGCCTATCAATCCTAGTAGTGTGTAGCCACCCTTAAACCATTGCTAGTACTCTTAGTATGCCTAGCAATAACAAAATGCCACTGCTGTTTTGATTATTTTGGATTGTGAGAATTGAGAATTAAAGTTAACAACCTTAATGAATCACCTGGGTGGATTGGTTGTGTGGTGGGCGGCTGCTTAGGGCTCCGATCCCTGGGGATGGACCAGTGGACGGGTGGGTGCCTGAGAGCGCGCAGTTAAATAGTGGTTGCCCTAGACTGCACCTCTGGTTTTCACCAGGGGATCGTGCGGGGGTTTATTATCTGTAATGGTTTTAAGCCTGTGGGTTTCACTTGTGGATGGCCACCCAGGATTAAAGAGATTATTATGTCGTCCATGTCTTAGTTAGCTTCCAGTGCAGCCTTATGGTATTATGGGCTCTGCCGGGATTAAGTAAGTTGTGAGGTCCAACTTGTTTGATAGACAGGAAGATGTGGCTGCGGCCAAATGGGTACGAGTCTATGCTAGTATGGTTGAAACCTTCTTCTGAAAGATCTTGTCTCATTCTTCTCTTGGGAAGGGTGGGTCGTAAGGTGAAAGTGCACAACCTCTCGAGAGTTAAATCTAAGATCTTAGCCGTGTCCCCGGTTATGGACAATTTGAGCTTCTAGGCAAGGAATGTACGGAAGAATCTCATCATTGTTTTCTGAATGTATTTAAAATTTTGTATCAACCTTTGAAAACTCATGGGAGATGTAACCATGTGATTATTCTAAAACCCATGGAGGATTTAACCATGGTGTGATTTCATAATGACATTCAAAGATTTTCAAAATGTTTTGTTTTAAATAAAATATAGGATAAAATTAGCTTTATGTAAATTTGCCTAAACTCCACTAGCCAAATATCATGTAGATAGTCATGCCTGAAAACTGCCACCATATAAGTGTCATTTGCCAGTACGTCATTGTACTGACCTCCATTCGTGGGGCTGCATATTCAAACGTGTAGGATTTACCGAGGAGAAGTACGTGGTAGGATCTCGAGTCTACATTCCAACATGACTGCGTGTGGCACATGAAGATGATGAAGGCTCATTGCTGATTTACTTTCCGCTGTGTTTATTCTGAGCTAGTCCATGTGACTATGCAATTTGTAAGGTTTTGTTGTGCCCTCTGGATCAACGATGTAGTAATTTGATACTATTGCAATGATTACTATATTTTGTAATGTGTGTGCTATCAGTGATCCCGGGAATAGCGCTATACACATGTATCTTGCCTTTATTAAAAGGTAGGGTGCTACAAACGTCTTTGACGTCATCACTCAAAAGTCGATAACCGTCAAGAAACTCGGGAGGCTGCAGGAAGAGATCGTCACCATCCTATGCGAGATGGAGATGTACTTCCCGCCCGCATTCTTTGACATCATGGTCCATCTGCTGGTGCATATAGTGGACGATATCGAGGATCTCGGGCCCGCGTTCCTTCACAACATGATGGCGATAGAAAGAATGAACGGCTTCATCAAAGGATACGTTCGTAACAGGGCACATCCGGATGGAAGCATCGTCCAGGGCTTTCTCACCGAGGAGTGCATCTCTTTCTGCAAGAATTATTTAAACGAGGACGACCCACGTCCGGTTGGATTGCCCGCCAACAAGCACCTCGGCAGATTCGAGGGAGTAGGCCACAACGCTGGCAAGAGGGAACTCGACGTGGATCAATATGATAGGAGAACAGACTTCAACAGGGCCCACTTAGTAGCACTACAGCACATGAACGAGGTAGAGCCTTGGGTGGATCAGCACATAAACATGATGTAACGGCCCAGGGTAGGACCCCTACTAGATTTGTTTGTTCTTTTCTTTTTTGTGCATCAACATGCATCATGCATCATATCATCCACAAGATTTTATCAAATAAAAATTATTTCTAAATAAAAACTATTTTCTTTTCCTTCTTATATGGTTTAATAAAATCTCTTCTTTTCCTTTCATCTAAGAAAACCTTTAACCTTGGGCCACCCTCTCTCTGGTCCATCTCCTCTCCCCTGCCCGCGTGGCCACCTTCCCTCCTCTTCCCTTTGGCCCAGCCCAGCCCACGGTCAGGTACCGTTTCGGCCTCCTTTCTCCCTTTCACCTTTTTCATCCTCTCGCCATCGACAGCCAAGGTGGACAACGACAACATCGCAGTGGTCCTCCTTCCCACCTCCACGCCGGGCGCGTGAGTCTACCCCTCTCTCTGTTTTATCTGTGGACGCGGAGGCTGCTCCTCCACGCAACCCCAATCTCACCTGCTCCTCCTTTCCTCCTCCCCACGCAAAGGAACGAAGGAGAAAACCTCACAGTAGCCACCTACCTCGTCGCCATCCGCCGCTGCAGAGCGCCCCGCTCCTATCTGAGACCACCGGCGGCTTCGCCTCGCTCCCTTCGTTCCCCACGTGTAAGAAATCGGGCCGGGGGCGCTTCCAATCGTCGCCACCGACCTCCTTCCCTAACTCCGGCCGCGCCATGTTGACGACGATGGCGACGCCGTCCGGCCTCCTCCGGACTCCCTGACCCCTTCTACAGCATCTTGGTGAGCCGGCGCACCTCCCAGGCCTTTTCTCGTTCTCCCTCTCACTCTCAAGTGCTCCACCGGCGTTGAACCTTGCTTTCCGCCGTAGGTACTCGTCGCCGGCGGCTGTCCGGTCAGCCCCTGGACCCGGCAGCACCACCATCAGGTTCCCCACGGCGAGGCGCATCCCCGAAGCCAGGTCCCGCGTCCTGGTTCGTCTGGAATAGAGAGATCGACGCTCACCTGCGAGCTCCACCATGGCCGTCCATGGTTGATCTCCGCCACTGTTTGGATCAAGTTGCTTCGCCTCCTTCAGCTGACACGATAGGTACAACAGCTCAGATGGTTCTTTTCGTCCCTTCCTACTCTGTGATCATGAGATCAATTCCCCACAGCCTCATCTAAACCCAAGTTTTTATTTCCTTTTTGGTTCAGATCCGGCGGCACAGATGGTTCTCTTTGCGTGGAGACTCTCCAAAGCCAGCAACGGCATGTAGCCTAGTTGGTTCGTTCCTTTGCCAGCTTGTGTAGATTCTGAGTTCAATTTCCATCGGTGGCAAATTAAGCCCACTTTTTTTTGCTTTGTGTTGCCCAGATCATCAGCAGATGGGCCTCGTCCCCGCGCATCCAGCAACTTCCCATCGCCTACCCGGTCCCGGCCCAGGACAGCGCAGGTCCATCCCCTGCTTGGTTCTTTTTCTTTTGCAAAACTTGCTAAATTCATATCTTTAAATATGTAACTCGAAATAAAATACTTTATATATGAAAATTGATTAGAAAACTGTGCTGAATATGAATATGCCATGCATACATCTGTTTACATCTTGCATCATGTCGTCCGATGATAGTTATGCATTATCACCTAACATATATGCGGAATATTTCGGATACCGACTAGGGTTTTTCCCGCTCCGTTTAATATTGAAGTAGCGCACCTTTGCCATGCTGTACCATGCTAATCCACCCTTAGATTTGACGATAGAAAATGCAACTCCAACCTAAATTGTGTGTCCGGGGTTCCGACTCCGATTAAATTGGATAAGATGCATTGCACCATCTATGCCATGTCATGCATATCATCATGAACACGCTAGATCTTCTTTATCCGAAGTTGTAAGACTGGCATACGTTGTTTGTTCCAGCATTTGCTTCTTCCCGGATAGGATCACGAAGTGTTGATGTGAGATACAAAAAGTTCTTTGGATGTTCCTCGGCAAGCTATAACAGGCAAGCATTTCCCTATACTCCTGTCCCTGCAGGAGTCGCTCACCTTTTTATTTTGCCTTCTCCCTCATGCTAGACTTAAGTTGCGTTCTTGTCACGTGTCCCTTCCACTTGTTACCTCAAGCAGCCTATATTGCCTCCACCAACCACCTACAACTATTGTTTGGTTATCGAGTCTGCCCTTGCGAGTCGTAGTGCTTGCTAGTGCTGTTTTATCTTGTTACCGTTGTTGTTATCTTATCGGGTTATATATTGGGAAGAATCATTGTTACTTTAGTTGTTGATATTTGTTTAGCGGAGGCATCGGTGGGTCAGCTGCTCGTTTTGTGACGGCTCACTTGTGTTTCCTAAATAATTTAGGACCCGAGTTCTTGTTATCTGTTCCGAGACTGAGCGCTCTAACCACACGTGGGTATGCTTACCGGGTCTCCCCTCGACCACTGCCGTAATCTACAGCTTTGTCCAGTGGCCACAACTAGTTTGGATGTTTGTTTTGTTTCTCCCGGGCGTGCAAGCTTGTTTCTTTGTGGTCAGATGATATGATGTTACTCTTGGGGAAGCTATGTGCCTTGTAACCCCGTTGTCTCTTGCACGCTCGTAGGATGCGGTGCCACTGCGAAGTGGTCATCCCGCTGGGCACTGTCCACCTAGCACGCAGTCGCAATAGCTGAGTCCGCTTCGGAGCACGGCCGGACTCTGATACGGGTTTAACTTAGTTAGGTGGCTTCCTGGACATTGTTGTAGTGAAGGAGAGTGCGTGTCGTGATATCCACCTATCGTAAGTGGGTTGATCGTGCGTGTGGGCACATTTGGGCACCCCTGCAGGGTTACAATCTTATCGATAAGCCGCGTCCGCGGTTATGGACGACTTGGAGCTGTATGACTCGACCATAGACAACTTACACCTGTTGTTTCAATCATAATTACTTGTGTAGTAAGTTAGCACAACTTCAATAATAAATGGTTAAAACTTGACAACAATGTGAGTGCCTTTGCTAGTACTTCTTTGCGAAGGGGGAACACATCGGCTGTGTTATGTTTGCAGAGTATAGAACTGCTAGTTATGCGCTCTCTCACCTTCTCTGATTAGACGAATGTTGTTGAGTGTCTCTATAAGTTTTTAGTGCTTGCGCGTTGCCGCTTAACCCCACCATATTTCCTATGACGTTTCTCTTGCGTCCTCTAAGTCCCCTGCGTGCCTCAAGTACAAAGGACGACTGGTTGACGAATGCTTATATGTCTTGAAGTCTTGTTAAGTACGAACCCATACTTATTGCTGCTTCTACGGGACATAACCGGGCAGGTATGAAGATATATTCGATGAAGACGACGTTAGCGAGGTTACCCTTCCGGCTTGGCCTGGGCAGGGTTATGGACGCCGCTGGTTATCTTCAGGACTCTTAGTCCAATTTGTATCTTGTCCATACTCGGACGTATTCGATCTTCTGTATGATTTGGATCTTTGTATTGTATATTTGTATCTTGACTCGTTGGAGTCGTTGTTGTAATATATGTTTCTTGTGGGCTCTATTATAACCCTGTTGTAATGTTACCGCTCGTGTTAATTCCTCTGGCATCACGTGTGTGATTTGTCGCGCACGTCGTGTCGGAGGGCGTCTCTGGATCGATATCGTGCGGATTTCGGCGGGTTCGCTGGAATCCTCAGGATACCGGTTCCGGGGCGTCACACATGATCAAGAGCAGGGCTGACAAGCCGATGACGGAAGAAGAGGTATTTAGAGCGCACAACTCCTCTTTCGCGAGCTGGTTCAAAGACCAGATTGATGCCAATCCCCCACCAATGGCAAGCGACGTAGACAAAATGATATTGGCCTTGTCTTATGGGCCCGCCCCCAACCTCATGACTTATCAGAAATACGACATCAACGGTTACACATTCTCCACAGAGGAGATAGACAAAAGAAGCGACTATCAGAACTCGGGTGTGACGATGGAATCGTACACGGTTGAAGAGAAGAAAAGGTACTACGGAAGGATCGAAGAAATCTGGGAGCTCGACTACGTCGGGGAGAAGCGACCGATGTTTCGTGTCAGATGGGCTACGGACGTCACAAAATAAGATGCTTATGTCACCACCATGCGACTGCCCCCCAAATCCAAGACCAAGAACCCCACCGCGCAAAATGAGCCTTGGGTATTGGCTAAGCACGTCGAGCAATGCTTCTTCATAACTGACCCGTCAAGGCCCGGCCGTGTTGTCGTAAGGAGAGGGAAAAGGGCCCTCGTCGGAATGGATGGAGTTGCCAATGAGCAAGACTTCGACGGCCTCGTCGGAGACCCAATGATGGAAGAACCCGATGAAGACGATAGAACCTACACACTAAGAAGAAGAAGGACGACGCTACCTAGGTCAAGTGTTCCTCTGTACACAAGGAGTCGCGACAATACCGGTGGGGTCACAAGGACCAAGCGGAAGGGACTTTGAAGTCATTTGTGTATTTATAATAATTATCTCTCGAACAACCATTTGTCCTTCTCATGTGTATCCTAAATTTATGTCTTGGTTTTTTATCGGATCTCGCCGAAAGGACTTTGAAGTCATTCAAGAATTAAAATCCTAAATTTATGTCTTGCAATTTATCCTTCATTAATTTTTTATCAGATGTCGCCAAAAGCACTTTGCAATTTAAGAATTAAGTCTTAGCTAGAAAAGGGAAGGAAAAAAAAGGTTGGCCTTTTTGCATCCACAGGGATTCGAACCCTGGGTGCTTCAGCATAAGATCGAGAGTGGCACCACTGTGTTAAGGACTCGATTTTGATTAATTAACATGCTTATACAACTAAAGGCGTCTCGCCAGCTGGGAACGAAAAAAATACCCCCGGCGAATTAGGCCCTTTCCGCCGGTGGAAACTAACTATGGCCCACATGTTAGTGAGTGCGAAGTTACCGCCGGCGTTTACGCCAAAACGCCGGGGGTAGTAGTTCCATGACTTAGCCGTGTGCGCGTCGCTCCCCTCCACGGCCAAATCGACGAGAAAATCCCCCACCGCAGCCGTCGCTCCCCAGCCGCCGTCGTCGATCCACCACCGTCGCTGCCCCCTGCCGTCGTCGATCCCTCCACCGCAGGTGCGCCCCTCTCCCCTGCCTCCCTCTCTCCCTTACCGTCATTCCCCTCTCCTCCTTCCTCACCGTCACCGCCTCCCCCAGACCTTCGCCGCCGTGCCACCAGTTCGTCGGCCACCAGCAGGAGGAAGGAGGCCGCCATCAGCAGGAGGAAGGAGGCCGCCATCGTCGTCCACTAGCAGGAGGAAGGAGGCTGCCGTCGCAGAAGCTCGTCCCGTCGCCCTCCGTTGACCCCGAGGATCCCTGCCGCTGTCGATCCGCCTTCGATCCGCCACCTGCTGTCATCGCTGCCATCGCACTCCACCACAGGTGCGCCCCTCTCCCCTACCTCCCTCTCTCCCTTGTCGTTCCTCTTGCCCCCCGCCCCACAGGTTTTCAGTATCTACTGTGCAGGGTACATTTTCAAGTTCTGTGTTGCAAGCGATTGATATTGCAGTGTGCTTGGAATTCATGGGCTGTTGCATTTTGGTCGACCGAGCACTTCTGTTATCTCTTATTAGTACTGCATAAGATGTGTTCATGTTCTTTGCTCTTTGATGCTAATTGACCGCACGCGCAAGCTATTTCGATTCAGTATATCTTGTGATTTGTGAAAGCAATGGTTTAGACTTAGCTGGTGGAGTCCTTGTGTTAATGCTACCTCAAGAATTTTAACAAAACAGGGTATTCTGTACTGGAAACATAACTCACTGCTTGGAAATGCAGTTTGCAACCAAGACAGAACTCAAAGCTACGACACTTGGTGGTCTATTCTGTACTTTTTTTTTCAACAAAACAGGGTACATTTTAACTGAATATTGAGCAGCTGATCTACAGCAGAATTTCTGAATGTTGAGCTTACTTCAGTACTTCTTCTGAACTGCCTATGGTACTGAATCAACAAACTATGATAAGTACATGGCCAGTCCTCTGGCAACACCTAGTTTCGCCGGTGAAATGTGTCTGCAGGTACATTGAGTGTCAATGTTTCGCCGGAATGTCGATTAACTTCCGTTCCGGTGAATTTCTGGCACTCCGGCATGACCATTTTTAGCAAAGGTCATGCCAAATTTTCGCCGTGGATTTACACCTAGTAGTGTTAAGAGAATCTGTGTCTAAGAAAATCTGTTCGTTATTAGCAAAGGATGTAGATTTTGTAATTGAATTGACCAATGTAGATTTAGGTTGTCGATTTTTTGCGACTGTCAGGTGTGGTCCTTGTGCCGTCTCTGTTAATGTGTTCTGTTATGTTCTCGGTATACATTTTAGTAAATGACTTAGGAAGCACTGTATAGAGTTCGAAACACGCTGCACACGACTTAGAAAGCAGTGTATATGACTTAGGAAGCAGTGTATATGCATATTCCTCTGCAAACAGATGCTGGATCAGTTCAGGCTAGCAGGCTACTAAAGATCACTTTGGTGCTAATGATTACTACCTGCCAGCCTCTCTTGACATTGACTTGGTAGTTGTAAACATAAGGAGTGACTTGAGTTACTAAAATTGAAATGTACTGAAAATCCTAATAATATCCAGCAATCTCTAAACATCCTTTGATCAACGACAAATATACAATGGATATGGTACTGTTTTATCTCTTCTTAGTTTAAACTAAAACCTTTGTCTGTATTTTTCTTTTACATTATGGGTGCTGGTTGTAGCAGTGTTGGCCTCAACATATGCATCCAATGTTGATTTTAAGTGGTGATTCTCCTAAACTTGATAGTCTACATGGATGTGCAATTCACTTCACTGTGCTTTGCACTGCGGAGCCTGCTGGCCTGTTACTTTTGCATTATCAAGCCTCAGATGCTGAAAAAATTGGCGGTCTCTAGGATTGTAGGTTAGATGATTGAAAAACTGGCTCTAGGCTTCTAGCTGTCGAAATTCAGAAATGTATAGACTGGGTGCTGATTGTAGAAATGTATAGATTGCAAAATGAAACCTGATTTCTTTCTTCGACTAATAGTGGTTCCAAATACATTGCAGAAGCACATACCTAGCGATGTCGTCTTCTGCAGACCCCAACGAAGACGTTGGCGGGTCTTCTCAGCGGAAGTTGGATGAGCACTACAGGCTCATGGTCTCGGATCAGCTGGAGGAACTTCCTGGCAGCGATGACGGGTCCTCGGAGGAGGGGGATGATGAGATGGACAACGATGGCGAGGATGAGAGGGCCGCTGCCGACGAGACCACCGACAGTGGCATTGCCGGGGGTAGCTCGGATACTACTACCGAGGCCAAGAGGAAACGGAAGCAGCGGCGCCCAAACAGGGTCGGCACCACTCGCGACATAATCACCGCGGTGGACGCCAAGACCGGTCTTCCTACTGAGCCCAAGCATGTGGTGAAGGGGTACGGCCTCCAACTGGGAGCAATCCTTCGGGACGTCGTCGACGTCAACGAGACGAAACTCCGAACCAAGAAGAAGCAGCATCTGCAGGCCCAACTCCTTGCGCGGCTGCACGCACGGTATGAGTTCCCTGTGGAATACAGGAACGAGGATCCCAAGGATAACATCGTGAATAGACGAGACCTCTCTAAGTTCACCAAGAACCTCAGCGGTTATAAAACCATGCTGAGGGGGATGCTTGGTGACAATGAGACTTGGACAGAGATCCAGCGCCACTTCCCGCGGATGACGCTGGATCAGTATAATAAATTCTTGGAAAACGAGGAGCTCGAGTACACCAAACAACAATCGGCCTGGGGGAAG
Source organism: Lolium perenne (assembly GCF_019359855.2). Taxonomy (NCBI): domain Eukaryota; kingdom Viridiplantae; phylum Streptophyta; class Magnoliopsida; order Poales; family Poaceae; genus Lolium; species Lolium perenne. Next base: position 145,060,732 of record NC_067250.2, on the reverse strand, counting down.
GAGCTGGCGGATAAGAACATCGGTCACCACCATCTCGGTTGCCATGGCTTCGAAGGCAAGCAGCCGGTATGGGACAAGGAGGACCAGGCCTACATAAACGCTGGCCTCGAGCCCCCTTTTTCCAAGTACAAAGACCCACTCTTCAGGGCATATCTCAGGTCCCGATACCATAGAGAAATGGGTGGGAAACGTGTCACGAAACCTGATGTGGTGGTGGGAGTTGAGTTGGTCGCCGACGCGAAGGTGAAGGCACTTGAGAATGCAGTGGTAAGAAATTTACCAGCCTATTAATTTGATACTACTCTCCAAGTCCATTACATTCTAAAATTGTTCATGTTACTTATGGCAGTTGAAGGAACAAGCAGCCGCCGAATCAGCTGGCTCCTCGACCCAGACGTTGATGGGCAAAGTCCCGTGGGACACGCCTATTATCAGGGGTCTGAACACCGTGAAGGAACGGCCGCTGTTGGACAAGCCCCACCGTGTCCCCGGTGCCGGAAGAGGTCGCAAGCTTGTCGACTATGGCTTGGACATGCCCGCAAGCACTAAGGAGTCGCGGCAGGCGCAGAAGGACCGGGAGCACGAGGCTCTTCTGAAAAAGGTGGCCGACTTGGAAACAACCATGGAGCAACGCGTCAGTGCCGCGGTTGCTAGCAAGGTTGATGACGCGGTGGCCACCAGGGTCAATGAAATCATCCCTGATCTTGTGCTGTCGATGAAGAATTACTTCGCCGGCGGCCAAAAGGGACCGATGCCGGTGATCAGCCTAGGCGACAGCAACTCCGACAACCGGCCTCCAACTATACACGCTCAATGCACACCTAACTTGGTATGCGCTAGAGAGGATTCGGCGGCCATGGGGGGCGCCACTAGCCCCTCAGTCACGTGCACGCCTGGCCTCGGTCCTTCGACGCGAGCCGAGCTCGACGCCCTCACGGTAATTAATTTAGGCTCTCAAGCCTCTACAAATTAGATACTTTGTCATCGCCCCTCTCTGACCTACGTACACATGTTTTCACAGGAGGACGTGACTCCTTGCACCTTCCTACTGAATGTGGATAACAAGTTGAAGGATGTAGCGAGCGGCAGTGTCCTCCTGCCAAAAAATCGGACGTTCCACTGCGCCAGGATGGATGATAGCATGAGCCGGGTTCGCATGAACTGGTCGTTACCAGGATGCCAAGACCTCCATCCTCCTTATTAACCCCCGGAAACGGAAACCCCGCTCACTCTCGGGGACCTCAAGAATCACATCCTTCTATGGCCGAAAGCCCTAATTCGGCTGAACACCGCCGCCTCAGGTTCGGAGGCAAGCTATGGCATGGTCACTCCTCAGGATGAGACGGCTGCCCCGAGTCCTCCACCGGCTGGTGTTCCTTTTGAGCCCAATAGCAAGCCCGACAGTCAGCCCGAGAGTCAGCACGGCAACGCGTTGGACATCGATCAAGCTCCAATCGATACGTTCATCGCTGAGATGGAGGGCGACGGGGTTTCTCCTTACAAGCCACCCGCCGATCGTACACTAAAGAAGAAGTTGTTCCTTTCACAAGAAACTCCCGAGCAGGAAGATACTACCGCCTTCACCGCTCCACCCCGAGTTGGGCTTACCCCGAGGACACTCCTTGGTGCGACCACGGAGGGTATGAAACAAAACACCACTCCCAGTTGCAGTAAGAAGAAGGTCAGGAAGCGGAAGAAGTCCGGAGATGTTGCCGCAAGCAAGAAAGTGGTTAATGACAAGTTGCCGACCCCGTGGAGGAAGATGCATCACCTAGGCCAGCCTATGCTGCCGGCACACATTGTCCAGCAGGTGATGCCGGATATGAGGAGCTTGCATGATGCCGTTCTAATGAAGGAGGACCTACTCTTCGAGATAGAAATCCCTCGTACCCGGTTTTGACGGCCAAGGTGCCCACTGGCTTTGGCTTTGTCACCACATACCCTGCGGACTTGATGTTCATTCGATATGAAGACATCTTCAGGCTCTTGAACATGCAACAGCTCGACCGAAACTTGGTCCGCCTCCTATCGCTCAGCATGGCGCACGATATCGCCATGGAGAACACAACGCACATCGCTATCATGGACCCCTTCTACATGACTCCAACTGTCGTCCAGAACGAACAAGCGTTTCTAGCAAAGTACATCAAGGATTTCTTGGTGTTAAACAAGGATAAGAAATGCTTTGCCATACCATATTTCCGCGAGTAAGTATTTGGTTACTAGAGTACCCTCTATTACATTCTTTCATGAATTTCCTTCATAGTTGATCGAGTATGATGGTTTATTTCCATTTTGCGCAGATTCAAGTATTGCACCCTCCTCCTCTTTCACCCGTATCATTCACATGTCAGTTACCTCGACTCCGGGCTTGATCCGGACAAGGACTTCACCGACCTTAAGTCTACACTTGATAAAGCCCTCAGCGGCTTCATAGCCGAGGTTGGCATCGACAAAATCAGGCATGAGAAGAAAGTTAAAGGTTGCTATGTGTGCAACCACATAACCAAGTTCCCCTGCCTCAAGCAATCGGTGCATGACAATGGGATGGAGGCCTGGTTTGCCATCCTACAGATGAGGTCGATTGTAAGGTCTCAGAACGATCTCTTGTTGCCATCCAGTCTTCAGCGGATGTTCGTGAACATGGCGGACACCACCGATGAAAACGTGAGAGCCGAGTTCCGTGCCATCCAGCGGACCATTTGCACAATACTCTGGAGGGATGTCTGCGGTAATGGTGGCTTGTTCCACTATGGTCCCGCACTTTCTAAGGCCGAGATAGAAGGCCGATTAGAAGATGGATGTGACGACAGAACATTCACCACGCTCGAGGGCATCCGTCCCTTCCACTTGAAGCCGACTTGACTCAAAAACTTTTGTCCTTTGCAAATGTTAGTCATAAAATTACTTAAGTAATTTCCATGCTTTTTCTTTGCACTAGTACTCTATGTTATATCTCTCTCTACTAATGTACTAACAACTTTCATTTGTTTTTTCTGTGTTTGCATAGATGACGTACTATGTCGTCTACCACGGCAGGGTTCCTGGAGTCTACGAGGACTGGGAAGACTGTAGGAGGTAGGTCCACCGTTTCAGCGGCAACAATTACAAGGGGTACACCACTTTGGAGGAGGCGGAAGCTCGATACGCCAACTTTCGAGCGGGACAGAGGAGGGAGATGTGGAGGACCCCTTTCATCGTGATGATGCTTGCCGCCACCGCCTCTATAGTTTACTATGTCATTGTTGTTTAGCTAGGTCGTCGACTGGACTTGTATGTATTTGTGTAATATGTGCTACTTCGAGTCGTGATGTTTGAACCATATGGTCGACACTTGTGTTATTGATGCATGCATGCATGTTATGGACATTTTGGGACATTTCGGGACTTTCTAATGATGTGTATCATTGCTAGTGATGTGAATCTTTCTAATGATGTATATCTTGCTGTCATTATGGTATTTGCCTGTATATTCTGTGTATATGCTATGAATTCTGGTGTATATGCTGTCTAATTCGAGTTTTTTATTTTTTTTGCTCTTGTTAATATTACCACCGGCGAAATTGTACATGTATTCGGTAAGCGCTAGCAGTAAGACAACTTACCCCTGGCGATTTGAATAAAACGCCGGCGGTAACGGCCCTTACCACCGGCGAAATCAGTAGGCGCCGGTGGAAACACTTACCCCTGGCGATTTGCATAAAACGCCGGAGGTAACGGCCCGTTACCACCGGCGAATTGGAAGGCGCCGGCGATGAGGCATTACCACCGGCAAGGTGATCGCCGGCGAATGCAAAGGCACCGGCGGTAAGCCCATCCAGGTCGCCGGCGGTAAGGCTGTTTGTAGTAGTGTATTATGTTACAGTACCATGGTGACAGGTCTGTGTTTTTGTTTAGATGTGCCTGGCTTAAACCGGAGGAGGAAAATGCTGTAAAAATGATAGATCTTCGAAAAGCACACCTGCAAGAAGTCGATGGACCAATGATGATACTTTAGTTCTAGCTATGCATTCTAAAAATGTGTTCCCTTTTTCCGGCACTACCAATGGTGAGTACTACAATGACAAATGTAGTTATGGTGAAATGAATGTAGATAGTGATCAGGAATAGATTCCCACCAAGAAATTATCATCGTGTTGTAATTGCATAACTTGCATTCTGGCCATTTCTCAAACTTATGATAGGTGCATCAATGTTGAATGAGTGTATTTATTTGTTTGTTTAATTACGCAAAGCTGAAAATGTTTCAGCAAATGTACCGCAACACTTTGTAAAAAAGTTGTACTTGAAACTACATACATCCACCTCAATTTATAAATTGGTGTTACAGAGGATTTCGTTCCTACATCCTGGCCATTTGCATCTCGAGCCAAGATAACCTCCTCCGGCCTCAAACTCATTGTCTCGCAAGTGATAAATAACTATTGTATGAAACTGCGCTATATAGAGTGTACAGCCTGATAATCTAATAAAAAGAAGATTATATTGTTGTAGATCAGCATTAATGTTGCATTACAACTTTCCAAAATACAAGGCCCCTCAAAAAAAAGAAAATGCAACCACATACTTGTATTTTACAACCAGAACCCAGCGAGATCTAAAACTAGACCTACAACCTGCCGGAGAAGTATGTAGAGTAGATGGTACTCGGCTCACCCGTCCACTTCGGCCAGTGAGGCCGGCCAATGAAATTGGGAGAGCAGCCGAGTGAGGATGGGGCGACTCTCAAGCGAGAAGGGGGAGAAAGATAGCGGGAAGACACATAGCTAGCCTAGTCAAGGACGAAGACACGCGGCCGAGTTCACCGTGCAGATGTAATCATAACAAGAGACAATGCTAAACCTACTGAAACCAACTACATTAAAATCACTCTCATACAGCTGCCTTTTTTCTTCCCCTCCTGCTGCAGCAGTTCGAGCTCTAAGCATGAAATATTTTCCATCTTACCCAGACATCATCGCGCAGGTCAATGATGAGTTGCTTTGTGAAGGGGCTCAGCACCTCACCTTCCTCGTCATACCACCGGAAAAACTTGCATTTTTTCACCCTAGCACAATGGAACAAGAAGTTGAGAAAATAAACATCGATAAAAGGGGATTTCGAAGATCCTAATATATGGTGATTTACCTTTGGCCTGAAGCAGCTGTCGTACCTCCTTCCGGGATTAGGGTTACTCCATGAGATCTGGCGCGGTGTCTTCCTGCCGCAGAAGGTACATTCACGACTTTGAGTGTAGTCGCTCGGTGCCTCCCTGGTACGAATCGGAGGCCCCAAGCGCCGGCGCCGAGCGGTCTAGTACGGGTCGTTCTCCAAGTATGAGCTTCCCGTGTTCCTTTCCGACATTGGCAGAATGTGTTGTTTCAAACTCCAAGGAGTGATTGGAAGAGAAGAAGGCTTGTGGAGGTTGTGGAGCGTGTGAGAGATGTTGTCACCTCTTCTTCCACCTGGTGATGTTACCCACCTCATTTCCACACACGCAAACAAGAAAATATGCATCATATTATAAGGCTTGAGATGTTGTCACCTCTTCTTGCACGTGGTGATCTTATCCACCTCATTTCCTGTAATATCCCAGGATTGGGGGTTACAAAAAGAGAGGAAACAGATGTGTGCATTGCATTCATGCATAGAAAATCCGGGGAATTTTCGCGCTTTTGTTTAAAACCTCCAAAAGGATCAAGGTTTCTCTTGCATCAGTGGAATTGAGTTAGGTCATCGACATGAGGGCAACAAATTCTCGACAGGACCTTCATAGAATTCATGTCTTGAGGCAAAGTAATTCAAATTCAATTCAAATTTATAAAGACTTGAAATCAAACAAGAACTTGAATTGGTATTTGAATTCTAAACAATCATATAGAGTATACCTGTGTAAAGTAAAGCAAATAGGAAATGAGTATCCAACATTACAATATTTTTATTCCAACAATTAGTGAAGATTACAAGTTACAAAATAAATAGAAAGGAATAGAAGAAGAATACATTTCATTCCAGGAACAATTTAAATCAAATGAGGAATAACTAATACAATAGTAAAGAAAATATTTTACAAGTATTTATTACATAACAAAGAATATTACAAAGTCCTAGATAAAGATTACAAAAGAATGGAAATAAAAACCCTAAAGTAATTCCTAACTATTTCTTCATCTTCTATCTTCTTCTTCTGTTCTTAACTTTTATCCCTGCAAAATAAAATAAAATAAAAGGGGAATTTTGGTTAGTGATTACTCTCAGGTTTTGGCATAGTGTTGCTATGCTAAACTCATCATTGAGTAGAAAATTTAGAGGCCAAATTTGTAGTATTTGTTCTTATAAGCAAATCTTGGCCTCAGGCTCATGCATCATGGGCAGGGTCAAGTTAACACTTGGCAACGTCAAAAATAAAGTACAACTAAGGATAATACCAAGCCAACTGAGCTGATCCATAGATAGAAATATCTTCACATGGAAACTTGAACCAGGATGGTCCCACATGTAAGCAGCTGAAAGCAGCTCACCCACACATGCAATCTGGTGTGCTGTCAACACACAACAACAACAACAACAACAACAACAAGTAGATAAAAGAAGCAAACCAGCCGTAGCTGTGCTGCTAGAAACTCTTCACAGAGTTCTCCACAACAAACCGCACCATATCCACCCAAGAACACCATCAGTTCATCCACAGTTCCTCACCAAAAATTACACAACCATTATGTTTAGATAGATATAGTTCTGGTCAAGACAACAAGGAAGAGGGGGACTTCCAGAAGGGAAGCAAGATCAACTTGAGTAGATCAAGAACTGGGAAGAGGAACATGCCAACAACCACAAGTAACAGCTGATCAAGATTCACCACCAGAATAGCATCACCACCAGCTAGTCCACTCTACTACAGCAGGTTGATCTTTAAGATCATCATCTAGCATATATTATTTTCAGTTCAGTTCAAAGCATTTTGGTACGAGAAACTCTCAGATTTGCATACAAGTGGTATGCTAGTCTCATCATCGAGTTTATTGGGCATAAATTGCACCTTCCCTTATCAAAAACATCCGCCTCAGCCTTTGCATCATTGGCAAGACCACAAGATCAAGCAAGCATCTGTTCTTATCGATAATAGCTCACAGAAAATTGGTAGGAGGGATGATTCTCAGATTAGCATAGAAGTGCTATGCTAGTTCATCATAGAATTAAACAAACCACAAGAAGTAGTATCTGTTCATATCATAGAATGTGCCTCAGCCTTTGCATCACAGGCAGGGCCACATAATCAAGTCATATCTGTTCTTATCAGCTTAATAATAAGCAAGCCATCAACTTAACCACAAGATCTGATCATGTATGCACATGATCCAGTAAGCAGTCCCATCCATCAGAGGCTATAAGCATACAAGCTAATACAACAAGCCATCAAATAAATTGCCAAGTCGAGCATCAAGTAAATATATAATGCATCCTTCAGCAAAAGCAACATAACCAGTCATGCATGCTTGGGTTGGTACAGCAATTCCAAACAGGGGCATCACAAGAATATAACATCCAGTAGAGCAATTACATAAGGTTACATACTGTCCAGAAAATGTTTCTGGCCAACCAAGTAGTACCAAAGTGGCAGGACAGCAATATAAGTATAAATATAAGCTCATGAGCAAGCCACCAAACCGAGCATCAGTCTACAAGCAAATATAAATGCCTCTCACATTTCCAAATTCAATAATAAGGTACACAGGAGTATAGCTGAATTACTTCAGCTGACTGAACTGTCAAGGTTCAGTTTCATCAGAGATAATAGCCCAGCAAGCAAATTATACTTGGATGAGTAAATCACCCAAACAGGGGCTAACACAGGCCAGCAGAAGTATCACAACCAGATCAATGAATCGTTCTAGCTGCAGACTAGCAGTAACCAAATTGTAGTAGCTACGAAGCACAAAGAGAAAAGGAGAGGATTAGCTCACATTACAGTAGGGGTAGTAGTTGATGCAGTCGATGCCGGGGTTGCGTCACAGCACCATCCCGCCGGCGTCGATGTAGGGGGCGGCAGCACGTCCAAGCATCACATCACCACGAACACATCAGCAGTATCCCATCAAACCGCAGCTCACCGCCGTAACATCTACACAGCGCCAGCACCACGAACGGAATCATGACACAAGGCCACAAATCAGAAGGCACCGGGGTTGCACCCCACTGGCCGTCCTGCCGGTGCCGAGAGGGTAGTCGAAGAAGGTCGTCGGAGCCATGCCGACAGCCGGCGTTGCCAGAATCGGCCGGCAGTGGTGGAACCCAAAACAGCAGGGGCTAGGGTGAGCCGAGGGCAGGGCCGCGCATGAGCGCCGGTCGGCGTCGAAGCAGAGGGATCTGGCGGTGGTTAACGTGGCGGCGCCACACCATTGGGAGATGGCGCCGGAATCGGCCGGCGACTGCCGGAATAGGAGGCGGCTAGGGTTAGTCTGAGGGGTGAGAACCTTGGTGTAAGGGGCGTTTCGGCGAGGGGAATTGGTGGAGGAGAAGAACGAGCTGGTGGCGGAGCAGCTCCAGCGAGCGGCGGCGTCGGATGCGGCCAACATCGGCCGGAGCGGCGCCGGGCAGCAGCAGGGCGGCGGGTGCATGTGGATGAGGAACGAGGATGTGCTGTGCGTGTGTGCGTGACTGAGAGACGAGAAGAGAGAGTGGTGGGTTTGGATCGGTTTGGGTTGACCCCAAACTAGGCCAAGCCAGACCAGGCTTCTTGGGCCGATTGGCCCAGCAGCCTCATGGTCCACAGCCCAAATAACATTTTAATGTAATTCTTTTAGGAAATTCTTTTGAATAAAATCAATACTAGAAATCAAATGAAGTAAGAATATTTGGTAACAGAAAATCTTAAATACAAAATAATAAGTATGCAAAGATTACTTCTTAACTATAATCCATTAGCCCACACTTATTTTTGTAAAGTTATATTTAATTATTCAAAATTCCAATTCTAACTTAAAATCACTTAAAATATGATTTATTAATGGAGGAAAATATCAAAGGAATTAATGCTCTTTTTCTTCAACTATATTTGATGTTTATTAAGTACAACAATTATATAGGCTCATCTTCTATTAAATGCTTACAAGTCCTAGATGCAAATTGAATTGTTCATTTCATGTTTTCACCCTAATACTTGTTCTTTTATAACAGTGGAGAATTATATAAAACCCTAACTCCATCATTTTATGTGAAACTCTAAAACCCTAGGAATTGTTAAATGTGATCATATGAACTTAAAATTCGCTCATAGATCTATAATTAGCAACTAAATAAATATTCTTGTTCTCATAAAATAGTAGAAGCCATACTACTAATAAGTTGGTATTTCATATACTCATCCTAATAAAAACCACATGATCAAATAGGATTAATTAAGTGTAAACCCTAGTTCCTATCATCCAAATTATCATCCTTAACTATCTATATTTAGCATCACATCATGGTGATCCACTCTAATAGTAACCATGTCTAGTATTGGACTTAACATGCTCATACCCAATAAACCCTACTAGTATTAGATATTTATTAACCATCCTATATACGAACCAACTATTCCTTACTTAGTGGATCCAATAGCAAAACATAGATAACCTCAGCCTTAATTGAATTACTTCTTATTACCTAAGTAAGATGTTCTTTAAAAGTTACTCTTTTGTAGTAACTAAAGAATAGTCACCAACCTTACCTAATAGGACCTATAGACAATAGCCATCTATCACCAGTAAGGTATAACCAACCCAGATAGCACCCATGTGTAATTAATTGCTTAAGTTGCTTATGCTTAAGTAAAACCAATCAAACCTAGTGCTGATGAATCCAACTATGTTGTGATCCATCTAATACTTACTCCAGAAATTAGTTGAAACCATAGTAAACCATAGAACTCCACAACCCTAATTATCATACTTGTTCTTTAATAAAGAACATGTTCTTCAAAAGTTATTCTTTTGAAGTATATGATAATTAATCATTAACCATGCCATATAGTGCTAAAACCAACCACTATTCATTACATGTTAGGATTATACCAAATGTTATTATTGTGTGCTATTAGTGTTATTATTATGATTTATTACAGCACCTGTTTATGGTACCAAGCAACCAATCATTAATAAGAACCTTGTTTGTGAATCACTCTAAAAGTACAGCACACCCTGAACCAATTATTACAACTCTCTGATCTTAAATCATCAGGGTTAGGTCACGCTTAGAGCGATTGTATCTCATAGTTATGCATTATTGCATCCTTGCCAACCTTTTAAACATCGTCCTTACCAGACGATGATGCTATTTCAGAATTTGGAGTTATTGCGTATCGAAGACCTTGCCCGCATAATCTTGCAGTCAAGAAAGGCAAGTTCATCACTTGCTCATGTCATTTGAGTATCTTTATCAAATTACTTGCAAAGTACTATGATTATCACTATTGCATAAAAACCAAAACCACTATTTTCATAACTATGAATATGACTATGTGGTGGGCAATGGAACCATGGATTGTGTTGATATGGTGGAGGTTCCATTGCAAGGGTTTATATCCATCTAGGATTAAACAACAAATGTCGCCAGTGATTCTTGTGCCGTAATACCCGTGTTAACCATAAGATCTGGAGTGGGACGGAATAGTCAATTGTATTTCCACCTCTTGTACATCAACGGATGCGCTTTACCGTAGACCCTTGATCCAAGAGAGGACAAGTGGTACCCTTGATCCAAGAGAGGACAAGTGGTAGGGTGGGGGTCCCGATGAAGTCCCCACGGTAATTGCGGTTTATGATGGGTTGCAGCTGCCGACGAAGGAGTTCATGGTAGAGACCTGAACTGTTGTCGTGGTCGGGGTCCACCCGTAAGTGGGAATAATGGGACCGGCGAGGACCCAGGGTCGGAGTTTGCAGCAAAGGGTGGGTGTATGAGGTAGCGGAGGAATATGATTGGCTATGACCTTATACCGGGCCTCACACCAAAGGAAGTGTGGACGAGAACTATAGACTCGGTTGGCACCAAGGTTAAGATCTCTTATGGGTAAAGCAACACACCTCTGCAGAGTGTAATGAATCGTGACCTGTCACTCCCTGTTCCGGGATATGGAACTGCGAACGCGGCCGGAAAGGAGCTCCATGAAGTTCTAGTAAACCGGTGAAGGCTGACGGACATAGTTCTTCTGAATAAAAGCAACCTTTTGAAGAAATGGTTATGAAAACCTGCATTGGTATTAGACTTTCTGGTCTAATGCCGTAGCTAGTGCATTAAACACCTCTTTCCTATAATGAACTTGTTGAGTACGCTCGTACTCATCACACTCTTAAATCCCCTGCTTAGATATGGAGGCATCGAAGGAGGATCTACCGTGCAACTCGAAGACCGAGGAGTCTACAAATATGTAGTGACCTCACTTTAAAAAGTGCAAGCCCCTGTGCATTAGTGCTAGTCCCTGGATCGAACTGCTAGCACACACAGTTTAAGATGAAATACCAAGTAGCAAAGGTCTTCATTACAATCTAAGATCCAGCGGAAATAAAATAGTTCGATACAACTTGCATAGCTCAAGGCTAGCATAAACATAAATCAGAGTTCAACATCAAGCGGAAAGCAAATAGCATGGAGTCCTCTTCCTTCACGGATGCCACAGGCAGACATGTTGGGCAAAGACTCGTGATCCTAACAGCTTCTTCATCAGCTAGGGATACCTGCAACATCAAACGTTGCAGCCCGAAGGAATCAATACATTTGGAATTGTATTGGCAAGGACACTTTTGTGGACTCAAAAGGCATCCTACACCTACGTGCACATTTGGCAGGTAGAGCTCAAGTTCATTTTGCATAAAGCCAATTTTTCCCTATCTTTTATCAAAACATTTTCTTTCAATCTAATTAGCAGTAGCATTGGTAAAACCCCAATGTACCAAATTAACAGTAGCATTGGTAAAGCCCCAATGTACCTTCCTACCCTTGTTCACCCATTCAAATTTTATTTAAGAAATTGGGATGAGGAGATCTTCGAACAAAGACTTGTCAGTTCGCTCAAGTTGTCCATAACCGGGGACACGGCTAAGTACTTAGATTTACACTCTCGAGAGGTTGTACACCTTTACCCACATGGCCAGGTCAATCCTTCTACCTCGATGCACATTTTGCTCAAAGGACAGGTGCAGACCGTGGCCGAGACCTTCTGTGTGTAATCGCCCGAACCATTCCCTAAGGGCCACGCCCCCACCTACAGTATCCCTCTACCACCACCTGGCCCCTAGGATCCGGGTTCATACAACATACTTTGTCAAGCCAGAGCCATAGTAGCATGTGGTTGTACGTGAAGCTAATGAGCAAGGTTTGTCTACAATCTCTTTAAGCCTGGGTGACTTTCCGCAAGTGTGCACTAGCACCGGTCTTGCCCACGATACGACCACCCTCTCCATAACTCCACCATTCACCCAGGTAATTCATTAAACTTAGTTGTTTTTCCTTAACCTCTATCAAAACATTTTCCATAGCATAGCAGGTAACAACTAAATTTAATGGCGGCTAAAGGAGTCTAGGAGTGGTGTAGCTAAACTACTAGGATTTATTAGCAGGCATAAAGCATAAACCCTAGACATGTCTACTATAAAAACACTACAGTGCAAGAATCAAAACTGGGACTTTTGGTGTGTGTCACTTGCCTTTTTCAGTGGGAGGAGTTGCAATCTTCGCAGTCACAAAGGTTGCAGCTGTCACAGTCGCAATCTACAAGCATACATACATAGCACCATAAACACAAAGCACAACACAAATGCACAAACATAGACATGAGATGCATATGAGATTCACACAAGAGCACTCCATTTATTGTTCTCTGGTTGTCACTATATGCATGATGCCATGGCAAAATTTTAGTGTTGAATTAATTATTAAAAACATTTCCTATCATTAGAAAAGATCTACAACACTAAACAAATACTACAAGAGAAACGTATAGGTAACATTTTTATTTTCTAATGCTATTGTACAGGGGGTTCGAATCTCTGCTAAAAGCAAAATGAATTACTTAAATATATTTTGTAGAACTATTTATATGGCCAAAATACTCTATTTTGGTTTCTGCAAAAACTGTGTAAAAATATGATGCAAAAGTGCAATATTATGACACTAACGTATTCTACACATTTTTCTGAGTTCAGGGACATCTTGTTTGCTAAATTTCGATAAACGGAACTAAAGATATGATTTTTCAAAGATTGAAGTATGTCCTGTTCTAATATCCGAAATTTAGAATAGATGTGACAAGTGGCCGATTCTAATTGGTCAGTACCCCTTCATCTAAGTGATGTATTACCAGCCTTAGGATCTAGATCCTGTGGTTGCTAGGAAAACTGAACAAAGAAAAGGAAAACAGGGGCAGCTCACATACGGGACGCACACAGCAATGTCGTCTGATGTCGCCGGCCTTGACGTTCCGGTGCTCCTTGGCGATGGTGGGGCAGACGATGGAGCTCGGATTGACAAGGGAAACTCGTTTACGAAGTCGCGGACGTCGATCTGCAGTAGTTCGCCGGAAGTCGCTCGCCGGAGACTAGAGTCGATTATAGCGTCGTCGCTGTGGTGCACGAAAAATTGCGAATCAAAATCTGAGAGATGCGGAATGAAGAAAGAAAGAGTTTTGCGAAAACTAGAAGTCAAAAGATGGACTGTGCTCACCGCAATCGACGATTTACCGCGACGGTACTGCGGACATGCGAGGCAAAATTCGAGCAGCCTGGGGGCTCTCTAGGCGTGCCGTTTGGGGGGAAATGAAGAGGAGGGAATGGAGCTTAAGTAGGAAGAAACGGTGCGTCGAATGGTGCCTTAAAACGCCGGTAATCAATTGAAGAGTAAACACAGAAACTGAAAAACGCAGCAGTCGTTCGTGCGTGTGCGTCGCTTCGTGCCCGGGCTTGAAGACGATGATGTGGCGCTGGGACCCACATAACAGGAAAGGATTAAAAGAAAACGCGACCTGGTCGCTTGGACGTGGGCGTGGGCGTGCGTGTGCAGCGCCGGGCTGCACGCTCTGAGTTGCCTCTGGCTGGGTCGCTCATTTGAGCTTGCCTGGCCATTTGCCCACACGTTGTTCTTTTTTTTTTTTTTTTTTTTTTTACCAAATCTCTTTTCTCTTACCTAATTTTAGTATTTGGAAAAAAATTTGACAAATGGCATTTGATTTAAAAACCAATTTGTTTCAAAAGTAAGTCGAAACTAGTCAGAAAAATACAAATAAAATATCCGCAGATTCCTTATTCAATGAAGAATATTTTGGAACCACTTTTAAAACATTTTGAAAATTTTGAATCTGACACATAGTTCTATAAGGCTTTATTTGCATTACTTCGGGTTTTAGGTTTCTTTAACAAAATTTAAAATTCCATTCAAATTTTTCCTAGGGAATGCAACGATGCCATGATGCTTATGAATGAAATGCATGCATTTTATAATTTGAAAATTTGGGATGTTACAAACCTAACCCCCTTAAGATGAATCTCGTCCCCGAGATTCGGAATGGCTAGCAAATAGGTGTGGGTGGTTTTGTCGAAGATCATCTTCCCGTTCCCAAGTTGCTTCTTCCTCAGTGTGGTGATTCCACTGAACCTTACAGAACTTGATCGTCTTGGTACGAGTAACTCTTTCTGCCGTCTCCAGAATTTTGACCGGTTTCTCTTCATATGTAAGATCACTTTCCAACTGAACTTCCTCAAGTGGCACTGTATCTCTAAGCGGAGTTGCTGCCATATCTGGGTGACATTTCTTCAGTTGGCTCACATGGAACACATTATGAACGGCTGATAGGGCTTCTGGTAGTTCCAACTGATATGCTACTTCTCCTTTGCGAGCTAGGATCTTGAATGGTCCTACAAAGCGGGGTGCTAACTTTCCCTTGACTCCAAATCTCTTCACACCACGTAGTGGTGAGACTCTAAGGTATGCTCTATCACCTATCTCATAGGTCACTTCCCTACGCTTTGAATCAGCATAGCTCTTCTGTCTAGATTGAGCTATCTTCAATCTATCTCTGATCAGTCTGACCTTCTCTTCAGCATCCTTGATCAAATCTGGGCCAAATAGGCTTCTTTCCCCTACGCCACTCCAAAGTAGTGGGGTGGTGCACTTCCTTCCGTATAGTGCCTCAAATGGAGCCATCCCAATGCTAGCCTGGTGGCTATTGTTATATGAAAACTCTGCGTATGGCAAATTTTCATCCCAGCTAGATCCATAGTCCAATGCACAAGCTCTCAGCATATCTTCTAAGATCTGATTTACTCTTTCAGTCTGTCCATCAGTCTGTGGGTGAAACGCTGTGCTGAACTCTAACCTAGTTCCCAAAGATTCATGTAGTTGGCGCCAAAAGTGGGAAGTGAACTGAGTACCTCTATCTGACACAATACTCTTGGGAACGCCATGTAAACAAATAATTCTGCTCATGTAGATCTTGGCTAGCTTGGCACTTGTATAAGTGGTCTTCACAGGTATGAAGTGAGCCACTTTAGTCAAGCGGTCTACCACAACCCAAATAGAATCATACCCTGATCTGGTCTTTGGCAGTCCAGTGATAAAGTCCATGCCTATGTTGTCCCACTTCCACTCGGGTACTGGTAAAGGCTGCAATAGTCCTGCTGGTTTCTGATGTTCTGCCTTGACTCTGCTACAAACATCACACAGTGCAATATACTCGGCAATATCTTCCTTCAAGTTAGTCCACCAAAATCTTTCCTTTACGTCCATGTACATCTTAGTGTTACCGGGATGAATGGAGTATGGTGAATCATGTGCTTCTTGAAGAATCAACCTCCTAAGTTCAGGGTCCTGAGGCACACAAATTCTCTTCTCGAACCATATGGTTCCTTGCTCATCTTCATGAAATCCCTTTGCTTTGCCTTTGCTCATATTGATCTTGATTTCTTCTATTTCCTTGTCTAGCTTCTGAGCTTCTCTGATTTTATCCATTAGTGTTGGTTGAACTTCAAGGGATGCCAAATAGCCTTCTGGCACAATTTCCAATCTAAGATCCTTAAACTGTTCACACAAGTCTTCAGGCAATTCTCCTGCTGTGAGACCGTTCACATAGCTCTTACGGCTCAAGGCATCGGCTACAACATTAGCCTTTCCTGGATGATATTGCAAACTCATATCATAATCTTTTATGAGTTCTAACCATCTTCTTTGTCTCATGTTCAACTCCTTCTGAGTGAATATATACTTAAGACTCTTATGATCAGTGAACACATCACTATGTTTTCCCATTAAATAATGTCTCCACACCTTGAGGGCATGCACAACAGAGGCTAGCTCCAAGTCATGTGTGGGATAATTCCTTTCATGGTTCTTAAGTTGGCGCGAAGCATAACACACCACTTTACCGTCTTGCATTAGAACACTACCAAGTCCTTGACGAGATGCATCACAGTATACTTGGAAATCCTTATTGATATCCGGCAAACATAGAACTGGTGCACTTACTAGACGTTGCTTCAACTCCTGAAAACTAGCTTCACACTCCTCGGTCCAGGTAAATTTCTTCTCCTTCTTCAGTAGTTCAGTCATAGGTTTTGCAATCTTGGAGAAGTTTTCAATAAACCTCCGGTAGTATCCCGCGAGTCCTAAGAAACTCCGAATCTCTCCTGCATTCTTGGGTGACTCCCACTCGGTCACAGCTGCAACTTTGCTTGGGTCTACTGCGACTCCTTCTGCTGAAACTATGTGCCCAAGGAATCCAACTCTGTCTAACCAGAACTCACACTTGCTGAACTTGGCATATAGCTTATGCTCTCTAATCTTCTCCATGATTATACGCAAATGTTTCTCGTGCTCGGCATCATCTTTTGAATATATCAATATATCATCAATGAATACCACCACGAACTTATCCAAATATTCCATGAACACCTTGTTCATCATGGTCATGAAATATGCTGGAGCATTGGTTAGTCCAAAAGGCATATTTGTATACTCATACAGACCGTATCGGGTTGTGAATGCGGTCTTAGGTATATCCTCCTCCCGGATCTTCAATTGAAAATATCCCGATCGAAGATCTATCTTGGAGAAAACCTTTGCTCCCTTCAATTGGTCGAACAAATCATTGATGTTGGGCAATGGGTACTTGTTTTTAATCGTCATCTCATTTAGCGAACGGTAGTCCATCACTAATCTCTTGCTAGAGTCTTTCTTCTCGACAAACAGTACAGGTGCTCCCCAAGATGACGAACTAGGTCGAATAAATCCTTTCTCGATTTGCTCCTTAAGTTGCTTCTTTAGCTCCTTTAGTTCTTCAACATCCATCTTATATGGTCTCTTAGCTATGGGTCCAGTACCGGGCAATAGTTCAATGAGAAACTCAACATCTCTATCCGGTGGCATTCCCGACAACTCTTCCGGAAACACATCCGGGTATTCTTTCACTACTGCTACATCCTCTAGGCTAACCCCCTTAAGAGAGTTGACCTTACTACCTTTAAGCTCAAAGGTTGATTTGAAACGAATCCTCTTCATTTCTGGGGTTGTGAGTGTAATTGATCTCTTTGCACAATCTATTATGCCTCCATAAGTGGTCATCCAATCCATGCCTAGGATTACATCTAGACCTTGGGATGGTAGGACTACTAAGTTGACTGGGAACTTATGTTTTCCAATTTGTAGGGTCAAATTTCTACATCCATCAGTTGCTAACATCTCCCCCCCTGGAGAGCTTACCCTAAGAGGCCATCCCGTTGTTTTAGTGGGCAGATTATTCTTAACCACAAATGCTCTTGATATGAAAGAATGCGATGCACCGGTATCAAATAGAACAAGTGCTGAAAAGCAATTGAGCATGAACGTACCGATCACTGCGTCCGGCTCATCATAGATCTCCTCAACATTGACATGGTTGACATGCCCCTTCTGGAACGGGTTTGGCTTGCCTGCATCCACAATCTTCCTTGCTTCCTCAGCCTTCTTCTCAGGGCAGTTGTTGGCAAAGTGTCCAGTCTTCCTGCACTTGAAGCACTCTACCTGGCTGATGTCCTTCTTCACAAAGCGATGACCATTGTTGTTGTCGTGGCCATTTCCGTTGTTGTGGCCATTGCCATTTCCATGATGGCTGCCATTACTCTTCCCAGAGTTGTTGTGGTGGTGATTCTTGTGACCATTGTGGTGATGGTGCTTGCTTCCACCATCATTTCTACCATACTTGTGATGGCCAGAGTTTCCACTACCTTCTCCATATGACCTCATCTTGTGAGCTGGTCCTGATCCATACTTGTCATATCCGTGCTTCCTCTTCCGGTTCTCCATACTGTTGTGCTTGGACTCAACTGCCACTGCGCTGTCATACAACTCCTGGTAATTGGCGTACCTAGAAGCACAAAGCTGGATGGATATCTCATCATTGAGGCCTCTCATGAATTCCTCCTGCCTCTTCCTATCAGTGTTCACATCTTCAGGTGCATAACGAGCCAACTTGTTGAAGAGCTCAGCATAGTCAGACAAGGAGCGAGATCCCTGGCGCAAGTCGCGAAACTCGCGCCTCTTCAGAGCGATGACTCCAGAAGCAACATGAGCAGTGCGGAAGGCATTCTGAAACTGATCCCAAGTGATGGCTGCGATGTCAGGGTAGGTGATCTGGTAGTTGTCCCACCATTCAGCTGCGGGTCCTTCAAGCTGATGTGCGGCGAACCGCACCTTCTCTTCCCCATGTGCTTGAATAGTGTCCAATTTCTTGTTAATTGTACGCAGCCAGTCATCAGCTACGATTGGCTCAGGAGAACTTGAGAATGTGGGAGGGTTCAGCCTCAGGAACCTAGTCAGACGGTCTTGCTGTGGCGGAGGTGGAGGTGGCGGAGGTGGTGGATTGTTGTTGTTGTTCTGCATGTGGTTGTTCAGCTGGGTTATGGTCTGAGTCACTGCTTGCATCAGCTGGGCATGTGCCTCCATCATCTGTTGAACATAGGCTGGCACCTCGGGCTCTCGGCGGGGCGGCATGCTGTGGGGTTTGGGAGGTAAGAATTAGAATTAGACTAGAGCTAAAGAGAAATAAAATTTCCTACCCCCGAACAACACAAGCATATAAACAATCCTCAAATCACGCAAGCAAATGTTTTAAACACTAACAAACTAGTATGGTCATACCGCAATTTGGTATGATCAATGCATGGAGATATCGTTGGTCCGGAAAAAAAAGGAAAGTGGTGGTCTACTCTATTTCCAGCTTGGGTGCTTCTAGCTTCTCTTCCATCTACTTGAGGTCTTCAAAGATTGGACGTCTAAAAGATGAAGATTTGTTTTGAAGATGGAATAGGTGAGAATACAAGAAAACCAATTTGCAAACATTTCTTTTCAATAGAAAATGGATTAGATAGATAAGATGGAATTTCATCCTAAGGTCTTCCTATTTCTAATCAAAACCTAGGGTCACGAACCTATGGGCAACACAGTGCTCTGATACCATCTGTAGTGACCTCACTTTAAAAAGTGCAAGCCCCTGTGCATTAGTGCTAGTCCCTGGATCGAACTGCTAGCACACACAGTTTAAGATGAAATACCAAGTAGCAAAGGTCTTCATTACAATCTAAGATCCAGCGGAAATAAAATAGTTCGATACAACTTGCATAGCTCAAGGCTAGCATAAACATAAATCAGAGTTCAACATCAAGCGGAAAGCAAATAGCATGGTGACGAGGGATCACCTCGCCAATGCCTACGTATTGTAGACTTGGGTTTCGGGAGAGCGACGATGGAGATTCCGGGGACGAGATTAGGCACACGACGTACCCAGCTTCGGGTCCCCTCGGTGGAGGATCCCTACGTGCTGCTAGCAATCCACTATATGAACACAAGTATATTTACAGGGTGTCGCCGTAGGCGGAGCTATGTTGTCTATCTCCTCTCTATCTGTTGGCCTCCTCTCTTTCGGGTACCCTGGCTAGCTTTATATATGCAACCAGCCTAGGGTTTTACAAGAGTCCTAGTCGACTACTTCTTCGGGTTGCCTTGTTGGGCCTTCTTCATATTTGGTCTTCTCCATATTGGGCCGAGCCAGGTATACTAATAATGGTTACCCGAAGGGTATGCCCATGTCAGTAGCCCTCGAGTTTATAGGGAAGTCGAAGACTTGCGTATAAACTCCAAGCATAACCATCTCCGAAGTCGAAGAAATACAAGGCGAGGTCCATATCGTAGATCATGTGTAGCGTAGATGATGTCGACGATTCTCAAAATTATTTTTCTATCGGGTGCGCGGCAGCGCTCCCGATGGGAGTAGCCCCCGAGTCTATGTGCAAGTGCTTGCACTTAGGCATAGACTCAAGTTGTACTACTCGATGATGAACTTAATTATATTTCTGGAAGACTTGATGAAATCCATGTGCTCCCGATGGGAGTAGGCTCCACTCGAATCGTAGAATCGAGTTGAGTCTACAAACCTTGATTGTCACAGATGTTGTCGAAGTTATTTTTCTATCGGGTGCGCGACCAGCGCTCCCGATGGGAGTAGCCCCCGAGGCTACAGCCAAGTGTTTGCACTTGGGTGTAGGCTCAACTTGCATTTAATCGACACCATAATTTTTCCTCTTTCTTGTATATTATCGGGAGGGTGAACAATGCTCTCGATAAGAGTAGCCCCCGAGCCTATGGGCAGGTGCTTGCACCTAGGCATAGGCTCAAGTTGTACTACTCGATAAAGAACTTGGCGTAGCCCCTCTTTTTATCGAATCCAGGCCGTTGCTATTTTTATTTGACATCCATATCTATATTGTACAGGGATAATGGTAATTGGGGCTAGTTCATCTGACGGATCAGGTACTAGTTAACTGCTCTAGTGGCAATCCGCAAAAACCTACTTCAAGATCACGTCCCTGGACATGATCTCGGGATACTGGTGCAAACTCGACAGGTGCCGCTTAAGGTCTTACCATTCTGTCGAGTCCCAGTCATGTTTATCGGGTACCTAACGCGTCCGTTAGGATTTTTCTTCGTATCTGTTGATACGGATAAAAGTAGCAGAGCGCAGTCTTTGGCGATGCCACGCCCAGCAGAACGGATCTGGGGTCTTACCTTCGCAAATTCGCGGCATTCAGAAATTGATCGCAACTTTGGCGTTCTGAGAATATATTGTCGAGTGCCTTGTTCAGCTGATGCAATGACCCATTTTGCGGGTTCTTCTATATTTTTCTCTCGGGCTTTATGAGACAGCCGAATATATTGGTTCTTCTATATTGTCGTCAGGCACATCGCCGATACTCTTGCTCAGAACAAATGACGAGTCAATGGACCCGAAGATTTGTCCGTCCTCTTTTTTTTTCTCTCTTTTTTTTTTTTTGGTTTCTCCTTGATGAAAATTTCGTCGAGTTCTTCTCTCAGGAAAATTTCTTCGGGTCCTCCTTGAGGACAATTCTTCGGGTCCTCCCTGAGGACAATTCTTCGGGTCCTCCTTCAGGAAAAATTTCTTCGGGTCCTATGTGAGGACAATTTTTCGGGTTCTCTTTGAAGATAATTCTTCGGGACCTCCTTGAAGATATTTTTTCGGCACCCCCTTGAAGATAATTCTTCGGGACCTCCTTGAATAAGATTTCGTCGGGTTCTCTTTTGAAGATAATTCTTCGGGTCCTTCTTAAGGATAATTCTTCGGGTCCTGTTCTTTCTTGAAGACAATTTCGTCGAGTTCTCCATGTAGATAATTTCTTCGGGTTCTCTCTTATATACTTTGAATTTTGCTTTCTCCTGCACAAATAAATAAACTTTTTCTATCTTTCCCTTGACTCTCTTTTTTGCATGCGGTGTCAGATGCTTAGATTCGATTATATGTAAACTGAATATATGCCACGCAGCCCCCGAGTGCGGCGAAATTAAATGATAATCAACTTTATATGAAATAAAGGAACACTTAGCTTATTGGGCACGACGGAGTCGATGCGCGATGAGATCTTCGAGTGCAGCGAAAAAGTTGAGCCGAAATAGAAACCACCAAATAGCGAAAATAGATACCACCAAATTGTTGATGAAGAGATAGCTGAGCCCCCGAGCACTACTGGGGTGATGTCATGATTGTTGCTTAGACGCGGTGTCACAGTTGTTACTCACGGCGAAGTCGTTGTCGAGCCCCCGAGTATTATCCGTATCGCCGAAAGAAGGCCATTAAGGATGAAATACTGAAGATGAAGTCCGAGATGAAGTACTTGAGATGTATCCATACACCATCAAATATGAATCATATATTAAAGATGAATCCGCCGATATCATAGAGGATGAATCCATTGACTCGAAGAATCCATTAATAACCATAGAAGATGAATTCGTTGATATCATAGAGGATGAATCCAGTGAGCCGAAGAATCCATTAATAACCATAGAAGATGAATCCATTGATATCATAGAGGATGAATCCAGTGAGCCGAACAAAATAATTCCAGTAATAACCATAGAAAATGAATCCATTGACCAGGAAACGCATCGGGTAATATTGTATAAGAGTGAACCAATAATAACCCGAAGAGAACCGATCCAGTAATCCGAAGAAATTAAATCCACTGAGCCGAAGAAGATAAAGCCACTAAGTCGAAGAAAATAATTCCACTGAGCCGAAGAAAATAATTTCACTGAGCCGAAGAAGATAATTCCATTGAACCGGAGAAGATATTTCCACTAAGCCGAAGAAAAGAAATTCACCAAGTAACCGAATATATTTGTGATAACGAAGTAATGACGCAATCCCGGATGTCGGGTGTATTTTATTGTAAAGATGTAATAACGCAGCCCCCGAGTATTTGGGTGTGACGAAAGTAAATGATAGTGAACTTTTGAAAGAGGAACACTTAGCTTTATTATCAGGTGCGGCGGAGCCTGACATGTAATGATGTCATGCGGTGGACATAGTCGATTGTAGTCGCGCGGCGCCTGGTCGGAAGTAATTGATGAAGATGACGCTGTCGATGTAGAGGATCCACGACAGGTGAACCCCCAAGTGGCGAGTGCGCGACGGCGGGTGCGGTCGTCCGAGCGGAGTAGTCGAAGGTTTGTTTCAATCTGCAGTTATATTGCGGCGCAAAAAATTGCACGCAAATAATAGTACAAAAAATATTTGGCTAAATAAATTTGCAAGCACTGATTAATTGGAAATATAGCACCTGTTATTTTTGCATCGAATATTCGTCGCTGATAAACTTGTTTGGCTTGATCCTGCTGGTTCATCTGTCGGATGACAAGTTCGCCATAACGGGTGTGCGCAATAATATCGGCTTCGCTGAGTTTCCGGACGTGTAGACTTGGACATGCGAGAGACAAGAGACGAAAGACAGCGGATGTCAAATCATCCACCGATCCGTGAGCTAGTTGTTGGCTAGACTAGAAAGCTCATCCATGCACTGCTTATTTATTTTATCTCCATTGTTGAATTGATCAGCCAAGACAAGGCGACGTGGTAGTCTTCAATAATTGATTAATGCCGGTCACTTCTGGCCAGGACCCAGACATCGGGACTTGATGTGCGTCTCTGTATTGGAATTGAACTTGTACAAACTGGGATCAAAACCTGTCGCGTTCGGGCCGGCCTCATAGATGGATACGCGCGTGGCGCAAGCAGTCAATCGAAACACGGCATCATCCCGTGCTCGGCGAAATCAGTGTGGAGCCTGTGGAGCTCCAGTCGAAATCTTTATTTCTGCTCTTTGAATAATAACTGTTGTGATCCCGACGATACGCATCTTCTCTCTTTTTTTATCGCGTTGTATGGCACCCCTGCTTTCGGTAACCCAGCAAGATCGCAATTCGACGGTGCAGAATCGAGCGACCGCTCCGGTCGGGAATTTCTTCTGGTTGCATCAGATGCGTTCCTATTGTTGTTGATGACGAAGGATCCCGCCCGGATGACAAAATCCAGTCGTCGCGATTCCCACAGACGGCGCCAATTGACGAGGGATCACCTCGCCAATGCCTACGTATTGTAGACTTGGGTTTCGGGAGAGCGACGATGGAGATTCCGGGGACGAGATTAGGCACACGACGTACCCAGCTTCGGGTCCCCTCGGTGGAGGATCCCTACGTGCTGCTAGCAATCCACTATATGAACACAAGTATATTTACAGGGTGTCGCCGTAGGCGGAGCTATGTTGTCTATCTCCTCTCTATCTGTTGGCCTCCTCTCTTTCGGGTACCCTGGCTAGCTTTATATATGCAACCAGCCTAGGGTTTTACAAGAGTCCTAGTCGACTACTTCTTCGGGTTGCCTTGTTGGGCCTTCTTCATATTTGGTCTTCTCCATATTGGGCCGAGCCAGGTATACTAATAATGGTTACCCGAAGGGTATGCCCATGTCACATGGAGTCCTCTTCCTTCACGGATGCCACAGGCAGACATGTTGGGCAAAGACTCGTGATCCTAACAGCTTCTTCATCAGCTAGGGATACCTGCAACATCAAACGTTGCAGCCCGAAGGAATCAATACATTTGGAATTGTATTGGCAAGGACACTTTTGTGGACTCAAAAGGCATCCTACACCTACGTGCACATTTGGCAGGTAGAGCTCAAGTTCATTTTGCATAAAGCCAATTTTTCCCTATCTTTTATCAAAACATTTTCTTTCAATCTAATTAGCAGTAGCATTGGTAAAACCCCAATGTACCAAATTAACAGTAGCATTGGTAAAGCCCCAATGTACCTTCCTACCCTTGTTCACCCATTCAAATTTTATTTAAGAAATTGGGATGAGGAGATCTTCGAACAAAGACTTGTCAGTTCGCTCAAGTTGTCCATAACCGGGGACACGGCTAAGTACTTAGATTTACACTCTCGAGAGGTTGTACACCTTTACCCACATGGCCAGGTCAATCCTTCTACCTCGATGCACATTTTGCTCAAAGGACAGGTGCAGACCGTGGCCGAGACCTTCTGTGTGTAATCGCCCGAACCATTCCCTAAGGGCCACGCCCCCACCTACAGTATCCCTCTACCACCACCTGGCCCCTAGGATCCGGGTTCATACAACATACTTTGTCAAGCCAGAGCCATAGTAGCATGTGGTTGTACGTGAAGCTAATGAGCAAGGTTTGTCTACAATCTCTTTAAGCCTGGGTGACTTTCCGCAAGTGTGCACTAGCACCAGGGTCTTGCCCCCTGATACAGCCACCCTCTCCATAACTCCACCATTCACCCAGGTAATTCATTAAACTTAGTTGTTTTTCCTTAACCTCTATCAAAACATTTTCCATAGCATAGCAGGTAACAACTAAATTTAATGGCGGCTAAAGGAGTCTAGGAGTGGTGTAGCTAAACTACTAGGATTTATTAGCAGGCATAAAGCATAAACCCTAGACATGTCTACTATAAAAACACTACAGTGCAAGAATCAAAACTGGGACTTTTGGTGTGTGTCACTTGCCTTTTTCAGTGGGAGGAGTTGCAATCTTCGCAGTCACAAAGGTTGCAGCTGTCACAGTCGCAATCTACAAGCATACATACATAGCACCATAAACACAAAGCACAACACAAATGCACAAACATAGACATGAGATGCATATGAGATTCACACAAGAGCACTCCATTTATTGTTCTCTGGTTGTCACTATATGCATGATGCCATGGCAAAATTTTAGTGTTGAATTAATTATTAAAAACATTTCCTATCATTAGAAAAGATCTACAACACTAAACAAATACTACAAGAGAAACGTATAGGTAACATTTTTATTTTCTAATGCTATTGTACAGGGGGTTCGAATCTCTGCTAAAAGCAAAATGAATTACTTAAATATATTTTGTAGAACTATTTATATGGCCAAAATACTCTATTTTGGTTTCTGCAAAAACTGTGTAAAAATATGATGCAAAAGTGCAATATTATGACACTAACGTATTCTACACATTTTTCTGAGTTCAGGGACATCTTGTTTGCTAAATTTCGATAAACGGAACTAAAGATATGATTTTTCAAAGATTGAAGTATGTCCTGTTCTAATATCCGAAATTTAGAATAGATGTGACAAGTGGCGATTCTAATTGGTCAGTACCCCTTCATCTAAGTGATGTATTACCAGCCTTAGGATCTAGATCCTGTGGTTGCTAGGAAAACTGAACAAAGAAAAGGAAAACAGGGGCAGCTCACATACGGGACGCACACAGCAATGTCGTCTGATGTCGCCGGCCTTGACGTTCCGGTGCTCCTTGGCGATGGTGGGGCAGACGATGGAGCTCGGATTGACAAGGGAAACTCGTTTACGAAGTCGCGGACGTCGATCTGCAGTAGTTCGCCGGAAGTCGCTCGCCGGAGACTAGAGTCGATTATAGCGTCGTCGCTGTGGTGCACGAAAAATTGCGAATCAAAATCTGAGAGATGCGGAATGAAGAAAGAAAGAGTTTTGCGAAAACTAGAAGTCAAAAGATGGACTGTGCTCACCGCAATCGACGATTTACCGCGACGGTACTGCGGACATGCGAGGCAAAATTCGAGCAGCCTGGGGGCTCTCTAGGCGTGCCGTTTGGGGGGAAATGAAGAGGAGGGAATGGAGCTTAAGTAGGAAGAAACGGTGCGTCGAATGGTGCCTTAAAACGCCGGTAATCAATTGAAGAGTAAACACAGAAACTGAAAAACGCAGCAGTCGTTCGTGCGTGTGCGTCGCTTCGTGCCCGGGCTTGAAGACGATGATGTGGCGCTGGGACCCACATAACAGGAAAGGATTAAAAGAAAACGCGACCTGGTCGCTTGGACGTGGGCGTGGGCGTGCGTGTGCAGCGCCGGGCTGCACGCTACGAGTTGCCTCTGTCTGTGTCGCTCATTTGAGCTTGCCTGGCCATTTGCCCACACGTTTTTCTTTTTTTTTTTTTTTTTTTTTTTACCAAATCTCTTTTCTCTTACCTAATTTTAGTATTTGGAAAAAAATTTGACAAATGGCATTTGATTTAAAAACCAATTTGTTTCAAAAGTAAGTCGAAACTAGTCAGAAAAATACAAATAAAATATCCATGATTCCTTATTCAATGAAGAATATTTTGGAACCACTTTTAAAACATTTTGAAAATTTTGAATCTGACACATAGTTCTATAAGGCTTTATTTGCATTACTTCGGGTTTTAGGTTTCTTTAACAAAATTTAAAATTCCATTAAAATTTTTCCTAGGGAATGCAACGATGCCATGATGCTTATGAATGAAATGCATGCATTTTATAATTTGAAAATTTGGGATGTTACAAAATACTTCAAGGGGACAGGAACCTGCCGGAAGAGTCAAACACCACAACTACCATGGAGAAAACCTAGATTAAGTAGAAGAAGGGAACTAGCTTCCTAAACCTAGCTCCTATTTAGGTAGAATCTAGTCATAGCCTCTTTAGCTAGTCAAATACTCTATAAATAGAGTCTGTGATAAGATTAGATCACGAGTCGTTCTTCTGGAGTTTATTTGCAGTTTTACCTCATTGTAAAGTAGGAGGCTGTGTGGATCTTTTGTAAAGAGTTTGTGTTGTAATTCTATAGACATGCCTTGGACCCGCATATGTTTCTGTTGTACCACTCTGAGCGATATAATACGAGTGGAACGGTGTTTCATTGGTGTTATATCAGACTTGCATACTACACCATGCAGTGGTATGCCGGGTCACCACAGTTGGTATTAGAGCAAATGCTTTGACCCTAGGATTAAAACCCTTTAAAGGAGACCTATAGGATTGGTAGTGTCTATAGGAAGTGTCCTAGGTAAACCAAATACTTTTTATGACTTGAGATGGATATTCACTTGAGAATAATCCTGACACACTTAAGTCAATATTTCTTCCCTAAGTTAGTTAGCTAAACATAGAGCACACCATTAAGTCCCTAAAACAATATATGAGTAGATCACAGTTGGTATACAATACATGGTAGTCCAAAGAGAGGATACAACCATAAGGAAGATATCCTATTGGAAGAAGTGTACCAACACAGGTTATGGTTAAGTAAGAGTTATCCAGAACTGTAATAGGAGTTATATCAAGTGATGAAGTTAATTAAGATATCCTAATAGAAGATGTAGACCCAAATAAGTAATGAGTAAGTAAAATTATCTAGACATGTGAAACCACTGATAGTAAGTGATAAAAACAACTGATATGAGGTAGTATAGACCATGATGAGTCAATCATGGGAGATAAGGAAGAGTGATAGGAATAATATATGTCTACCTACATGGTAGAGTTGCTAATCATATATGATTCACTTGAGAGTCATTATGTGATGAAGTAGACCATCTAAAGTATTTAGGAGGAGTACAATAAGAAGCTAAGTGCTAAACAAATAGTGCAAGAATTGTGTTCCAAAACAATAAGAAGTGTGCCAAGCACATCATGACCATAGTTTTACAATAGAAACACTTGGAAGTATAGGAGTTATAGTCCAATAGTTATGTGTTTAGAATAACTATGCTAGAATCTAGATATACCATTTGAAGTAGTCCTCAACATAATGAAAGCTAAGTTAGTAATTCCAAAGAAAATTAGGTTAACCTTAACTATCCTAGACCACCTTGTTTCAAGTTTATCTTATTGCAATTGTGCAATTAAGGTAAAGGTTGAGACAAATAGTAGACTTCCATATATTCGTGCTAAGTATCACGATACAAACCTATCTTATGTGGTGTTATATACTACACATCTCAGCCTGATGTTTAGAGATGTCTTACTCAACTATCATTATTCAGGCTTATGATGGTGTGTATTATAAGCACAAAGCTGAATCTTCTTGGATTTTTATTGGATTTTCATTGATTGACTAGATCTGTGCATGAAGTTTGACCTTGGTGTGCAAATGCATGTTGCATCATTGAGTTCTTTCTTGATGTTACAGGTCTATGATGACCCACAAGTATAGGGGATCGCAACAGTCTTCGAGGGAAGTAAAACCCAATTTATTGATTCGACACAAGGGGAGACAAAGAACACTTGGAAGCCTTAACAGCGGAGTTGTCAATTCAGCTGCACCTGGAAACAGACTTGCTCGCAAGAGTTTTATCGATAATGTAACAGTTTTATAACGATAGCGATGGTGAAATTACGACGATGAGTAACGAGACAGTAGTGATTATAGTAAACAGCAGGATTAAAATACTGTAGGCACGGGGACGGATGACGGGCGTTGCATGGATGAGAGAAACTCATGTAACAATCATAGCAGGGCATTTGCAGATAATAATAAAACGGTGTCCAAGTACAAAGCAATCAATAGGCATGTGTTCCATATATAGTCGTGCGTGCTCGCAATGAGAAACTTGCACAACATCTTTTGTCCTACCAGCCGGTGGCAGCCGGGCCTCGAGGAAACTCTTTTGGATATTAAGGTACTCCTTTTAATAGAGTACCGGAGCAAAGCATTAACACTCTGTGAACACATGTGATCCTCACATCACTACCATTCCCTCCGGTTGTCCCGATTTCTGTCACTTCGGGGCCATCGGTTCCGGACAGCGACATGTGTATACAACTTATAGGTAAGACCATAAACAATGATTATCTTGATGAAACAATAACATGTTCAGATCTGAGATCATGGCACTCGGGCCCTAGTGACAAGCATTAAGCATAACAAGTTGCAACAATATCATCAAAGTACCGATTACGGACACTAGGCACTATGCCCTAACAATCTTATGCTATTACATGACCAATCTCATCCAATCCCTACCATCCCCTTCGGCCTACAGCGGGGGAATTACTCACACATGGATGGGGGAAACATTGCTGGTTGATGTAGAGGCGTTGGCGGTGATGGCGGCGATGATCTCCTCCAATTCCCCGTCCCGGCGGAGTGCCAGAACGGAGACTTCTGGCTCCCGCGACGGAGTTTCGCGATGTGGCGGCGTTCTGGAGGGTTTCTGGCGACTTCGACTTCTCTTCGTGCGTTTTTAGGTCGAGGCCGATAAATAGTCCGAAGGAGGGCGTCGGAGGCCGGCCGAGGGGGCCACACCACAGGGCCGCGCGGGCCCCCCCTGGGCCGCGCCGCCCTATGGTGTGGGGCCCTCGGGCCTCCACCTCAATTGTCCTTCTGGCTCCGTTAGTTTCCTGAGAAAATAGGGCCTTCTGCATAAATTCCGAGGATTTTCCCGAAAGTTGGATTTCTGCACAAAAACGAGACACCAGAGCAGTTCTGCTGAAAACAGCGTTAGTCCGTGTTAGTTGCATCCAAAATACACAAATTAGAGGCAAAACAATAGCAAAAGTGTTCGGGAAAGTAGATACGTTTTGGACGTATCAACTCCCCCCAAGCTTAGCTTATTGCTTGTCCTCAAGCAATTCAGTTAACAACTGAGCGATAAAAGAACTTTCACGAACACATTTGCTCATATGATGTATATATTCTCATGCCATGGCTAATACTCAAACAGTTCATAATGAGATGCATGCAAATAAGATCATCTAACAGCTACATCAATCATGGAGAGGTACCAACAATTAATAATAAGCATCATGAATCATGTATATAAGCAGAATTGCGATGTTCATAAGAGAGCATGATAAAGTGGTATCTCGCTTGCCTGTATTTGATTGGCAAAACATAAATGCCCGGGCACCTCTGGAGTTCATAGAAAGACTAGAAGTAGTGATTGTCAAAAGATAAATGCATCAAAGTTATACCACAATCAATCATATTTTGAGACAAGCATATTATACTAAGAATGACAGTTGTGCTCTCAAGATAGTGCTCAAAGAAATAATGGAGACACAACATAAAAGTAAAAGATTGACCCTTCGCAGAGGGAAGCAGGGATTAACATGCGCTAGAGCTTTTCATTTTTATAAAGACAGGAGTAAAATTATTTTGAGAGGTGTTTGTTGTTGTCAACGAATGGTAATGGGTACACTAACTACCTCGCCATCCGGACTTTCAAGAGCGGCTCCCATGAATTATTGCATATTTATTTGGCACTCCTTCCAACTTTTCTTTCACAAACCATGGCTAACCGAATCCTCGGGTGCCTGCCAACAATCTCATACCATGAAGGAGTGCCTTTTTATTTTAGTTTTATTATGATGATGACACTCCCCCCAACCTTTGCTTACACAAGCCATGGCTAACCAAATCCTTCGGGTGCCGTCCAACAATCACAAACCATGGAGGAGTGTCTATTTAAGTTAATTAATTCGGGACTGGGAATCCCATTGCCAGCTCTTTTTGCAAAATTATTGGATAAGCGGATGTGCCACTAGTCCATATGAGAGTCCGTCAAAAGTAAATGGCAAGGTTGAAAGCTAAACACCACATACTTCCTCATGAGCTATGAAACATAAACACAAATTGAGAAGCATTTTGAAAGTTTTAAAGGTAGCGCATGAGAATTTACTTGGAATGGTTTGAAATGCCATGCATAGGTATTTATGGTGGACACTTTGGAATACTTGGTTTTCATGTGTTTGGAAGCACGAGCAGCGTTCCCGCTCAGTACGAGTGAAGGCTAGCAATAGACTAGGGAGCGACAAATCAAGAGAGCAGTAACTGTCATAATCATGCTTGCGGCAAAATAAATTAACGGAGGCATAAAAGTGATACAAGAACTCTGAAGCAATATAAATCATCGAGGCTTAATTGACTTTTTGTTCAGTCATATGCATACGTGAGCATGTGCCAAGTTGATATAAATGAATTATTCAGAGGAGGATACCACAATGCCATACTTACTTATGAATAAAACAATGCAAACAAACATACATGACATGCTACTCATATTAATAAATTGGAGCTAAACATGAGAGATCATGAACTACTAGACTTTCTCAAATAACATATACCTCACATGAACCAACTAAGCATGCTCATATGGATGAGTATATGTACAAAAATGAAAACAAATAGAGTTCATACCAGCCTCTCACCACAATCAGATTGTCGTAGATCGTCATTATTGCCTTTTCACTTGTGTAGCTTGGATAATATGAAATGAAAACCACGCTCCAGCCACCGAAGACCATTGAACTCATAAAGAACTTTACAAACCAAAGAAGAACAGCAAATATTTTTGGTGTTTTCGAATTTGAGAACAAGAACAAAAGGAAACAAACAAACAAAGCAAAATCTTTTTGGGTTTTCTTATAGCAGACTAGCAATAGCAAATAAAGTGAAACAAATGCAAGAAACCAAAGCAAACAAATGGTGAAGAGAAACAACAGAAATATTTTTTTGGTCTTTTTGTGTTTTGGGAAGGAAACAAAGCGAAATCAAGAAATAGCAAACTAAAAGAAACACAGAAAAGCGAGATGGCAGAAATCTGCCAAAACCTGACAGCAGTACAGAAATCGATTTTTACAAAAATCTTACGTTGCTCAGATCGAAAAGTGTTCAACTAATGAAAGTTAGATAACAACCTGGGGAACCTGCACAAAAATTTGCAGCTCAAAACGACGCACTGGCTATTTTTGACAATTTTTACGGTAACGTTCCAGAATCTGTTTTCAGGCAGCATTTCCCCAAATATCATCTTCCTCTCATTAGAAAACCACTCAAACGAACAAAGCAAGTATGTGCAAGTATCCAGCAACTATAATATGCAAAGAATGAGTGATGCCGGTATACCTCCCCCCAAGCTTAGGCTTTTGGCCTAAGTGGAGTTCAATCCCATCGATCCCATGAGGTAGTGTCTTCGTAATATGAAGATGGGTCGTATTCCAGGTATGTGCTAGAAGAAGCACCCGGATATGTGATGGTGTGGTCGTAGGAGGTCCCGACGTCCTCAGAGTCATGTTGCTGGTGGAAGTCTCTTATCTTCAAATGTTCATCCACCTCCTCCTTAGTGCACGACCATGACTGCCTGTCAATACTCAACAAACCAGGTTGGGGAAGAGGGATTTCCTTCTCCTCCCCGTCAGAAAACAACATTCTATACACCATACTATCTAAAGTAGAGTCAGTAGTAACAAAATGATGACTCTTCATAGCAGTAATATCGAGTCTCCTAGGGGCCAATGGCACATCATTAGGATCAATAGGAAGATTAAGAAAAGTTAAAACACGCAGCGCAATAGTTCCTCCAAAAATAGGCCCCCTGGTAGTCAGGCGGCGAGCAATAAGAGCACCAAGGTGATAGGAGGTTTGACCAGTAAGTGCAATATTCAGGAAAGCAAGATGGTAGCTAGAGATATTACTAGTGTTCTCCCTACCAAGAATGCTAGTAGCAATGTAGTATGCAAAATATTTAATGGCAGGGAGTTGAATGATCCTTATCTTGCCCCGCTGAATGGTGCGACAATCATCGTCGGTAATCCCGCGGTAGAGCTCCAGCAAGTCCCGGGGGTTGTCATCAATCCTACTTGCTGTACCTACAGGGGCAATATCCAAGGCACGACAAAAATCCTTCAATGGCATAGTAACAAGATTACCATAGATCCTGAATGCAACCGTTGGCTCATAATGTTTGTTGTTGAACTGGAAACTCTCGACGAAGATTTTGGTGAGCAAGTAGTATTGCTCCCTTTCATCGCCCATATAGGTGGTTAACCCTGCCCTGTTGACAAGGGTTAAGAAATCCTCCAGTATCCCTGCATTCCTTAGAAAATCATAACATGGAAAAGTAGAAGCATTAGGAGGACCGTTGTCCTCTTCAGGCGCGAAGCTAGGCGCGAGAATGTCTTCATTGTATGATTGCCTAATCCGGGTGGCGGCCCTAGAAGGCCTCCCGGTGCTGGTTGTCCCCTTCTTGAACAACTCTCCAAAGCTAAACTTCTTCATAGCTTCTCTGAAATTTTCAACAAATGACATAAAAATTTGGTTTGGCGACATATAATTGAGGGAAACTACCATAGGAACTTGCTAGAGTACTAATCATGCATCAAAACTAGTTTCTACCACTTAGAACAAGCATGCAAGCTCACTAAACATGTTACCTACAGCAGCAAAATATTCAAGATATACTCAACCAAACGAAATTCTACTTGGATGGGTGGAGGAGTCACATACTGAAGAGCAAATGTGCCAAATTTCAGACAGAAATCTGGGCTGAGCAAAGAGATCGAAAAATCTGGAGCTCTGGAGCAAAAACGCGAGTGAGAGGAACTTGATACGAGTTTTTTCGGGAGAGAGAAGAGTCTGGGAGGAAGAGATGGCAAAGTGGGGCAGAGGGGGACCCACACCACATGGTGGCGCGGCCACCTCCTTGGCCGCGCCGGCCTGTGGTTTGGCGCCCTCTGGTGCCCCACAGGTCATCCTCTGGTGCTCCCAGGTGCCTCGTCGAAAAATAGGACCAACGGTATAATTTTTGTGAATTTTTGAAAACTTTGAAAAACGCACATTTCTGGGTATTTAGTTTATTATTACTGGCCAGGAAAAATTTTGAAATCTTCAAATAACTAAAGAACTTTGCAAATTAAAAGTGCTACAGCAACTAGAGCAAGTGGAGGAAGAAAAATATGTTGTTTACCTCCTCTATGCATATAAAAAGTATCCGTTAACAAGGTTGATCAAGTCTTGTCACCAAATAACTTTTTCATAGCATGAGAAGAAATAAACCTCAAATCAATCATGTTACCTTGAATTGTATTGATATGGATCCAATCACGAGAGTTTGATATTCTTCCTTAGGCTCATATATAGGACAATCAATAGTTCCCACTTTGATAGTTCTCACATTCGAAATAGTATTAACTCCACACGCTTTCTCAATCCTCTTGGGAAAATAAATGGTATGCTCTCTATCATCAACATTGAAAGTAACCTTTCCTTTGTTGCAATCAATAACAGCCCCTGCGGTGTTAAGAAAAGGTCTCCCAAGAATAATAGACATATTATCATCTTCAGGCATTTCCAACACAACAAAATCAGTTAATATCAAACAGTTAGTAGTAACTTGAACAGGAACATTCTCACATATACCAACAGGAATAGCAGTAGATTTATTAGCCATTTGCAAAGATATATCAGTAGGTATCAACTTATCTAAATAAAGTCTCTTATAAAGAGAAAAAGGCATAACACTAACACCGGCCCCCAAGTCACATTGAGCAGTTTTAACATAATTATTCTTAATAGAACAAGGAATAGTAGGTATACCTGGGTCGCCCAACTTCTTTGGAATTTTGCCATTGAAAGAGTAATTAGCAAGCATAGTGGAAATTTCCTCATTGGGGATTTTCCTTTTGTTAGTAACAATATCTTTCATATACTTTGAATAAGGAGGCAATTTAATAGCATCAGTCAAAGGGATTTGCAAGAATAAAGGTTTCATCCAATCGCAAAATTTATTATAGTGTTCTTCTTCCTTTGATTTTAGTTTCTTAGCAGGAAAAGGCATTTGCTTTTGCACCCAAGGTTCTCTTTCATTACCATGTTTCTCAGCAATAAAATCTTCTTTAGTATACTTTTTATTTTTAGCATGCTTTTCAGGTTCTTCTTCAACCTCTTCTTTATCAGGAATATCATTCTTATCATTATCATTATCATTATCATGTTCATTATCACTTTCAGTTTCAGCATCAGAAATAGAAATACTATTAGGATCATTAACAGGTTCAGAGGATTCTACAACATTTTTATGTTTCTTCTTCTTTTTCTTCCTAGAATGAGCACTAGGTTCAATGCGTTGAGAATCTTGTTCAATTCTTTTGGGATGCCCTTCAGGATATAGAGGATCCTGGGTAGAGACACCACCTCTAGTTGTTACTTCATAAGCATGTTTCTCTTTAGAATTATTCCCTAACAAGTCATTTTGCACTTTAGTGAGTTGATCAATTTGAGTTTGAATCATTTGAAAATGTTTAACAAGCATCTTAACATCATTGGAGGTTCTCTCCACAATATCATGCAATTCACTAATAGCTCGAGAATTTTCCATTAAATGATTCTCTACTCTCATATTAAAATTTTCTTGCTTAACAATATAATTATCAAACTCATCTAAGCATTGTGCAGGAGGTTTCGAATACGGAATATCTTCCCTAGTAAAGCGTTGAAGGGAGTTTACCTCAATCATGGATGAAGGGGGAATTATCTCACATATATCTTCTATAGGAGGTAGATTCTTCACATCTTCAGATTTAATACCTTTCTCCTTGAGAGACTTCTTGGCTTCCCTCATATCTTCATCATTCAATTTAATCATACCCCTCTTCTTCAATATTGGCGTTGGAGTTGGTTCAGGCGTAGTCCAATCATCATGATTCTGGCTTATTTTAGCCAATAATTCTTCAGCGTCGTCTGGAGTTCTTTTCCTGAAAACACAACCGGCACAACTATCCAGGTATGCCCTAGACTCAATGGTTAGTCCGCTATAAAATATATCAAGTAAATCATGCTTTTCCAAATCATGCTCAGGCCGAGCTCTAATAAGAGAGCAAAATCTCGACCAAGCCTCAGGCAATTTCTCTTCATCTTCCTGATTAAAATTATAAATTCTCTGCTAAGCAATATGTTGAGCACTAGCAGGAAAGTATTTGCGGAAGAAAACATCAAGCAATTCTTTCGGACTTTTAATAGAATTAGGTGGCAAATTATTATACCAAGTTTTAGCGTCATCCTTTAATGAGAATGGAAATATTTTAGCAACAAAATAAGTACGCATCTTGACATCATCAGAAAACAAGCTACTAAGAGTAGATAGCTCAGTCATGTGTTCAACAACACTTTCTTTTTCAGTACCACAAAAGGGTGTTTTCTCAACAATAGTTATATGAGATAAATCAAGAGAAAAATCATAATCTTTGTCCCTAATGTTTATAGGAGATGTGGCAAACTTAGGATCAGGAGACAGTTTATATCTAACAGCATGTTCTGCAAGCAACTTTTTAATTTTTCTTGCATCAGTAGTAGCATTGCATTTTTCAATAAAATCATCATTAAGCTCCACATAATCTTCCTCAGGATCATCACTAAAATAACCAAGTTCAGGTGAACTAACAGGTGTAGTAGCATTAGGAGTTTCAGTATTTTCAATTTGTCTAGACCTAGCAATTGTAGCATCTAGAAAAGATCCCAATGAACCACTATCATCAAGCACAGCAGAAACATTATCAATATTATGAGAGTGTTCAGATTCAGCAGAAGTACCCGCATGCGAAGCATGTGGCGGTGAAACAAGTTTATCAATCACAGATGGTGAATCAAGAGTAGCGGAGGTACTCAGAATTGTACCTTTTCTTGTAGTGGATGGTAATATGGCGATCTTAGTATCGCGAGGTTTACCCATGATGGAGAATTTGCAGCGAACAATATTAATCCAAGTGAACTTCCAAATAAAGCTATGCTCCCCGGCAACGGCGCCAGAAAATAGTCTTGATGACCCACAAGTATAGGGGATCGCAACAGTCTTCGAGGGAAGTAAAACCCAATTTATTGATTCGACACAAGGGGAGACAAAGAACACTTGGAAGCCTTAACAGCGGAGTTGTCAATTCAGCTGCACCTGGAAACAGACTTGCTCGCAAGAGTTTATCAGTAGTAACAGTTTTATAGCGATAGCGATGGTGAAATTACAGCGACGAGTAACGAGAGACAGCAGTAGTGATTATAGTAAACAGCAGGATTAAAATCTTTGTAGGCACGGGGACGGATGACGGGCGTTGCATGGATGAGAGAAACTCATGTAACAATCATAGCAGGGCATTTGCAGATAATAATAAAACGGTGTCCAAGTACAAAGCAATCAATAGGCATGTGTTCCATATATAGTCGTGCGTGCTCGCAATGAGAAACTTGCACAACATCTTTTGTCCTACCAGCCGGTGGCAGCCGGGCCTCAAGGGAAACTACTGGATATTAAGGTACTCCTTTTAATAGAGTACCGGAGCAAAGCATTAACACTCCGTGAACACATGTGATCCTCACATCACTACCATTCCCTCCGGTTGTCCCGATTTCTGTCACTTCGGGGCCATCGGTTCCGGACAGCGACATGTGTATACAACTTATAGGTAAGACCATAAACAATGATTATCTTGATGAAACAATAACATGTTCAGATCTGAGATCATGGCACTCGGGCCCTAGTGACAAGCATTAAGCATAACAAGTTGCAACAATATCATCAAAGTACCGATTACGGATACTAGGCACTATGCCCTAACAATCTTATGCTATTACATGACCAATCTCATCCAATCCCTACCATCCCCTTCGGCCTACAGCGGGGGAATTACTCACACATGGATGGGGGAAACATTGCTGGTTGATGTAGAGGCGTTGGCGGTGATGGCGGCGATGATCTCCTCCAATTCCCCGTCCGGCGGAGTGCCGGAAACGGAGACCCGGCTCCCGCGACGGAGTTTCGCGATGTGGCGGCGTTACGGAGGGTTTACGGCGACTTCGACTTCTCTTCGTGCGTTTTTAGGTCGAGGCCGATAAATAGTCCGAAGGAGGGCGTCGGAGGCCGGCCGAGGGGGCCACACCACGGGGCCGCGCGGGCCCCACGGGCCGCGCCGCCTATGGTGTGGGGCCCTCGGGCCTCCACCTCAATTGTCCTTCTGGCTCCGTTAGTTTCCTGAGAAAATAGGGCCTTCTGCATAAATTCCGAGGATTTTCCCGAAAGTTGGATTTCTGCACAAAAACGAGACACCAGAGCAGTTCTGCTGAAAACAGCGTTAGTCCGTGTTAGTTGCATCCAAAATACACAAATTAGAGGCAAAACAATAGCAAAAGTGTTCGGGAAAGTAGATACGTTTTGGACGTATCAGTCTAGAGGGTAAATGGGATCGCGTGAGGGAGAGACGAGTTACCAACCAACTGAGGAAATAGTAACGACTCATGAAGAGAGGGAGGCAAAAGAAGGTCAGGAAAGAGAAGCTAAGCGGATGGAAGAGGCATTCTCCGCCACTAGATCGTCAACATCAACCCCCGTCCTACTTGGGCAAGAATTCTTTGAGCACATGGAAAGGATGGCTGAGGATAGAGCAGCAAACTTAGCACAACAAAATGAGTTTTTCAGTCGTTTGATACGTGAGAATAATGGAGGTATCAGAAATGGAGGGCCAAAAGGAGTGAGTCTTACAGAATTCCTACAAACCAATCCAATGACTTTTACCACCGCACCAGAACCTATGGATGCGGATGATTGGTTGAGGGACACTGAGCGGAAATTAAAGACAGTTCGGTGTAATGATGAAGAGAAGGTTAGATATGCCACCTATCTACTATCAGGACTAGCAGCGTTATGGTGGGATAACATGATTCTAATTCAACCTCCGGGACATGTTTTCACGTGGGACGAGTTTAAGAAGAAGTTCCGAGAAGCCCAGGTTCCTGAAAGTATCATGGAACTAAAGAGAAGAGAGTTCGAGACCTTGAAGCAGAATGACTTGTCGGTATGGAAATATCTAGTAGAGTTTGATCGTTTATCACGTTATGCAGCAGAGGATGTGAACACAGAGGAGAAAAGGATAAAAGGGTTCTTAAAAGGGATGAATCCATTCCTGAAAATGCAGTTGAATCTAACCAAATGCACAAGGTTCCACGAGCTAGTGGATACTGCAATTACTTTGGAGAATGATTATGAAGAAGTGCAGAATGAAAGAAAACGGAAGGCAAGGTTGGAACCACAACCAATTCAGATACAACAAACTCAGTCAGAGATGAATTTCCAAACTAGAGATGAGACAATCACACCGTTTTATAGTCAAGTTCGATGCCATAACTGTGCAAAAAAGGTCACTATGCCAAGGATTGCACGCAACAGGATATTACCTATTTTGGATGTGGACAACTAGGTCATATGAAATCAGAATGCTCGGATCCATATCTGGTACGAAGATCAAATGAATCAATGAACCAATTTTCAAATCATCGGGGGAGCTCATCATCTAAGAAGTTCGAACAAGGAAGTGGATGGAGCACAAGGACGGATGCATAGGACTTTGACCATACTTGTTCTGACCCAATAAGTATGTTGAACACAGCTTCTTCATTTAGCACAATATTAGTTGAAGAGTAATATCTTTAAATTGCTCAAGCTTTCATGGGCAACACACTTGTCCTGCGTAAAGTTGGAATAAACATAGTTGCATAACCAACTAACTTATCATACTGGTATTCACAGCCATGTGGGTACACAATCAATCCAAATAGGATACCCTAGAAAAGTACAATAGAAAGCCAAGGAAAAGACATATAGCCTAACCAAGGAGCGAGTTGGTTGGGGAAGATGAGCTTATCAACCATTAGGACATCCCTAAGGGGGAGAGCGAGGGATCAATTGGATCCAATATGAATCAATACTTTGAGCAAGATTGTTGATGAAGGTCTGAACTGAGAGAAAGTTCGATCTTATTTTCATAAGATTGTCGAACACTACTTTCAGAAGGAGCCGAGGTTTATACCTCGAGGAAGTAAGAAGATGACTATAACTTGAGAAAGTGAGTAATATTTACTCAGAAGTATGAAAGCTCAAGTAAGACAAAACCTAATGGATTCCAGGAAGAATCTGGACAAGGGATATATTCAATTATATCTAGTGAGATCACCACGGAGTTCGAGAGAAGTCGTAGTCTTCATAAGTCAGATCCACACTCCGGAAACGTGAGAGAGTTCAAACTTCGAGGACGAAGTTTAGTTTAAGGGGGAGAGACTGTAATATCCCAGGATTGGGGGTTACAAAAAGAGAGGAAACAGATGTGTGCATTGCATTCATGCATAGAAAATCCGGGGAATTTTCGCGCTTTTGTTTAAAACCTCCAAAGGGATCGAGGTTTCTCTTGCATCAGTGGAATTGAGTTAGGTCATCGACATGAGGGCAACAAATTCTCGACAGGACCTTCATAGAATTCATGTCTTGAGGCAAAGTAATTCAAATTCAATTCAAATTTATAAAGACTTGAAATCAAACAAGAACTTGAATTGGTATTTGAATTTTAAACAATCATATAGAGTATAACTGTGTAAAGTAAAGCAAATAGGAAATGAGTATCCAACATTACAATATTTTTATTCCAACAATTAGTGAAGATTACAAGTTACAAAATAAATAGAAAGGAATAGAAGAAGAATACATTTCATTCCAGGAACAATTTAAATCAAATGAGGAATAACTAATACAATAGTAAAGAAAATATTTTACAAGTATTTATTACATAACAAAGAATATTACAAAGTCCTAGATAAAGATTACAAAAGAATGGAAATAAAAACCCTAAAGTAATTCCTAACTATTTCTTCGTCTTCTATCTTCTTCTTCTGTTCTTAACTTTTATCCCTGCAAAATAAAATAAAATAAAAGGGGAATTTTGGTTAGTGATTACTCTCAGGTTTGGCATAGTGTTGCTATGCTAAACTCATCATTGAGTAGAAAATTTAGAGGCCAAATTTGTAGTATTTGTTCTTATCAGCAAATCTTGGCCTCGGGCTCATGCATCATGGGCAGGGTCAAGTTAACACTTGGCAACGTCAAAAATAAAGTACAACTAAGGATAATACCAAGCCAACTGAGCTGATCCATAGATAGAAATATCTTCACATGGAAACTTGAACCAGGAGGGTGATGCGTGTGGTTGGCACGTCCGTTGGGAACCCCAAGAGGAAGGTGTGATGCGCACAGCGGCAAGTTTCCCTCAGTAAGAAACCAAGGTTTAATCGGACCAGTAGGAGTCAAGAAGCACGTTGAAGGTTGATGGCGGCGAGATGTAGTGCGGCGCAACACCAGGGATTCCGGCGCCAACGTGGAACCTGCACAACACAACCAAAGTACTTTGCCCCAACGAAACAGTGAGGTTGTCAATCTCACCGGCTTGCTGTAACAAAGGATTAACCGTATTGTGTGGAAGATGATTGTTTGCAGAAAACAGTAGAACAAGTATTGCAGTAGGTTGTATTTCAGTAAAGAGAATTGGACCGGGGTCCAC
Source organism: Lolium perenne (assembly GCF_019359855.2). Classification (NCBI taxonomy): domain Eukaryota; kingdom Viridiplantae; phylum Streptophyta; class Magnoliopsida; order Poales; family Poaceae; genus Lolium; species Lolium perenne. The sequence goes on along the minus strand of NC_067250.2, from coordinate 145,018,979 downwards.
AGTTCACTAGAGGTGTCTCTCCCATAAGACGAATAGCATGTTGGGTGAACAAATTACAGTTGGGCAATTGACAAATAAAGAGAGCATGACCATGCACATACATATCATGATGAGTATAGTGAGATTTAATTGGGCATTACGACAAAGTACATAGACCGCCATCCAACTGCATCTATGCCTAAAAAGTCCACCTTCAGGTTATCATCCGAACCCCCTCTAGTATTAAGTTGCTAACAACAGACAATTGCATTAAGTATTGCGCGTAATGTAACTAGTGACTACATCCTTGAACATAGCACTAATGTTTTATCCCTAGTGGCAACAGCACATCCATAACCTTAGAGGTTCTTGTCACCCCTCCAGATTCACGGAGACATGAACCCACTATCGAGCATAAATACTCCCTCTTGGAGTTACTAGCATCAACTTGGCCAGAGCATCTACTAATAACGGAGAGCATGCAAGATCATAAACAACACATAGATATAACTTTGATAATCAACATAACAAGTATCAGATGAAGCTCGGTGATCACATGGGTACGTGAGCACGCATCCGCGAAGCGACACGTGTCTAACGACGTTAGTTGTCCCGTGAGGTTGATAGTTCTATTAGAAAAGCAAAATTTCACCCACTCGTTCCTTTGATCCCTATCCTCACCCCGTCCTACACATGGTATTCCTCTACACATCTTCAACAATGGAATTGAGAGGAGGTGCCCTCAGCCGAGCAAATGGCGACCATTTTCTGCGACTCCGGCGCTTTGAGCGCGACCTTCTTCTGCGAGTTCGGGCGCGTCGAGGGCGGCCGTCTTCTCCGATGCCTCCTGCCTTGGACGCCGCCCTCCCAATCTCGATATCCACCCTCCTCAAACTCGACCGCCGCACCTCTGGCCGGCCACACCCGTGCACGTTGCAGCCCCTGCCGCACGCGCGCCCGCGAGCTCCGACCCTGCGCAACCTCGAGCCTCCCATCTTCCTGGCTACTCCGCCGTCGACAACCGCACGAGGCCGCCCAACAACTTCCGGCGTTCCCTCGTTCCTTGGCCCTCTCCATCCTTGGCCGCGACGGGATCAAATCGGGTCAGCGGAGCTGCGGGTTGTGGTTTGTTCGGGAGGTGCGGCCGCGCTCACCGCCTTGGGCGCGACCATGATGGGGAGAGGGTCGTGGGATTGACGGTCATCAGGTCGCAGCAACCTCTCCTTCCTCGTCGTGCAAGTGGCTTTCCCCTTCCGTCTCGCGAGTTCGCTCTGTTCTACAACTGGAGTAGACGATGCGGTGTGGGGAATTATTTGGAAGCGGGGTGCAGTTCAGCCCGGAGCTCGCCGTGCAGCACCAGCTCGACGGGGGGCGCCTGGATTCCACGCCACGGCCGGCACCGCCGCACCTCAAGACGGCCGTGGTTGTGGCCTGTCGCTGGCGTCGCCATTATTTGAGGGTTGACCTCCGTCATGGTCGGCGGAGCGAGGTCGACGAAGAGCAAGGAGATGCGTCGACCGGTTGAGCTGGACGAAGAGCAAGGAGGGATTGTGGGCGTGCGGCGCGCCTGCGCCTGAGCTGGACGGAGACCAAGGCGCCTTGTTGTTGCCGGCCGGATACAGCCTCTGGTCGGAGGAGGATGATGTTATCCTTTCCTTTGAAGCAATAAAAAAGTCACCTTGACAGCTCATTGTTCAACGATCCAAGCCAGAGCATGTTGCAAATGCAAAGATGATTTGGAGGAGGATAATGTTATCCTTTCCTTTGAAGCAATAAAAAAGTCACCTTGACAGCTCACTGTTCAACGATCCAAGCCAGAGCATGTTGCAAATGCAAAGATGATTTGGATCTGATGAATGGAGATTTCCCCTTCTCGCTATTTTCAATTTTCGCTGTCCTCTTTTGACCCAAGATTGGGTGTGGCAATTTGTGATTCATGGAGTTCCATTCGTGATTGGGTAGATGAAGAAGAACTAATGCGCGTAATTATGGTGGGTGGGGGAATAGATGCAAAACCAATTGTTAGCGTTTATCCAAAGAAAACGCTCGCGGAAGAGTACTAAAACGACAACAGGCAAAGGGACAAGGATGTAGAAATCAGCCGATTTTTCTATTCTCTCTTTAGGAATAGGTCCCACGCACGCATGCATCCCGATGCAGAAAACTGTACCAGCCATGGGAGTGGCCGTGTAGTGGCCGTTAGTCACAGAATGAATCCCAACCGTTATTGGCAATATCCGACGATGATGCATGCATGCTCACCTACTCACCTGGTTACTAAATTCACTCTCAGACAAGTATTCTCTATTCATCGGATACGAACAAACGCAACATATAGAATTACAGATAGATGATCTTGATCATGTTAGGCAGCTCACAAGATCCGACAATGAAGCACAATGGGGAGAAGACAACCATCTAGCTACTGCTATGGACCCATAGTCCAGGGGTAGACTACTCACACATCACACCGGAGGCGACCATGGCGGCGTAGAGTCCTCCGGGAGATGATTCCCCTCTCCGGCAGGGTGCCGGAGGCGATCTCCTGGATCCCCCGAGATGGGATCGGCGTTGGCGGCGTCTCTGGAAGGTTTTCCGTATCGTGGCTCTCGGTACTGGGGGTTTCGTCACGGAGGCTATTTGTAGGCGGAAGGGCAGGTCAAGAGGCGGCACGGGGGCCCCACACCACAGGGCCGCGCGGCCAAGGGGGGCCGCGCCGCCCTAGGGTGTGGCCCCCTCGTGGCCCCTCTTCGTCTCTCCTTCGGACTTCTGGAAGCTTCGTGGAAAAATAGGCCCCTGGGCTTTGATTTCGTCCAATTCCGAGAATATTTCCTTACTAGGATTTCTGAAACCAAAAACAGCAGAAAACAGCAACTGGCACTTCGGCATCTTGTTAATAGGTTAGTTCCAGAAAATGCACGAATATGACATAAAGTGTGCATAAAACATGTAGATAACATCAATAATGTGGCATGGAACATAAGAAATTATCGATACGTCGGAGACGTATCAGCATCCCCAAGCTTAGTTCTGCTCGTCCCGAGCAGGTAAAACGATAACACAGATAATTTCTGGAGTGACATGCCATCATAATCTTGATCATACTATTTGTAAAGCATATGTAGTGAATGCAGCGATCAAAACAATGTATATGACATGAGTAAACAAGTGAACCATAAAGCAAAGACTTTTCATGAATAGCACTTCAAGACAAGCATCAATTAAGTCTTGCATAAGAGTTAACTCATAAAGCAATAATTCAAAGTAAAGGTATTGAAGCAACACAAAAGAAGATTAAGTTTCAGCGGTTGCTTTCAACTTGTAACATGTATATCTCATGGATATTGTCAACATAGAGTAATATAATAAGTGCAATAAGCAAGTATGTAGGAATCAATGCACAGTTCACGCAAGTGTTTGCTTCTTGAGGTGGAGAGAAATAGGTGAACTGACTCAACATTGAAAGTAAAAGAATGGTCCTCCATAGAGGAAAAGCATCGATTGCTATATTTGTGCTAGAGCTTTGATTTTGAAAACATGAAACAATTTTGTCAACGGTAGTAATAAAGCATATGCATCATGTAAATTATATCTTATAAGTTGCAAGCCTCATGCATAGTGTACTAATAGTGCCCGCACCTTGTCCTAATTAGCTTGGACTACCGGATCATCACAATGCATTGTTTTTACCAAGTGTCACAAAGGGGTACCTCTATGCCGCTTTGTACAAAGGTCTAAGGAGAAAGCTCGCATTGGATTTCTCGCTATTGATTATTCTTCAACTTAGACATCCATACGGGACAACATAGACAACAGATAATGGACTCCTCTTTTATGCATAAGCATATAACAACAATTAATAAATTTCTCATTTGAGATTTGAGGATTGTTGTCCAAAACTGAAACTTCCACCATGGATCATGGCTTTAGTTAGCGGCCCAATGTTCTTCTCTAACATATGCATGCTTAACCATATGGTGGTAGATCTCTCTTACTCCAGACAAGACGGACATGCATAGCAACTCACATGAAATTCAACAATGAATAGTTGATGGCGTCCCCAGTGAACATGGTTATCGCACAACAAGCAACTTAATAAGAGATAAAGTGCATAATTACATATTCAATACCACAATAGTTTTTAAGCTATTTGTCCCATGAGCTATATATTGCAAAGGTGAATGATGGAATTTTAAAGGTAGCACTCAAGCAATTTACTTTGGAATGGCGGAAAATACCATGTAGTAGGTAGGTATGGTGGACACAAATGGCATAGTGGTTGGCTCAAGTATTTTGGATGCATGAGAAGTATTCCCTCTCGATACAAGGTTTAGGCTAGCAAGGCTTATTTGAAACAAACACAAGGATGAACCGGTGCAGCAAAACTCACATAAAAGTCATATTGAAAACATTATAAGACTCTACACCATCTTCCTTGTTGTTCAAACTCAATACTAGAAATTATCTAGACCTTAGAGAAACCAAATATGCAAACCAAATTTTAGCATGCTCTATGTATTTCTTCATTAATGGGTGCAAAGCATATGATGCAAGAGCTTAAACATGAGCACAACAATTGCCAAGTATCACATTACCCAAGACATTTATAGCAATTACTACATGTATCATTTTCCAATTCCAACCATATAACAATTTAACGAAGAAGAAACTTCGCCATGAATAGTATGAGTAGAAACCAAGGACATACTTGTCCATATGCTACAGCGGAGCGTGTCTCTCTCCCATAAAGTGAATGCTAGGATCCATTTTATTCAAACAAAACAAAAACAAAAACAAACCGACGCTCCAAGAAAAAGCACATAAGATGTGATGGAATAAAAATATAGTTTCAGGGGAGGAACCTGATAATGTTGTCGATGAAGAAGGGGATGCCTTGGGCATCCCCAAGCTTAGACGCTTGAGTCTTCTTAATATATGCAGGGGTGAACCACCGGGGCATCCCCAAGCTTAGAGCTTTCACTCTCCTTGATCATGTTGCATCATACTCCTCTCTTGATCCTTGAAAACTTCCTCCACACCAAACTCGAAACAACTCATTAGAGGGTTAGTGCACAATATAAATTGACATATTCAGAGGTGACACAATCATTCTTAACACTTCTGGACATTGCATAATGCTAATGGACATTAGTGGATCAAAGAAATTCATCCAACATAGCAAAAGAGGCAATGCGAAATAAAAGGCAGAATCTGTCAAAACAGAACAGTTCGTATTGACGAATTTTAAAATGGCACCAGACTTGCTCAGATGAAAATGCTCAAATTTAATGAAAGTTGCGTACATATCTGAGGATCATGCACGTAAATTGGCTTAATTTTCTGAGCTACCTACAGGGAGGTGGACCCAGATTCGTGACAGCAAAGAAATCTGGAACTGTGCAGTAATCCAAATCTAGTACTTACTTTTCTATCAACGGCTTAACTTGGCACAACAAAACACAAAACTAAGATAAGGAGAGGTTGCTACAGTAGTAAACAACTTCCAAGACACAAAATAAAAACAAAGTACTGTAGGTAAAAACATGGGTTGTCTCCCATAAGCGCTTTTCTTTAACGCCTTTCAGCTAGGCGCAGAAGTGTGTATCAAGTATTATCAAGAGACGAAGTGTCAACATCATAATTTGTTCTCATAATAGAATCAAAAGGTACCTTCATTCTCTTTCTAGGGAAGTGTTCCATACCTTTCTTGAGAGGAAATTGATATTTTATATTACCTTCCTTCATATCAATAATAGCACCAACAGTTCGAAGAAAAGGTCTTCCCAATATAATGGGACAAGATGCATTGCATTCAATATCCAAGACAACAAAATCAACGGGGACAAGGTTATTGTTAACGGTAATGCGAACATTATCAACTTTCCCCAAAGGTTTCTTTGTAGAATGATCAGCAAGATTAACATCCAAATAACAATTTTTCAGTGGTGGCAAGTCAAGCATATTATAAATTTTCTTAGGCATAACAGAAATACTTGCACCAAGATCACATAAAGCATTACAATCAAAATCTTTAACCTTCATCTTAATGATGGGCTCCCAACCATCCTCTAGCTTTTTAGGAATAGAGGCTTCGCGCTCTAGTTTCTCTTCTCTAGCTTTTATGAGAGCATTTGTAATATGATGCGTGAAAGCCAAATTTATAGCACTAGCATTAGGACTTTTAGCAAGTTTTTGCAAGAACTTTATAACTTCAGAGATGTGGCAATCATCAAAATTCAAACCATTATAATCTAAAGCAATGGGATCATCATCCCCAATGTTGGAAAAAATTTCAGCAGCTTTATCACGGGCAGTTTAAGTTTTAGCAGTTTCAGGCAGTTTTTCGCGCTTTGCATTAGAAGTGGAAACATTGCTAACACCAATTCTTTTATTAGTATTAGTAGGGGGTGCATCAACATGTGTAGCATTAGCATTACTAGTGGTGGTAATAGTCCAAACTTTAGCTACATTCTTTTCTTTAGCTAGTTTTTAATTTTCTTCTCTATCCCACCTAGCACGCAGTTCAGCCATTAATCTTATATTCTCATTAATTCTAACTTGAATGGCATTTGCTGTAGTAACAATTTTATTATGATGATTCTCATTAGGCAAAACTTTTGATTTCAAAAGATCAACATCAATGACAAGACTATCAACTTTAGAAGCAAGTATATCAATTTTCCCAAGCTTTTCTTCAACAGATTTGTTAAAAGCAGTTTGTGTACTAATAAATTCTTTAAGCATGGCTTCAAGTCCAGGGGGTGAATTCCTATTATTGTTGTAAGAATTCCCATAAGAATTACCATAGCCGTTGCTATTATTATAAGGATATGGCCTATAGTTGTTACTAGAATTGTTCCGGTAAGCATTGTTGTTGAAATTATTATTTTTAATGAAGTTTACATCAACATGTTCTTCTTGTGCAACCAATGAAGCTAACGGAACATTATTAGGATCAATATTAGTCCTATCATTCACAAGCATAGACATAATAGCATCAATCTTATCACTCAAGGAAGAGGTTTCTTCGACAGAATTTACCTTCTTACCTTGTGGAGCTCTTTCCGTGTGCCATTCAGAGTAGTTGATCATCATATTATCAAGAAGCTTTGTTGCTTCACCAAGAGTGATGGACATAAAGGTACCTCCAGCAGCTGAATCCAATAAATTCCGTGAAGAAAAATTTAGTCCTGCATAGAAGGTTTGGATGATCATCCAAGTAGTCAGTCCATGGGTTGGGCAATTTTTAACCAGAGATTTCATTCTTTCCCAAGCTTGAGCAACATGTTCAGTATCTAATTGTTTAAAATTCATTATGCTACTCCTCAAAGATATAATTTCAGCAGGGGGATAATATCTACCAATAAAAGCATCCTTGCATTTAGTCCATGAATCAATACTATTCTTAGGCAGAGATAGCAACCAATCTTTAGCTCTTCCTCTTAATGAGAAAGGGAACAATTTTAGTTTAATAATATCACCATCTACATCTTTATATTTTTGCATTTCACATAATTCAACAAAATTATTAAGATGGGCAGCAGCATCATCAGAACTAACACCAGAAAATTGCTCTCGCATAACAAGATTCAGTAAAGCAGGTTTAATTTCAAAGAATTCTGCTGTAGTAGCAGGTGGAGCAATAGGTGTGCATAAGAAATCATTATTATTTGTGGTTGTGAAGTCACACAACTTAGTATTTTCAGCGTTGGCCATTTTAGCAACAGTAAATAAAGCAAACTAGATAAAATAAATGCAAGTAACTAATTTTTTTGTGTTTTTGATATAGCAAACAAGATAGCAAGTAAAGTAAAACTAGCAACTAATTTTTTTGTATTTTGATTTAGTGCAGCAAACAAAGTAGTAAATAAAACTAAGCAAGACAAAAACAAAGTAAAGAGATTGAGAAGTGGAGACTCCCCTTGCGGCGTGTCTTGATCTCCCCGGCAACGGCGCAGAAATTTGCTTGATGCGTGTGGTTGGCACGTCCGTTGGGAACCCCAAGAGGAAGGTGTGATGCGCACAGCGGCAAGTTTCCCTCAGTAAGAAACCAAGGTTTAATCGGACCAGTAGGAGTCAAGAAGCACGTTGAAGGTTGATGGCGGCGAGATGTAGTGCGGCGCAACACCAGGGATTCCGGCGCCAACGTGGAACCTGCACAACACAACCAAAGTACTTTGCCCCAACGAAACAGTGAGGTTGTCAATCTCACCGGCTTGCTGTAACAAAGGATTAACCGTATTGTGTGGAAGATGATTGTTTGCAGAAAACAGTAGAACAAGTATTGCAGTAGGTTGTATTTCAGTAAAGAGAATTGGACCGGGGTCCACAGTTCACTAGAGGTGTCTCTCCCATAAGACGAACAGCATGTTGGGTGAACAAATTACAGTTGGGCAATTGACAAATAAAGAGAGCATGACCATGCACATACATATCATGATGAGTATAGTGAGATTTAATTGGGCATTACGACAAAGTACATAGACCGCCATCCAACCGCATCTATGCCTAAAAAGTCCACCTTCGGGTTATCATCCGAACCCCTCCAGTATTAAGTTGCTAACAACAGACAATTGCATTAAGTATTGCGCGTAATGTAACTAGTGACTACATCCTTGAACATAGCACTAATGTTTTATCCCTAGTGGCAACAGCACATCCATAACCTTAGAGGTTCTTGTCACCCCTCAGTTCACGGAGACATGAACCCACTATCGAGCATAAATACTCCCTCTTGGAGTTACTAGCATCAACTTGGCCAGAGCATCTACTAATAACGGAGAGCATGCAAGATCATAAACAACACATAGATATAACTTTGATAATCAACATAACAAGTATTCTCTATTCATCGGATCCCAACAAACGCAACATATAGAATTACGGATAGATGATCTTGATCATGTTAGGCAGCTCACAAGATCCGATAATGATAGCACAATGGGGAGAAGACAACCATCTAGCTACTGCTATGGACCCATAGTCCAGGGGTAGACTACTCACACATCACACCGGAGGCGACCATGGCGGCGTAGAGTCCTCCGGGAGATGATTCCCCTCTCGGCGGTGCCGGAGGCGATCTCCTGGATCCCCCGAGATGGGATCGGCGTTGGCGGCGTCTCTGGAAGGTTTTCCGTATCGTGGCTCTCGGTACTGGGGGTTTCGTCACGGAGGCTATTTGTAGGCGGAAGGGCAGGTCAAGAGGCGGCACGGGGGCCCCACACCACAGGGCCGCGCGGCCAAGGGGGGGCCGCGCCGCCCTAGGGTGTGGCCCCCTCGTGGCCCCTCTTCGTCTGTCCTTCGGACTTCTGGAAGCTTCGTGGAAAAATAGGCCCCTGGGCTTTGATTTCGTCCAATTCCGAGAATATTTCCTTACTAGGATTTCTGAAACCAAAAACAGCAGAAAACAGACAAGCGGCACTTCGGCATCTTGTTAATAGGTTAGTTCCAGAAAATGCACGAATATGACATAAAGTGTGCATAAAACATGTAGATAACATCAATAATGTGGCATGGAACATAAGAAATTATCGATACGTCGGAGACGTATCAGAGGGTCCCACATGTAAGCAGCTGCAAGTAGCTCACCCACACATGCAATCTGGTGTGCTGTCAACACACAACAACAACAACAAGTAGATAAAAGAAGCAAACCAGCCGTAGCTGTGCTGCTAGAAACTCTTCACAGAGTTCTCCACAACAAACCGCACCATATCCACCCAAGAACACCATCAGTTCTCCACAGTTCCTCACCAAAAATTACACAACCATTATGTTTAGATAGATATAGTTCTGGTCAAGACAACAAGGAAGAGGGGGACTTCCAGAAGGGAAGCAAGATCAACTTGAGTAGATCAAGAACTGGGAAGAGGAACATGCCAACAACCACAAGTAACAACTGATCAAGATTCACCACCAGAATAGCATCACCACCAGCTAGTCCACTCTGCTACAGCAGGTTGATCTTTAAGATCATCATCTAGCATATATTATTTTCAGTTCAAAGCATTTTGGTACGAGAAACTCTCAGATTTGCATACAAGTGGTATGCTAGTCTCATCATCGAGTTTATTGGGCATAAATTGCACCTTCCCTTATCAAAAACATCCGCCTCAGCCTTTGCATCATTGGCAAGACCACAAGATCAAGCAAGCATCTGTTCTTATCGATAATAGCTCACAGAAAATTGGTAGGAGGGATGATTCTCAGATTAGCATAGAAGTGCTATGCTAGTTCATCATAGAATTAAACAAACCACAAGAAGTAGTATCTGTTCATATCATAGAATGTGCCTCAGCCTTTGCATCACAGGTAGGGCCACATAATCAAGTCATATCTGTTCTTATCAGCTTAATAATAAGCAAGCCATCAACTTAACCACAAGATCTGATCATGTATGCACATGATCTAGTAAGCAGTCCCATCCATCAGAGGCTATAAGCATACAAGCTAATACAGCAAGCCATCAAATAAATTGCCAAGTCGAGCATCAAGTAAATATATAATGCATCCTTCAGCAAAAGCAACATAACCAGTCATGCATGCTTGGGTTGGTACAGCAATTCCAAACAGGGGCATCACAAGAATATAACATCCAGTAGAGCAATTACATAAGGTTACATACTGTCCAGAAAATGTTTCTGGCCAACCAAGTAGTACCAAAGTGGCAGGACAGCAATATAAGTATAAATATAAGCTCATGAGCAAGCCACCAAACCGAGCATCAATCTACAAGCAAATATAAATGCCTCTCACATTTCCAAATTCAATAATAAGGTACACAGGAGTATAGCTGAATTACTTCAGCTGACTGAACTGTCAAGGTTCAGTTTCATCAGAGATAATAGCCCAGCAAGCAAATTATACTTGGATGAGTAAATCACCCAAACAGGGGCTAACACAGGCCAGCAGAAGTATCACAACCAGATCAATGAATCGTTCTAGCTGCAGACTAGCAGTAACCAAATTGTAGTAGCTATGAACCACAAAGAGAAAAGGAGAGGATTAGCTCACATTGCAGTAGGGGTAGTAGTTGATGCAGTCGATGCCGGGGTTGCGTCACAGCACCATCCCGCCGGCGTCGATGTAGGGGGCGGCAGCACGTCCAAGCATCACATCACCACGAACACATCAGCAGTATCCCATCAAACCGTAGCTCACCGCCGTAACATCTACACAGCGCCAGCACCACGAACGGAATCATGACACAAGGCCACAAATCGGAAGGCACCGGGGTTGCACCCCACTGGCCGTCCTGCCGATGCCGAGAGGGTAGTCGAAGAAGGTCGTCAGAGCCATGCCGACAGCCGGCGTTGCCAGAATCGGCCGGCAGTGGTGGAACCCAAAACAGCAGGGGCTAGGGTGAGCCGAGGGCAGGGCCGCGCATGAGCGCCGGTCGGCGTCGAAGCAGAGGGATCTGGCGGTGGTTAACGTGGCGGCGCCACGCCATTGGGAGATGGCGCCGGAATCGGCTGGCGACTGCCGGAATAGGAGGCGGCTAGGGTTAGTCTGAGGGGTGAGAACCTTGGTGTAAGGGGCGTTTCGGCGAGGGGAATTGGTGGAGGAGAAGAACGAGCTGGTGGCGGAGCAGCTCCAGCGAGCGGCGGCGTCGGATGCGGCCAACATCGGCCGGAGCGGCGCCGGGCAGCAGCAGGGCGGCGGGTGCGTGTGGATGAGGAACGAGGATGTGCTGTGCGTGTGTGCGTGACTGAGAGACGAGAAGAGAGAGTGGTGGGTTTGGATCGGTTTGGGTTGACCCCAAACTAGGCCAAGCCAGACCAAGCTTCTTGGGCCGATTGGCCCAGCAGCCTCATGGTCCACAGCCCAAATAACATTTTAATGTAATTCTTTTAGGAAATTCTTTTGAATAAAATCAATACTAGAAATCAAATGAAGTAAGAATATTTGGTAACAGAAAATCTTAAATACAAAATAATAAGTATGCAAAGATTACTTCTTAACTATAATCCATTAGCCCACACTTATTTTTGTAAAGTTATATTTAATTATTCAAAATTCCAATTCTAACTTAAAATCACTTAAAATGCAATTTATTAATGGAGGAAAATATCAAAGGAATTAATGCTCTTTTTCTTCAACTATATTTGATGTTTATTAAGTACAACAATTATATAGGCTCATCTTCTATTAAATGCTTACAAGTCCTAGATGCAAATTGAATTGTTCATTTCATGTTTTCACCCTAATACTTGTTCTTTTATAACAGTGGAGAATTATATAAAACCCTAACTCCATCATTTTATGTGAAACTCTAAAACCCTAGGAATTGTTAAATGTGATCATATGAACTTAAAATTCGCTCATAGATCTATAATTAGCAACTAAATAAATATTCTTGTTCTCATAAAATAGTAGAAGCCATACTACTAATAAGTTGGTATTTCATATACTCATCCTAATAAAAACCACATGATCAAATAGGATTAATTAAGTGTAAACCCTAGTTCCTATCATCCAAATTATCATCCTTAACTATCTATATTTAGCATCACATCATGGTGATCCACTCTAATAGTAACCATGTCTAGTATTGGACTTAACATGCTCATACCCAATAAACCCTACTAGTATTAGATATTTATTAACCATCCTATATACGAACCAACTATTCCTTACTTAGTGGATCCAATAGCAAAACATAGATAACCTCAGCCTTAATTGAATTACTTCTTATTACCTAAGTAAGATGTTCTTTAAAAGTTACTCTTTTGTAGTAACTAAAGAATAGTCACCAACCTTACCTAATAGGACCTATAGACAATAGCCATCTATCACCAGTAAGGTATAACCAACCCAGATAGCACCCATGTGTAATTAATTGCTTAAGTTGCTTATGCTTAAGTAAAACCAATCAAACCTAGTGCTGATGAATCCAACTATGTTGTGATCCATCTAATACTTACTCCAGAAATTAGTTGAAACCATAGTAAACCATAGAACTCCACAACCCTAATTATCATACTTGTTCTTTAATAAAGAACATGTTCTTCAAAAGTTATTCTTTTGAAGTATATGATAATTAATCATTAACCATGCCATATAGTGCTAAAACCAACCACTATTCATTACATGTTAGGATTATACCAAATGTTATTGTTGTGTGCTATTAGTGTTATTATTATGATTTATTACAGCACCTGTTTATGGTACCAAGCAACCAATCATTAATAAGAACCTTGTTTGTGAATCACTCTAAAAGTATAACACACCCTGAACCAATTATTACAACTCTCTGATCTTAAATCATCGGGGTTAGGTCACGCTTAGAGCGATTGCATCTCATACTTATGCATTATTGCATCCTTGCCAACCTTTTAAACATCGTCCTTACCGGACGATGATGCTATTTCAGAATTTGGAGTTATTGCGTATCAAAGACCTTGCCTGCATAATCTTGCAGTCAAGAAAGGCAAGTTCATCACTTGCTCATGTCATTTGAGTATCTTTATCAAATTACTTGCAAAGTACTATGATTATCACTATTGCATAAAAACCAAAACCACTATTTTCATAACTATGAATATGACTATGTGGTGGGCAATGGAACCATGGATTGTGTTGATATGGTGGAGGTTCCATTGCAAGGGTTTATATCCATCTAGGATTAAACAACAAATGTCGCCAGTGATTCTTGTGCCGTAATACCCATGTTAACCATAAGATCTGGAGTGGGACGGAATAGTCAATTGTATTTCCACCTCTTGTACATCAACGGATGCGCTTTACCGTAGACCCTTGATCCAAGAGAGGACAAGTGGTACCCTTGATCCAAGAGAGGACAAGTGGTAGGGTGGGGGTCCCGATGAAGTCCCCACGGTAATTGCGGTCTATGATGGGTTGCAGCTGCCGGCGAAGGAGTAACTGTTGTCGTGGTCGGGGTCCACCCGTAAGTGGGAATAATGGGACCGGCGAGGACCCAGGGTCGGAGTTTGCAGCAAAGGGTGGGTGTATGAGGTAGCGGAGGAATATGATTGGCTATGACCTTATACCTGGCCTCACACCAAAGGAAGTGTGGACGAGAACTATAGACTCGGTTGGCACCAAGGTTAAGATCTCTTATGGGTAAAGCAACACACCTCTGCAGAGTGTAATGAATCGTGACCTGTCACTCCCTGTTCCGGGATATGGAACTGCGAACGCGGCCGGAAAGGAGCTCCATGAAGTTCTAGTAAACCGGTGAAGGCTGACGGACATAGTTCTTCTGAATAAAAGCAACCTTTTGAAGAAATGGTTATGAAAACCTGCATTGGTATTAGACTTTCTGGTCTAATGCCGTAGCTAGTGCATTAAACACCTCTTTCCTATAATGAACTTGTTGAGTACGCTCGTACTCATCCCACTCTTAAATCCCCTGCTTAGATATGGAGGCATCGAAGGAGGATCTACCGTGCAACTCGAAGACCGAGGAGTCTACAAATACTTCAAGGGGACAGGAACCTGCCGGAAGAGTCAAACACCACAACTACCATGGAGAAAACCTAGATTAAGTAGAAGAAGGGAACTAGCTTCCTAAACCTAGCTCCTATTTAGGTAGAATCTAGTCATAGCCTCTTTAGCTAGTCAAATACTCTATAAATAGAGTCCGTGATAAGATTAGATCACGAGTCGTTCTTCTGGAGTTTATTTGTAGTTTTACCTCATTGTAAAGTAGGAGGCTGTGTGGATCTTTTGTAAAGAGTTTGTGTTGTAATTCTATAGACATGCCTTGGACCCGCATATGTTTCTGTTGTACCACTCTGAGCGATATAGTACGAGTGGAACGGTGTTTCATTGGTGTTATATCAGACTTGCATACTACACCATGCAGTGGTATGCCGGGTCACCACATTTGCACAGACGCACACAAGAAAATATATAGAGCTAACGTAAAAAAGCAGAGCTTAGCCTGACACTGCATCATATTATAAGGCGTTTTTACTTACATCATCAGCAATGGCTACAAAAGGCAGAGCAACAGTTCAGCACACATCACATAGCTAGCACAGAGCTACTATTCCACACCTGTCAAACGTCACCGAAAGTTCAAAAAAGGCCGACCGACGAGAAAAGGCTAAATTAAAACTGTTGGGTAATTAGGGGTGATCATTGCAGGAGACCTCTCTCTCACATGCGGTGATGCGGTCGTACATTGTCATCTTGAACCCGTTTGGATGACCTTGAACAACACGGAGTCACCCACCTTCAAGCCAAGGAAAAAGCAAGGCTATACCACCCATTGTCAAAGACAACTGGTTGGATGGGGTTGTCTCTGGCCTTCACTGTAACATCCCTATTTTTTCAAAATACAAAAACCTGCATGCATTCATGGCATCATTGCATTTGTTCATTTACACATAAAATGTTAAGCACAAATATGACACAACCATAGCTACATGTCCTATTTGAAAAGAGCTTTATTTTCCTACCATGCTAATTTGAGTCAAAACTTTGTTAACCATTGTTTAAATCAAAGCCCCAATTTTTACAAAAATTTAGCAACTGGTTTGACCCTATTTGGATTCCTAAATCAAAAGTTGTGAAGAAAACAGTAAAAAGGAAATAGAAAAATGAAAAGAACAAAAAAAAAAGAAAAACGGTTCGGACTGGCAAAGATGGGCCAGCCCGAACACACCGGCCCACTACGGCGGGAGAAGCGGCCCGCTGCGCCGCCGAACCACCTCTGCCCCTCTTCTCTCGCTGACGGGTGGGACCGCCTGACAGCGGGGCCCACGTCTTCAACCCGCGTCCGGAGCGGACTCTGCCGCCGTCGCCCCAACCCTAAACGGGAGCGGACAAATCCGCACCGTCCAAGGCCTCCTTGACGTCCATGCCTCCCCCTATATATAGCGCCGTGACCCCGCGTTCTTTTCCCTCAAGCCGCCACGCTCCTCGAGCCGCCAAACGCCGCGGATTCCTCGCCGAAGATCGCGCAGTGCTGCCGCCTCCAGCCGCTGTTCGCCACCGCCCTCGGCCTCCATTGGCCGCGCCGCCACCACCAACCTCTCCGCCGCGTCGCGCCGCACTCCGTAGCCACCACCGCCGCCGCCAGAGACCGCCGCAGCCACCGCTCCCATCGCATACCGAGCCGCCCCGCCACCCCATCGACGCCGGCCAGGTAAATCCCGGCCTTTTCTTTATTTCTTCTTTTTGTTTTCGCCCAGCCGTTAGATCTAGATCTAGTGGTTTAGATTAGACGCCCGTACCGAACCGGTATCGGCCAACCGCGTCGCGCCGCGTGGCGATCTGAGTCAGCGTGCCCGGTCAGATTGGTCAAATCGTTTTTAAATTCGAATTTAGAAGTCAGATTACGTGTATAACTTGTAAAATCGATATAAAATCGTACACTGGGCCAAATTTTGCAAATTTTATAGTTTTGGAAAGCTCTTAACCTGTACAACAACTTTAGGCAATAATATGGTATATGTACTATGTTAGATTTCGCGTCAAAATTCAAATAGAGAAATAGACCAGATTACACTATAAAAATTGTATAAAATAATCTACTGGGCCAAATTTTATGATTTTGTACTTTCTGGAATCCTCAGAACATGTACTTCAACTTGGTATAGGAGTTGTACAACTTTGATACGTGCACAAACTTGCTTTAGTGAAATCTATCCAAATCAGTAATTCGAAGATAATTCAAATTCTATAAATCGTTTTCGAATAATTCCAATTGCACTACTCTTGTGTTACTGTAGCCTATCCAGGGAGGTCAAGTTAATATTTTTACAACACATAATGCTTGCTGTAGCTAATTTTTAAGGTTGTATATGTAAGGTAGATACTCGATTAATGGTTTTTTAAATCAAATTAAATGTCCAGAATACTTTATTAACATTGCACATATCAGAGAGCACATAATGCAACACTTACACACCACCTCTCTTGTGATGTTTAAATAGTTGCATAGCATGCATGCATACATGTCTATGATTGTTCATATCGAATGTTTGTTTATTTGTTGTGATTGTTTGAATAGATTGTGGAGGAGATCAAGGAGGTGCTTGTGATTGCTGTGATTGTGCGGGTTGCTTTGATCAAGGCAAGTGACACTCAATTACCTACTTATTTTGTTAAGCATTAGTGTTTTATAAATTAGTATGCATGGTAGGAATTTGTTTTCGAAAGTTTATGCTATGCTTATCAATCCTAGTAGTGTGTAGCCACCATGAACCCTTGCTAGGATTCTCAGTTGCGTAGCAATAACAAAGTGCCACTGCTGTTTTGATCTAATTGGATTGTGAGTATCGGGAATTAAAATTAACAACTTTAAAGAATCACCTGGGTGGATTGATTGTGTGGTGGGTGGCTGCTCAGGGCTCCGACCCTGGAGTAACCAGTGGCAGGTGGGTACCTGAGAGTGCGCAGTTGAATAGTGGTTGCTCCGGACTGCACCTCTGGTTTTCATCAGAGGATCGTGCGGGGGTTTACTACCTGTAATGGGTTTTAAGCCTGCGAGTTTCACTTGTGGATAGCCACCCAGGATTAAAGAGATTAATATGTCGTCCATGTTTTAGTTAGCTTCCAGTGCAGCCTTATGGTATTATGGGCTCTGCCGGGATTAAGTAAGTTGTGAGGTCAAACTTGTTGCTAGACATGATGATGTGGCTGGCTACCAAACGGGAACGGGTCTAGTTGGTTATGGTTGAAGCCTCCTTCTGAAAGATCTTGTCTCATTTCTTCTCTTGGGAAGGGTGGGTCGTAAGGTGAAAGTGCACAACCTCTCGAGAGTAAACCTAAGATCTTAGCCGTGTCCCCGGTTACGGACAATTTGAGCTTTCTAGGCAGGGAATGTACGGAGGAATCTCATCACATTTTCTAAATAAAATTTAAAATTTGAGTAGCAACTGTCGGATAGTACATGGGAGATGTAACCATGATACTGTTTATGACATCATTATGAGTTTTGTAAAATGTTTTGTTTTAAATAAAATGTAGGATAAAATTGGCTTTATGCAAATTTGCCTTAACTCCACTTGCCAAATATCATGTAGATAGTTATGCCCAAAACAGCCACCATATAAGTATCATTTGCCAGTACATCATTGTACTAATCTCCATTCATGGGGCTGCATATTCAAACGTGCAGGTTCGTCTGAGGAGGATTACTAGGTAGGATCTCGAGTCTACATTCCAACATGTCTGCCTGTGGCGCATGAAGGCAATGGAGGCTCATTGCAGTTATTTTTCCGTTGTGTTTGCTTGACCATTTATATTTGAGCTAGTCTATTTTGACTATGAAATTTGTAAGACTTTATTTTTATCTCCTGAGGATCTGCGTTGTAATAAATTTGATACTATTGCTATGATTACTACATTTGAAATGTGTGTGCTATCAGTGATCCCGGGAATAGCACTATACACAGGTATCTTGCCTTTATTTAAAAGGTAGGGTGCTACAAAATGGTATCAGAGCATAGTGTTGCCTGTAGGATCGAGACCCTAGGATTTGGAAAACCATTGGATACAAACTTGTTTAAAATGATAATTATGAAAATTTAATTCTGCACTTATCTATTCTTTTGGATTCCTTTCTAATCTTGCCTTCTCTTATAAATTTTAGATGGCCGACTACGACGAGACATTTGTTGCTAGAGACGAATCTTTCTATCTCAGCGACATATTGTTTGATATGTCATCACTAGTTGGGATAGCACCTCCGGTCATCCAGGGCAGGCAGCTGTACAAGGAGCATGGCACAGAAGCTTGGTTGATCAAGACCTTTATTCCGGGAAGTGATGATGACCTTGATGACCCGGGCATGACATATTCTGACGTCTACCCTGATTGGATGAACTCTGTGGAGATCGCCATCCAGGGCGCCATCACCCGCATCCGCCATAAGTTCCATCGTAAGATTCCCCCGACGTCACCTTACTATCACTTCGGTGAGCGTTCAGAAGATGGTACCCCACTCCGCCGCATCAGTACTCGGAATAACTCGGTATGTCGCAATTATATGACCGAGAGGGAGTTTGTGTCCGCTAGCTCCGAGATGCTGCTGAAGAGGCAAACCGCCTTGGTGGGTGAAGCCAGGGAGGTGCTCCAATATGCCAACGCTAGAAATATGCAGATGGAACCAGCTCTATTGGCCATAGATGACAAGAGACTGGCGCTAGAAGAGCGCATCGCCCTTCTGGAGGATCCAGTGAAGCTGGAAGAGAAGATAATCATTAGCGACAACTGGGCGAGGACAGTCCTGAAGACACTAGCGCTGATGCTGGAGAACAGGGCCATTGAAACTAAGGAAAAGGATGAGCTGAAGAAGGAGAATGAAGCTCTGAAGATGGAGAACAAGCTTCTGAAAGAAACGATTGAAGAGCTTTCAGCCGGGAAGGAGGAAGAAGATCCTCAAGAGAGGCTCATGTTTAACTCTGATGGTGAAGTAGAGCCAGATGCGGAAGAGAAGAAGAAGAAGAAGAAGAAGAAGAAGAAGAAGAAGAAGAAGAAGAAGAAGAAGAAGAAGAAGAAGAAGAAGAAGAAGAGGAAGACCAGTCAGGAGTCTTACCCCTTAGCATGCTATGGAGCGATCAAGAGACGTTAGAAGATCCCTTTAGATTTTAGGTTCATTACGTTTTCCCCTGTATTGTCCTACTATCTGATGTAAGGCAGTACTAGCTATCTTAGTCGTATTTTCGAACCTCGATAAGTTTTAAGTAAAAGTTTGAATTTCTGGTTTTTCATTGTTTCTGTTTGGTTGTGTGACTTGCTTGTGCATGGGTAGGAAATTTTACTCCCTAGATCTGTCTATCTTGTTTCTTATCTGTGCTAAAACTGTATCAGATGCCGCCAAGATGTGACCCAACTCAGGATGCTCTGAATCAGATGATGACAGCTCAGGCACAGCTCATGCAGATGATGACCCAGTTCGTCCAAACCGCCCAGAACAACAACAACAATCCACCACCACCACCACCTGCACCACCGCCGCCACCTCCACCACCACCCCCACCCCCAGTGGATAGACTCGCCAAATTTTTTATACTCCAACCAGCTAAGTTCTCGAGTGCCACTGAACCTATTGTAGCTGATGACTGGCTGCGCTCTGTCAACAAGGACTTAGTCACCTGTGAGTGCACGGAGGCTGAGAAGATTAGGTTCACCGCTCACTTGCTGGAAGGACCTGCTGCGATGTGGTGGGAGACTTATCAACTCACCCATCTGTAAGAGCAAAATTCACACCCCAAGTTTTGTGTGTTTGATGACAACACTTGAGTAATCTCACCGTGTGCCTTGAGTATCATTGTTAGATTTGCAAGAGCACGGTGACCTCGCCGGACGCGTCAAGATCGGAAGACTGAAGCGTAGGATAGGTTTTCTGGTTTTGTGTGTGCTTAGCGAGGTAACAAAGTTGGAGAGAAAAAGGGAAGAAAACCAGATTTAGCCAGGCCGGTACTACCGGTACCTGTAGCGGTAGTACCGCTACCCCTACTGGTACCGCCGTCGGTACCGCTCTGAGTCTGCACTGATCCGTCCCCAGAAACACGCTGCGGTACCCCTGCAGTACCTAGGGAGGTAGTACCGCTCACGAGCGGTAGTACCGCTCCAGGTACCGCTTAGGTACCATAACCGCGTTACAGTCATACCGCTTTGGTACCGCCCTGGTACCGCTTCGAGTCCAGTAAGGTTGGGACCCTGTTGCGGTACCACGAGCGGTACCTCGTGCGGTAGTACCGCTCTGTGTCCTTTGACCAGATCTGGATCGAATTCAAACTCAGAGCGGTAGTACCGCTTACCCCAAAGCGGTAGTACCGCTTAGGCCAAATCTGGACATAACGGTTGGATTTGGAGGAGCCTATTTAAGGGCTCCTTCTTCCCCAACACAATTTTATCTCTTCCCCTTCTCTCTCCTCCATTGTTGCTGAGCTTAATCCTTGAGGATCTCCTTCCCCCTCCAACCAATCTTGCCGTAGCGCCATTCACCCCCCCTCTTGTTCGCTACGATCCATTCACCATCCCCTATATGGCCTGGACTGGGAAACCTTCAAGGAGGGATTCCGTACTGCCCACATCTCCTCGGGCATTATGAATCTCAAGAGAGGTGAATTTCGCAGTCTGAGACAGGGAGGGAGAACCCTGAAGGAATACATGGATGACTTCTGTACCTTGGCGAGGTATGCCCCTGAGGACATTGACACAGATGCTAAGAGGAAGGAGAAGTTCCTCAATGGACTTAAGGGTGAACTGAAGATTCCATTGTCGGTAGCTTACGCACCCAGTTACCAGTCCCTACTTGATCAAGCCATCACCCTGGACAACAATATCAAGAAGGTGGAGAACCGCAAGAGGAAGTTTAGCAATAAGAGTCACACTGAGCCATTCCACAAGAAGCACCATTCTTCTGATGGGAATGGAAGTCATAGCTCACACAGGCATAACAGTCATTTCAACAAGGGGAATGGCAACAATTTTAGTGGTCACAAGTTCAATGGAGGATCCAGGGGAAATCATTCCAATGGGAATCACAGTGGAAAAATGGCCGTCACAATGGGGGTAATGGACACCCCAATGGGAATAATGGCCAACACCGACACAATTCAAGAGACTTGTCCCATATTACCTGCTACAAGTGTAAGAAGACTGGACACTTTGCCACTGAATGCCCGGAGAATAAGTCCGCCGAAGCTACCAAATCAAATTCATTCCAGAAGGGACATGCGAATCATATCAATGTGGAGGAAGTGATGAATGAACCTGAAGCTGTGATGGGTATGTTTCCACTCAACACATTTACGGCATTAGTTCTATTTGATACTGGTGCATCACATTCATTCATATCAAGAGCTTTTGTGAATAAAAATGGATTACCCACCGAAACAATAGGAAAAACAATTAAAGTAAGTTCTCCTGGTGGAGAGATGATAGTTAACTCGGGATGCCGAGATTTGGTTTTAGAGATTGGTCCCTATAAATTCTCCGCTCACTTAGTAATCCTAGAATCACAAGGTTTGGATGTTATTTTGGGAATGGACTGGATGACAACCTATAGAGGAGTCCTAGATTGTGTGAGTAAATCAATCACTCTCACAACCCCCGAGGGAAAAAGAATTAGGTTCAGATCCCAATTGGACTTTGGAGAAATAAGGCTAGAAAATCTTAAGGGGGTTAGCCTAGACCAAGTACGCATAGTCAAGGAATACCCTGATGTTTTTCCTGAGGAGCTACCAGAAATGCCTCCTGATAGAGATGTGGAATTCCTTATGGAACTGCTTCCGGGCACAGGCCCTATAGCAAAGAGACCTTATCCCATGTCTACTGATGAGTTGAAGGAGCTCAAGAAACAGCTGAAGGAGCAGTTAGGAAAAGGTTTCATTAGGGAGAGTTCGTCTCCGTGGGGAGCGCCAGTTCTGTTTGTTGAGAAGAAGGACAAGAGCCAGCGCTTGGTTATGGATTACCGTTCGCTAAATGAAGTTACCATCAAGAACAAATACCCCCTACCCAGAATCAATGATCTTTTCGATCAGTTGGTTGGAGCTAGTGTGTTTTCCAAGATCGACCTTCGGTCTGGATATTTTCAGCTCAAGATTAGAGAGCATGACATCCCCAAGACAGCCTTTGTCACTAGATATGGTTCGTATGAGTATACGGTGATGCCTTTCGGCTTAACCAATGCTCCCTCATACTTCATGAATATGATGAACAAGGTGTTCATGGAATTCCTCGACAAGTTTGTTGTAGTCTTCATTGACGACATACTTATCTATTCCAAGAGCGAAGAGGAACATGAGAAACACCTTCGCCTAATATTGGAGAAACTCCGAGAACATCAGCTATATGCCAAGTTTAGTAAATGCGAATTTTGGCTCAGTGAAGTAGGATTTCTTGGACACATCATATCCAAGGAAGGGATTGCCGTTGATCCATCCAAGGTAGCAGCTGTGACAGAATGGGAACCACCCAAGAACGTTAGAGAAATTCGTAGCTTCCTGGGATTGGCAGGATACTATAGGAGATTCATTGATAATTTCTCCAAGATAGCAAAACCGATGACTGAGTTGCTGAAGAAAGAGAAGAAGTTTACTTGGACTGAGGCATGTGAAGCCAGTTTTCAGGAATTGAAGAAGAGATTGGTGTCTGCACCAATTCTGTGTTTACCAGATCTGGAGAAAGAGTTCCAAGTGTACTGTGACGCTTCTCATCAAGGGCTTGGAAGTGTGTTGATGCAGGAAGGCAAGGTAGCAGCTTATGCATCTAGACAACTCAAGAAACATGAAATCAATTACCCCACACATGATATAGAGTTAGCTTCAGTGGTCCATGCACTAAAGACCTGGAGACACTATTTGATGGGGAAACGATGTGAAGTATTCACCGACCACAAGAGTTTGAAGTACATTTTCACCCAGAAGGAATTAAACATGAGGCAAAGAAGATGGTTGGAACTCATCAAGGATTACGATTTGAGTTTGCAATACCACCCTGGTAAAGCTAACGTCGTGGCAGATGCCTTAAGCCGTAAGTCTTATGTAAACTGTCTGTCGACGGAAGAATTTCCTGAAGATATGTGCAAGGGATTGAAGGATCTTAGTTTGGAAGTAGTACCGGAAGGCTTTGTAGCATCCTTGATAATACAGCCAACGCTGATGGATAGGATAAAGAAAACCCAGAAGGGAGACGAAGATATAGAGAAGATAAAGGAAAACTTGAAGGAGGATAAAGCGAAAGGTTTTAGTGAAGATGAGCAGGGTATTGTTTGGTTTGGAAAGCGTATTTGTGTAGCCAATGATCCTGAACTTAGGAAGCTGATATTCCAAGAAGCTCATGAGACACCATATTCCATTCACCCTGGCAATACCAAGATGTACATGGATCTGAAGGAGAGATTCTGGTGGAATAATATGAAGCGAGACATCACCGAATATATAGCCAAGTGTGATGTATGTAGCAGAGTGAAGGCTGAACATCAGAAGCCAGCAGGATTATTGCAACCACTGAAGGTTCCAGAATGGAAGTGGGACCAAATCGGTATGGACTTTATCACTGGATTACCCTGAACAAAATCTGGTTATGATTCGATTTGGGTTAT
This sequence comes from Lolium perenne, assembly GCF_019359855.2. Lineage (NCBI taxonomy): Eukaryota > Viridiplantae > Streptophyta > Magnoliopsida > Poales > Poaceae > Lolium > Lolium perenne. The sequence continues at coordinate 144,994,972 of NC_067250.2, read as the reverse complement.
TGTAGATCGTTTGACAAAGGTAGCTCACTTCGTGCCTGTGAAGACCACTTACACCAGCGCTAAGTTAGCAGATATCTATAAGAAGAGGATAGTATGTCTTCACGGAGTTCCTAAGCGTATTGTGTCTGATAGAGGTACCCAATTTACCTCGCATTTCTGGAAGCAGTTACATGAGTCCTTAGGAACTAGATTGGAGTTTAGTACAACATTTCACCCTCAGACAGATGGACAGACTGAGAGAGTGAATCAGATCCTAGAGGATATGTTGAGAGCCTGTGTTATAGATTATGGAACTAGTTGGGATGACAATTTACTGTATGCGGAGTTCTCCTACAACAATAGCTACCAAGCCAGCATAGAGATGTCCCCATTTGAAGCCCTGTATGGGAGAAAGTGTACCACGCCCCTGCTGTGGAGTGGAGTAGGAGAAAGGAGTTTCTTTGGACCAGATATTATCCAGGAAGCCGAAGAAAAGGTTAGGCTGATCAAGGATAGATTGAAGGTAGCACAGTCTAGATAGAAGAGCTATGCCGACAATAAGCGTAGAGATGTCTCATATGAAATAGGCGATAGAGTTTATCTCAGAGTATCACCTCTTCGAGGAGTCAAGAGATTTGGGATCAAGGGAAAGTTAGCCCCAAGATTCATCGGACCGTTCAAGATCTTATCTCGCAAAGGAGAAGTAGCTTATGAGATTGAATTGCCAGAGATTCTTTCAGCAGTTCATAATGTGTTCCATGTCAGTCAGTTGAAGAAATGTCACCCTGAGATGTCAGAAACGCCATTGAAGGATACAATACCGCTCGAGGAAGTTCAACTGGAAAGTGACTTGACATATGAGGAGAAACCCATCAAGATCTTGGAGAGAGCTGAATGAAATACTCGCACCAAAACTATCAAGTTCTGCAAGGTTCAATGGAGTCATCATACCGAGGAAGAAGCAACTTGGGAACGCGAAGATAGTCTTCGAGAAGATTACCCGCACCTATTTGCTAGCCTTTCCGAAGCCCGAGGACATGCTTCATCTTAAGGGGGTTAGTCTGTAACATCCATATTTTTTCAAAATACAAAAACCTGCATGCATTCATGGCATCATTGCATTTGTTCATTTACACATAAAATGTTAAGCACAAATATGACACAACCATAGCTACATGTCCTATTTGAAAAGAGCTTTATTTTCCTACCAAGCTAATTTGAGTCAAAACTTTGTTCACCATTGTTTAAATCAAAGCCCCAATTTTTACAAAAATTTAGCAACTGGTTTGACCCTATTTGGATTCCTAAATCAAAAGTTGTGAAGAAAACAGTAAAAAGGAAAAAAGAAAAATGAAAAGAACAAAAAAAAAAAAAAAACGGTTCGGACTGGCCAAGATGTCAGGCCTTGGGTTGGCTCCGACGAGATCGGCCGGGAGAAGCATGGGAAGGAGAAGGCGAGCGACGCCCAGAACCGCCGTGAGCTCGACAGGATACGAAATTTGGCAGAAAATAATTTTGTTTTTTTATTTGCTGATCCTCCCAACCACCCCACCTGTCCCTTATATCATAGGACAGGCTCAGCTTTTTTACATTGTAGTCCTTGAATTAAAAAGGTGTTACAGTTTAACATTTGCTACTTAATATCTAGTCCCTCTCCTTGGTTTGTTTGATGGAGGCAACACATAGGCCTGACACAAGATGGGCCAGCCCGACCGCACCGGCCCACTACGGCGGGAGAAGCGGCCCGCTGCACCGCCAAACCGCCTCTGCCCCTCTTCTCTGGTTGACGGGCGGGAGAAGCTTCGTCAGGTGTCATTCCCTCCCAATGAATCAACCATTGTTGGGCTGCGACGTCGGGATCTCCAGTTGAATGAGGGATAGTCCTGCGTTGTAATACTGCCACAGGTGCTACCTTCAGTTTGCCATCGTCAGTTACCAATGGTAGTGTCGGATTTGGTACAGCAGTGAGCCCTTGGTGCTTTTTAAGGTGACTGACATGGAAAACATCATGTAATTTGCAGTTGTCTGGGAGTTGTATCTGATATGCCACTGTGCCCACTTGCTTGAGTATCCGAAAAGGTCCATACCATCTAGGGCTGAATTTAGGAGGATTGTGCATACCTAGAGCTGTTTCTCTGTAAGATTTTGACTTGAGGTAGACAAAGTCTCCTACTGCAAATGTTCTATCCGTCCTTTTTGCATCTGCATACTTCTTCATGCGAGTTTGAGCTTTAAGGAGGTTTTGCTGTAGGAGAGTCACCATGTTGTCCTTCTCAGCTGTGGCTGCTGTTTGTTCCTGACTGTCTTTCAAGGGAATTGGAATGTTCTGGAGCATAGGAGGAGGGTATTCATACAGGGCTTGGAATGGAGACATCTGAATTGCTGAATGGTAGGAACAATTATACCACCACTTGGCTGCTGCTAACCAATCACACCACTTTTTGGGTTGTTGGAATGCCATGCAGCGCAAGTATTGCTCCAAACACTGATTTACTCGTTCAGTTTGGCCGTCTGATTCAGGATGGTAAGCAGTGCTGTAATTGAGTTGTGTCTTGAATTTGGAGAAGAGTTGCTTCCACATGTGGCTGGTGAATATAGAATCTCTGTCACTTACTATACTTGCTGGAGGCCCATGGAGCTTGACTATGGTGTTCATGAAAGCATCAGCAACTGTCTGTACTGAATAAGGGTGTGCCAAAGGAATAAAATGGGCATATTTGGTCAAACGGTCAACTACCACCAGGATCACCTCCTTGCCTCTTGATTTTGGTAGTCCTTGAATGAAATCCATGCTTACATCTGCCCATTTTCTTGTTGGTATAGGAAGAGGGTGCAGTAATCCTGGGTATGGCACATGCTCAGACTTTGAAATTTGGCAGATGGGGCAGGTTGCTATTTTCTCAGTGATGAACTGTGATAGCTTGGGCCAGTAGAATGATTGCTGAATTTTCTTGAGAGTCACTTTTGCTCCAGAGTGTCCACCAAACAGTGAAGAGTGGAATGTGTCAAATATTTTGCTCCTTAGGTCAGTGGTGTTGCCAATATATATTTTTCCTTTGTAGTGCAAAATGCCTTGCTGCAAGGTGTAATTGTGGTGACTGTTTTGAGCAATTGCCAGTTCCTGCATTAGTTTCAGGCAATGTTCATCTTCTGCATAAGAATATTGGACCTCTTGCAACCAGGCTGGTATGGATACTAGTGTTTGTTGGTTGCAGGATTGAATCTTCTCCTTGTCCTCTTCTTGGGTATCCTCTTGGAATTTCCTGGATAAAGCATCTGCCACTCTATTTTCTTTTCCTTTTTTGTACTCAATCTCATATGTGAATTCCAATAGTTTCAACATCAGTTTATGTTGGATGCCTTCCAGTAGCCTTTGATTTGCCACATACTTGAGTGCTTGCTGATCTGTTTTGATGATCACCTTGTTGGACAAGAAGTAGTGTCGCCATTTCTTCAGTGCATGCAAAATGGCCAGTGCATCCTTTTCATAGACTGATAGAGCTAGTGATCTTGGACCCAAGCATTGGCTATAATATGCTATTGGCCTACCTTCCTGCATGAGCACTGCTCCCAGTCCAGAATTGCATGCGTCTGTTTCCAAAATAAATGGAATATTGAAATTTGGCAGTCGTAACAGGGGAGGAGATGTCATAATCTGTTTCAGTTTGTTGAATGCTTCCTCTTGGGCTTGTTCCCAGTGGAAGTTATCCTTCTTGAGTGCCTGGTATAAGGGCTAGCATATCATTGCATATCCTTGGATAAATCTCCTGTAATACCCTGTGAGCCCCAAGAAGCCCCTTAGTTTCTTGAGAGATTTTGGTGTTTCCCACTCCAGTATATCCCTGATTTTTGCTGGGTCTGTGGAAACTCCCTTCTCTGAAATTATATGTCCTAGGTATTCCACTGAAGATTGGTGATACGTCCAATTTGCATCACTATTTTATATCATAATTTGCTGTTATTCATTGATATATTTCATATTGGGACACATTACTTATGTTATTTCATCTATTTTGCATGTTTCATCATTATTGGAGGATCGAACACCGGAGCCAGGATTCTGCTGGAAAAAGCACCGTCAGGACACAATATTTCGGAAGATCAACTCTGGAAGGAAATTATACCAAAAATCCTATTTTTCAAGATGACGGAGGAAGCCAGAAGGAGGAGCCAGGAGGAGCCAGGGTGGGCCCACACCCTAGGGCGGCGCGGCCCAGGCCCTGGCCGCGCCGCCATGTGGTGTGGAGGGCCCACGGCCCCTTTCGCCTCCTTTTCTTCGTCAAACCCTTCGTCCCGAAGACCTAAGCCACAGAGGGTACCTCGCGGAGAGTTACAGCCGCCTCTGCGGGGCGGAGAACACCAGAGAGAAAAGAGCTCTCCGGCGGGCAGGAATCCGCCGGGGAAATTCCCTCCGGGAGGGGGAAATCGACGCCATCGTCACCGTCATCGAGCTGGACATCATCGCCATCACCATCATCATCATCTCCACCATCATCACCGCCGTCATCACCGCTGGACACCGTCACCGCCATAGCAATTTGGGTTTGATCTTGATTGTTTGATAGGGGAAACTCTCCCGGTATCGATTTCTACTTGTTGTTGATGCTATTGAGTGAAACCATTGAACCAAGTTTATGTTCAGATTGTTATTCATCATCATATCACCTCTGATCATGTTCCGTATGATGTCTCGTGAGTAGTTCGTTTAGTTCTTGAGGACATGGGTGAAGTCTAAATGTTAGTAGTGAACTATGGATGAGTAATATTCAATGGTGTGATATTTAAGTTGTGGTGTTATTCTTCTAGTGGTGTCATGTGAACGTCGACTACATGACACTTCACCATTTATGGGCCTAGGGGAATGCATCTTGTATTCGTTTGCCAATTGCGGGGTTGCCGGAGTGACAGAAACCTAAACCCCCGTTGGTATATCGATGCAGGAGGGATCGCAGGATCTCAGAGTTTAAGGCTGTGGTTAGATTTATTTCTTAATTACTTTCTTGTAGTTGCGGATGCTTGCAAGGGGTATAATCACAAGTATGTATTAGTCCTAGGAAGGGCGGTACATTAGCATAGGTTCACCCACACAACACTTATCACAACAATGAAGATTATTTAGCCGTATGTAGCGAAAGCACTAGACTAAAATCCCGTGTGTCCTCGAGAACGTTTGGTCATTATAAGTAAACAAACCGGCTTGTCCTTTGTGCTAAAAAGGATTGGGCCACTCGCTGCAATTATTACTCTCGCACTTTACATACTCGTACTTTATTCAACTGTTACATCAAACCCCCCTGAATACTTGTCTGTGAGCATTTACAGTGAATCCTTCATCGAAACTGCTTGTCAACACCTTCTGCTCCTCGTTGGGATCGACATTCTTACTTATCGAAGATACTACGATACACCCCCTATACTTGTGGGTCATCAAGACTATTTTCTGGCGCCGTTGCCGGGGAGTGAAGCGCTATTGGTAAGTGGAATTGGTAACGAAAACCCTTCCTGTTGCGCTGATTTTATTACTGCCTGCTGCTATAAGTCATTATGGAGAGATCTTCTCTTCAATTTTTATTTGGAAAATCTACTACTACTGCAACGGTAGTGGATGAGGCGCCAGGTGAGGAAGTAATACCATATAAAATACCTATGAAAATTATTGAACATGTTATGGATAACCGCTATGAAGGGGATGGAACTGTCCACCCCGGTGATCATTTACTGTTTTTGCATGAATTATGTGGGTTATTCAAATGTGCAGGTATTGCTATGGATGAAGTGAGGAAGAAATTATTCTCTTTATCGCTGTCTGGTAAGGCAGCGCATTGGTATAAATTACTGGATAATGGGGATTCTCTTGAATGGAATGATATTGTGCCCCGGTTTTATTCTAAGTTCTATCCTCCAAGTGAAATTCATAAGGATCGGAATCGCATATATAATTTTTGGCCTCATGATGGAGAGAGTATTGCCCAAGCTTGGGGGAGATTGAAGTCTTTAATGCTCAAATGCCCCATTCATGAGCTTCCTGGTAATGTTATTATTGATAATTTCTATGCAAGACTTTCTTTTCAAGACAAGACCTTGCTGGATACTTCTTGTTCTGGATCATTTACACGCAACAAAGAAGAGTTTAAAAGGGACCTTCTTGATCGGATCCAAGAAAATACTGAAGGATGGGAGAACGACAAGGATAGAGAATCAGGTATAATTTATGATTATAAATGCATTGAAGCTTTTATGGATACTGATAAATTTCGTAATATGAGTGCTACATATGGTCTTGATTCTCAAGTTGCTGTAAATCTTTATAAAGCTTTTGCCTCTCATTATGAATTGCCAAAGAAGAACTTTGATAAGTATCATGAACCATATAAAGATAAAATTGATTCATCTATTAATAAATGTGTTGTAGTTGAAACTGCTGATCATGTTATTCCTGAAGCTTATATTGAAAAAACTCCTTTCCCTGCTAAAATGAAGGAGTACTCTATTATAAATAGTGCGGTTCATAAAAGTGAAAAGAAACCTGTAGAACCTGAAGAACAAATAAAAGTTGAACCTGCTGTTGCAATAATTAAAGATCTTGTGACTGAAAATGTGGAGGATGGTCATATTATTTTCTGTGAAGATGCTTCACATATTGTTTCACATCCTAATAAACCCAAACAAGCTAGTGTTCCTATGCTATCTGTTAGAATTGGTGATCATTGCTATTATGGATTATGTGATATTGGTGCAAGTGTTAGTGCTATTCCGTATGAGCTTTACACGGAGATTATGCACGAAATTGATTCTTGTGAACTTGAAGATATTGATGTGGTTATTCAGCTGGCTAATAGAGAAACTATTTCTCCAATTGGTATTGTTCGAGATGTGGAAGTTTTATGCGGTAAGATTAAATATCCTGCTGACTTTTTGGTACTTGGTTCTGCTGCTAGTGATTATTGTCCTATTATCTTTGGTAGACCTTTTCTAAATACTTGTGGAGCTATTATAGATTGCAAGAAAGAGAAAATTTTGACTAAATTTGCTGGTGAATCTTATGAGTTTAACTTCTCTAAATTTACTAAAACTCCTTATAAAGCTGATTTGCCTAGTAATGATATTAAAATGGAGCAATGTGCATCTATTGTTCTTGTTCCTAATAATCCTTTGCAGCAACATTTGGAGGATAGCGAGAGTGAAATTTTTAGGAAAGAAAGAGATGAGCTTGAGGAAATTTTTCTTCGCCAACCTATTCTCAAGCATGATTTACCGGTGGAAGATTTGGGTACAACACCGCCACCAAAGGAAGATCCTGTTTTTGATTTAAAGCCTTTACCTGATAATCTTAAATATGCTCATATTGATGATAAGAAAATATATCCTGTTATTATTAGTTCTAAGCTTTCAGAGATTGAGGAAGAAAGGTTATTGGAAATATTGAAGAAGCATCGAGGCGCTATTGGCTACACTCTTGATGATTTGAAGGGGATTTCTCCTTCTATTTGCCAACATGCTATTAATATGGAAGACGATGCAAAGCCTGTTGTTGAACCTCAGCGTCGTCTAATTCCGAAGATGAAGGAAGTGGTAAGGAATGAGGTATTACGACTCCTTGAAGCTGGTATTATATATCCTATTGCTGATAGTAGATGGGTTAGTCTTGTGCACTGCGTTCCCAAGAAAGGAGGTATGATTGTTGTGCCTAATGATAATGATGAGCTCATTCCTCAAAGAGTAGTTGTAGGGTATAGAATGTGCATTGATTTTCGAAAAGTTAATAAAGTTACTAAGAAAGATCATTACCCTTTACCATTTATTGATCAAATGCTAGAAAGATTGTCTAAAAATACTCATTTTTGCTTTCTTGATGGTTATTCTGGGTTTTCACAAATTGCTGTTAAAGCTAAAGATCAAGAGAAAACCACCTTTACTTGTCCTTATGGAACTTATGCTTATAGACGCATGCCTTTTGGTTTATGTAATGCTCCTGCTACTTTTCAAAGATGCATGTCTGCTATTTTTCATGGTTTTTGTGAAAGTATTGTAGAGGTATTCATGGATGATTTTTCCGTCTATGGGAATTCTTTTGATAGTTGCTTGCGAAACCTTGATAAAGTTTTGCAGAGATGTGAAGAAACTAACCTTGTTCTTAATTGGGAGAAATGCCACTTTATGGTTAATGAAGGAATTGTATTGGGACATAAAATTTCTGAGAGAGGTATTGAAGTTGATAGAGCTAAAGTTGAAGCAATTGAGAAGATGCCCTATCCGAGGGACGTTAAAGGTATTCGTAGTGTTCTTGGTCATGCTGGGTTTTATAGGAGATTTATTAAAGATTTCTCTAAGATTTCAAAGCCTCTTACTAATCTTCTTCAAAAAGATGTACCATTTGTTTTTGATGATGATTGTAAGGAAGCTTTTGAAACTCTTAAGAAAGCCTTAACGACTGCTCCTATAGTTGAACCCCCTGATTGGAATTTACCCTTTGAAATTATGTGTGATGCTAGTGATTTTATTTGTAGGCGCTGTTCTTGGACAGCGGTAGATAAAAAACTGAATGTTATTCATTATGCTAGTAAAACTCTTGATGCTGCTCAAAGAAATTATGCTACAACTGAAAAGGAATTATTAGGCTGTAGTCTTTGCTTGTGATAAATTTAGATCTTATATTGTTGATTCAAAAGTTACTATTCATCTTTTGATCATGCTGCAATTAGATACCTAATGACAAAGAAAGATGCTAAGCCGAGGCTTATTAGATGGGTACTTCTTTTGCAAGAATTTGATTTACATATTGTAGATAGGAAAGGTGCTGATAATCCTGTTCTTGATAATTTGTCTAGATTGGAAAATATTGCTTATGATCCTGTTCTCGTTAATGATAGTTTTCCAAATGAACAATTGGCTGTAATAAAGGTGAGCTCGCGAGACAGTCCTTGGTATGCTGATTATGCTAACTTTATTGTTTCCAAGTACTTGCCTCCAACCTTTTCAGCTCAGCAAAGGAGGAAATTCTTTTATGATTTGAGGCATTATTTCTGGGATGACCCACACTTATATAAAGAAGGAGTGGATGGTATTATGCGAAGATGTGTTCCCGAATATGAACAACAGGAGATATTGAGTAAATGTCATGGTAGTGCTTATGGAGGACATCACGCCGGAGAAAGAACCGCGCAAAAGGTTCTACAATCAGGTTTTTATTGGCCAACTCTCTTCAAGGATGCGAGAAAGTTTATTTTATCTTGTGATGAATGCCAAAGGGTTGGTAATATCTCCAGACGTAATGAAATGCCTATGAATTATACTCTTGTTATTGAACCGTTTGATTGTTGGGGATTTGACTTCATGGGACCTTTTCCGTCTTCGGAAGGTAACACTCATATACTTGTTGCTGTTGATTATGTTACTAAATGGGTGGAAGCTATACCTACAAAAAGTGCTGATGGTGAGACCTCTTTAAGAATGCTCTTAGATATTATTTTTCCTAGATTTGGAGTACCTAGATACATTATGACTGATGGAGGTTCTCATTTTATTCATGGAGGTTTTAGAAAAACTCTTGCTAGGTATGGTATTAATCATAGAATTGCTTCTGCTTATCATCCTCAAACTAGTGGTCAAGTAGAATTATCAAATAGAGAGATTAAATCTATTTTGGGAAAGACTGTTAATAAAACTAGAAAGAATTGGGCTAGTAAATTGAAGGATGCACTTTGGGCTTATAGAACTGCTTATAAAAATCCCATGGGAATGTCACCTTATAAAATGGTTTATGGGAAAGCTTGTCATTTACCTTTAGAACTAGAGCACAAAGCTTATTGGGCTGTTAGAGAATTAAATAAAGATCCTAAACTTGCCGGTGATAAGAGGTTGTTGCAATTAAGTTCTCTAGATGAATGGAGAAGTGAAGCTTATGAAAATGCTAAACTCTTTAAAGAGAAAGTTAAAAAATGGCATGATAGGAGGATTATCAAAAGAGAATTTAATATTGGGGATAAAGTCCTATTGTATCGGTCTCGTCTCAGATTCTTTGCAGGGAAATTACTCTCGAAATGGGAAGGACCATATGTTGTCGAGGAGGTGTATCGTTCAGGAGCAATCAAAATTAGCTCTCTCCAAGGCAATGCTACGCAAGTGGTGAATGGACAAAGACTCAAGCATTATATCTCGGGTGATTCTTATAATGTTGATGTTGATATTATTCAAGTGGAAACACCGGAGGCCTACATCAAAGGGCAAACTGACAGTCCGCCAGAACTCGACTTTGAATAGGTAACAGTACTGGTAATGAAAAGTACGCAATTTACTTTCCGAACTATATTTTTGCTGTTTTTGGAAAATATGAGAAATTACAAGTTCGAAACGGAGTGGAAAGGACGCACGAGGGGGTGCCACCATAGGGCGGCGCGGCCTGACCTGGGCCCGCGCCGGCCTATGGTTTGGCCGCCCCGTCGCCCCTTTCCGACTCTGGTTCGATCTGGTACTTTCCGTATGTCGTGAAAAATTTTGCTATATAATCCCCCGGACCCCTGGAGGTCCGTATATCGTGTTTTCGACGTGTTTTGTTTCGAGCTGTTTCTGCCAGGATCTGCTTTCGGTTTAGAAGCACCATGGCCTCCAACGACAAGGGCAAGGGGCTTTCGGAGGAAGAAGTGAAGGAGGTGCAATCAAGACAAGATCAGCAAGCTGGAGGGAGCAAGAAAATCTTGGTGGGATCTGTTGACACTCGACGTTCTTTTTCTCATAACCTGCAGGGACCTTTACCACCCGCTCTTAGCCTCGACTCCTTCCCCATGATGGAAGAAGTTCTACGGGTTACCGATGAGTTTTGTGATCAATATCGGGCTCTGAGAAGAGAAGTGGAGATACTCCAGGAGGAGAACTGCCGTCTCCGAAGATTGATTGAATACCACTCGATTCGCGTCACAAGGTCGTCATCGCCAACTTCGGATAACAATGAATCTCTTCGAATCTTAGTGCAGAATTATCAAGCTGAGAAACTGAAGACGAAGGAGCTTATTAAGAAGCTCGGGAGGAATTCATCACCACCATCACCGCAGGAGTAATTCATCATCGGTATTGGCATCCCCTTGGTTTGTTCCAAGCTTGGGGGAGTGCCGCGGTATCACATTATCACTACCTTTTACTTTTATTGTCAAGTAGTGTCATATCATGAGTAGGGAAGTTATCGTATAAGATGGGTTGCGTTTGGAAGTATCTCTCCTTTAGTTGGTTATCTATGTATCCCTTGGTGTGAGTTATCGTTATGGAATATTAATGAGAAGTCTTATCATTTACATATTGCACATCTTATTCTAGTTTGCAATCTCTATTATATGATTCACCTTGTTGTTAGTATTGGTATCACTTTGGGAGCATTGAATAAATCTATTTGGTTTTGGCAAACTTAGCATTGGTCAATAGCAACAACACTTTAAGGTTTAAATAGAAAAGAGAAATACCTGTAGATGTTTCATTGTCTTTCTTGTTAGCTCATAGCTTACTATTCTGAAGTAAAATTGTTTGTGCTTACAAGGAAGATGCATGATTGTTTCTATCACATGTATATTAGTTTGTTTCCCTCGACTCTTATGCTTGCTAATTAACCTTGCTAGCCAAAGACCTGTACTGAGAGGGAATACTTCTCGTGCATCCAAACCTTAATCCAAACCTATGTCATTGGTGTCCACCATACCTACCTACTACATGGTGTTTTCTGCCATTCCAAGTAAATACTTCATGTGCTACCTTTAAACAATTCAAAACTTAGTATCTCTTATTTGTGTTAATGTTTCATAGCTCATGAGGAAGTATGTGGTGTTTTATCTTTCAATCTTGTTGGGCAACTTTCACCAATGGACTAGTGGCTTCATCCGCTTATCCAATAATTTTGCAAAAAGAGCTGGCAATGGGATTCCCAGTCCCAAATTAATTAAATTAAATAGACACTCCTCCATGGTATGTGATTGATGGACGGCACCCGAAGGATTCGGTTAGCCATGGCTTGTGTAAGCAAAGGTTGGGGGGAGTGTCATCATCATAATAAAACTAAAATAAAAAGGCACTCCTTCATGGTATGAGATTGTTGGCAGGCACCCGAGGATTCGGTTAGCCATGGTTTGTGAAAGAAAGGTTGGAAGGAGTGCCACGTAAAATGAAAACAATATGGGAGCCGCTCTTAGGAGGTTGTCTGGCAAGGGGGTTAGAGTACCCGCTACCAGTCGTTGACAACAACAAACACCTCTCAAAATGTTACTTTTATTACCTCTATAATGATTGCAAAACTGAAAAAGCTCTAGCACATGATCTAATCCCTGCTTCCCTCTGCGAAGGGCCTGTCTTTTACTTTATGTTGAGTCAGTAAACCTATTTCCCTCCATCTCAAGCAAGCATTTGAGTAGTTGTGATCAAACCATTATATTGTGATTTGCTACATCATGTCTTTTATTCTTCCTTGTTTAGTACAAGTTTTATCTGAATGAATATAGCTTTGCAAGTTATCAATGATCATGAGAAGACCATTATGATTGAGTATGCAAGTTGTGCCTTATAAACTCTAACATGAGAGCGCTGCTCAATAAGATAAATATAATCTGTTAGTTGTTCTCTGACCAAGAACGAAGTTTGCCATCACCAATCATGATTTCTCATGCACCTTTACTTGTGATTACCCTATACTTGTTTCAATATGAGTTATAAGAGGTTGTCTACTATAATGTCCTGTGTGAATGAATATGATGCTTCTTGTCCGTATTTTATTTATCGACTCTTCACTCCATAAACATGTGGTCATGTCTATCGAGCTCAGTTTCGCTTGGGGACAAGCGAAGTCTAAGCTTGGGGGGAGTTGATACGTCCAATTTGCATCACTATTTTATATCATAATTTGCTGTTATTCATTGATATATTTCATATTGGGACACATTACTTATGTTATTTCATCTATTTTGCATGTTTCATCATTATTGGAGGATCGAACACCGGAGCCAGGATTCTGCTGGAAAAAGCACCGTCAGGACACAATATTTCGGAAGATCAACTCTGGAAGGAAATTATACCAAAAATCCTATTTTTCAAGATGACGGAGGAAGCCAGAAGGAGGAGCCAGGAGGAGCCAGGGTGGGCCCACACCCTAGGGCGGCGCGGCCCAGGCTCTGGCCGCGCCGCCATGTGGTGTGGAGGGCCCACGGCCCCTTTCGCCTCCTTTTCTTCGTCAAACCCTTCGTCCCGAAGACCTAAGCCACAGAGGGTATCTCGCGGAGAGTTACAGCCGCCTCTGCGGGGCGGAGAACACCAGAGAGAAAAGAGCTCTCCGGCGGGCAGGAATCCGCCGGGGAAATTCCCTCCGGGAGGGGGAAATCGACGCCATCATCACCGTCATCGAGCTGGACATCATCGCCATCACCATCATCATCATCTCCACCATCATCACCGCCGTCATCACCGCTGGACACCGTCACCGCCATAGCAATTTGGGTTTGATCTTGATTGTTTGATAGGGGAAACTCTCCCGGTATCGATTTCTACTTGTTGTTGATGCTATTGAGTGAAACCATTGAACCAAGTTTATGTTCAGATTGTTATTCATCATCATATCACCTCTGATCATGTTCCGTATGATGTCTCGTGAGTAGTTCGTTTAGTTCTTGAGGACATGGGTGAAGTCTAAATGTTAGTAGTGAACTATGGATGAGTAATATTCAATGGTGTGATATTTAAGTTGTGGTGTTATTCTTCTAGTGGTGTCATGTGAACGTCGACTACATGACACTTCACCATTTATGGGCCTAGGGGAATGCATCTTGTATTCGTTTGCCAATTGCGGGGTTGCCGGAGTGACAGAAACCTAAACCCCCGTTGGTATATCGATGCAGGAGGGATCGCAGGATCTCAGAGTTTAAGGCTGTGGTTAGATTTATTTCTTAATTACTTTCTTGTAGTTGCGGATGCTTGCAAGGGGTATAATCACAAGTATGTATTAGTCCTAGGAAGGGCGGTACATTAGCATAGGTTCACCCACACAACACTTATCACAACAATGAAGATTATTTAGCCGTATGTAGCGAAAGCACTAGACTAAAATCCCGTGTGTCCTCGAGAACGTTTGGTCATTATAAGTAAACAAACCGGCTTGTCCTTTGTGCTAAAAAGGATTGGGCCACTCGCTGCAATTATTACTCTCGCACTTTACATACTCGTACTTTATTCAACTGTTACATCAAACCCCCCTGAATACTTGTCTGTGAGCATTTACAGTGAATCCTTCATCGAAACTGCTTGTCAACACCTTCTGCTCCTCGTTGGGATCGACATTCTTACTTATCGAAGATACTACGATACACCCCCTATACTTGTGGGTCATCAATTGGCCAAATACACATTTTGGAAGCTTTGCCTTCAACTGATTTGCCCTTAAGATTTCCAGTACCACTGACAGGTGGAACTAGTGCTGCTCAATGTTCTGGCTGTAAATCAATATGTCATCAAAGAATACGAGGACAAATTTCCTGAGTTGCTTGGAGAATAGAGAATTCATCAAGCTCTGAAATGTTGCTGGTGCATTGCTAAGCCCAAATGGCATTACTCTGTACTCATAATGTCCCAGGTGAGTGGAAAATGCTGTCTTGTGAATGTCTTCAGGTTTCATTCGAATTTGGTGATACCCTGATCTTAGATCGAGCTTAGAAAAGACTGTTGCTCCATGCAATTCATCCAGCAAATCTTCAATGACAGGAATAGGGAAACGATTCTTTACTGTTTGTTCATTTAGTCCACGGAAATCCACACATAACCTCCAGCTCTTGTCTTTCTTGCGAACCAAAATCACTGGTGATGAGAATGGACTGTTGCTGGGTTGGATCTCCTTGTTTTTCAGCATCTGTGCAATGATTGTTTCGATGGTATTCTTCTGATTGTGTGACATTCTGTATGGGCGAAAATTGGGAGGCTTTGATCCAGGAATCAGAGGAATCGCATGGTCATGCGATCTGTGAGGTGGCAATCCTTCAGGTTCTTGAAACACATCAGCAAAGGCTTGCAGAATTTCTTGAAATTCAGTAGGTGGTGTCGTCTGTTCCAATTCAGTAAGTGTGGTTCTGACATCTTCCATGTTGTAAAGCATATAACCAGTAGCATCATCTTTGAGCAGTTGTTCACATTCAGCTGCAGAAACCATTAAGTCTTCCACGGGAACAAGATGATCACTGAATGTATAGGCATTTGCACCAGATCCCACTGTCAGTGTTCTTTCAATGAAGTTGAAGGTGAGTGGGTTGTGTATTTTGAACCAATTGACTCCTAATATTGCATCTGACCCGTTGAGTTCTAGTATGCGGAAGTCTGCAGAAAAGGTTGTTCCCTGCACCATGAATTGTTGATTATATGCTATGGAATTGGAGATTAGTATTCCTCCCCCTGCCACTTTCACTCATCTGGGTGCTGCTGGTGTGAGAACTATGTCGTGGTCCATAGCAAATTGGAGGTCGAGGAACGTGTTTGTGCTTCCTGTATCTGCTAGTGCTATTGCTAGAACTCCATGAAGCTTGATGAGCAAGGAAATAGTGGCCTCATCTGCTGCTCCAGTGTAGGCTGCTGCTGATATCTGCATCATATTCACTTCATCATCAACTGCATGTGCAACCATTGCTGCCTGTGGTGGTGCATTTACTGGTTCCTCAGCTATAGGATCTACTTCCCTTATTGGATCATCCACCTCCTCTGCCACTTCTTCTTGATATCCTTGCATGAGCATCATATTTATTGCTCTGTTCATGTTTGGACAGCGGTGTCCTGGCACATATATTTCTGGACAATGCCAGCATTGGCGAGGAATTCTGGCATTGAGCCCTTGGTTATCTCGTGGAGGAACATTGCGTATTGGTGCGTTCCTAGGAGCTGCTGGCAGGTTTCTTCTGATTGCTACTGGCTGGCAATTGTTTGTCTTCTCTATCTGCCTGGCAAACCAACAAGCACGTAGTAGAGAAGTTGGGCAATGACATTGGACTGCATGTCTGATGTTTTCATGTAGCCCACTGACAAATCTGTCGATGAAGAAGTCATCTGGCAGATACTGGCGGCCTCTTTTCATTATTTGCATCCAGGACTCATATTCAGTGATGTAACTGTCGACTGTCGTTCTCTGTTTGAGCTGTTGGAGCTGTTGCATTGGATCCATTGTCACAGTATCTGGAAATCGAGCAATTAGGAACTGGCATAACTCTACCCACGTGACGTGCTGCAAATCAATCCCAGAGCTGCTCAACCAAATTTTTGCCGGACCACGGATGTGTGCGATTCCCCACTTCACTCTACTCTCCCCAGTAATGCCTACCAACTTGAAGATGTCCTCGACTTCCAATATCCACGTGCGAACATTGTCACTGTGAAAGCTTGTTAATTCCACGTGTGGTGTTCGTAGCTGAGGTTCGGTTTGAAAGGTGTTGTTGTGGGAATAGGTGGAGGGAGCAGGTGGTTCATTGGATTGTCTCGGGTAGGGAGCCTCTGTGGTGTGGATGCGAGTTGTGTTTATGGGCTGTCTAGGTTGATGAGGATTGTTGGTAACCATGATGTCCTGGGAAGATTGGTGGTGTTGAGGTTGATAAGCCCTAGGGTATGGTTGTTCCTGTTGCACTGGTAGATGTGGCTGTTCCTGTTGCTGTGGTCGAGGTGAGTGATGTTGGTAGTATTGTGGCTGGTTGGTGGGAGTGGTGTGCTGCGTATACTTCTGGTAAGAAGACGATGGCCTGTTGACATCAGATTGCGAGGCTGCATATGTGACCATGGCAACATTCTGTCGAACACCTGTGTTGCTTGGTGGAATAGGAAGCTGCTCTGGCGCAAACTGACCCAGTTTTGGAGGAAAAGGTGTGGAATTTGTGGTGGGTGGAGTGGGTATTGGTGTAGATCCTTCTGGGATGGGTGAAAGAATGGTGTTTGCGCGTGTCGGAGGGGTGTAGAGGGTGTGGCCGGTGTCGGGGTTTGGAGAAGTAGTGGGTGGGGGTATACCTTCACCTGGGAGAAGACGATCCAGGCTTCCTTGTATCCTCTGCATCATAGATGCCATCTGGATCTGCGCTTGATTCATCGCCTCGATCCTGTCTTGCATCAGCCCCAGTGAAGACGCCATCTCGACTTGGTGTTGACGCAGACGTCGGACGACGGAGCGTGAGTCCCGTTCCACGCGTTGATGAGCTCTCAAGGCCGCGAGTTTGGCGTCGGTGGAGGACGGGGAACGCAGCACCGCGCCGTCGCGGCTTGCTCGCGATTCCGATCTGGACCGGGTAGACATGGCGCGACGTCGGCGTCGTGAAAGGAGATGTTTTTGGTGGCGTGGTTGGCGACTGGTTCGGCTTCGCTAGGGTGGAAGAAGGGACGGGAGGGAGGGAGACGACGTGGAGTTGGAGGAGCGGTCGGAGGATCACCGCTCTGATACCACTTTGTCAGGCCTTGGGTTGGCTCCGACGAGATCGGCCGGGAGAAGCATGGGAAGGAGAAGGCGAGCGACGCCCAGAACCGCCGTGAGCTCGACAGGATACGAAATTTGGCAGAAAATAATTTTATTTTTTTATTTGTTGATCCTCCCAACCACCCCACCTGTCCCTTATATCATAGGACAGCCTCAGCATTTTTACATTGTAGTCCTTGAATTAAAAAGGTGTTACAGTTTAACATTTGCTACTTAATATCTAGTCCCTCTCCTTGGTTTGTTTGATGGAGGCAACACATAGGCCTGACACAAGATGGGCCAGCCCGACCGCACCGGCCCACTACGGCGGGAGAAGCGGCCCGCTGCGCCGCCGAACCGCCTCTGCCCCTCTTCTCTCGTTGACGGGTGGGACCGCCTGACAGCGGGGTCCACGTCTTCTTCAACCCGCGTCCGGAGCGGACTCTGCCGCCGTCGCCCCAACCCTAAATGGGAGCGGACAAATCCGCACCGTCCGAGGCCTCCTCGATGTCCGTGCCTCCCCCTATATATAGCGCCGCGACCCCGCGTTCTTTTCCCTCAAGCCGCCGCTCTCCTCGAGCCGCCAAACGCCACGGATTCCTCGCCGAAGATCGCGCAGTGCTGCCGCCTCCAGCCGCTGTTCGCCGCCACCCTCGGCCTCCATTCGTCGCGCCGCCACCACCAAGCTCGCCGCCGCGTCGCGCCGCACTCCGTAGCCACCTCCGCCGCCGCCAGAGACCGCCGCAGCCGCCACTCCCATCGCATACCGAGCCGCCCCGCCACCCCATCGACGCTGGCCAGGTAAATCCCGGCCTTTTCTTTATTTCTTTTTTTTGTTTTCGCCCAGCCGTTAGATCTAGATCTAGTGGTTTAGATTAGACGCCCTTACCGAACCGGTATCGGCCAACCGCGTCGCGCCGCGTGGCGATCTGAGTCAGCGTGCCCGGTCAGATTGGTCAAATCGTTTTTAAATTCGAATTTAAAAGTCAGATTACGTGTATAACTTGTAAAATCGATATAAAATCGTACACTGGGCCAAATTTTGCAAATTTTATAGTTTTGGAAAGCTCTTAACCTGTACAACAACTTTATGCAATAATATGGTATATGTACTGTGTTAGATTTCGCGTCAAAATTCAAATAGAGAAATAGACCAGATTACACTATAAAAATTGTATAAAATAATCTACTGGGCCAAATTTTATGATTTTGTACTTTCTGGAATCCTCAGAACATGTACTTCAACTTGGTATAGGAGTTGTACAACTTTGATACGTGCACAAACTTGCTTTAGTAAAATCTATCCGAATCAGTAATTCGAAGATAATTCAAATTCTATAAATCGTTTTCGAATAATTCCAATTGCACTACTCTTGTGTTACTGTAGCCTATCCAGGGAGGTCAAATTCATATTTTTACAACACATAATGCTTGCTGTAGCTAATTAGTAAGGTTGTATATGTAAGGTAGATACTCGATTAATGGATTTTTAAATCAAATTAAATGTACAGAATACTTTATTAACATTGCACATATCAGAGAGCACATAATACAACACTTACACACCACCTCTCTTGTGATGTTTAAATAGTTGCATAGCATGCATGCATACATATCTATGATTGTTCATATCGAATGTTTGTTTATTTGTTGTGATTGTTTGAATAGATTGTGGAGGAGATCAAGGAGGTGCTTGTGATTGCTGTGATTGTGCGGGTTGCTTTGATCAAGGCAAGTGACACTCAATTACCTACTTATTTTGTTAAGCATTAGTGTTTTATAAATTAGTATGCATGGTAGGAATTTGTTTTCGAAAGTTTATGCTATGCTTATCAATCCTAGTAGTGTGTAGCCACCATGAACCCTTGCTAGGATTCTTAGTTGCGTAGCAATAACAAAGTGCCACTGCTGTTTTGATCTAATTGGATTGTGAGTATCGGGAATTAAAATTAACAACTTTAAAGAATCACCTGGGTGGATTGATTGTGTGGTGGGCGGCTGCTCAGGGCTCCGACCCTGGAGTAACCAGTGGCAGGTGGGTACCTGAGAGTGCGCAGTTGAATAGTGGTTGCTCCGGACTGCACCTCTGGTTTTCATCAGAGGATCGTGCGGGGGTTTACTACCTGTAATGGGTTTTAAGCCTGCGAGTTTCACTTGTGGATAGCCACCCAGGATTAAAGAGATTAATATGTCGTCCATGTTTTAGTTAGCTTCCAGTGCAGCCTTATGGTATTATGGGCTCTGTCGGGATTAAGTAAGTTGTGAGGTCAAATTTGTTGCTAGACATGATGATGTGGCTGGCTACCAAACAGGAATGGGTCTAGCTGGTTATGGTTGAAGCCTCCTTCTGAAAGATCTTGTCTCATTTCTTCTCTTGGGAAGGGTGGGTCGTAAGGTGAAAGTGCACAACCTCTCGAGAGTAAACCTAAGATTTTAGCCGTGTCCCCGGTTACGGACAATTTGAGCTTTCTAGGCAGGGAATGTACGGAGAAATCTCATCACCTTTTCTGAATAAAATTTAAAATTTGAGTAGCAACTGTCGGATATTACATGGGAGATGTAACCATGATACTGTTTATGACATCTTTATGAGTTTTGTAAAATGTTTTGTTTTTAATAAAATGTAGGATAAAATTGGCTTTATGCAAATTTGCCTTAACTCCACTTGCCAAATATCATGTAGATAGTTATGCCCAAAACAGCCACCATATAAGTGTCATTTGCCAGTACATCATTGTACCGATCTCCATTCGTGGGGCTGCATATTCAAACGTGCAGGTTCGTCTGAGGAGGATTACTAGGTAGGATCTCGAGTCTACATTCCAACTTGTCTGCCTGTGGCGCATGAAGGCAATGGAGGCTCATTGCAGTTATTTTTCCGTTGTGTTTGCTTGAACATTTATATTTGAGCTAGTCTATTTTGACTATGCAATTTGTAAGACTTTATTTTTATCTCCTGAGGATCTGCGTTGTAATAAATTTGATACTATTGCTATGATTGCTACATTTGAAATGTGTGTGCTATCAGTGATCCCGGGAATAACACTATACACAGGTATCTTGCCTTTATTTAAAATGTAGGGTGCTACATTCACGCTACGGCTTCTGGACTTGACGTCCGTGTCCTCAATGAAGGGATGGGCATGCACATTTCATATGCACCCCGCTCTGTAATTCATTACCACTACCAGGGGGAAGGGGCGCCCGCTAACGTACGTCCTAAACTCCTGTGGTATGAGGAGCATATACAAGTCATCTTCTTCCAACTGGACGCACCAGCGCTTAGGACGCCACATGTTGGCGCGGTGGCCGACCTTGGTAGCGTGGGAAGGCGAGCTGTACAGACTATCCAGGTCCATACGATTAGCTTTTGCCCTCGAAATGGCCACATCTCGCCTTCCAGGCAGCTTCGGCTTATTCCAACTCGGAGGAAACTAGAGACAATGCTCGTATCCAACTGGAGGAAGTCCGTCAAAATTGTAGTAGGAGTCCTTCTCTAGTTTCGGCACTGCTTTGTCCTACATGAATCGTCATGTAGCAATGCAATGTCTGATCATATATATACCAGAACCCAGCGAGATACAAAAATGTGTATAGTGCAGGCATTATCAAAATTTTAATACATTAACACGACACTGCATTTTCAAAATGAGCTAAAACAGGAAAGTACACCATCTAAATTGACTGAGCTGCACAATGCACAATCAAATTTACCCCATTTTTTTTTGGAACATGAGCACCAGTGCTCCTGGTTTTCAAAAATCATACGTTTTGGATTTAGAAAAAATCAAATTAAATACCCACATACATAGATTCCGAAGGTACACTAGGAATTTTGGAGAATATTATGTTGTATTTTGAGCTATACAAAAAAGACAAGGTTCTGACAAATATTTAATCCTATAAGTAGCCACAAATTTGTTTTTTCATGTAGCTCAAAATACAATGCAATTTCTACCGAAACTTCACACAAGTATTCATGACATGTGTATGTATTCTTAAAATAAATGTGACAACTTTTTGAAACAAAAATACATGATTATTAAATATATTGAAAACTGGGAGCACCGGTGCGCATTTGCACCAAATGTGCTTCCAATTATCACGAACCAAATTTAACCAAGTTTCTCCGCAACCACCTCTGACCATAAATAGATATCAAAGTATGTCTAAATTTAAGGGATTTGCTAGTTCTTAGTTAGCTGAGAACTAACTTCGTGCTCAGTTAAGTCCTACACCATTTGATTTGCATTCTGATGCGAGCTAGTCCTCAGTTGCAACTGAAATTTGATGACATCATCTGACTGAGAAATAAGTTAGTTCTCAGTCGTAAATAGTCACACCAAATTTAAATGTATCTAGACACCGTTTAGTACTCCCTGAATCTGGTGACTAATTAAATAGTTAATCAACATATTAACAAAATTAGCAGCATCAATCACAAATTAACTAAACAGTTTATTAACACACATATGCCACAATTGCCAAATCTAACTACATGCACGATTTGCGTTCGTACCAGAATATTTCTTCAAATTAACCGAATTAAATGCAGCAGGGGGAGGCACGACTTACAGAGCGGTCAATGGTTCGCTCGGATGAACCTAGCGGCGTCGACGAAGGCCACCGGGGGTCCTTTCTTCCTGACCTTCCTTTTTCGGGTGCACGCGGGGTCCTCTCTACTTCTTTTGAAGCGCCAAGCGGGGCGCAACCCGAGCTCGGCCGCGGCACTAGCAGGCAGTGCTGATGACCTCAACACCGCCACACAAGGGCTCGGCGGAGACAGCCGAGTAACAAGAGGGGACGGGCGCTTACGCGATGACGCACCAGCCGATGAGGATCCCGCCGACGCCTCTAGCGCCTTCCAAGTAGATGCCCATGAGAATCTCGTTGGCGCCTCCACCGCCTTCCAAGCAGACGCCCATGAGAGTTTCGCCGCTGCCGACTCCAACACCTCCAAAGCAGCTGCCGATGAGTATCCCGCCGTCTCCCCCGACGCCATCGAAGCAGGCGCCGATGAGGATCTAGCCGCATCCAGCGCCTTGGAAGCACGCGCCGACGAGGATGCCGCCACCGCCATTGAAGCAGGGGCCGACGAGGAACATGCGGCCTTGGAAGCAGGCGCCGACAAGGATGGCGCCTTCTCCTTTGATGCAGGCGCCGATGAGGAACCCGCGGCCGCCTCCAACGCCACCGCCTCCGCCTCAAACACCATCGTAGAAGCCGCCTGCAAACGCCTTCGAAGCAGTCGCCGCCACCTCTAGCGCCTTGGAATCAAGCGCTGATGAGGATCCCTCCACAGCCGCCTCCGACGCAATCCAAGCAGCTGGCAAGGGTGGCGATTATGGTACATCATTTGGACACGATGAGGATCCCGCCACCGCCACCGATGCAATCGAAGAAGGCAGCGATGCACATACTAGCTCGGCAGCAGACGAAGGTCTCAAATCCGCTGTCGCAGCCACCGCCGCCGCTGCCGAATGGTTTATTCACCAAGGGTGGCAGAGGAAGAAAGCGAGCGGATGATGATGCCAGGAGGCTTGTAGTTTACGCCGGAGTTCAGCCAATTCTTCCTGGAGCTCTTTGACACTCCTAACCTCTCCACCCGCCGCACCGACTGAAGGATGTGTGTTGTTCATCCTAGCTGGTGGCGAGTGGACTGGAGACGACTGTTCTTCCACAACAAGGGAAGCGGCCACATGAGTATGCAAATTCCACCGGTTTACCTTTACTTTGGGTTCTAGGCAGCTTAGGAATAGGTATAATTTGGAGTAGATGGACTAAATTTCCCAGGCGCAGTAACTACGCGTGCGATGTGGCCGAAAAAAAAGCATGCGTTTAGGGAAGCATGCGCGAGTACCTATTTTGATTTTGCTATTTTTCCTAAAAACTACGAATTATGGCGAAAAGTCATTTAGGCTCCAGAGCACCAGAGCACCTTCCACTCGCAACGCTGGCTAAAGTACAAGCAGAACTTCACCGGGGGGGCATTGTTCTTGAGCTTGTACTTGGTGATCAGGGGCTGCTCCATGTACGGCGGGATGGCGAAAGGGCATGGAGGTCATGGCTCTCCACCTGCACGAAGAACGCCGACAGACGCTGGCTAGCAGCATGCACCAGGTCAGCAGGACGTCCGGTGTGAACCCTCGGCGCTGTGATCTGGTGGAGGGCTTCCATGAACGCTACGTTGGGATCACGCAGCTGCACACGGATGGCAAAGTTGATAGCGTCCAGTATGGGCCCTTCCGAGAACAGTTCCAGGAAGGGCCAGTTCTGCAGAACCACAAGGAAGCAATGTCAAGCTCAAGCAAGCAATGGCATGGACAAGCAGAAGCATGGACTTGCACAAGCACAAGCAAGCAATGCCAAGCTCAAGCAAGCAATGACACGGACAAGCAGAAGCATGGACTTGCACAAGCACAAGCAAGCAATGCCAAGCTCAAGCAAGCAATGGCATGGACAAGCAGAAGCATGGACTTGCACAAGCACAAGCAGAAGCTAGCAATGCCATTGCCAAGCACAAGCACAACCAAGCAATGCCATTGCCAAGCAGAAGCAATGTCATGGACAAGCAATGTTATGGACTTGACATTGTGCCAATGCCAAACACAAGCACTGTCAAGCCAATCATGGTGCTTGAGCTTGGCATTGCCAGGTGCTTGAGCTTGGGATTGCTAAGCTCAAGCAATGTCATGGACAATGGCAACGCCAAGCTCAAGCACTATCATGGACTTGACATTGTCAAGTCCATGATGGTGCTTGAGCTTGGCATGGCAAGCATAAGCACTGTCAACAACATGCATGCACATCGCCAGGAATCCTATCTACATTCACATCTACAATGTCATCTAGTCGATGTAAACAAGCGACAAGGAGTTGATCGAAGGTACTTACGATTGGGTGGAGCAACAGCGGCCCACTCTGAGGAGGAATAGGACGCGCGCAGGCACCGGTTGGTCCTCGAGGAGGTCGCACTCCAAATCCGGGTGGAGAAGGAGGCGGAGCGTAGGTCCTCAGCGACGGCGACGGTGCAGCGGTCGGGAAGCGGGGCGCTGATGGTGCTATCATCTGCCGCCGAGCATGAGGTCGGCTGAACCCCGGTGGCGGCGCGACGGGAGGCACGCCATAGGGGGTAGGCGGACGCGGCATGCCCCATGGTAGCGCCGCGTGCATCGGGGTCGACGTGAACCCCGGCGGGGACTCCATCTCCTGCTGGAGCCCGGTGCACCGGTCACCATTGCGGCCGCCCTCGCCGTCGGAAACCATAGTGGGGACAGGGAAAAAAACCCCGTACCTGATGGATCCGCCGATCGAATCCCGGCGGCTTGAAGATCCAGGACGGCGGCGCTCTGGGTTGCGCCGCCGGTCGGCTTTGTGCTCGTGAACGGCGATGGTCGATTCAACACCAGCACGCGGCCGACATCGATCTGCGCCGCCGAGTCGCGGCCTCCCGCCTCTTACTCGCGAACGAGGCGCACGAGCGCCTCGTTGGACCTGGTGGTCGTCGCCGCTGGAGAGGAAGGCGGAGGAGGAGGCGAGGAGGCCATGGCGGCGTTTGATGGGACAGGGCGGTGCTGTCTGTGCCAGGAGTGAATTGGGAGAGAGAAGGAGCGAACCGGTGAGGGGAAGTGGGGAGCGAGGACCAAGACAATACGTTGTCTCCCGCGCTTCTCCACGCGTGAAACCGTTGCACGCGGGCGTGCAAAATGGCACAACAACGGGACAGGCCCGCTGGAAACTGCCGATTTGGGCGTTCCTCCAGATCCTGTCCCATGGGTGCTTTAAGAATAGGTTGGGCTACAATGCGGACCTCTTACAGGCAACCAAACAGGGCGATTTTTGCTGTGTCGATGCGAGCCAAAGGGCTCACAGCCTACCAAACGCGCCCTAGGCAGCAGCACGATCCATTTGTGTTGCACACGATCGGTGGAAAAGTGAACCACTCAAAATGAAACTAAAAAAGACACAGGGGTTGCCAGCGAGGCGTCGCATGAAATGTGAAATATGAGGCGCCGCCGCCTAGTCCAGCCCATCAAAAAAAAGATACGAGAAGGCGGGGTGAGCCGGTGAGGGGATCTTGTCTTGGATGACATCGCTCAGAAGTAGGTGGCGCCATCCAGGGATCTATAAAGGCTGAACTCGACGAGCAGGGCAGGCCAGGGCTCTGCGGGGAGCCGGGGACTACACGAAGGGGATGTGAGGGAGGTACATGCGAGAGGGCATCTCCGGTGAGAAGTTCCCACAATCGTCCGGAGCCGAGCCTGAGAGGAAAGAAATCAGGAGGGTGGGCCGACCGTCCTCGATAGCAAACATGCAAAGAACGGAATGGTGCAGGCAGGGAATTCTGGCCAGATGAGAAGAACATGAAGGAAATGGTATGGTGGCATTGTGAGTATTATGTTTATTGGTAGCAGGGCAAAATGGTTCAATAAAAAATTGGACAAATTTTTTAGGAGAAACCTTAGCTCCTTTATCACCACTACTACTAGTAAAGATCTAGAGTCTCATCCAAACAATCCACACTATTCATAGGCTTAGAACAAACGGTTGATATCATCCCAGTGTCACACCTGACAAGGACGCACCTTAGCGTACGCAGAGGCGTTGCTGTGTGGGTGAGTCTAGCTGGCGTCAGACGTGTGTGTGGCGTGAGTGGACCTCAGGTTATAAGAGGTGGTTGTAACATCTGGAGAAGGCATCGTAAACTTGGGAAAGAAATAAAATCTATCTCGCTTCTCTCCTGTCCTCTGTTTCTTCTTCTTCTTCTTCTTCTTCTCCAAGTCAGTAGATCATCGCCTCACGTCGGCAATCATACCGGCAAGGGAGAAGAAGGGTGTTACAATTGTTATTAGATTCGGGCCGATTCCATCGGGCGGGCTCTCGACGCAACCTCGTGGATCTCGAGCTGTCAAACTCCCCGGGTTACGGTAAGCGATTCGTGGTTGTCTTCACCAGATCGTGATTCCGGAGACCGGTTTGCTCGATCTGTCGAGTTGTTCACGACGGCTCCTTCCAAACCTTCTCCGCAGACGCAGTTCGTGCTCACGGCGATGGGTGAAGCAGCGGCGACCACAGAGATCTCGCTCAAGGAGATTCGCTCAGCGGTCGATCTGCTCCACGGGCGGCTCGCCGTCATCGACACCACGCAACAGTCCTTGGTCGCGCAGGTCAACAGCATGGCCGACGCGATCCAGGACGCGGCGAAGACAAACGCCGACACGGTATGGCACCTCACGCTCCTCGATCAGCGTCTTCAAGCGGCATCACAGACGCGCGAACATCTGCACAATCTCCCTCCATTCCCGGAGGAAGATGACCCGGATCCAGAAGGCGCCATCGTCGCAGGGAAAAGCACACTGAAGACGACGCGTGCTTCGTGGCAGGGAACCACACCAGGTGCGTCGGCAAGTCAAGATCAGGACGGGCGTGGCGAGGATTCGAGTTCTCCAATCGAGAACGACACCACCACTGGAGTCACCGGCGGCGCTGGATTTCTAGGCGGCGGAAGTACTGGTGTTGCGATCGGTGGTGTGGGCAGCGGTAGAACATCTCATAGTACGGATCCTTCTCTCAATCGTTCCCTCGTTTCGATGGGGATCAGCCGCGGAAGGATAAATGTCTGGACTATTTCCGGTTGTTCAATGTGAATCCATCTCCGTGGCTTGTTTCTTGTACCTTGCACATGGACGGCAATGCAGCGTTATGGCTCAAGGCGTATCGGCTGAGACACGAGATCAAATCCTGGCCAGCACTGATGACTGTCGTTGAAGAGAAGTTTGGGGCAGATGATCATCGCCGATCCATGAAACAACTGCTAGCACTGAAGCAGAAAGGAAAAGTAATTGAATACCAGCTGCAGTTTGAGGCACTGTGTTACCAAATTTCTATGCAGAATCCACATTATGATGAACAGTTTTTCGTCTCTCGGTTCATCAGAGGCTTGAAAAGTGAGATCAAGGGTATGGTGGAGTCCAAGGAGCCAACTTCTGTGGAGAGAGCAATTTTGATTGCTTTGGTACAAGAGGAGGTGTTGGCAGATGCTAAACCATGGGCACATTAACAATTTCAGCCAGTGCGTCAAGAACAGGCGATGCCAAGGATTGAGGCAGTCAAACCAGCTATCAAAGTGGGCAACAACGAGCTTTGGCGAGACAGGCAACTGCGAGACTATCGCAGAAACAATGGATTGTGTTTTAAGTGTGGTGCCAAATACGATCCAACGCATCAATGTGCAAAGAAGGTTACTCCTGGGTTGAATGCTTTACACACTGAAGAACAAGAAGAGTTATTGTCTGAGGAAGTACTTAATCTGATAGAGCTTCAAGATTTGGCAGATGCCAAAGAACTCAGCTTGTCTTTGAATTCCATTGCAGGTGTGAATACCTCAGAAACAATAAGACTCAGAGCCTTAGTAGGAAATCAGGTGTTGATCATTCTCATTGATTCAGGGAGCAGTGGCAGTTTCCTCAACTCGAATTTGCCAGCCAAGCTAGGATATACTGTGCAAAACACTGCAGCGGTTACTGTCAAACTGCGTAACAACCAATTCCTATCCTGTGATAGCATTGTCCTAGATTTTACTTGGTGGACACAAGGGGAAACTTTCCATACACCAATGCGTGTCTTGAATATTGGAGCATATGATGCAATATTGGGTGTTGATTGGCTGAAGCGCCGTGGTCCCATCAAAGGTGACTGAATCACCAAGAAGATCAAAGTGAAAAACGCTAGAAAACGTGTTTGGTTACAAGGGATCACACCAGTTGAGCAAACATCACTCAGGGAATTACCAGTAGATCAATTGGTCAAATGGACTAAGGGCAACGATGTTTGGGTGATGGCAGTGCTTCAGAATGACAGTGAACACGCCACCACAACAATCCCTGACAAGATTCATTCAGTGTTGGATGAATTTGCCACTGTTTTTGCTGAGCCTACGACGTTGTCGCCGGCACATCCCTATGATCATGCCATTACTGCTGTTCATGATGTAACATTCAATGTGCGTCCCTATCGCTACTCACCGGAGCACAAAGATGAAACTGAAAGGCAAGTCCGGGCAATGATTGCAGCAGGACTGATCACACCCAGCATGTCACCCTTCGCATCTCCAGTTCTGCTAGTGCAAAAGAAAGATGGAACCTGGCGTTTTTGTGTCGATTACAGAAGGTTGAACGAACTGACAATCAAAAATGTGTTCCCAATGCCAGTCATCAATGAATTGGCCAGTGCCACTATTTTCTCGAAGTTTGACCTTCGTGCGGGGTATCATCAGATCCGCATGCGATCTGAGGATGAGGCAAAGATGGCATTTAAAACACATCAGGGGCACTACCAATTCAAGCTTATGCTGTTTGGTCTCTGCAACGCTCCCGCCACTTTTCAATGTGTCATGAATGAGGTGTTGAGTCCCTGCTTGCGACGCTCTGTCCTTGTCTTCATGGACGATATTCTCGTATATAGTCAGTCGACTGAAGATCATGTCACTCATCTCGAAGAAGTGCTGGCTCTGCTAAAGCAACATCAACTGTATGTGAAAAGATCCAAGTGCACTTTTGCATATGACAAATTGGAATATCTGGGCACATCATATCAGCACAAGGTGTTGCCACTGACCCTAGCAAAACCCAGGCCATGTCATACTGGCCTTTACCTCTCTCTGTCACTGAACTGCGTGGGTTTCTTGGCTTGGCAGGATATTACCGTAAATTTGTCCGAAACTATGTGATAATTGCTAAGCCTTTGACGAATCTCCTCAAGAAAAAGGGTTTTGAGTGGAATGGGGAAGCTACTGTAGCATTTCAGGCACTAAAAACAGCAATGTTATCCACTCCAGTTATCAGCCTTCCTAATTTTCACAAGCAATTTGTCGTTAAAACCGATGCATGTGACTTAGGCATGGGATCTGTTCTGATGCAGGACCACCATCCAATTGCCTTCCTTAGCAAGGCCTTTGGCAAAGCACACTTGGCATTATCCATTTATGAGAAAGAGTTTCTCGCCTTACTAATGGTTGTAGACAGGTGGAGACCATATCTGCAACGAGCACCCTTCCTTATTCTGGCAGATCACCATAGTTTGTGCCACCTGGAGGAGCAAAATTTACAGTCACCCTTGCAGCGCAAAGAGATGTCTAGGATGATGGGGTTACAGTTCAAAATCCAATATAAAAAAGGGGCAGAGAATCTGGCAGCCGATGCTCTATCCCGAGTGGGTCACTTACTGACAATTGATGCATGCTCTGAAGTACAGCCAATGTGGCTCCAAGAGGTGATAAACTCCTATGTCACTGATCAAGAAGCTCATAAGAAGCTGACAAAACTTGCATTAGTCAGTCCAGATGAGCATGGATATTCTTTGCACAGTGGCATCATCCGATTCAGAGGGCGCATATGGATTCGAGCAAACTCTGCTGTACAGACAAAACTAATCACAGCCATGCACTCTAGTGCTGTGGGCGGACATTCTGGTGCACAGGCAACATACCAGCGCCTCAAAAGACTCTTCTCCTGGCATGGGATGAAAACACACGTCACTGAGTTTGTGCGTCAGTGCGATATCCGCCAACACGCAAAGCATCTGAACTCACAGCCAGCGGGTCTTCTTACACCATTGCCCACACCTACTGGTGCATGGCGTGACATCTGCATGGATTTCATCGAAGGACTTCCCTCCTCTGAAGGTTTCAGTTCGATTATGGTGGTTGTCTACCGCTTTACGAAGTATGCCCATTTTGTTCCTCTCCGGCATCCCTTCACCGCTCAAACAGTGTCTCGTCAATTCATCGACTCTGTGGTTAAACTTCATGGTATGCCTCGCACCATTGTCTCTGATCGTGACAAGATAATTACAAGCACCTTATGGAAACTCTTGTTTGCCAAGTTAGGTACAAAATTGCACTTTACTACTGCTTACCATCCTCAGACCGATAGTCAAACCGAGCGGGTAAATCAGTGTCTAGAACTGTTTCTCAGATGCACAGTTCAAGACACACCACAACAGTGGCGTAGCTGGTTACCCTTAGTAGAATTTTGGTACAATTCTACAGTCCACTCGTCTCTGGGATGCTCTCCTTTCAAGGCTCTATATGGTCATGACTCTAATTTTGGAGCCATGCCAGATCTGGATCAAGAAGAAGCATCACCTGTCACTGATCTATTGGCTGAAAGGGCAGCCCAGCTAACTATACTGAAGCAAAATCTAGCACGTTCGCAAAATCGAATGAAGATGCAAGCTGATAAGAAACGAGTAGAGAAGGAATTTCTGGTCGGCGACAAGGTGCTGCTGAAACTGCAGCCGTATGCACAAGCTTCTGTCGTGAATCGACTGTATCCTAAACTATCGTACAAGTTCTTTGGGCCATACAAGGTCCTCGAAAAGGATCGGCAAAGTGGCGTATCGCCTGGAGCTTCCATCTGAAAGTCAGGTGCACAACGTTTTCCATGTCTCACAGTTAAAGGAATACCATCCTGATTACACACCAGTGTTTGCGACTCTGCCAAAACTGCCTTCTCTGGATTCAGTAGACACTGAACCAGAGGCCGTCCTCGAACACCGACTGGTCAAGAAAGGGAATACTACGGTTCCTCAGGCACGCATCAAATGGGTGGGCATTCCTGTTGAAGCAGCGACGTGGGAAGATTGGGAGGTGTTAAAAATTCGTTTTCCTTCCGTGCTTGCTTGGGGTCAAGCAAGTGCTTCTCCGGGAGGCATTGTCACACCTGACAAGGACGCACCTTAGCGTACGCAGAGGCATTGCTGTGTGGGTGAGTCTAGCTGGCGTCTGGCGTGTGTGTGTGTGGCGTGAGTGGACCTCAGGTTATAAGAGGTGGTTGTAACATCTGGAGAAGGCATCGCTGAACTTGGGAAAGAAATAAATCTTCTTCTTCTTCTTCTTACCGACACCCCAATGCCGCACACGGCACGGCCAATGCCTTCTCACTCTGCCCTCGCGACCGCGCCACTGCAGTACCCTGGCCGCCTTCCCTGCTCGATGTGATTTGGGCAGCCTCCATGCCTTCGCGCTGCACGGCGCCGCAGTAGATACCGCCGCCGCGAGCAATACACGTTGACGCTGCACCTATCGACCGTCTGTTCCGATTATTCGAGCCCGGCCGTGTCCTGCTCCTCCAAGACGAAATTTGTGGTACTCCGTACTTTCTTTCTCTCAACCCCATGGTTGGGCTGAACACATGTGTCTAGCCTGATAGTAATTGTTTCAGGTCTGGCAAAGGATTTTGGTGGAGGGATATCATAACTTGCTTGTTAGCCTTTTAGAGTTAGCGTCAAATCTTGGACAAAGCCGATGCAAAATTAAAGGGAGCATGATGGTGCTTTGGATTATTAGAAGATGTAATGTCGCCCTCTCGGTGCTATACATATGTATTTATCTAATCAATTGCTCCTGCATTTCTGTAGGCTTTGGAAACTGCTCTTTCCATAAGCTTTGGTAACTTGTATATGGTATTATGATAACATACTTCTGGAATCCAAGGATTATTGGGTGTACACAAAGTGGTTCAGTAGTTGGGATTTGGGAACTCCGATCTCTGTCTAATTATTTCGTATGTGTCTTCATAATTGGCCGTGGATCGGGGCTGCCTGTGAATGATATTACCAGGGAATGGAGATGGCACCAACGGCTTCAGCCATGATCTATGAGTTGTCAAGGTTAGAGTAGTAAGTATGAGTAATGTGATTTTATTTGCTATAAATGTATTTATTTTCATGTAGAATGAGACTGAATACTTTGATGTAGCTGATCTTAAAACCCATGTGTGGGCATTTAAGATTATCTTGTATGGTTAGTAGATTTTCCATGTTCTATGTTAAGTACCCGCAGACGGCTACTTGATTTTTGTAAATCCATTCCATAAATTAATTAAGAGTTTTCTTACAATTTGGAACAAGCATGTCATGCATAGTTAGAAATACATGTAATGAAGTGTGCATTTTTGCGGCTACTTAGAGGAGTAGATTTCGGCCGTACATGTTTGTGAACTCCACGATTATATATTATGTGAAATCCATCTTAGAAATTATATGAATTACATGTTCCGTGTTTGTCTTCATAACTGATCCAAAGGTTGCCAATGCAAGGCTCCAGTATTCAGAACTTATATCGCTTTGCTCTTTAAGCTTAATGTCAAGATCTGTAAGAATATTGTTGTGTTTTGCCTTTTTTCTGAGTAGTTAGCTGGGTGGCCATTTCTAGGAAATGATTAAGAGAGTGCATTAGTCCTTATTTGTCTGAACGTTGGGTATATTGATATTTTTTGTTCACAAATTTCTTTGTATTGGTTAAGAGAGTGCATTAGTGCTTTTTAGACCTCATCGTCGTGCACCCGCAACACTCGTATGCAGTCTATCTCGACTCGGGTAGGGATCACAAGAAAGACTACACCCACATCAAGGCCCTTCTCAATGATGCTCTCACCGGATTCGCCAACAAGGCAGGTCCCTCAAAGTAGAGAGGAAATCCCGAGGAGGCTTGGTCTTAACCCACACAACCAACTTCGCCTGCCTCAGGCAGTCGAAGGAAGACAATGGGATGGACGCGTGGTACGCCATCCTTCAGATGCAGGAGTACATAAAGTACGCAGATGACATGTTGCTGCCAGAGACTCTCAGAAACAGGTTTGCAAACATGGCGGATGTCCCTGATAGAGAGCTGAGAAAGAACTGGGGTCGCATCCAACAGTTCATTTGCACGATAATTTTGCAGGATGTCAACACTAGGTCTGGCGAGTTCTTCTACGGCTACGATCTACCACCTAATGACGAGATAGATCTCCGCTTGCAGATGTCGTGTGATGAGAGGCCGTTCAACTCGCTGGGGGGCTGCCGTCCATTCCCTCCTAGGCCTACAACCTGATCCTACAACGGGAACTCTATTGCTAAAGCTTGAACGATATGTCCCTGAACTTCCGTACTGTAATAATTGCTATATATTCCGATAGAATCGACTTGTCGTCTTTATTTAGTTTGTATGGATGTGCATGTGAACCTGTGTCTATAGTTTCATTTACTTCGCTATATATTTCAAGATTATGGCGTGTGTACCTTAATCATTATTTGCATTTACTCGGCCCTTACTTGCCTCATATTTGGAGTTCGCCGATGATTAGAATGTTCGGTCACTCGTACACTCGGGGGTGGAGCCAGTGAGCCTTGGTGTGATGGCCACAAATATCAATATATTGTGCATCCTACCTAGCCTCACTGACTCCATCTCTGGATGTTAATATTTGTTTCGACCGACAAAGTATGAGGCACATGCTATTTACTTCGTACTACTTGTCTTTTATTTGAGTTGGCACTTCTTAATTGCGTTGTGAATGGATCGTAGCGAACAAGAGGGGGGTGAATGGCGCTACGGCAAGTTTTAACCTTTTTCAATTTTAGCGCAATGGAAGGTAAAGGTGATAACTTTAGCAATAGCGGTGTTCCTACAATGATGCTAGGACATGTGCAACAAGTAAAGGAATCAACAAGATAGTAAGAGTAAGGAGCGAGACAACCGGAGGGCGCGGAGGCGAGGCGAGGTTTGTTTACCGCAGTTCCTTCCACAACAGGAAGTACGTCTGCGTTGAGGAGGTGCTAGTCTCACACAAGAGACTAGACGGCCACACCACGAAGGAAGGCCTCACCTTCTTCCTCGAGAGAGCTCCACGGAGGTACTCTCCCTCTTCCACTAAGGCACCGGTCGAGGCGGTGATTCCTTCACAAGGTTGGGGCGAGCTCCACACACAAGGATGCTCCCAACACCCTATGGAGCTATTACATCACCAAGCTAGACTCCATAGCTTCACATCTCCATTGCTCCACCATAGGAACCCATCTCCAATGCTCCACCAAAGGAATCCTTCCAATGCTCCACCAAGAAGCTCTTCCAGTGCTCCACCAAGAAGCTCTTCCAGTGCTCCACCAAGAAGCTCTTCCACCAAGGAACCCTAACACCAAGATCCACTAAGGACTACCACGAATTGGTGAACTTTCTCTTGGTAGAATGATAGATCGGGGTCTCCTCCACCACCTCTCAAAGTATGAGCAAGATTGGTTGGGTGGATGAGGAGATCCCCTCAATTTTGAGCTCAGCAACAATGGAGGAGAGAGAGAGACAAGAGCTAGGGCAAGCTGGAGAAGAAGGGCCCTTTATATAGGTCCCTCCAAATCCAACCGTTACCTGCTGTTTCTGCCTAAGCGGTACTACCGCTTCTGAAAGCGGTACCACCGCTCTGAGTTCGAATGCGCACTGAACTTGTCCACGTGGACACATTGCGGTACTACCGCTCACGGTACCGCTTGAGGTACCGCAATAGGGTCCAGACCTTACTGGATCCCAAGCGGTACCCGAGCGGTACCAGAGCGGCACTACCGTAACGCGTTACAGTAATTAGCACGGTACCGTGGGCGGTACTACCGCTCTCAAGCGGTACTACCGTGAAGGTACCGTATCGTGTTCTGTGGGACATTTTCGCGTGCAAACCTCAGAGCAGTATTGTAATATCCCAGGTAATGGGGTTACAAAATTAGAGGAAACAGATGTGTGCATTGCATTCATGCATAGAAAATCTGGGGAATTTTCGCGCTTTAAAGTAAAACAGTCACAGTAACTGAAGTTTCACTTGACCTTGGTGGAATTGAAGTAGCTCATCAAGTCAAGCGCTATAAACCTCAATGTGACCTAGTTAAAACCTTGTTTTGGGTAAAGATGATTTGATCTAAGGGGTTAGATCAAATGGACTAATAATCAACACAACAACACTTTACTCAATGATCAATTGCTGGATCTTATAAAAGATCATAATATGGAATTCCTTGCCATAAAATATGAACATCCATTTAATTGGAATCAAGTAACAACAATTGGAGAAACTATTCTTCACTTATCCTTTCCATGTCTTAAACAAATCCAAGATCCTACCATGAACCTCATGGTATTCATATTATTTCATTCTTGGAAACATAACAAGGAGATCCACTCTAGAAATATATATCCTTCTCTATTCCATATTATTGTACATCAAACCTAGAGAGGTGAGAGTTCTATATATCATAATTATTAGAGAAGCAATAACAAACCTTGAGCTAAACCTTGGATATACCTCCAAGTATTCAAATCATAAACTTCAAGAGGAACCCTAGAGTATCATTCAAGTCCTTCCCAGATGAGTGAGACCATTCATACCACTCTTAGCTTTACCTATTTAAGACTCGAGGACAATCATTGAACTAAAGTATTAGGTAAACCATTTCATCTGGGAGGGGTGAGATAACCAAGATAGCCAAGTGGAGTTTTAGACTAGATACCTATTGAGATCTTGTGAGTACACCATAACCTAGAATAATCCATTCTTATATAAGAGAGATCAATTATGGTGTTACACTCAAGTTAGTTGAGCCAACACTTGAATGTGAGGGAAAGAACTATCCATATTCTCAGATGATAATATCAACATTATTTAAGTGGAACCCTAACAGTATATCTCAGGCATTCTCCTGGGATATAATCTATAGAGACAACCATAGCCATGACCATCTAAGAAACTATAAGAGAGATATTATGCTTAGTTGATCAAGACAACACTTGATCATGGAAGTGAAAACCATTACATTAGAAATACCTTAGGAAGCCAAACCTTGATCATAATAAATTGAGTGATGATCATAAACCCTAAGAACTTGAGGTATTGAGAATAAACCCTAATAGGATAAGTAGATCTCATTCACCACATGAAATCATAGGGAGGTAGCTAGTAAGCAACCATAGGCTTGTATCCCAACTTTAACTTGTGAACCACTTGGAAATCATAAGTAAAATTCTACCACATCTACATTCCCCTTATGCTTCACCTAAGAAACATAAGAAAACCTTAGAGTAAAACTCCATACTTAATATGGTGAGAAATCATCTATTCATATAACCAAAGTTAACTATAAAAAGGACCATAACCACTTAAGTTACTTCAACAATAGATTAAGGATAATAATAATAGAAGTCTATTAGTAAAAGATAACACCAATTCTCAGATCCTTAGTAACTAGAGGAGCACATGGAATACTAAGCAAGTAACCATCTGTTAGGGGAGATTAACCCTAGCACATGCAATATGGTGTCATTTTATCTCTATAACCTAGAATTATAACTCAACCCTAGTTTGAGTATCACTTGGGTGATCACAAATAAAACCAGACCATACTTAAGATTCACACCAAGTGCCATTAAGTAACTATAATTAGAACTCCAGAATTGCACTTTAATTAAATCCTATGCTTGATTATGGAGCATAAGATGAACCTAGTCTAAACCCTACAACTTAAACCTATATGGTGGTGATTAACCACCTATCATTATATTTAAGACCAAACCATGATGAGAGTAGAATTACCCTAGGTATTTCAAGGTGTTATTGAAAATAACTCTAGTGCTACCTTTGAAATAGGGTTATACTAAAACTTACAAGACCTTAACAAATAGATGCTCACATAAAATGTTATGCAAGTAATCAAGTTATCAAATATGAAGTCAAGTCCTTAGAAATATTTAGCAGATGAAATCATGACATTAAATCACTTCTTATTAGGAATCCATAAGCAAATATTACTTTCAAATTATTTCTTACAAAGAAATAATAAACAAAACTCTACCAATCACTAAGTAACAAAACTATCATTTTAGAAAAACAAATTGAATGTTTCCAATGATAATACTCAGCTTCATGTCCATATGGAAGTTTAATCCAAATATCAATACTAATTAATAAATCAATGTTATAGTATTTTATTAAAGTTGCTAATACATCACGAAATACTTTGTAGAACCCTGGACTGATATTTGTATGAATTATAGTGAGCAAGATCTGCAAATAGAAAATAATTCAAATCTGAATTTAAACAGAAATGAAAAAAAATAGAAATAAAAACAGAAACAGAAAAGAGTGAAGAAAAACTTACCTGGACCTCACTCGGCCACCACAGCCCAGCAAAATGGCCCAAGAAGCAGCCCAGGCCCAGCTCAAACTAGCCCAACACCAGCCCTCGTACCTCTTCGCAAGGATAAACACGAGGAAAGCGTCCTCGTCTTC
The DNA here is from genome assembly GCF_019359855.2 of Lolium perenne. Taxonomy (NCBI): domain Eukaryota; kingdom Viridiplantae; phylum Streptophyta; class Magnoliopsida; order Poales; family Poaceae; genus Lolium; species Lolium perenne. Next base: position 144,957,475 of record NC_067250.2, on the reverse strand, counting down.
GTCTTCCTCTCTGGACGCCCAGGAGCTCGCCACCGAGCCACCATCGCCACGTCCCGCGTCGCTGCCCGACATTGTGGAGCGCCGACACGCCGGAGATCATATAAAAGGCTCGGACGTCCTCAATTTCCTTCCCCTTCACCTCAATCGACCAACAAGCCGAAACCCTAACCCGCCCGCAGCTCGAGCAAACCGCCGATTCCGATCACCCCGTAGCTCGCCGATGAGCTCTGGAGGGGCGCCTCAATGTCCTCGTCCACCTGGTAAATGGGCGCGTCAAGGGGAGCTCGGAGGAGGGCGAATTCGGCCTTTTCCTTCCGCAGTACCGCGGGGAAAATGGCGACCGCCGCGTCGTCTCTGTCCTCCATCGACCTCGCCATCATGCCCGTCGTGCTCACGGTGAGCCCACGCATCCAACGAGCTTCTTATTGCATCAAACCGTCGCCCATAGCCTCCTAGCCGCGTGTACCAGTGTTTGTCGCCGTTCGGCCTCGTCGGCGGGCGAGCTCCGGCGACCACTTAGGAGCGGCGCTGGTATCCATAGGTTCGTCTTGGCGTGCTGAATCGGTTGGCGTGAGTACCCCGTCCGCGCGAGCACTGGAACGGCGGCGCCCTCGCCGTCCGATCGCCGGCAGTGGGTTTCCCTGGCCACGTCGCCTATTTTGACCAGTCAAAGCCACCGTGGCACTGACGTGGACCAATGGCCCACCAATCAGTGTCTAGGGGTAGCTTTAGCCCGGGTAGGTTTAGTTATTTCCTTTTAAATTTAAATCCAAGGTAAATTATCGCAACTTCACATAAATTTAGAAAATCCAAATTAAGTCAGAAAAATATAAAAGAGATATGAAAATTCTTAGAAAAGAAAACTCTATCCAATAAAAATATAAAATGAAATTTTTATTTTTAATAAAAATTTCATTATTTAATACTTGTTAATTAAGCATTTAATTTTAATTCTAAATTCAATTAAAATTCAATAATTAGGAAAAAAGGTATAAAATAAATAAAAAACCAGTAAAGTAAATATAGAAAACATTAAAACTACTTTTCTTTATTTGGAACTTATTAAATCTTTATTGATAGGATTTAAAACCCTGTTTAATAATTACCTAATTATTTATTGTTTAAAAATAATAAAATGCCAAATCCAATATTATTTTTATTTCAAACTCATTAATAACTTCAACTTATTAATGAAGTTATTAATCCAAGAATTAGAGGGTAATTAGGAAACCCTAGTTCCATTAGAAACAAAGTGACAACCCTATCATTTCATGTGAAACCCTAAAACCCTAATTCAATTAGGAACCTTAGCTCCACTACTTCATATGAACCCTAAACATGAACCCTAAGTAACATGTGATCATGTTACTTCATTAGTAACCATAGATTCATATTTAGCAACTAAATGCTTGTTCAAATCCACATAACATATGGGAACCCTATCACTACTAATTAGCATCCCATGTGTTCATCTTAATCAAACCTAGTTCCTATCACAAGGATCTCATCTTTAATTAACCTTAACTAGCATCACACCATTGTGATGAACTCCAATAGCAACCATGCTAATATTGACATCATATCCCATACACACTAAACCCTATTAGTGTGAGATAATTATTAACATCCTATTTAGGAAATCACCATCCCTTACTTAGTGAATCCAATGGCTAATACAAGATAACCTCAACCTTAATTGCAATACTTCTTATTATTTAAGAAGTATGTTCTTCAAAAGTTATTATTTTGAAGAAAATAAGGAATCATCACCAACCCTGCTTATAAGGACCTATAAACCCTAGCCAGCTATCACTAGCAAGATAAACCAACCTTGACAACAACCTGTATAATGAATTGCTTAGGATACCTAGGCTTATCTTAACCTTACAAGCCCTAGGTGTTGATGACTCCAACTTTGTTGGGATCCATCTAATATTTACTCCAGCAACTACCTGAAACCATAGTCAACCATAGAAACCCAATCTAATTACCATACTTGTTCTTTATTTAAGAACATGTTCTTCAAAGGTTATTCTTTTGAATTATATAATAAGTAATCATCAACCATGTATGATAGGACTTAAAATTGACAACTGCTCTTTACTTATTATACAGCTACTATTGCTGGTTGTGTATGGTTGTTACTATTCATTTTGCCACCTGCTTATAATTCTAAAACAACACAACCCTGAATAAGAACTTTGTTTGTGAATCACTCTAAAAGTGCAACACACCCTGGACTAATCATTACAACTCACTGATCCTAAATCATCGGGGTTAGGTCACGCTTAGAGCGAATTGCATCTCATTCTTATACATTATTGCATCCTTGCCAATCTTTTAAACATCGTCCTTACCGGACGATGATGCTATTTCAGAATTTGGAGTTATTGCGTATCGAAGACCTTGTCTGCATAATCTTGCAGCCAAGAAAGGCAAGTTCATCACTTGCTCATGTCAATTGAGTATTTTTATCAAATTACTTGCAAAGTATTATGGTTATCACTATTGCACAAAAATCAAAACCACTACTTTCATAACTATGAATATGACTATGTGGTGGGCAATGGAACCATGGATTGTGTTGATATGGTGGAGGTTCCATTGCACGGGTTTATATCCATCTAGGATTAAACAACAAATGTCTTGATGATTCTTGTGCCGTAATACCCGTGTTAACCATAAGATCCGGAGTGGGACGGAGTAGTCAAAAGTGTTTCCACCTCTCGTTCATCAACGGATGCGCTTTACCGTAGACACTTGTATCTGTCGGCGGCAAGCGGTAGGCTGGGGAAGCCTTAAGTCCCCACGGCACAGTCCGTAGACACTTGTCGTTCGAAGAACAAGCGGTAGGCTGTGGAAGCCTTAAGTCCCCACGGTATTGCGATCTATGATGGGTTGCAGCCACCGGCGTAGGAGTGTATGGTAGAGCCCAAAGATCGTTGTCGTGGTCGGGGTCCACCCTGAAATTACGGGAATAATGGGACCGACGTGGACCCAGGGTCGGCGCATGCAACAAAGGGTGGGTGTTCGAGGTAGCGGAGGAACATGATTGGCTAGACCTTATACCGGGCCTCACACCAAAGGAAGTGTGGACGAGCTCGCGGCTCGGTTGGCACCAAGGTTAAGATCTCTTATGGGTAAAGCAACACACCTCTGCAGAGTGTAAAGAACCGTGACCTGTCACTCCCTGTTCCGGGATATGGAACTGCGAACGCGGCCGGAAAGGAGCTCCATGAAGTTCTAGTAAACCGGTGAAGGCTGACGGACATAGCTCTTTTGAATAAAAGCAACCTCTTGAAGAAATGATTATGAAAACCTGCATTGATATTAGACTTTCTGGTCTAATGTCGTAGCTAGTGCATTAAACACCTCTTTCCTATAATGAACTTGTTGAGTACGCTCGTACTCATCCCACTCTTAAATCCCCTGCTTAGGTATGGAGGCATCGAAGGAGGATCTACAGTGCAACTCAAAAGCCGAGGAGTCAACAACTACTTCAAGAGACAGGACCCCGTCAGTGGAGTCAGATATCACATCCATCGAGGAGAAAACATAGTTTAGCCATAAAAGGGAACTAGCTTCCTCAACCTAGCTCCTATTTAGCTAGAATCTATTCTTAGCCTCTATAGCTAGGTATATACTCTACAAATAGAGTTCGTGATAGGATTAGAGTACGAGTCGTTCTTTTGGAGTTTATTTGCAGATTTACCTCATTGTAAAGTAGGAGGCTGTGTGGATCTTTTGTAAAGAGTCAATGTTGTAATTCTATAGACATGCCTTGGACCCGCATATGTTTCTGTTGTACCACTCTGAGCGATATAATACTAGTGGAACGGTGTTTCATTGGTGTTATATCAGACTTGCATACTACACCATGTAGTGGTATGCCGGGTCACCACAGTTGGTATCAGAGCAAATGCTTTGACCTTAGGATTAAAACCCTTTAAAGGAGACCTATAGGATTGGTAGTGTCTATAGGAAATTGTCCTAGGTAAACCAAATACTTCTTATGACTTGAGATGGATATTCACTTGAGGATAATCCTGACACACTTAAGTCAATGTTTCTTCCCTAAGTTAGTTAGCTAATCCCAAACATGTAGTATATCATTAAGTTCCTAAACAGTAAATGAGTAGATCCCAGTTGGTATACAATACATGGTAGTCCAAAGAGAGGATACAACCATAAGGAAGTTATCCTATTGGAAGATGTGTACCAACACATGTTATAGTTAAATAAGAATTACCCAGACCTGTACTAGAAGTAAATCAAGTGATGAAGATAATTAAGAAATCCTAATAGAAGATGTAGACCAAGTTAAGTAATGGGTAAGTAAATTATCTAGACATGTGAAACAATTGATAGTAAGTAATAACTAGGAGTCATATGAGGTAGTATAGACCATGATGAGTCAATCATGGGAAATAAGGAAGAGTGATAGGAATACAAATATGTCTACTTATATGGTATAGATAGTAATCATATATGATTCACCTGAGAATCATTATGTGATGGACTAGAACATCATAAATATTTAAGATAAGTACAATAAGAAGTCAAGTGCTAAACAATAGTGCAAGAATTGTGTTCCAAAACCATATGGGAGTGTGCCAAGCACATCATGACCATAGTCTTATGGTAGAAACATTTGGAAGTATAGGAGCTATATTTCCATAGTTATGTGCTTAGAGTAGCAATGATTAGAACCTAGACACATCATGTGAGATAGTCCTCAATAGCACTTATATATGGTATAATACTAAGTTAAGTAATACTTCCAAAGAAAATTAGGTTAACCTTAACCATCCCAAACTACTTTGTGTCAAGTTTATCTCATTGCAATTGTGCAATTAAGGTAAATGTTGAGACAAATATTAGAATTCCATATACTCGTGCTAAGTATCACGATATAAACCTACCTTATGTGGTGTTATATACTACACATCTCAGCCTGATGTTTAGAGATGTCTTACTCAACTATTTTATTCAGGCTTATGATAGTGTGTATTATAAGCACAAAGCTGAATCTTCTTGGATTTTGTTGGATTTTCATTGTTTGACTAGATCCATACATGAAGTTTGACTTTGATATGCAAATGCATGTTGCAATATCAAGCCCTTACTTGATGTTATAGATCTAGAGGGTAATGGTATTCGTGTGAGGAAGTGACGAATTGTGAAGATTCTGAAGACAAGATGAAGGTTCATCAGAAGAAAGGAAACAAAGTTGTGGGAAGCAACCACAATACCCTGAAGGAAGTACAATCAGAAACTCATGCTTACCTCAATAGAGGAGTACTTTAGTACGAAAGAAGCATGAAGGTGAGAAAGATAATGATTATGGTGAAGCTCAAGCAGATCCATAATTAATATAGAAGAGGGAATGCATGGGAAATCACCTTGGATACTATATTCATAGTGGTTTTCTTGCAAAATAAACCCTGAATGAAGAAAGATGACCTATGAAACCATAGCAGATATAAGAAGACCATAGTTGATATCAGAAGACCACAATTGATATAGGATCGATACTGCGAGATAAAGTAGAAGATGTCTCGTCCAGTTGACCAGAACCTATAATAGAATCCATTTTTTTAGATATCAAATAGCCACAGTTGGTATAATAACCACAGCTGGTATCAGATGGTATTACTAATAGTCCATGATTTAATTATTTGTAACAAAAGTTTGTGAACAAATAAAAATCTTATCAGCCAAATAGCTAGATCTATAATCATTTAGTCAAAGGATTCACATTGGATGTCCACAATTGAGTGGATACACTACAAACATTCTTCGCGAGACCTTAGAATAAGTACAAATCATAAGCTATACTTAGACCAATATTCCAACCATCAATCCAAGGGTTGGAAGAAAAGGAGTTGAAGACCATAAGAAAACTCTAAGGGGTAGAGTAAAGATTGAGTTGGATGTACAATAACTCAATACTTTAAGCTAGATAGAAGCAGAAAGTCTGAACTGAGAGGAAGTTCGATCTTATTTTCATAAGATTGTGGAACACTACTTTCAGAAGGATGTCAGACCAGAAGCCGAGGTTTATACCTCGAGGAAGCAAGAAGGGGACTATAACTTGAGAAAGTGAGTCATAATTACTCAGAAGTACGAAAGCTCAAGTAAGTCAAGCATAAAGAAGTTGTATGAAGGAAATACCATAGACCAAATACAGTTCAAAAAAGGCCAAAGATCGAAGAAGATTGAACATACCAATATCAAAGACTAATAGAATGATTCCTTTCATGGAACCGAAATAACCCCAAAATAGTTATAGGTAGCAACTATAAACCATGATTGGATGGACTAAATGAGTCTAATCAATCCTTAGAGGAAATAAACCATCACGACCAATTCCATAGTTAGTACCTTATTAAGCACCATTACTGCAATTTTGGTAGTAAGGGAAAAACAAAGACCTATTTTATCAAATAGGAGATTGTTATCCAATTAGTCCTCAATTAAGACTGTCAGGACAAGAAGAAGTCTCAATCATGGAATATTCAATGAGAAAGGAAACAAGCTTATAATATTGGAGGAAATCATGGAAGTAAAGGAAGTAATAGTTGTTGGATGTCAAACACTAATGGATTCCAGGAAGAATCTGGACAAGAGATGTATTCAATTATATCCAGTAAGATCATCATGGAGTTCGAGAAAAGATTTAGTCTGCACAAGTCAGATCCACACTCCGAAACGTGAGAGAGATCAAACTTCGAGGATGAAGTTTAGTTTAAGGGGTAGAGACTGTAATATCCCAGGTAATGGGGTTACAAAATTAGAGGAAATAGATGTGTGCATTGCATTCATGCATAGAAAATCTGGGGAATTTTCGCGCTTTAAAGTAAAACAGTCACAGTAACTGAAGTTTCACTTGACCTTGGTGGAATTGAAGTAGCTCATCAAGTCAAGCGCTATAAACCTCAATGTGACCTAGTTAAAACCTTGTTTTGGGTAAAGATGATTTGATCTAAGGGGTTAGATCAAATGGACTAATAATCAACACAACAACACTTTACTCAATGATCAATTGCTGGATCTTATAAAAGATCATAATATGGAATTCCTTGCCATAAAATATGAACATCCATTTAATTGGAATCAAGTAACAACAATTGGAGAAACTATTCTTCACTTATCCTTTCCATGTCTTAAACAAATCCAAGATCCTACCATGAACCTCATGGTATTCATATTATTTCATTCTTGGAAACATAACAAGGAGATCCACTCTAGAAATATATATCCTTCTCTATTCCATATTATTGTACATCAAACCTAGAGAGGTGAGAGTTCTATATATCATAATTATTAGAGAAGCAATAACAAACCTTGAGCTAAACCTTGGATATACCTCCAAGTATTCAAATCATAAACTTCAAGAGGAACCCTAGAGTATCATTCAAGTCCTTCCCAGATGAGTGAGACCATTCATACCACTCTTAGCTTTACCTATTTAAGACTCAAGGACAATCATTGAACTAAAGTATTAGGTAAACCATTTCATCTGGGAGGGGTGAGATAACCAAGATAGCCAAGTGGAGTTTTAGACTAGATACCTATTGAGATCTTGTGAGTACACCATAACCTAGAATAATCCATTCTTATATAAGAGAGATCAATTATGGTGTTACACTCAAGTTAGTTGAGCCAACACTTGAATGTGAGGGAAAGAACTATCCATATACTCAGATGATAATATCAACATTATTTAAGTGGAACCCTAACAGTATATCTCAGGCATTCTCCTGGGATATAATCTATAGAGACAACCATAGCCATGACCATCTAAGAAACTATAAGAGAGATATTATGCTTAGTTGATCAAGACAACACTTGATCATGGAAGTGAAAACCATTACATTAGAAATACCTTAGGAAGCCAAACCTTGATCATAATAAATTGAGTGATGATCATAAACCCTAAGAACTTGAGGTATTGAGAATAAACCCTAATAGGATAAGTAGATCTCATTCACCACATGAAATCATAGGGAGGTAGCTAGTAAGCAACCATAGGCTTGTATCCCAACTTTAACTTGTGAACCACTTGGAAATCATAAGTAAAATTCTACCACATCTACATTCCCCTTATGCTTCACCTAAGAAACATAAGAAAACCTTAGAGTAAAACTCCATACTTAATATGGTGAGAAATCATCTATTCATATAACCAAAGTTAACTATAAAAAGGACCATAACCACTTAAGTTACTTCAACAATAGATTAAGGATAATAATAATAGAAGTCTATTAGTAAAAGATAACACCAATTCTCAGATCCTTAGTAACTAGAGGAGCACATGGAATACTAAGCAAGTAACCATCTGTTAGGGGAGATTAACCCTAGCACATGCAATATGGTGTCATTTTATCTCTATAACCTAGAATTATAACTCAACCCTAGTTTGAGTATCACTTGGGTGATCACAAATAAAACCAGACCATAATTAAGATTCACACCAAGTGCCATTAAGTAACTATAATTAGAACTCCAGAATTGCACTTTAATTAAATCCTATGCTTAATTATGGAGCATAAGATGAACCTAGTCTAAACCCTACAACTTAAACCTATATGGTGGTGATTAACCACCTATCATTATATTTAAGACCAAACCATGATGAGAGTAGAATTACCCTAGGTATTTCAAGGTGTTATTGAAAATAACTCTAGTGCTACCTTTGAAATAGGGTTATACTAAAACTTACAAGACCTTAACAAATAGATGCTCACATAAAATGTTATGCAAGTAATCAAGTTATCAAATATGAAGTCAAGTCCTTAGAAATATTTAGCAGATGAAATCATGACATTAAATCACTTCTTATTAGGAATCCATAAGCAAATATTACTTTCAAATTATTTCTTACAAAGAAATAATAAACAAAACTCTACCAATCACTAAGTAACAAAACTATCATTTTAGAAAAACAAATTGAATGTTTCCAATGATAATACTCAGCTTCATGTCCATATGGAAGTTTAATCCAAATATCAATACTAATTAATAAATCAATGTTATAGTATTTTATTAAAGTTGCTAATACATCACGAAATACTTTGTAGAACCCTGGACTGATATTTGTATGAATTATAGTGAGCAAGATCTGCAAATAGAAAATAATTCAAATCTGAATTTAAATAGAAATGAAAAAAAATAGAAATAAAAACAGAAACAGAAAAGAGTGAAGAAAAACTTACCTGGACCTCACTCGGCCACCACAGCCCAGCAAAATGGCCCAAGAAGCAGCCCAGGCCCAGCTCAAACCAGCCCAACACCAGCCCTCGTACCTCTTCGCAAGGATAAACACGAGGAAAGCGTCCTCGTCTTCGTCTTCCTCTCTGGACGCCCAGGAGCTCGCCACCGAGCCACCATCGCCACGTCCCGCGTCGCTGCCAGCATTGTGGAGCGCCAGCACACGCCGGAGATCATATAAAAGGCTCGGACGTCCTCAATTTCCTTCCCCTTCACCTCAATCGACCAACAAGCCGAAACCCTAACCCGCCCGCAGCTCGAGCAAACCGCCGATTCCGATCACCCCGTAGCTCGCCGATGAGCTCTGGAGGGGCGCCTCAATGTCCTCGTCCACCTGGTAAATGGGCGCGTCAAGGGGAGCTCGGAGGAGGGCGAATTCGGCCTTTTCCTTCCGCAGTACCGCGGGGAAAATGGCGACCGCCGCGTCGTCTCTGTCCTCCATCGACCTCGCCATCATGCCCGTCGTGCTCACGGTGAGCCCACGCATCCAACGAGCTTCTTATTGCATCAAACCGTCGCCCATAGCCTCCTAGCCGCGTGTACCAGTGTTTGTCGCCGTTCGGCCTCGTCGGCGGGCGAGCTCCGGCGACCACTTAGGAGCGGCGCTGGTATCCATAGGTTCGTCTTGGCGTGCTGAATCGGTTGGCGTGAGTACCCCGTCCGCGCGAGCACTGGAACGGCGGCGCCCTCGCCGTCCGATCGCCGGCAGTGGGTTTCCCTGGCCACATCGCCTATTTTGACCAGTCAAAGCCACCGTGGCACTGACGTGGACCAATGGCCCACCAATCAGTGTCTAGGGGTAGCTTTAGCCCGGGTAGGTTTAGTTATTTCCTTTTAAATTTAAATCCAGTAAATTACTGCAACTTCACATAAATTTAGAAAATCCAAATTAAGTCAGAAAAATATAAATGAGATATGAAAATTCTTAGAAAAGAAAACTCTATCCAATAAAAATATAAAATGAAATTTTTATTTTTAATAAAAATTTCATTATTTAATACTTGTTAATTAAGCATTTAATTTTAATTCTAAATTCAATTAAAATTCAATAATTAGGAAAAAGGTATAAAATAAATAAAAAACCAGTAAAGTAAATATAGAAAACATTAAAACTACTTTTCTTTATTTGGAACTTATTAAATCTTTATTGATAGGATTTAAAACCCTGTTTAATAATTACCTAATTATTTATTGTTTAAAAATAATAAAATGCCAAATCCAATATTATTTTTATTTCAAACTCATTAATAACTTCAACTTATTAATGAAGTTATTAATCCAAGAATTAGAGGGTAATTAGGAAACCCTAGTTCCATTAGAAACAAAGTGACAACCCTATCATTTCATGTGAAACCCTAAAACCCTAATTCAATTAGGAACCTTAGCTCCACTACTTCATATGAACCCTAAACATGAACCCTAAGTAACATGTGATCATGTTACTTCATTAGTAACCATAGATTCATATTTAGCAACTAAATGCTTGTTCAAATCCACATAACATATGGGAACCCTATCACTACTAATTAGCATCCCATGTGTTCATCTTAATCAAACCTAGTTCCTATCACAAGGATCTCATCTTTAATTAACCTTAACTAGCATCACACCATTGTGATGAACTCCAATAGCAACCATGCTAATATTGACATCATATCCCATACACACTAAACCCTATTAGTGTGAGATAATTATTAACATCCTATTTAGGAAATCACCATCCCTTACTTAGTGAATCCAATGGCTAATACAAGATAACCTCAACCTTAATTGCAATACTTCTTATTATTTAAGAAGTATGTTCTTCAAAAGTTATTCTTTTGAAGAAAATAAGGAATCATCACCAACCCTGCTTATAAGGACCTATAAACCCTAGCCAGCTATCACTAGCAAGATAAACCAACCTTGACAACAACCTGTATAATGAATTGCTTAGGATACCTAGGCTTATCTTAACCTTACAAGCCCTAGGTGTTGATGACTCCAACTTTGTTGGGATCCATCTAATATTTACTCTAGCAACTACCTGAAACCATAGTCAACCATAGAAACCCAATCTAATTACCATACTTGTTCTTTATTTAAGAACATGTTCTTCAAAGGTTATTCTTTTGAATTATATAATAAGTAATCATCAACCATGTATGATAGGACTTAAAATTGATAACTGCTCTTTACTTATTATACAGCTACTATTGCTGGTTGTGTATGGTTGTTACTATTCATTTTGCCACCTGCTTATAATTCTAAAACAACACAACCCTGAATAAGAACTTTGTTTGTGAATCACTCTAAAAGTGCAACACACCCTGGACTAATCATTACAACTCACTGATCCTAAATCATCGGGGTTAGGTCACGCTTAGAGCGAATTGCATCTCATTCTTATACATTATTGCATCCTTGCCAATCTTTTAAACATCGTCCTTACCGGACGATGATGCTATTTCAGAATTTGGAGTTATTGCGTATCGAAGACCTTGTCTGCATAATCTTGCAGCCAAGAAAGGCAAGTTCATCACTTGCTCATGTCAATTGAGTATTTTTATCAAATTACTTGCAAAGTATTATGGTTATCACTATTGCACAAAAATCAAAACCACTACTTTCATAACTATGAATATGACTATGTGGTGGGCAATGGAACCATGGATTGTGTTGATATGGTGGAGGTTCCATTGCACGGGTTTATATCCATCTAGGATTAAACAACAAATGTCGCCAGTGATTCTTGTGCCGTAATACCCGTGTTAACCATAAGATCCGGAGTGGGACGGAGTAGTCAAAAGTGTTTCCACCTCTCGTTCATCAACAGATGCGCTTTACCGTAGACACTTGTATCTGTCGGCGGCAAGCGGTAGGCTGGGGAAGCCTTAAGTCCCCACGGCACAGTCCGTAGACACTTGTCGTTCGAAGAACAAGCGGTAGGCTGGGGAAGCCTTAAGTCCCCACGGTATTGCGATCTATGATGGGTTGCAGCCACCGGCGTAGGAGTGTATGGTAGAGCCCAGCACTGTTGTCGTGGTCGGGGTCCACCCTGAAATTACGGGAATAATGGGACCGACGTGGACCCAGGGTCGGCGCATGCAACAAAGGGTGGGTGTTCGAGGTAGCGGAGGAACATGATTGGCTAGACCTTATACCGGGCCTCACACCAAAGGAAGTGTGGACGAGCTCGCGGCTCGGTTGGCACCAAGGTTAAGATCTCTTATGGGTAAAGCAACACACCTCTGCAGAGTGTAAAGAACCGTGACCTGTCACTCCCTGTTCCGGGATATGGAGGCTGAACGCGGCCGGAAAGGAGCTCCATGAAGTTCTAGTAAACCGGTGAAGGCTGACGGACATAGCTCTTTTGAATAAAAGCAACCTCTTGAAGAAATGATTATGAAAACCTGCATTGATATTAGACTTTCTGGTCTAATGTCGTAGCTAGTGCATTAAACACCTCTTTCCTATAATGAACTTGTTGAGTACGCTCGTACTCATCCCACTCTTAAATCCCCTGCTTAGGTATGGAGGCATCGAAGGAGGATCTACAGTGCAACTCAAAGGCCGAGGAGTCAACAACTACTTCAAGAGACAGGACCCCGTCAGTGGAGTCAGATATCACATCCATCGAGGAGAAAACATAGTTTAGCCATAAAAGGGAACTAGCTTCCTCAACCTAGCTCCTATTTAGCTAGAATCCATTCTTAGCCTCTATAGCTAGGTATATACTCTACAAATAGAGTTCGTGATAGGATTAGAGTACGAGTCGTTCTTTTGGAGTTTATTTGCAGATTTACCTCATTGTAAAGTAGGAGGCTGTGTGGATCTTTTGTAAAGAGTCAATGTTGTAATTCTATAGACATGCCTTGGACCCGCATATGTTTCTGTTGTACCACTCTGAGCGATATAATACTAGTGGAACGGTGTTTCATTGGTGTTATATCAGACTTGCATACTACACCATGCAGTGGTATGCCGGGTCACCACAAGTATCTCAGGCGGTACCAGTAGGGATAGCGGTACTACCGCTCCTGGTACCGGTAGTACCGCTATGGCTGAAACAGCTTTTTCCTCTTTTCCTCTCCTACCCTGTTACCTCGCGACACACACACAAAACCAGAAAGCCTAAGAACTACACTTCGGTCTTCTGATCATAATGTGTTCGGCGAGGGTACCGTGCAACTTGCAAACCTATCAATGACAAACTTTGTGCGCGGTTAGAATTGTTCGAGTGTTGTTATCAAACACACAAAACACGGGATACGGATCTTGCTCTTACAATCTCCCCCTTTTTGGTGTTTGATGACAACACACGAATTTGCAATAATTCATAGGATATTATGATAAAGTATTTGGTTTGCAAGTATAGGCGAAGCTCCCCCTAGATGTGTGCATATTTAAAATATGCATTTGTATACAAATGCACACATCCTAGAGAGAACTCCCCCTAAATTCTACAAACCAAGCACAAGTGCTAAGAAGAACATATGACAAGATTATGTAGCACAAGTACACTATAGAGGCAAGAGCATTTGTATATAGGGGAGTTTTGGTGAACCTTTTCATACCTTTGCCTTGAGAAAACCCAAACTCATCATAATAATAAGTGCCTCCATAGGAATGATGTGGCAAAACAAAGAATAAATAATGGAGACCATTGACCATTAAGCTACGCACGATTGAGTCTTAGTACAAACGGGGGGATCGGGAGATCCACGAATAGAGTAGAAAACACACATACGAATAAAGTTTCGAATAACTAGGGGAAAGATTTGATGCCAAGGCCGAAAGAACCAAAATGAAGCCACCAAGCCCTTGGCATCCCCTTGTAAATTCCCGTCCTAATAGATCAACTTTTCCCCCTTTGGCATCGAGACACCAAAAAGGGAGAAGGAGCATACTAGCGTCCCAAGGGAATCACTCGTCGTCGTCATCCTCCTCGTCATCATCATCCTCGTTCTCATCACCTTCATCTTCGACATCCTCCTCCTCTTCATCATCGTCCTCTTCATCTTGGGCAAGGCCCTTGCCATGAGGTGGCTCGGGGATGGATTCCTCGGAGCTTGACCAAACGAGCTTTGACTTCCACTCACCGGGAGGAGTGATGTTGTCCTCGGAGCCCTCGGAGACCGGAAGTTGCATGTGCCTCATCATGGCCTTTTGGCGTTGGCGGATCTTCTTGTTGTCATGATGAGCTTGATACATCCTATCTTCGAGATCCCTCTTGAAGCAAAAGGACTTCTTGAGGCGAGCGGTGAGCTTGGCGAAGAGGCCCTTGGTCTTGATGGAGTTGGGCACATAGTCGGAGTCATCGCTATCGGCTTCGTCTTCATCCTTGTCCTTGGGAGCTCCTTTGCCAAACCTTGGAAAGTCATGGTCCTTGACAAGAGGACTCTTCTCCTTGTGAATGGTGACGTTGGGGCGGCATTGTTCCAGAAGATCTCCGCGGCCTTCTTGATCCCACTTGATACAAATGAGCCTCATGAGGTAAGGAGCGTACTGAGGGAGCTTGCGAAGGAATGCACAATCATGCATCTCATGCCAAATGTAATCCATGATGTCCAGTTGCTTGCCGCTGCCCCTCAACTCATGTGTGCGCACAAGGAGATTCACAAGGAACCCATGCACCTCATCGTGGTTGGTATGCTTGGGGTTGATGGTGCTGCGGTAGATGCGGTTCATGATGTCGTAGACGGGTAGAAGGCCCTTGGTGCTTCCACACAACATTCTCCCTCGAATGTAGAGATCGACCATTTTCTCCTTGGCCCTGGGCTTGGCTTGGAGATGAATGCGGAAGGTGTTGTAGTCGTCTTCGGGGAGCTCATAACCAATGCCTCTAGCAAAGTCTTGCCATGAGGCCTCCATCACATGCTCCTTTGTCATCCACTTCAAGGAGCGATAGCCTCCTTCATCCTCAAGAAAGACAACCGTGGCATAGAATTGGCAAATCACCTCCCGGGAGAAATCATGAGAAAAGGTTATTATAGGAATAAGACCTTGTTCATCACATATCTCAAGTGCTTCTCCAAAGTAGTCGGGGTCGGAGTTGAGCTTGTCCATGCTTATGGAGTATTGGGGGCAACACTTGAACTCTTTGGCCCCATAGACCTCAGTGTAGATCCTCTCTTGATTGACATGATGAAAATAAGCATTGGGGCATTGACGAGCATTTCTTGGGAGCAAATAAGGATTGGCCCCCCGCACCTCCAAGAATTGGCCTTTCTTTACATCAAGCATTGATTTTTGAGGTCCCCTTTCCCCTGCTGCTGCTTCTCTCTGTCGCTTAGTGGTCCTGGTTGGCATGATCTCCTCTTGCTCTTCCTCTCGATGACGACGAGAGGATGGCTTGACCTTGCCCCCACGGGTCTTAGGAGCTCCTGTGAATAGCAAAGGTTTGGGAGGGAATAGGGGATAAGTGCACAAGCCGAGAAATTAAAGATCAAATTGGACACTAACAAGCAACATTGGTGACTCTAGACAGAGCGGTAGTACCGCAAATTCTATCCGGTAGTGCCGCTTTGACCGGTAGTACCGCCCGGGGTTGAGCGGTACTACCGCTTAAGATCTGCACAGCCAAATCGAGATCGGGTCCTTGGTGAAATCGATCTAGAGTCACACATTGTTGCTAGCTAGTATCCCTGCACATGAATAGCTTCCAAGAATGCTTCTCCACCACAAAACTCCAACAAACCCTAGCATATGCATCTAGGGAGTTCAACACACCCTAGAGAGAGAAATTAGGGTTCATACCGGAGGACATGGCGGAGAAGGGGTTGGGGAAGCTTCTCCACGGAGGAGATTTGGCCGACGGCGGCTGGAAAAGGAGATCGGGGCCGATCTCCTCGAGGTCTTGAGCTTGGGGAAACTTTTGACTTGAGGTGGAAGAGGAGATGTGAGGATTTGGGGTAAATCCGACCCCAACCGGTACCTCTTGTCAAAAGGTGCAAGCGGTAGTACCGCTTCTAGAAGTGGTAGTGACGCTTACCGGTACTGGCCCGGTACTTAGAGCGGTAGTACCGTTCTGGGGATAATTGTTCAGTTTCGTCAGAGAACTGCCCCAGAGCGGTAGTACCGGCCCAAGAAGCGGTAGTACCGTCCTCCAAATTCAAAGACCTCAGATTTTGGTGTAGACTTGTGCTTTTAGACTGCTTTGGCTCAAGAGATAGATGATGTCTTAGGATTAGATTACGGAACTGTTAAGGTACTACCCAACCAAGCTTGCAAGAATCAAAGCAATAAAAGCCAAGCTTGGGTGAATCTCCCATGAAGAAACAAAGAAAAAAAAGAAACGACAAACAAAAACAAGAAGAGAAAAGAAAAAGAAAACAAAAAGAACAAAAACTCCTCGAGGAGGAGGTTTGGTGGCCGAAGCCACCGTGTAAGAGTTTGGTAGTGTGAGGTCGCGTAGAGACCTAGGACTCACGACTACAACTCAACAGGAAGCTCATAGTCACTTGATTGACGAATGGCATATGCTTTTGGGTTTCTTTGTGCATCATGGGGGGAGGGATAGCTCAATAATTTAAACCGCACTCCCCCTATGTTCATGCATGCTTTATGAGTTAACTCTTATGCAAGACTTATTGATGCTTGTCTCGAAAGTACTATTCATGAAAAGTCTTTGCTATATGATTCAATTGTTTAACCATTGTCTTTACCATTGCTTTGAATCGCTGCATTCATCTCATATGCTTTACAATAGTATGATTAAGATCATGTTGGTGGCATGTCACTTCAGAAATTATCTTTGTTATCGTTTACCTACTCGGGACGAGTAGGAACTAAGCTTGGGGATGCTGATACGTCTCCGATGTATCGATAATTTCTTATGTTCCATGCCTGTTTTATGACAATACCTACATGTTTTGTTCACACTTTATGATGATTTTATGTGTTTTCCGGAACTAACCTATTGACGAGATGCCGAAGTGCCAGTTCCTGTTTTCTGCTGTTTTTGGTTTCAGAAATCCTAGTAAGGAAATATTCTCGGAATTGGACGAAATCAACGCCCAGGATCTTATTTTTCCACGAAGCTTCCAGAACACCGGGAAGGAAACGAAGTGGGGCGACGAGGCGCCGACACAACAGGGCGGCGCGGCCCACCCCCTGGCCGCGCGGCCCTGGCGTGTGGGGCCCTCGCGTCGCCCCTTGACCTACCTCTCCGACTATAAGAAGCCTTCGTCGATAATAGTTCCAGTACCGAGAGCCACGATACGGAAAACCTTCCAGAGACGTCGCCGCCGCCAATCCCATCTCGGGGGATTCAGGAGATCGCCTCCGGCACCCTGCCGGAGAGGGGAATCATCTCCCGGAGGACTCCTCACCGCCATGGTCGCCTCCGGAGTGATGAGTGAGTAGTTCACCCCTGGACTATGGGTCCATAGCAGTAGCTAGATGGTTGTCTTCTCCTAATTGTGCTTCATTGTTGGATCTTGTGAGCTGCCTAACATGATCAAGATCATCTATCTGTAATGCTACATGTTGTGTTTGTTGGGATCCGATGAATAGAGAATACTATGCTATGTTGATTATCAATCTATTATCTATGTGTTGTTTATGATCTTGCATGCTCTCCATTATTAGTAGAGGCTCTGGCCAAGTTTTTGCTCTTAACTCCAAGAGGGAGTATTTATGCTCGATAGTGGGTTCATGCCTCCATTAAATCTGGGACAGTGACAGAAAGTTCTAAGGATGTGGATGTGCTGTTGCCACTAGGGATAAAACATCGATGCTATGTCTAAGGATGTAGTTGTTGATTACATTACGCACCATACTTAATGCAATTGTCTGTTGTTTTGCAACTTAATACTGGAAGGGGTTCGGATGATAACCTGAAGGTGGACTTTTTAGGCATAGATGCATGCTGGATAGCGGTCTATGTACTTTGTCGTAATGCCCAATTAAATCTCACTATACTCATCATATCATGTATGTGCATGGTCATGCCCTCTTTATTTGTCAATTGCCCAACTGTAATTTGTTCACCCAACATGCTTATTCTTATCGGAGAGACGCCTCTAGTGAACTGTGGACCCCGGTCCATTCTTTTAATCGAATACAATCTACTGCAATACTTGTTCTAGTGTTTTTTGCAAACAATCATCATCCACACTATACATCTAATCCTTTGTTACAGCAAGCCGGTGAGATTGACAACCTCACTGTCACGTTGGGGCAAAGTAATTTGGTTGTGTTGTGCAGGTTCCACGTTGGCGCCGGAATCCCTGGTGTTGCGCCGCACTACACTTCGCCGCCATCAACCTTCAACGTGCTTCTTGACTCCTACTGGTTCGATAAACCTTGGTTTCTAACTGAGGGAAACTTACTGCTGTACGCATCACACCTTCCACTTGGGGTTCCCAACGGTCGGCGTGCTGTACGCGTGTCAAGCTACTTTTCTGGTGCCGTTGCCGGGGAGGAAAGGTAAAAGGTACTCACACTCCGGATCTCGGCTACTAAGCTATTTTCCGGCGCCGTTGTAAGTACTCGAAGCTATTTCCTTTAGATCCTGCAATTGCATCTTTTTGTTTCTTGTTTTACACTAGTAAGGCATAATGGAAAGCAACATGGAGCTTTTTATTCTATTTCCTGAGTTAAGACATGGATGGTTTGATGCGAAAATTAAAAAACCCATGGAACATATTAGTATGAACACTTTGAATACCATTGTTGCTAATGATATGGAAAATTCTAAGCTTGGGGAAGCTGGTTTTGATGAGCATGCTCTTTTTAGTCCCCCAAGCATTGAGGAGAAAATTTACTTTGATGATACTTTGCCTCCTATTTATGATGATTATAATGATAGTAGTCTTTTGGTGCCACCTGTTATGGAGGATAAATTTGATTATGATTACAATATGCCTCCTATATTTGATGATGAGAATAATAATGATAGCTACTTTGTTGAATTTGCTCCCACTACAACTAATAAAATTGATTATGCTTATGTTGGGAGTAGTAATAATTTTATGCATGAGACTCATGATAAGAATGATTTATGTGATAGTTATATTGTTGAATTTGCTCATGTTGCTACTGAAAGTTATTATGAGAGAGGAAAATATGGTTGTAGAAATTTTCATGTTACTAAAACACCTCTCTACGTGCTGAAATTTTTGAAGCTACACTTGTTTTATCTTTCTATGCTTGTTGCATTATGCTTCATGAATTTGTTTATTTACAAGATTCCTATGCATAGGAAGCATGTTAGACTTAAATGTGTTTTGAATTTGCTTCTTGATGCCCTCTTTTGCTTCAAATACTATTTCTTGCGAGTGCATCATTAAAACTGATGAGCCCATCTTAATGGCTATAAAGAAAGAACTTCTTGGGAGATAACCCATGTGTTTATTTTGCTACAGTAATTTTATTTTATATTTGTGTCTTGGAAGTTGTTACTACTGTAACAACCTCTCCTTATCTTATTTTATTGCATTTGTTGTGCCAAGTAAAGTCTTTGATAGCAAGGTTCATACTAGATTTGGATTACTGCGCAGAAACAGATTTCTTACTGTCACGAATCTGGGCCTAATTCTCTGTAGGTAACTCAGAAAATTATGCCAATTTACGTGAGTGATCCCCAGATATGTATGCAACTTTCATTCAATTTGAGCATTTTCATTTGAGCAAGTCTGGTGCCTCTATAAAATTCGTCTTTACGGACTGTTCTGTTTTGACAGATTCTGCCTTTTATTTCGCATTGCCTCTTTTGCTATGTTGGATGGATTTCTTTGTTCCATTAACTTCCAGTAGATTTGAGAAATGTCCAGAAGTGTTAAGAATGATTGTGTCACCTCTGAACACGTGAATTATGATTATGCACTAACCCTCTAATGAGTTTGATTTGAGTTTGGTGTGGAGGAAGTTTTCAAGGGTCAAGAGAGGAGGATGATACAATATGATCAAGAAGAGTGAAAGCTCTAAGCTTGGGGATGCCCCGGTGGTTCATCCCTGCATATTTCAAGAAGACTCAAGCATCTAAGCTTGGGGATGCCCAAGGCATCCCCTTCTTCATCGACAAATTATCAGGTTCCTTCTCTTGAAACTATATTTTTATTCGGTCACATCTTATGTACTTTACTTGGAGCGTCTGTGTGCTTTTGTTTTCATTTTTGTTTGGTTTGAATAAATTCATGCTTGTGTGGGAGAGAGACACGCTCCGCTGGTTCATATGAACACATGTGTTCTTAGCTTCTAATGTTCATGGCGAAGGTTGAAACTGCTTCGTTAATTGTTATATGGTTGGAAACGGGAAATTCTATATGTAGTAATTGGTATAATGTCTTGAACAATTTGATACTTGGCAATTGTTGTGCTCATGATTAAGCTCTTGCATCATATACTTTGCACCTATTAGTGAAGAAATACATAGAGCTTGTTGAAATTTGGTTTGCATGATTGGTCTCTCTAAGGTCTAGATATTTTCTAGTAAAGTGTTTGAACAACAAGGAAGACAACGTAGAGTCTTATAATGCTTGCAATATGTTCTTATGTGAGTTTTTCTGTACTAGTTCATACTTATGTTTGTTTCAAACAACCTTGCTAGCCTAAGCCTTGTATTGAGAGGGATTACTTCTCGTGCATCCAAAATCCTTGAGCCAAACACTATGCCATTTGTGTCCACCATACCTACCTACCACTACTAGGGAAAAGCCTATAGGTGGAGGCAAGTTGTGCCGGCGCACCACCTTGTGCATGCGCCGGTGGAAACTATTGCCGGCGCACCACATTTCAGCCGCGCCGGCGATGAAGGGATACTGCCGGCGCACCGCGGGGAAAGGCTCACCGGCGCTATTTCCTGGCATGGCCCGGGCCGATTCGGGCCAGGCCCAAGAATCATTGCCGGCGCACCGGCCCAGTGGTGCGCCGGTGGAAAGTTTCCTATTGCCGGCGCACCCCTGGGCCGGTGCGCCGGCAATGATTCTTGGGCCTGGCCCGGTTGTGATATAGCCGAAAGGGGTATATGTTGCCGGCGCACCATGGTCCAGGTGCGCCGGCAATAACCTGGCAGTTATTTCAGCCACCAACCAGCCCACTCACTCACACACTCACTACACTCCACTTCTCCACACAAACCCGAGCCTTCTCCCAACCCAGCTCATTTTTGCCCATTTCTATCCCCAATTTCACCAATTTGACCAAACAAAATCAAAAATTTTGAGCAAATCTTCCCTTCCTACATGCATCTCCCACATCCCCCTATGTAGATCTAGATCTACTATCCCGCATTGACCGCTCAATCTAGATCTAGATCTAGAAAGTCGGCTTCCATACGCCATTGTCGCGGCGCGTCGTCTCGATCTTATCGACGAATATATCAAACAAATAGGTGATTAATGAACAAATTAAGGAATGAAATCGATGTATGTTGGACATTTGAAGAAAAGCTCTCGTGTGTGGCATATATATATGTTGTGCTTGTGCTTGTGTGTGTGTTGGCGTTGAAAATGAGTTGCCAACGTTGCGCCGAAATGTTGATTCTTCAAGTTTCCGTTTCGGCACATTTCTGGCGCTCCTATGTCCTACCGTGTAGGAAGGTCATGCCGAAATTTTCCGTGAAAACTACCGACGGATGCATGGTTCTAATGAATTATGTAATCTTACCATGCAGGCGATAATGGTTATCGAGATGAGTGAAAGCATCGTGATGAGATATCTGAAACACGCGATCATCGACATGTATGAAAATAACCGCACGGAGGTATTGTGTCCGTGCCGGAGATGCAAACGAGGGAAATGGTTTGACCCGTATTCAGGCAAGTTGCAGGGGCACCTGCTCACTAATGGTTTCATGCATGGACACACTCAATGGATGAGTGATGATGGCGCGGAGGTCAATGGGACGACGGCGGCTGGTGGTAAAAATGGCCGGCAAGAAGGAGGGCATCACGATACTGATGACGATGAAGAGTTTGTCGCACATGACGATAACCTTGACGACGACAATAACCTTGACGACGACAATAACCTTGACGACGACGAAGAGGTGCCGCTAGCTTCAGTCGTGCGGGACCCTCATCTTCAAGATCTGCTTCTCGAAAAGACGAAAGGCGCCAAGCGGAAATCAAAGCTTGAGCAACTCGAGATAGACTCGAATACTCCGTTGTACGACTCAGGTCGCGGGTTGGGGGAGTCTCGCTTGAGAGTAGCTCTCGATGTGCTGCAGATGAAGGCGAAACACGGATGGACGGACACAAGCGTCGACGACATCCTGGAATACGTGAAAGATCTCCTTCCTGCCGGGAACACGTGTCCTGGTAGTCTAGCCGAGGCCAAGAGAATCACGTGCCCTCTCGACTTACCGCACGAAAAGTATCACGCCTGCATCAACGACTGTATCATGTATCGCAAGGAGCACATGGACAAGACCAAATGTCCTGTGTGTGAAGCTGAACGGTACAAGAAAGGGAAGAAGAAAACTCCTCGGAAAGTTGTGTGGTACTTCCCGCTCGCCCCCCGGCTTCAACGGTTCTACGCGGACCGCAAGGAAGCAAAGCTCATGCGCTGGCACGCAGAAAGAAAGGAGGCAGTGTTGAATGATAAAGAGCGGATTGAGCACCCAAGGCCGACGCACCCTTCGGATGCAAGCCAGTGGAAAGCATTAGACAATGAATTCGGAAGTTTTGGGGCAGATCCCAGAAACATCAGGTTGGGTGCGAGCACGGACGGATTCAATCCGTTCGGAAACCAGAGCAGCACACATAGCACATGGCCCGTGTTTGTATGGATCTACAACCTCCCGCCCTGGCTGTGCATGAAGAGGAAGTACATACAGATGAGTATGCTAATTCAAGGGCCGACACAGCCAGGAAACGATATCAACATGTATCTCGAACTATTAAAGGAGGAGCTTGAAACATTGTGGGCGGAGGAAGGGGTAGATACATGGGACGCCGTCACGGAAGAATATTTCCCTTTGAGAGCCGCGTTGATCACGACGGTGCAGGACTACCTCGGATACGGTTACATTTCGTGCCAGGTGTGCCATGGACACAAGGCATGTGTCAGGTGCATGGAAGAGACGATGTTTTTGCAGCTTGGTAAGGATGGCTCTTCGAAAACAGTTTACATGGGGCATCGAAGGTGGCTACAGAAAACTGACCCGTGGAGAAAGCGTGGAGATCTGTTCGATGGTACAAATGAACCCCGAGGACCTCCACGTAAGAAGAGCGGCGAAGAGATCGATACATTACTGAAAGGTTGGAAGGAGTGCCCTGCGCCGGGAAAGATTCGTCAAAAGCCTGGAGAGAAGAAGAAGAAAAAGGAAACGACGCCGCTCATTGGTGTATGGAAAAGGAGGTCCGTGTTTTGGGACTTGCCGTACTGGAAAATTCTCGATACACCTCACTGCCTTGATGTCATGCATATTACAAAGAACGTGTGCGAGAGCTTGCTTGGCACTCTTCTCAACATGCCGGACCGGACCAAAGATGGGCCGAAAGCAAGACAGGACCTGAAAGTTTTGGCCATCAGGGAAGAGCTTCAGATCCCGCCGGCCCAAGAGGGACAGTCGGAGGAGGAGGCGGACGGCGGTCAGAAGCGCAAAAGGATTAAGCAGCCAGACTATTACTGTCCCCCCTCCTGCTTCACTTTTAGTCCGGCCGAGGTCGATCAATTTTTCAATTGCCTTGTAGGAGTCAGAGTGCCCTTCGGTTACTCCGGGGTAATAAGCAGATACATGGACCCCAAGAAACGAAACTTCAGCGGCATGAAGTCTCATGATGATGACGCAGATTCTTCCGGTTGCAATCCGAGGTATAATGGATGACCATGTCCGTGCAACGCTGACTGGGCTCTGTAACTTCTTCGACGTCATAACTCGGAAGTCGATAAGCGTGAAGAAACTCGCAAGGCTCCAGGAAGAGATCGTGGTGATCCTATGTGAGATGGAGATGTACTTCCCGCCTGCATTCTTTGACGTGATGGTCCATCTGTTGGTCCATATCATGGATGATATCGTCAGTCTAGGGCCGGCATTCTTACACAACATGATGCCGTTTGAAAGAATGAATGGGGTCATTAAAGGATACGTTCGTAACAGGTCACATCCAGATGGAAGCATCGTACAGGGCTGGCTCACCGAAGAGTGCATCTCTTTCTGCACGAATTATCTAGACATCGAGGACCCTGTTGGTTTGCCTCAAAACAAGTACCTCCGTAGGTTCGAGGGAGTAGGCCACAAAAATGGAAGGAAGGAACTGCACGTGCACATGTCTGGTCGGAGTTCCGACTTTGACAGGGCCAACTTAGTAGCGCTACAACACATTGACTTGATCGATCCTTGGTTGAAAGAGCACAAAACCATGATAGAGAACAGTGGCAAGCCGATGATGACGGAAGCAGAAATATACAGAGAGCACAACTCCTCTTTCGCGCGCTGGTTCAAAGACCACATTGTTGCTAATCCCCCACCAATGGATTCTGACAAGGATAAACTAGTATTGGCCTTGTCACATGGCCCCGCGCCCAACATCATGACTTACCAAGCGTACGATATCAACGGGTACACATTCTACACGGAAGAAAAAGACAAGAACAGTGTTTACCAGAACTCAGGGGTAACGATGGATTCCTGGACGGGTGACGTAAAGACTAGATACTACGGAAGAATCGAGGAAATCTGGGAGCTTAGCTACGCTGGGGAGAAAGTGCCGATGTTCCGTATCAGATGGGCTAAGAGCGTCGAGAAAAAGAAGACCGGTATTTCACCACCATGTTTCTACCCGAAGCCAACAAATCAAAGTCCACGAACGCCACCGCGAGAATGAGCCATGGGTACCGGCGAACACGTGCACCAATGCTTCTTCATAACCGACCCATCCAGGCCTAGCCGTGTTATCGTGAGGAGAGGCAAGAGGACCATCGTCGGAATGGATGGAGTCGCCAACGAGGAAGACTTCGAAGGACAAGTCGGAGACCCAATGATGGAAGAATCCGAGGACGAAGACACAACATACACCACAAGAAGAAGCAGGACCACGCTACCGAGGTCAGGTCGACCCTTCAAAAGAAGAAGTCACGACACGGGGCTAAATTATTCAACGACGAGCAAGAAAAGCAAGAAGAAAGCGAAACACTCTTCTCAATCGATGATGTAAAACTTTATTTGCAATGTATAACTCATATTTTGTGTAATTCATAACTACTCATATTGTCATGGCCAATATTTTATGTATGACTAATTAATATTGTGTTGGTCAATATTTTATGCATGCATGTATATAACTCATATTTTGTGTAATTCATAACTACTCATATTGTCATGGCCAATATTTTATGTATGACTAATTAATATTGTGTTGGTCAATATTTTATGCATGCATGTATATAACTCATATTTTGTGTAATTCATAACTACTCATATTGTCATGGCCAATATTTTATGTATGACTAATTAATATTGTGTTGGTCAATATTTTATGCATGCATGTATATAACTCATATTTTGTGTAATTCATAACTACTCATATTGTCATGGCCAATATTTTATGTATGACTAATTAATATTGTGTTGGTCAATATTTTATGCATGCATGTATATAACTCATATTTTTTGTAATGCATAAACTCATATTGCTTGGTTATTATCTTGAAAAGAGAAGGAAATAAAATAGTATAGGATTTGTGGGAAAAGAAAAGAAACATAAAAGAAAGTGAAAAGAAATAAAGAAAAGAATAAAAAAAAGAAAGTGAAAAGAAATAAAAAGAAATGGCCAGCCAGGTTGGGGGACAAGTCCCAGGTATAGCTGGGGACCTTATTGCCGGCGCACCACATGCTTGGTTCGCCGGGGGTATAGTTGTCCCCGGCGAACCAAACATGTGGTGCGCCGGCAATAAGGTCCCCAGCTATACCTGGGACTTAACCGCTGCGCGCGCGTGCTATCTCTCTCTTCCTCTTCCTCACATCTTCCCCGTACCGACGACGACGACCACCCGCCAGCGCCGCCACCCGCCGTTCTGCACCACCAGCCCCCCACCACCTGCCTCCGCTGTCGAGGAGGAGCCGCCGCCGCTGTCGAGGAGGAGCCGCCGCCGCTGTCGAGGAGGAGCCGCCGTCGGATCCGCCGCTCGCCAGCCGCCACAGAGAGGAGGAGCAGGAGCAGGAGACAGGAGACCCGTACCTACCGCTAGCCGCCGCCGTCGACCCCTGCTGGTAGTCAGGTACGTCCACCCCCTCTACCCCCAATCCCCCTCCGCCCCCAATCCCCCTCTGCCCCCATTGCTTTTTCAATCTTAGGGTTCATACTAAAATCATCAATTTGAAATTTTCTGGTTTGAAATTAAATGATGAAATGCAGTAGCAAATGATGAAATGCAGTAGCAAATGATGAAATGCACTCATATTCATTCTATGGTTTGAAATTTTGAGAGAGCACTACAATGAATTCATTCTCTGGTTTGAAATTAAATGATGAAATGCAGTAGCAAAAAATGGGGATTTTCAGTGCTACTTTTCATGTTTTTTAGGTATGTTCATAATAATATGATGGTTCTCTAGTTAAAATAATTTAGTAGGTTTAGTTAATAAAATTTGCTAGCACTAAAAATGCTGCCATAAATTGCTACTGGTTAAAAATGCCCAATTGTTTAGTTCAAAATGCTCATGCATGCTCACTGGTTGTAAATTAATTTGGTTCAAAATGAAAATGCATCATTACATACTGCCAAAAAAAGAAAATGAAATAGAGGTTTGGCTCAAAATTGATTTTACTTGCAGTAGCTAAAATGAAAATTGATTTTGTTTAGTTAATTGGCCAGTGCATGTACAAGGTGAAGGAATGCTAGCAGTAGCAAGTGTTAGGGTTAGGCATACATTTAAATGTTAGGGTTAGGGTTAGCCAAGAATGCTAGGGTTAGGGTTAGCCAAGTGTTAGGGTTAGCCAAGAATGCTAGCAGTAGCAAGAAAATGGTCCATGCTATTGTAAAATACATGTTATTCTCAACATTTATATGTTCCCTTAACCAGAGAAAATGCTCTCTGCCATTTATGCTCTCATGCTCATGCTACTGTCAAATTATGTTAGCAATAAAAATAAAATGCTTTAATAAAATGCTTTATATACTAAGTGCTGTTGAAAAAAGAAATTGAGTTGGGGTTTTTTATTATAGTGTAAATGAAATGGAAATGCTACTGGTTCATTTAAAATAGTTCTCTGGTTTAGTTCACTATTGCTACTTCACTATTTAATTTTTGCATCTTGGAAGTCTCAGTCAATTCTTGTATAGTATCTGTCTGCGGTTGAACTTGTTGCTTGGTGGGTGGTTCTGGAATTCTTTTTAGTAGCAGGACATGGCATTGTGTCTGTTACTATGCTTCCTTAATATCTCGTTATGTTTCCTGATCTAAGTTGGGGTAACTACCATCTATGTCATTTGCTTGAAAATGACACAGTGCTAAGTTTAGACATGCCATGTATTTGTCTCCCATTTTCACATTGTCTTTAATGTGATAATATTATCCTGCAACACTTTGCCTTTACATGCAGATGTACAGTTTGTTTGGTCTTTGCTTTTGCACATAATATGCTCTGTCTTACCTCACTGCTCCTAGCATGTAGGTTTATTGTTGCATATATAGATGCTTCAGGTTATCCATCTTGCTGGTGTTTGGTCTTTGCTTTTGCATATAATATACTATGTTTTGCTTCACTGCTCCTAGCATGTAGGTTTATTGTTGCATATATAGATGCTTCAGGTTATCCATCTTGCTGGTGTATGATTCCCTGCACTGTATTATCCATCTGTTTAGAAGTCTGTGAAATCTAATATAGTATTGCTAGTTGTTTGTTTGTGGTACCAACAGGTGCACTCAACCTTGAGATAGTACTTTGTTTATTGTTATTGGACTATGTGCTATACTGTTACTAATTGTAATTGTTTAAGTATGAACTTCTGCTACCTCACCATGTGGATGATGCAACAGCCTAGTAGCTGATGCTGCTGTTTATTCCTGTATCATTCATATCTTATGTTGCACTGAGCACTAAGCAGAGTTTGATGTAGCACTGCTTATTAGATATATAAAATTCACTATGTTCATTCTCTGGTTTTAAATGGAGGTTGTCAAGTGTTATTTTTATGCTGATGTAAAATGCCACTGTAATGTATATGCTAAAAAGCTAGCTACTGTAATTTATGTGGTGATGGTTATGGTGATGGCATGGTTATGGAGATGGTTATGGTTATGGTTATGGCATTTATATGTTTGCATTTCTGTTACAGGGATTGAGTTGCTATTGAGTGCCGGAATGTCGATTCATTTCCGTTCCGGCAATTCTAGCACTCGGCATGACCAATTTTTAGCAAAGGTCATGCCGAATTTTTCCGTGAATTCTAACTCTTTTTCGTCTTCTATTAGTGCAAGCCACCATGTCGTCTCAAGAAGAGTTAGAGGAGCACTACAATAGGCACTTCTTTCGGACGGAGGAGGATGCCGAGGCCGCTGGTGTTGGCGGCGACGAGGACCATGAGATGGAGGATGCCGCTGGGGGTAGTGCCGACGAGCCGAGCGGCAACGAGGCAAGCGCCGCCGCCGGGGGTAGTACCTACGAGCCTAGCGGCGATGAGGCAACCGGCGCCGCCGGGGGTGGCGGCGAGACAAGCGGCGACGATCCTAGCGCCGCCGCCGGGAGTAGTGGCACCAGGACAAGTGGAGCCAAGAGGCCGCGGAAGGCAAGGCGCCAAAACACGGTCGGCACCGGCAGAGACACAGTCACAGAGGTGGACCCCGCCAGTGGTTTGCCGGTGTTGCCTAAGGATGTTGCCAAGGGGTACGGCAACCAACTGGCATGTATCCTCCGAGAGGTCGTCAATCTCAACGAGACGGACCTCCGAGCTGAGAGCAAAGCGCCTTTGCGAGCCCAGCTCATTGCGAGGTTGCACGCACGATACAAGTTCCTAGGCGACTACGCCTCCAGTCATCAAACCAACAACATTGTGAACTCACAAGCCCTCCTGACGTTCACCAAACACCTCAGCAGCGATCCGTACATGGTGCGGCGGCTGATTGCGGAGGGCAAAGGGTTCGTAGAGGGCCGCTCCGCCTTTCCGCATGTCACCCCGGCGGACTTTGATGCTTTTGTGGCCAATGAAGAGCTACAAGCAACCAAGAATCGCAAGTTGTGGGGGAAGGAAATGCGGGAGCTTAACATCGGCAACCACAACCTTGGGAGCCGTGGGTACGAGGGAAAGGAGCCCTATTGGGCGAAGGAGGACGAGGCGTATGTAAATGCCGGCATTGAGAACCCCTGGCTCAAGTACAAGGACCCGCTTGAAAGAAGATTCATCAGGTCCCGGTACCATAAGAAGAAACTAACCGGGGAACTTGTCACGGACCCGAAGGTCGTAACCGACATAATTTGGTTCACGAACGACCAGAAGGTCCTGGCGTTGGAGAAAAAACTGGTAAGCAATTTACCGGTTTTATTAGATCAAGTATCGTTCATATAATAGTAGCAACATTTCTAAATGGTTCGCGTTTCTTCCGCAGGAAGAAGAAAGACAAAGACTTTCTCAAGCCTCCCAAGGTGACGAAGGCTCCTCGTCCCAGGCGTCGACGGGCAGGGTAGCCTGGGACAAGCCTCTCGTACGGGCGCTAAACATCGTTAATGAGCATTCACCGACGAGAAGGCCGCATAGAGGCCGTGTGGCTGGCGCCGGTACAGGCTACAAGCATGGTCACTATGGCTTGTCGTCTGCGGCCGATAAAAATGCGCGTAATGAGAGGAAGCAGCGGGAGGCGGAGGAAATGAGGGAGTCAATCCTAGCCCAAGTCCAAGCTGGTTTGGTACCGCAACTGGTACCGCAACTCAAAGCTACACTCGTACCTGAAGTCAAAGCTGAAGTCGCCGCTGGAGTCCAAGCAGATTTCAACGCTATGCAAGCGTGGTATGAGGGTGGCAAACAAGGCCCCGAAAATGCAAGTGGTTAGCTTCAACGGCAGCAACTCGATGGTACCGCCGTCCGCCGGCAATGACAATGTTATAATGGAGACTCCTCCGGCCGCCGGCAATGTCGCTGGTGCTAGGGATTCACCGTCCATGCCGGGTAGCAGCCCCTCCGTCACTTGCACGCCCGCCGCCGCATGTGATGGCCCGTCGACATTAGCCGAGCTCAACGCTCTCACGGTAATTAACTAATGTGTACATCAAGTTAATATATTAGTTTCGTCATCCTTGCCCTCTCTCTAACGCCATACACATGTTCTCGCAGGCGCTCTCGACGCCATGCACCTTTTTGATGAGAGTAAACGACGAAATCAAAGACGTCGCGAGGGTCCATCATTCGGCCCCTGGATAAGAAGTGGCACACACGAGATATGGCGGATGACGTTTACCGGGTTGAAGTGGATCGGGCGTTACCGGGCTATGAGGATTTGTTTCCTCCTAATCAACCGCATGGTGCCGATGACGATAGCCCGTTGAATCTGGCCTCACTGAAGGGTTGGGTACTGCTATGGCCGAAGACCCTAATTCGGATCAACACCTACTCGGGGTCGACGGCAAGCAAAGACAAGCACCTTGCGGCGCCACATGTCAGCGTCCCTCCACGACAGCCAGCGGCGCCCGTGGTCATCGCCCCACCAGAACGGCCAGCTGCGCCAGAGGTCAGCGCCCCACCACAACAGCCACCGCGCCGAGGCCGAGGAATATGAACGTGACAACTTCCAATGGGATATTCCTACGTCTTCACAAGTTGTCCATGAGGATGCGCCGGGTTTCAAATATGTGTGCTCCAAGAAGCTGTTCGATTCTCAAGAAACGGCTGATGAGGAGGAAAATCCTGAGGAGGTCGCCACCGCCGCCGTCAAAAATATGTTGAGCCCAAACACACTCCGTGCTACGGCCACTACGGCGATGGATGGTCCAGCACTACAACCCAAGAAGAGGAAGAGGGCAAATAAGAAGGACGCCCAAGACAAGGCGGCGGTGGCCAAATCCAAGGACAAGGTCCCACTCCTTGACAAGTTGCCAAACAATTGGCGACCTCTCGCATCACCCGGGTCAATCGATGCTGCCGGAGCATGTCGTGAAGAAACTCACCCCGGATATGAGGAGCTTGCATGAGACTGTCTTGCATGTGGAGAACCTTCTTCTCAAATCAAAAGATCCTGGTTACCCTCTCTTCGTGGCGAAGGTGCCAACTGGCATGAACTTCGTCGAGAAGTACCCCGCGGACTTGTGCTTCATCCGGTTCAACGACATCTTCAGCATCTATCGCATGCAAGCGCTCCACTTTAGTGTGGTTCGCCTAGTTGCTCTTAGCATGTCTTCCCATTGTTAAGGAGGGGACGCCGACCATCGCGATCATGGACCCCTTCTATATGCGGGAGAGCATCATCTCGCAACCCTGGGGATCGCGCGATTGCCACCCAAAGAGGTCGAG
Organism: Lolium perenne; assembly: GCF_019359855.2. Taxonomy (NCBI): domain Eukaryota; kingdom Viridiplantae; phylum Streptophyta; class Magnoliopsida; order Poales; family Poaceae; genus Lolium; species Lolium perenne. The sequence continues at coordinate 144,925,831 of NC_067250.2, read as the reverse complement.
GATTTCATGCTGGCGAACATTAAGAAGGGCGCCATTCTCATCCCTTACTTCCCCGAGTAAGTAATCACTCGCTAGTCCCCCATCACCATTCTATCCTATATCTCCATTTGCATTTCCAAAGGTTAATCCGTGTGTTTTCCGCAGAGACAAGTTCTGCACCCTCATCGTCTGGCCACCGCAACACTCGCATGCAGTCTATCTCGACTCGGGTAGGGACCGCAAGAAAGACTACTCCCACATCAGGGCCCTTCTCAATGATGCTCTCACCGGCTTCGCCAACAAGGCAGGCCCCCTCAAAGTAGAGAGGAAATCCCGAGGAGGCTTCGTCTTAACCCACACAACCAACTTCCCTGCCTCGGGCGATCGACGCCCGACAATGGGATGGACGCGTGGTACGCCATCCTTCGATGCAGGAGTACATAAAGTACGCAGATGACATGTTGCTGCCGAGATAATCTCGAAAACAGGTTTGCAAACATGGCGGATGTCCCCGATAGAGAGATTAGAAAGAATCGGGGTCGCATCCAGCAGTTCATTTGCACGATAATCCTGCAGGATGTCAACAATAGGTGCAGCGAGTTCTTCTACGGCTATGGTCTACCACCTAATGACGAGATAGACCTCCGCTTGGAGATGTCGCGTGATGAGAGGCCGTTCAACTCGCTTGAGGGCTGCCGTCCATTCCCCCTAGGCGTACAACCTTGATCCTACGACGGGAACACTTGCTAAAGCTTGAACGATATGTCCTTGAACTTCCGTCTTGTAATAATTGTTATATATTCCCATAGAATCGACTAGTTGCTTTTATTTAGTTGTATGAATGTGCATGTGAACATGTGTCTGTAGTTTCATTTACTTTGCTATATATTTCAAGATTATGGCGTACATAGCTTAATAATTATTTGCATTTACTCGACCACTACTTGCCTCGTATTTGGAGTTCGCCGATGATTAGAATGTTCGGTCAATCGTACACTCGGGGTGGAGCCGGTGAGCCTTGGTGCGACGGCCACAAGTATCAATCTATTGTGCATCCTACCTAGCCTCACTGACTCCATCCCTGGATGTTAATATTTGTTTCGACCGACAAAGTATGAGGCACGCTATTTAATTCATACTACTTGTCTTCTATTTGAGTTCGCACTTCTTAATTGCATTGGCCGATGATTAAAATGTTCGGTCACTTGTACACTCCGGGGTGGGGCCAGTGAGGCTTGGTGTGAAGGCCACAAATATCAATCTATTGTGCATCCTACCTAGCCTCACTAACCCCATCCCTGTATGTTATTATTTATTTCGACCAACAAAGTATGAGGCACATGCTATTTAGTTCATACTACTTGTCTCTTATTTGAGTTGGCACTTGTTCATTGCATTGGTACTAACGTTTTACTTGTCTTGTGAATGGAGATGCCGACGACATATGTCGTGTACAAGGGGAGGGTTCCTGGAGTCTACGACGACTGGGAGGACTGTCGGAGACAGGTGCACCGTTTCAGCGGCAACAGCTACAAGGGATACCCCACTAGGGTGGAGGCGGAAGGAAGATACGCCAGTTATCTAGCGGGAGAGATGAGGGACATGAGGAGGAACCGGATGAAGACCATGGCCTTCGTGATGATGGTCATGACCATGTTGGTCATGTTCTATGTGATTCTAGTTTAGGTTAGGACCTACATTGTGAGGTGTATGACGATACTTGTGACGACTATGTACCAAGACTTCTAACTTTGTGAAACTTCGTCGTTCGGTGTTGCATATGCACATGTGTTGTATGAATCAACACATTCCGAAACGAGACTTGCGTATTTGTGTACTGATACCGAAATGAAACTTGGCTCTCTATGTGCTTCTCATATTGCATGTAATACTGTATAAATATGAACTGCGTTGTAAATATATACTGCTGTCAAAATTGTATTGTAATATGCTGGAAAAAAGTGGAAAAAAGAATTTTCGAATTAATTGCCGGCGCACCTAAATGAAACATTGCCGGCGCACGTAGCATGCGCCAGTGCTGGAAGCACTACTGCCGGCGCACCTGATAGTGCGCCGGTGGAATAGATCTTTGCCGGCGAAGCAGGGTGGTGCGCCGGCAGTAGCTGAGATATCGCCGGCGCACTACCTGGTGCGCCGGCAGTGTCCGTTTATCACCGGCGCGTTCGCACCGGCGGGCTCGTGGTGCGCCGGCAATGGGGGTTTTAGGTGCGCCGGCAATGGGCCTTTCCCTAGTAGTGTACTACATGGTATTTCTCCGCCATTCCAAAGTAAATTGCTTGAGTGCTATCTTTAAACACTTCAAAATTTATCATCTCTGATTTGTGTCAATGTTTTATAGCTCATGAGGAAGTATGTGGTGTTTATCTTTCAATCTTGTTGGGCAACTTTCACCAATGGACTAGTGGCTTCATCCGCTTATCCAATAATTTTGCAAAAAGAGCTGGCAATGGGATTCCCAGTCCCAAATTAATTAACCTTAATAGACACTCCTCCATGGTATGTGATTGTTGGACGGCACCCGAGGATTCGGTTAGCCATGGCTTGAGAAAGCAAAGGTGGGGAGGAGTGTCATCTAAATAAAACTAAAATAAAAAGGCACTCCTTCATGGTATGAGATTGTTGGCAGGCACCCGAGGATTCGGTTAGCCATGGTTTGTGAAAGCAAGGTTGGAAGGAGTGCCACCCAAAAATAAAAATGTTTCATGGGAGCCGCTCTTTAAAGGTTTGTCTGGCAAGGGGGTTAGAGTGCCCATTACCATTCGTTGACAACAACATACACCTCTCAAAACTTTACTTTTATGCTCTCTCTTTGTTTTCAAAACCAAAGCTCTAGCACAAATATAGCAATCGATGCTTCCCTCTGCGAAGGGCCTTTCTTTTACTTTTATGTTGAGTCAGTTCACCTATTTCTCTCCATCTCAAGAAGCAAACACTTGTGTGAACTGTGCATTGATTCTTACATACTTGCATATTTGCATTCATCATATTACTTTATGTTGACTACTATCCATGAGATATACATGTTACAAGTTGAAAGAAACCGCTGAAACTTAATCTTCCTTTGTGTTGCTTCAATGCATTTACTATGAATTTATTGCTTTATGAGTTAACTCTTATGCAAGACTTATTGATGCTTGTCTCGAAAGTACTATTCATGAAAAGTCTTTGCTATATGATTCAATTGTTTAACCATTGTCTTTACCATTGCTTTGAATCGCTGCATTCATCTCATATGCTTTACAATAGTATGATTAAGATCATGTTGGTGGCATGTCACTTCAGAAATTATCTTTGTTATCGTTTACCTACTCGGGACGAGTAGGAACTAAGCTTGGGGATGCTGATACGTCTCCGACGTATCGATAATTTCTTATGTTCCATGCTTGTTTTATGACAATACCTACATTTTTGTTCACACTTTATGATGATTTTATGCGTTTTCCGGAACTAACCTATTGACGAGATGCCGAAGTGCCAGTTCCTGTTTTCTGCTGTTTTTGGTTTCAGAAATCCTAGTAAGGAAATATTCTCGGAATTGGACGAAATCAACGCCCAGGATCTTATTTTTCCACGAAGCTTCCAGAACACCGGGAAGGAAACGAAGTGGGGCGACGAGGTGCCGACACAACAGGGCGGCGCGGCCCACCCCCTGGCCGCGCGGCCCGGGCGTGTGGGGCCCTCGCGTAGCCCCTTGACCTACCTCTCCGACTATAAGAAGCCTTCGTCGATAATAGTTCCAGTACCGAGAGTCACGATACGGAAAACCTTCCAGAGACGCCGCCGCCGCCAATCCCATCTCGGGGGATTCAGGAGATCGCCTCCGGCACCCTGCCGGAGAGGGGAATCATCTCCCGGAGGACTCTTCACCGCCATGGTCGCCTCCGGAGTGATGAGTGAGTAGTTCACCCCTGGACTATGGGTCCATAGCAGTAGCTAGATGGTCGTCTTCTCCTAATTGTGCTTCATTGTTGGATCTTGTGAGCTGCCTAACATAATCAAGATCATCTATCTGTAATGCTACATGTTGTGTTTGTTGGGATCCGATGAATAGAGAATACTATGCTATGTTGATTATCAATCTATTATCTATGTGTTGTTTATGATCTTGCATGCTCTCCGTTATTAGTAGAGGCTCTGGCCAAGTTTTTGCTCTTAACTCCAAGAGGGAGTATTTATGCTCGATAGTGGGTTCATGACTCCATTAAATGCAGGACAAGTGATGAAAGTTCTAAGGTTGTGGATGTGTTGTTGCCACTAGGGATAAAACATCGATGCTATGTCTAAGGATGTAGTTGTTGATTACATTACGCACCATACTTAATGCAATTGTCTGTTGTTTTGCAACTTAATACTGGAAGGGGTTCGGATGATAACCTGAAGGTGGACTTTTTAGGCATAGATGCATGCTGGATAGCGGTCTATGTACTTTGTCGTAATGCCCAATTAAATCTCACTATACTCATCATATCATGTATGTGCATGGTCATGCCCTCTTTATTTGTCAATTGTCCAACTGTAATTTGTTCACGCAACATGCTTATTCTTATCGGAGAGACGCCTCTAGTGAAATGTGGACCCCGGTCCATTCTTTTAATCGAATACAATCTACTGCAATACTTGTTCTACTGTTTTCTGCAAACAATCATCATCCACACTATACATCTAATCCTTTGTTACAGCAAGCCGGTGAGATTGACAACCTCACTGTCACGTTGGGGCAAAGTAATTTGGTTGTGTTGTGCAGGTTCCACGTTGGCGCCGGAATCCCTGGTGTTGCGCCGCACTACACTTCACCGCCATCAACCTTCAACGTGCTTCTTGACTCCTACTGGTTCGATAAACCTTGGTTTCTAACTGAGGGAAACTTACTGCTGTATGCATCACACCTTCCACTTGGGGTTCCCAACGGTCGCGTGCTGTACGCGTGTCAGGTACAAAGACCCAAGAGTGTAGAGCAATGAACAAAGAGTACATATGTAAGAGTCTTGACAAGGTAGGACTTGATCACCACCTTGTCAAGGCTCCAATACCTTTAAGCTTGCTTGTGTCGTCGTCATGAGAAAGATAGATATAAGGACTTGATGACGACAACAAATTCCTTGCTTCCGGACATAAGACTTGTGGCTTCAAGATAACCACCCAATAAGCATCTCCGAAAGCAAGGCCCGTCATGGATCAAGAGTTGGAAATGGGAGCCCACTTTTCAATGGGCCCTACCTTCATATTATTTGCTTCATTGATCCTTCCTCCTCTCTCAATCTTCTTTGGCATAATTGCCACTTCTCCTTCATTGCATAAGTCCTCGTGGGCTTCAATGACTCCTTCCAAGAATTGGACTTGAATTTGGAGACTCTCAATCTCGGACCTCAAGTCATTAGCTTCATCTTCTGGGTCCACTAGAGCTTCCTCAAGAAGAGAATTCCTTCTCAAGAGTGAATGCTTGTGTCTCTCCAAAGTGGCAATGTCGTCCTCATGATTACGACAAATGTAATCTTTGCTTGAGCATTTGTATTCTTCTATGGCTTCATCTTGCATAAGCTTGATCACCATAAGTTTGTCCTTGCTTCTCTTAAGATAAGCAATTTCATCCTCATGGTTACAACAAGTGACCTTTTCTTTGCTCAAACGGATCCACTCCAACAAGGACTCATTTTGCCTCTCATTCACTTCGACTAGCTTGGCCTTGTGTTTCTTTAGAGTGGCAATCTCTTCTTCATGATCACAACATTGCACCTTCTCTTTACTCAAGCGATAGTATTCATCTAAGGCCTCCTCTTGAGTTGAGATGACATCCAAGAACTTTGCATTGTGTTTTCTCAAGAAGCATACTTCGTCAAGAAGCTTGTCACAACATGAATTAGGACCTTCATCTTCTTTCTTCTTGGCAAAGGTTGCAACATCCTCAATTGACCATTCATGATCTTCTTCAAGATAATCCTTCTTTGTCTTGAGCTTGTCCAACCAACCAAGAGCATAATCTCGATCCTTGAGTTGGGAGATGAGAGAGTTGTTGTAGTCTTCAAGAATAAGAGCACTAGTTTCAAGAGTCATACGCATGCACACTTCTTCCTCATAAGCTTGGGTGAGAGAGATAAGCTCCAATTCCTTCTTCTTTTCAAGCCCTTCATTTTCTACCATATGATCTTCATCTCCAAGCATATTAGTTCTAGGCTTCTCGGTGGAGGAGATCTTGGTGACCTCGTTGTTGGGGGATAGCTTGGGGAGCCCTTTGGGAAGAGGTCTACACCCGCTCTTGCGAACGAGCTTTCCATCATGTTCATCTCTTCTCTCATAGATACATTCCGCAACAAGATGCCTTTTGTCACCACAATTGTAGCAAGATGATCTTGAGCTTCGTCTCTTGATTCCCTACCAAAAACTCTTAGTGATAGGGGCCATGTGTTCACGATACAATGCAAAGTCAAGCTTGCGGGTAGAGTGTGGGTGAGCAACATGGTCTTCCGCATTCTTCTTAGATATGGCCATTGACTTCGTCATGGCCATGTTGTTCACTTCATTTAAGCAAGAGCTTTGGATGTTCACATGTTCGAGGAAGAGCATGTCAAGTTTGTCCCAAGCTTCCTTGGCGGTCTTGAGCGAGCGGATATGAGCGCGATCCTTGGGAGTAATGGCCAAGTGGATCATGTTGATGGCGATGGCGTTGAGTTGGTTGTCCACCACTTCTCTTCTTGTCAAGTTCATTCGGTCTCGTGGTGAATAGCCTTCCTCAATGATACGCCACAACTCGGTGAAAGCACTGCGCATATGGGAACACATTAAGAATTTCCAATCACCAAACCGATTATAATCCAGTAGTAGAGGTGGAGAACCATGAGGCAAAATGCATGGCATGGGTATTGGGAATTTTAAGGCACAATCACTTGGTGAGAACACCGCATGAATATCTATTAATTGTCCCGCAACCGAAGATTCATCCTTCCCCTTTGATGAGGTGTCAACATTCTCAAGATCCTTTTCCTGATGTGAATTTGTTGATTGCTCAACAACCTCAACACAAAGAAAAAGTTAACTTGTGGTGGGGAAACGTTGACACCACTCTTAGAATCTATGAAGGGGTTTGGTTTTGGAGTAATCAACTCCATCATCATAGCCTTCAATTTAGATACAATGGATGAATCCAATTTCTTGAGGTCATCCAAAGTAGCCGGAGTATTATCGGCACTTGATGATGGAGATGATTGCTCACGGGGAAGGACTCCATTCACAACCACCTCTTGTTCGGCCATTTCTTAGGCGGTAAAGCCCGAGCAAGAAAACCTTGCTCTGATACCACTTGAATGGATCGTAGCGAACAAGAGGGGGGGTGAATGGCGCTACGGCAAGTTTTAACCTTTTTCAATTTTAGCGCAACGGAAGGTAAAGGTGATAACTTTAGCAATAGCGGTGTTCCTACAATGGTGCTAGGACATGTGCAACAAGTAAAGGAATCAACAAGATAGTAAGAGTAAGGAGCGAGACAACCGGAGGGCGCGGAGGCGAGGCGAGGTTTGTTTACCGCAGTTTCTTCCACAACAGGAAGTATGTCTGCGTTGAGGAGGTGCTAGTCTCACACAAGAGACTAGACGGCCACACCACGAAGGAAGGCCTCACCTTCTTCCTCGAGAGAGCTCCACGGAGGTGCTCTCCCTCTTCCACTAAGGCACCGGTCGAGGCGGTGATTCCTTCACAAGGTTGGGGCGACTTCCACACACAAGGATGCTCCCAACACCCTATGGAGCTAGTACATCACCAAGCTAGACTCCATAGCTGCACATCTCCATTGCTCCACCATAGGAACCCATCTCCAATGCTCCACCAAAGGAACCCTTCCAATGCTCCACCAAGAAGCTCTTCCAGTGCTCCACCAAGAAGCTCTTCCAGTGCTCCACCAAGAAGCTCTTCCAGTGCTCCACCAAGAAGCTCTTCCACCAAGGAACCCTAACACCAAGATCCACTAAGGACTACCACGAATTGGTGAACTTTCTCTCGGTAGAATGATAGATCGGGGTCTCCTCCACCACCTCTCAAAGTATGAGCAAGATTGGTTGGGTGGATGAGGAGATCCCCTCAATTTTGAGCTCAGCAACAATGGAGGAGAGAGAGAGAGAAGAGCTGGGGCAAGCTGGAGAAGAAGGGCCCTTTATATAGGTCCCTCCAAATCCAACCGTTACCTGCTGTTTCTGCCTAAGCGGTACTACCGCTTCTGAAAGCGGTACTACCGCTCTGAGTTCGAATCCCCACTGAACTTGTCCACGTGGACACATTGCGGTACCACCGCTCGCGGTACCGCTTGAGGTACCGCAATAGGGTCCAGACCTTACTGGATCCTGCTAAGCACCCGAAATGGTACCGTAGCTGCACTACCGTGAACGCTGCTTATTGCATTTAGCACGTGCATTTGGCGTACTACCGCTCTAAGCGTGTACTACCACTCAAGGTACCGTGAAGGTACCGTATCGTGTTCGTGGGACATTTTCGCGTGCAAACCTCGTGAGCGGTATCTCGGCGGTACAAGAGGGTAGCGGTACTACCGCTCCTGGTACCGGTAGTACCGCTATGGCTGAAACAGCTTTTTCCTCTTTTCCTCTCCTACCCTGTTACCTCGCGACACACACACAAAACCAGAAAGCCTAAGAACTACGCTTCGGTCTTCTGATCATAATGTGTTCGGCGAGGGCACCGTGCAACCTGCAAACCTATCAATGACAAACTTTGTGCACGGTTAGAATTGTTCGAGTGTTGTTATCAAACACACAAAACACGGGATACGGATCTTGCTCTTACACGTTGGCCGATGATTAGAATGTTTGGTCACTTGTACACTCTGGGGTGGGGCCAGTGAGCCTGGTGCGATGGCACAAATATCAATCTCTTGTGCATCCTACCTGGCCTCGCTGACCCCATCCCTGAATGTTAATATTTGTTTCGACCAACAAAGTATGAGGCACATGCTATTTAGTTCATACTACTTGTCTCTTATTTGAGTTGTCACTTGTTAATTGCATTGGTACTAACGTTTTACTTGTCTTGTGCATGGAAATGCCGACGACATATGTCGTTTACAATGGGAGGGTTCCTGGAGTCTACGACGACAGGGAGGACTGTCGGAGACAGGTGCACCGCTTCAGCGGCAACAGCTACAAGGAATACCCCACTAGGGTGGAGGCGGAAGGAAGATATGCCCGTTATCTAGCGGGAGAGATGAGGGACATGAGGAGGAACCGGATGAAGACCATGACCTTCGTGATGATGGTCATCGTGACCATGTTGGTCATGTTCTATGTGATTGTAGTTTAGGTTAGTAGCTACATTGTGAGGTGTATGACGACACTTGTGACGACTATGTACCGAGACTTCTAACTTTGTGAAACTTCGTCGTTCGGTGTTGCATATGCACATGTGTTGTATGAATCAACATTCCGAAACGAGACTTGCGTATTTGTGTATTGATACCGAAATGAGACTTGACTCTCTATGTGCTTCTCATATTGCATGTGCTGCTGTATAAATATGAACTGCGTTGTAAATATATACTGTTGTCAAATATGTATTGTAATATGCTGGGAAAAAGCTGTAAAATTGAATTTTCGAATAGTATTGCCGGCACACCTCAATGCCCTACTGCCGGCGCACATGGCATGCGCCAGTGCTGGAAGCCCTACTGCCGGCGCAGCGACACATGCGCCGGTGGAACTAGGCCTTTGTCGGCGAAGCATGGATGGTGCGCCGGCAGTAGCTGACCTACCGCTAGCGCACAGTCCGGTGCGCCGGCAGTGGCCAGTTATCACCGGTCCGTTCGCACCGGCGGGCTTTGGTGCGCCGGCAATTGGCCAATTTGGTGCGCCGGCGGTAGGCCTTTCCCTTGTAGTGTGTCAACTTGATTATTTTTTATCAAATTACTTGCAAAATAGTATTTGTATCATTCCTGCATTTAAAAGCAAAATATTTATTTTCTAATTATGAATATGAATATGTGGTGGGGAATGGAACCATGGTATCAGTGTGGTGGAGGTTCCATTGCAATTGGGTTGCATCCACATAGGACTTAACAAAAAAATATCGTCTAGTGATTTTTGCGTCGTAATACTTGTGTTAACCATAAGATCTGGATTGGGACGGAGTAGTCAGATGTTCTTTTACCTCTCGCATATCAACGGGTACACTTTACTGGAGGCTGGTTGAGACTGGCAGGAGGAACCCCGTATTGTTCCCACGGTATTGTGTATCTATGAGGGGTTGTAGGGTGTGTCTGAGGGTCATGCGCCGAGGGGTAAGCGACCAAGGTGAAGTCTGTACCTAAACTCAGCATGGCTACAATAACGGGTGGGTATGCGAGGTCGGAGGAAAGGAACTGATTGGCTAGGACCTTATAGTGGGTCCCACACCAAGTGACTGTGGATGGGTTTGCATGTCCGGTTGGCTACAAGGATAAGTTCTCTTATGGGTAAAGTAACACACCTCTGCAGAGTGTATAGAATAGTGGCATGTCACTCCTTGTTTTAGGTTTGGAACTGCGAACACCGCCGGAAAGGAACTCCACGAAGTTCTAGACATCCGGTGAAGGCTGACGGATATAGATTTTCAGAATGTAAAAAAGCAACCTCTTGAAGAAATGATTACGAAAACTTGCATTTTCCTGCGACTTTCTGGTCTATGGTTGCAGCTAGTGCATGATGCACCTATTTCTATTATTGAACTTGTTGACTACCTCATACTCAGTCGTTCCCTCTTGAACCCCCTACTCAGACTGGGAGTCATCGAAGGAGAAGCTACCTTAAAACTCAAATATGGAGGAGTTATCTAGCACAAGGGTAAGAATAAGTCAGTGAAGTCAATAGAGTCAACTTCTGCATCAACTACGGTGGAAACCTAGACTATTAGTAGAATGTGACCAATTCCTTAACCCTAGAACCTAAGTAGCTAGAGTTCATTCCTAGTCTCTCTAGCAAGCCAAGTATTATATAGATAGAACTAGTAATAAGTTAGTCTACAAGTTGTTCTTCTAGAGTTTATTTGCAGTCTTACCTCATTGTAAATTAGGAGGCTATGTTGATCTTCTGTAAAGAGTCTGTATGTTATTATATAGATATGCCTTAGACCCGTAATGTTCCTATTGTACCACTCAAAGGGATGTAATACTAGTGGAATAGTGTTTCATTGGTGTTATGTCAACGACTTGTATACTACACTATGCAGTGGTACGTTGGGACACCACAGTAGTCTACAGAGGTCTTCTTCAATAAGCGGTTTCGTGGTCTTCTCGGCTGCTAGACCTCGCCGCTCCTGCTCTCCCTTCTGGCCGGCCATGGAGGCGAGGAGAAGGGAAAGCTAGATCACGCATTCTGCAGTTATGGAGGAGGCTGGGGATTTAGTGGTACTGCGACCTCTTAGAGTTTATCCTCGGTGGCCTGTGCTTAGCTGCCGACCCTTTATGCTAGAGGGCAGCAACTCTACGGCTTGACGCCGGCACTGTGTCAGGTAACCCTCAACCTCCCTCTGAGGACATGTGAAGGACTCGCGACAGAGCACAACCTATCCACTGCGCCAAGTGTCCAAGCACCCGATGCTAGTGGAGACAACCGTCGCTTTAGGCCTATCGTCGGTGTGTTGGAGGACCCGGTTGCGTTTCCTTCTCTCAATTTACGGTATATTCTATAAAAGCCAAGACTTCGTTCGATTTTTTTTGTTTAATGAGCTCCGTTATATTATGTAAATTATACCACACCGCTTATGGATTAATGGTTCTAGGCCCATTAACATCCACAACTTTCTTGGGAGCGATACTTTGGCTATTCAGGTCCCTTTATTTTGAAATGCATTTTTGATACATTTTAAAATGTTAAAAATATAAACGAAAAATTCAAGTGTACATCTTCATGCTACACGTCGTCAAGGGCTCCTTGTTGAACGTAGCGAAGTGTTCTTATGGGCAGGGGGGCATGGCCCCCCTACCTCCCTCTACCTCGCTCGCACAAATTGCTCTATGAGACACAGGTGAGCTTATATTTGCATCTTGTTCACTGTAAATTTCTGGATGAGCGCCACCACCTCAACTCTACCTCCCTCTCCACCTTCTGCAGGCGAGGCCAGCGCGCCCCGCCGTCGCTACACGTCGTCGAGCATGGAATTCGACCTCCCCCGCTCCAGAGACGACATCGACATTCACCGGTCGAGCTTCCCCGTTTGAGCTCATATAAGAGAAAATTGCTTCCTGGAGGCTTCAGTTCGAGGACCCTGCCGAAGAAGTTTACAACCTGCTGGGCAAGTAGGCCAAAATCTTCGACGCTCCGCTTACTGATACTGATCCAAGCCCTGACGAAGCACCCAGTGCATGCCTGCCGCAGTGGCAAGGTTGCTTAGTACTGTAGATGATTCCTCTATAGTTCTTGTTTCTCTTGGTGTTTTCATTTCCCAGTGTCAAGAACTCAAGATGCAATGTGTTAGTGTGGAACCCCAGGGGGCTTAACTCCCTGGCTAGAAGAGGTGTTGTGAGTTCCTTGGTTAGTGTCAACTGTCAATTCTACTATTGTCTGTATGCAAGAATCGAAGCTCGGTGTTGTTGATTATTCGCTGTGTCTCTGATTCATGTAGTGCTGCTTTCACTAATTTTGCTTTCTCCCCTGCTTTGGGCACTCGTGGTGGTCTGATTACAGCGTGGACTGATGATATTGTCGTCAGTTCAGCCCAATGCTCTGAACACTTTGTTGCCACTCACTGTATCATGGCCTGGACTGATGATATGGTCGTCAGTTCAGCCCAATGCTCTGAACAATTCTGCTACGCCCACCGCATAAACTCCGATTTCTCCAAGATCTCAAGCTGCTTGCTAGCACCTTCCTGAACCCCTGTACAGTACGTGATTTCAATGTGATCTTGGATGCCTCTGATAAGAATAATGACAATATAAACAGAGGGCTGCTCAACGCTTTCAGAAGCTTTACCAAATTCCTTTAGCTTAAGGACATGTACCTTCATGGCAGGAGGTACACATGGTGCAATGAGCAAGAGAATGCAGTCCTGGTCCCCCTTGACGAGTCCTCTACAACCAAAGCCTAGAATGATGCATTCCTCAACTCGCTTCTGCAGGGCTCCTGTTAGCGTATGTATTAGCGTGTATAGTAGTTCTATTTACTTGTGTACCCTAATTGTATTGTACTCTAACTCTTGGCCTTTGGCCCATTATATAAACACCTGGAACCCCACGTATTACCGTGAGAGGCTTCCCCCAAACCCTAGCAACCTTTCTACATGGTATTAGATTGATCTCTCCCGATCCAAAACCCTAGCCGCCGCCCTAGTCCATCTAGCCGCCGGCCTCACCTTCCGCTGCACCCCACGATGGCCCTCAACTCCACCTCCGGAGCCATCGTGTCCACCACCGCGGGCGCTGTGTCTCCCGCCGGTGCTGCCCGCTCCGTCTCGCCCATCGTCCTCTCCTTTGACGCTGGGAACTACACCAAGTGGGCGATCTACCTCCGCGCCTCGCTCGGCCGTGCCGGCCTCATCGGCCACATCGACGGCACCACTCAGGCTGCTCCTACCGACGGCGCATGGATGGCGGAGGACTACACCATGCTCAACCATCTGCACGCGGCCATCGACGAGGACGTCGCCGACATGGTCCTCGCCAGCAACCAGACCGCCCGCCAGCTCTGGCTGGCCATCTACGAGCTCTTCTCCGCCAACAAGGCCAGCAAGGCGATCTACCTCGACAACGACTTTCGCCAGCTGGTCCAGGGCACGTCCTCCATCACCGAGTACTGCCGCCGCCAGAAGCAACTCTCCGACGCCCTCGCCGACAACGACTCCCCGGTCTCGGCCCGCGCGCTCGTCCTCAACACTCTGCGCGGCCTCGGGCCTCGATTCTCCTCCGCGGCCACCGTGATCTCAATGACGGACCCGCTGCCCACTTTCATCCGTGTTCGGAGCATGCTCCTCATGGAGGAGATGCAACAGGCCAACGCGGCTGCTAACGCCGCTTCCACTGCACTCGTCGCCCAGGCCATGCGCCCGGCGCCTCCTACACCACCGTGCACGGGCACAGCCTGTCAAGGCGGGTCGTCCAACTCTGGCCGGTCTCGCAAAGGCAAGAAGAAGACCGCCACCGCCCAGGCCGCCGCGCCCAACCGCGCGCCCACCCCTGCGCCTACGGGCCCCTGGTTCTGCATCTCCCCTGGCGCTGGACAGTGGCGCCCTCCTACGGGCGCTGGCATCCTCGGCCCCCGTCCTCAGGCCTACACCACCATCAACGCGCCCATGTTCCAGTCCGCGCCCTCGACCTCGACATCGCCATCGCCTGCCTGGGACAACGCCGGCCTCATCGCTGCCCTCAACTCGCTGTACCAGCAGGGTGGCTGGGTCATGGACTCTGGCGCCACGTCTCACATGACGAACGACGAGGGTAACATCCAGTTCTCCGCCCCTCTATCCTCTCCACACTTTGTCACCGTTGGGAACGGTACCTCTGTACCAATCTCTTCCTATGGCTCCACCTCTTTTCGCTCTCCTTCTGGTCATGTGTTCAAACTCAACCATGTTCTCCTTGTCCCACGTTTAATTCGCAATCTCCTATCTATTCGCAAATTTACTCGTGACAATTCATGTTCTGTTGAGTTTGACTCTCTTGGTTTTTCTGTGAAGGACCTGAAGACTTGTCGTGTGATCCTTCGCTGCAATAGTGAAGGGGATCTCTACACGTTTCCTGGCACCCCTCGTCGAGCACCACCCACCACCGCCATGCTTGTCTCCACCAACGCCGATCTCTGGCACCAACGACTTGGTCACCCTGGTCACGATGCTATGTCGGCGCTCCAGAGTCTTTCTTTTATCAAGTGTAATAAATTGCGGCGGCCTCATGTCTGTCATGCCTGTCAGCTAGGCAAACATGTGCGCCTTCCGTTTAGTTCGTCTACTTCTACGTCTAGTACCAAGTTTGAGTTGATACATTGCGATTTGTGGACATCACCAATTATTAGTAATTCTGGTTTTCGATATTACCTTGTTATTGTCGATGATTATTCTCACTTTTACTGGTCATTTCCGCTACGCCAAAAATCTAGCGTCTCCAGCACTCTTGCTAAATTTTTCGCCTATGTACGCACTCAGTTTGGTACCACCATCCGTTCCATGCAAACGGACAACGGCACCGAGTTCCTGAACTCTGCCGTTGATGATCTTCTTGCACAACACGGCACCACTCTCCGTCTGTCGTGTCCTTACACTTCACAACAAAATGGCAAGGCTGAGCGTGCCATTCATACCATCAACGATACAATGCGCACCATCATGTTTCATGCTCACATGCCTGAGAGTTTTTGGGCTGAAGCTCTTGCTGCCGCGACCTTTCTCCTTAATCGCCGTCCTTGCAAGGCTATTGGGTCAATGATTCCGTACACACAACTCTATGGTCGTTCTCCCAAATATGACTCGTTGCGTGTCTTCGGATGTCTATGCTATCCCAATGTTGCATCTACGGCTGCACACAAACTTCGCCCCCGCTCGGTCCCATGCGTGTTTCTTGGCTATCCGTCTCAACACCGTGGCTACCGCTGCTTTGATCCATCCTCCGGGAAAATAATAATCTCTCGACATGTTGTTTTCGACGAAGGTGTTTTTCCGTTTCAGCTTGCAGCGACCACTTCGGGCGTGTCTACTGCCACGCCCACGCCACGGCGGCTGGACTTCCTCTTCACCGACATACGGAAGCCAGCCCCGCCCGTGCCACCCCGCACTCCCACACGCTCGGCTGCTTCTCCACCCGCGGCAGCGGGATCGCCTGTCGCTGCCTCGCGGCAGCCACGGCAGCCACGGCAGCCTGCCCCGGCCTCTTCGTCTGCCACGGCAGGACACAGTGCTCCCGCACCGGTCTCGCCTCGCTCGCGCGCCGCTGCCCGGCCCGAGCCTTCTGCACCCAAGACGACGCGCTCTGGTCGTGTGTCTCGTCCTGTTCATCGCCTGGATCTTTCTGCTGTGGACTCCGTGGCCCCGCCCGTGCCCACGACTTTCCGACAAGCAATGCAAGATCCTCTCTGGCGTCAAGCAATGGCTGACGAACACCAAGCTCTCCTGGACAACAAAACTTGGTCTCTTGTTCCGCGTCCACCTCAGGCAAATGTGGTCTCCGGGAAGTGGATTTTTCGTCATAAGTTTCACTCCGATGGCACCTTGGCTCGCTATAAGGCTCGTTGGGTTCTGCGTGGGTTCTCCCAACGCCCCGGTTTGGACTACGATGAGACTTTCAGTCCGGTTGTTAAACCAGCCACGATCCGTCTGGTCCTTCAGATTGCTGTTTCCAGTTCATGGCCAATTCGCCAGCTTGATGTGAAGAACGCCTTTCTCAATGGCTATCTGGATGAGGTTGTCTACTGTCAGCAGCCACCTGGCTTTGTTGATCCTGCTCATCCCGATCATGTTTGCCGTCTGCACAAGTCCCTCTATGGTTTGAAGCAAGCTCCTCGTGCCTGGTACCAACGATTTGCTGCTTATCTCTCCACCATTGGCTTTGTTGCTTCCGTGACGGACACATCACTGTTTGTTCTTCGGTCTGCTGCTGACACAGCCTATCTCCTGCTGTATGTTGACGACATCATAGTCACTGCTTCATCATCTGCGTTTCTGCAGCATCTCCTAGACAGATTACACAGTGAGTTTGCTATGACTGATCTCGGCGATCTACACTTCTTCCTGGGCATTGCTGTTCGTCGCTCTTCTACTGGGCTGTTTCTGTCTCAGCGCCAGTACGCCGTTGATCTCCTTCAACGGGCTGGCATGTCTGACTGTCATCCCTGTACCACACCGATCGATATTCAGGCCAAGCTCTCTGACATTGAAGGTGAACTCGTCACTGATGCTACGGACTACCGGAGTCTTGCAGGTGCTCTTCAGTACCTTACTCTGACGCGTCCGGACCTTTCATACGCGGTACAGCAGATATGTCTTCATATGCATGCTCCCAGACAGCCACATCTTGCTCTTGTGAAGCGTGTTCTCCGCTACGTTCGTGGAACTTTGGATCTCGGCCTTCATCTGTCCGCGTCCTCTTCTACAGCTCTTACCGCCTACTCCGATGCTGACTGGGCTGGGTGTCCTGACACACGCCGCTCCACATCGGGATACTGCGTATACTATGGTGATAGCCTGATCTCTTGGTCATCCAAGAGGCAGACCACCGTTTCTCGCTCTAGTGCAGAAGCTGAGTACCGAGCCGTAGCACATGTGGTTGCTGAGTGCTGTTGGCTCCGCCAGCTCTTGCAGGAGCTTCATCGACCTCTCAGTTCTGCGACTGTTGTCTTCTGTGACAACATCTCTGCTATCTACATGTCCTCTAATCCGGTGCAACACCGCCGCACCAAACACATTGAGATTGACATTCACTTCGTTCGCGAGAAGGTGTCCCTTGGGGAAGTTCGTGTTCTACATGTTCCCTCTGCGCTTCAGTTTGCTGATGTGATGACAAAGGGGTTGCCGACTCAGCTGTTTCTTGACTTTCGGTCCAGTCTCTACGTTCGAGAACCTCCCGCTGTGACTGCGGGGGGGTGTTAGCGTATGTATTAGCGTGTATAGTAGTTCTATTTACTTGTGTACCCTAATTGTATTGTACTCTAACTCTTGGCCTTTGGCCCATTATATAAACACCTGGAACCCCACGTATTACCGTGAGAGGCTTCCCCCAAACCCTAGCAACCTTTCTACAGCTCCACAATCATCAAGCTGGGCAATGGCACGCACCCAAGTTTCTGGAGCTCGCACTGGCTAAATGGCACGCACACAAGTTTCTGGCGGCTCTCTTTCAGCACAGTAGAAAAAGATCCACTATCCTCCATGAGACCATGAACGCCACTGGAAAGCCAAAACGTGCTCTGTCCGTCTGCAGCTTGCTGCTGCAAACCCAAATAGGATCAAAGGAATATGTAAGGGCCGGGAACAACCAATTCAAATCACAACGATCTCAACGCGCACTGAACGAACTACCGAGACCGAGCCATATTGTGCTTCAGTACCTGCAGTACTACCAAACCACCACAAAAGTCACATCTTATACTTGCTCCTTTCGAAGCTCCCTTGTAGCAGCACAGTGGTTTTTGAATGAAACATCTATAAAAAAAATTCATGAACAGACTAAAACTAAGGAGGGGGGTGTCCAAGGCCAGGTTTGTGACTGAAATGAAGTCGTAAAAAGGTGGCCCCGATCATACAGGAACAGTGCACAACATTTGCAGGCTTAAAGATCTCTGCTGTTATGCACCAATAAATTGATATGATCCATCACAATATGTGGATGGTCAAGTAAAACATGTGCATTCACTATTTACATCACCAGCCCCTTGAGCAAAACTGGGAACGCAAGGACCTGCAATAGCAAAATCAAGCATTTAGAAAAAAGATAGGAGGGAGATATAGTGAACTACATTTTTTCAGATAAATAATGGAACAGTGTATTCACAACTTACACTACAGGGTAAACTTTTACAAGACTCTGCACTTATTTGACTAGCTTGCTTTTAGTTGCAGAGAACATTATATAGAATCCATTTCTGACAAATGTGAAATCAACCAGCCCACATGCTCTGCAAAGATCTTCAAGCTCCGCTTCTGATAAGAAGATATTGCTACCAGTGATTTGACCAATATACTGCAAAGATAGTTTCAACAATAAGTTAGTACAAAACATGGTCAACAAAATTGAATCCACAAATAGAAGAACAGGATTCTCCAAAGCTTAATTAATCCTCCATTTGTTACTCTAGAGTGACGAACAACTATCATGGTTGTCTAACTAATTAATCTGTATTACCGCTTGGCAAACAATTATTTGTTGATGATAAGAGTCAGGATTACCGGGCGTCCAATCCACAATACTGGAACGGCTGGTGGCAGAACGTCTGCTATGAAAGTAGAAGCCACGAAAATACCCCCAGGGCGAAGGACTCGGCTAATTTCAGCAACCTATAGAAAGACCAAAATAATATTTCACCTTTTATCAGTGCCT
Organism: Lolium perenne; assembly: GCF_019359855.2. Classification (NCBI taxonomy): domain Eukaryota; kingdom Viridiplantae; phylum Streptophyta; class Magnoliopsida; order Poales; family Poaceae; genus Lolium; species Lolium perenne. The sequence continues at coordinate 144,906,843 of NC_067250.2, read as the reverse complement.
CACTTGCTAGGGCAGGAAGCTAATTGTATAAAGGTAGATCTCCCTAACGTGAGATCTACAGGAAGTTTAGATAAAGAATATCATTGCTGCAAATTTACTTAGCATGCATACAGAAGTGTGAATGTGCTACGATTTTTTTTTTGGAAACTAACTCCTTGTTCTCCATTACACTCAACCTGTGAAGCTTAATAAAGTTGCAATACAGAAACCATGAATAAGATTTCATGCATCTTAGTCAATTCTTATTTGAATTTTGTGTGAGCTCAGTCGCAAGCAGGTGGACTATCAGAAGAAGGCATGTGGATATGACAAGCGTGTAAAAATATGACAAGCGTGCAAGTGCATGTTCCTATTGTAAACTTGTATACTGCTATGTGCTTCCTGATAAGCATGAGTACGCAAACTACTGAAACTAACATGTGTTCACATGTATTAAGAATGCACATAAGAATGTGGAGTAATCAAGTTGGTATGTCAATATGCAAAATGACATACAATGAATATGAATAAAAGCCTGTTAGTCCCGGTAATACTGGAAGACATTGTAGCAATACAAAAAAAAAATTGAAGACATAAATTTGCACTTTAAATAGGAATCTTACAGCACAAGCTGGAGATGGCCAACAATGAATTGCGGCACCAGCATGCACAGCATCAATTGAACCACTCACAAGCGGGAGTCTGGATATATCAGCTCTAACCAAGGCTAATCTCCTGAAATTGGCAGTAATGTGACATCAGAGTACTCTATTCGACATTAGAATTGACCAATAACCACAGGAGAAACTGCATTTGTATACCATTCCAAATGAGATCAATAATTGCTTAGAATTCATATCACGTGTGACAAAATGAGTTACAGAAAGAAACTTGCAGGTCAGGGCAACTGTAAAGCATACTCATCAGAAATGTTTTCCTGCTTGATGAATTCATTGCACTGCTTCAACATATTCTCTGAGAAATCCAGTGCCACTACAAGAGAATATAGTCCACTCTTGACAAACAATCTTGAAAATAAGCCACTTCCACAACTTGCATCAACTATAACACCTCCATTTGTTGGCTTCAAATAAGTTTTTGCCATGTCAAACTGCAATTTCATTCCCATACTAAAAAATGATTCCAGAAATTATACTTGCTATCAGAAATGGTACTTAAATGCTTATATATACGTGAGAAAATTGAATCTGACTCAAGACTGTATGCGTAGTTACAAACAGGCCAGGCCACAGCCAGTCCTGAGCCCAGAATACCACAAAAAATAAATACGGTTGTGGCCCTGCCCTAAGAGCTCAACCACGCTGGGTCAGTCTGAATGCAAACATGGTTTATATTTTTCCTGCCAGGCCAGACCCAGGTAATGTTCAGGTCTATCAATACATATTATGGCAATATATTTCAGAATATTTGGTAACCAAATTTTGGTTATAGACTTGTATCTTACCACTAAACCACACCAGGGAATTGATAACGTAGCGCTCTGATTTCTCTAATGTAAGTATAATTTAGTTGTTGTTTACGGCTTCTTTTGAGAAACGGAGGGAGTATTCAGTAATGTATTATATTTTCTTATAAAGCAAGGAAATGACTGTTAACGTATGCATTTGTAACGATGATTGTGAGGACAGGTATTTTCCAAATGTAATTGAACATGCTCATGGAAACAAGAATAGTTAAGAAACATGACCTCTCTCTCCAGGCCTGGGAAACCACCCCATATAAAATTTTGGCGCCATCCTCTCTCATAAAGAAATGATACCAACGGGGTCCTGTTAGAATTGTTAATCATTCGTAAGGAACATTCTGGTTAGAATTAATTAGCAAATGCAGAGTCAGTCTTCTGCAAGACAAAATCGCTCAATAGGCGTTAGCATCAACAACACCTTGCAACCTGTCACTTCCACACCCTGATGGAGAGGAGGAGAGGAAACACAGAGTGGCAGGAGGTAGTACTACAGTCTACATAGGACAAGAGCTTCAGTCAAGAGATGATCTGAGAGCGCCACAGGATGAAGGAGCTTGCTCAAAATTCAATAGTAAGTGGGTGTGTTCTAACTTCTAAGAAGGTGTGAAGCGGTGAAGCCTGAATGCGCCATGTGTATGGTGAAGAGGTAAGATATGAAATTGTGTGAATCCGTCATATGCTGAAACAACAATTTTTTTAACGTGTACTTGAGCTGGACTTACGAGTTAAGAGGTTTCTTGCACTGCTTGTTAAATAGTCATGAGACATGCTTTCAGCACTTAATTTTCAATATAATGGAGTATGGTTTATGACGATACATGACGCCAATATTCAGAAGACGTTAGTACCTCAACTTACGGTATGCCAGATTATAGTTCAGTGCCCTCTCTTCATCTAAGCTTCTGAGTTCAACGGACTTCAGAAGAAGCAGCAAATGTTACCTGAAAAGTTCAGTTGCCGCCGGCATGGACTCGGAGTACTCAGCAGAACCAACTGACACAGTTAGATCCCAGTAATCATCCTTACTGGAGTACACTTTTTTGCAAGTAGAACATTCAAGGCTAGAATCGGATTTGGTCGGCCTGAAAAGGAACCGATGAAAAATCAAACAGGCATCGATGCCCACCGACTAGCACGCTGGATATTCTGCTGACACGCAGATGGCAACAAGACCACTTACGCGGACTGGTGATCGATCGAGCTTACGAGCGGGTAGTAGCAGACTGGGCAGGCCAGTTTGCTCAGCTCCGTCTCCGTGTCCGCTTCCACCGAAGGTTCCTGCAGTACAAGGAGCACGATAAATTCAGTGGTCATCCCTTATTCGCGTACATCTCTCCATCGAATTTCATCTGGAATTCTTGAGTAGGAAATGAAACCGCAGCAAAGTGAACGGCCTCAAACTCCGGCGGGAGACGCGCAAGGCGAACAATTAATCCAGGGAGCGAACAGGCAGGCCAGCAACCTGCTCGACGGAATACTCACGGCAACAGCCTCGTCGGAGTCGGGCACCACGGTAGTGAAGGCGCTGGCTTGCATGGCAGAGCGCGGGAGCATCTTCCCGGCCGCTGAGGTGGCGGCTCGTGGAGGCGCAAGACGGCGCAGGGAGAAGCCGCGCAGAGCAACGACTGCAGCGGCGGAGATGGCCGCGCTTCGGATTGCCGCCATCGTGGAGTCCGGGTACCGAGGAGGAGGAGGGAAAAATTGGAAGTAAATCAGCGGACAGGGGTCTGCGGCGTGCCGTGCTGCCATCGTGTCGTGTGTACCTGTGACCGCCCATTGACCACACGAAGTTGGTACCCAAATCGTGACACGTGGCATTACAATGCACGACACGAGTGAACTACTCCCTCCGTCCCAGCCGTTTTTAGCAAGGAAACTGCTGGGCGTCCCCGGTATCTGATTTCCCAATCTTCGGGTTGCCAGTCGTTGGATTGGTCATTTTGGACGGTTAAATCTGCTTTTGCTGAATGTAGCAAAAAAACACTTCCCGGCAGCAAAAAAATAACCCGCTTTTGCTACATTGTAGCAAAATACGGTTCAGTCATGAAAACCAAATAAAAGACTAAGCTCGCCGAAGACCTCGCCGGAGAGCTCGTAGCAAAAAGGTTATGCTATTGTAGCAGAAAAATGATAATGTAGCAACTGTATGTAGCAAAAAACGTTTTTGAGATTTTGGCAGGAAAATTGGTAGCAGCATTTTTTACTATTATAGAAAAAACATGGGATAATTGTAGCAAAAATGATTCCAGATATTTCGTCAGAGATATCGGCGAAAGACATCGAAGCCAACAGATTGCACTATATTATCAAACCAGTACAACAAATTTAGCAAAAAGTTATACTATTTCAGTGTCACATTTTTATGGTGGTCCTTGCACAGGACAACCACTCCCGGAGTTGGAGACTGGAGACCATGGAGAAACGAAGTGCGCATGTCTAGGCCACTTATTTAGCAGGTAGGAAACAGAGCAACTGCTGGAGAAGCCATGCCTATGGATTGAGATGAGGCGCGGAGCCGCTCGGCTGGAGCGGGAGCAGACAGCGTGGCGGATGTTGTCGGGTCAAGCAGAAGCAAGGCCTTGGTGAAGTGACAAGCTCCCGGACAAGCAGGAAGAGGCGCGCTCGCAGGCTCCATGGGCCATGGTTTGCGCTAGCGAGGCGGGCAACGCTACTCGCGGCGGCCGGCCATCGGGCATATGGGTCGCGACGCGTAGCGCGCAGCGGCCAACTAGCGTCATCGGTAGCACGGAGCAGCTGCGGCGCCATGGGTTCCCGGCGGCGGCGGTCGGCCAGCCTCGTCGGTAGCTCCGCCGTCCGATCGTCCCGTCACGGTGGTGCCTCGGCTGGGTTAAAGGCTGGTGTCGGGAGTTGACACAGAGATTGATCTGGGAGAACTGGTGGAGGAGGAAGAAGGTGTGAGGATAAGAAGTACTAGTGGGCCCCACAACTTGGACTGGACACGCATCGCGCTACCAAGGAGGAGGCTGCGGACGCTCCATCCCCCGGGGGAGATGAATCATTTTCCTTTTAACAAACTACATTACGAAACACAGTGATACTAAACAAGGTAATCGAATTTTAAATACTATGTGCTTTCTGATTATGGATGCAACAAACTTGAGGCTGGCTCACAGCGCCTGCACCGACATTTCTCCAACTGAAAATATGTTATGGGTACATCAAATTCCCGTATAAAATGGTCTTGATCATGGCAAAAATAACTCGTGCACTAGCAAAGTTAGTTTGACTTTCAACATTGAGATAATTACAAAAGACCACCACATTACAGGCAGACGTTTAAAAAACCACCACTTTACGATTTTTTTTCAAAAAACCACCATTATAGAGCTAACACGTTACAAGAAGCACTAATTCGTCTTTGACACTAGTTAAATCACGAAACTGACAATTGGGACCCTCTGTCAGGCTCACATGGCATGTAAATTTTGCAAAAAGGCCTCCGTACATTATAAATTTGAACTTTTTGGTCCCTAGGTAACGTGTAAAGGCCACTAATTTTCATTTTTTACTTTTCTAGTCAGGCTGACATAAATGTAAAACATTGAAAATTGTTTATTTACTTTTTTTTCTATCTTTTCTTTCCATCTACCATTGACAATTGGAAGAGAGACCAGGCTCTCTCTGTGTGCGTCCGCGCGTGGTAAAAGCAGCGGCGGTGGCAGCACCGCCCGCGGCCGGGCCGGAGCTCCCCGGCGTCGCCCACCGGAAGAGCTCGGTGAGGTTCCTCGGTTCCTGCACATCGCGCACCGCCCCTCCCCTGCAGGTCGCAAGACGGTGTCCCTGCCCTTCCCCTTTCCCTTGCAGTCCGCCCGATGGCGATGGACCTTCGTCGCGCCGTCGATTTAGTATGATGCGGACAAAACCGAGCACGGCACAAGCTTGGTCTCGCCTCGTGGAGCTTGCTGACTGAAGGAATTCAACTAAGATGGCCACAGTCGACGCCATCGTCCTCGCCTTCCCAAGCTCCGGCAGCCATGTCCGTCGCCGTCGCCGTTCCTCTGGATCCCGCCGTTCCACCGTCGTCATTCTGCCGCCGTTGTTCCGCATTCGCTCGATGCGCCGCGTTGCTCTGGATCCCGTCGTGGAGGTGGCGCTCCACGTCACCAGCCATCGGCCTCTAGCTCGTGCCTGCTCTCCTCCACCTTAAATTCCACACCGGCGAGCCCACGAGGGCAGGAGGTAGAAAGATAGAAACTAATTGGTGGGCCACGCGAGCTCGCGCCTCACCATCTGCGACGCAGGCGAGCCCGCATGGGCAAGAGCCCGAGCAGGGACCATGGTGCCGGCGAGCCTACACAGCGAGGCATCCTCACCATCCTCGACGCCGGCGAGCCCCCACCGGCAGGAGGCCTCTCCCGCGCTCGCCTGCACCCGCCAGCGGCTGACCTTGGCCGGAGCTAGCCTAGCCGCACCACGGTGGACCATAAAATTAGAATTTATAATGTACCAAGGTCTTTTTTGCAAATTTTACATGCCACATCATCCTGACAGTGAGACCCACATGTCAGTTTGGCTATTAAACCATCATTATGTACGAATCAGTGTTTTTTGTTACGTGTTACCTGTAGAGTGGTGGTTTTTTGAAAAAAAATCGTAAAGCAGTGGTTTTTTGAAACGTCTGCCTAAAATATGGTGGTTTTTTGTAATTTTCTTTTCAACATTGGTAGAGAATTATGATTCACACGGGATCTGGTACTAGTGGTATCGACACGGGATCTGGTACTAGTGGTATCGACACTGATGGAGAAAATCTTGTTAGCAAAAGCACACAGACAAAGTGGAACTTCAAATCAATCTCATACCTAGCCAGAGGACAAGACATGTGAGCTCTGGCGGTGTTCCTGTTGAGGATGAAGAGTTGATACCGGTGGTGAAGTATACAGGTTGCCGCTCTAAAGAGGTACGATTGACTCTATTGGACAATTCATTTGGGATGATGTCCCAAATGATATAATGTCTTGGTTCCACAAGCTTTGACAAGTTGTTTCTACAGCAGATGAGGAGCATGGTGCGTACAAGAAGCACAAAGTGTGAGGGCTGGTTCAACCTACAAGATAGAGTGGCAGGATTGATAGATCAAAGAACATGCTGGACAAAGCTATGGATCTAAAGGAGAATAAAAAAACATGGGGCCTAGCAAGAAGATGTCAGCTAATCATTTTCATGTTTTACACATAGATGACTTCTCTACCATGTCGTCTGCTAAAATTGATGAATCTATTATTAAACTTATTGTTGTAGATAAGGATCTGCCTAGTTATAGTCTAGTTGATCCTACTAGTGTAGAAGAGGATACACCAAAGAATCTTGAACGGTATAACAAAGTTGAGGAGTTAGATGATAGCACTGGTAGAAAAATGGCCTTCCGTCCAGCCCCATTAGTTGCCAAAATATAGGAACCACGACTAATGGGGTCTTTAGTCGTGGTTCGGGTGGCGAACCGCGACTAAAGAGCTGGGCCCAGCGCGCTCGCTGGCCAGATGGTGGACGGGAGGGGCTTTAGTCGCGGTTGGCCAGGCCAACCGCGACTAAAGGTCCTCGTGCCTGGCCGAAGGTTTTAGTCGCGGTTGGCCAGGCCAACCGGGACTAAAGGCACATCCCTATAAAAGGGCCTCAGCTCACAGCACTTAGCCATTTGGTGCCACTTCTCTTCACAAGCTTCACAAGGGGGTGTTTGGTTCCTCTTATGCACACAAGGTGTTTGATAAAATGCCCCAAGAGCATGAAACAAACATGATATGAAGTGTTGGAGCCACACTTGAGCTTTCTCATTTATTTTTTCCTCCTCGATCGCGGTTAGCAACTTGAACCTTTCATGCATGTGTGTCATTGATAAAATATGCATGTGTGTAGTTCATTGTTTAATTTCTATTGTTTGTAGCTAGTTAGTTTAACAAATGCATGATGGTTAATTATATATTTTATATTATAATAATGCAGATGAATCGGCAATGGATGTACGGTAACCGACTCTCCGGCGAGTTCACTACGGGTTTGAAAGATTTCCTCGTAGTGGCTAATGCGAACAAGCGGGGGGGTTTGTTATCTGTCCATGTGTTAACTGTAAGAATCAGAAGGGTTACTCTTCCTCAAGAGATGTTCACATGCACCTGCTTCGGCACGGTTTCATCCCAAGCTATAATTGTTGGACCAAGCATGGAGAAAGAGGGGTTATAATGGAAGAAGATGAAGAAGGGGATGATTTCATCGATGAAAGCTATCTTGCTCATTTCGGTGATACTTTCATGGAGGATGCTGAAGGTGAAGGGGAAGGTGAAGGGGAAGGTGAAGAAGAGGCACGTGATGAGCCCGTTGATGATCTTGGTCGGACCATTGCTGATGCACGGAGACGCTGCGAAACTGAAAAGGAGAGGGAGAATTTGGATCGCATGTTAGAGGATCACAGAAAGGCGCTGTACCCCGGATGCGATGATGGTCTGAAAAAGCTGGGCTGCACACTGGATTTGCTGAAATGGAAGGCACAGGCAGGTGTAGCTGACTCGGCATTTGAAAACTTGCTGAAAATGTTGAAGAATATGTTTCCAAAGAATAACGAGTTGCCCGCCAGTACGTGCGAAGCAAAGAAGGTTGTCTGCCCTCTAGGTTTAGAGGTTCTGAAGATACATGCATGCATCAACGACTGCATCCTCTACCACGGTGAATACGAGAATTTGAATGAATGCCCGGTATGCACTGCATTGCGTTATAAGATCAGAGGCGATGACCCTGGTGACGATGTTGAGGGCGAGAAACGCAGGAAGAGGGTTCCCGCCAAGGTGATGTGGTATGCTCCTATAATACCACGGTTGAAACGTCTGTTCAGGAACAAAGAGCATGCCAAGTTATTGCGATGGCACAAAGAGGACCGTAAGTCGGATGGGGAGTTGAGACACCCCGCAGATGGAACGCAATGGAGAAAGATCGACAGAGAGTTCAAAAATTTTGCAGCTGATGCAAGGAACATAAGATTTGGTCTAAGTACAGATGGCATGAATCCTTTTGGCGAGCAGAGCTCCAGCCATAGCACCTGGCCCGTGACTCTATGCATCTACAACCTACCTCCTTGGTTGTGCATGAAGCGGAAGTTCATTATGATGCCAGTGCTCATCCAAGGTCCGAAGCAACCCGGCAACGACATCGATGTGTACCTAAGGCCATTAGTTGATGAACTTTTACAGCTGTGGGGCAGACCTGGTGTCCGTGTGTGGGATGAGCACAAAGAAGAGTAATTTGACCTACGAGCGTTGCTTTTCGTAACCATCAACGATTGGCCTGCTCTTAGTAACCTTTCGGGACTGTCAAATAAGGGATACAATGCATGCACGCACTGCTTACATGAGACTGAAAGTGTACATTTGCCAAATTGTAAGAAGAACGTGTACCTTGGGCATCGTCGATTTCTTCCGAAAATTCATCCAGTAAGAAAGAAAGGCAAGCATTACAACGGCAAGGCAGATCACCGGCCGAAGTCATGCGAACGCACTGGTGCTGAGGTATTTGATATGGTCAAGGATTTGAAAGTCATCTTTGGAAAGGGTCCTGGCGGACAATCAGTTCCGAAGGGAGCTGACGGACACGCAGCCATGTGGAAGAAAAAATCTATATTCTGGGAGCTAGAATATTGGAAAGTCCTAGAAGTCCGCTCTGCAATCGACGTGATGCACGTTACGAAGAATATTTGCGTGAACCTCCTAAGCTTCTTGGGCGTGTATGGGAAGACAAATGATACAAAGGAAGCACGGCAGGACCAGCAATGTTTGAAAGACCCTGATGACCAAGACGATGTGTGTAATAATGCGCGCGACTCTCTTTCTTATTTTAGCCCTCGGCCGGATCGTCGAAACAATCGAGTACGTCGTCAAAGCGTGGCGCAACCAAGACGATGAAACAAGGAGAAACATGTACCATCAAGGTTGTCGACAGTGCAACCGGCAGGCCGCTGGAGCCCCGCAAGAACGCCACCAAGTTTATCAGCCAATGCTGAGCCGTTGTTAGAGACAACGTCTCGATCACCGTCCAGGAGTGGAATGAGCCAAAGAAGGCACGTCTTGGTTTCACTTTTGTCGATAAGAGAACAAAAAAAGATTGCTTCAAGAAGCTTATGGAACATTTCGTTCTACCTCCGGAATACAACAAATTCGATGAGGAGGGTAACAAGATTGAGGAAAACAAGGAGAGGAGGAGGCTAGTCAAACAGTTCGCTCTTCATAAGATGTCCGACGCATTCCAGAAATTCAAGCAAAATCTAGCCCATGACTTTGTCAAGCAGAACAAGACTCCGGATTTCAAAGGACAATATGAGAAACTGAAACATGATTGGCCAGAATTTGTGAAGCAAAAGAAATCGGAGCAGTTCATTCAAATATCGAAAAAATAAGGAAAATGCGGCTAAGAAGGAGTACAATCATATTATAGGGCCAGGAGGGTATCGCCTTTGGAAGCCTAGGTGGGAGAAGATGGAGAACGAGCTGAGGGCGCGAGGAATCCGTCCAGGTACGGAGGGATGGGACCCAAGGGCCAAAAGCTGGTGGTACGGGCATGGGGGATCGCTGAACCCGGAGACAGGGGAGTGTGTTTACCGGGGCAAAATAATTAAACCCACCCAAGCCCTTATTGAGGCAATGAGGGATGCTCAAGAGGGGAAGATCAAGTTCAACAGAGAGAACGACGCGCTGACAAAAGCCCTCGGGAATCCTGAACACGAAGGACGTGTACGAGGCATGGGGCACATTCCGTGGAAAATATGGTTCCCCCAGAACGATGACCCGTACGGTTACAGAAGCCGTAAGAGAAAGATGGATCGGGAAGCAGATGTTGTGGCGCGGTTGGCATCGGAAATGGATGTGATGAAGAAAACCGTGAGTGTACTAGTAGCCGAAAGAGATGCAGCTCGGGCGCAGCATGAAGATCATCCATTGGATCTCGGAAGCCAGCAGCGGAGAAGCAGCGTGGCTTCCACGGAGGCCCCACCGGCCGGTGCACCGACGATCGAAATTAGTGCACCGGAGCCTCTGGTGGTCGAAATTACTGCACCGGAGCCTCCTCGCTACCCCGTGGACGATATAAATGAGATGAAAGAATGTCATCTGTATTATCCTATCGGGAACATGTCCATGAAGGTAGCCATCGGCAGTGCTTTACCATGTTTACCTGGAGCACTCCACCAAAACAACCCCATTCAAGATGGCTATGCTCGTGTCACGGTGGAGGACATAGTCCAAGGGTTTGAGGACCTGGACATTGACATTGCTACACCTGAAGGGGCGAGAAGACTTGGAGATGTCAAGCGCCATTTCATTCTATGGCAAAAGAAGTTTATCAAGTTTCCAGGCGAGGCGCCAACAAGTCCACCCCCCTACGGTGGTGGTGGCGGTGGCGGTGGTGGTGGTGGTGGTGCTTCACCTACACCTCCTTCACGTCAGCCGACGCCGCCCCCCAATTCACCTCCGGCGGGTAAGCAGCCGCCGCCCCCTAGTCCGCCCCGGGCGGGTAAGCAGACGCCGCCCCCCAATCCACCTCCGGCGAAGAAGCAGAAGCAGTCCTGGATTATTAACCCGGACCCTTATGTACCTAAGATAACAAAGGTACCGGAGCCATCACTGAAGCGTCTCCCCACGAGGCCTTGGGAACGTAGTGCCGAGGAAGTCGAGGCGGCCGCGACTGCTGATTATGAGAAATGGAAGGCGGACTGCAAGAAGAAAAGAGAGCCCGAGCCCAAGCCAGTATTTTCTGATGAGCAAAAGAAGTGGGCTAAGTCATTTTTGAACACACCGTCCCAAGCCGCGAAGAATATGCCTGACGACTATGCACGTGAACTTCGTAAGCAGGCACGCATGTTCAAGGAGAAGAGAGAGCGGGAGGAGGCCGAGAAAGCGGAATTAGAAAGTAAAAAAAGCGGGAAACGAGTTGCCCAGCTCAAGGAACAAAGTAAACAATCGATTGCCCCGCTTATAGTGACAGCCGCCGGTCCGGATGCCCCCGATATCATAGAAGCTGCGGCAGCACAGGGATTGACTGTAACGAGTGCCAGAGAACAAGCGGCCAACTTAGGTATTACTCTTCGTGAACTGTTAGGCCTTGATGAGGCGCCAGTGAAGGAGGTAGTACTTACATATGTGAAGAATGGGCCTCTCGTCGAGCCTGCGCAGGAAGAGGATCTACCTCCACAAATGAAAGGTCTGCTGAAATGGTACAAGGGTTACATAAAAAATAAAAACGCCAAAGAATATATTTATGCGGAAGTTGGATATGAGCATCACTTCAAACATTACTCTGTACAAATTCATCTAAGTGAATTGTTCCAGCTTTTCAATCTGCGCGAGCTCGACAAATCTATCATCAGTTGCTACGTTCTGTAAGTGATTTATTTCTTCCCCATCTCGTTCATATTGCCTGCACTATATATATATATGTCCTAACTATATTGTTGTGTCCGCTATTATACATGCAGAATGAAGATTAAGGAATGCAAAGTAAGGAACATCCATGATGTTGGGTTCATTGACCCACACATCGTTAATGGATATGTGTTACAGCATCACCCCGCCGACGTGGAGGCAGACCTGTGGCAGTTTCTTACAAAGCAGGAACTCAAAAGTGATATTCTATTTCCTTACCATTTTGGGTGAGTGTTTATGTGTTGAGCACATTCTCTTTTGTTTACTCCATGCATGGTATGTGGCCGGCTAATCGATGAGTTATGCATGACGTACTGTGCATGTATCGTGTCCGCAGGTTCCACTGGATTCTGCTAGTAATTAAAGTTGACAAATCAGAATGTCTCGTCCACGACTCTCTGACTCTGGATTCAAATCTTTGGGCCGACATGAGAAGAATGCTGCAGAAGTAATTATTTTCATTCATTTGCGCTCTATATCGATCGGCCTATTTCGTTCATTTCCTAATTAAGCTTCAAGTAATTAACTAATAACTCTCTTGTTCATTTAATTTTCTTTGCCTCGTAGGGTTTGGAGACGGTTCTCAGATCAAAAGGTCGGTGAATTCAAAAAAGAGCTACATTTCATGCGGTCAAAGGCTAAGAATGGTGGCGATATTCAGCCACCGGGGACCAATCTATGTGGATACTATGTCTGTAAGATGATCCGGAGATACACCTCTGAGCGCGTTCCGAGTGATACCAATGCTCAGAGGAATAACCTCCGGATGATGCTTAGTCCAGAAGCTCGCTTCCGACCACTTCAAGAGGAACTAGCTGGATGGTTCACGAGGGAAGTCCTCGATCCTAAAGGAGAACACCATTACGAGGACGTAGAACTATACATGCATTAAATTATGTATGGAAACTTGTTCAAACTTGTATATGGTCTTCCGATGATATTGAATATATATTGTATATTCCTCTTGAACTCTTTTTGGTTCTAATTTCAAATTTGTTTGAAATTGTGCATTCATATGCACGTATGTAGTACCGTAGAATATGTGAAACTCCTTCAAAATTACAATAAAGCACAAAAGAAATAAAACAATACAAATTAAACAGAAAACAGGTTTAGGGGGGGGGGGCAGGTTTAGGGGGGGCCTAAAACCCTAAACCTGCGGCGGCCTTTAGTCGCGGTTGGCCAGAAGAACCGCGACTAAAGGTCCTCCGCCCCGACGGCCGCCTGGCGCCCACGTGGACGGGTCTTTAGTCGCGGTTCTTAAGCAACCGCGACTAAAGGGGGAGCCTTTAGTCGCGCTCATTTGGTCGCGGTTGCGCAACCGCGACTAATGGCAGTTGCGAACCGCGACCAAAGGCCCTTTTTCCACCAGTGTAGAGGGGATAATATTTTGATTAATGTAAAACGGGACAAGCACCACAGAAAGTTGTTCAGATGAAGTCTAGTTTTTGGAATGGTAGAGGTGTTACTGCTTTGGGTAGGCTAAAAAAATTGATGACAATCGTGTGCCTCTCCAATTACGTTACATAAGCTTCCAGCAGTTTATAATTCATTTCCAAAAGATGTTCTAGACAAAAAAAAAAACTTCTGTTGGAACCATCTGCGTTTAGTTGGTTTTGCTAGTGGTATTCTAGTTGGTGTGAATGAGGATCTTTTTGATGTCGTTATTTGGGAGATTGAAATTTATTTTGTTAGTAATGTAGTTGTTACGAACAAAGACACTGATGTGGTTGTTAGGATTACCAAAATCTATGGTCCCCGGAGAACCAACCAGAGGTTGGGTGGTTAGGAGTGTGGTTGTACCCCCAGCCCACCAGATATCAAACCCCAGGTTTGACATCTGTGTGTCTCATAAAGACGGAATATTCATTCAGTGGGAGGCGACGTTCCCGTCGACAGCGAGACGCCTGTGGTGACTTCGTCAATTTCAAGATCCAATCTGTCGGCTCAGTCTTCCGGAGGTGCTCATAGGGGTAGAGGTGTGCGTGTGTGCGTTCATAGGGGTGAGTGTATGCGCGTGTATGTGATCGACTGCGTTTGTACTGTGTTTCTCAAAAAAAATCTATGGTCCCCCTTGTGATGAGGGGAAACAAGAGTTTATTTCGGAATTGTATGAGTTTTTTCTAAATTTGAATTGCCCTACAACTTTTGGGGGATTTTAATCTAGTTAGGTCCGAGTCGGATAAAATGAATGGTATAATAGATTTAGGGTTGGCACATAAATTCAATGCGTGTATTGAGATGTGAGCCTTAGTTGAGATTGGGTTGGCTGGTAGAACTTTTACCTAGGATACAGGGCTTACTCCCATAATTTAATTTGGGAGTCTAGAACTAAAAAGATCCTACAAACGTGGTTTTAAGTTTGAGAAATGGTAGTTAACTAGACTTGATTTTAGAGATATAGTTATTAAACCTTTGTCGATTGATAAAAAATATGTAGAAGTTATCTTGTCTTTGGCATGATAAATCTAAATACTTTAGGAAACTTCCTAAAGGTTGGTGCCGCGTAAGCTCTTAGGAAAAGATTTAGTTTTTTGGGGATTTTACCTACCACCCCTGAAGTTTTGGGTCTGGTGAAATGGATCTCCACCTGTAAATTTTCAATTCTGATTTCACCTTGGGAGCGATCCCTGTTAGTATAAGACAAATTAGGGTTCATACATTCCAACCAATAGAACTTCAATTGCCCAAGAATGTATAGGCCCAGTGCGGCAACACGATCTATGTAGAACTTGAAGATCCGACGGCTAGCGATGCATTCACTTCGGAGAGACTAAAAAATTTATGTTCACTCCTTATAATTTTTCATGATCAAGGTATTGTCTAACCATAAAAAACAACTTGATTCTTATCGCGGGAATGTGAGAAATCACGTCAGTGTGCACGACGGGGTCGTGATCCTCATATTTGCAAACAGACGGAGGGGACGACAATTCTCCTTTTTTATAGGCGGTGAGATCCGACGGCAACCGTATTTTATAGGCGGCGAAGAGGTGGGAGAAGAGGCGGAAATCGGAGGCGAGAGAGGGGGAAAGGGCGGGAAGGAGCAGAAGTGGGCCCGCTTCGTGGGGAAGGCGTAAAGGCAACGCGTGGGTACGGTGCAGCTCCGACGGGATGTATTGGCTGCCTCGGCCTCGGAAACCGCCACACCATTAAGGAAAAGTTGTCACCTCTCGATTTCTTCCTATGACAAGGGTGGCCCGCCTTGCACCACGTCGCTCGTGGCTCGTGTCCGACACACCGGGCGTACCCTGTGGGTCGGGGATGGCCTGGGGCGTCAGACATGAAACTGGGCCATGCCGGCGGCGAGACGCGTTTGGGGTACGCTGCTCGACGCCAGTTTTTTGTCTAGCGCCCTCATTTTCATTTTGATGCCTGTTTGGGGAATCCGGCTGGAATGCTCTATGTTCCGTCAAATTTTATCAAAATTTTGACTAAAATAAGTTGTATCGCCGGCACCCAGGCTTGGGAACGGTTGGGTCCACTGGTGGGTGAACCTCATGCGAGTTACCAAGCACGCCCTTAAGAATTCCAACATAGATGGAATGAATCTTTTTTAACCAAAATAGATGGAATGAAAACAGGAATCATCGAATTATCCTGCTGTATCTTTTGAATTACCGGTTTCTATATAATCCTTATAGTATCCAAAAATAAGCTCCTGCAACCCTATTTATTTTTCGACATGAATACTTGATTGATTTCAGAGAGCTGGCACTTTGGCAATCTATATATGTGTGCGTCAGAGTTGTGAGGACCGTCAAAGCTCGTTTGCGATTGTCAGCCGTCAGGAAGTTATAAGATGAAGAGGCAACCACTGATCATGGTGATGATATTGCTCTCTTTCTTCAGCAGTACCCGGGGAAGAAGGTCAATGCTCTCCGAAGATGACATGGAGAAAGAGCTCAAGATGCTCAACAAGCCGTATGTCATATCCTTTAAGGTAACTCTGCATCGGAACAAACAGTTTGTTTTGAAGTCTCAAGATGGCTCATGGATCCGAATCTGAGGTCTAATTATTTATTTTATGAAATGATAGGATAATTCTGGTGTCGTTTTTGATTGCGTGGACATTTATAAGCAGCCTGCCTTCGATCACCCTCTCCTCAAAGACCACAAACTACAGGTGAGACTTGGAGTCCGCATCACCACAGTCAGTATTTTTTTAATCTTCCCTTCCAAGAATTTGTAGGGAAAAAAGATTGTTTTGATCTAATAAATTGTCGAAGATGATACGGAAAACATGTACAGTCTGTGGTTTATGTTATATCGATATAATTCCAGGTCTCTGACCGACGCTTTGGAAATACGTCAGAGTTTTAAGAGAGTTCTATGCTCTCTCTCACATTCTAAAATTGCTTAAGATAAATTGCATAGTGCTTGTCAATTTTTTTTTCTTTTTTGTGCATAGTGCTTGTCAATTCTTATTTGATTTGATGTGTACAAATTGTAGATAATAGAATTTTCTGACAAACCTGAACTCTGGTAATAGTTCGCGCCAAGGCCAAGTTCCAGCACTGGCTTAGCGTCAACAGGAGGAAGTTGCCCTAACGGAACTGTCCCGATCCGGAGAACTCTGAAGGAAGATCTTGTAAGGGAAAGTGCACGTTCTCCGGTGTACAAACAAACGAAAGACACCAGTACAGTTGATGGGTTGCATGTAGGTTGCCACTGTCAAACCTTTCTCCTGACTGGCTGTAAATAAGATTCTGTTACAAAATCATTTTATGTTCATCACTGATCAGTGGCGGAGCCACGCTTTGGCTGTGTTGTCATTTGACTACCCAGTTTTTTGGCAATACAAGCTTGAAGTATCTAAAAAATAATTAAAAATTTAGATAAATACATGTATTTGACTACACAATTTTAACATGACTACACAGAGTTGATGTTCTGCCTCCGCCACTGTCACTGATGGACTCCACAATGTTACTCATTATTATCTTGACAAACGGCTAATTCTCTTGGTTCATGGCATGGCTTTCCACTAGTTCGCCCGGGTGTTGTTTAACAGTAATGACGGCACGCCATTCCAGGGCGCGAGCGCTGTGGTCGAGGCGTATCAGCTCGCTTTTCCGCCAGAGGCTGCTTCCCTCGCTCAGATAATAGTCGTGGATGACAGGCCTACCAATGCCACAGCCGTGCAAACTGGATGGCATGTAAGTTCTGTTCTGACATTTGAAAAGCCCAAGTGATTATACAGTTGCTGTGACATTGTCTCTGACACTCGTATCTGTTGCTTAACCCAGATCGACATAAGCCTCGAAGGCGACAGCCAAACTCGTTTCATGGTTTTCTGGACGGTGCGTACAGTAAACAAAATTTTATTCTATGGACCAAACTGTGTTTTATTTAATGCTAATACATTTACTGTCTCTAATATACAGGTCGATAACTACCAAGAGACCGGCTGCCCCAACATGCTATGCCCAGGATTTGTGCTGATGAACCAAGCTCTCACCCCTGGGATGGTCCTCCCAACAGGAACACCAGTTACTATGGACATCGAGAAGGTGATCACCTTCACTCATCACACTGCATGCCTAGAATAACTTCATGTTGGCAAGTGTTCCTGAAATTCAGTTATTATTATGTTGTTTTCAGGACGAGTCCGGGAACTGGTTAGTTTTCCTCAACACAGAGCTGGTCGGCTACTTCCCAGGCCCTATCGTCAACGGCATGAGCAGCGGCACCCAGGTCCAGATGGGAGGCAGCGTGTACTCGCCGCCGAGCCTGAATGCGAGCCCTCCCATGGGCAGTGGCGTCCCACCGCTCCCCGGCCCTTACAACGGCGCCGCCAAATTTACGCGGATTTCGTTCCACGGCCCCAAGGGCTTCACCTATAGGACAACCAATGATGTCGCCAACTCGACCATCTACAATGTGATGGTCACTTCAACGTCACCGGACGGCCCGGAGGGAGTTGCCTTCCAGTATGGTGGTCCTGGAGGCTCATGGAAGCAGCGTGCAGCTGCTGCTTCTGTTACTTCAGCGACCGGATCATCTTTATGCTAACTGCAAACGCCTATACGAGTATTTTGTAGATCGTGTCTGTGTTTGAGCTCCCGGAAGAATAAAAATTGCGTTCTTGTTATAGTGACTAGTAAAATGCCTGTATGTTGCCATGGGTAAAAAAAATGGTTAAAGTACAAACATCAACCATTAGAAATTAAGATACATACAAAATACCGACAGTGAAAGAAAACCAATAATTTTTTTGACACCATTACCGTAGGGGAAGCCCCTAAGGTTTTAATTTTATATCAATTTGAACAGGATAACAACAAGCCGCACTGCAAGGCGGATTATTTCAGGGTTGGAGAAAGTGTCTCAGAAAGCGTAGAAATATTTTTTTTTCCGATCAAGGAGCATAGTCCTAGCCTCTGCATCCAAAGAATGCACACAGCTTTCTTCTTTATTAAATTATTCGCAATGCCTTACAAGAGAAATACAAAGATCAATCTTGAAGCCTCATTCCTAGCGACAACTCGCTATACCTTCATCGAGGGGGGGACCATGAACAAGGTCATATTCCCTCACGGTACACCAACACACATCATCCAAACAGCAAAACCCTGAGGGTGTGCCATTGCACACGTCGCAGAGTTCGCAACCGCCATCTATCTCGAACCCATCTCCAAGCGAGATCAACGTATTGACCATGCCAGGCCTGCCGTCGATGTCACCATAACACCAAACAGCTCCACCATCCTGCCCGCGTCCAGCAATCATCACCCGTCTTCGATACCCCGCAACTCCACACCGCTGAGAATCATTGACGACAACGTGGTAGATGAACACCACTCGACCAAAAACCACCACCATCTAGCCGCTGCTCCAAAAACGATGCCCCAATAGGTAGCACGACGCAGGAAGCGTCATCATCTTCCGATCATGGCTAGACCTAGGGTTCCCCCGGAGCAGCACAAGTGAGTTCCCACGGACTGCGACGACGATGCCTTCAAGAAGGAAGCGACGCTTAACGCTGCCATCGCCCGCCAATCTTGACACGGTTTTCACCGTTAGCCGCGAGTCCCCAACTCGGCGAGAGCAAACGGAGAGGCTAGCAAAGATGATGCCTTCGTAGGGGAACGACGCCAATAGTCGCCGCCATCATCCGCCAAGAACGAAGTCAAGGCTCGGTGTTCACCGATGGCCCCTTCGCCGCTAGCTCATCGTCGACTAGATCTTCATCGCATGGGTAGAGGGATCTCGTGATCCGCCACCCCAGCAACCAGCCGACCTCCTCCGGCGAAGAAGAAGAAGGCCGCCTCCACCGTCGAACCCAAGGCTGCTGCCCCGGGCGACGTCGTACCGCGGGAGAAGCCCAAGATCATCGCCTCTCACCGGCGAGAGGCGGAGGGAATGGCGCTATCCGTCACCACCAGCCACCACCGGCGAGCCGCCTATGGGAGGCGGGGAGGCCGCAGCACAGGCTCTGGCCACCGTCCCCGTCCATCCATGCAGGAGGCGGGAGGGCCGCCGTCGCCCCTCCATCCTCGTTAGACCGCCGCCGCCCCGAAAGGTGGGAGGGCCGCCGCCGCGCGTGAGAAACTCCCTGGCCACCGTCCCCACCGCGTCTCGTGGGAACGCCCCCGCCGCCGCCACGCCCCGAGGTCTTTGCCCCAGCGGCGCTGCCGACGGCGGCGGGAGGCGGCTAGGGTTGGGAGGGTTGGGGGTGCGTCAGAAAGCATAGAAAGATTACACAAAACTGGAAGCCATTCTACAAGGGCTAAACAGAACAAGGTTTAACCTTGTATTTGTGTAGAAGATCACTTCGGAAACCTTCTTTCCACCTATTAAAGGATGTCGGCTTACTGTTGCAGATCAAATCGTTGCGAATTTTCTAATTCTTCCATGCAGCAGAAGCAAAAAACCTCCATAAAACATGCCCCCTCCCCCAAAGGCAGCCCTTGTATATGTATAATTTTCCGCAAAAGGCCACCAGAGATTGCAGATCGGAGTGGCTATGTAGGAACAGCCAACACTGTCTTGCAAAGTCGCATCGGAAGAAGATATGGTCTTGCATTTCAATGTCACCTCTATTACATATTACGTAGAACACACTTGGGCCCTGAGTCAATAAGCCAGTGTTATGTATCATTAATTCTCATGTGTTTAACAAAAAAAATTAGTTTCGGGAGAGCTTTAGATTTTCAAATAGTGTTGAGAACCGCATATTTTGGGAGCTGTCCAAATAAGAAGTTATAATATTGGAGGGAGGATAGATATACCCCAAACAAACGAGCGGTGATCAACTTCGTGCACCAAAAGAGGCAACTACTGCAACAATTGTGAGACTTCCTGCCATTCCTGAAAGGCTTCGACTAACATAGGCAGAGCAAAGTGGTTATTCCAGTCTTCTACATGTGCCAGATCCGCCACTGATATACTTCATCCAGTGCATATGAATATAACCGTGGAAATTTGTGACAAAGCAATTCTCCATTTGACCAATCATCTTTCCAAAAAAAGAACATAAGTCCCGCTAGCAACTTCGAATTGAGATACACTCAGGGCCGGGCCGACAAAATCCAGGGCCCTGTGCCAAACTCTAAAAAGGGGCCCTTTCCTCTGAAAAGATTGAACAAATGAACAAATAATGTGTAATTGATGCTTTCCAATGATGATTTGTATATTGATTTTGAAACACCGCATGCCCTATCTCTACAATCTTTTAAGTGGTGATGGCTAGTGCCGTAATCAGGAATAAACATTTTGGGGTAAAAAATATTAGATCAAAAATTTGTAAGGCGCAAAGCATATGTCTACTCTTGAAAATGGTGCACAAAATTATCCCAAATTTCAGGATCCAAAATAAAACTGCAAAGAGGATTCTTTTTTTCTATAAACATGTACAACTAACACTTGAAACATTCGTTATGTGAGAAATATTTTTTTTAGGATTACGAGAAGTATACAACGTGTAGGTTGAGGTTTTTCCTAGCGTTACGCGTAGATTAAGCTGAGCTGTTTTCACAAAACAATAATTAAGTTGAGCTGCAGCAGTCTCCCGGTCCAGGCCTGATTTATGGGCCTTTTCACTCAAGGAGTTAAGCCCACGGGCAAGCTGCGGTCATCATCTTCTCCCGTACCCCTTACCTTTGGACCTAGAGAAAAAGCTTCAAGCCAACCCACCACCCGTCAATGGCGTTACTCCCCTCGGCCGCTGGAGAATAGAAAAGGACACAACTAACTTGCAAGAATATGGGACATCTGGCGGCCCCTACTCGGCCCTGATTCACCACTACTTATCGACTACCGGCTCCTAAGTGCCAAATCGAAAATTTGGGGCCCCTTAAAATTTGGGGCCCTGTGCGACCGTACCAGCCGCACTCCCGTCCGCCCGGCCATGGATACACCCATGTATCCATCAACAAAGCTGAAGATGTCCCATCACCAAAACGAGCATCTTCTAGATTGAGCATGAGGGACTAGACCACCACAGAGCGACCAAACAAGAGATACCCAGGGAGTGTTGGCCTTTGAGTAAAATTTATGTTGTTTCTTCGTTACGAGGCCCTCTATCTGCAATTCAAGGTTAGTCACTCCGAGCCCAACAGACCAACGACGATGCAGCAAATGCGGTCACAGAAGTAGCATCTTCCTCGTTTGCCTAAAGAGAATGTCTTTGCGCACGATTACAAATGTTTAGAATTGTTTTTGGAGTTTGATTGAGCACATGAAGAAAGTGTTTCTGGAGTTTGATTGAGCACATGAAGAAAGTTAGCAATGTAGATAAGCAGATCTCACAAACTCACTATAGGAATGGGCCGATATGCCGAGGGTTGGGAACCCTCGGTGTAGCCTGTTTTGGCCGTCGGCATAATGATGAGGACTGGTTTTCCCGATCTTTCACGATGCACCTTATTGATCCATAGGACTGATAGATCTTGAACTCCCTTGACAGATTCAAGGATACTCATGCACATATGATTACTCTTGACAGACTCAAGAACTCTCACACCTTTATTGGATAACCGGACGAACGTCCGAGACGCCGTCACACACGCCAATCCCATAGGGTTGGAGAGATCTTGAACTCGAGGTTCTACATGATCTGAATCAAAACTAGACTACTAAACCCTAGGCCGCACCATCTCCTTATATGAGGGAGAGGTGGCCGGCCAGCCCTATTGGGCCTAACCTAGTTTGACTCGGACAGGCCCAAGTCAAACAAACACTAATTTAAACCCTAATGACTCACCACATGACCTGGCTATATTATTATTTCCTAATAATAGGACTATAATAAAATACTGGTCCAACCTTAGACTTAATCATCATATCAATGGCTGTTCTAGTTTACCAGGCCTGGATATCCATATCATCCTCCCCTTCTTCAAGAAGCGTTGTCCCCAACGTGTGAGGATCTCCTAGAAAAAGGGTGGCGTCTGATAAGAATATCATCGATCTTCATCCTCAAGCCTCGCCAGTCTTCCACACCACATCCTCCCTCTCGACTAGCTTGACTTGTTCTTGGCGCCATTTGGTCTTCGATGCCATCAACCTGATTGAAGACACACCTATCCGTCCAAATGCAACTGAAGCGCACCATACATATCACCCAAAACACACAGAACAAACTCCTGCACGTCATGGATCCAAATAAGCTGAAACACCTCCTAGTGCACCAAGCATATCACCCAAAACACACAGAACAAACTCCTGCACGCCATGGATCCAAATAAGCTGAACACACCCGAGTATGCAACCTTCTAAAAACCAGTGTCTCCTTTTATTCTGCCCCGTGCACCAAAAACTACGCCTCTAAACCGAACTGTCACATTAGAACCAGCACTAGTGGCGGCAGTGGCGGAGGCAGAACATCAACTCTGTGTAGTCATGTTAAAATTGTGTAGTCAAATACATGTATTTATCTAAATTTTTAATTATTTTTTAGATACTTCAAGCTTGTATTGCCAAAAAACTGGGTAGTCAAATGACAACACAGCCAAAGCGTGGCTCCGCCACTGAGTGGCGGCAGTGCTGGCCTACATACGGCGGCACAAAACTGCACTAATCTCCGTACGAGATGGAGCTAGTAGCCCCGTAGATAATGCATAATCCGATCTAAATAAAATATGTCCTGAACACACGTATCAAATCTGCATATGCCTCTCGTTTGGTACTCTCGAGGAGGAAAGTAATACACGTATCAATCAGTCCAATTGATTCTTTCCTTTTTCTCACGTACTATGCACTGCACGTACCAACCAAACCCAAACCTTCCTTTCCTTTTCTTTGTAGGTCTGTAGATTTCACGTGGAGATACCAATGAGCTGAGATCTTCCCGTTTTATTTCTTTCCTTGGCTCGTCCGCAGGAAAATTCACGTTGCGGCCTAAACAAAACCTGCCAAAAACTGATTTCGATCTGAACTCCTCCTTTGCTACGCTACCAACGGCAATCTCGATGGAAACGGATCTCCAAGAAACCGCCCGCGAGAAGACGGTCGAAAATACGTGCTGACTGCAAACTTCTGCCCTAGCAGCGATCACAAACAACAACAACTCAACCCGATCTCCTGACTGACGATCAGCAACACACCAATCTTCTCCCAAACAAACGATCTGCCAACCAATCTGCAGTTGCAAACCTCGCAGATGATCTTGAAACTTGACTCTGCTGCCCACTGCCTCCTCCTTGATCTTCACCAACAGCATAGCGGCGATATACCCAATTATAGCCACAGCAATCGAGCAGAAACAACTGAGCAACAAACCAATCTGCACCGTGATCAACCTAGCAATCTGATACCACATGATGAGGACTGGTTTTCCCGATCTTTCACGATGCACCTTGTTGATCCATAGGACCGATAGATCTTGAACTCCCTTGAAAGATTCAAGGATATTCAAGCACATATGATTACTCTTGACAGACTCAAGAACTCTTACATCTTTATTAGATAACCGGACGAACGTCTGAGACGCCGTCACACACGCCGATCCCATAGGGTCGGAGATATCTTGAACTCGAGGTTCTACATGATCTGAATCAAAACTAGACTACTAAACCCTAGGCTGCACCATCTCCTTATATGAGGGAGAGGTGGCCGGCCAGCCCTATTGGGCCTAACCTAGTTTGACTCGGACAGGTCCAAGTCAAACAAACACTAATTTAAACCCTAATGGCCCACCACATGACCTAGCTATATTATTATGTCCTAATAACAAGACTATGATAAAATACTTGTACAACCTTAAACTTAATTATCATATCAATGGCTATCCTATTTTACCAGGCCTGGATATCCATATCACGTAGGCTACGCCGAGGACAACCCTCGGCATAGCTCCTCGGCGACCAACTCCCTCGGCGGAGGCACTATTGCCGTCGGCGTAGCACGACATACAAATTTTTAAAATTCAAAATTCCTTTTTCCAAAAAAATTGAAAAAAAAGTTCAAAAAAGTTTCAATAAAAAATTCAAAAAAACTTATTTTTGATATCCCGACGGCAAAACACTCGGCACAGAGTTTTAATTTTTTAATTTTTTTTAAACCTTTTTTTTACTTGTTTATCTTTCACCCAATACACTTTTAACTCTAAGTACACTTAATCTTAGGTCAAATTACAATCATGGTTAAACTTTCCAGTCGGTCACCCATCCGCACATTACTCCAACCTCAGCACGCTTAACTTTTTGGTTCCATTTGAATGAGCTTCCATTAAAGAATTGACACCTTGATGATAATAATAGCATGTCAACCCTATTAACCCTTGGACCGTGATGTCACACATCTTTATTTTTGAATTCCAAACAATTACTTAAGTAAACAACAATGAATATACAAGTAATAATAATACTGAATTCAAATAACAATAAAATGATTTTATTTTTTGGTCTTTTTTCTATTTAATAAGGAATAATTAATATCTGTAAATCAGAAAATCGAAATTCCAAAAATAATATGTCTAAATCGATCAGAAAAATGAGAGGAATACAAATATAGCATCCATATTATCATTTGAACCTAAAAATTAGAGGAATCCAAATATGACGTCCAGTTTGCCATCTGGCCAAAACGGCTCCCTCGGGAGAGGCGAAATGGCCGTACCAGGCGCGCTGGTGCACCGTTCGCCACCACACTAATCGGATAAAAATTAGGACATAAAGTGATGTATTATAGACCTAAAAACATTTTTAACGGAATTTATTGAGCGACGGAAAGTGTACCCCTAGTTCAAATCCGGTCAGTTTCCAACGGATTCGGTGGGACACCGTAGAAAGCCGCAGGGATTCCTCGATAGCTAGCGCACACATATGGCATATGATATGTGGTGTGGGGGCGGTTTCCTACCACTACGCGGAGGTCTCGCGCAATACTAAAACGCGCCTCATGTAACTGCTTCACACAAAAAAAACCGTTTTGGCACCCCGAAAATGAAAAAACCATCGCCCATGGGTCGGATTGGAAATCCACTCCCGGGACCTTGCTTCCCATCCCAGGGACCATGCACGTGCCAAATATGACCTCGTTCTGAAAAACTATGCGGTGTCGTATCCTAATTCCGACTTTTGGAGTGGTTACTAGGACATATAAAATGACTCCATGCGGCTCCGCGAGATTTTCTGACTTCGTTTAAATTGCCATCTGCCAAAACGGGCCCCCATGGAGATGCGGTATGGCCATACTGGGCGCGCTGGTGCACCCGTTCACCATTGCCCTAAACGGAAAACATTTAGCACATAAAGTGACGTGTCTTAAACCTAAAAAAAAATTTCCCCGGAATTTATTAAGCAACATAAAGTGTACCCCTAGTTCAAATCCGGTCAGTTTCCAGCGGATTCGGTGGCACACCGCAGGAAGCCACATGGATTCCAGATAGCTAGAGCGCACATATGGCATGTTATATGTGGTGCGAATGCGGTGTCCTACCACTACGCGTAGGTCTAGCGCAATACTAAAATGCGTCCCATGTAGCTGCTTCACAAAAAAAACCTGTTTTGGCACCCAGAAAATTAAAAAAACCATCGCCCATGGGTCGGATTGAAAATCCGCTCCCGGGCCTTGCTTCCTATCCCAGGGACCACGCACGTGCCAAATATGGCCTCATACCAACAAACTATTAGGTGTCACGGGCCGTTTCCTACTCATTTTCCCTAAAAGCCATAGAACTCCGGACTTGATACCCCTGTTCGTGAAGGACTTTCTAAAATAATTGCCGTATCCCAATTTCGTATTTTGGAGTGGTTACTGGGACACATAAAATGATGCCATGCGGCTCCGCGGGATTTTATGACTTCGTTTAAATTGCCATCTGGCCAAACGGGAACCCGAGAACATATAAGAAAGTGTTTGAATCTTTACTATATTAACATGGTACTGTACATGATTCAAATATGCATGATTTTGACATAAAAGGATAGAGGATGCTTTTCTGAACATTTTGAAACCTTATACGCATTTTTCTAACATAAGATGAATTAGTTATGATTTTTACAAAATTAGACAATTTTGGAAAATGGCCTACGCCGAGGGTGGCCGTCGGCGTAGCCCTGTCTATGCCTAGGGCCAAAGATATGCCGAGGGATGCCCTCGGCGTAGACCTCATTACATCGATGGCAATGCTACGCCAAGGATCGGACGGGCAGGCTGGCCTGGCCGGGCAACACTTGAGTAATCTCACCGTGTGCCTTTAGTATCATTGTTAGATTTGCAAGAGCACGGTGACCTCGCCGGACGCGTCAAGATCAGAAGACTGAAGCGTAGTTGATAGGTTTTCTGGTTTTGTGTGTGTTTAGCGAGGTGACATGGTTGGAGAGAAAAAGGGAAGAAAACCAGATTTAGCCAGGCCGGTACTACCGGTACCTGTAGCGGTAGTACCGCTACCCCTATTGGTACCGTCCTCGGTATTGCTCTGAGTCTGCGCTGATTTCGTCCCCCAGAACAAGGTGCGGTACCCCTGCAGTACCTGGGGCGGTAGTACCGCTCACGAGCGGTAGTACCGCCCACGGTACCGCTTAGGTACCGTAACCGAGTTACGGTCGTACCGCCCTGGTACCGCCCTGGTACCGCTTCGAGTCCAGTAAGGTTTGGACCCTGTTGCGGTACCTCGAGCGGTACCTCGTGCGGTAGTACCGCTCTGCGTCCTTTGACCAGATCTGGGGGGATTTCGAACTCAGAGCGGTAGTACCGCCTCCCTGAAGCGGTAGTACCGCTTAGGCCAAATCTGGACATAACGGTTGGATTTGGAGTAGCCTATTTAAGGGCCCCTTCTTCCCCAACACGATTTTATCTCTTCCCTCTCTCTTTCCTCCATTGTTGCTGAGCTTAATCCTTGAGGATCTCCTTCCCCATCCAACCAATCTTGCCCAAACTTTGAGGATAGGTGGAGGAGACCCCGATCTATAGTTCTAACAAGAGAGATTTCACCAATACTAGCTATTCCTTAGTGGATCTTGGTGGTAGGGTTCCTTAGTGGAGCACTGGAGAAGAGTTCCTTTGGTGGAGCATTGGAAGAGTTCCTTGGTGGGGAATTGGAGAAGAGTTCCTTTGGTGGAGCATTGGAAGAGTTCCTTTGGTGGAACATTGGAGATGGGTTCCTATGGTGGAGCATTGGAGATGTGCAGCTATGGAGTCTAGCTTGGTGATGTACTAGATCCATAGGGTGTTGGGAGCATCCTTGTGTGTGGAGCTCGCTCCAACCTTGTGAAGGAATCACCGCCTCGACCGGTGCCTTAGTGGAAGAGGGAGAGCACCTCCGTGGAGCTCTCTCGAGGAAGAAGGTGATGCCTTCCTTCGTGGTGTGGCCGTCTAGTCTCTTGTGTGAGACTAGCACCTCCTCAATGCAGACGTACTTCCTTTAGTGGAAGGAACTGCGGGAAACAAACCTCGACTCGCCTCGCGCCCCCCCCCCCCGGTTGTCTCGCATCTTACTCTCGTTATCTTGTTGATTCCTTTACTTGTTGCACTTGTCCGATATTCATTGTAGGATCACCCCCATTGCTAAAGTTCTCACCTTTACCTTCCGTTGCATCAAAATTGAAAAAGACTAAAACTTGCCGTAGCGCCATTCACCCCCCCTCTTGTTCGCTACGATCCATTCAAGTGGTATCAGAGCAAGGTTTTCTTGCTCGGGCTTTACCGCCTAAGAAATGGCCGAACAAGAGGCGGACAAGAATGGGTCACCTTCCCTTGTGCCACCCGCTCCATCATCGCCCATCGATTCCACGACGGCTACGTTGGATGACCTCAAGAAATTGGAGTCATCCATCGTTGCCCAAATGAAGGCGATGATGATGGAGTTGGTTGTACAAAAACCAAACCCTCCACCAAAAGCAAGTGCCGAGGATCCGCCACCAAAAGCTAACCCCCTTCCTCTTGTTGATTTTGTCGCGCAAGCGACAAAAGATCCACAAAAGGAAGGGCTTGGGGATACCGGCACTTCAACAAAAGGGAAGGATGATGACACACCGGTTGCAGAACGTCTAGGGGGTTATCATGCAGTGCCACCACCAAATGATTACACCATAAACGTTCCAATACCTATGACACATATCTTGTCGCATGGTTCACCACCGCTACTAGAGTCAAACAACTTTGAGAATTGGCAATTCTTAATGCGTTCTCATGTGCGCAGCGCTTCTACCGAGCTTTGGCGTATCATTGAGGAGGGCTATTCACCACGAGATCCAAAGAGCTTGACAAGAAGAGATGTGGTGGATGACCAACTCAACGCCACCGCCATCAACATGATTCACATGGCCATCACGCCCAAGGACCGCGCTCATATCCGCTCGCTCAAGACCGCCAAGGAAGCATGGGACAAACTTGAGAAGCTCTTCCTCGGAAATGCAAGCATCCAAAGCTCTCGTTTTGATGAAGTGAATAACATGGCCGACAACTTCGTCATGGTTGAAGGAGAGACCCCCGAAGAAATGTATCGGCACCTCATCGCTCTTGCCGTGCAAATGCAAGATCTTGGAGCAACGTTCGTGGATGACCATTGGATCAAGCGCAAGTTCTACAACGCTCTCCTCCCTTATGAGGAAGTGAAGTTGACGGCCATCCGCCAAAACGCCTCCTTCCGTGCTATGACATCCGATGAAGTCCTTAGCGAAGTCATCGCTTTGGACATTTCCAAGAAGAATGCGGAGGATCTTGTTGCTCGCGTCCACAACTCCCGCAAGCCCAACCTTGCATTGAAGATGAAGGTGCATGAAGCTAGTGAAAGCGATGAGGATCCCGTTGAGTGGGGTTCGGATGATCTCAAGATCAACTATCATGAGCACATGACTCTCGCCGCCAAGAAATTTAGGGATGGAAACATGTCCTGAAGCACAAGACCAAGAAGATCACGTGATTCTCCAAGAGCCGAAGGGAGGGGACAAAGGGAAGAACATCCTACAATTGCGGCGACAAGAATCACTTTGTCGCGGATTGTATGTTTGAGAGAAGAGAAGATCATGGTGGAAGGCTTATCCCAAAGGATAAGCACAAGTCACTCTCCAAAGGATTCTCCAAGTTCTCCCCAAGGTTCGATGACGACAAGGTCTCCTCCAACAAGAAGCCTAGAGCCTTCATCATTCGAGAAGAGTAATCCTCCGATGAAGATGGAGAGCATGAGGACAAGCGCTCCAACAAGGAAGGAGAGGGAGTGGCCGCCATCGCCATTTCCACTCCCTCTATCTCCCTCTTCGACTCTCCTAATGAGAACCTCGTCACCAACAATGCTCGTTGCCTTATGGCAAAGGTATCCACGGAGGTAAAATCCCCTTCCAAACCATCATCTTCGACTAATGCCTTATATATTGATGATGCCACTAGTCTCACCGTTAAACGTGAGATTATGGGTTTGGATTCCTTGGATTCTTTTCTCACTAACATGAAGGGGGATACCAAGATTCTTGTTGGGGCTCTCTTAGCCCAACTTGGTGCGGCACAAGATCTTATTGAGAAGAGGGAGAAGTTGGAAAGGGAAGCGGCCTTTGAGCTTGCCAATCTCAAGGAGGAGCTTGATGATGAACGGAATCTTCGCATGTCTCTTGAAGCTAGTGTCATCGTCCTTGAAGACAAGAATGAAGCTATTGTTTCACGACTCACCAAGGATCGAGACCATGCTCTTGAGTTGGTTGGTGACCTCAAAAAGAAGATGCTCTCGCTCGAGGAAGCCAACAAAGGGAAAGATGATGAAGACCCCAAGTCTTGCCATGATGAGCTTGTGGATCAAGTTACTTCCTTGAGGAGGCACAATGCTCTTCTCTTGGAAGTAAATGCTCTTCAAGAAGAAGCCTTGGATGAATACTACCGCTTGTTCAAAGAGAAGACCTCATGTTGCAACCATGAAGAAGAAATTGCCGCTCTTGAGATCACCAAGGCCAAGCTATTGAGTTTGAGTAGCAAGCAAGAAGAGTCTTTGGTGGAATGTCTCCGCATGAGCAAGGAGAAGGACACGTGTTGTGATCATGAGGAGGAAATTGCCGCCTTGAAGAGAAGGGAAGCCAAGCTCATGGAAGTCAATTCCATGCAAGAGGAAACATTGAAGGAGTACTTTCCTTTGAGCAAGGACCGTGCATGTTGCACTCATGAAAGTGACATTGCCAAGATGGAGAATGACAAGTGCATGCTCATGAAGTTGAACGCTCTCCAAGAAGAAGCTTTGATGGAACACTTCCGGGTGAACAAGGCAAAGGAGGTCCAAGTGTTTGATATTTGCCATCCACACCCGGAGCATGAAGATGAAGTCAATCGCTTGAAGGCCAAGGTTGATAGACTCCAAGTTCAAGCCAAGTACTTGGAAGGAATCATTGAAGCTAAAGATGGAGCCAAAGAGGGCTCGTGCAATGAAGGAGGAGTGGCTACCAAGCCAAAGAGAAAGAGGAAGAGGAGGACCAAGAAGAAGAAGAACAAGGAGAACATGGAGACCAACTTTGAAGAGAGCAATGCTAGCTCAAGAAGGGATGGAGTACCCAACTCCGCCTTGACAGGTTTCGCCGGCTCTAACAACCCTTCTCATGTTCTTTTTTTTGATTACTATGGACATATTCGTGCTCGCTTTATTGGTCCTCAAAAGGACAATGTTGATTGGACTATTTGGGTTCCCAAACCCCTTGTTACTAACATGCTAGGACCCATTGAAAAATGGGTACCTAAATCCAAGACTTGATTCCTTGTAGGACTATGCTTCCGGTGGTGCTAAATGGTTGGTTGATAGTGGAGCAACAAGTCATATGACCGGAAGCAAGGATATTGTTGTCGACCTCGTGCCTTTTCTCTCTACTGTATCATATGGCGACAACACGTGCTCTAAGGTATTGGGTCTTGGCAAGGTGGTGGTAACACCCGACATCTCACTTGTGAATGTCCTCCTTGTCGAGACCCTTGGTTACAACTTACTCTTCGTTCATCAAATTGCTCGTATGGATCTATGCACATTCTTTGATGAACATATGGTGGTCCTCTTGTGGAGCAAGACACTCAATGTAGCTTTTGTTGGATATGTAGAGAACGGTTTGTATGTTGTCGATTTCTCCGGAAAGACAACGTCTTCCGCTCTTTGCCTATTCTCCAAAGGTGACAAGGGTTGGTTATGGCATCGCCAACTAGCCCATGTCAACATGAGGACTTTGCATAGTCTCCACAAGGGTGGCCACATTCTCGGACTAAAAGAAGATGTCTCTTTTTGCAAGGATCGTGTTTGTAGGGCTTGCGTACAAGGAAAAATGCATGGAGCTCCTCACAAGGCCAAGACTATTATCTCTACCACAAGATGCTTGGAGCTCCTACATGTTGATCTTTTTGGTCCACCATCTCATGAAAGTCTTGGAGGAAAGAAGTATTGCCTCGTCATCGTTGATGACTATTCACGCTATTGTTGGGTATTCTTCTTCAAGTACAAGAGTGAGACTCAATGGACCATGATGGAGTTTTCCAACCAAGTTCAACGCAAGTACGACAACAAGATCCTCGCAATAAGGAGCGACAATGGAACGGAGTTCAAGAACTACACATTGGATGACTTCCTCGGCGAAGAAGGAATCCAACACCAATACTCCACGCCATATACTCCCCAACAAAATGGGGTCGCCGAAAGGAAGAATCGAACCTTGATCGAAGCCGCTCGAACCATGATGATGGAATACAAGTCCAACTACAATTTTTGGGCTGAAGCTATCTCTACCGCATGCCATGCTACTAACCGCCTCTACTTCCGCAAAGGTCTTGAGAAGACACCATATGAGATCCTCACCGGCAACAAGCCAAATGTGTCATACTTCAAGGTCTTCAGATGCAAATGCTACATACTTGTCAAAGACACGCGCCTATCCAAGTTTGATTCAAGAGCTCAAGAAGGAATTTTCGTTGGCTATGCTACGGATTCTCACGCCTATAGAGTCTTCAACAAGTCAAGTGGACGTGTTGTAGAATCTTGTGATGTGACATTCGATGAAGATGATAGATCTTTGGAGGAGCGAAGTGCTTCTTGTGAGAAAGGAGATGCAATTCCCCCGGATACCATAGGAAGGATGGGTGTTGGCATTCGCCGACCTCAAGAGCTACCTTCTATGAGTACCGGGGAAGGACCAAGTTCCACCCAAGTGGAGCCATCTACACCACAAGGCCAAGCTTCTTCCGTGGATCTTACAAATGCAAGTCAACCTCTACAACAACCTCAAGTTCAACATCAACCTCAAGATCAACCTCGACATCTACAACAACAATCAAGTCCAAGTTCACCTCAACAAGCTCAAGGACAACACTCACCGCAAGCTCGTCTACCTCAACACCCAACATCAAGTGACCAAGGTCAAGCTTCAAGTTCTTCTCCGAGTGGTTCGGGGATAATCTTCATGGACAATAATATTCCCAATACCCCCGAGCCGTCCGGATCTCATGACAATGATGCCCCTTTCAATGACAATGGAGGTCAAGGCGAGGACCTAAACCGTGATGAAGGCCAAGAGGACTCACAAGAACCATCTCCTCTATCCGACACTCGCCATGAAGATCCTACTACAAGACACTTGCGTCTCAAGTCTCAATCCTTGCAAAATATCATTGGTGATCTAAAGAGAAATGTTACCACTCGGAGGCAACTTGCAAACTTTTGTGCGCACCACGCCTTTGTCTCTAAGGAGGAACCACTCAAATTTGATGATGCTATCAAAGATCCCGATTGGTTGAATGCAATGCAAGAGGAACTCAACAACTTCAAAAGGAATGATGTATGGACTCTCATGAAGCGACCCGATCATTGCCGCAATGTTATCGGCACCAAGTGGATCTTCAAGAACAAGCAAGATGAAAGTGGCACGGTCATCCGCAACAAAGCAAGATTGGTGGCACAAGGCTATTCTCAAGTCGAAGGCGTGGACTTTGGTGAAACCTTTGCACCCATTGCAAGGCTTGAGTCCATCCGTATCCTTTTGGCCTTTGCCTCACATCATGGCTTTAAGTTGCAACAAATGGATGTTAAGAGTGCTTTTCTTAATGGTCCTCTACATGAGGAAGTTTATGTGAAGCAACCCCCGGGGTTCGAGGACCCCCATTTCCCGGACCATGTCTTCAAGCTCAAAAAAGGCCCTATATGGTCTCAAACAAGCTCCTAGAGCTTGGTATGAGCATCTCAAGGAGTTGCTTGAAGACCGTGGTTTCGAAGTGGGGAAAATCGATCCCACTCTTTTTACTAAGAAGGTCAATGGGGAGCTTTTCGTATGCCAACTCTATGTAGATGACATCATATTTGGCTCTACTAACACAAAATTCAATGATGAGTTTGCTATGTTGATGACAAACAGGTTTGAGATGTCAATGATGGGTGAACTCAAGTACTTTCTTGGGTTCGAGATCAAGCAAATGCGACAAGGCACCTTCATCAATCAAGCGAAGTACCTCCAAGACATGCTCAAGCGCTTTGATATGAAGGATGCCAAGGGGATTGGAACTCCGATGCAACTCAAGTGTCAACTCACTCTTGACGAGGCCGGCAAGGCGGTGGATACCAAGCTCTACAGTTCGATGATAGGTTCGCTTCTTTACCTTTGTGCCTCTCGCCCGGATATAATGTTAAGCGTTGGTATGTGTGCACGGTTTCAAGCAAGTCCGAAGGAAAGCCACCTTGTGGCGGTCAAAAGGATCTTTCGATATTTAGTTGATATCCCACACTTCGGACTATGGTACCCAAGGGACACGGACTTTGCTTTGGTTGGTTTCACCGACTCCGATTGGGCGGGCGACAAGATTGATAGGAAGTCTACCTCTGGAGCATGTCACTTTCTTGGAAGATCTTTGGTGTGTTGGTCCTCGAAGAAGCAAAATTGTGTCTCCGTCTCCACCGCGGAAGCCGAGTATATTGCCGCGGCGAGTAGTTGTGCTCAAATCTTATGGATGAGGCAAACCTTGCGGGATTATGGACTCGAGTATAGCAAGGTGCCTCTTTTGTGTGACAATGAGAGCGCAATCAAGATCGCCTACAATCCGGTTCTTCATGGCAAGACGAAGCACATTGAGATACGGAACCACTTCATCCGGGACCACATTGCTCGCGGAGATATTGTACTATCCTATATTGGCACCAAGGAGCAATTGGCGGACATCTTCCCGAAGCCCTTGGATGAGAAGCGTTTCATTGAGTTGAGGCATGAGCTAAATATCATTGATCCATCGAACTTTGCTTGACCGTCGTGCGCACATACCACTCCTAACCTTTATATCTAGATGAAAGGCACGCATGGACATAGGGGGAGTGCGGTTTAAATCCATTGAGCTATCCCTCCCCCCATAATGCATAAAGAAATCCAAAACATTTGCTATTTGTCAATTAAGTGACTTATGAGCTTCATGTTGAGTTGTAGTCCATGAGTCCTAGATACATCTACGCGACCTCACAACTACTATACTCTTACACGGTGGCTTCGGCCACCAACACTCCCTCTTTGAGGGTTTTTCGGTTCTTTGTGACCTTGTTTTGTCTTTCTTCTTTGCTTTCTTCTTCTTGTTTTTGGAGAATCTCTTTCAAGCTTGTTTTCTCGTGATTTTTACAAGCTTGGTTGTATGTTCTTTTTCTCCATCCTTCTAGTTTCGTTACCCTCCTTTTTGGTGTTCCGATGCCAAAGGGGGAGAAGTTTCTAGGTGGATGGGGACCTTTGTTGTTTGTAGCCGTTTGGTTCTAGTTGCTTATCTTGTCTTATGGCTACATCAACAACCCTATGGAGGCATCTTATTGTGAGTTTGGGTATTCTCAAGGCGATGGTATGATAACTTCACCCAAATCTCCGTGCATGGTCTAATGTTGCCTCCATATTGTGCATATGCTACTTGAACATGTCATTTATCTATGTTGCATATGTGCTTGGTTTGTAAAAACTAGGGGGAGTGGTGTCTCTATAACATGTGTATTTGTATTCTAATACATATTCATGATATGCACATGTGTAGGGGGAGCTCCGTCCAGTTTTTGCAAATCTAATGATCTCATCATAATATCATATGTTATTGTCAACTCTTGTGTTGTCATCAAACACCAAAAAGGGGGAGATTGTAAGAGCAAAATTCACACCCCAAGTTTTGTGTGTTTGATGACAACACTTGAGTAATCTCACCGTGTGCCTTGAGTATCATTGTTAGATTTGCAAGAGCACGGTGACCTCGCCGGACGTGTCAAGATCGGAAGACTGAAGCGTAGTTGATAGGTTTTCTGGTTTTGTGTGTGTTTAGCGAGGTGACATGGTTGGAGAGAAAAAGGGAAGAAAACCAGATTTAGCCAGGCCGGTACTACCGGTACCTGTAGCGGTAGTACCGCTACCCCTATAGGTACCACCCTCGGTACCACTCTGAGTCTGCGCTGATTTCGTCCCCCAGAACAAGGTGTGGTACCCCTGTAGTACCTGGGGCGGTAGTATCTCTCACGAGTGGTAGTACCGCCCACGGTACCGCTTAGGTACCGTAACCGAGTTACGGTCGTACCGCCCTGGTACCGCCCTGGTACCGCTTCGAGTCCAGTAAGGTTTGGACCCTGTTGCGGTACCTCGAGCGGTACCTCGTGCGGTAGTACCGCTCTGCGTCCTTTGACCAGATCTGGGGGGATTTCGAACTCAGAGCGGTAGTACCGCTTCCCTGAAGCGGTAGTACCGCTTAGGCCAAATCTGGACATAACGGTTGGATTTGGAGGAGCCTATTTAAGGGCCCCTTCTTCCCCAACACGATTTTATCTCTTCCCTCTCTCTTTCCTCCATTGTTGCTGAACTTAATCCTTGAGGATCTCCTTCCCCATCCAACCAATCTTGCCCAAACTTTGAGGATAGGTGGAGGAGACCCCGATCTATAGTTCTACCAAGAGAGATTTCACCAATACTAGCTATTCCTTAGTGGATCTTGGTGGTAGGGTTCCTTAGTGGAGCACTGGAGAAGAGTTCCTTTGGTGGAGCATTGGAAGAGTTCCTTGGTGGGGCATTGGAGAACAGTTCCTTTGGTGGAGCATTGGAAGAGTTCCTTTGGTGGAACATTGGAGATGGGTTCCTATGGTGGAGCATTGGAGATGTGCAGCTATGGAGTCTAGCTTGGTGATGTACTAGATCCATAGGGTGTTGGGAGCATCCTTGTGTGTGGAGGTCGCCCCAACCTTGTGAAGGAATCACCGCCTCGACCGGTGCCTTAGTGGAAAAGGGAGAGCACCTACGTGGAGCTCTCTCGAGGAAGAAGGTGAGGCCTTCCTTCGTGGTGTGGCCGTCTAGTCTCTTGTGTGAGACTAGCACCTCCTCAACGCAGACGTACTTCCTTTAGTGGAAGGAACTGCGGGAAACAAACCTCGACTCGCCTCGCGCCCCCCCCCCCCCGGTTGTCTCGCTCCTTACTCTCGTTATCTTGTTGATTCCTTTACTTGTTGCACTTGTCCGATATTCATTGTAGGATCACCCCCATTGCTAAAGTTCTCACCTTTACCTTCCGTTGCATCAAAATTGAAAAAGACTAAAACTTGCCGTAGCGCCATTCACCCCCCCTCTTTTTCGCTACGATCCATTCAGCCGACATCCCCGACTTTTGGCCGTCGACGGATAGAAGGCCCTCGGCGTATCACGCCATTCCTGTAGTGTCCAGCCATCCACCATAGTTCAAGAAATGTGCACTGACTGTTCAAACAACGGTCAACCAAACCAACAAGAGGAGATAAATCTTGAACCGTGGATTTTGTAAGTCCCATGGGCAGATCCATATCGTCGTTCGACGGGAGGGGCGCTGCCACCGCCACCGGAGACGGCAGCAGTGGCGGCCTGAGGGACAGCTGCCCAGGAGGGGGGTGGCAGGGGAGGTAGGGTTTTGGGAGGGGAGGGGATGTCTTCTCAGGAATATCTCAGGCAGACCCATATAGTTGAACGACATTTTTCCTACTGCATAACCAAAGACAAAGGCAAGGGATTGGAGGTCATCCTCAAAAATATTAAACAACATTAGAGCAGAATTTGCATAATTGACACATAATACACCCGAGAAAATTCCTCCAAAATGATTTTAAGTGCACCTAGCTAAATTGGACAAGCTTGAATAACTAATAAAGTGTCATCATCGTATCGCATCATTGGAAAATCTGCGTTTGGAATATCCAGTGGAGCGTGCAACACTCCATCATGGAATAATTTGTTAACCATAGCTTGCATGAGTTCAGAAACACCCACATAGAGAATCGGAGACAAAGGGTCTCCTGGACGAATACCACAACGATATGGAAACTTCTTCCCCGGAAAACCATTGAGCAAGACTTCAGATGTGCCACTAGAAATAATAATTTTTAGGGATTTCTATTTTCGTGCCCCCGCTTCGTTAGTTGTACTCAGTTTTCCCCAGCCCCTTAGTTTTTCCTCAGTTTTCCCCAAGCCTATGTGTCGTGGTATCGTCACGGCATATGCCATAGGGTGGCTAATCGAAGTGGTTCCTAAGGGATCTCACGGCGGTATCCGGATGTGGGTATGGGCACGAGCGACACGGCGACGTACCCAGGTTCGAGGCCCTCCGATGGAGGTAAAACCTCTACTCCTGCTATGAGTGTATATGATGATCACACAATACAATGGTGCTCCTAGAGCTGTGTCCGGCTGCTCCTGGGAGGCTAAGGAAGACTGAAGTCTCTCTCACAGGGCAGCGCTAAGGGTGGAATGAAGTAAGAATGATCGATCCCCTGCACGAGAGGGGGTAGTGCGGCTTATATAGGCACCGGCACTTTACATATAAGACCCTATAGTTTACTGGCCGGCTTGGCCGGCTTCGGCTTCCGCTCCTTCCCGAGGCGGTGACGTCAGGAGCCGTTGAGGCATCGTGGCCTGTCCCATCCGGCTGCCACGGTCAGCGGTATGGAGAGGAGGTGTCCCTGTCGCCGTCAGCCACTGTAGCCAGTACGGATCGTCGTAGGCCCTGACGGCCTGTCCGGCGCGTG
This sequence comes from Lolium perenne, assembly GCF_019359855.2. NCBI lineage: Eukaryota > Viridiplantae > Streptophyta > Magnoliopsida > Poales > Poaceae > Lolium > Lolium perenne. Next base: position 144,868,586 of record NC_067250.2, on the reverse strand, counting down.
GCACTATTGCTCCACAGTGCCCCGCGCTTTACGGAAGATGGAGTCAGCGTGGATTTTGGGAACCCGGATCACCAACCCGGTTCCTTCCAGTGCAAGACTCGCCAGCCTCCAGTCGGTCTGAGGTACAAACCCCCAGTCGGATATGGCTTGTAGAAGCCGGCCCAGCTACAGCATAGGTGGCCGTAGCCAGGCTGACTAGGACCTAGAGCCAGCCGGCTTCCGGACCAGCCGGCCATGGCGCCAGCCGGCTACACCTCAGCCGGCCTTTGCCGCGAGCCGGCCAGTGGCCAACCGGCTGCTCCGCGTCCATTGCCCTACCCGGGGTCTTCCCCCCGACATTAGCCCCCGAAGCTGGCAAGGTCCTGCGTTTAGAAGGACCTAGGCAGGTTTTCATGGCTTCCCGAATATATTTGACGGCACTTGGAGGGGCCGACTGAGAATTTCCATTCAGCCGGCTACGCCCTCATCCGGCTCGTTCCCGCCGGCTGCTTCTAGCCGGCCGCTTTTTACACTTATGCAACTTTTGCTTTCTCGCAAGTTTTGGTGGCGTCTCCGCCTTGTTGATGATTTTTGGCCCGAGTTGAACTTATTGTCGGGCTCCGGCTTGCGGCGCGCCGGAGTCTCCGCCGCCTCGGGTCCTGCACCCGACTTGACCGGTCTGACGCCTGGCTCTGCGGTCGGTTCGTCTAGTCACATCAATGTTCCTCCAGATCCGGTGCGGTAGTGGGGAACGTGGTGTGGCCGTTTTCGGTAACCGCTGCCGTCGTGGGGGTAGTTAAGGCCGCAGTAAATCCCGATCGTGGCCCACGATCGCCACGTGGCCGCGCAACTGGCGCGCCAGGCGGCTATAAATGCCCCCGGTAGCGGTACCGAGGCGCCCTTCTTCTTCCTCGCACTCTTCGTTCTCTCGCTCAAGCTTTCTCTTTTCTTCGCTCGAGCATTCCGTCGCACGCCAACACTCCTGGCGAACTCCGGCGAGCAGCTGCCCCGACGTTCTCCCGCCGGGCCGCCGCCGCCACTCCATCAATCCGGCGCCACGGGGCCGCGCGTTTCCATGGAGCGTCCTCAGCCGCCGCCGCCGTCGCCGCCGCCGTCGCAAGGCTCTTCGTCGCCGTTTCGCCTCTCGTGGTCAACTTCTTCCTCTTCCTCGACAATGGCCTCTGCCAGCGGATCGTGGAGGGGCTCGTATATGCGGGAGGACGACATCGAGCGGCTGGTGCGCCTCCACCGGATCCCGTCGGCGGTGGTTTGGCGGGCGCCCGGCGAGGAGACGGAGCCCGCGCCGGAGCCCGGCGAGCGCGTCGTCTTCGGCGCGCACCTTGATCGCGGGCTGGGCCTGCCGGCTTCCCCATTCTTCCGGCAGTTCCTCGACCACTTCGGCCTGCAGCCGCACCACCTGCCGGCCAACGCGTGCGTCCTCCTCAGCTGCTTCGTGGCGTTCATGGAGGCCTACGCCGGCTTGTGGCCAGACATCGACTTCTGGAGCCGGCTGTTCTACTTGAAGGCGCAAACCACCGAGGGCCGCCTGCGGGCCTGCGGCGCCGCCTCGATCTACACTCGGCCCGGTACGCCTTTCCCCAAAATCCCCACCGTTGACTCGGTGAAGAACTGGCAGATGTCGTTCTTCTATGTGCGCAACGAGGGGCAGCTCGTCGACCGGATCAACTTGCCGGAGTTCAACCCGGCTCCTCCAGTCGGCCGGATCAACTGGAGCTACAACGCCCGCACAACGGATCCAGACGCTGAGGTGAACCAGCTCTGGGACTTCCTGGGGGCAGCCGTCGAGAACGGGCTGACTGCCGAGGACCTCCTCTGCACCATCGCCGAGCGCCGGGTGCTGCCACTCCAGAGGCGCACCCACAAAATCGGGCACATGTCCGGCCGGTTCGATCCGAACCGGACGTCCAAGGCACTGCTCTCCAAGGCCCAGGTGGCCAGCCGGGTGAATAACATCACCAAGGCAAACGTGCCGGACGACTGGACCTACGGGCTGGCGCCCCGTGACAGGGAACACCCGCCCGAGCGGGTAAGTTTTGCGTTTTCACCGGTTTCCGGCTTGCGGCTGCGAGGCCGACTTCCTTTTGCTTTTGCCGACTTCCGGCTTGTTGTTTGCTCAAGCCTTTTCTATCTTTCTAGCTCTTTGAGTGCCAGAACGCCGAGGACGGCGACCTGGCGACGAGGAGGTGGACGCCGGATCACGTCGATCCGGCTGACCAAGCCGGCGACCAGGCCGGCGACGACGACCTACTGCAGGCGCCTGATCTAGGCGGCCAGGGGGAGCACAATCCGCCCCCTTCACCGGAGCAGCAGGAGGACGAGGAGCCGGCGACGTCCGCCACGGGGCCAATCCCCGCCGTGCCTCTGCGCACGAGGCCGCCAAGCACCACGGCGACTTCGGCGCCCAAGGGCACGAAGCGAGCCAGCGACCTCCGCTCGACTGCCGCCTTGGAGGCGAAGGCGAAGAAGCAGCGCCGGCTGCAGCCGAAGAAGGTTCCGGAGCAGGCCGGGTGAGTTTCTTTCTCTTTCTTGTTTGATTCCTTTTCTTTCCTTACTTTTTACGCTTATCTTCTCTTTGTTTGTCCGGCTAGGGCCCCCATCAAGTTTGCCCAGGGCGGCGGCTCCCGGCAGGCTCCGCGCGTCGCGTCGCCGCCTCTGCGCCAAAGGAGGGAGCCGACGCCGCAGCCTTCATCGCGCGCTCCTACGCCGCCGCCGCCTGCGGGTACTGCGCCTTCCGCAGGGGCGCCTTCCTTTGCCGTGCCGCTGGCCTCAGCGCCGATCGCGGCACGCGGGCCGAAGCCGACGCGGCGGCCGACGCTGGACGACATGTTCCCGCGCCGGACTCGCTTGGACCCAGTCGCCGGGGCGGGCGGGGCATGCCGCCTTTCAGCCGGAGCCGGAGCCGGAGGGGCTGCACCGTCCGCGATCGGGAGCCGGAGCCGGCAGGGCTGCGCCGCCTGCGACCGGGAGCCGGCACCCCGCCAAGCATGGTGGTGCTGGATGAGAGCCCTGGAGGGGCACCCTGTGCGCCGGAGACAGCTGCGCCGGCTGGGCCATCTGCTGCGCCCGGAGCGTCGCCACCGCCGGGGCCGACGATAGAGGAGCCGGCCAGGCGGGAGTCGGCAAGGGATGAGCCGGCGCGCAGGGAGGGCGCCGACTCGCGCGCGCTAGTGAGGACCGGAGCCCCATCGGCGCCGCAGCAGGGCCTGCACGTGGCCAAGGGCGCTCTTCTTCTTCAGGTGCCATCCGCCTCCGACTCCAGCCTTGGCTCGGCTGCCACCATGGAGCAGGCGTGGCTCCGCGCCGACTCCTACGAGGTGACCAGCCGGGAGGGGAACCCCGGCCAAGCATCGGTGGAGATGTTCTTCTCCAGCCTGCAGGCCAACCTCAAGGCCAGGGCTGCGGAGACCGCGGCCAACGTCGCCAAGGTGGAGGAAGCCGGCAAGGTAAGCTTCATCTGTTTTTGATTTGGTTATCATCCTGGTAGCCCTCCGAGGCATGGGCCGGCTGCTTGGAGCCGGCCCGGGTTTCGCCTAGCTGACTGACTTTCTTTTTTTCCTTAGGCTGTGATGGATCGGCGCACCACTCTGTACAACCGCGCCGTTACCCATTACCACAAGGCCAAGCTGGACCGGGCCGACTTGGCCCGCGGGCTGGAAACCGTCAAGGGTAAGATTTTGCTTCTTTCGACCCGATGTATTTTCTCTTTTTAGTCTTCGTTGGCTGACGTTTTTCTCCGGCTGCCTCGCAGTTGAAGCCGCCAAGGTCCCGTGGCTGGAGTCGGATCTCCGGGCTGCCCGCGCTCAGTGCGCCGAGAGCGAGGAGGCGGGTCGATCTGCCGCCTCCAAGCTCAAACTGGCTGAGCAAGAGCTGACGCGGCTGCGCCTGCTGGAGCAGAACCACCTCACTGAGCTCAACTCCCTCAGGACGGCGGAGAAGGAGAAGGTGGAGGATCTGAGCCGGCGGCTGACGGAGGTGGAGAAGCAGCGGCTTGCGCTGCAGGAGGAGGTCACCGCCAAGTCCACGGAGCTAACGGCTACCGCCAAGCGCTGGACGGACGAGTTTGGCGCTCTTGATCGCGGCTTGGCGGGTGAGTGCATCTCTATGTTCCTTTCCCTTTGCCGGCTTTCGGCTGTCGGCTGCCGGCTTTCGTTAGCAGCCGGCAGCAGAAACTTCTGATTTCTTCGCTATCCCCATCTTTGGGCTGGTGGCAGTCGGTTCTTGCCGGCTGCCGCCAGGCTTTTCCTTTTGGCTTAGGACTTCGAAAATTTGCATTTTTCAGCTTATTTCGGCTTCGATGATTTCTGACTTGCTTCTTCTTGCAGCGGCCTTCCCGGAGACGCAGGACGCGGCTTTAGCAGCCGTTGGCGTTGCGCGCGAGTCCAGGAGGCGGGAGACCGGCGAGGGCAGCTCGGAGTACTTCTCCATGGAGGACTACCTGGCGTCCATGGCTGCCCGTGTCGAGCCCATCACCAAGCTTGGCTGGGAGCTCCGGAAGGCGGTTGAAGAGCTGGCGCCAATGCTGTGGCCTGAGGAGGCGGTGCCGCAAGATATCTCCAGCCTCACCTCCCTGATGGAGCGGGCGCCGGATCGCTTCCTCGACTGGAAGGAGTCGGCCACGCGCGCTGGTGCCGACATGGCGCTGTCCTTCGTCCTCTCTTGGTACAACGAGGTGGACCTGGGGCAGCTTGAGTTCCGGCGAGCCGGCGTGGAGGACAAGCTCCCAGCCGAATACAAGGCAGCCCGTCTTGCTCGAGCCAGCGCCATCGCCGACTTTGTCGACAAGGGCCTCTTCGTCGCGGATCCGAACCCTCCTCCATCCGATGAGGACTATATGGAAGATGAGGAGGCGGAAGACGAGCCCGAAGACGACCCGGCAGCCGGCTCCGCGGACGCTCCTCCGGCTGGTCCTTCTCCAGCCGCGTCTTAGTTTTACCTGTCTTTCCAGTTGTTCTTTTGCCAAGACAATTTTATTAAATCCCCGGGATGCCGGGTGCACATGTATGAATATTATCGTCCTTTAATTATGTCACACTTTAATGTGTTTGTTAATCATTTGTGTGCCGAGTTGCTTTCTTTCGACTCGTTCGCTTTTTCCCATCTGCCCCACTCTTTGGCTGTGCTCTTGCCGGTCGTACGTCCGACTTGCGATCCGTCGCCGGATCAAGAGCGGGCCGCTGGGTGAGGCCGACAGTATTTCGGTCGAACGAGCTGAATTCGGCAATCCGGCACTTATATGAAAAGTTGCAAGTCAACTCGCTTTTACTCTTTCCCTTAGTCGTTTTTCGCGTGCCGGCTCCCTAGGCCTTACTCCCGCCAGCCGGACAGCCGGGTTGCGGTCTGTAGCTGGGTCGGAAGCCGGCTGTCGGAAACCGGATCACGTTACTGAGCCGACCGCGTGAGAGGGTTCAAGCCAATTGGCGAAACAAAGGTAAAGTACACGAAAAACTTGTCGGAAACGGCGCTCTTGGCGCGTGCTTTTTTATAGCTTACAAAAGGGATACAAGGGATACATACATTCCTGCTCTCATGTGTAAAATGGGCGGAGTAAGTTGACATTCCAGGGACATTTAGTCTCCTCGTCAGCCTTGTCCGGCTTGTTTTTCTTAGCCTCTTGGGCATCTATGAGATAGTAGGAATCATTGCCTACTGCCTTGCTCACGATGAAGGGACCCTCCCATGGGGATGATAGCTTATGCTGTCCGGCTGTCCGCTGGATCAGCCGGAGCACTAGGTCTCCTTCTCGGAATGCTAAGGGCTGGACCTTCCGACTGTGATAGCGTCGGAGGCTCTGCTGGTAGATAGTAGATCTGGACGCAGCCAGCAGCCGGGCCTCTTCGACCAGGTCGACTCCATCTTCGCGAGCTTCTTTGGCTTCGGCTTCTGTGTAGAGCTTGATCCTTGGCGCGTCATGCTCGATATCAGTCGGCAAGACGGCTTCAGCCCCGTATACGAGGAAGAATGGTGTGAAGCCGACTGAGCGGTTTGTCGTTGTGCGCAGGCTCCATAGCACATTGGGCAGCTCTTTGATCCAGCAGCCGGCTGCTCGCTCGAGCGGCTCCACCAACCGGGGCCGGATGCCGGCTAGGACTAAGCCGTTAGCCTTTTCCACTTGTCCGTTGGACTCTGGGTGTGCCATAGAAGATAGGGCCATCCGGATCCCCATTTCCCCGCAATAGCGAGAGAAGATGCCTTGGGAGAAATTGCTGCCGTTGTCGGTGATGATGCTGTGGGGGTAGCCGAACCTCACGATGATTTCCTTGAGGAATGTGACGGCTGTGGAACCGTCCAGCTTCTTGATTGGCTTGGCTTCGATCCACTTGGTGAATTTGTCAATCATCACCAAGAGATGTGTCATGCCGCCTCGCGCCGTTCTGAATGGGCCTACCATATCCAAGCCCCACACGGCAAATGGCCACGTGATGGGGATGGTTTTCAAGGCGGAAGCCGGCTGGTGTCTCTTCTTTGCGAAGCGCTGACAGCCATTGCACTTCTTTACCAAATCTTCTGCGTCTCTGAGCGCAGTCGGCCAGTAGAAGCCGTGCCGGAAGGCTTTGGCCACTATGGCTCTGGATGAGGCGTGATGTCCGCACTCTCCTTGGTGGATTTCCCGTAGGAGTTCAATCCCTTCAGCCGGCTCGACGCACCGCTGGAACACCCCACTTACGCTGCGTTTGTACAGCTGGTGGTTGATGATGGTGTAGGCCTTGGCCCTTCTCTCAATCTGCCTGGCCTGGACTCTATCGTCAGGCAGCACACCATCGGTGAGGTAGGAGAGGAATTCTTGTGCCCATGAAGGTACGCGTCTTATCTCGAATACGCTGACCAACAGGGCCTCCTGCATGGGAGCTTCCGGATTCGACTGCATGGTCGCCGGGTTCGACTTGCTAGCCGGCGGGTTCGGCTTGCTAGCCCCCGAGTTTGGCGATGAAGCCCCCGGGTTGGACTGATGAGTCCCCGGGATCGGCATGGTAGCCGGCGGGTTCGGCTTGTTAGCCCCCGACTTGGGCGATGAAGCCCCCGGGTTCGGCTGAGCAGCCCCCGGGTCAGCCGGCACGAATATTGAATCCGAGTCCGGTGACGGTATGATGGACGGCTTCTTGAGAACCGCCAAGGCGATGCCCGGCGGAATGGCTTGCCGGGTTGAGCCAATCTTGGACAAGGCGTCAGCCGCCTCGTTATTTGCTCGTGGCACATGGTGGAATTCGCAGCCGTCGAAGAAGCCGGATAGCTGCTGGACATGGAAGCGGTATGAGGCCATGTTGGCATCCTTCGCGTCCCAGTCGCCAGATGCTTGCTGTATGACCAAGTCGGAGTCGCCGAAGCAGAGTATGCAACGCACGCCAATCTCCTTGGCCAGCTTCAGCCCATGAATGAGCGCTTCATACTCCGCCACATTGTTGGATGCGGCGAAGTGGATCTGCAGGACGTAATCCAGCCGGTCTCCCTTGGGAGAGGTGATGACGATGCCGGCTCCCAAGCCGTTGCGCATCTTTGAGCCGTCGAAGTGCATCTTCCAGTGTGTGGAATCCGGCACAGGCGGCAGGTACTGCATCTCAGCCCAGTCGACGAAGAAGTCCGCGAGGATCTGCGACTTGATGGCTGTGCGCGGCTCGTAGAGGATGGTGTGGGCGGCTAGCTCCAGGGCCCACTTGGCAACCCGGCCGTTGGCATCCTTGCTGCCGATGATTTCCGCCAAGGGCGCTGTGGCAACCACCTTGATGGGGTGCTCTTGGAAGTAGTGCTTGAGCTTCTTGGCTGCCATGTAGACACCGTAGGTGACCTTCTGGTAGTGGGGGTAGTTTTGCTTCGACTGGGAGAGCACTTCGCTAAGGTAGTAGACTGGGCGCTGAACCAGCTGCTCTCTGTCGGCTTCTTTGCGCTCCACCACCAGGACAACGCTAACCACTCGATTGGTGGCTGCGATGTACAACAGCATCGGCTCCATTGAAGCCGGCGTTGCAAGGATTGGCGCGGTTGAGAGCACGCACTTCAAGTCACGGAAGGCTTCCTCCGCCTGCGGTGACCAGACGAACTTGTCCGCCTTCTTCATCAATTGATACAGGGGCAGTGCCTTCTCCCCCAGCCGGCTGACGAAGCAGCTCAAGGAAGCCAGGCAGCCAGCGAACTTCTGGACGTCCTTGAGGCACTGCGGCAGTTCCATCTTCTCCAGGGCACTGATCTTGTCCGGGTTGGCTTCGCTCCCTCGCTGAGAGACGAGGTAGCCAAGGAGCTGGCCAGACGGCACGCCGAATGTGCACTTGGCCGGGTTGAGCTTCATCCGAAATCTTCTCAGATTGGTGAAGGTTTCTCTCAGGTCATCAAGGAGGGTAGTCGTCTCTTTGGTCTTTACAACGACATCATCCACATACGCGTGAACATTTCTGCCGATTTGATCCTGCAAGCATTTTTGCATGCACCTTTGGTAGGTGGCGCCTGCATTTTTCAAGCCGAACGGCATAGTCGTGTAGCAATAAGCCCCGTACGGGGTAATGAACGAAGTCTTTATTTGATCAGCCGGATTCAAAGGAATCTGGTGGTAGCCTGAATAGGCATCTAGGAAAGACAACAGTTCACAGCCGGCAGTCGAGTCTATGACTTGATCTATGCGCGGCAGGGGGAAGGGATCCTTCGGGAACGCCTTGTTCAGGCTGGTGTAGTCGATACACATGCGCCAGGAGCCGTTCTTCTTCAAAACCAGGACCGGGTTCGCCAACCAGTCCGGGTGCAGCACTTCCATGATGAAGCCGGCAGCTAGGAGCCGGGCGATTTCTTCACCGATGGCCTTCCTTCTTTCTTCGGCGAAGCGCCTGAGAGGCTGCTTCACCGGCTTGGCTTCAGGCCGGACGTGGAGGTGGTGCTCAGCCAACTCCCTTAGCACACCCGGCATGTCTCTTGGAGTCCATGCGAAGATGTCCCGATTCTCACGGAGGAAGCTGGTGAGCTCGCTTTCCTATTTCTTGCTCAAGCCGGCACCGATGGTGACGTACTTGTCCGGCTGCGCCGGGTCCAGCAGGATCTTCTTGGTGTTGTCGGCCGGCTGGAAGTGAGTCGTCCCAGCCGGGTTGCCTGCAGCCGGCATGTCCGTCTGCGCGGCTTTGGCGAGGGCGACGGCGTCGTGGATGAGCTGCTTCTCGGTGGCGATGACCAGCGTCTGGGCCATCTTGGAGCTCTGCGTGGCGCAGTCCATGGAGCGGCGATAGTCGCCGGCTATGGTGATGACCCCCCTGGGGCCAGGCAGCTTCATCTTCAGGTACCCGTAGTGGGGCACCGCCATGAACTTGGTCAGGGCCGGCCTGCCCAGGAGCGCGTGGTAGGGACTCACGAGGTCCACCACCTCGAACTCGATTCTCTCGGTGCGGAAGTGATCCGGCTTCCCGAACATCACCTCCAGCGTGATCCGGCCGATCGGCTGGCAGCAGTGGCCTGGCACGATGCCATGGAAGACGGTCGGGGTGGGGCGCAACTCGGCCTCCTGGAGGCCCAGCTTTCGGGCGGTGTCGCGGTAGAGGATGTTGATGCTGCTGCCGCCGTCGATGAGGACGCGCGAAAAACACACGCTGCGCCGGGTTGTGCCGATGGTGGGGTCGAGGACCATGGCGTAGCTGCCCGGCTTCGGCAGGACAGCCGGTGTGTCGCGGCGATCAAAAGTGATGGCCTGCTCTGACCAGTTTAGGTACTGGGGGACCGGCGGTATGACCGCGTTGACCTCGAGGGAACGGCTCTGCTGGCTCGTCTTGTCCTCGGGCACGGAGGTGAAGATGATGTAGGTAGCATCTTCGGCCAAATATCGGCCGCCATGGTGCACTTGGTTAGCCTCGTGGTGCTCGAGGTTGGCGTTTTCTGCGCCGGCTTGGCCACTCGGCCCGCCGGCTGGTGGAGGCGGGGGTGGAGGCGGGAGAGGTTCACCGCTTGTCAGCCGCTTCATGAAGTGGCAGTCGCGGGTGGTGTGGTTGGAGGGGTTCTTGCCGCTGTGGTACTTGCACGGCGAATCGAGCATCTGCTCGAAGGTGTACTTCGGCTTCCATTGCCGGTCTTGCTTCTGGCGGCGGCTGCCGCCTGCCGCGTTGTCTGCCACGGCGGCTACATGGGCGGAGCCGTATCGGCGGTCCGGCTGGTCGCTGTGACGCTTGCCGCGGTAGTTGTCCCGCCGGCTGCCATGAGAGGCGCCGTCTGCCGGCTTGTGCTCAGCCGACTTGTGGTTGTCCCTTCTTGCTGGGGCCGGTGAAATATCAGCCGGCGCCTTGCCGGCTTCCTCAGCCAGCGCGTACTTGTCCGCGATGGCCATCAAGGCGGCCATCGACTTGGGGTCACTGCGGCGCAGCTTGTACCACAGCATGGTGTTGGGCCGGCAGCCTCCCATGAAGAAGCCGATGGCTTGGATCTCGTGCACACCCTCGCAGGAGTTGCGCATCTCGCACCAGCGCGTCAGGTATGCGCGGTCCGTCTCGTCCGGGCCCTGCTTGCACATCTCAAGCTGCTGAGGGCGACCCGGCCGGCGGTAGCAGCCGGTGAAGTTGCTGATGAAGGCCGCTTCGAAGTCCAGCCAGCCGTTTATGCTGCCGGCTGGCAGGTTGTTGAGCCATGTGCGGGCGGAGCCGACCAGCATGAGGGGGGAGTAGCGCACAGCCCAGCGCTTGTTGCCTTTGGCGATGCCGACTGCGGTGGAGTAGTCTTGCAGCCAGTCCTCCGGCTTGGCAGTGCCGTCGTACTTGGGGGTGTCGCGCGGGAGCTGGAAGCCGTCGATCATGGGCTCGTTGGCGATGCGGGGCCCGAAGCACTTTGGGCCGGCTGGCGCTTCTTCCTCCGCAATGCGGGATTCAACCAGCCGGTCCAGGCGGTCTCTGGCGTCGGTGGGCTCGATGCGGGGGCCCAGCCGGGAACGTGCCGGCTGGCGTGTGCCGGCTGCTTCTGGAGCCGGCCGATGCTGGCGGCGGGGCTCGGAGTCTTGCTCCTGGTTTCGGCTTGGGGGAGGCCGGCTGCGGCTGCTGCCGCTCGGCTGGTGGCTCGGCCGGCCCGAGCTTGCGTGCGTGGCCCGGGAGTCACGGTGCCGGCTTGGTGCTGGGGAGGCGGACTCGGCCGTGTCCCTGGCGCCTTCCCTGTCGTTGCCTGCAGCTCCACGAGCGTGAGAAGCTCTGGGGGCATGGACATACCTGGGGTCGGCCGCCTGCTTGTTGGCTGCGTTGAGCAGCTCAGTCACCCGCATGGTTTGGCGGCGTAACTCTTCGCCTTCAAGGCGGTTCAGCTCTTCTGCGGCGGCTTGTGCCGCGCGCATGTTCTTGTCGGGGGTGTTGTAGACGGGTAGCTCCGCGGACAAAGTCGGCGAAGGAGCACCGTCGCGGGCGATCTCAGCGCCAAGGTCGCGGCCCCTGCGGCGGATCTGGCCGGCTCGGCTGGGACCGTCGCCGCCTGGAGTGAGGCCGTGGGCGCGGTTGTACTCGCGCTGGGTGATCTCCATCTGGCGCTTAGCGGCAGCCAGTTCTTCGGTTTGCTTGAGGAGGAGCTGGCGGTGCGCCTCCAAATCCGCCTCGATGGTGGTGGGGTCGCCGCCAGGCGTGAGCGGGGTGCTCAGTTTTGCCCGGACTTCGTCCAGCCGGGACGGTGGCGGTGGCGCCTTTGGGCCCGAGCCGGAGGCGTTGGGGTCGACGTTGCGCTCCAGGTTGGGGCCACGGGTGCGCGGGTTCTTGGTGGGGAGCTCCTCGCCAGCCATCATGACTTGCACAACGACGGGGCTGGCGGGAGCGCTGCTGCCGGCTCGCGGAGGAGGGCTTGCGCAGCGCAGGACCTGCCGCGGGTAGCGCGGCGGTGCGACGGCGGCGACGTAGACGTCGTGGCCGCCGAAAGAGATGACGCTGCCGCTGGCTGGGAAGGGCCGGTCGGCGAAGCAGCTAGCGTTGTCGCTGACGCAGTCGAGGGAGCCGAATCTCCAGATCAAGCCTGAAGCGACTCTCTCGCCGGTGGTGATGGTGAGGCCCGTCCGGATGAAGACACCGGCCGAGGACGCTGAAGGCCCCACGGTGGGCGCCAAATGTCGTGGTATCGTCACGGCATATGCAATAGGGTGGCTAATCGAAGTGGTTCCTAAGGGATCTCACGGCGGTATCCGGATGCGGGTATGGGCACGAGCGACACGGCGACGTACCCAGGTTCGAGGCCCTCCGATGGAGGTAAAACCTCTACTCCTGCTATGAGTGTATATGATGATCACACAATACAATGGTGCTCCTAGAGCTGTGTCCGGCTGCTCCTGGGAGGCTAAGGAAGACTGAAGTCTCTCTCACAGGGCAGCGCTAAGGGTGGAATGAAGTAAGAATGATCGATCCCCTGCACGAGAGGGGGTAGTGCGGCTTATATAGGCACCGGCACTTTACATATAAGACCCTATAGTTTACTGGCCGGCTTGGCCGGCTTCGGCTTCCGCTCCTTCCCGAGGCGGTGACGTCAGGAGCCGTTGAGGCATCGTGGCCTGTCCCATCCGGCTGCCACGGTCAGCAGTATGGAGAGGAGGTGTCCCTGTCGCCGTCAGCCACTGTAGCCAGTACGGATCGTCGTAGGCCCTGACGGCCTGTCCGGCGCGTGGCACTATTGCTCCACAGTGCCCCGCGCTTTACGGAAGATGGAGTCAGCGTGGATTTTGGGAACCCGGATCACCAACCCGGTTCCTTCCAGTGCAAGACTCGCCAGCCTCGAGTCGGTCTGAGGTACAAACCCCCAGTCGGATATGGCTTTGTAGAAGCCAGCCCAGCTACATCATAGGTGGCCGTAGCCAGGCTGACTAGGACCTAGAGCCAGCCGGCTTCCGGACCAGCCGGCTGCACCTCAGCCGGCCTTTGCCGCGAGCCGGCCAGTGGCCAACTGGCTGCTCCGCGTCCATTGCCCTACCCGGGGTCTTCCCCCCGACACTATGTCTGAAACCCGCAGAAGGAGCTCAGACGGAAGGAATCCGTCTATTTGGACGTTCTGTGCTGACGTGTTGCGCCGCGTCGTCTGTGGGGCTGCGTGGGGCCGCGTCGCGTGGGGCTGGTAGAAAGGGACCGCGTGGGACAGGACGAGAAGCGTTTGGTTGCACGTGAGCAGGAGCTGGGTTTTGTCTCTCTCGGCCCAAATTGGCATTTTTAAGAGCACCTTTTCCCCTCTTTCTCTCTCTGTCTTTTTCACCAAATTAGTATCAAATCTAGAGAAGCTTATATTTCTGTCTTTCTTCAATATGGCAGCAAATCTAGTAGCAAATCTAGTAGCAAATCTCTGGGGTTATTTATGCCTTCTGGCCCTCGTTTTTTGCCCAATATGGCAGCAAATCTAGAAGCTAGTATATGATAAATTCACAACAGCATAATCAGAAAACTAAGTATAATACATAAACTGCATACAGCAGCCAAAAGCAGCCAATAACGTTGTTAATGTTCACGATAAACTAAGCTTAAAAATATACAAGACGCACGCAATGTATGGACAACAAGAAGATTAGGATAGGGACCCCAGGATGAATGAATTTGTTCTTCATTCCTCCCCATATATTTCTTCCTCCCTCCATTCGTGCATTACCACAAGGAAATATGCATTGAACTCCTTCCGTCTGCAGTGTGAGGCCAATACATCCTCCAAACGGTATGGCCTGTGTTCATTTCTCAAACCGTAGAGTCCTATTCTATCCACACGTAGTGGCCACTCATCCTGTGCCTTTGTATCATGAGAGTACTCTCTGATATAACCCAAATCCGTGTAGTAGATGCTGCCAGGTTGAAGTGTCGGGTACACTCTGGTGTCGACGGAGATACACCGGATATAATTCACGAAGAAGGCATTACTGCCAATGTTACTGACCGGATGGAAAGAGCGGCTCTGAGTGTCCACATGGTACACCAATGGTTTGCCCGCCAAAGCCTCGTTGACCAACAACACAAGCAGCAGATCACCATCCGACTTCACAAGGTAGAACTTCTGACGTCCAAGTTCTGGAAATGAAATTAGTGTCTCCATCTTGACAGTGCTCGCGCGCTGCTGCAACTGTACATTGGTGCACACTATTCTTCCGATCTCAAAATTGTCCGCAGCTACTACATACAGTTCACCATTGAACGGGGTAATGCAACGCAGACAATGGTTCTTGATCGAAAATCTTCCTTCTCCCCAATCTTCATTTATATCCTTAGTTGGAGTGCTCTCATCGACCCAACCAATTTCCGGCGGGTAATGTGCGGCAATGAAGACCATAGTCAGGGATTTGATAACAGCGACTGATTTCAGAAAAACAGATGGCATCTGCGCCTCAAACATAGTGTTCGATTTCTTTGTGAGTGGGTTCAGCAGCCGTATCTTGTGCGGCGGGTTCTTCTGGGCAAGCACGATGACGCCACGGCAAAAGCTGACGAAGTAGTATCTAAAATATATTGATGAAGATAACATTCAGCACTAAGATGTTTAAGATTGAAAATAAAAAGGTAGATATGGAGGAATTTGAACCTTGTATGAACTTCTGATAGATCTATGGTGACGTAGCGTGATGTGCCGAGTTGGAGGAATGTGAACTCAGCGACGCATGGAAGGGCGTGGTCTAGCATGATCCATTCGTCCAGGTGCATGTCGGGCTCAGGCAAACCTGAGCGCAAATTTCTACAGACTTGCCTCATAGCAGAGTAGGTGTCGGCGTACTCCTCATTCGCCAGTAAGCATTCGCCGATCTTGTGAAGTGGCCCATCAGCCGAGAGAGAGGCCCAGTTCATGGAGGCACCGCGCTTGGATGCGCCGCCCTCGGAGGCGACGCGCTCGGCGGCGACGGGCTCGGCGGCGACGGGCGCGGAGGCGACGGCCGCCGGCGCATTCTTCTTCTCCATCGCCGGCAGGGTAGCGTGCGTACGGCGGTTGGGGTTTTTTCGATTTGGAGAAGTTGATGGGACGTGAGAGGGGTGGTTTCGTGCGTGAGCGAGAATGAGACGACTGTGTGCAGAGGGAGGGAGGGAGGGGCTTACGCGTCCTAAATGCGACCCGCGTCCTACGCATCCACTATTTGCACGTCTGCACCGCGACACGAGTCAACTATGGCACGTCTTCCACTTCTGCATCGCAACACGCGTCCTCGGGTCTAACCCTGGAAATTTAGATATACTCAGGTATACCCTCGAGTCATATACTAGTATTTTTTGTGTGCTCAGTTTTCCCCTTGAGTGCTAATACTGGCTAGTGCAATATACTCAGTTTTATCCTCAAGTGGCTGGTCAACAGAGAGTCAACAAATGGGATTAACTAGTTAAATGAGTTATTTAATGTGCAAAAAATTCCGAAAAAGAGTGGCACTTACTCATTGAGTCTTTACCACAAATTGCCACTTCTCAAATCATAGATAAATCAAGTTTCACCACAAATTGCCACTTCTCAAATCACCTAGTAGCTATGAAGGTGCATGGTTTTCCATAATAAGACCTACCCAAAACAGCTTTCCCCAAAACATACTTTGTCTGAATGAGGCCATAATTTTCACACTCATGTAGATTTGTATTGCAAATAGTTTGAGGTAGGCCAAGATGGGTTTCATTGTACAAAACACGCATTTTCCATTTTTTAAATCTCATATTTGAATCCCTTAGTCTGTTTACTACTCACTTGCCCTTGGTTTCTTGATACTACTCAGTTTTTCCCTCTCCCTTCACAAACTCTCACAGACGCCCAACATTGCCCTGATTGGTCTAGCCCATGTCACGCGGATCGTGCCCGCCGACCGTTGATCGTATGATCTAACGGGCAGGATAACCCCTATCTCTCTCTCTGGTCGGGGCCACCACCCTCTCTCTCTCTGTCGTCGGTTAGCTTCACGCAAAGTTTGGTTTTCTGCATTATTTTTCATGAGCTAAATTATAAACTCTTTTTAGGCATTACGTTTCATGCAAAAAATGATAAACCATCACCGATTTTTTGTAGCCATTACTTTCATGCAAAAAAATGATACACCATCACCGATTTGTTGTAGCCATTACTTTTCACGCAAAAAACGATAAATCATCACCGATTTTGTTGTAGCCATTACTTTTCACGCAAAAAATGATACACCATCACCCATTTCTTGTAGCCATTACTTTTCACGCAAAAAACGATAAACCATCACCGATTTTGTTGTAGCCATTACTTTTCACGCAAAATGATACACCATCACCCATTTCTTGTAGCCATTACTTTTCACGCAAAAAAACGATAAACCATCACCGATTTTGTTGTAGACATTACTTTTCACGCAAAAAATGATACACCATCACCCATTTCTTGTAGCCATTACTTTTCACGCAAAAAACGATAAACCATCACCGATTTTGTTGTAGCCATTACTTTTCATGTAAAAAATGATACACCATCACCCATTTCTTGTAGCCATTACTTTTCACGCAAAAAATGATAAACCATCAACGATTTGTTGTAGCCATTACGGTAAATGATAAACTATCACGAATTACCATTTCTTTTAGGCATTACTTTTCACGGTAAAATGATAAACTGTATCACGAAGTTCCATTTCCGTCAAGATAGTCCGCATTACTTTTTTGTTGAGATATATACCCCCACAACGGTCGTCTCCTCCTTAATTTATTGTGTAAACCCCCACAACGGTCATCTCCTCCTTAATTTATTGTGTAAACCCCCACCAACGTTCACCTCCTTCTTATTTTATTATGTAAACCCCTACAACGGTCATCTCTCCCTTATAAACACCTACACGGCCATCCCTTGTGTCAATAGGTTCTGCATCTCTCTTCTTCGTTCACATACACTTGATCCATTGCCATGGCTTCCACGTCTCGGACGCGGACCGAAAGGGGAAGGGGAAGGGGAAGGGGAAGGGGAAGGGGAAGGGGAAGGGGAAGTGGATCATCAACATTGCCACCACCACCGTCAACACTGCCATTGATCATAGAGGAGTTCTTCATCGTTGTCTATGAAGACCCTTTGGTCAAGAAGGAACATACGCGTTCCCACATATATGATGCATGTGATTAATTATGGGCATGTTCTAAAAAACCTTTAATTTCAAACGATCGGCGCTCGATCTCTTTGCAGGCTCTCCCAAAAAAGTTTGCGGACTATCTTGACGGCCAGGAGCCAGCTAAGGTGTATCTGCGAGCAGCTGAATGTGGTCCTCGTCTCTAGACCGTGGAGGTCCTATTTGACGGTCAAGGCCGGATTGTCAACACCCGGATTTTTAAGTCCGGATGCCTATTATGTCATACATCGCAATCCAAGGAATATTGTTGTTGCGAGGCATAATAGTTAAGTATCACAGTCATCATTCATTACAAACCATAAGTCTTACAAATTGGAATCACATGATCCATATTACACGAATAGTTGATCTATTGATCAACGAACAAACACAAGTTCCTAGTTCATAGCGGAAGCGTAAGATACAAGGACTCTCTAGTCCACAGGCCAACGCTTGACGTCGGAAGGCGCTTAGTTGTCGTAGGCGTCCTGCTGGTCGTCTCCTTGGTCATCTTCATACTCTGGCCATTTGAATAGCCAGGGACAAAGCCGTGAGTACTTTAAGTACTCGCAAACTAATACTAATGTAAGTGCTAGACATTCTAGTATGGTTTGCTAAGCTCTAGTTTATTTGCATAAAGCTAGTTTTAGTTCACAAAGTTTGAGAAAAGCTTGTTCAAGTGCTAACTAACTCAAGTGGGAACATTAGTGTCATTCCCACCATTCAAGTGGTGATTTCAATTCAATTCACCACAAGTCATTTCACCATCATCTTTCAACATCATTTTCAAAGATATGACATCGGAAACTGTATGGCCTTTCCAACCGTCCGTAACCGTGGACGCGGCTATTCGAATAGTTTTACACTCTGCAGAGGTTGCACACTTGTGCCACAACATTTGATTTCATCCGTCGGGATTACCCCGAATCATCGTAACACAGTACGCGGATCATCAACCATAACCTTTCACTTACAAATCCTAGTATGAGCACCTCTCCCCATGAGCTTGGCCTCCCAGTGAAGACCAACTGTCAACCTGGGAACTGCACAGGGCTTGGCCGTACAATTCACCTCAATTTCACATCATTTCTCAACAACGGAGGCAGCCTCAAGCGTAACCCCTATGACGTGTGTTCAGAGGGAACCCATACTAAGATGCATAAACTTCCAGTTAAGCCCTACCCATAATCAGGTATTGTGGGGGTACTTAATAATTGGAAAGGTATCGCATTCAAACCAACATCATTATTTTATCAAAAATCACCATCTTCTCTTGGTCATATTCACCTTCACAAATCATTCAATGGAATGCATCATCATTCCAAGGTTTCAAATTCATTTCAAATTCACATTGTTCCCATCTAGAGTAGTCAAGTTTTATTTCATTAGCACTAGCTCTAAATCATGAGGGGTGCTATCTTGCTTTGCTTGGAAGAAACTAACTTCACTACTCTAGTAACCAACTTGTACTTTGACCAAAGTTAACTATAAAAGTAACTTATTGAGAAAACAAGTAAAAGCTTGTAATGTAAAAACTTGGGATAGGCTTATGTAAGAAAAGGTAAGAATCATGGTGCCTTGCCCCAAAGGGGCTTTGCACTTTGCAAGAATATTAGCTTGCCTTGGTAGTTCTCAAACTGTTCCTCCTCCTCCTCTTGGTAGCAACCTTCTTCTTCGGCGTACTCTCCGGTGCTACCGTCTAAATTTGAATACGAGTATAATTACTCACTAATTCAATGGCTATTCCATACATCACATATAAACACCCAAACTATTCTATGCACACAAATAATCTACTTAGGGTGCATGGGTTGTGTTGTTTAAATAGAATTCACTTCTTGGTATTTAATATGTAAATGATAGTTTCCATAGGGTTCTTGAGAAATAATTTCCTCTCATTGAAATCTTCTTAAGATTTAATTTCTCAAACAATCATATATGAACTCATATTGACCTAAGTCAAATGTTCATCATCATCATTTGGGAACATGATTTAAATGAGGTAGATCACCTCATATCCTTTAATATCACTACATATGGTTTAAATCTCAAGAAATTCATATAAGAGAGTTTGGGACCAGGGGTCCAAACATCCCATGAATTCATGTGAGACAAGTTTAAATGAAGTATAAGACTCCACATAATTTACTTTAATAGTTTTGGACAATATCAACTAGTTACACTAGTCAAATGATCCATTAATTAAACTAGGGCATGCTCATGCAAAGTGACCACACCATTTTATTGCATAAACAATTAGTGTAAGTCAAATGTGAGCTATTAGAGTTGGAAATAACTTAAAATCTATTTTGGTTGATTTTTAGTAATTATTTGAATAGGGAAAAGTCCCTGCCTTGTTATTTTTATCACATTAATTCTACAAAGAATCTGGTCATGGGACCAGTGGCATGTTGTAGATAATTTCTCTAGCTTTCCAACAATATAAAGTTCATCCAATTTGGTTTAGCCAATTTAAATCTATTGAATTTCAAATTGGCAGCAGTATTGAAATTATTTGAATTTGTTTAAATACCATTTGAACTAAAAAGGGCCGGCGGGAAACACTACTGGGCCAGATGCAAACTGAACGGCCCAAGCCAGCCCAGCCACGGTCCAGTGCCGCGCGGGCTGCCTGACAGCGGGTCCCACATGTCAGTGGCTCATTTAACCCGAAAGGGTATGGGCGAGTGTGGTGCGTTGGATTAGATCGAAATCTAACGGCCGTGGTTCATCGTCCCTCCGGCGAGAGGGGAGTTCACCGGCGGCTCAGGTAGGGGGTCGGAGGGCTTACGGTGGCTCCAGCTAGGGTTGGCAGTATGCGTGATGAAGTGGTGGACGACGGCGAAGCGGCTGGTAGCAGTGGCGGAGCTCGAGGTGGTCTGGTTCGCCGTCGATTTCTGCAGGGCTTCCGCGGCGGCGATCTTGCAATTGGCCCTTCTCCGGCGTGAATCAGATGAACGGTGAGGTGGTTGAGTGGCTGTGAGAGGTGGGGAGTCTGGTGGTGTGCTTGGATCAGCAAGGGGAGCTCTCCTTTTATAGCGTTGCTTGAGTGCTGCGGGGCAGGGTGGCGGTCGACCATGGAGCGGCGCTTCCGGTGGCTGGTCGAGCTAGGCGAGGGTGTAGCGGTGTTCTACGTGTCCAGGCGAGGCGAATGGCGGCGACAGCTCGGTCGGGGAGGGCCTGGTTGTGTCGCATTTCTTCCAGGTCTGTCGCGCCCGCGGCGGAGCAGGGTTTCCTTCTCTGGCGGTGGTGGGCGCGTGTCGTGGTCTGGCGGGTGTCTGGCGGCATCCAGGTGTCGCGGTGATGCTCAAGGCGTCGAGAGCGGGTCCAGGGCGAGAGCGAGGTGGCGGCGCGGCGCGTGTACTGAGCGCGTCCATGGCGTGCATGTGCGACGCGAGCGGCGTCCAGGGCGTGTGCTGGGCACGCGATCTCCGGCCGTTGTCGTCGTTCTCGTCGACCATGGCGGTGCTAGGGAGGGCTAGGCGATGCGGTGGCGCACGGTGGCGAAGTGGCCAGGGCAGGGATGCAAGGGAAGAGAGGGGAGGTCGTCGGGCTCGGCGACATGGCCGGCATGGCCATGCCCTAGCTGCTCTCCTCCTCTCCTTAGCCTCACTATGCAACATTTAGGGTTTGAGGGGACCAGGGGACACAATGGTGTAGGTTAGGGTAATTTAGGTGGTGTAGAATCACTATTTGCAATAGTTGCAAATAGTGTCCGATTTTGTAATTTGCAAAAATATCCAAATTTGAAATAATTCAAATGGTGAACCTTTTTGAAAAGGGAGTGTTGAGATAAGTTGTATTTGACCAGAGGTGATTAGAGGTGGTGGTGGAAATTTAGAATTCAAGAATTGGCAAAAAAATGGCTAAGTGGAGAATGTTGCATATGTTAAAAAGTTGTGACTTTGGATGAGCATTGCTCATGATCAAAGATGATTTTGGCATGGTGATCTTTACCAAAGTTGTTCACCTTGATGTTGACTTTGAAAATGGTGCAAAGAGTTAGCAAGATTTGGTTTGGGAAAATTGAATGGCAATGGCTCAAAGTAGTGATCAGACTATAATTGTCAATTTTGACCATTATCATATGTGAGCTAGTTTTGTGTTTGAATTTCATTTGAATTGTGATTCTTTGATTCCAAAAGTTGTAATAAGGGTTTAATAACATTATTCAACTATTGGTGAAGACCAAATAGGTCTAGGGTCAAAATTTATAAAAATGCCATAGGGCATATGTGAGGGTTTTTAGGGTTTTTCATTTAATGGATTTTCTCCCTCATTGATTTATTTGGTTGGTGATCTTAATATGATCACATTAGGGTTTTAGAGCATATCAAATACAAGTAATAACAATCATCATGGCATATCACTCAAATGCACAAGTCCTATGCATGGTACTATATGCAAATTAAAAAGTTTTTGTTGGTTTGAAATTTTGCTCTCTGGAATTCTCTAACTTTCTTTTTATTGAAATTTGGGGTGTTACAAACCCTTCCCCCTTACAAAAGATCTCGTCCCGAGATCGAAAAGAAAGTTAGGTACTAAAGAGATCTGGGTACTCCTTCTTCATGAAGTCTTCGCGTTCCCATGTGGCTTCATCCTCTGTATGATTGCTCCATTGTATCTTCAGAAACTTGATGCTTCGGGTGCGGGTGGTTCGGTAAGCTTCCTCCAGGATGCGAATCGGCACTTCGCGGTAATTCAGATCCTTGTTGATATCCACCGATCGGTGATCGATGTTCTTGAACACTTCGGTCTTCTCCGGGACTTCAAGGCACTTCCGGAGGAGTGAGATGTGAAACACGTCGTGCACAGCCGCCATCTCTTCAGGTAGCTCCAGTTGATAAGATACTTCACCTCGGCGGCTGAGGACTTTGAAAGGTCCGACATATCGGGGTGCGAGCTTTCCTTTTAGCTGGAATCTCTGCATTCCTTTCAAGGGGGATACCTTGAGATAGACGAAGTCTCCGATCTCGAAGGTCATCTCCCGACGTCTTTTGTCGGTGTAGCTCTTCTGTCTTGATTGCGCCGTTTTGAGGTACTCTCGGATCTTGTGGACTTTCTCTTCGGCTTCACGAAGAACATCTGGGCCAAAAACTTGGCTCTCTCTGACTTCCGACCAGTTTAGGGGGGTACGGCATTTTCTTCCGTACAAGGCTTCAAAGGGGGCCATCTGTAGGCTGGCTTGGTAGCTATTGTTGTAAGAGAATTCTGCATAAGGTAGGCAGTCTTCCCACTTGGATCCGTATTCCAGTACGCATGCTCTAAGCATGTCTTCCAGTATCTGGTTTACTCTCTCAGTTTGTCCGTCGGTCTGAGGGTGATAGGCTGTGCTGAAATTCAGGCGGGTGCCTTGTCCTTCATGCACTTTCTGCCAGAACCTTGAGGTGAACTGTGATCCTCTATCTGACACTATCGATTTCGGGGTTCCGTGCAGGGCGACTATTCTGGAGATGTATAGTTCAGCTAACTTTGGGCCTTGGTAAGTGGTTTTTACGGCGATGAAATGGGCGACTTTGGTCAATCTATCGACCACTACCCATATGGAATCATTGCCTTTGCTGGATTTGGGCAGTCTGGTGATAAAGTCCATTCCTACGGAGTCCCATTTCCATTCTGGAATCTGGAGGGGTTGTAACAGTCCTGCGGGTCGTTGATGTTCTGCCTTGACTCTCTGACAGATGTCACACTTGGCGATATAGCTACCGATCTCTCTCTTCATTCCGTGCCACCAAAATTGTTCCTTCAGGTCTTGGTACATCTTGGTACCTCCGGGGTGGATTGAATAAAGGGTGTCATGGGCTTCTTGCAGGATGACTTGTTTCAAGTCAGAGTCCGATGGCACGCAGAGACGTTCTTTGTACCAGAGAACTCCGGCTTCGTCTACGGTGAATTCGGGGGCTTTTCCTGCGGCTATCTGCTTCTTGATTCTGTCAATGCTAGCGTTGTCTTTCTGGGCTTCCTTGATCTGGCTAACCAAGGTGGGTTGCAGTTCTATGCTGGCTAGGAATCCTTCACTAACAAGTTCAAGTCTGAACTGTTCAAACTCTTGATGCAAGCTGGGCTGTTCAGTTGTGAGCATGGAGTTCAACTGGCACGGCAGTCGACTCAAAGCATCCGCTAACACATTGGCCTTGCCGGGGTGGTAGTGAAATTCCATGTCGTAATCCTTGATCAATTCGATCCATCGGTGTTTGTCTCATGTTTAGCTCCTTCTGGGTGAATATATATTTGAGGCTTTTGTGGTCGGAGTAGAACTCGCATCGATTACCCATGAGGTAATGACGCCAAACTTTCAAGGCTAAGACCACGGCTGCAAGCTCGAGGTCATGGGTTGGGTAGTTCTGTTCATGTTGCTTGAGTTGTCTTGAAAGGTAGGATACAACCTTGCCTTCTTGCATAAGCACGCATCCAAGTCCAGTCTTGGAGGCGTCGCAATATACGTCAAAGGGCTTTGCGATATCTGGCATGATCAGGATTGGGGCTGTTGTCAGTCTACTCTTGAGCTGTTGAAAGCTCTCTTCGCATTTGTCGGTCCACTCAAACTTCCTGTCCTTTTTCAGCAGTTGGGTCATTGGTCGAGCGATGCTCGAAAAACCTTCTACAAATCTGCGGTAGTATCCGGCTAATCCAAGAAAAGCACGGACCTCGGTTTGTGTGGTTGGGGCTTGCCATTCCATAACAGTTTTGATTTTGGCGGGATCTACGGCAATTCCTCCTGCAGACAAGATGTGTCCCAGGAATCCAACTTCTTCCAACCAAAACTCACACTTGCTAAACTTGGCATATAACTTGTGTTGTCTGAGGGTTTCTAGGACAATCTCCAAATGCTATTCATCTTCCTCCTCGGACATGGAGTAGACGAGAATGTCATCGATGAAAACAACGACAAACTTGTCCAAAAAGTTCATGAAGATCTTATTCATGAGATTCATGAAATAAGCGGGGGCATTGGTCAGTCCAAACGACATGACGTTGTACTCATACAACCCATATCTGGTGGTAAAGGCAGTTTCCAGAATGTCGGTGGCTCGGATCTTTAGCTGATGATATCCAGTTCTAAGATCTATCTTGGAGAAGACTCTGGATCCGGTGAGTTGATCGAACAAGTCTTCTATCTTGGGTAGGGGGTATTTGTTTTTGATGGTGACATCGTTAAGCTTACGATAGTCCGTACATAAACGATTTGCACCATCCTTCTTGTCCACAAACAAGACGGGTGATCTCCAGGGGGATGCACTTGGTCTAATCAGACCTTTGGCCAACATATCATCTATCTGCTTCTTCAGCTCCACAAGCTCGGTTGCGTTCATGCTGTAGGCTCTCTGGGCTATGGGTCCAGTTCCGGGAATTAACTCGATGATAAACTCAATATCCCGATCCGGGGGCATACCGGGTAGATCATCCGGAAACACATCAGGGTAGCGACATACGACCCTGATTTGATCCAGAGTTTGCTTGGATACGCTTTGGTTGCAGGTGAATTTTCTGGGTAGTTTTTCAGAGACATGCTCTACTACGATACCGGTGCTACTAGTCATGGTTATGGCTTTCTTGGCATAGTCTATCAATCCATTGTGTTTTGACATCCAGTCCATCCCTAGGACAACTTCCAAACCTTTGGTTCCAAGTATGATTAGATTTGCAAAGAAATCTACATCATGGATTTTGATTGGTACATTTTTGCAAAATTTTCTGGCTTTGGTGGTTGATCCGGGGATTTGAACTATCATAACATGCTTCAAACTGAGGGGTTGAATTTTACTTGTTGATGCAAAGTCTTCCGTGACAAAAGAATGAGATGCTCCGGAATCAAACAACACTCTGGCAGGGATGTGGTTGACAGAAAACATACCCAGTACAACATCTGGTGCTTCCTGGGCTTCTTCGGCGTTCATGTGGTAGAGGCGGCCATTGCGGTTATTGGGGTTGTTGGGGGCGAACTTCTTGCCGGTGGAGACACGGCGTTGCTGCTGAGCAGGTGCAGCGGTGTTGCCGGCGAGCTTGGCAAGACGCTTGGGACACTCGTTGGAGTAGTGCCCTACTACACCACACTCATAACAAGTGATAGTGGTCTTGTCCTGCTTGTTTGCAACGGGCACGGCATTGCTTCCGGTTCTGGGAGCGGTGTTGGTGTTGTTGTTGTTGTTGTTAGGGGCTCGGGGTGGAGCGCGGTTGTAGTTGTTGTTGTTGTAGCCTCCTGGCTTGGAGTTTCCTCCACTCCGGTTCTGATAACCGGGGCGAGAGTTCTGCATCTGGGGTTTGTTGTTTCTCGGAGTGAAACCTCCGCTTGAGCTAGGGCGAAACGTCTGGGGGTGGCTTGATCCACTTTGATTCGCCATGCGGCGCTTGCGGTTCTCATTGGCTTGGTTTAACTTGCCCTCCATCTGGATGGCAGAGTCGACCAGGGCTTCAAGGTCGGCGAAGGGGATGTTGACGAGGACAGTCTGCATCTCATCATGCAGTCCGTTCAGGAATCTCTCCTTTCTCTTCTCAACGGTGTCGGTCTCATCAGGGGCATACCTCGACAAGGTGAGAAACTTGTCGCGGTATTTAACCACCGTCATGCGACCTTGTTTCAGTTCACGGAACTCATCCCTCATCTTCTTGATAAGACCCGGGGGTACATGGTACTTGCTGAACTTGAGTTTGAAATCCTCCCAAGTCATGAATTGACCTCCGTTCATGGCACGGGTGCTTGTCCACCAAGCGCGGGCTGGTCCAGCGAGATAGTGGGTGGCGAACAAGACTTTCTCGTTGGCTTCCACTCCGGCTACCTCCAGATTGTTCTCCATAGTCTGGAGCCAATCGCCGGCATCGAGGGGTTCCTCCGTCTTGCTAAACACCGGAGGGTTGGTGTTCTGGAAGTTCTTGAGCTTGGATCCAGGGTGATCATGATTTCCATGGCCTTGGTTGGCAATGTTCTGCAAGGCGATGAGATTGGCTTGGCGTTCGGCTCTTTCTGTTTCCCTGTCGGCAAGCATGGTCTGCAGCAGTTGCAGCATCGCGTCGTTGGTGCGATTGGGAGGGGCCATCTGAAGATATAGAAGATCATGAGATAAGAGGGAACATTCTATGGTTCATTTTGGTTAAGTTTGAAAAACATTTGAAAACTTGTAATCTTTTCATGACAAACGTAACATTCATTCATTCATTCAACACATAGTACAAACTACACACACATACTCCAATGGTTTTAAGAACCATTCTCATGCTACGATACAAGGGACGGGATACAACTCACACCTACATAAGTGAGACTAGTGCAACTACTCCTCATCCTCGACATCGATCGGGACGTAGTCGTCGGGTCCTGCCTCCAGGAACTCGTAGTCTTCCTCCTCGGTGTTCTCGTCCTCCTCAAAGTCGTTGTCATCGCTCAGGAAGGCGTCTCCACCCTGAATGTCGATGCCTCCGTCGTCATCCTCCAGCTGACGAATCTGATCCTCCTGGGCCTTGACAGTGGCCTCTAGTGACGCGATCCGGGCGCGAAGGTGACGAATCGTAGCGTCCTTCTTGGCACGTTGCTGGCGAAGGCTCTTGCGGTCGTTGTTGAGTAGCTTGATCGCCTCACCCTGCTCGGTGATGTGAGCATGGGTCTGGTTCGCGTAAGCGCGAGTGGCGTCGAGGTCCCTCTGAGTCTGGTAGAGCATGAAGTCCAGGTGCTCAACATGGTGCCTCAACTCCGGGTGCGGCTGCAACTCCATGGGCACTCCCGCAGCATCACGCCTCACAAGGTGGGCGTAGCGAGAGGCGAGGATGCGCACCACGTTCTGTCCACAGAGGCGCGCAAGTGCCTCCTGAAGGCCACGTGCGAGTCCGTCGAGCCAGTTGCTCTCGCGGAAGGAGAAGAGGATCCTCTCCGAGGTGGGAGGCTCCATCTTGCCCCTCAAGTCGGCAGTGATCACCCACTGCAACTCTCCTCCGGGCGTGTCGTACAGCTGAACCCCGTGGAACTCGGGGTGTGGGCGCCCAAGGAAGTCAGAGACGGCGTTGAGGTCGTGCTCGAAGATCAAGCTCCCTCCGTTCCCAAGCTGATAAAACTTGGTGTTGATGGGTTCATTCGGCTCCATCTGAAAGAGAATTGGATGAGTAAGTTAGAGAGTGCAAGGTGTGGCAAAATTTTAAGTTGATTCAAATACGATAGAACATGATTCATCAAATTTTGGCAAAGTCTCAAAGACAAGAGTGTAGTAAATTTTCACAAATATTTTCTTTCATTTGAATTTCAAAGTTAAGTTTTTCAGAACGCCCATTCTAATTAAGGTCTTCTAAGGTCAAACAATGGCTCTGATACCAACTTGTCAACACCCGGATTTTTAAGTCCGGATGCCTATTATGTCATACATCGCAATCCCAGGAATATTGTTGTTGCGAGGCATAATAGTTAAGTATCACAGTCATCATTCATTACAAACCATAAGTCTTACAAATTGGAATCACATGATCCATATTACGCGAATAGTTGATCTATTGATCAACGAACAAACACAAGTTCCTAGTTTATAGCGGAAGTGTAAGATACAAGGACTCTCTAGTCCACAGGCCAACGCTTGACGTCGGAAGGCGCTTAGTTGTCGTAGGCGTCCTGCTGGTCGTCTCCTTGGTCATCTTCATACTCTGGCCATTTGAATAGCCAGGGACAAAGCCGTGAGTACTTTAAGTACTCGCAAACTAATACTAATGTAAGTGCTAGACATTCTAGTATGGTTTGCTAAGCTCTAGTTTATTTGCATAAAGCTAGTTTTAGTTCACAAAGTTTGAGAAAAGCTTGTTCAAGTGCTAACTAACTCAAGTGGGAACATTAGTGTCATTCCCACCATTCAAGTGGTGATTTCAATTCAATTCACCACAAGTCATTTCACCATCATCTTTCAACATCATTTTCAAAGATATGACATCGGAAACTGTATGGCCTTTCCAACCGTCCGTAACCGTGGACGCGGCTATTCGAATAGGTTTACACTCTGCAGAGGTTGCACACTTGTGCCACAACATTTGATTTCATCCGTCGGGATTACCCCGAATCATCGTAACACAGTACGCGGATCATCAACCATAACCTTTCACTTACAAATCCTAGTATGAGCACCTCTCCCCATGAGCTTGGCCTCCCAGTGAAGACCAATCCGTCAACCCGGGAACCGCACAGGCTTGGCCGTACAATTCACCTCAATTTCACATCATTTCTCAACAACGGAGGCAGCCTCAAGCGTAACCCCTATGACGTGTGTTCAGAGGGAACCCATACTAAGATGCATAAACTTCCAGTTAAGCCCTACCCATAATCAGGTATTGTGGGGGCACTTAATAATTGGAAAGGTATCGCATTCAAACCAACATCATAATTTTATCAAAAATCACCATCTTCTCTTGGTCATATTCACATTCACAAATCATTCAATGGAATGCATCATCATTCCAAGGTTTCAAATTCATTTCAAATTCACATTGTTCCCATCTAGAGTAGTCAAGTTTTATTTCATTAGCACTAGCTCTAAATCATGAGGGGTGCTATCTTGCTTTGCTTGGAAGAAACTAACTTCACTACTCTAGTAACCAACTTGTACTTTGACCAAAGTTAACTATAAAAGTAACTTATTGAGAAAACAAGTAAAAGCTTGTAATGTAAAAACTTGGGATAGGCTTATGTAAGAAAAGGTAAGAATCATGGTGCCTTGCCCCAAAGGGGCTTTGCACTTTGCAAGAATATTAGCTTGCCTTGGTAGTTCTCAAACTGTTCCTCCTCCTCCTCTTGGTAGCAACCTTCTTCTTCGGCGTACTCTCCGGTGCTACCGTCTAAATTTGAATACGAGTATAATTACTCACTAATTCAATGGCTATTCCATACATCACATATAAACACCCAAACTATTCTATGCACACAAATAATCTACTTAGGGTGCATGGGTTGTGTTGTTTAAATAGAATTCACTTCTTGGTATTTAATATGTAAATGATAGTTTCCATAGGGTTCTTGAGAAATAATTTCCTCTCATTGAAATCTTCTTAAGATTTAATTTCTCAAACAATCATATATGAACTCATATTGACCTAAGTCAAATGTTCATCATCATCATTTGGGAACATGATTTAAATGAGGTTGATCACCTCATATCCTTTAATATCACTACATATGGTTTAAATCTCAAGTAATTCATATAAGAGAGTTTGGGACCAGGGGTCCAAACATCCCATGAATTCATGTGAGACAAGTTTAAATGAAGTATAAGACTCCACATAATTTACTTTAATAGTTTTGGACAATATCAACTAGTTACACTAGTCAAATGATCCATTAATTAAACTAGGGCATGCTCATGCAAAGTGACCACACCATTTTATTGCATAAACAATTAGTGTAAGTCAAATGTGAGCTATTAGAGTTGGAATTAACTTAAAATCTATTTTGGTTGATTTTTAGTAATTATTTGAATAGGGAAAAGTACCTGCCTTGTTATTTTTATCACATTAATTCTACAAAGAATCTGGTCATGGGACCAGTGGCATGTTGTAGATAATTTCTCTAGCTTTCCAACAATATAAAGTTCATCCAATTTGGTTTAGCCAATTTAAATCTATTGAATTTCAAAGTGGCAGCAGTATTGAAATTATTTGAATTTGTTTAAATATCATTTGAACTAAAAAGGGCCGGCGGGAAACACTACTGGGCCAGATGCAAACTGAACGGCCCAAGCCAGCCCAGCCACGGTCCAGTGCCGCGCGGGCTGCCAGACAGCGGGTACCGCATGTCAGTGGCTCATTTAACCCGAAACGGTATGGGCGAGTGTGGTGCGTTGGATTAGATCGAAATCTAACGGCCGTGGTTCATCGTCCCGCCAGCGAGAGGGGAGTTCACCGGCGGCTCAGGTAGGGGGTCGGAGGGCTTACGGTGGCTCCAGCTAGGGTTGGCAGTATGCGTGACGAAGTGGTGGACGACGGCGAAGCGGCTGGTAGCAGTGGCGGAGCTCGAGGTGGTCTGGTTCGCCGTCAATTTCTGCAGGGCTTCCGCGGCGGCGATCTTGCAATTGGCCCTTCTTCGGCGTGAATCAGATGAACGGTGAGGTGGTTGAGTGGCTGTGAGAGGTGGGGAGTCTGGTGGTGTGCTTGGATCAGCAAGGGGAGCTCTCCTTTTATAGCGTTGCTTGAGTGCTGCGGGGCAGGGTGGCGGTCGACCATGGCGCGGCGCTTCCGGTGGCTGGTCGAGCTAGGCGAGGGTGTAGCGGTGTTCTACGTGTCCAGGCGAGGCGAATGGCGGCGACAGCTCGGTCGGGGAGGGCCTGGTTGTGTCGCATTTCTTCCAGGTCTGTCGCTCCCGCGACGGAGCAGGGTTTCCTTCTCCGGCGGCGGTGGGCGCGGGTCGTGGTCTGGCGGGTGTCTGGCGGCGTCCAGGTGTCGCGGTGATGCTCAAGGCGTCGAGAGCGGGTCCAGGGCGAGAGCGAGGTGGCGGCGCGGCGCGTGTACTGAGCGCGTCCATGGCGTGCATGTGCGACGCGAGCGGCGTCCAGGGCGTGTGCTGGGCGCGCGATCTCCGGCCGTTGTCATCGTTCTCGTCGACCATGGCGGTGCTAGGGAGGGCTAGGCGATGCGGTGGCGCACGGTGGCGAAGTGGCCAGGGCAGGGATGCAAGGGAAGAGAGGGGAGGTCGTCGGGCTCGGCGACATGGCCGGCATGGCCATGCCCTAGCTGCTCTCCTCCTCTCCTTAGCCTCACTATGCAACATTTAGGGTTTGAGGGGACCAGGGGACACAATGGTGTAGGTTAGGGTAATTTAGGTGGTGTAGAATCACTATTTGCAATAGTTGCAAATAGTGCCCGATTTTGTAATTTGCAAAAATATCCAAATTTGAAATAATTCAAATGGTGAACCTTTTTGAAAAGGGAGTGTTGAGATAAGTTGTATTTGACCAGAGGTGATTAGAGGTGGTGGTGGAAATTTAGAATTGAAGAATTGGCAAAAAATGGCTAAGTGGAGAATGTTGCATATGTTAAAAAGTTGTGACTTTGGATGAGCATTGCTCATGATCAAAGATGATTTTGGCATGGTGATCTTTACCAAAGTTGTTCACCTTGATGTTGACTTTGAAAATGGTGCAAAGAGTTAGCAAGATTTGGTTTGGGAAAATTGAATGGCAATGGCTCAAAGTAGTGATCAGACTATAATTGTCAATTTTGACCATTATCATATGTGAGCTAGTTTTGTGTTTGAATTTCATTTGAATTGTGATTCTTTGATTCCAAAAGTTGTAATAAGGGTTTAATAACATTATTCAACTATTGGTGAAGACCAAATAGGTCTAGGGTCAAAATTTATAAAAATGCCATAGGGCATATGTGAGGGTTTTTAGGGTTTTTCATTTAATGGATTTTCTCCCTCTTTGATTTATTTGGTTGGTGATCTTAATATGATCACATTAGGGTTTTAGAGCATATCAAATACAAGTAATAACAATCATCGTGGCATATCACTCAAATGCACAAGTCCTATGCATGGTACTATATGCAAATTTAAAAGTTTTTGTTGGTTTGAAATTTTGCTCTCTGGAATTCTCTAACTTTCTTTTTATTGAAATTTGGGGTGTTACACGGATGTACCTCGACAAGGGCTGGGAGAATTTCGCCATCGCGCACGGTGTGGATTTCGGCTGCTTGATACGTCTCCGACGTATCGATAATTTCTTATGTTCCATGCCACATTATTGATGATATCTACATGTTTTAGGCATACTTTATGTCATATTTATGCATTTTCTGGAACTAACCTATTGACGAGATGCCGAAGAGCCAGTTGCTGTTTTCTGCTATTTTTGGTTTCATAAATCCTAGTAAGGAAATATTCTCAGAATTGGACGAAATCAACGCCCAGGGGCCTATTTCCACACGAAGCTTCCAGAAGACCGAAGAGTCAACGAAGTGGGGCCAGGAGGTAGGGCGGCGCGGCCCAGCCCTTGGCCGCGCCGGCCTGTCTCCTGGGCCCCTCGTGTGGCCCCCTGACCTGCCCTTCCGCCTACAAATAGCCTTCGTCACGAAACCCCCAGTACCGAGAGCCACGATACGGAAAACCTTCCAGAGACGCCGCCGCCGCCAATCCCATCTCGGGGGATTCAGGAGATCGCCTCCGGCACCCTGCCGGAGAGGGGATTCATCTCCCGGAGGACTCTACACCGCCATGGTCGCCTCCGGAGTGATGAGTGAGTAGTTCACCCCTGGACTATGGGTCCATAGCAGTAGCTAGATGGTTGTCTTCTCCTCATTATGCTTCATTGTCGGATCTTGTGAGCTGCCTAACATGATCAAGATCATCTATCTGTAATGCTATATGTTGTGTTTGTTGGGATCCGATGGATAGAGAATACTATGTTATGTTGATTATCAATTCATGTCTATGTGTTGTTTATGATCTTGCATGCTCTCCATTATTAGTAGAGGCTCTGGCCAAGTTTTTGCTAGTAACTCCAAGAGGGAGTATTTATGCTCGATAGTGGGTTCATGTGTCCGTGAATCTGGGGGAGTGACAGAAACCTCTAAGGTTATGGATGTACTGTTGCCACTAGGGATAAAACATTGATGCTATGTCCGAGGATGTAGTTATTGATTACATTACGCACCATACTTAATGCAATTGTCTGTTGTTTTCAACTTAATACTGGAAGGGGTTCGGATGATAATCTGAAGGTGGACTTTTTAGGCATAGATGCATGCTGGATAGCGGTCTATGTACTTTGTCGTAATGCCCAATTAAATCTCACAATACTCATCATATCATGTATGTGCATGGTCATGCCCTCTCTATTTGTCAATTGCCCAACTGTAATTTGTTCACCCAACATGCTATTTATCTTATGGGAGAGACACCTCTAGTGAACTGTGGACCCCGGTCCAATTCTTTACATCTGAAATACAATCTACTGCAATTGTTCTACTATTCTCTGCAAACAATCATCATCCACACTATACATCTAATCCTTTGTTACAGCAAGCCGGTGAGATTGACAACCTCACTGTTTCATTGGGGCAAAGTACTTGGTTTGTGTTGTGCAGGTTCCACGTTGGCGCCGGAATCCCTGGTGTTGCGCCGCACTACATCTCGCCGCCATCAACCTTCAACGTGCTTCTTGGCTCCTACTGGTTCGATAAAACTTGGTTTCATACTGAGGGAAAACTTGCCGCTGTACGCATCACACCTTCCTCTTGGGGTTCCCAACGGACGCGTGCTGTACGCGTATCAAGCTCTTTTTCTGGCGCCGTTGCCGGGGAGATCAAGACACGCTGCAAGGGGAGTCTCCACATCGCAATCTCTTTACTTTGTTTTTGTCTTGCTTTATTTTATTTACTACTTTGTTTGCTGCACTAAATCAAAATACAAAAAAATTAGTTGCTAGTTTTACTTTATTTACTATCTTGTTTGCTATATCAAAAACACAAAAAAATTAGTTGCTTATATTTGCTTTACTTGTTTCAACATGTTTCCTTTTAATTTTACCGTAAAAAACATGCCGGTAGGACGTGGGTCTATAATTGGGAGAAATAATATAGAAGAATTTTTCAATCATGTTAGTACCGTTGAAGATTTTGAAGATAGACACTTGGTAGAACTTGCTCCTACTTATGAAATTGCTGCTGCTGCTTTAGTTCGCATGTTGGAAACTAAATTTGTTAATCTCAATCCTATAATCCAACACATGTTTCTTACACTCAGTGATATGGAAGAAGGGGAAAAGAAAGATTTTGTTTTAGAAACCCTTCTTAGAGAATTTGCTGGTATAGCAAGAGAGGCTAGAAAGGTCTTTATTAAATATAAGATGCTTGGTTCTTATACCAATTTTGTTAGTCTCCTTGAAAAGATGGACATGGAGAGAGAAAGGTACACTAATAATATTAATGATGGTGGGGAGATCAAAGCACCAATACCATGTAAGCTCCTAGCGATGAATGAAGCACTAGAAAATAACTATGCTTGGCTTGTTCCTGAAAATTTGTTTGATGAGAGTAGCAAGCCCAAGACTAATGAAAAGGGAGCCGCTGAAACCTATGTATCCAATATACTATGCATGGTTGAGAAAACTCCACACCCCGCTGTAGATGCACCATCTTTTGATAATACTTGATACACACTTTCTGCGCCTAGCTGAAAGGCGTTAAAGAAAAGCGCTTATGGGAGACAACCCATGTTTTTACTACAGTACTTTGTTTTTATTTTGTATCTTGGAAGTTGTTTACTACTGTAGCAACCTCTCCTTATCTTAGTTTTGTGCATTGTTGTGCCAAGTAAAGTCGTTGATAGTAAGGTTCATACTAGATTTGGATTACTGTGCAGAAACAGATTTCTTTTCTGTCACGAATCTGGGAAAAATTCTCTGTAGGTAACTCAGAAAATTATGCCAATTTACGTGAGTGATCCTCAGATATGTACGCAACTTTCATTCTATTTGAGCATTTTCATTTGAGCAAGTCTGGTGCCTCAATAAAATTCGTCTTTATGAACTGTTCTGTTTTGACAGATTCTGCCTTTTATTTCGCATTGCCTGTTTTGATATGTTCGATGGATATTTCGATTCCATTGACTTTCAGTAGCTTTGTGCAATGTCCAGAAGTGTTAAGAATGATTATGTCACCTCTGAACATGTATATTTTGATTGTACACTAACTCTCTAATGAGTTGTTTTGAGTTTGGTGTGGAGGAAGTTTTCAAGGATCAAGAGAGGGAGATGATACAACATGATCAAGGAGAGTGAAAGCTCTAAGCTTGGGGATGCCCGGGTGGTTCACCCCTGCATATATCAAGAAGACTCAAGCGTCTAAGCTTGGGGATGCCCAAGGCATCCCCTTCTTCATCGACAACATTATCAGGTTCCTCCCCTGAAACTATATTTTTATTCCGTCACATCTTATGCACTTTGCTTGGAGCGTCGGTTTGTTTTTGTTTTTTTTTGTTTGAATAAAATGGATCCTAGCATTCATTGTGTGGGAGAGAGACACGCTCCGCTGTTGCATATGGATAAATATGTCCTTAGGCTTTACTCATAATATTCATGGCGAAGTTTCTTCTTCGTTAAATTGTTATATGGTTGGAATTGGAAAATGATACATGTAGTAATTGCTAAAATGTCTTGGATAATGTGATACTTGGCAATTGTTGTGCTCATGTTTAAGCTCTTGCATCATACACTTTGCACCTATTAATGAAGAAATACATAGAGCTTGCTAAAATTTGGTTTGCATAATTGGTCTCTCTAAAGTCTAGATAATTTCTAGCATTGAGTTTGAACAACAAGGAAGTCGGTGTAGAGTCTTATAATGTTCACAATATGTCTTTTATGTGAGTTTTGCTGCATCGCTTCATCCTTGTGTTTGTTTCAAATAGCCTTGCTATCCTAAACCTTGTATCGAGAGGGAATACTTCTCATGCATCCAAATACTTGAGCCAACCACTATGCCATTTGTGTCCACCATACCTACCTACTACATGGTATTTCTCCACCATTCTAAAGTAAATTGCTTGAGTGCTACCTTTAAATTTCTATCCTCTACCTTTACAATATATAGCTCATGGGACAAATAGCCTAAAAACTATTGTGGTATTGAATATGTAATTATGCACTTTATCTCTTATTAAGTTGCTTGTTGTGCGATAACCATGTTCCTGGGGACGCCATCAACTACTCTTTGTTGAATATCATGTGAGTTGCTATGCATGTTCGTCTTGTCTGAAGTAAGGGAGATTTACCACCAAAATGGTTAGAGCATTGCATAATGTTAGAGAAGAACATTGGGCCGCTAACTAAAGCCATGATCCATGGTGGAAGTTTCAGTTTTGGACAAATATCCTCAATCTCATATGAGAAAATTAATAATTGTTGAATGCTTATGCATAAAAGAGGAGTCCATTATCTGTTGTCTATGTTGTCCCGGTATGGATGTCTAAGTTGAGAATAATCAATAGCGAGAAATCCAATGCGAGCTTTCTCCTTAGACCTTTGTACAAAGGCATAGAGGTACCCCTTTGTGACACTTGGTTAAAACATGTGCATTGCGATGATAATCCAGGTAATCCGAGCTAATTAGGACAAGGTGCGGGCACTATTAGTATACTATGCATGAGGCTTGCAACTTGTAAGATATAATTTACATAACACATATGCTTTATTACTACCGTTGACAAAATTGTTTCTTGTTTTTAAAATCAAAGCTCTAGCACAAATATAGCAATCGATGCTTTCCTCTTTGAAGGACCCTCCTTTTACTTTTATGTTGAGTCCGTTCGCCTATTTCTCTCCACCTCAAGAAGCAAACACTTGTGTGAACTGTGCATTGATTCCTACATACTTGTATATTGCACTTGTTATATTACTTTACATCGACAATATCCATGAGATATACATGTTATAAGTTGAAAGCAACCGCTGAAACTTCATCTTCCTTTGTGTTGCTTCAATACCTCTACTTTGAATTATTGCTTTATGAGTTAACTCTTACGCAAGACTTATTGATGCTTGTCTTGAAGTACTATTCATGAAAAGTCTTTGCTATATGATTCATTTGTTTACTCATGTCATTTACATTGTTTTGATCGCTGCATTCATTACATATGCTTACAATAGTATGATCAAGGTTATGATGGCATGTCACTCCAGAAATTATCTTTGTTATCGTTTACCTGCTCGGGACGAGCAGAAACTAAGCTTGGGGATGCTGATACGTCTCCGACGTATCGATAATTTCTTATGTTCCATGCCACATTATTGATGATATCTGCATGTTTTAGGCATACTTTATGTCATATTTATGCATTTTCTGGAACTAACCTATTGACGAGATGCCGAAGAGCCAGTTGTTGTTTTCTGCTGTTTTTGGTTTCAGAAATCCTAGTAAGGAAATATTCTCGGAATTGGACGAAATCAACGCCGAGGGGCCTATTTTCACACGAAGCTTCCAGAAGACCGAAGAGTCAACGAAGTGGGGCCACGAGGTGGCCAGGAGGTAGGGCGGCGCGGCCCAGCCCTTGGCCGCGCCGGCCTGTCTCCTGGGCCCCTCGTGCGGCCCCCTGACCTGCCCTTCCGCCTACAAATAGCCTTCGTCGCGAAACCCCCGCATCGAGAGCCACGATACGAGAAAAGTTCCAGAGACGCCGCCGCCGCCAATCCCATCTCGGGGGATTCAGGAGATCGCCTCCGGCACCCTGCCGGAGAGGGGATTCATCTCCCGGAGGACTCTACACCGCCATGGTCGCCTCCGGAGTGATGAGTGAGTAGTTCACCCCTGGACTATGGGTCCATAGCAGTAGCTAGATGGTTGTCTTCTCCTCATTATGCTTCATTGTCGGATCTTGTGAGCTGCCTAACATGATCAAGATCATCTATCTGTAATGCTATATGTTGTGTTTGTTGGGATCCGATGGATAGAGAATACTATGTTATGTTGATTATCAATTCATGTCTATGTGTTGTTTATGATCTTGCATGCTCTCCGTTATTAGTAGAGGCTCTGGCCAAGTTTTTGCTAGTAACTCCAAGAGGGAGTATTTATGCTCGATAGTGGGTTCATGTCTCCGTGAATCTGGGGGAGTGACAGAAACCTCTAAGGTTATGGATGTACTGTTGCCACTAGGGATAAAACATTGATGCTATGTCCGAGGATGTAGTTATTGATTACATTACGCACCATACTTAATGCAATTGTCTGTTGTTTTCAACTTAATACTGGAAGGGGTTCGGATGATAACCTGAAGGTGGACTTTTTAGGCATAGATGCATGCTGGATAGCGGTCTATGTACTTTGTCGTAATGCCCAATTAAATCTCACAATACTCATCATATCATGTATGTGCATGGTCATGCCCTCTCTATTTGTCAATTGCCCAACTGTAATTTATTCACCCAACATGCTATTTATCTTATGGGAGAGACACCTCTAGTGAACTGTGGACCCCGGTCCAATTCTTTACATCTGAAATACAATCTACTGCAATTGTTCTACTGTTCTCTGCAAACAGTCATCATCCACACTATACATCTAATCCTTTGTTACAGCAAGCCGGTGAGATTGACAACCTCACTGTTTCGTTGGGGCAAAGTACTTGGTTTGTGTTGTGCAGGTTCCACGTTGGCGCCGGAATCCCTGGTGTTGCGCCGCACTACATCTCGCCGCCATCAACCTTCAACGTGCTTCTTGGCTCCTACTGGTTCGATAAATCTTGGTTTCATACCGAGGGAAAACTTGCCGCTGTACGCATCACACCTTCCTCTTGGGGTTCCCAACGGACGCGTGCTGTACGCGTATCACTGCTTCGTACACTTCAAATATGAAGACGATGATGTGCTCACAGTGAAGGTGTTCGACGGAACAATGTGCAGGAAGTACTACTACTCGGACGACGAAGATACTGACGATGAAAGCGACGACGACGTGAAGCCATGCATCCATCCCCTTTAGATAAGGGGATTATGACCAAGAATATATATGTAGCTTCATATGCATAGATTTAGAGATCTAACTATTTTCTATATATTATGCATGTAAAAGATAATATCGCATTTCCACTATTATTTGAGCACCACATCCTCCAAACGATGCCGATGCCGATGCCGATATCGGCATGGTCAAAACGGCTATGCTCGCCGCCACTGCTAGGTCAACGTCGGGATGCACAATGTTTAGCATAAGAGTCACTTTAGATTAAGCTGCGAAAATAGTCACCTGCCACAGCGGCCATTGGCTGCGGAGGCCCCATAGAGCAGCAATATAATTTTCTATAAATAAATAGACGACCCACTGGTCATTGGCTGCGGCAGCCCCATAGAGCGGCCCCATTTGTCATTGGCAGCACCGCGTATACAATCAGGAAATAAAACGGCCCACGCGTCAGCGGTAGATGGATGGCTACCCGTCAGCACGAGACGGTCAGAGAGGAACTGCCCTCTATGCAGCCCCGCCTCTGTGCAGCCCCACCCGTCAGATTAACGGTAACGGTAAGGCCTCTGACCTGACGGCAACCCGCGTCTTCAAGGGGTTTCAAACTAGAGGGAGGGGAAAGCTGAGGAAAAACTAACGAGCTGGGGAAAACTGAGTACAACTAACGAAGCAGGGGCACGAAAATAGAAATCCCTAATTTTTAACCATTTCATCCAACGCTGATCAAAGCCCAATATTTCAAAAGCAATAATTTGATTCCATAAAAAATTCTGATTAGTTCAAAATTAGCAATATTTTGGAAAACAATTATATGATATTAGTAGTTAGATTTTAGAGACCAACTATTTTCATAGAAATTCAATATAAAGGTGGTTATAAATATATTTATATAAAAGTAGAAATTAAATCTACACATGGACTTAGAAATGAAAATTCAGTAACTCTACAGAAATCTATATGTCCCAATTTAAATTAAATATATCTCTCTAGTTTTCATACTCGTATCTAGCCGACCATTACTTTCTCTTATCTTTTCAGATAAAAGAGCATAGCCCCACCATCCGCATCAATAGATGCCCACAGCTTGCTTTATTAAACCAAAGTATCAGTTCATCAAGATTCACTTATTACTTTCTCTTATCAGCGCGCATACTTACTCATGTCCAGCACCTCTTCTTCATTTCTCTATTATCCCAAGTAGATTTTCTCCACCGGAATCCTCCAGCGCCGCTGCTCCCTGTCCTGGGCGCCGCCGCTCTCTCCCTTCTCTCAACCTCTCCCCTCTGGTGCCTCCCGCGCCCTCTCTTCCACAGCTAGAGGTTGCACATCGGGGACACCTAGCAGGAACTGGAGGGCCCGGATGCGTGGCTACGTCTCCCTACGGGGGCGCCGCCGACCTCACTCCATGCCGCCCCCGCCTCCTCGATCCACACTGGACCAGAGCCCTTATCCTCGTCTGACGATTCGTACCGTGCTTCTCTTCCGGTCAGGTAGTCTACTTCTATGGTTGGTTTCTGGATATCCTGTACTTCAGGTTTTTCTTGTAGGTTGATCATTCATTTTAACCTGTATTCTTGTCTAATAACAGACGTTCGTAGAATTTTTTAATCCAATAGCCTAATCAGGTTGCAAACTTTTGAGAAAAACAAGCTCCACTATTACCGATTAGAGCATCATGTCAATACACAATGTGCCTTGCATCGTCAGAGTTACACCCTTTGGTATAGTGCAGCTGCACTCGCCATCTTGGTCTTGGTGCCATGGCGTGACATCTGCAGAAACCTTTATTCCATACAGCAGCAATGAAATGCAAATTATATTATGTGTTCAGGGGTACTTTTTTAGATAAAAAGCATAACTATGCCTGACTTTAAATTAATAAAGCCTGGAAAGGTTCGTATAAAACAAATACGGGTATAACAGCTACGGCATACAGCTTAACCAAGGTAACAAGAAAAATGAAAAAAAAACCATCTCCAAATACGACAACAAGGAACTATAGCTAGCGCTAGTCTTCCCCAACAGACAGCTCCAACGCGATAGCCAGAAGGATAGCCACGGCACACAAGACAGCTCCAACGAAGGATAGCCATGCCACACAGACTTCTTGATGTCGCATAGATCTTCCGAAGCTCGTTAATCATCCAACAAATTCCAGCTTGATCCCTAGTCTTCGAGTTTATACTTCACAACTACAATAAAATCATAGTTTTAAATATAATGATAGAAGGATAGTTAATGATTTTTTTCAATCTTCATTTTATTACGGACTTGCCAAAAATCTAAGCGAATGGATCAGTGGCGCGACTCAAATTTATGTCTTTTTCAGTTTTTAGGCGATGCGGAAGTAAGGTGGCAACTTTAGCAACTATGGTGAACCTAGTATGTTGATATGCAATGCAACAAGTAAAAGAATCGATAAGCGGGTAAAGAAAGAGAGCGGGACAACTCGGGTAGCGAAGACAGGACACGATGTGTTTCCCGGAGTTCCTTCC
Source organism: Lolium perenne (assembly GCF_019359855.2). NCBI lineage: Eukaryota > Viridiplantae > Streptophyta > Magnoliopsida > Poales > Poaceae > Lolium > Lolium perenne. The sequence continues at coordinate 144,827,717 of NC_067250.2, read as the reverse complement.
ACAAGAGGGAGTACGTCTGTATTGAGGAGGTGTGGACCACAAAGGTCTCACCTTGTTCCTCAAGAAAACCCCACGAAGAAGCTTTCCCTTCTCCACTAACGAGGCCGGTCGAGGCGACGATTCGTTCACAAGGTTGGGGTGAGCTCCACAACAACGGAGGCTCCCAACACCCTATGATGCTAGCACAACTCCAAGCTAGCCTCCATAGGAGCTCATCTTCTACAGATCCCACAAGAGGAACCCCAACATAAAGATCAACAAAGGACTAGGTGGAATTAGTGAAATCTTTCTCGGTGAAACTATAGATCGGACTCACCTCCACCACTCTTAAAAGTTTGGGCATGATTGGTTGGATGGGGAGGTAGATCCTCAAGGATTTGAGCTCAGCAACAATGAAGGAGAGAGAGAGAGAGAGAAAATACTTGGGTCGAGCTAGGGAAGAAGACCCCCTTTTATGGGGTCCACGAATCCAACCGTTACCCACAGTTCCCGCACAACCGGTACTACCGCATATGGGAGTGGTACTACTGCCTTGGGTCTAGCAGATGCCTTAAGTGAGGTACACGTGGATCTTGAAGCGGTACTACTGGTGCTGGTACCGTCAAGGTACCGGCATGGTTACTGCAAGCTCTCGACCCCTGTCCAGTACCATTGCGGTACCAGGACAAGGATTACGGCCATGTTTACATGGCCGGTACCAGACCGGTACGAGAGCGGTACTACTGCGTTTCACCATTTCTGGTGACTCATGCGGTTGTACCGGCTTAGGTACAGTAAAGGTACTGGCATGCTCTCTGCAAGCATTTCCCCAAAGGTGGTACCATCAGTGGTACCTCGACTGGTAATACCGGTCCCAAAAGGGAGCGGCAGTACCGTTGCGAGGTTCCAGCTCACGTGTACCTGGCGCTGAGTGTGGTAGCGGTATAGCCGCACTTGGTAGCGGTACTACCGCACTCAGCACCGGTACTACCGGTTTTTCTGAACCTGTTTTCTTTTCTTTTCCTCTCCAACAATGTGGCCTCACGACACACACACAAAACCAGAAAACCTATCAACTACTCTTGAGTCTTTTTTTTGGTGTTTGACGACAACACAAGAATTTTCCATATAGCAGAAGATATTATGATAAGATTTTCGATTTGTAAAATATAGACGTAGCTCCCCCTAGATGTGTGCATAGTTGAATATGCATTTGAATACAAATGCACAACATCCTAGGAACACAACTCCCCCTAGATTTTACAAACCAAGCACATATGCAACAATGGATGTATGACATTATATATGGCATAGGCATAACTTGAGGCAACACAATTAGATACAAGGAGTTTGGGTGCATGTATCATACCTTTGCCTTGAGAAAACCTAAACTCCAATACTTATGCCTCCATTGAGATGGTATAGCCAATAGATATGAATACTCAAATCTAACATAGGCATACCATAATAAGTCTGATTACAAACTGGGAGATCCACGAATAGAAGGAAGTATCAAATATGATAGGGCAAAGGTGGCCGATCTTTTGATCACAGGATGATAGCGTCGATTTGTTGGTGGAGTTCGTGCTTGACGATCCGACTACTCGTGCAAAGCTCGTGCGCCAATGCAATCGCTAGGAAAATCTCCGGGAGTTACTGATCTTGCGGATGCACGATCAGCTTGACCAAAAATTCATAATTCCTACCTGAAATCAAGAACAAATAAGAACTAATATTGCAATCGGAATTATTGCGGATATAGATGAAAGCTTTATCGAAAAGGTGGGATTACGAATAGTCGGTCTTGTTCTGGGCGTTGGCCTCAAAAGAAGCACACGAAGAGTTGCAGCAATGGCTAACTTTAAAGTCTAATCAAAATCCGAGTCTAAGCGTGATAGCTATGGGGGTATTTAAAGGAGGAAAAGTTGTATTTTCGGCCAGCCATACGTATGGTGGCCGTACCAAACCCTACAAGGCCTTTCCCCCTTCAATACGGACTCTAAAAAGTGACTGACTTAATTCCTGCGAAAATGACATGGGCCTGACTCAAAACTAAAGGTGGTGCAACACCATATTATGCTATGGACGAAATTATGAAGTGTAATCTTGTGGATTTCGTCCAAGTCTTCAATCATTATGGTGGCTTCAAAGTTCTGAAATCTTCACTTGTGTTGCCCTCTTCAATCCTCACATGTTTGCTGCCATCTCCTCCGTGTGTGATCATGCTCCAATGTGTGGCCTTCTCATCCATGCTAGTTCCATCATTCCTAAGGGTAACAAACACATCTGATTTAGGCAACATCATATTCTCATGTATGTGAGGAATATTTCCAAGAAACTAAAGTACCTGATAGTTAATTTGTTTAGCACGAGCTCGAGTGATTGGTCCTTGTATTTGTGGAGCTGTAGGTACAGCGGTTGGGATGTCCTCATCATGCTCTCCTTCTTGAATTGAAGTCATCCTCGATGCAATCTCATCTTCTTCACGAAAGTAAGACTTCAAATCTACAATGTTAAATGTAGAACTAACCGAACCCAATTCTGCAGGAAGCTCAAGTTTATATGCATTATCATTTATTTTCTCTAACTCCTTAAAAGGACCAGCATGGCGTGGCATTAACTTAGACTCGCGCAATTCAGGAAAACTATCTTTGCGCAAATACAACGAAACAAGATCACCAACATCAAACACAACATGCTTTCTTCCTCTATCCAAGCAATTTTATACTTAGCATTCATGCGTTGTATGTTATCTTTAGTAGTATCATGCAATTATAATATTTATTTTAGCACGTTGTGTAGCATCCAAATTATTTTGCACCGAAGATGGTAAAGGCAATAAATCAATAGGTGTACAGGGAATAAAACCATACACAATCTCAAGTGGGCGTATCTTCGTGGTATAATGCAGCGAACGATTGTAATCAAATTCAGTATGAGGTAAACATTCATCCCAAAATTTTAAGTTCTTCTTCAAAATAGCCCGCAGCATAGTAGACAATGTTCTATTTACTACTTCAGTTTGTCCATCGGTTTGGGGATGACATGTAGTACTAAACAGCAATTTAGTCCCTAACTTAGCCCATAAGTATCTCAAAAAATGGCTAAGAAACTTAGTATCACGATCAGAGACAATAATTTTACGAAAGAACAAATCAGCAACATGTGTAGCATCATCAGTCTTGTGATAAGGAATAAAGTGTACCATCTTAGAAAACCGATCCACAACAACAAAAATACTATCCCTCCCCTTCTGTGTACGAGGCAATCTCAAAACAAAATCCATAGAAATATCCTCCCAAGGTACACTAGGAACAGGAAGAGGCATATATAAACCATGTGGCTTAAGTCGAGAATTAGATTTTTGACATGTAGTGGAGCGTGCCACAAACCTCTCAACATCTCGACGCATGCGTGGCCAAAAGTAGTGTGCAGCAAGTACATGTCCATCTTCTTCACACCAAAGTGACCCGTCAATCATCCTCCATCCGCCTCCTACAACAACAAAAGATGAACGGAACTATCTGGGATGCATAGCTTGTTAGCACGGAACACAAATACATCATTGAGGACGAATTTGTTCCATGTTCTACCATCTTTACAATTCAGCAACACATCTTTAAAATCAGCATCATGCAAGTATTGTTCCTTTATAGTTTCTAATCCAAAAATCTTGAAGTCAAGTTGAGATAGCATAGTATAACGGCGCGACAAAGCATCAGCAATAACATTATCTTTACTCCTTTTGTGTTTGATAACATAAGGAAAAGAATCAATAAATTCAACCCACTTTGCGTGGCGGCGATTCAACTTAGGTTAACTACGAATATGTTTCAAAGATTCATGATCAGAAGTTTCATTGTGGAGAGTAAAGTTAGAAGACATGCAAATTTCACAATGGGTGCAAAATCAAAAAGGAGGAATTTGGTTGTACAAAGCTGCACACGCTTACATTCCTTTTACTTTGCCTGCTGCTCATCGTGGGTTTAATTTGAGAGCAAAAATCAACCACACTAAATAATACCACGGTGGTCAAGAAGTGGAAGTTATAAAGAACAAATCCCAGGTTGATTGGATGTAATTGCTAGTTGCAGAATCCATGGCTTGGTGGTTCACTGTCATTCCCTAGAAAGTTGTAACCTTAGATTGATGTCAGAAATGTTCCAAGCTGCCCCCTTCCGTATCGTACAATCCTTGGGCCTTTATATTTCCTATTCTCTACCTCCTTCCTCTGCAAAGCCCATGGCTCTCAAGCGGTTCCAAGTCTCCTGTAATTAGAGAGTTAATCACAATTTTGGTAGGCATAAAATTAATCAATAATAGTGAAATTGAAAATCTGGAAAACACTGGACCACAAATGCATTGTTCACTTGTTCTACGAAGTCAACAAATCCAAAAAAAAAAATTGGAGAAAAGGTTGTATTTGCTGCAGCAAGTTTTTTTCCACTACAACACAATATGTGTTTGTTCATTTATTTTGTGCTGGTAATTCTAAAAAGAGAGATAATATTTTGGGGATAAAGTAGCAGTACGGGACATGAGTGGCAATACGAGCAGGCGATTACCATGGACGACCAGGGCAAGCAAATATTTCTTGTCCAACGCTATCTTCCCAACGGAGTCTCCTGATTAAAATATCCAAAGACATGGCTGAGAGAGAGGTTAATTACAGTGGAAAATAGGAAGGGGATTTCTCACCAGTCACCAGTGGTGACTGAGATGGGATCAGGGGAGCCGCTTGCCATCTATGGTGGAGACGACGGGGATATCACAGACACATTGTGCTTAAAGGAGAGAGGAAGTGGTATAAATAACACTTCCATCGGTTCCTATCGTTTGGAGGAGATGAAGAGGAAGCAGTGAGTCCATGAAAGTGATAGTGTAATAGAAGAGACAAAAGGTGTAATGGAAAAGATGAAAGGTGAACAGTTTCGTGGAACTGGAGAGACCAGATAAAAAGACTGGCGAGACAGAGACACTGACTGGGCAGCGTTAAGGACTGAGATAGCGTTGCAGATCGATAACTAATTCACCATAGATTCATAATCATACTGACGTAAATATTTCAGATGATGTGGCTGCATGAGCTTTGAGCTTGCAAACATTAAATGCATTTTAGTGGGGATGAACTTTATAGATATTATTGATTCTTTAAGCCATAAATAATGTTGCCAAGTTTCTAATGTCCGAACCAGTGCATAATTTTTTATCATAAGTAGAATAGTTCAGACTAGGCCCACTCAATTTCTCACTAAAATATGCAATAGGTTTGCCCTCTTGAAATAACACACCTCCCAACCCAATTCCACTAGCATCACATTCAAGCTCAAAATTCTTATTGAAATCAGAAAGTTGGAGTAGTGGAGCATGTGTTAACTTATCTTTCAGTATCATGGCTTCTTGTTGTGCATCGCCCCACACAAAGGGCACATCCTTCTTTGTAAGCTCATTCAGCGGCACAGTAATGGATCCAAAATCTTTTATAAAGCGCCTATAAAAACCAGCGAGACCAAGAAAACTCCTCACTTGCGTGGCCGTCTTGGGCTGCGGCCAACTCTTAATTGCCTCAATCTTGGCTGGATAAACTTCAATACCCTGCACTCTAACAACATAGCCAAGAAACGCAACTCGATTGGTGCAAAAGGTGCACTTCTCAAGACTACCATACAAACGTGCATCACGTAAAGCATTGAAAATAGCACGTAAATGATCCAAGTGATCCTGCAAAGATATGCTATAAATCAGAATATCATCAAAGTATACCACAACAAAACATCCAATAAAAGCACGTAAAACTTCGTTCATAAGTCTCATGAAAGTACTAGGAACATTAGTTAATCCAAAAGGCATTACAAACCACTCATATAAACCGAACTTAGTTTTAAACGATGTTTTCCATTCATCTCTGATTGCATACGAATCTGGTGGTAACAACTACGCAAATCAACTTTAGAGAATATAATAGAACCACTCAACTCATCAAGCATATCATCCAAACGAGGTATACGGTGACGGTATCAAATAGTAATATTATTAATAGATGTACAATCAGTACACATGCGTGAAGAACCATCTTTCTTAGGTACCAAAATAATAGGAACAACACATGGGCTAAAACACTCACGAATGTAGCCTTTATCTTGGAGAACCTGAATTTGTCGCTAAATCTCTTTGGTCTCTTCAGGATTGGTACGATATGGCCCATGGTTGGGCAACGAACCTCCTGGAATCAAGTCAATCTGGTGTTCTATCCCACGAATAGGTGGTAGTCCAGGTGGAACATCTTGTGGGAACACATCAATGAATTCCTGCAAAAGGTTAGCAACCGCAGGTGGCAAAGGAGGCATATGCTCAAATGAAAATAGAACTTCTTTGCAAATAGTATCATAACATTGAGTAATGTTCATATCATGTTTAACAATATCAGATTTGCTAGTAAGCAAACAAGGATTTTTCAAATGAATTTCAGAAGCATGGTTCGAATCAGATTTAGTATTAGTCTTATATGGCACAAAATCTGTAGCAAAAATCTAATTTTCATTCTTATGTTTCTCCTCGTTGTTTACTCTACTTGCTCTAGCAAGATCATCTTTTAAAATTTATTCAGGAGTCATAGGTTTGAGACCAATTTTATTTCCATCATGTATAAGAGAATAGTGATTAGTTTTACCATTATGGATAGATTCTCTATCAAATGCCAAGGTCTACCAAGTAACAAAGAACAAGCTTGCATAGGTACAACATCACAATCAACAAAATCAGAATATGTACCAATAGTAAAATGCACACGTGTAGTTCTTGTTACCTTGAGCTTCCAAGAGCTCTCAAACCATTCAATGTAATATGGATGTGTGCGCTGTCTTGTAGGTAGAGCAAGCTTCTCCACCATGTCAACGCTAGCCAGATTATTACAACTCCCTCCATCAATGATGATCGGTATAGCTCGCTCTTTTACAACGCCTCTTGTTTGAAATAGATTTTAGCGTTGATCATGCACAGATTTGCTTAATTGCACACTCAACACACGTTGTGCAACTAAGCTCTTGTACCGATCAGCAGTGTCGGCTTCCATTACCTCCATCTCTCTCTCAAAATCAGAATTGGCTCCATCACGTGAAGCAATAAGGGCCAATGTATCTTCATCAAAGTCACTTGCAGAATCATATTCGCCGTCTTCACGCACCAGCATCACACGTTTGGTTATGCATTCTCTTTCTATGTGACCAAAACCCAAACATTTGCGACACTGAATGTCGTGCGTCTTCCCCGTGGAGGCCATCGAAGATGAACTCCGAGGAGGACCAACGGATGGTGGTGGAGTAGCAGCAGGTGGTGCTCGTTATGCAGGCGCGGTATACTTGGAGGTAGTAGGCACTGGTGCAGCTCCACGAGATGGTGGTGCTGATTGTCGCGGAAACCATGATGGCATACGACATGCATAAATATTAGCTCTTCTCCATGGTGGTTGACGATCCTGCACTTCACGTTCAGCTGTGCAAGCAAGATGAAACAAGCGAGTAATAGTGTTGTACTCATTATAGTCTAAAATATGTTGAATCTCTTTATTCAAACCACCAAAGAAACGTGCAAGCATAGTTTTATTATCCTCTATAATACCACAACGAATCATGCCCGTTTGCAATTCTTGATATAATAGTCTTCTACAGAATTTTTTCCTTGTTCTAAACGAGACAATTTCTTAAGTAAATCACGTTGATAATGTGGAGAAACAAAGCGTGTATGCAAAGAAAGTTTTAAACCAACCCAAGTAGTAGGAATATTAGCATGATGTACTCTACAATGTTCGGACCACCAAATAGATGCAAAATTTGTGAACTCACAAGTACTAGCACTAACACGCAAATGATCAGGATATCGTAAACATGCAAAACAGTGTTCTACTTCCAATTCCCAAGTAAGATATGCATCAGGATTATATCTACCCTCAAATGGTGGAATATTGAATTTCGGTTTCGCAACACGACCATCCACACGTACCGTCGTGGAGGTAGGCGCGCGTTGCGGTTGTATTGTCGTGGACGACCAGGTGGAGGTTGTTCGACCTCCTCGTCGTCAAGTATGTTCTCATGTACCATCTCGTCCTCCCCTCCATAATCACCGTATCCTTCATCAGTGGGCGCGTCAGGCGCGGATGGTGCAGCAGCAGCGGTACCCGCAGGCACATCCGCATGAGGAACGCGTCATGCGTGTCGTCGCACGTTGTCGCGAGGCTGCGGTAACCTAGCCAAGACCTCCTGGAACTTGGTGTCAAGCTTGGAGTTGAAGGCTTCCACGAGACCATCTATCTTCTCCAGTGCATCGGTGAGTTTGGAATCAATGTCACCAAGGAACCCATCCACGTCGTGTGCATGCCCGCCCAAAAGGTGGGTGAAGTTAGCATGCAACTCCGCACTCGTCATCTTAGCCAGGTCAACAACGTTCGTCGTGGTTCCTATCATGATTAGTACTCAAAAATCACAAATATATATGCCTACAAACTACGGAATATCGTGGTTCATGTATAATTCATCAAGCAAAATACAAATGTAATATCCCAGGTAATGGGGTTACAAAAATAGAGGAAACAGATGTGTGCATTGCATTCATGCATAGAAAATCTGGGGAATTTTCGCGCTTTAAAGTAAAACAGTCACAGTAACTGAAGTTTCACTTGACCTTGGTGGAATTGAAGTAGCTCATCAAGTCAAGCGCTATAAACCTCAATGTGACTTTGTTCAAATCTTGTTTTGGGTAGAGGTGATTTGATCTAATGGGTTAGATCAAATGGGATTGATATTCAACACAACAACACTTTACTCAATGATCAATTGCTTGATCATACAAAAGATTACAACATGGTAATCCTTGCCATAACATATGAACATCCATTTAATGGGAAATCAAGTAACAATAAATGGAGAAACTATTCTTTACTTATCTTCTCCATGTCTTAAACTAATCTATGCTCTTATCATAGACTCTATGATATCCATTATACTTTAACCTTGGAAACAAGACAAGGAGATTCAACTTAAGAAGTATATAATTCTTCTCTATTCCAAATTATTAAGCATCAAACCTAGAGAAGTGAGAGTTCTATTCTAATTATTAAAGAAGCAATAACAAACCTTGAACTAAACCTTGAATATACATCCATGTATTCAAATCATCATCTCAGAGAAACCCTAGGATATTATTGAAGACATTTCCTAGAGAGAGAACCCATTTATGTTAACCAAAGATATTGGTGACCACATCATTATCTTTGGAGAATAACCTTAGGTTAGCATTGAAGTCCTTTCCAAATGAGAGAGTCCATTCATATCAATCCTAGCTTTACCTAATTAAGAATAAAGGACAACCTGTGAACTAAAAGTATTAGGAGATTAACCATTACATCTTGGAGTGGTGAGACAACCTAGTATCACCTGGAATAATAACATATCCATGAATTGATAAAGTAAGGAGGAGATTAATTCAACCAAGATAGCCAAGTGGAGTTTAGACTAGATACCTATTGAGATCTGGTGAGTACACCATAAACTCTAGGATAAACCATTCCTTTATAAGAAAGCCCAAGCTATGGTGTTACACTTGACTAGTTAAGGAAACAATTGAATATGAGGGAGATAACTATCCATACACTTGATGATTATATCATCATTGATTAAGTAGAACCCTAACATAATATCTCAGGCATTCTCCTGGGATATAATTTATTGAGGCCACTATAGCCATGTCCATCCAAGAAACAATAAGAGGGATATTATACCCTAGTTAATCAAGACAATGCTTGATCATGGAAGTGAGAAACCTAGTTAATGAGAGATACTTTAGGAACCCAAACCTTGATCATTATAAATTGAGTGATGATCATAAACCCTAAGAACTTGAGGTAGAGATATTAAGAACAAGTTGATCATGCCTAATCCATGATCATGCTCTTGAGGTATGTGAGGATAATTTAAACCCTAATATTATTACTAGATATTATTCTCCACATGAAATCATGGGGAGGAAACTAGTAAACAAACCTAGACTTATATCCTAAACCCTAACTTGTGAACCACTTGGTGATCACAAGTAGAATTCTACACATCTACATTCCACTTATTCTTCATCTAAGAAAGCTTTAGAGTAAAACTCCATACTTGATATGGTGAGAAATCATCAATCCATATGACCAAAGTTAACTATAAAAAGAACTATAACCACTGTAGTTACTTTAATGATAAATTGAGGTTAACAATAGAAGTTAATTGGTAGAAGATAAAACCACTTCTCAAATCCTTAGAGATATTTAGCACATAAAATCATGTCACTATGTCACTTTCTTATCTGAAATTCATAAATAAACATTACTTTGGAATTATTTCTTGCAAGATAAAAACCAAATAAAACTCTATATATCAATAAGTAAGATCAACAACCATTGGGAAAGTAATTTGGATATTTCCAAGGGCAATATTCAAACTAATGCATATATGGTTATTTAATTCAAATCCCAATAGTAATTAACAAATCAATGCTCTAGTATTCCTATTGAATTTTATAATACACCACAATAATCTTTAAAGTATCTACAGTGCCTTGTACTAGTAATTCTATGAATCAAATAAGCAAGATCTGCAAAACAGAAAGGAATTCAAATTAGAATTCAAAACAGAATTATAAAACAGAAATAGAAAACAGAAAAGGAAAATAAGAAAAACCTACCTGGACTTACCTGGCCGAGCAGCCCACGGTGCAACCCAGCACCACAGCCCAACACTGGCCCTCAACCGCAGCCCAACACCAGCCCACCATACCCCTTCGTCTAAAAAACAGAGGTGAGGGTCATCCTCATCCTCTTCGTGTGCTGGAGGCCAGCACGAAGACGTGCTCGTCTTCCCCCTCGCGCTGTCGATCCCTCCTCGTCCGAAGCAGTGACAAGGCTCGCTCCTGGCGCCGTATAAAGCTCCCCGAAGAACCCTAGCTCGGAATTTTTCCCCTCCTCCGCTTAATTCCCCCCAAATCGAAAACCTAACCGAGCCGGTCGGTGACCATCGCCGTCGACTGGGACGTCCCCGTGCCAAGCCGTGACCACCAGCAGCATCGCCGTCCTCTACTTGCTCAACCCAAGAGAGGAATCGAGCTGGGGAGGTCCGCAGCACCTGCGCCGAGCTCGTCTTCTCCGATGCCGGCCACCGTCATCGCCGTTGATCTGGACCACCCTAAGCCTCGCCGACGAGCCCTACATGCTCCTGGTGAGATCCTCAACCTCCTGGTGTACACGCCCTGCTCGATTAGGCACCGTAGCTCCACCGCATCGACCAACCCGTGAGCTCTGCCGCCATTCCTCGCCGCCGGGCACGCTCCGGTGACCATACCGGGGCGGCGCCGCCACTAGTTGGTTCGCCTCGACGAGTCCTGTCCAACGCGCCCCTGCTCTGGCCCGCGGGAACGCCCTAGCGCCAGTGACCATCGCCAGTTCCCGCCGGCCAGGGACCTCCTCGCCACCGTGGCGATTTTGACTCGGTCAAATCCCACGTGGCAGGTGAGGTGGACAGACCCCACCAGTCATAGACTGTGGGTGGTATCTGTCTGGGTACGTTTAGTCCATTTCAGTTTTATATCAAATTCTATAATTGCTGAAACTTTGCAAATATTTAGGAAATTCATTATAACTCATAAAAATACAAATAAGATACCAAAATTCTTAGAAAAGAAAACTCTATCTAATAAAAATATAAAATGAAATTTTTATTTTTAATAAAAATTTAATTGTTTAATACTTGTTATTTAAGCCTTTAATTTTTAAATTCTAAATACAAATAAAAATTCAAAAATTAAGAAACCATTTATAAAGTAACTAAAACCAGTAAGCAAATAAAGAAAACATGAAAACTAATTTTCTTTATTTGCTATCCTATTAAATCATTATTAGGGAAATTTAAACCCTAATTAATAAATACTTTAATTATTAATTCGATAAAAATAATAATATGACAAATTCAATATTATTTTTATTTCCAAGTTATTAATAACTTCAACTTTAAAAAATGAAGTTATTAATCCTAGAACTATATGGTAAATAGCAGACCCTAATTTAATATGGGATGAAATCACAACCCTATCATTTCATGTGAAACCCAAAACCCTAATTCAATTAGGAACCCCAAATCCATTACTTCATATGAACCCTAAAATTGTTTCCACACCTAAACCCAAGTACCATGTGATCATGCTACTTCATCAGTTATCATAGATTCATAGCTAGCAACTAAATACTAGTTCAAACCCACATAAAATATGGGAACCCTATCAGTACTAATTAGCCACCCATGTGTTCATCTTTATCAGACCTAGATAATCCAGTAGGGTTAACCAAGTGTAAACCCTAGATCCTATTACCAAAACTATCATCCTTATTCATTCCTATTTAGCATCACATCAATGTGATGAACCTCAGGAGCAACTATGCCAATTCTTGAGCATTGCCTAACCATATTCCACTAAACCCTACTACTGATGGATACAACCAACCATCCTAATTAAGAAGCCAATTATTCCTTACTAATAGAACCAACAGTAAAACCTAGACCACCTCAACCCTAATTGCAACACTTCTTAATATTTAAGAAGTATGTTCTTCAAAAGTTATTCTTTTGAAGAAAATAAGGAACCATCATCAACCCTGCTTATAAGGGCCTATAAACCCTAGCCAGCTATCACCAACAAGGTATACCTCCTTGATAGCAACTATTGGTAATTAAGATGTTTAGGCTTAATTCAACAATACAAGTCTAGTTGCTGATGAATCCAACTATGTTGTGATCCATCTACTACTTACTCCAGAAAACAATTAGAACCATAGAAAACCATAGAACCCCACAAACCTAATTATCATACTTGTTCTTCATCAAAGAACATGTTCTTCAAAAGTTATTCTTTTGAATTATATAATAAATAATCATCAATCATGTATTATAGGACTTAAAATTGACAACTGCTCTTTACTTATTATACAGCTATTATTCCTGGTTGTGTATGCTTGTTACTATTCATTTCACCACTTGCTTATAATTCTAAAACAACACAAACCTGAATAAGAACCTTGTTTGTGAATCACTCTAAAAGTGCAACACACCCTGAACAAATCATTACAACTCACTGATCCTAAATCATCGGGGTTAGGTCACGCTTAGAGCGATTGCATCTCATTCTTATGCATTATTGCATCCTTGCCAATCTTTTAAACATCGTCCTTACCGGACGATGATGCTATTTCAGAATTTGGAGTTATTGCGTATCGAAGACCTTGCCTGCATAATCTTGCAGTCAAGAAAGGCAAGTTCATCACTTGCTCATGTCATTTGAAGTATTTTTATCAAATTACTTGCAAAGTATTATGGTTATCACTATTGCACAAAAATCAAAACCACTACTTTCATAACTATGAATATGACTATGTGGTGGGCAATGGAACCATGGATTGTGTTGATATGGTGGAGGTTCCATTGCACGGGTTTATATCCATCTAGGATTAAACAACAAATGTCGCCAGTGATTCTTGTGCCATAATACCCGTGTTAACCATAAGATCCGGAGTGGGACGGAGTAGTCAAAAGTGTTTCCACCTCTCGTTCATCAACGGATGCGCTTTACCGTAGACACTTGTATCTGTCAGGGCAAGCGGTTGGCTGGGGAAGCCTTAAGTCCGCACGGCATAGTCCGTAGACACTTGTCGCTTGAAGTGCAAGCGGTTGGCTGGGGAAGCCTTAAGTCCCCACGGTATTGCGGTCTATGAGGGATTGTAAGGTGTCCGGAACGGTCTATCCATGATGATAGGGGAAGGCATATGAATGCCCGGAACGGTCTCATCATGGATATAGGGGAGGACAATTTTACAAAAGGGTGGGTGTTCGAGGTAGCGGAGGAACATGATTGGCTAGACCTTATACCGGGCCTCACACCAAAGGAAGTGTGGACGAGAACTTAAGCTCGGTTGGCACCAAGGATAAGATCTCTTATGGGTAAAGCAACACACCTCTGCAGAGTGTAAAGAACCGTGACCTGTCACTCCCTGTTCCGGGATAAGGAACTGCGAACGCGGCCGGAAAGGAGCTCCATGAAGTTCTAGTAAACCGGTGAAGGCTGACGGACATAGTTCTTCTGAATAAAAGCAACCTTTTGAAGAAATGATTATGAAAACTTGCATTGGTATTAGACTTTCTGGTCTAATGCCGTAGCTAGTGCATTAAACACCTCTTTCCTATAATGAACTTGTTGAGTACGCTCGTACTCATCCCACTCTTAAATCCCCTACTTAGATATGGAGGCATCAAAGGAGGATCTACAGTACAACTCGAAGGTCGAGGAGTCAACAACTACTTCAAGAGACAGGACCCTGTCAGAGGAGTCAGATACCACATCCATCAAGGAGAAAACCTAGTTTAGCCATAGAAGGGAACTAGCTTCCTAAACCTAGCTCCTAATTAGCTAGAATCTATTCTTAGCCTCTGTAGCTATTTAAATACTCTACAAATAGAGTTCGTGATAAGATTAGACCACGAGTCGTTCTTCTGGAGTTATTTGCAGTTTTACCTCATTGTAAAGTAGGAGGCTGTGATGATCTTATGTAACAGAGTCGATGTTGTAATTCTATAGACATGCCTTGGACCCGCATATGTTTCTGTTGTACCACTCTGAGCGATATAATACGAGTGGAACTGTGTTTCATTGGTGTTATATCAGACTTGCATACTACACCATGCAGTGGTATGCCGGGTCACCACAGTTGGTATCAGAGCAAATGCTTTGACCTTAGGATTAAAACCCTTTAAAGGAGACCTATAGGATTGGTAGTGTCTATAGGAAGTTGTCCTAGGTAAACCAAATATTTTTTATGACTTGAGATGGATATTCACTTGAGAATAATCCTGACACACTTGAGTCAACATTTCTTACCTAACTTACCAAGATAAAGTGAAGTTAGTTAGTTAAACCCAAACCTGTAGCACTCCATTAAATCCTCAAAAACAATAGATGAGTAGACCCCAGTTGGTATACAATACATGGTAGTCCAAAGAGAGGATACAACCATAAGGAAGCTATCCTATTGGAAGATGTGTACCAACACAAGTCATGATTAAGTAAGAATTATTCAGACATGTAATAGGAGTAAATCAAGCGATGAAGATAGTTAAGAAATCCTAATAGAAGATGTAGACCAAGTTAAGTAATGAGTAATTAAAATTATCTAAACTTGTGAAACAGTTGATAGTAAGTGATAAATATGAGTTATATGATGTAGTATAGACCATGATGAGTCAATCATGGAAGGTAAGCAAAAGAGATAGGAAAATAATATGCCTACTTACATAGTAGAGTTCTTAATCATATGTGATTCACTTGAGAATCAGTATGTGATGGACTAGAATCTCCTAATTAGTTAGGAGGAGAATACTGAGAATCCAGTGTTCAATAATAGTGCAAGATTTGTGTTCCCAAAACTATGGGGAGTGTGCCAAACATCTCATGACCATAGTTTTATGGTAGAAACACTGGAAAGTATAGGAACTATATTCTAATAAATATGTGTTCAGAGTAGACATGATAGAACCTAGCCATAATATGTGAGATAGTCTTCAACAAAATGGAAGCTAAGTTAGAACTTCCAAAGAAAATTAGGTTGACCTTAACTATCCCAGACCACTTTGTTTCAAGTTTATCTCATTGCAAATGTGCAATTAAGGTAAATACTGAGACAAATAGTAGAATTCCATATATTCGTGCTAAGTATCACGATATAAACCTATATTATGTGGTGTTATATACTACACATCTCAGCCTGATGTTTAGAGATGTCTTACTCAACTATTATATTCAGGCTTAAGATGATGTGTATTATAAGCACAAAGCTGAATCTTCTTGGATTTTATTGGATTTTCATTGTTTGACTAGATCCATACATGAAGTTTGACTTTGATATGCAAATGCATGTTGCAATATCAAGTCCTTACTTGGTGCTATAGATCTAGAGGGTAATGGTAAACGTGTGGGGAAGTGACGAATTATGAAGATTCTGAAGACAAGATGAAGGTTCATCAGAAAAAGGAAGCAAAGTTGTGGGAAGTAACCACAACACTCTGAAGGAAGTACAATCAGAAACTCATGCTTACCTCAATAGAGGAGTACTTTAGTACGAAAGAAGCATGAAGGTGAGAAAGATAATGATTATGATGAAGCTCAAGCAGATCCATAATTGATATAGAAGAGGGAATGCATGGGAAATCACCTTGGATACTATATTCATAGTGGTTTTCTTGCAAAATAAACCCTGAAGAGAGGAAGATGACCTATGAAACCATAGCAGATATAAGAAGACCATAGTTGACATCACAAGACCACAATTGGTATAGGATCAATATTGCGAGATAAAGCAGAAGATGTCTCGTCCAGATGATCAGAATCTATAACAGAATCAATTTTTTTGATATCAAATAGCCACAGTTGGTATAATAACCACAGCTGGTATCAGTTGGTATTACAAATAGTCCACGATTTAATTAATTGTAACAAAAGTTTGTGAACAAATAAAAATCTTGTTAGCCAAATAACAACGACCTATAATCATTTAGTCGAAGGATTCATATTGGATGTCCACAATTGAGTGGATACACCACATATATTCTTCGCGAGAACTTATAAGAATATAAACCATGAACTACACCTAAACCAATATTCTAACCATCAATCCAATGGTTGGAAGAAAAGGAGTTGAAGACCATAAGAAAACTCTAAGGGGTAGAGTAAACATTGAGTTAAATATACAATAACTCAATACTTTAAGCTTGATAGAAGCAAAAGGTCTGAACTGAGAGGAAGTTCGATCTTATTTTCATAAGATTATTGAACACTACTTTCAGAAGGAAGTCAGACCAGAAGCCGAGGTTCATACCTCGAGGAAGTAAGAAGTGGACTATAACTTGAGAAAGTGAGTAATAGTTACTCAGAAGTACGGAAGCTCAAGTAAACTAAGGTTAATAAAGTTGAACGAAGGAAATATCGTAGACCAAATACAGCTCTAGAAGGCCAAAGACAAAAAGAGATTGACTATACCAAAACTTAAGTCCATTTGAATGATTCCTTTCATGGAACCTAAATAACCCAAAATAGTTATAGGTATCAACTATAAACCATGATTGGATGGACTAAATGAGTCTAATCCATTCTTAAGGAAATAAACCATCATTACCATTTCCATGTTAAGTACCTACCAAGTACCATTACTGCACTTTTGGTACTAAGGAAAAACAAAGACCGATTTTATCAAATAGGAGAATGTTATCCAATTAGTCATCAGTTAAGACTAGTAGCACCAGAAGAAGTCTCAATCATTGAATCTTCAATGAGAAAGGAAACAAGGTTATAATAGTTGGAAGAAATCAATGAATCAAAGTAAGAGCCATGGTTCAGAGACGGGTATTATTAGATTCCAGAGAAAAATCATAGAAGTGGAGTAAGAACTAAAGTTCGGAGACAAACCCTAATGGATTCCAGGAAGAATCTGGACAAGGGATATATACAATTATATCCAGTGAGATCACCGAGGAGTTTGAGAAAAGATGTAGTCTGCACAAGACAGATCCACACTCCGAAACGTGAGGGATATCAAACTTCGAGGACGAAGTTTAGTTTAAGGGGTAGAGACTGTAATATCCCAGGTAATGGGGTTACAAAAATAGAGGAAACAGATGTGTGCATTGCATTCATGCATAGAAAATCTGGGGAATTTTCGCGCTTTAAAGTAAAACAGTCACAGTAACTGAAGTTTCACTTGACCTTGGTGGAATTGAAGTAGCTCATCAAGTCAAGCGCTATAAACCTCAATGTGACTTTGTTCAAATCTTGTTTTGGGTAGAGGTGATTTGATCTAATGGGTTAGATCAAATGGGATTGATATTCAACACAACAACACTTTACTCAATGATCAATTGCTTGATCATACAAAAGATTACAACATGGTAATCCTTGCCATAACATATGAACATCCATTTAATGGGAAATCAAGTAACAATAAATGGAGAAACTATTCTTTACTTATCTTCTCCATGTCTTAAACTAATCTATGCTCTTATCATAGACTCTATGATATCCATTATACTTTAACCTTGGAAACAAGACAAGGAGATTCAACTTAAGAAGTATATAATTCTTCTCTATTCCAAATTATTAAGCATCAAACCTAGAGAAGTGAGAGTTCTATTCTAATTATTAAAGAAGCAATAACAAACCTTGAACTAAACCTTGAATATACATCCATGTATTCAAATCATCATCTCAGAGAAACCCTAGGATATTATTGAAGACATTTCCTAGAGAGAGAACCCATTTATGTTAACCAAAGATATTGGTGACCACATCATTATCTTTGGAGAATAACCTTAGGTTAGCATTGAAGTCCTTTCCAAATGAGAGAGTCCATTCATATCAATCCTAGCTTTACCTAATTAAGAATAAAGGACAACCTGTGAACTAAAAGTATTAGGAGATTAACCATTACATCTTGGAGTGGTGAGACAACCTAGTATCACCTGGAATAATAACATATCCATGAATTGATAAAGTAAGGAGGAGATTAATTCAACCAAGATAGCCAAGTGGAGTTTAGACTAGATACCTATTGAGATCTGGTGAGTACACCATAAACTCTAGGATAAACCATTCCTTTATAAGAAAGCCCAAGCTATGGTGTTACACTTGACTAGTTAAGGAAACAATTGAATATGAGGGAGATAACTATCCATACACTTGATGATTATATCATCATTGATTAAGTAGAACCCTAACATAATATCTCAGGCATTCTCCTGGGATATAATTTATTGAGGCCACTATTGCCATGTCCATCCAAGAAACAATAAGAGGGATATTATACCCTAGTTAATCAAGACAATGCTTGATCATGGAAGTGAGAAACCTAGTTAATGAGAGATACTTTAGGAACCCAAACCTTGATCATTATAAATTGAGTGATGATCATAAACCCTAAGAACTTGAGGTAGAGATATTAAGAACAAGTTGATCATGCCTAATCCATGATCATGCTCTTGAGGTATGTGAGGATAATTTAAACCCTAATATGATTACTAGATATTATTCTCCACATGAAATCATGGGGAGGAAACTAGTAAACAAACCTAGACTTATATCCTAAACCCTAACTTGTGAACCACTTGGTGATCACAAGTAGAATTCTACACATCTACATTCCACTTATTCTTCATCTAAGAATGCTTTAGAGTAAAACTCCATACTTGCTATGGTGAGAAATCATCAATCCATATGACCAAAGTTAACTATAAAAAGAACTATAACCACTGTAGTTACTTTAATGATAAATTGAGGTTAACAATAGAAGTTAATTGGTAGAAGATAAAACCACTTCTCAAATCCTTAGAGATATTTAGCACATAAAATCATGTCACTATGTCACTTTCTTATCTGAAATTCATAAATAAACATTACTTTGGAATTATTTCTTGCAAGATAAAAACCAAATAAAACTCTATATATCAATAAGTAAGATCAACAACCATTGGGAAAGTAATTTGGATATTTCCAAGGGCAATATTCAAACTAATGCATATATGGTTATTTAATTCAAATCCCAATAGTAATTAACAAATCAATGCTCTAGTATTCCTATTGAATTTTATAATACACCACAATAATCTTTAAAGTATCTACAGTGCCTTGTACTAGTAATTCTATGAATCAAATAAGCAAGATCTGCAAAACAGAAAGGAATTCAAATTAGAATTCAAAACAGAATTATAAAACAGAAATAGAAAACAGAAAAGGAAAATAAGAAAAACCTACCTGGACTTACCTGGCCGAGCAGCCCACGGTGCAACCCAGCACCACAGCCCAACACTGGCCCTCAACCGCAGCCCAACACCAGCCCACCATACCCCTTCGTCTAAAAAACAGAGGTGAGGGTCATCCTCATCCTCTTCGTGTGCTGGAGGCCAGCACGAAGACGTGCTCGTCTTCCCCCTCGCGCTGTCGATCCCTCCTCGTCCGAAGCAGTGACAAGGCTCGCTCCTGGCGCCGTATAAAGCTCCCCGAAGAACCCTAGCTCGGAATTTTTCCCCTCCTCCGCTTAATTCCCCCCAAATCGAAAACCTAACCGAGCCGGTCGGCGACCATCGCCGTCGACTGGGACGTCCCCGTGCCAAGCCGTGACCACCAGCAGCATCGCCGTCCTCTACTTGCTCAACCCAAGAGAGGAATCGAGCTGGGGAGGTCCGCAGCACCTGCGCCGAGCTCGTCTTCTCCGATGCCGGCCACCGTCATCGCCGTTGATCTGGACCACCCTAAGCCTCGCCGACGAGCCCTACATGCTCCTGGTGAGATCCTCAACCTCCTGGTGTACACTCCCTGCTCGATTAGGCACCGTAGCTCCACCGCATCGACCAACCCGTGAGCTCTGCCGCCATTCCTCGCCGCCGGGCACGCTCCGGTGACCATACCGGGGCGGCGCCGCCACTAGTTGGTTCGCCTCGACGAGTGCTGTCCAACGCGCCCCTGCTCTGGCCCGCGGGAACGCCCTAGCGCCGGCGACCATCGCCAGTTCCCGCCGGCCAGGGACCTCCTCGCCACCGTGGCGATTTTGACTCGGTCAAATCCCACGTGGCAGGTGAGGTGGACAGACCCCACCAGTCATAGACTGTGGGTGGTATCTGTCTGGGTACGTTTAGTCCATTTCAGTTTTATATCAAATTCTATAATTGCTGAAACTTTGCAAATATTTAGGAAATTCATTATAACTCATAAAAATACAAATAAGATACCAAAATTCTTAGAAAAGAAAACTCTATCTAATAAAAATATAAAATGAAAATTTTATTTTTAATAAAAATTTAATTGTTTAATACTTGTTATTTAAGCCTTTAATTTTTAAATTCTAAATACAAATAAAAATTCAAAAATTAAGAAACCATTTATAAAGTAACTAAAACCAGTAAGCAAATAAAGAAAACATGAAAACTAATTTTCTTTATTTGCTATCCTATTAAATCATTATTAGGGAAATTTAAACCCTAATTAATAAATACTTTAATTATTAATTCGATAAAAATAATAATATGACAAATTCAATATTATTTTTATTTCCAAGTTATTAATAACTTCAACTTTAAAAAATGAAGTTATTAATCCTAGAACTATATGGTAAATAGCAGACCCTAATTTAATATGGGATGAAATCACAACCCTATCATTTCATGTGAAACCCAAAACCCTAATTCAATTAGGAACCCCAAATCCATTACTTCATATGAACCCTAAAATTGTTTCCACACCTAAACCCAAGTACCATGTGATCATGCTACTTCATCAGTTATCATAGATTCATAGCTAGCAACTAAATACTAGTTCAAACCCACATAAAATATGGGAACCCTATCAGTACTAATTAGCCACCCATGTGTTCATCTTTATCAGACCTAGATAATCCAGTAGGGTTAACCAAGTGTAAACCCTAGATCCTATTACCAAAACTATCATCCTTATTCATTCCTATTTAGCATCACATCAATGTGATGAACCTCAGAGCAACTATGCCAATTCTTGAGCATTGCCTAACCATATTCCACTAAACCCTACTACCGATGGATACAACCAACCATCCTAATTAAGAAGCCAATTATTCCTTACTAATAGAACCAACAAGAAAACCTAGACCACCTCAACCCTAATTGCAACACTTCTTAATATTTAAGAAGTATGTTCTTCAGAAGTTATTCTTTTGAAGAAAATAAGGAACCATCATCAACCCTGCTTATAAGGGCCTATAAACCCTAGCCAGCTATCACCAACAAGGTATACCTCCTTGATAGCAACTATTGGTAATTAAGATGTTTAGGCTTAATTCAACAATACAAGTCTAGTTGCTTGATGAATCCAACTATGTTGTGATCCATCTACTACTTACTCCAGAAAACAATTAGAACCATAGAAAACCATAGAACCCCACAAACCTAATTATCATACTTGTTCTTCATCAAAGAACATGTTCTTCAAAAGTTATTCTTTTTGAATTATATAATAAATAATCATCAATCATGTATTATAGGACTTAAAATTGACAACTGCTCTTTACTTATTATACAGCTATTATTCCTGGTTGTGTATGCTTGTTACTATTCATTTCACCACTTGCTTATAATTCTAAAACAACACAAACCTGAATAAGAACCTTGTTTGTGAATCACTCTAAAAGTGCAACACACCCTGAACAAATCATTACAACTCACTGATCCTAAATCATCGGGGTTAGGTCACGCTTAGAGCGATTGCATCTCATTCTTATGCATTATTGCATCCTTGCCAATCTTTTAAACATCGTCCTTACCGGACGATGATGCTATTTCAGAATTTGGAGTTATTGCGTATCGAAGACCTTGCTCGCATAATCTTGCAGTCAAGAAAGGCAAGTTCATCACTTGCTCATGTCATTTGAAGTATTTTTATCAAATTACTTGCAAAGTATTATGGTTATCACTATTGCACAAAAATCAAAACCACTACTTTCATAACTATGAATATGACTATGTGGTGGGCAATGGAACCATGGATTGTGTTGATATGGTGGAGGTTCCATTGCACGGGTTTATATCCATCTAGGATTAAACAACAAATGTCGCCAGTGATTCTTGTGCCGTAATACCCGTGTTAACCATAAGATCCGGAGTGGGACGGAGTAGTCAAAAGTGTTTCCACCTCTCGTTCATCAACGGATGCGCTTTACCGTAGACACTTGTATCTCGGGGCAAGCGGTTGGCTGGGGAAGCCTTAAGTCCCCACGGCATAGTCCGTAGACACTTGTCGCTTGAAGTGCAAGCGATTGGCTGGGGAAGCCTTAAGTCCCCACGGTATTGCGGTCTATGAGGGATTGTAAGGTGTCCGGAACGGTCTATCCATGATGATAGGGGAAGGCATATGAATGCCCGGAACGGTCTCATCATGGATATAGGGGAGGACAATCTTACAAAAGGGTGGGTGTTCGAGGTAGCGGAGGAACATGATTGGCTAGACCTTATACCGGGCCTCACACCAAAGGAAGTGTGGACGAGAACTTAAGCTCGGTTGGCACCAAGGATAAGATCTCTTATGGGTAAAGCAACACACCTCTGCAGAGTGTAAAGAACCGTGACCTGTCACTCCCTGTTCCGGGATAAGGAACTGCGAACGCGGCCGGAAAGGAGCTCCATGAAGTTCTAGTAAACCGGTGAAGGCTGACGGACATAGTTCTTCTGAATAAAAGCAACCTTTTGAAGAAATGATTATGAAAACTTGCATTGGTATTAGACTTTCTGGTCTAATGCCGTAGCTAGTGCATTAAACACCTCTTTCCTATAATGAACTTGTTGAGTACGCTCGTACTCATCCCACTCTTAAATCCCCTGCTTAGATATGGAGGCATCAAAGGAGGATCTACAGTACAACTCGAAGGTCGAGGAGTCAACAACTACTTCAAGAGACAGGACCCTGTCAGAGGAGTCAGATACCACATCCATCAAGGAGAAAACCTAGTTTAGCCATAGAAGGGAACTAGCTTCCTAAACCTAGCTCCTAATTAGCTAGAATCTATTCTTAGCCTCTGTAGCTAGTTAAATACTCTACAAATAGAGTTCGTGATAAGATTAGACCACGAGTCGTTCTTCTGGAGTTATTTGCAGTTTTACCTCATTGTAAAGTAGGAGGCTGTGATGATCTTATGTAACAGAGTCGATGTTGTAATTCTATAGACATGCCTTGGACCCGCATATGTTTCTGTTGTACCACTCTGAGCGATATAATACGAGTGGAACTGTGTTTCATTGGTGTTATATCAGACTTGCATACTACACCATGCAGTGGTATGCCGGGTCACCACAACAAAGCTCTTACAAGTTCTTACGAAACAGGAGGAAAGCGATATGGCAACCAACAAGTATCAACATTGCCCCAAAGATTGCCAAAGCGATTACCAGGTGTCGATACAAATCACATGGAGACAATATGTGGAGCCGTAGGAAGGCTTACATATGGTTGAAAAACAGCAATTGTCAAAATAGCGATGCAGTATTGAAAGTATGCTCAAGAACGGTATTGTGCTGGTCCTAGGCTAGACCGTACTAGAGACGTGAGCCTACAACACTAACGAGGTCACAGCGTGGCACACAAGCAACAAGCAGCGATGAGGTGGCAACCAAAAAGCGAAAAATCACTATGATGGTGACTGTCTCAAAATGATTCCCGAGGTCTTAAACAGTATAGCCTCAGAAAAAAAATTGTCAAAATTTCTTAAAAGTGCTCCAGAAAGCGCGCAGGCGAAACAAAAATGGCGCTATAATGGCCAGTGGAGAAAAGTGATCCCCGAGGTCAAAAACTAGTGTAGCCAGAATTTGTTTCGGAGGCGTTTCCAAACTCTTTTTTTTTGCTATCCTTCACAATTTTTACCGGCAGCCGAAACTTATCACACGGAAATTTTTTCTACATCATGGACGAAATTAGAAGGCAACAGCTAATAAGGAAAAACAAGAAAACCTAATTCTACATGGACTCTATCGCGGCAGAGAAACAACACGAAACCCTGTCGCGCTAGGAAACAGGGTATATGGTAGATGTATATGACGGTGGCGGAAGGATCTGGTGGGTGTATATGGCAGTGGCGGAAGTATATATGGTGGGTATATATGGCAGTGGCGGAAGTATATATGGTGTGTGTATATGGCACTAGCGGAAGTATATATGGTGGGTGTATATGGCAGTGGCAGAAGTATATGGTGGTGGTGATCTGCAAGCGATGCGAGTATGCGGCAGCACTGTAACTACTATGACCAGAACTCAAAACTCTAAAGGAACTAGATGCTAAGACCAGCAACTCGACATGAAGATGAAGACACAAATTCAACTATGCAAAAACTTAAAAGACAATGCAAAGGCTCGGGGTGGTTTATGGGACGATATGATCTAAAACCCTAACTGTATTTTTTTGGTTTTTTCATGGTTTATGGGTAAAAACAATTCTACACTAGGAAAACTGTAAATCTCACCGAGCAACCTAGAATCTGATACCAGTTGATAGGGCAAAGGTGGACATCTTTTGATGAGAGGATGATAGCGTCGATTTGTTGGTGGAGTTCGTGCTTGACGATCCGACTACACGTGCAAAGCTCGTGCGCCAATGCAATCGCTAGGACAATCTCCGGGAGTTACTGATCTTACGGATGCACGATCAGCCTGACCAAAAGGTATTAATTCCTACCTGAAATCGAGTACAAGTAAGAACTAATATTGCAACCAGAATTATTGTGGATATAGATGAAAGCTTTATTGAAAAGGAGGGATTCCGAATAGTCGGTCTTGTTCTAGGCATTGGCCTCAAAAGAAGTACACGTTAGAATAATCAACATCTGAGTCTAAACATGACGGCTATGGGGGTATTTAAAGGGGGGGGGGGAAGGTGGGATTTCGGCTAGCCATACGTATGGTGGCCGAACTAAACTCTATATGGCCTTTACCCCTTCAATACGGACTCTAAAAAGTGGCTGACTTAATTCCTGCGAAAATGACAAGGGCCAGGCCCAAAACTAAAGGTGACGCATCACCAAATTATGCTATGGACGAAATTATGAAGTGTAATCTTGTGTATTTCTTCCAAGTCTTCAATCATCATTATGGTGCCTTCAAAGTTCTGAAATCTCCACTTGTGGCACCCTCTTCGATCCTCACATGTTTGCTGCCATCTCCTCCATGTGTGATCATGTTCCAATGCTTGTCCTTCTCATCCATGCTAGGTCCATGATTCGTAAGGGTTAGAAATACATCTGATTTAGGCAACATCATATTCTCATGTATGTGAGGAATAGTTCCAAGAAACGAAAGTACCTGATAGTTATGTTGTTTGGCAAGAGCTCGAGTGATTGGTCCTTGTATTTGTGGAGTTGTAGGTACAACGGTTGTATCAGTAGATGGGATGTCCTCATCAAAACACGAATAAAGTTCACGATAACTAGGAATAGAAGTGATGCCAAGGCCGAAACGACCAAAATGAAGCACCAAGACCTTGGCATCCCCATGCAAATTCCCGCTCTTAATAGAGCAACTTCTCCCCCTTTTGCATTGGAACACCAAAAAGGGAGAAGAAGCATGCTAACGACCCAAAGGAGATCACTCGTCATCTTCATCATCATCTTCCTCGTCCTCCTCATCCTCATCATCATCATCAACATCGTCCTCATACCCATCACCACTATCTTCATCTTCATCTTCATCTTCCTCCTCATCATGAACTTGAGCTTGAGTCCGTTGGGGAATGGAGTCCTCTGAGCTAGTCCACTTGTGCTTGGACTTCCATTCCTTGGGAGGGGTGATGATGTTGTCGAAGCCATCGGAGACGGGGAGATTCATGTGGTCCATCATTGCCTTTTGACATTGGCGGATATTCTTGTTTTGCACATGGGCATCATGCATCCGGTCTTGGAGGCCTTCCTTGAAGCAAACAGACTTCTTGAGACGCGCGGTGAGCTTGGCAAACCACCCATTTGACTTGGATGAAGGAGGCGAGTAGCCGGAATCCTCACTATCCTCGTCATCATTTGGAGCACCGGGGCCAAACCTTGGCTTAGCATGGGTCTTGACGATGGGGCTACGCACAAGGTGAGTAGTGAGGACCCCACATTGAGTAGTGAGGTCACGACGGCTGGCTTTTTTCCCACTTGAGGAAAATCAACTGCATGATGTATGGAGCAAATGCGGGAAGCTTGCGAAGAAATGCACAATCACGCATCTCATGCCATATGTAGTCCATGCAATCCAATTGCTTGCCGATGCCTTTGTTTTGTTGGGTGAGCACTAATAGGTTGAAGAGAAAACCATGTACTTCATCTTGATTGCTCTTCTTGGGGTTGACGGTGTTGTGGAATATCCGGCTCATGATGTCATAGGTGGGGAGAAGGTAATAGGCACTCCCGCAAACCGCCCGTCCGGCGATGTAGAGGTTGATCATTTTGTCCTTGCTCATAGGCTTGCAATGTAGATGGACCCGAAAGGCATTGAGGTTGTTGTGGGCTAGTTGGTAGCCAAGACCGTGTGCAAACTCTGCCCAAGAGGCCTTCATGAGGTGCTCCTTGGTCATCCAAGTGAGAGAGCGCTCTCCATACTCATCAACATCGAATTGTACTGTGGCATAGAATTGATATGTGACCTCTTTAGAGTATGGATGGGTGAAGGTCATCAAAGGAACGAGCCCCATTTCTTCGCATATGGCCTTAGCTTCTCCAAAGTACTCCGGGTCAGAATCAATCTTGTCCATGCTTATCGACCATTGAGGAAAACAAGCGAACTCCTTGGCACCATAGACTTCATTATAGATCCTCTCTTGGTTTTGATGGTAGAAGTACGTGTTGGGGCACACGCGAGTGTTCTTCTCCACCACATAAGGATTGACACCTCGAACCACCAAGAATTGCTTCTTGGACGGTTTATCCATGGTCTTGGTAGGTCCGGTCATGGTCTTCCTGTTGGCTGCGGCTGCTCGTTAACGCTTGGTGGTGCGAGGAAAGAGGACATCTTCTTCTTCAATCTTGCTTTGACTGCGAGAGATGGGGAGGTTCCTCTTCTTAGGAGCACGTGGCTTTGAACCTGTGAAAACCAGAGGTTGTAGAGGGAATAGTAGATAAGTGGACAAGCCCTGGAGGTGCAAAGCATAAGACACTAACAAGCAACAGTTGTGAAATTTACGAGTAGCGGTAGTACCGCTGTGTACCAGGTCCGGTAGTAGCGGGATCGGGACCGGTAGTACTGGTTAAAAATGACCGGTAGTACCGCTCGAGCACAACACGCCCAGATCTGGTTTCGGTCCATGGCATTGTGGCACAAAACTTCACAATATGTGGCAAGCTAGTATCTATACACATAGAATAGCTTCCTAGGATGAATTTCCACCAAAATCTCAAACAAACCCTAGCTTTATTTATCTAGGGAATCCAACAAACCCTAGAAAGGGAGATTCGAGCTCATACCGGAGGCCATGGTGGAGAGGAGGGTGGGGAAGCTTCTCCACTGAGGAGATTGGGCCGGGATGGCCTGAGGAGGAGATCGGGTCCGTTCTCCTCGGAGGTCTTGAGCTCGGGCGGTGGTAGTTGACTTGAAGTGGGTTTGGGAAAAGAGGTGGATTGTGAGATCCAGCCCGACCCGGTACGTTAAGTCAAATTCCGAAGCGGTAGTACCTGTCGCAAAAGAGGTAGTACCGCTTCCAGTAGCTAACTGGTATCTCAGGCGGTAGTACCGCTCCAAGGCAAAATTCTGATAGACGCCAGAACACTGCATCAGGGAGGTAGTACCGACCTGACCACCGGTAGTACCGGTCGCCAAATTTCAAAAACTCCAAATTTTAGGTGTCGACCTGTGCTTTTAGACGGAATGGCTTGACGGGGTAGGGATTGGCTTGGGATTAGAAGATGGAACTGGTAAAGGTACTATTCAACCAAGTTTGCAAGAACTCAACATGAAAAGCCAAACTTTGGTGAATCTCCCAAAAAGAAAGACAAAGTTTCAAAAAAAAGAGGGCAAAAACCAAACACAAAAGAAAGAAGAGAAACTAAAAGAAGGTCAAAAGAAACCAAAAAGAACATAAACTCCTCAAGGAGGATGTTGGTGGCCTAGGCCACCGTGTAAGATTATAATAGCGTCAAGTCACGTAGATATATCTAGGACTAACAACTAAGACTCAACATGAAGCTCATTATTCACTTGATTGACAAATAGAGTATGTTTTTTTTATTTCTTTATGCATTATGGGGGGAGGAATGGCTCAATAAGTTTAAACGGCACTCCCCATATGTTCATGCAAGCTTTCCATCAAGACATTAGCTATGATATTAAGCTCATGCCTCAACTCGATGAATCTCCTCTCGCCCAAAGGCTTCGTGAAGATGTCCGCCAATTACTCTCTAGTGCCAATGAAAGATAGAACAATATCACCCCTAGAAATGTGATCCTGAATGAAGTGATTCTGTATCTCAATGATCGACTTCAATGCATGAAGACCCGCATTCTCCAGATGGAAAAAGATATGCGTGGTATTCATGCAATGACTGCTATTATAAAGAAGAAAGGCGAGCTAGCTATTGATGCAGAACGATATGCACTGAGTGAATTGCAAAAGGCAACATAAAGCTTGAACTGTCAGTTCTTGGCTCTTTCTTTGTTTCTTTGATGTTGTCAATAACTTCTTTCTGATTTCATCTTTGCCATTGCTTTTGACAGTCATAGCTCTGAATTTATCGGAAGAAAACAAGCGCGTGCACGAACAGGTAGATGCTTTGACCAGTCTAGCACATTTTGATGAAGTCTTCTAGAAGAATCAATCGAAGGCTGCTACTATCGCAAAGTTTCAAGATCGGATGCAACAAGTGCACCGATTCTTTGACAAGTGTTATACTGGCTTGAGGATGATATGGAAAACAATGTTTCCACTGAATGAAACTCCTCCAACATTGCTGACTTTGATGTCAAAGTTCAGTAACGCCAGGAAGATCCGTAAGTTAATTCGTTCCCAACTTCTCGCGGGAGCTGAATCTGCTTTTGACTTTGTGCTATCGAAACATCCTTCCCTGAATTTGATGCCAATTGCAAACGCTGACGGCGATGTAAGCCAATTTTATCCTAATGTGAAAATCCCCGCTTCCATTGTACACTACAAGGAAAAGCCTTATTGCCGGCGCACCAAAAACGGCTATTGCCGGCGCACTAGAGCCCGCCGGTGGGAACAGGCCGGTGGTAATGAGTTATCACGCAGCGCACCAAAGAGGTGCGCCAGCAGTAAGATGAATTATCCCCGGCGAACCAGGCCTGGTGCGCCGGCGGTATGTTTTTTCGAAATTCAAAAAAAAAAGCCAGATCTAGATCTAGATCTAGATCTGGATCTAGCTCGGGTTCATCTAGCTCGGGTCCTTAAAAACAGTGGCCGTGCGTTGCCTTGTCGTCGTTGCCGCACCGGTGTAGGAGGAGGAGAATAGGCCGGAGGTGGTGGTTTAGGAGGAGGAGGAGGAGGCCGGAGGTGGTGGTGGTTTAGGAAGAGGAGGAGGAGGAGGAGAAGATGGCCGGAGGTGAAGGTGGTGGAAGAGGAGAAGGAGAAGGCAGAGATGGAGGTAGAGTCCCGAGGTGGAGGAGGTTACCGGAGGAGGAGGAGTTCACCGGAGTAGGAGGAGGTCACCGGAGTAGGAGGAGGTCACCGGAGTAGTAGTCGTCTTCGGAGGCCGTCGGCGTGAGTATTGCAAGGAGAAGAGTAGGAGGGAAAGAGAAGAAGGGGGAGAAGTGAGGAAGGAGAAGAGGGATGAGGGCCGGCTTGACTATATAGTGTGGGTTACCGCCGGCGCACCAAGTAGGGTGGTGCACCGGGGGTATTTTTTTATTTTTTTACCCAAATCTTAAATCTCAAAAAAGTCCTGTTTCTGTTTTCCAAATGACGAATCCATTTTTTTCTCCAAACGGCCGTAGATCGATTTTGATATAAAAAAGTTTTTCATCGGAGGTCGTATGCAACCAGAAATCCCATTTTACCGAAACATGACGCCATTTTGCATAATACATCGAAATTCAAATTTTCAAGTTTTCACTAAAACTAGATCACATATTACATGGGCATTTCAAAGGATTTTATTTTTTGAATTTTCTATCATTTTCTATTATTTTTTCGAAACTGAAAAGGCGATTCCCGGGGGGGTGGGGGTGGAGAGAAAAATCTAGGCAACTTACCCCCGGCGCACCTCTATGGTGGTGCGCTGGTGGTAAATTTTCTACCACCGGCGCACCACCATAGAGGTGCGCCGGGGGTAAGGTACCCAAAATTTGGGGTTCCGGCCAGATCTCTTCGAATTTTATCCCCGGCGAACTAATTTTTTCTGTGCGCCGGCAGTATAGGTCCATCGCCGGCGCGGCGGAAAAGGGGTGCGCCGGCAACACTTTCCACCGGCGTACGTGCAAGGTGGTGCGCCGGCACATATTGCCTCCACCTATAGGCTTTTTCCTAGTAGTGGTAATTGAGAGGCTGGAAGATAGTTCGAAGGTAGATGTCCAAGAAGAAATTCCGTAAAAATAACTTTGACGATGTTTGTACTCCTCTTGTAATGATAACTATATGCATCCGATATTTGTTGCATCCGAGTATTCGGGTGCATTAGGTGTAAGCTTGTGTATGATGTAACTTTACTTCATATACTGGAGATGTTATATTTGCCAGTTTTGGCTAAATATCACTTCCTCCTAATTTTCTTCAGATGCCGGTGGCAAATATTTGTGTCTAAGAAGCAAATCTTGATGCTCTTAGCATTTTTTGGCATCGGTATTGTGATGCTATTGTACGAAAGTTATCGGGGGCAAATTCTTTGAGTGATCAGCTCATGTTGCAGGTTCGATGAACCCGTAGTAATCGCAACTTTGCTTCAACCGATGATGTTTGTTTTGGCGAGAGCCCCCGAGCGAATCGAGGGAACTATGCCTGCCATCGACTCTATCGCTCTTTAGTACTTCTTTGTTCGATGTACCGGCATGGGTCTTTTTTTGTAAGTAGTTTTATCCTTGCTATCAGCTGCGCTCGCATGTTCTCTGAGGTTTCAGCAAAGGATAATTGTATAAAGTTGTAAGTCCCATTGATTGCTATCCATTGCAGCGCTCGTATTTTTCCGAGGCTTTAGATGGTAATTTCGGTTATAATCATTGGAAGCGACCCTCGATCTTTTTTATCGAGTTCACTTGTTGAAGTCAATGTTCGTGGCATTGTGCGAAATAATCTTGAAGAACTTGTTCGGATGTCCCAAATCAATTCAATACTCGAATAAACGAAACTTGGGTCTTCATTAATAAGTTTATGACGATAAGATAAGCTAATACTGCTATGGCTTAGAAAAGCCTTATTGAAAGAAAATTTCTATGAAAAAATAAAGATGTATTACACCACTTGTCTTCTTTATGCAAGAGGAGGGTCCTTCTTGTCTTGATTCGTGTCTAGGGAGTCGGTAGCTTTGGAGGTGCCGATGATTTCTGGAGCGGTGCTGATAGTTTCCTTAGGAGTACTTGCGACAATCGCCAGAGTATTAATGTCTTCGACTGAGGCCTTATTATCAACTACCGAAGGCTCAATAACTAGAATGCCCAATGCGGGGTCATCTGGTTTCTTTTTCGACTTCTTGATGCTGTCATGCTCCTCGAGTTTGAAATATTTATCTCGAGAGGCTAATTGTTTAGAGGGGAAGACGATAGCTTCCTCCTTCACTCCAAATTTAGTAGCAATCTTCTGAAACTCGCGATCGCAATTTTCCGAGCGAAAAAAACTTCCATGGACTGTGATATTAGTTCCATTGTTGCCTAGCATTTTGAGCTTTAGATACGCATAATGTGGCACAGCCATGAACTTGGCATAAGCTGGTCTCCCGATTATAGCGTGGTACTGTGATTCCCAATTCACTACCTCCAATTCGATCCTTTCTTTCCTAAAATTGCTGGGTTTCCCGAAGACGGCATTCAACAAAATCTTTCCAAGAGGATATGCTAGCAAAGTAGGAACAATGCCATGGAAGCATGTATCAGATTCTTCCAGCATTTTGTTTGTGATACCCATGTTTCTGATTGTGCTGGTGAATATCAAATTTAATCCCCTTCCACCGTCCGTGAACACTTTGCGCATACTGAGTCCTCCGATTTGTTCTGGAACTACCAAGGCATCATGACCTGGTTTTGGGATAGACATCGGATGGTCCGTCCTGCTAAACAGGATGCTCTGCGACGACCAGTCGACATATTCTGGAATATTCACCATGGTACTTTTCGCGAGGTTGATTTCTTGCGTGAGTTTCTTCATCTCTCTTATCGAAACACAAGTTTTGTGAATCATGCTCATCTGTCCCCGCGGTGGGGGAAATGCTTCATTAGGATTACGAGTTTGAACTTGCTGAACTTGGTGCTGAGGCGGGAGTGGCGGTGGAGGGTTCGGCTGTGCCCCTTGCCTGTCTCGTAAAACTTCTGCATTTCAATAAACTGTCGACAGTCTTTGAGCAGATGACTCGACTTCTTAGTGTCATCCTTGGGATCGACATGTATGTAACAGGGAGCATTTAGCTACTCAGCAAAAGGAAAATCTGGGACCCTTGAAGGTCGCTCCCTATAATTGCTTCGATTTCCTCCTGAATTTTCGCAATTGTTATCTCGACGATCATCACGTATATCATCATACCGATCATCTCGTCAATCAGAATACCCAACAGCTACAATGTTAGCATCATCGTATCCGTGATCTTTCCTCTTCTTGCGGCGATCTCGTCGATGACCTAAATCCTGCCTCGGTTGGTCATCATCTTCGTCATCACTGCGCGGACGAGGTTTCCTTACATGATCTTCTCCATCAGCCCAACTATTGGCAATCTCCAATAATTTGGTGATAGTTTTTGGCTTCTTTCGACCAAGTTCTTCGATATATGATTCCCGTCGAATGCCATCACTGAAAGCATCGATTGCTCTATCAACGGAAACATCTTCGGCATCGTTTAAGAGTTTAGTAAAATGCCTGATGTACGTGCGCATTGACTCCTTTGGCTTCTGCTGACAATGATGTAGTTCTTTGATTTCGACCGGCCTCTTGTATGTTGCTTGGAAGATTTTGACGAATGCGTCAACCAAATCTTCCCAGGATCCGATAGAACCCTTCGGCAAGCCTCTCAACCATGCTCGTGCCGAATCTTTCAGGTAAAGCTGCAGACACTGTATTGCTGCTATTTGATATCCCTTGTGTAAGATCACAGTTTGCAAGTAATCATCTATCCAGGACCTAGCCTCCTGCTGCCCGTCATATTTGGTAGCATCAGTGGGATTAGGCTTGAATCTCTTTGGTGGCATCATCTCCCGAATCTTGTAGCTCAGGCAATCGGCTCCTCGCAATTCACCATTGTATTCCTAAGTTTCCTCGGAGTCATTGCTATCATATCCTTCTCTTGCAGCCCATCGTCATCGAGCTTTATCAATTCTGCTTTGCATGATGTCATCTCGAGCGTCTTTCGAACGATGCCTGGACCCGCTGCCCTGGTGTGTAGCCTTCTCCTTTCGAGGAACGAGTTTATCTCCAAGGATCGCGAGGCTTTCCAGAGTGCCCCGATGAGCTTGCGCCATGGGCCCATTGGGTGTAGGCTGATGGTTGGTCAGATAGGCCGCGAAGTTGGCAGTTGCTCCCTCGATAGTTTTCGGCGTAAGCATGCCTGCGGTGTCCATAGTCATAAAGGATTTGGACAAGTTTGAAGTTATCTCCCTTGCATCATCTTCCCAAAGTCGGGGCATCCTTGGTCGATGTCTTCCTGAACCTTGGTTGCTCCGAGACGCACTAGCATGTGAGGCTCTACGTCACTCACTGGATTGTTCAGCCGCGAGCCGACGTCGATCGAGACATGCTTGCTCGTTTGACAAACACACTCGATTCCTCTTCAAGATAGAATGATATGTGTTAAGAGTCCCTGCCGAAGTTCCATAAGGGAACCGAGTATTGTTGGTTATAGCAGCTCGAGCCGCTTCCCATTCTTCCTCAGTTATAGTATTGTCACTATTATCGTTACTGGAGTTGTTTTCAATGTTGCGATGCCTACTGGCACATGGTGTACGCTCTCCTTCCTCTCCATCAACCGGGTTGAGAATAGCATAGATCTGATGATGCGCCACCTTCCAGGTAGCTTTCCTCGCGATGATGTCGATACTTTCTTCACCCAAAGAATAATTGGCATTGCAGACGAAAGGCGTGTCATCCGATCCCAATCCATGCCTGGTGTCGCAGTTTAGATATACGATGTCAGATCGGATGACATAGAGTCATCGGATCCAACAGACATAGATGACATCGAGCGGCGTAGAGTCGATGGCGATGAAGATGATGTTGTTGATGCAGATAATGCA
Source organism: Lolium perenne (assembly GCF_019359855.2). Taxonomy (NCBI): domain Eukaryota; kingdom Viridiplantae; phylum Streptophyta; class Magnoliopsida; order Poales; family Poaceae; genus Lolium; species Lolium perenne. The sequence continues at coordinate 144,792,770 of NC_067250.2, read as the reverse complement.
GCCGATAGACCGACCTGGACCGGAGTCGAGGCGGTCGATCCCGCCGCTGATGACGATGGAGTCCTTGCTGTGTTGGAGACGAACGGGTCGGGCATTCGAAGGATGCCCTCGGTGTTGATGCAGTAGTGGACGCTCCCGAACGTCATGTCGAACCCGCCTTGCAGATCCGAAAAGATCGGATGGGACGAGTCGTTGTGCGGAGTAAACTTGAAGGACCCAAATCGAATCGAGTTCCCCGAGCTTGGCGATGAAGGGGCCAACGATAAGGTCGGCGATGCTGATGAAGTTGCAGACAACATGACTGAAACAGCCGATGATGAGCCTTGTGCCAACATGTTTCCCACAGACGGCACCAATTGACAAGGGTGCTCCTCGGCAATGCCCACCTTTTGGGGCTTAGGGTTGTCGGAATCATGTAGGCTGACACGAGACATCAGATACCAAATAAATGGGGAGAGATATTTACCCAGGTTCGGGGCACTCGGTGAGGTAAAACCCTTACTTCCTGCTTGTCTGATCTTGGTTATCGTAATTATTGGGTTACAATGGGGTAGCCAAAGGCTAAGACTAAGATCTCGTCCAAAGGCTAAGATTTCTAATGACCTAGCTCTAGACTTGCAGTTAATCTAGGTTTGGTGATTGAGTGTCCCTTCGCAGACCCTCTCCCGACCCTTATATTTGCAGGCTAGGTCCCGAGAGTTATTTCCGGGTTCGGCTAAGTTACAAAGAGTTCTATGTCTAAACTTTCCTTGCTCTTCGTCTTCTTGCCTTGTTCGTCAAGAGTCTTTCTTCGGAACCGACATAGCGGCCCACTTTGGTCGGTGGATGATCTTCATGGGCCCCTGGTTGGGCCGTAGGAGGTAGCATAACATTGGTTACCCGAAGGGTAATGCTCACATCAACCGGATTGTAGGCGATCTTGATGGTGCTCTCATTGTCCCATAAAAGAGGTACCTTTCTATACTCAAGTCCATAATCCCGCGAGGTTTGCCTCATCCATAAAATCTGAGCACAACTACTTGCCACAGAAAACTCGGCCTCCGCGGTAGAGACGAAGACAAAATTTTGCTTGTTCGAATACCAACACACCAAAGATCTCCCAAGGAAGTGACAAGCTCTGGATGTTGACTTCCTATCAACCTTGTCTCCCACCCAATCCAAGTCGGTGAATCCACGCAATGAGAAGTCCATGTCCTTCGGGTACCAGAGTCCAAAGTTCGGGGTATCAACAAAATACCGGAAGATTCTCTTCACCACCATAAGGTGGATTTCTTTCGGATTTGAAACCATGAACACATACCAACACTCAACATGATGTCCGGGTGGGAAGCACATAGGTAAAGAAGCGAACCTATCATGGAATGGTAGAGCTTGTGGTCCACCGCCTTGCCGGTCTCATCGAGGGTGAGTTGACACTTCAAGTGCATGGGAGTCCCAATACCTTTGGCTCCCTTCATATTGAAGCGCTTGAGCATATCTTGGAGGTACTTTGATTGATTGATGAAGGTGCCTTGACACATTTGCTTGATCTCAAACCCAAGAAGTACTTGAGTTCCCCCATCATCAACATCTCAAACCTATCAGTCATCAACTTAGCAAACTCATCAGTAAACAAGGTGTTAGTAGACCCAAAAATGATGTCATCCACATAAAGTTGGCATATGAAAATCTCCCCATTGACCTTCTTAGTAAAAATTTTGGGAACGATTTCCCCACTTCAAAACCACGGTCTTCAAGTAGCTAAATTAGGTGCTCATACCATGCTCTAGGAGCTTGTTTGAGACCATAGAGGTCCTTGTTAAGCTTGAAAACGTGGTCCGGGAAGTGGGGGTCCTTGAACCCCGGGTGATGTTTCACATATACCTCATCATGTAAAGGACCATTAAGGAAAGCACTTTTCACGTCCATTTGTTGAAGCTTGAAACCATGGTGAGCGGCAAAGGCTAAAAGGATACGGATAGACTCGAGCCTAGCAACGGGTGCAAACGTCTCGCCATAGTCCACGCCTTAAACTTGTGAATGACCTTGGGCCACCAATCTTGCTTTGTTGCGGATGACGATTCCATGTTCATCTTGCTTGTTCTTGAATACCCAGTTTATGCCGATAACATTGCGGCTATGATCTGGACGCTTCATTAGAGTCCACACATCATTCCTCTTTAAATTGTTGAGCTCCTCTTGCATTGCTAGCAACCAATCGGGATCTTCAAGAGCTTCATTAACTTTGAGTGGTTCCACCATGGAGACAAAGGCATGGTTCTCGCAAAATTTTGCTAGTTGCCTCCGGGTAGACACCCTGCTCTTTAGATCTACAAGGATGTTCCGTAAGGAATGAGACTTCAGACGTAAGTTTCTTGTTATAGGATCTTCACGGTGAGTGTTGGCCTTGGGAATAGATTCTTGTGAGGCCTCTTGATCTTCATCATGGTTTGGATCCTCGCCTTGACCATCATTGTTGTTGTCGGGGGCATCATCATCATCATGAGAGCCGGACGACCCAGGGGATTTAGGGAGTGTAGTATCCGGAATGTTTTAACCCGAGACGTCCGGTGTAGAACTTGAAGCTTGGCCTTGATCACTTGGTGGAGGTTGTTGTTGTTGATGAGCTCGCGGTTGTTGTAGCGGTTGGCTTGCTCTTGGTTTTTCAATGTAAGAAGCTTGGCATTGTGGTGTAGATGGCTCTACTTGAGTAGAACTTGGTCCTTCCCCGACACTCATAGGAGGTAGCTTCTAGGGTCGGTATAGGCCAACACCCATCATCCCTACGGTCTCCGAATTGCAACTCCTTTCTCACAAGAAGCACTTCGCTCTTATAGAGAACTATCATCTTCATCGAATGTCACATCACAAGATTCCACAACTAGTCCAATCTACTTGTTGAAGACTCTATAGGCATGAGAATCCGTTGCAGAGCCAACAAAGATACCTTCTTGAGCTCTTGAGTCAAACTTGGATAGATGTGCGTCCTTAATGAGAACATAACACTTGCATCCGAAGATCTTGAAGTAGGAAACATTGGGCGTGTTACCGGTTAGGATCTCATATGATGTCTTCTCCAAACCCTTGCGAAAGTATAGGTGATTTGTCGCATGGCAAGCGGTTGAGATAGCATCCGCCCAAAATTGTAGTTGGACTTGTACTCCATCATCATGGTTCTAGCGGCTTCAATCAAGGTTCGATTCTTCCTTTCGGCGACCCCATTTTGTTGGGGAGTATAGGGTATGGAGTATTGATGTTGAATGCCTTCTTCGCCGAGGAAGTCATCTAATGTGTAGTTCTTGAACTCCGTACCAATGTTGATCCTTATTGCGAGAATCGTGGTTTTGTACTTGCATTGAACTTGAGCGGAAAACTCCATCATGGTCTGTTGAGTCTCACTATTTTACTTAAAGAAGAATACCCAACAATATCTAGAGTAGTCATCGATGATGACGAGGCAATACTTCTTCCCTCCAGGACTTTCATGAGACGGTGGACCGAAGAGATCAACATGTAAGAGCTCCAAGCACCTTGTGGTAGATATAGTCATCTTGACCTTGTGAGGAGGTCCATGCATTTTTCCTTCAACGCAAGCCGTACAAACACGATCCCTGCAAAAATAAACATCTTATTTTAGTCCTAGAATGCGGACCCCCTTGTGGAGACTTTGCAAAGTCCCCACGTTGACATGGGCTAGTCGCCGATGCCATAGCCAACCCTTGTCACCTTTAGCAAATAGGCAAAGAGCGGATGAGGTTGTCTTTCCGGAGAAGTTGAAAACGTACAACCCACTCTCCACATATCCGACAAAGGATACAGGGAGTGTCTTGCTCCATAAGAGGACTGTCAACACCCGGATTTTTAAGTCCGGATGCCTATTATGTCATACATCGCAATCCCAGGAATATTGTTGTTGCGAGGCATAATAGTTAAGTATCACAGTCATCATTCATTACAAACCATAAGTCTTACCAATTTGGAATCACATGATCCATATTACACGAATAGTTGATCTATTGATCAACGAACAAACACAAGTTCATAGTTCAACATAGCGGAAGCGTAAGATACAAGGACTCTCTAGTCCACAGGCCAATGCTTGACGTCGGAAGGTGCTTAGTTGTCGTAGGCGTCCTGTTGGTCATCTCCTTGTTCCTCTTCATACTCTGGCCATTTGAATAGCCAGGGACAAAGCCGTGAGTACTTTAAGTACTCGCAAACTAATACTAATGTAAGTACTAGACATTCTAGTATGGTTGGCTAAGCTCTAGTTTATTTGCATAAAGCTAGTTTTAGTTCACAAGTATTTGAGAAAAGCTTATTCGAGTGCTAACTTACTCAAGTGGGAACATTAGTGTCATTCCCACCATTCAAGTGGTGATTTCAATTCAATTCACCACAAGTCATTTCACCATCATCCTTCAACATCATTTTCAAAGATATGACATCGGAAACTGTATGGCCTTTCCAACCGTCCGTAACCGTGGACGCGGCTATTCGAATAGATTGACACTCTGCAGAGGTTGCACACTTGTGCCACAACATTTGATTTCATCCGTCGGGATTACCCCGAATCATCGTAACACAGTACGCGGATCATCAACCATAACCTTTCACTTACAAATCCTAGTATGAGCACCTCTCCCCATGAGCTTGGCCTCCCAGTGAAGACCAACTATCAACCTGGGAACTGCACAGGGCTTGGCCGTACAATTCACCTCAATTTCACATCACTTCTCAACAACGGAGGCAGCCTCAAGCGTAACCCCTATGACGTGTGTTCAGAGGGAACCCATACTAAGACGCATAAACTTCCAGTTAAGCCCTACCCATAATCAGGTATTGTGGGGGTACTTAATAATTGGGAAGGTATCGCATTCAAACCAACATCATTGTTTATCAAAAATCACCATCTTCTCTTGGTCATATTCACCTTCAAAATTCATTCAATGGAATGCATCTTCATTCCAAGGTTTCAAATTCATTTCAAATTCACATGTTCCCATCTAGAGTAGTCAAGTTTTATTTCATTAGCACTAGCTCTAAATCATGAGGGGTGCTATCTTGCTTGCTTGATGGAGACTAACTTCACTACTCTAGTAACCAACTTGTACTTTGACCAAAGTTAACTATAAAAGTAACTCATTGAGAAAACAAGTAAAAACCTGTAAGGTAAAAACTTGGGATAGGCTTATGTAAGAAAAGATAAGAATCATGGTGCCTTGCCCCAAGGGGCTTTGCACTTTGCAAGAATATTAGCTTGCCTTGGTAGTTCTCAAACTGTTCCTCCTCCTCCTCTTGGTAGCAACCTTCTTCTTCGGCGTACTCTCCGGTGCTACCATCTAAATTTGAATACGAGTATAATTACTCACTAATTCAATGGCTATTCCATACATCACATATAACACACAAACTATTCTATGCACACAAATAACTTAACTAGGGTGCATGGGTTGTGTGGTTCAAATAGAATTCACTTCTTTGTATTTCATATGTAAATGATAGTTTCCATAGGGTTCTTGAGAAATAATTTCCTCTCATTGAAATCTTCTTAAGATTTAATTTCTCAAACAATCATAGATGAACTCATATTGACCTAAGTCAAATGTTCATCATCATCATTTGTGAAAATGATTTAAATGAGGTGGATCACCTCATACCATTTAGATAACACTACCCATGATTTAAATCTCAAGTAATTCATATAAGAGAGTTTGTGACCCGGGGTCCAAACATCCCATGAATTCATGTGAGACAAGTTTAAATGAAGTATAAGACTCCCCAAAATTTACTTTAATAGTTTTGGACAATATCAACTAGTTAAACTAGTCAAATGATCCATTAATTAAACTAGGGCATGATCATGCAAAGTGACCACACCATTTTATTGCATAAACAATTAGTGTAAGTCAAATGTGAGCTATTAGAGTTGGAATTAACTTAATATCTATTTTGGTTGATTTTTAAGAATTATTTGAATAGGGAAAAGTCCCTGTCTTGTTATTTTTATCACATTTATTCTACAAAGAATCTGGCCATGGGGCCAGTGTCATGTTGTAGATAATTTCTCTAGCTTTCCAACCATATAAAGTTCATCAAATTTGGTTTAGCCAATTTAAATATATTGAATTTCAAAGTGGCAGCAGTATTGAAATTCATTTGTAAAATTTAAACTGGATTTGAATTAACAGGCCGGCGGGAAAGCTAGTTGGGCTAAAAGATTTGAAAACGGCCCTAACCAACCCAGTCCAGCCCAACCACGGTCCACAGACGCGCGGCGCGCTGACAGGGTGGGGTCCGCGCGTCAGTGACTCAGCGTCACCGAAACGGTACGTTTTAAAGTGGATCGTTGGATTAGAACGAGATCAGACGGCTGTGGTTCATCGTCCCGCCGGTGAGAGAGGAGTTCACCGGCGGCTCAGGTAGGGGGTCGGAGGGCTTACGGTGGCTCCAGCTAGGGTTGGCAGTGTGCTCGGGGAAGTGGTTGACGACGGCGAAGCGGCTGGTAGCAGTGGCGGAGCTCGAGGTGGTCGGGTTCGCCGTCGATTTCTGCAGGGCTTCCACGGCGGCGATCTTGCAATTGGCCCTCCTCCGGCGATGATTGAGTGAGTGGAGTGGTGGTGGAGAAGCAGTGAGAGGTGGAGAGCAAGGTGGTGTGCTTGGTTCTGTCCAGGGAACTCCCTATTTATAGGATTGAGCAAGGGTTGTGGGGCAGTGAGGTGGTCGACATGGGCGCGGCGTCTCCGGCGACTGGTCGAGCTAGGTGAGGCTATGGCGATGCTCTACGGGTCCAGGCGATGCTACTGGAAGCGACAGCGTGGTCGGGGAGCGTCGGAATCGCTCGCGTTGCTTCCGTGTCTGGCGGCGGCGCTTGCGGGATCTTCTTCCCCGTCCACGGCGGCGGCGGTCCAGGGTCTGGTCGAGCGGTTGTCTGGCGGCTTCCAGGTGGCGAGTGGAGGCTCAAGGCATCGAGAGCTGGTCCAGGGCGTGAGCGAGGTGGCTGCGCGGCGCGTGTACTGTGACGTCCGCGCGCATGTCCACGCGCGACGTCACCGGCATGGTGAGCGCGTCCAGGGCGTGATACGTCTCCGACGTATCGATAATTTCTTATGTTCCGTGCCACATTATTGATGTTATCTACATGTTTTATGCACACTTTATGTCATATTCGTGCATTTTCTGGAACTAACCTATTAACAAGATGCCGAAGTGCCGCTGTCAAGTTTCTGCTGTTTTTGGTTTCAGAAATCCTAGTAAGGAAATATTCTCGGAATTGGACGAAATCAAAGCCCAGGGGCCTATTTTCTCACGAAGCTTCCAGAAGTCCGAAGGAGAGACGAAGAGGGGCCACGGAGGGGCCACACCCTAGGGCGGCGTGGCCCCCCCCTTGGCCGCGCGGCCCTGTGGTGTGGGGCCCCCGTGCCGCCTCTTGACCTGCCCTTTCGCCTATAAAAAGTCTCCGTGACGAAAACCCCAGTACCGAGAACCACGATACGGAAAACCTTCCAGAGACGCCGCCGCCGCCGATCCCATCTTGGGGGATCCAGGAGATCGCCTCCGGCACCCTGCCGGAGAGGGGAATCATCTCCCGGAGGACTCTACGCCGCCATGGTCGCCTCCGGTGTGATGTGTGAGTAGTCTACCCCTGGACTATGGGTCCATAGCAGTAGCTAGATGGTTGTCTTCTCCCCATTGTGCTATCATTGTCGGATCTTGTGAGCTGCCTAACATGATCAAGATCATCTATCTGTAATTCTATATGTTGCGTTTGTTGGGATCCGATGAATAGAGAATACTTGTTATGTTGATTATCAAAGTTATGCTTATGTGTTGTTTATGATCTTGCATGCTTTCCGTTACTAGTAGATGCGCTGGCCAAGTAGATGCTTGTAACTCCAAGAGGGAGTACTTATGCTCGATAGTGGGTTCATGCCTGCATTAACACCTGGGACAAAGGATGTAAAGTTCTAAGGTTGTGTTGTGCTGTTGCCACTAGGGATAAAACATTGATGCTATGTCTAAGGATGTAGTTGTTGATTACATTACGCACCATACTTAATGCAATTGTCTGTTGCTTTGCAACTTAATACTGGAAGGGGTTCGGATGATAACCTGAAGGTGGACTTTTTAGGCATAGATGCAGTTGGATGGCGGTCTATGTACTTTGTCGTAATGCCCAATTAAATCTCACTATACTCATCATGATATGTATGTGCATGGTCTTGCTCTCTTTATTTGTCAATTGCCCAACTGTAATTTGTTCACCCAACATGCTGTTCGTCTTATGGGAGAGACACCTCTAGTGAACTGTGGACCCCGGTCCAATTCTCTTTACTGAAATACAATCTACTGCAATACTTGTTCTACTGTTTTCTGCAAACAATCATCTTCCACACAATACGGTTAACTCTTTGTTACAGCAAGCCGGTGAGATTGACAACCTCACTGTTTCGTTGGGGCAAAGTACTTTGGTTGTGTTGTGCAGGTTCCACGTTGGCGCCGGAATCCCTGGTGTTGTGCCGCACTACATCTCGCCGCCATCAACCTTCAACGTGCTTCTTGGCTCCTCCTGGTTCGATAAACCTTGGTTTCTTTCTGAGGGAAAACTTGCTGCTGTGCGCATCATACCTTCCTCTTGGGGTTGCCCAACGAACGTGTGAAATACACGCCATCAAGCATATTTTCTGGCGCCGTTGCCGGGGAGATCAAGACACGCTGCAAGGGGAGTCTCCACTTCTCAATCTCTTTACTTTGTTTTTGTCTTGCTTAGTTTTATTTACTACTTTGTTTGCTGCACTAAATCAAAATACAAAAAAATTAGTTGCTAGTTTTACTTTATTTGCTATCTTGTTTGCTATATCAAAAACACAAAAAAATTTAGTTTACTTGCATTTACTTTATCTAGTTTGTTTTATTTACTGTTGCTAAAATGGCCAACGCTGAAAATACTAAGTTGTGTGATTTCACAACCACAAATAATAATGATTTCTTATGCACACCTATTGCTCCACCTGCTACTACAGCAGAATTCTTTGAAATTAAACCTGCTTTACTGAATCTTGTTATGCGAGAGCAATTTTCTGGTGTTAGTTCTGATGATGCTGCTGCCCATCTTAATAATTTTGTTGAACTATGTGAAATGCAAAAATATAAAGATGTAGATGGTGATATTATTAAACTAAAATTGTTCCCTTTCTCATTAAGAGGAAGAGCTAAAGATTGGTTGCTATCTCTGCCTAAGAATAGTATTGATTCATGGACTAAATGCAAGGATGCTTTTATTGGTAGATATTATCCCCTGCTAAAATTATATCTTTGAGGAGTAGCATAATGAATTTTAAACAATTAGATACTGAACATGTTGCTCAAGCTTGGGAAAGAATGAAATCTCTCGGTTAAAAATTGCCCAACACATGGATCGACTACTTGGATGATCATCCAAACCTTCTATGCAGGACTAAATTTTTCTTCACGGAATTTATTGGATTCAGCTGCTGGAGGTACCTTTATGTCCATCACTCTTGGTGAAGCAACAAAGCTTCTTGATAATATGATGATCAACTACTCTGAATGGCACACGGAAAGAGCTCCACAAGGTAAGAAGGTAAATTCTGTCGAAGAAACCTCTTCCTTGAGTGATAAGATTGATGCTATTATGTCTATGCTTGTGAATGATAGGACTAATATTGATCCTAATAATGTTCCATTAGCTTCATTGGTTGCACAAGAAGAACATGTTGATGTAAACTTCATTAAAAATAATAATTTCAACAACAATGCTTACCGGAACAATTCTAGTAACAACTATAGGCCATATCCTTATAATAATGGCAACGGCTATGGTAATTCTTATGGGAATTCTTACAACAATAATAGGAGTTCACCCCCTGGACTTGAAGCCATGCTTAAAGAATTTATTAGTACACAAACTGCTTTTAACAAATCTGTTGAAGAAAAGCTTGGGAAAATTGATATACTTGCTTCTAAAGTTGATAGTCTTGTTGCTGATGTTGATCTTTTGAAATCAAAAGTTTTGTCTAATGAGAATCATCATAATAAAATTGTTACTACAGCAAATGCCATTCAAGTTAGAATTAATGAGAATATAAGATTAATGGCTGAACTGCGTGCTAGGTGGGATAGAGAAGAAAATGATAAACTAGCTAAAGAGAAGAATATAGCTAAAGTTTGGACTATTACCACCACTAGTAATGCTAATGCTACACATGTTGCTGCACCTCCTACTCATACTAATAAAAGAATTGGTGTTAGCAATGTTTCCACTTCTAATGCAAAGCGCGAAAAACTGCCTCGAAATCGCTAAAAGCTAAACTGCCTCGTGATAAAGCTGCTGAAATTTTTTCCAACATTGGGGATGATGATCCCATTGCTTTAGATTATAATGGTTTGAATTTTGATGATTGCCACATCTCTGAAGTTATAAAGTTCTTGCAAAAACTTGCTAAAAGTCCTAATGCTAGTGCTATAAATTTGGCTTTCACGCATCATATTACAAATGCTCTCATAAAAGCTAGAGAAGAGAAACTAGAGCGTGAAGCCTTTATTCCTAAAAAGCTAGAGGATGGTTGGGAGCCCATCATTAAGATGAAGGTTAAAGATTTTGATTGTAATGCTTTATGTGATCTTGGTGCAAGTATTTCTGTTATGCCTAAGAAAATTTATGATATGCTTGACTTGCCACCGCTGAAAAATTGTTATTTGGATGTTAATCTTGCTGATCATTCTACAAAGAAACCTTTGGGGAAAGTTGATAATGTTCGCATTACCGTTAACAATAACCTTGTTCCCGTTGATTTTGTTGTCTTGGATATTGAATGCAATGCATCTTGCCCCATTATATTGGGAAGACCTTTTCTTCGAACTGTTGGTGCTATCATTGATATGAAGGAAGGTAATATAAAATATCAATTTCCTCTCAAGAAAGGTATGGAACATTTCCCTAGAAAGAGAATGAAGGTACCTTTTGGTTCTATTATGAGAACAAATTATGATGTTGACACTTCGTCTCTTGATAATACTTGATACACACTTTCTGCGCCTAGCTGAAAGGCGTTAAAGAAAAGCGCTTATGGGAGACAACCCATGTTTTTACCTACAGTACTTTGTTTTTATTTTGTGTCTTGGAAGTTGTTTACTACTGTAGCAACCTCTCCTTATCTTAGTTTTATGTTTTGTTGTGCCAAGTTAAGCCGTTGATAGAAAAGTAAGTACTAGATTTGGATTACTGCACAGTTCCAGATTTCTTTGCTGTCACGAATCTGGGTCCACCTCCCTGTAGGTAACTCAGAAAATTAAGCCAATTTACGTGCATGATCCTCAGATATGTATGCAACTTTCATTCAATTTGAGCATTTTCATTTGAGCAAGTCTGGTGCCATTTTAAAATTCGTCAATACGAACTGTTCTGTTTTGACAGATTCTGCCTTTTATTTCGCATTGCCTCTTTCGCTATGTTGGATGAGTTTCTTTGATCCATTAATGTCCAGTAGCATTATGCAATGTCCAGAAGTGTTAAGAATGATTGTGTCACCTCTGAATATGTCAATTTATAATGTGCACTAACCCTCTAATGAGTTGTTTCGAGTTTGGTGTGGAGGAAGTTTTCAAGGATCAAGAGAGGAGTATGATGCAACATGATCAAGGAGAGTGAAAGCTCTAAGCTTGGGGATGCACCCGGTGGTTCACCCCTGCATATATCAAGAAGACTCAAGCGTCTAAGCTTGGGGATGCCCAAGGCATCCCCTTCTTCATCGACAACATTATCAGGTTCCTCCCCTGAAACTATATTTTTATTCCATCACATCTTATGTGCTTTTTCTTGGAGCGTCGGTTTGTTTTTGTTTTTTGTTTTTTTTGAATAAAATGGATCCTAGCATTCACTTTATGGGAGAGAGACACGCTCCGCTGTAGCATATGGACAAGTATGTCCTTGGTTTCTACTCATAGTATTCATGGCGAAGTTTCTCCTTCGTTAAATTGTTATATGGTTGGAATTGGAAAATGATACATGTAGTAATTGCTATAAATGTCTTGGGTAATGTGATACTTGGCAATTGTTGTGCTCATGATTAAGCTCTTGCATCATATGCTTTGCACCCATTAATGAAGAAATACATAGAGCATGCTAAAATTTGGTTTGCATATTTGGTTTCTCTAAGGTCTAGATAATTTCTAGTATTGAGTTTGAACAACAAGGAAGACGGTGTAGAGTCTTATAATGTTTTCAATATGTCTTTTATGTGAGTTTTGCTGCACCGGTTCATCCTTGTGTTTGTTTCAAATAAGCCTTGCTAGCCTAAACCTTGTATCGAGAGGGAATACTTCTCATGCATCCAAAATACTTGAGCCAACCACTATGCCATTTGTGTCCACCATACCTACCTATACTACATGGTATTTTCCGCCATTCCAAAGTAAATTGCTTGAGTGCTACCTTTAAAATTCCATCATTCACCTTTGCAATATATAGCTCATGGGACAAATAGCTTAAAAACTATTGTGGTATTGAATATGTCATTATGCACTTTATCTCTTATTAAGTTGCTTGTTGTGCGATAACCATGTTTACTGGGGACGCCATCAACTGTTCATTGGTTGAATTTCATGTGAGTTGCTATGCATGTTCGTCTTGTCTGAAGTAAGGGCGATCTACACTGAGTTGAATGGTTTGAGCATGCATATTGTGAGAGAAGAACATTGGGCCGCTAACCGAAGCCATGTTCCATGGTGGAAGTTTCAGTTTTGGACAACAATCCTCAAATCTCTAATGAGAAAAGAATTAATTGTTGTTGAATGCTTAAAGCATTAAAAGAGGAGTCCATTATCTGTTGTCTGTGTTGTCCCGGTATGGATGTCTAAGTTGAGAATAATCAATAGCGAGAAATCCAAATGCGAGCTTTCTCCTTAGACCTTTGTACAAAGCGGCATAGAGGTACCCCTTTGTGATACTTGGTTAAAGCATATGTATTACGGTGATAATCCAGGTAGTCCAAGCTAATTAGGACAAGGTGCGGGCACTATTGGTACACTATGCATGAGGCTTGCAACTTATAAGATATAATTTACATGATGCATATGCTTTATTACTACCGTTGACAAAATTGTTTCATGTTTTCAAAATCAAAGCTCTAGCACAAATATAGCAATCGATGCTTTTCCTCAATGAGGACCATTCTTTTACTTTCAATGTTGAGTCAGTTCACCTATCTCTCTCCACCTCAAGAAGCAAACACTTGTGTGAACTATGCATTGATTCCTACATACTTGCTTATTGCACTTATTATATTACTCTATGTTGACAATATCCATGAGATATACATGTTACAAGTTGAAAGCAACCGCTGAAACTTAATCTTCTTTTGTGTTGCTTCAATATCTCTACTTTGAATTATTGCTTTATGAGTTAACTCTTATGCAAGACTTATTGATGCTTGTCTTGAAGTGCTATTCATGAAAAGTCTTTGCTATATGATTCACTTGTTTACTCATGTCATATACATTGTTTTGATCGCTGCATTCACTACATATGCTTTACAAATAGTATGATCAAGATTATGATGGCATGTCACTCCGTAAATTATCCGTGTTATCGTTTTACCTGCTCGGACGAGCGTAACTAAGCTTGGGGATGCTGATACGTCTCCGACGTATCGATAATTTCTTATGTTCCATGCCACATTATTGATGTTATCTACATGTTTTATGCACACTTTATGTCATATTCGTGCATTTTCCGGAACTAACCTATTAACAAGATGCCGAAGTGCCGATTCTTGTCGTTTTCTGCTGTTTTTGGTTTCGTAAATCCTAGTAAGGAAATATTCTCGGAATTGGACGAAATCAAAGCCCAGGGGCCTATTTTCTCACGAAGCTTCCAGAAGTCCGAAGGAGAGACGAAGAGGGGCCACGGAGGGGCCACACCCTAGGGCGGCGCGGCCCCCTTGGCCGCGCGGCCTGTGGTGTGGGGTCCCCGTGCCGCCTCTTGACCTGCCCTTTCGCCTATAAAAAGTCTCCGTGACGAAAACCCCGCACCGAGAACCACGATACGGAAAACCTTCCGCAGACGCCGCCGCCGCCGATCCCATCTCGGGGATCCAGAGATCGCCTCCGGCACCCCGCCGGGAGAGGGGAATCATCTCCCCGGAGGACTCTACGCCGCCATGGTCGCCTCCGGTGTGATGTGTGAGTAGTCTACCCCTGGACTATGGGTCCATAGCAGTAGCTAGATGGTTGTCTTCTCCCCATTGTGCTATCATTGTCGGATCTTGTGAGCTGCCTAACATGATCAAGATCCTCTATCTGTAATTCTATATGTTGCGTTTGTTGGGATCCGATGAATAGAGAATACTTGTTATGTTGATTATCAAAGTTATGCTTATGTGTTGTTTATGATCTTGCATGCTTTCCGTTACTAGTAGATGCTCTGGCCAAGTAGATGCTTGTAACTCCAAGAGGGAGTACTTATGCTCGATAGTGGGTTCATGCCTGCATTAACACCGGGGACAAAGTGATGTAAAGTTCTAAGGTTGTGTTGTGCTGTTGCCACTAGGGATAAAACATTGATGCTATGTCTAAGGATGTAGTTGTTGATTACATTACGCACCATACTTAATGCAATTGTCTGTTGCTTTGCAACTTAATACTGGAAGGGGTTCGGATGATAACCTGAAGGTGGACTTTTTAGGCATAGATGCAGTTGGATGGCGGTCTATGTACTTTGTCGTAATGCCCAATTAAATCTCACTATACTCATCATGATATGTATGTGCATGGTCATGCTCTCTTTATTTGTCAATTGCCCAACTGTAATTTGTTCACCCAACATGCTGTTCGTCTTATGGGAGAGACACCTCTAGTGAACTGTGGACCCCGGTCCAATTCTCTTTACTGAAATACAATCTACTGCAATACTTGTTCTACTATTTTCTGCAAACAATCATCTTCCACACAATACGGTTAACTCTTTGTTACAGCAAGCCGGTGAGATTGACAACCTCACTGTTTCGTTGGGGCAAAGTACTTTGGTTGTGTTGTGCAGGTTCCACGTTGGCGCCGGAATCCCTGGTGTTGCGCCGCACTACATCTCGCCGCCATCAACCTTCAACGTGCTTCTTGGCTCCTCCTGGTTCGATAAACCTTGGTTTCTTTCTGAGGGAAAACTTGCTGCTGTGCGCATCATACCTTCCTCTTGGGGTTGCCCAACGAACGTGTGAAATACACGCCATCAGGGCGCGCGTCGGCCGGCGTGTGTCGTCCTCGAGCGTGACAATGGCGATGCTAGGGTGGCGTAGGAGGTGCGTTGGCGCACGGTGGCGAGGTGGCCAGGGCAGTGGTGCAAGGGGAGAGAAGGGAGGTCGACGGGCTCGGGGACATGGCCGGCATGGCCATGCCCTAGCTTGCTCTCTCCTCTCCTTAGCCTCACTATGCATCAATTAGGGTTTAAGGGGACCAGGGAACACAATGTGATAGATTAGGGTAGTTTAGGTGAGGTAGATTCACTATTTGCAATAGTTGCAAATAGTGCCCGAATTTGTAAATTCCAAAAATATCCAAATTTGAAATAATTCAAATGGTGAATGTTTTTGAAATGTGAGTGTTGATATAAGTTGTAATTGACCAGAGAGGAGTTGAGGTGGTGGTGGAAATTTAGAATTTCAAGAATTGGCCAAAATGGCTAAGTGTAGAATGTTGCATATGTGAAAAAGTTGTGACTTTGGATGAGCCTTGCTCATGATCCAAGATGATTTTGGCATGATAATCTTCACCAAAGTTGTTCACCTTGATGTTGACTTTGAAATGGTGCAAAGAGTTAGCAAGAGTTGGTTTGGGAAAATTGAATGGCAAGGGCTCAAAGTGGTGATCAGACTAGAATTGTCAAAATTGACCAATATCATATGTGAGCTAGATTTGTGTTTGAATTTCATTTGAATTGGGAATCTTTGATTCCAAAAGTTGTAATAAGTGTTTAATAACATTACTCAACTAATGGTGAAGACCAAATAGGTCAAGGGTCAAAATTTATAAAGATGCCATAAGGCATGTGTGAGGGTTTTTAGGGTTTTGCATTTTATGGATTTTCTTCCTCTTTGATTTATTTGGTTGGTGATCTTCATATCATCACATTAGGGTTTTAGAGCATATAAAATACAAGTAATAACAATCATCATGGCATATCAATCAGATGCACAAGTCCTATGCATGGTACTATATGCAAATAGAAAAGTGTTTGTTGGTTTGAAATTTTGCTTTCTGGAATTCTCTAACTTTCTTTTTATTGAAATTTGGGGTGTTACAAACCCTTCCCCCTTACAAAAGATCTCGTCCCGAGATCGAAAAGAAAGTTAGGTACTAAAGAGATCTGGGTACTCCTTCTTCATGAAGTCTTCGCGTTCCCAGGTGGCTTCATCCTCGGTATGGTTGCTCCATTGGATCTTCAGAAACTTGATGCTTCGGGTGCGGGTGGTTCGGTAAGCTTCTTCCAGAATGCGAATCGGCACTTCGCGGTAGGTCAGATCCTTGTTGATATCCACCGATCGGTGATCGATGTTCTTGAACACTTCGGTCTTCTCCGGGACTTCGAGGCACTTCCGGAGAAGTGAGATGTGAAACACGTCGTGCACAGCCGACATTTCTTTCGGCAACTCCAGTTGATAGGATACTTCTCCTCGGCAGCTGAGGACTTTGAAAGGTCCGACATAGCGGGGTGCGAGCTTTCCTTTCAGTTGGAATCTCTGCATTCCTTTCAAGGGGGTTACCTTGAGATAGACGAAGTCTCCGATCTCGAAGGTCATCTCCCGACGTCTCTTGTCGGCGTAGCTCTTCTGTCTTGATTGCGCCGTCTTGAGGTACTCGCGGATCTTGTGTACTTTCTCTTCGGCTTCACGAAGAACATCTGGGCCAAAAACTTGGCTCTCTCCGACTTCCGACCAGTTTAGGGGTGTGCGGCACTTCCTTCCGTACAAGGCTTCAAAGGGGGCCATCTGGAGGCTGGCTTGATAGCTATTGTTGTACGAGAATTCTGCGTAAGGTAGGCAGTCTTCCCACTTGGATCCGTATTCCAGTACGCATGCTCTAAGCATGTCTTCCAGTATCTGGTTTACTCTCTCAGTCTGTCCGTCGGTCTGAGTGTGATAGGCGGTGCTGAAATTTAGGCGGGTGCCTAGTCCTTCATGCACTTTCTGCCAGAACCTTGAGGTGAACTGTGATCCTCTATCTGACACTATCGATTTGGGGGTTCCGTGCAGAGTGACTATTCTGGAGATGTAAAGTTCAGCTAGCTTTGGGCCTTGATAGGTGGTTTTGACGGCGATGAAATGGGTGACTTTGGTCAATCTATCGACCACTACCCATATGGAATCATTGCCTTTGCTGGATTTGGGCAGTCCGGTGATAAAGTCCATTCCTACGGAGTCCCATTTCCATTCTGGAATCTGGAGGGGTTGCAACAGTCCGGTGGGTCGTTGATGTTCTGCTTTGACTCTCTGACAGATGTCACACTTAGCGATATAGCTACCGATCTCTCTCTTCATTCCGTGCCACCAAAATTGTTCTTTTAGGTCCTGGTACATCTTGGTACCTCCGGGGTGGATTGAATAAAGGGTGTCATGGGCTTCTTGCAGGATGACTTGTTTCAAGTCAGAGTCTGATGGTACGTAGAGACGTTCTTTGTACCAAAGAACTCCGGCTTCGTCTACGGTGAATCCGGGGGCTTTTCCTGCGGCTATCTGTTTCTTGATTCCGTCAATGCTAGCGTTGTCCTTCTGGGCTTCCTTGATTTGACCAACCAAGGTGGGTTGCAGTTTTATGCTGGCTAGGAATCCTTCGCTCACAAGTTCAAGTCTGAACTGTTCAAACTCTTGGTGCAAACTGGGCTGTTCAGTTGCGAGCATGGAGTTCAACTGGCACGGCAGTCGACTCAAAGCATCCGCTACCACATTGGCCTTGCCGGGGTGGTAGTGAATCTCCATGTCGTAATCCTTGATCAATTCGATCCATCGGCGTTGTCTCATGTTTAACTCCTTCTGGGTGAATATGTATTTGAGGCTTTTGTGGTCGGAGTATATCTCGCATCGATTACCCATGAGGTAATGACGCCAAACTTTCAAGGCTAAGACCACGGCTGCAAGCTCGAGGTCATGGGTTGGGTAGTTCTGTTCATGTTGCTTGAGTTGTCTTGAAAGGTAGGATACAACCTTGCCTTCTTGCATAAGCACGCATCCAAGTCCAGTCTTGGAGGCGTCGCAATATACGTCAAAGGGCTTTGAGATATCTGGCATGATCAGGATTGGGGCTGTTGTCAGTCTACTCTTGAGCTGTTGAAAGCTCTCTTCGCATTTGTCGGTCCACTCAAACTTTCTGTCCTTTTTCAGCAGTTGGGTCATTGGTCGGGCGATGCTCGAAAAACCTTCTACAAATCTGCGGTAGTATCCGGCTAATCCAAGAAAAGCGCGGACCTCGGTTTGGGTGGTTGGGGCTTGCCATTCCATAACAGTTTTGATTTTGGCGGGATCTACGGCAATTCCTCCTGCAGACAAGATGTGTCCCAGGAATCCATCTTCTTCCAGCCAAAACTCACACTTGCTAAACTTGGCATACAACTTGTGCTGTCTAAGGGTTTCTAGGACAATCTCCAAATGTTGTTCATGTTCCTCTTCGGACTTGGAGTAGACGAGGATGTCGTCGATGAAGACAACGACAAACTTGTCCAAAAAGTTCATGAAGATCTTATTCATGAGATTCATGAAATAAGCGGGGGCATTGGTCAGTCCAAACGACATGACATTGTACTCGTACAACCCATATCTGGTGGTAAAGGCAGTTTTTGGAATGTCGGTGGCTCGGATCTTCAGTTGGTGGTATCCAGTTCTAAGATCTATCTTGGAGAAAACTTTGGATCCGGTGAGTTGATCGAACAGGTCTTCTATCTTGGGTAGGGGGTATTAGTTTTTGATGGTGACATCGTTAAGCTTACGATAGTCCGTGCATAAACGATTTGCACCATCCTTCTTGTCCACAAACAAGACGGGTGATCTCCAGGGGGATGCACTTGGTCTAATCAGACCTTTGGCCAACATATCATCTATCTGCTTCTTCAGCTCCACAAGCTCGGTTGCGTTCATGCTGTAGGCTCTCTGGGCTATGGGTCCAGTTCCGGGGATTAGCTCGATGATAAACTCGATATCCCTATCCGGGGGCATACCGGGTAGATCATCCGGAAACACATCAGGGTAGCGACAAACGACCCTGATTTGATCCAGAGTTGGCTTGGATACACTTTGGTTGCAGGTAAATTTTCTGGGTAGTTTTTCAGAGACGTGCTCTACTACGATACCGGTGCTGCTAGTCATTGTTATGGCTTTCTTGGCACAATCTATCAATCCATTGTGTTTTGACATCCAGTCCATTCCTAGGACAACTTCCAAACCTTTGGTTCCAAGTATGATTAGATTTGCAAAGAAATCTACATCATGGATTTTGATTGGCACATTTTTGCAAAATTTTCTGGCTTTGGTGGTTGATCCGGGGATTTGAACTATCATAACATGCTTCAAACTGAGGGGTTGAATTTTACTTGTTGATGCAAAGTCTTCCGTGACAAAAGAATGAGATGCTCCAGAATCAAACAATACACTGGCAGGGATGTGGTTGACAGAAAACATACCCAGTACAACATCTGGTGCTTCCTGGGCTTCTTCAGCGTTCATGTGGTAGAGGCGGCCGTTGCGGTTGTTGGGGTTGTTGGGGGCGAACTTCTTGCCGGTGGAGACACGGCGTTGCTGCTGAGCAGGTGCAGCGGTGTTGCCAGCGAGCTTGGCAAGACGCTTGGGACACTCGTTGGAGTAGTGCCCCACTACACCACACTCATAACTAGTGATAGTGGTCTTGTCCTGCTTGTTCGCAATGGGCACGGCATTGCTTCCGGTTCTGGGAGCGGTGTTGGTGTTGTTGTTGTTGTTAGGGGCTCGGGGTGGAGCGCGGTTGTAGTAGTTGTTGTTGTTGTAGTTGTTGTAGCCTCCTGGCTTGGAGTTTCCTCCACTCCGGTTCTGATAACCGGGGCGAGAGTTCTGCATTTGGGGTTTGTTGTTTCTCGGAGTGAAACCTCCGCTTGAGCTAGGGCGAAACTTCTGGGGGTGGCTTGATCCACTCTGATTCGCCATGCGGCGCTTGCGGTTCTCATTGGCTTGGTTTAACTTGCCCTCCATCTGGATGGCGGAGTCAACAAGGGCTTCGAGGTCGGCGAAGGGGATGTTGACGAGGACAGTCTGCATCTCATCATGCAGTCCGTTCAGGAATCTCTCCTTCCTCTTCTCAACGGTGTCGGTCTCATCAGGGGCATACCTTGACAGTGTGAGAAACTTGTCGCGGTATTCAACCACCGTCATGCGACCTTGTTTCAGTTCACGGAACTCATCCCTCATCTTGTTGATAAGACCCGGGGGTACATGGTACTTGCTGAACTTGAGTTTGAAATCCTCCCAAGTCATGAATTGGCCTCCGTTCATGGCACGGGTGCTTGTCCACCAAGCACGAGCTGGTCCAGCGAGATAGTGGGTGGCGAACAGAACTTTCTCGTTGGCTTCCACTCCGGCTACCTCCAGATTGTTCTCCATAGTCTGGAGCCAATCGTCGGCGTCGAGGGGTTCCTCGGTCTTGCTAAACACCGGGGGATTGGTGTTCTGAAAGTTCTTGAGCTTGGATCCAGGGTGGTCATGATTTCCATGGCCCTGGTTGGCGATGTTCTGCAAGGCGATGAGGTTGGCTTGGCGTTCGGCTCTTTCGGTTTCCCGGTTTGCAAGCATGGTTTGCAGCAGTTGCAACATCGCGTCGTTGTGCGATTTGGAGGGGCCATATGAAGATATAGAAGATCATGAGATAAGAGGGAACATTCTATGGTTCATTTTGGTTAAGTTTGAAAAACATTTGAAAACTTGTAATGTTTTCATGACAAACATAACATTCATTCATTCAACACATAGTACAAACTACACACACATACTCCAATGGTTTTAAGAACCATTCTCATGCTACGATACAAGGGACGGGATACAACTCACACCTACATAGGTGAACTAGTGCAACTACTCCTCATCCTCGTTATCGATCGGGACGTAGTCGTCGGGTCCTGCCTCCAGGAACTCGTAGTCCTCCTCCTCGGTGTTCTCGTCCTCCTCAAAGTCGTTGTCGTCGCTCAGGAAGGCGTCTCCTCCCTGAATGTCGATGCCTCCGTCGTCATCCTCCAGCTGACGAATCTGATCCTCCTGGGCCTTGACAGTGGCCTCAAGTGACGCGATCCTGGCGCGAAGGCGACGAATCGTAGCGTCCTTCTTGGCACGCTGCTGGCGCAGGCTCTTGCGGTCGTTGTTGAGTAGCTTGATCGCCTAACCCTGCTCGGTGATGTGAGCATGGGTCTGGTTCGCGTAAGCGCGAGTGACATCGAGGTCCCTCTGAGTCTGGTAGAGCATGAAGTCCAGGTGCTCCGCATGGTGCCTCAACTCCGGGTGCGGCTGCAGCTCCATGGGCACTCCTGCAGCATCACGCCTCACAAGGTGGGCGTAGCGAGAGGCGAGGATGCGCACCACGTTCTGTCCACAGAGGCGCGCAAGTGCCTCCTGAAGGCCACGTGCGAGTCCGTCGAGCCAGTTGCTCTCGCGGAAGGAGAAGAGGATCCTCTCCGAGGTGGGAGGCTCCATCTTGCCCCTCAAGTCGGCAGTGATCACCCACTGCAACTCTCCTCCAGGCGTGTCGTCCAGCTGAACCCCGTGGAACTCGGGGTGTGGGCGCCCAAGGAAGTCAGAGACGGCGTTGAGGTCGTGCTCGAAGATCAAGCTCCCTCCGTTCCCAAGCTGATAAAACTTGGTGTTGATGGGTTCATTCGGCTCCATCTGAAAGAGAATTGGATGAGTAAGTTAGAGAGTGCAAAGTGTGGCAAAATTTTAAGTTGATTCAAATAAGATAGAGCATGATTCATCAAATTTTGGCAAAGTCTCAAAGACAAGAGTGTAGTAAATTTTCACAAATATTTTCTTTCATTTGATTTCAAAATTAAGTTTTTCAGAACGCCCAGTCTAACTAAGGTCTTCTAAGGTCAAACAATGGCTCTGATACCAACTTGTCAACACCCGGATTTTTAAGTCCGGATGCCTATTATGTCATACATCGCAATCCCAGGAATATTGTTGTTGCGAGGCATAATAGTTAAGTATCACAGTCATCATTCATTACAAACCATAAGTCTTACCAATTTGGAATCACATGATCCATATTACACAAATAGTTGATCTATTGATCAACGAACAAACACAAGTTCATAGTTCAACATAGCGGAAGCGTAAGATACAAGGACTCTCTAGTCCACAGGCCAACGCTTGACGTCGGAAGGCGCTTAGTTGTCGTAGTCATCCTGTTGGTCATCTCCTTGTTCCTCTTCATACTCTGGCCATTTGAATAGCCAAGGACGAAGCCGTGAGTACTTTAAGTACTCGCAAACTAATACTAATGTAAGTACTAGACATTCTAGTATGGTTGGCTAAGCTCCAGTTTATTTGCATAAAGCTAGTTTTAGTTCACAAGTATTTGAGAAAAGCTTATTCGAGTGCTAACTAACTCAAGTGGGAACATTAGTGTCATTCCCACCATTCAAGTGGTGATTTCAATTCAATTCACCACAAGTCATTTCACCATCATCCTTCAACATCATTTTCAAAGATATGACATCGGAAACTGTATGGCCTTTCCAACCGTCCGTAACCGTGGACGTGGTTATTCGAATAGATTGACACTCTGCAGAGGTTGCACACTTGTGCCACAACATTTGATTTCATCCGTCGGGATTACCCCGAATCATCGTAACACAGTACGTGGATCATCAACCATAACCTTTCACTTACAAATCCTAGTATGAGCACCTCTCCCCATGAGCTTGGCCTCCCAGTGAAGACCAACTGTCAACCTGGGAACTGCACAGGGCTTGGCCGTACAATTCACCTCAATTTCACATCATTTCTCAACAACGGAGGCAGCCTCAAGCGTAACCCCTATGACGTGTGTTCAGAGGGAACCCATACTAAGACGCATAAACTTCTAGTTAAGCCCTATCCATAATCAGGTATTGTGGGGGTACTTAATAATTGGGAAGGTATCGCATTCAAACCAACATCATTGTTTATCAAAAATCACCATCTTCTCTTGGTCATATTCACCTTCAAAATTCATTCAATGGAATGCATCTTCATTCCAAGGTTTCAAATTCATTTTAAATTCACATGTTCCCATCTAGAGTAGTCAAGTTTTATTTCATTAGCACTAGCTCTAAATCATGAGGGGTGCTATCTTGCTTGCTTGATGGAGACTAACTTCACTACTCTAGTAACCAACTTGTACTTTGACCAAAGTTAACTATAAAAGTAACTCATTGATAAAACAAGTAAAAACTTGTAAGGTAAAAACTTGGGATAGGCTTATGTAAGAAAAGATAAGAATCATGGTGCCTTGCCCCAAGGGGCTTTGCACTTTGCAAGAATATTAGCTTGCCTTGGTAGTTCTCAAACTGTTCCTCCTCCTCCTCTTGGTAGCAACCTTCTTCTTCGGCGTACTCTCCGGTGCTACCGTCTAAATTTGAATACGAGTATAATTACTCACTAATTCAATGGCTATTCCATACATCACATATAACACACAAACTATTCTATGCACACAAATAACTTAACTAGGGTGCATGGGTTGTGTGGTTCAAATAGAATTCACTTCTTTGTATTTCATATGTAAATGATAGTTTCCATAGGGTTCTTGAGAAATAATTTCCTCTCATTGAAATCTTCTTAAGATTTAATTTCTCAAACAATCATAGATGAACTCATATTGACCTAAGTCAAATGTTCATCATCATCATTTGTGAAAATGATTTAAATGAGGTGGATCACCTCATACCATTTAGATAACACTACCCATGATTTAAATCTCAAGTAATTCATATAAGAGAGTTTGTGACCCGGGGTCCAAACATCCCATGAATTCATGTGAGACAAGTTTAAATGAAGTATAAGACTCCCCAAAATTTACTTTAATAGTTTTGGACAATATCAACTAGTTAAACTAGTCAAATGATCCATTAATTAAACTAGGGCATGATCATGCAAAGTGACCACACCATTTTATTGCATAAACAATTAGTGTAAGTCAAATGTGAGCTATTAGAGTTGGAATTAACTTAATATCTATTTTGGTTGATTTTTAAGAATTATTTGAATAGGGAAAAGTCCCTATCTTGTTATTTTTATCACATTTATTCTACAAAGAATCTGGCCATGGGGCCAGTGTCATGTTGTAGATAATTTCTCTAGCTTTCCAACCATATAAAGTTCATCAAATTTGGTTTAGCCAATTTAAATCTATTGAATTTCAAAGTGGCAGCAGTATTGAAATTCATTTGTAAAATTTAAACTGGATTTGAATTAACAGGCCGGCGGGAAAGCTAGTTGGGCTAAAAGATTTGAAAACGGCCCAAACCAACCCAGTCCAGCCCAACCACGGTCCACAGACGCGCGGCACGCTGACAGGGTGGGGTCCGCGCGTCAGTGACTCAGCGTCACCGAAACGGTACGTTTTAAAGTGGATCGTTGGATTAGAACGAGATCAGACGGCTGTGGTTCATCGTCCCGCCGGCGAGAGAGGAGTTCACCGGCGGCTCAGGTAGGGGGTCGGAGGGCTTACGGTGGCTCCAGCTAGGGTTGGCAGTGTGCTCGGGGAAGTGGTTGACGACGGCGAAGCGGCTGGTAGCAGTGGCGGAGCTCGAGGTGGTCGGGTTCACCGTCGATTTCTGCAGGGCTTCCGCGGCGGCGATCTTGCAATTGGCCCTCCTCCGGCGACGATTGAGTGAGTGGAGTGGTGGTGGAGAAGCAGTGAGAGGTGGAGAGCAAGGTGGTGTGCTTGGTTCTGTCCAGGGAACTCCCTATTTATAGGATTGAGCAAGGGTTGCGGGGCAGTGAGGTGGTCGACATGGGCGCGGCGTCTCCGGCGGCTGGTCGAGCTAGGCGAGGCTATGGCGACGCTCTACGGGTCCAGGTGATGCTACTGGAAGCGACAGCGTGGTCGGGGAGCGTCGGAATCGCTCGCGTTGCTTCCGTGTCTGGCGGCGGCGCTCGCGGGATCTTCTTCCCCGTCCACGGCGGCGGCGGTCCAGGGTCTGGTCGAGCGGTTGTCTGGCGGCTTCCAGGTGGCGAGTGGAGGCTCAAGGCGTCGAGAGCTGGTCCAGGGAGTGAGCGAGGTGGCTGCGCAGCGCGTGTACTGTGACGTCCGCGCGCATGTCCACGCGCGACGTCACCGGCATGGTGAGCGCGTCCAGGGCGCGCGTCGGCCGGCGTGTGTCGTCCTCGAGCGTGACAATGGCGATGCTAGGGTGGCGTAGGAGGTGCGTTGGTGCACGGTGGCGAGGTGGCCAGGGCAGTGGTGCAAGGGGAGAGAAGGGAGGTCGACGGGCTCGGGGACATGGCCGGCATGGCCATGCCCTAGCTTGCTCTCTCCTCTCCTTAGCCTCACTATGCATCAATTAGGGTTTAAGGGGACCAGGGAACACAATGTGATAGATTAGGGTAGTTTAGGTGAGGTAGATTCACTATTTGCAATAGTTGCAAATAGTGCCCGAATTTGTAAATTCCAAAAATATCCAAATTTGAAATAATTCAAATGGTGAATGTTTTTGAAATGTGAGTGTTGATATAAGTTGTAATTGACCAGAGAGGAGTTGAGGTGGTGGTGGAAATTTAGAATTTCAAGAATTGGCCAAAATGGCTAAGTGTAGAATGTTGCATATGTGAAAAAGTTGTGACTTTGGATGAGCCTTGCTCATGATCCAAGATGATTTTGGCATGATGATCTTCACCAAAGTTGTTCACCTTGATGTTGACTTTGAAATGGTGCAAAGATTTAGCAAGAGTTGGTTTGGGAAAATTGAATGGCAAGGGCTCAAAGTGGTGATCAGACTAGAATTGTCAAAATTGACCAATATCATATGTGAGCTAGATTTGTGTTTGAATTTCATTTGAATTGGGAATCTTTGATTCCAAAAGTTGTAATAAGTGTTTAATAACATTACTCAACTAATGGTGAAGACCAAATAGGTCTAGGGTCAAAATTTATAAAGATGCCATAAGGCATGTGTGAGGGTTTTTAGGGTTTTGCATTTTATGGATTTTCTTCCTCTTTGATTTATTTGGTTGGTGATATTCATATCATCACATTAGGGTTTTAGAGCATATAAAATACAAGTAATAACAATCATCATGGCATATCAATCAGATGCACAAGTCCTATGCATGGTACTATATGCAAATAGAAAAGTGTTTGTTGGTTTGAAATTTTGCTTTCTGGAATTCTCTAACTTTCTTTTTATTGAAATTTGGGGTGTTACAAGGACCACCATGTGTTCATCAAAAAAAGTACGAAGACCCATGCGTGAAATTTCATGAACGGAAAGTAAATTCTAACCAAGGGTCTCGACAAGAAGGACATTCACAAGTGAGATGTCGGTTGTTATCACCACCTTGCCAAGACCCAATACCTTAGAGCTTGTGTTGTCGCCATATGATACGGTAGAATGTGATGGCTCGAGGTCGACAACAATGCTCTTGCTTCCGGTCATATAACTAGTGGCTCCACTATCAACCACCCATTTAGCACCACCGGAAGCATAGTTCTACAAGGAATCAATTCTTGGATATAGGTACCCATTTCTCAATGGGTCATATCATGTTAGTAACAAGGGGTTTGGGAACCCAAATAGTCCAATCAATATTCTCCTCATAAGGACCAAAAAAGCGACCATGGACACGACCATAATAGTCAATGAAAAGAACATGAGATGGGCTATTGATACGTCTCCAACGTATCGATAATTTGTTATGTTCCATGCCACTTTATTGATGATACCTACATGTTTTATGCATACTTTATGTCATATTTATGCATTTTCCGGCACTAACCTATTAACTGGATGCCGAAGAGCCAGTTGCTATTTTCTGTTGTTTTTGGTTTCAGAAATCCTAGTAAGGAAATATTCTCGGAATTGGACGAAATCAACGCCCAGGATCTTATTTTTCCACGAAGCTTCCAGAACACCGGAGAGGAAACGAAGTGGGGCGAAGAGGCGGCGACACGCCAGGGCGGCGTGGCCCACCCCCTGGCCGCGCGGCCCTGCTGTGTGGGCCCCTCGTGGCGCCCCCTGACCTATCTCCTCCGCCTACTTAAGCCTTCGTCGATAATAACTCCAGTACCGAGAGCCACGATACGGAAAACCTTCCAGAGACGCCGCCGCCGCCAATCCCATCTCGGGGGATTCAGGAGATCGCCTCCGGCACCCTGCCGGAGAGGGGAATCATCTCCCGGAGGACTCTTCACCGCCATGGTCGCCTCCGGAGTGATGAGTGAGTAGTTCACCCCTGGACTATGGGTCCATAGCAGTAGCTAGATGGTCGTCTTCTCCTAATTGTGCTTCATTGTTGGATCTTGTGAGATGCCTAACATGATCAAGATCATCTATCTGTAATGCTACATGTTGTGTTTGTTGGGATCCGATGAATATGGAATACTATGCTATGTTGATTATCAATCTATTATCTATGTGTTGTTTATGATCTTGCATGCTCTCTGTTACTAGTAGAGGCTCTGGCCAAGTTTTTGCTTGTAACTCCAAGAGGGAGTACTTATGCTCGATAGTGGGTTCATGCCTCCATTAAATCTGGGACAGTGACAGAAAGTTCTAAGGTTGTGGATGTGCTGTTGCCACTAGGGATAAAACATCGATGCTATGTCTAAGGATGTATGTGTTGATTACATTACGCACCATACTTAATGCAATTGTCTGTTGTTTACAACTTAATACTGGAGGGGGTTCGGATGATAACCTAAAGGTAGACTTTTTAGGCATAGATGCATGCTGGATAGCGGTCTATGTACTTTGTCGTAATGCCCAATTAAATCTCACAATACTCATCATATCATGTATGTGCATGGTCATGCCCTCTTTATTTGTCAATTGCCCAACTGTAATTTGTTCACCCAACATGCTTATTCTTATCGGAGAGACACCACTAGTGAACTGTGGACCCCGGTCCATTCGTTTAATCGAATACAATCTACTGCAATACTTGTTCTACTGTTTTCTGCAAACAATCATCATCCACACTATACATCTAATCCTTTGTTACAGCAAGCCGGTGAGATTGACAACCTCACTGTTACATTGGGACAAAGTACTTTGGTTGTGTTGTGCAGGTTCCACGTTGGCGCCGGAATCCCTGGTGTTGCGCCGCACTACACTCCGCCGCCATCAACCTTCAACGTGCTTCTTGACTCCTACTGGTTCGATAAACCTTGGTTTCTTACTGAGGGAAACTTACTGCTGTACGCATCACACCTTCCACTTGGGGTTCCCAACGGTCGCGTGCTGTACGCGTGTCAAGCTAAATTTCTGGCGCCGTTGCCGGGGAGATCAAGACACGCTGCAAGGGGAGTCTCCACCTCCAATCTCTTTACTTTGTTTTTGTCTTGCTTTATTTTATTTAGTACTTTGTTTTCTGCATTATATCAAAATACAAAAAAATTAGTTGCTAGCTTTACTTTATTTGCTATCTTGTTTGCTATATTAAAAACACAAAAAAAAAATAGTTACTTGCATTTGCTTTACTTACTTCATCATGTTTCCTCCTAATTTTACTTTAAAAGATATACATGTGGGACAAGGGTCTATAATTGGAAGAGATAATATAGAAGAATTTTTCACCCATGTTAGTATGCACGAAGATCTTGAAGATATACCCCTGGCAAAAGCTGTTCCTAGTTATGAAGATGCCTCTATTTGTTTGGTACGCATGATGGAAGCTAGATTTATTAGTCTCAACCCCATGATACAACACATGTTTCTTACACTTTCTGATATGGAGTGGGGAGAAAAGAGAGATTTTGTTTTAAAAGTCCTAGTGCGAGAATTTGAGGATATAGCCAAAGAAGTTAGAAAAGTTTTTATTAAGCATAAGAGGCTTGGTATGTTCACTGATTTTAAAAGAACACTTGAAAAGATGGATATGGATAGAATTAAGTACACTAATAATGTTAATGATGGTGGGGAGATTAAAGCACCAATACCTTGTAAGCTCCTAGGAATGCATGAAGCTCTAGATGATAATTATGCTTGGCTTGTTCCTAAAAATTTGTTTGATGAGAGTAGCAAGCCCAAGACTAATGAAAAGGGAGCCTCTGAAACTTATGTATCCAAAATACAATGCATGGTTGAGAAAACTCCAAATCCCGCTGTAGATGCATCATCTCTTGATAATACTTGATACACACTTTTTGCGCCTAGCTGAAAGGCGTTAAAGAAAAGCGCTTATGGGAGACAACCCATGATTTTACTACTGCACTTTTGTTTTATATTTGAGTCTTGGAAGTTGTTACTACTGTAGCAACCTCTCCTTATCTTAGTTTTATTGCATTGTTGTGCCAAGTAAAGTCTTTGATAGTAAGGTTCATACTAGATTTGGATTACTGCACAGAAACATATTTCTTTGCTGTCATGAATCTGGACCTAATTCTCTGTAAGTAACGCAAAAAATTATGCCAATTTACGTGAGTGATCCTCAGATATGTACGCAACTTTCATTCAATTTGAGCATTTTCATTTGACCAAGTCTGGTGCCTCTTAGAAATTCGTCTTTACGAACTGTTCTTCTTTTGACAGATTCTGCCTTTTATTTCGCATTGCCTGTTTTGCTATGCTTGATGGATTTTTCGATTCCATTAACTTTCAGTAGCTTTGTGCAATGTCCAGAAGTGTTAAGAATGATTATGTCACCTCTGAACATGTGAATTTTGATTGTGCACTAACCTCAAATGAGTTGTTTTGAGTTTGGTGTGGAGGAAGTTTTCAAGGATTAAGAGAGGGAGATGATACAATATGATCAAGGAGAGTGAAAGCTCTAAGCTTGGGGATGCCCCGGTGGTTTACCCCTGCATATTTCAAGAAGACTCAAGCGTCTAAGCTTGGGGATGCCTAAGGCATCCCCTTCTTCATCGACAACATTATCAGGTTCCTCTAGTGAAACTATATTTTTATTCCATCACATCTTATGCACTTTGCTTGGAGCGTCTGTTTGTTTTTGTTTTTGTTTTTGTTTTGTTTGAATAAAATGGATCCTAGCATTCATTGTGTGGGAGAGATACACGCTCCGCTGTTGCATATGGACAAATATGTCCTTAGGCTTTACTCATAATATTCATGGCGAAGGTTGAATCTTCTTCGTTAAATTGTTATATGGTCGGAAATGGGAAATGCTACATGTAGTAATTGGTAGAATGTCTTGATACTTGGCAATTGTTGTGCTCATGTTTAAGCTCTTGCATCATATACTTTGCACCTATTAATGAAGAAATACATAGATCTTGCTAAAATTTGGTTTGCATAATTGGTCTCTCTAAGGTCTAGATAATTTCTAGTAAGGGTCGAACAACAAGGAAGACGGTGTAGAGTTTTATAATGCTTACAATATGTATTTTATGTGAGTTTTGCTGTACCACTTCATACTTGTGTTTGTTTCAAATAACCTTGCTAGCCTAAACCTTGTATCAAGAGGGAAAACTTCTCATGCATCCAAAATCCTTGAGCCAAACACTATGCCACTTGTGTCCACCATACCTACCTACTACATGGTATTTCTCTGCCATTCCAAAGTAAATTGCTTGAGTGCTATCTTTAAACAATTCAAAAGTTATTACCTCTTATTTGTGTCAATGTTTTATAGCTCATGAGGAAGTATGTGGTGTTTATCTTTCAATCTTGTTGGGCAACTTTCATCAATTGACTAGTGGCTTCATCCGCTTATCCAATAATTTTGCAAAAAGAGCTGGCAATGGGATTCCCAGTCCCAAATTAATTAACCTTCATAATTTTACAAAAATAGACACTCCTCCATGGTATGTGATTGTTGGACGGCACCCGAGGATTCGATTAGCCATGGCTTGAGAAAGCAAAGGTGGGGAGGAGTGTCATCTAAATAAAACTAAAATAAAAAGGCACTCCTTCATGGTATGAGATTGTTGGCAGGCACCCGAGGATTCGGTTAGCCATGGTTTGTGAAAGTAAAGGTTGGAAGGAGTGCCACCCAAAAATAAAAATGTTTCATGGGAGCCGCTCTTTGAAGGTTTGTCTGGCAAGGGGGTTAGAGTGCCCACTACCATTCGTTGACAACAACAAACACCTCTCAAAACTTTACTTTTATGCTCTCTTTATGTTTTCAAAATAAAAGCTCTAGCACAAATATAGCAATCAATGCTTCCCTCTGCGAAGGGCCTTTCTTTTACTTTTATGTTGAGTCAGTTCACCTATTTCTCTCCATCTCAAGAAGCAAACACTTGTGTGAACTGTGCATTGATTCCTACATACTTGCATATTGCACTTATTATATTACTTTACATTGAAAATATCCATGAGATATACATGTTACAAGTTGAAAGCAACCGCTGAAACTTAATCTTCCTTTGTGTTGCTTCAATGCCTTTACTTTGAATTTATTGCTTTATGAGTTAACTCTTATGCAAGACTTATTGATGCTTGTCTTGAAAGTACTATTCATGAAAAGTCTTTGCTATATGATTCATTTGTTTACTCATTGCATTACCATTGTTTCGAATCGTTGCATTCATTACATGTGCTTACAATAGTATTGATCAAGATTATGATGGCATGTCACTTCAGAAATTATCTTTCTTATCGTTTACCTACTCGGGACGAGCAGGAACTAAGCTTGGGGATGCTGATACGTCTCCAACGTATCGATAATTTCTTATGTTCCATGCCACTTTATTGATGATACCTACATGTTTTATGCATACTTTATGTCATATTTATGCATTTTCCGGCACTAACCTATTAACGAGATGCCGAAGAGCCAGTTGCTGTTTTCTGCTGTTTTTGGTTTCAGAAATCCTAGTAAGGAAATATTCTCGGAATTGGACGAAATCAACGCCCAGGATCTTATTTTTCCACGAAGCTTCCAGAACACCGGAGAGGAAACAAAGTGGGGCGAAGAGGCGGCGACACGCCAGGGCGGCGCGGCCCACCCCCTGGCCGCGCGGCCCTGCTGTGTGGGCCCCTCGTGGCGCCCCCTGACCTATCTCCTCCGCCTACTTAAGCCTTCGTCGATAATAACTCCAGTACCGAGAGCCACGATACGGAAAACCTTCCAGAGACGCCGCCGCTGCCAATCCCATTTCGGGGGATTCAAGAGATCGCCTCCGGCACCCTGCCGGAGAGGGGAATCATCTCCCGGAGGACTCTTCACCGCCATGGTCGCCTCCGGAGTGATGAGTGAGTAGTTCACCCCTGGACTATGGGTCCATAGCAGTAGCTAGATGGTCGTCTTCTCCTAATTGTGCTTCATTGTTGGATCTTGTGAGCTGCCTAACATGATCAAGATCATCTATCTGTAATGCTACATGTTGTGTTTGTTGGGATCCGATGAATATGGAATACTATGCTATGTTGATTATCAATCTATTATCTATGTGTTGTTTATGATCTTGCATGCTCTCCGTTACTAGTAGAGGCTCCGGCCAAGTTTTTGCTTGTAACTCCAAGAGGGAGTACTTATGCTCGATAGTGGGTTCATGCCTCCATTAAATCTGGGACAGTGACAGAAAGTTCTAAGGTTGTGGATGTGCTGTTGCCACTAGGGATAAAACATCGATGCTATGTCTAAGGATGTATGTGTTGATTACATTACACACCATACTTAATGCAATTGTCTGTTGTTTACAACTTAATACTGGAGGGGGTTCGGATGATAACCTAAAGGTGGACTTTTTAGGCATAGATGCATGCTGGATAGCGGTCTATGTACTTTGTCGTAATGCCCAATTAAATCTCACAATACTCATCATATCATGTATGTGCATGGTCATGCCCTCTTTATTTGTCAATTGCCCAACTGTAATTTGTTCACCCAACATGCTTATTCTTATAGGAGAGACACCACTAGTGAACTGTGGACCCCGGTCCATTCTTTTAATCGAATACAATCTACTGCAATACTTGTTCTCTTTTCAAGTTTCCTCGCAAACAATCATCATCCACACTATACATCTAATCCTTTGTTACAGCAAGCCGGTGAGATTGACAACCTCACTGTTACGTTGGGACAAAGTACTTTGGTTGTGTTGTGCAGGTTCCACGTTGGCGCCGGAATCCCTGGTGTTGCGCCGCACTACACTCCGCTGCCATCAACCTTCAACGTGCTTCTTGACTCCAACTGGTTCGATAAACCTTGGTTTCTTACTGAGGGAAACTTACTGATGTACGCATCACACCTTCAACTTGGGGTTCCCAACGGTCGCGTGCTGTACGCGTGTCAGCTATTAGCACCGGCATAGCCCCTTGTGGTGGGGTCGGGGAATCCACCCCTCCTTGGTCTAGAGACACCTTCCTCACAGGCGATACACATGTCCTTCTTATTCTTCTTCTTGGTCCTTCTTCTTCTCTTTTTCTTTGGCTTGATAGCCACATCTCCTTCATTTCAAGGACCCTCCTTGGCTCCATCTTTTGCTTTTAGGACTCCCTCCAAATAAACGGCTTGAATCCAGAGCCTCTCAATCTTGGCATTTAAGCGATTTACTTCATCTTCATGCTCGGGAAAAGGATGAGTGATATCAAACACTTGGATCTCCTTCTCCTTGTTCACACGAAAATGATCTTTCAATGAAATTTCCTGGAGAGATTTCATTTTCAAGATCAAGCACTTGTGCCTCTCCAATGTCGCTATATCTTCTTCATGATTGTAACAAACACGGTCCTTGCTCAAGTGGAAACACTCCTTTAAGGCTTCTTCTTGCATGGCATTGACCTCCAGGAGCTTGGCCTTGTTCCTATTCAAAGTGGCAATCTATTTCTCATGATCGCAACAAGTTACCTTCTCTTTGCTCAACCAGATGCACTCCATCAAGGACTCATTTTGCATGCCATTCAACTCCAAGAGCTTGGCCTTGGTATTCTCTAGAGCGGCAATATCTTCATCATGATTGCAACACGGTACCTTCTCCTTGCTAAAACGATAGTACTCATCCAAGGCTTCTTCTTGGAGGGAGTTAACCTCCAAGAGTGTTGCGTTTTGCCTTCTCAAGGCGGAAATCTCGTCTACAAGCTCGTCACAACAAAGGTTAGGCGCTTCAACTTATTTCTCCTTGTGGGCTTCCCCTTGAGGTTGACAACTTGACTTAGAGAGAATTGCAAACTTACTCTCCAAGGATTTGTATTCCTTGTTAAGGGTTTCCAATTCGTCAAGTAACTTGGTGTGGTCAACATCAAGAGAAAGATTTTTCTTTTTGAGAGCACCCACCAAGGGGAGAGCATGACCTCGATCCTTAGTGAGTTGGGAGATAATAGCATTGTTAGAGACTTCAAGATTTATAACACTTGCTTCAAGAGAGATACGTAAGTTTTGTTCCTCCTCATGAGCTTGAGTGAGAGAGGCAATCTCATCGGCCGCCTCCCTCTCAAGCCTCTCCTTCTCCTCAAGAAGATCTTTAGCCGCACCAGGTTGAGCCATGAAGGCCTCAACATGTGTCTTGGTATCCCCTTGCATGTTTGTGAGAAAGCATCCAAACCCACAACCTCATGCTTAATAGCAAGGCTAGTGGCATCATCAATAGTTGAAGCATTAGATGAGGATGTAGGTTTGGAAGGGGATGATACCTCCGAAGATACCTTTGCCATAAGGCAACAGGAGTTGTTGGTGCCGATGTTCTCATTTGGAGAGTAGAAGAGGGAGTTAGAGGGAGTGGAAATGGTGATGACGGGCACTCCCTCATCCTCCTTATTCGAGCTCTTGTCATCATGGTCTCCACCTTCATCGAAGGAGTACTCCTCACAGATGATGAATGCTTTAGGATTCTTGATGAAGGAGACCTTGTTGTCACGAGACTTGGAGGAAAACTTGGAGAAGCCCTTAGAGAAGGTTTTGGACTTGTCCTTGCGGACGAGCCTCCCACCATTGGCCTCCCTCTTCTTGAAAGGACAATCCGCGACGAAGTGACTCTTGTCTCCACAATTGTAACAAGTCCTCCCCTTTTGGCCTTCCCTTGGGCTCTTGGAGAAAGTTCTTGGAGAATCACTAGGAGAGTATCTTGAGCTTCCTCTAGGTCTTGAGCTTCTAGTCTTGTTCCCATCCCAATAATTCTTGGCAGCGAGAGCCATGTACTCATGGTAGTTGGTCTTGAGATTATCTGGGCTCCACTCATTGGGATCCTCATCACTTTCACTTGCTTCATGCTCCTTGATCCTCAACACGAGGTTTGGCTTGCGGGCTTTGTGAGCACGTGCAATGAGATCATCCGCATTCTTCTTTGAGATATCCAAAGCGATGATCTCGCTAAGGACCTCATTGGATGTCTTGGCGCGGAAGGATACATTTTGGTGGATGGCGGTCAACTTGACTTCCACATAAGGGAGGACAGGGTTGTACAATTTTCTCCTTATCCAATGGTCATCCACAAAAGTTGCTCCAAGATCTTGCATTTGCATGGCAAGAGCGGTGAGGCGCCTGTACATCTCTTCGGAAGATTATCCTTCAATCATGACGAAATTGCCGGCCATGTTGTTGACTTCATTGAAATGAGAGCTTTGGATGCTCTCATTTCCAAGGAAGAGCTTGTCCCATGCTTCTTTGGCGGTCTTAAGAGTGCGGATGTGAGCGCGATCCTTGGGTGAAACGGCCATGTGGATCATGTGGATAGCGGTGGCGTTGAGTTTGTCATCCACCACATCCCTTCTTGTCAAGTTCTTTGGATCACGTGGTGAGTAACCTTCCTCAACAATGCGCCATAGCTCGGTGGAAGTGCTGCACACATGAGAACACATTAAGAATTGCCATTTTTCAAAGCTATTAGAATCTAGTAGTGGTGGTGCACCTTGAGACACTATATGAGGCATAGGAATTGGAACATTTATGGTGTAATCACTTGGTGGAGGCACAACATGATTACCCCCTAAATGTCCCTCAGCCGGAGGATCATCCTTCCATTTTGATGAAATACCAGTTTCCCCAAGATTCTCCTCTTGAGGAGCTTTGGCCTTTTCGGGAACAAAGTCAACAAGAGGGAAAATATTAGCTAGTGGCGGAGAAACATCGGTGTACTTGCCTTAGGATCTATGGTGCGGTTTGGTTTTGGAGCAACCAACTCCACCAACATTGCCTTCATTTGGCTTAAGATGGATGGGTCCAATTTCTTGAGGTCATCCAACGTAGCCGTTGTGCTAGCGGAGTTTGTTGGGGGAAGTGGTTGCTCACCGGGAAGGGTCACGTCCCCAAGCGCCTCTTTTTGGCCATTTCTTAGGTGGTAAAGCCCGATAAAAAAAACCTTGCGTTGATACCACTTGAATGGATCAATGGCGAGACTAGAGGGGGGTGAATGGTCGCGACTCAATTATTATGTGTTTTTCAGTTTTAGGCGATGCGGAAGTAAAGGTGGCAACTTTAGCAACTATGGTGAACCTAGTATGATGCTATGCAAAGCAACATGTAAAGGAATCGATAAGCGTGTAAAGAAAGGGAGCGGGACAACCGGGGTAGCGGAGACGGGACGCGATGTGTTTCCCACAGTTCCCTTCACAAGAGGAGTACGTCTGCATTTAGGAGGTGTGGACCACAAAGGTCCAACATCTACACATGCATCACCTTGTTCCTCGATAAAAACCTACGAAGGAGCTTTCCCTTATCCACTAACGAGTCCGGTCGAGGCGGCGATTCCTTCACAAGGTTGGGGAAAGCTCCACAACAACGGAGGCTCCCAACACCCTATGGGGCTAGCACAACTCCAAGCTAGCCTACATAGGAGCTCATCCTCAACAGATCCCACAAGAGGAACCCTAACATCAAGATCCACAAAGGACTAGGTGGGATTGGTGAAATCTTTCTAGGTGGAACTATAGATCGGGGTCTCCTCCACCACTCCTCAAAGTTTTTGAATGATTGGTTACATGGGGAGATCCTCAAGGATTTGAGCTCAGCAACAATGGAGGAGAGAGAAAGAGAGAAAGGACTTGGGTCGAGCTGGGGAGGAAGACCCCCTTTTATAGGGGTCCACGAATCCAACCGTTAGCCACATTTTCCGCACAACCGGTACTACCGCATATGCACTACAAGAAAAGTTGCTATGGCCGACGAAGTTGAAGTCACGCCGTGGTTGCTGGTGTACCATGGCCGACGATTTTGGGTCTGTCCGTTGTGCATGTCAAAACGTTTTTTTTCTCGTTTTTGAGGCCACCTAGCCCGACGAAACCGGCCAAAACGTTGCGTATGGTGGCCCGGGACGTGGTGCATCTCGAATTCTCGGGTTCGCCGGCCGAGTCAACGCAAATCCGCACCGCCGAGGGATGTAGGGCCCAGATGGCAGCCTCTCTGGCATTGTTTTTTTTCTCGATCGCGCCATCTCGTTCAACGCTCTCCGATCGAGCCGTTTACGATGCAGGATCATGGGTCCCGCATGTCATCCTCTATGAACCAAAATTCTTTCTATTCTTGGATTTTTTTTGACACCCTGATTTCTGGCTACTTCCTTTTTCTTTTGATCCCTTGCCGCCTTGGAAACGTTGACATCGCTGCTGCTAATTGGGACCCGCATGTCATCCTTTATGAGCAATCAACTTTCTTTTCTTGGATTATTTTTTGGCACCTCAAATTTGGTCACTTGCCTTTTTCTTTCGATCCCCTGCCGCCTCTCAAACGGTGATACCGCTGCTGCTAAATGGGACCCGCATGTCATCCTCTATGTACTATAAAACTTTCTTTTCTTGGATTTTTTTGGCACCTCATATTTGGTCACTTACCTTTTTCTTTCGATCCCCTGCCGCCTCTCAAACGGTGAGACCGCTGCTGCTAAATGGGACCCGCATGTCATCCTCTATGTACTATAAAACTTTCTTTTCTAGGATTTTTTTTGGAACCTCATATTTGGTCACTTGCCTTTTTCTTTCGATCCCGTGCAGCCTCTCAAACGGTGATACCGCTGCTGCTAAATGGGACCTGCATGTCATCCTCTATGTACTATAAAACTTTCTTTTCTAGGATTTTTTTTGGAACCTCATATTTGGTCACTTGCATTTTTCTTTCGATCCCGTGCAGCCTCTCAAACGGTGATACCGCTGCTGCTAAATGGGACCCGCATGTCATCCTCTAAGTACACTCAAGTTTCTTTTCTTGAATTATTTTTGGATCCGATATTTGGTCACTTGCATTTTCTTTCGATCTCATGCCACGTTGAGGACCTATGCAGGGCTCATTGGACCCGCATGTCATCCTCTATGTACAATAAAATTTCTTTTCTTGGATTATTTTTGGCTCCTGATATTTGGTCACTTGCCTTTTTCTTTCGATCCCGTGCAGCCTCTCAAACGGTGATACCGCTGCTGCTAAATGGGACCCGCATGTCATCCTCTACGTACACTCAAGTTTCTTTTCTTGAATTATTTTTGGCTCCTGATATTTGGTCACTTGCCTTTTTCTTTCGATCTCATGCCACGTTTGAAATGTTGAGGAACCTGCTGGCTCATGGGACCCGCATGTCATCCTCTATGTGCTATAAAATTTTATTTTCTTGGGGTTTTTTTCACCCTCTGATTTTTGGCTATTTCCTTTTTCTTTTGATCCCCTGCCGCCTTGGAAACGTTGAGTAAGCTGCTGACTCATGGGACCCGCATGTCATCCTCTATGTACAATCAACTTTCTTTTTCTTTTGATCTCAAGCCGCATTTGAAACGTTGAGACCGCTGCTGCTAATTGGGACCCGCATGTCATCCTCTATGTACAATAAAGTTTTTTTCTTGGATTATCTTTGGCTCCTGATATTTTGTCACTTGCCTTTTTCTTTCGATCTCATGCCGCCTTTGAAACGTTGAGTAAGCTACTGGCTCATGGGTCCCGCATGTCATCCTCTACGAACAATAAAAGTTTCCTTTCTTGGAGTTATTTTTGACCCCTAATTTCTGGCTATTTGCCTTTTTCTTTTGATCTCCTGCCCCCTTTGAAACGATGACGACGCAGCTGGCAGGTCGGTCCCACAAGTCATCCTCTGTGAACAATAAAAGTTTCCTTTGATGGATTTATTTTGAACCCCTAATTAATTTCGGGATATTTCCTTTTTTCCTTTGATCCCCTGCCGCCTTGGAATCGTTGAGGTTGCTTCTGCCTCATGGGTCCCGCATGTCATCCTCTCAGAACGGTAAATGTTTCTCTCCTTGGATTTTGTTGACCAAACGATTTTTGGCTTATTTTTTCTTTCGATCTCCTGCAGCCTTTAAAACGTTCAGGGCGCTGCTGGCTCACGGGTCCCACATGTCAACCTCTATGAACAATAAACGATGAGGATGCTGCTGCCTCATGGGTCCCGCATGTCATCCTCTCAGAACGAAAATGTTTCTTTTCTTGTATTTTTTACCAACAGATTTTTGGTTTATTTTTTCTTTCCATCCCCTGCCGCCTTTAAAACGTTGACGACGCTGCTGGCTCATGGGTCCCCGATGTCAGCCTCCCCGTACAAGAAACATGTGATATCTTGATTATTTTGCAGACAATAAACATTGTATTTCGCTCTGAGCTATTGCAAACGGATAAATTAAATCTTTATTTTTTACATAAACAAACTTATATGTTGAATCTCCTTGTTTTGTGTTTTTGCGAAGCATAGGACTTTCCTGTTTTTTTTAGAAAAATCCGAACTTTCCTGTTTTGGAGTGGGCTGAAATTGTACGAGTCAAAAGGCCCGGCGAGGATAGTTCGAAGGCCCGAGATGTCCGGATGCAGCCCAATTGAAATCTTTCTTTTCTTGGATTTTTTCACCCCCGATTTACGGCTACTTCATTTTTCTTTTGGTCTGTGCCGCCTTGGAAATGTTGAGACCGCTGCTGCAAAATGGGACCCGCATGTCATCCTCTATGTACAATAAAATTTCTTTTCTTGGATTATTTTTGGCTCCTGATATTTGGTCACTTGCCTTTTTCTTTCAATCTCATGCCGACTTTGAAACGTTGAGGAAGCTGCTGGCTCATGGGTCCCGCATGTCATCCTCTATGAACAATAAAAGTTTCCTTTGTTGGATTTATTTTTTACCCCTAATTTCTGGTTATTTGCCTTTTTCTTTTGATCCCCTGCCCCCTTTGAAACCATGACGACGCAGCTGGCAGGTCGGTCCCACATGTCATCCTCTATGAACAATAAAGGTTTCCTTTGATAGATTTATTTTTTACCCTAATTAATTTCTGGCTATTTCCTATTTTTATTTTGATCCCCTGCCGCCTTGGAATAGTTGTGCCTCATGGGTCCCGCATGTCATCCTCTCAGAAAGGTAAAAGTTTCATTTCTTGGATTTTGTTTACCAACTGATTTTTGGCTTTTTTTGTTTCGATCTCCTGCCGCCTTTAAAACGTTGACGACGCTGCTGGCTCATGGGTCCCCAATGTCAGCCTCCCCGTACTGCAAATCCTCTTTCTGCAAAGGTTGTATTTCTAGCTAGATAGCTAAGTTGGATTCGAATCTGCCGTGGTTCAGGCAGCTCAGGTAAGCCTTCTTGCACTGATTAATGGAACTAGTGTATAGCAAGGTCAAGACATGTGGCTTGGTGTAATGAATCTATTTGAATCATGTTGTGGATTCAATCTGATAGTTCTCTAACAGGTCAGCCAAAATAGAAATTAAGTTTTTTTCTAAAACGGAAATGCAAATTAAGATGAACACAAACATTAGTTATCATAATAGCTGATCATACATACATACTTGCTAAGAGCAAAAGCTTGCCCGAGTTTTACCACCCATACAATTAATTAGCAGTTCAGATAAGATAACCTTATATAAGTATAACTACAAATGCATTTGCTAAGGGCTCATGGGACAATAGAACTAGACAACCGCAAACTTGATGACCAGCATGTCACAGTGGCATCGAAAGATCTTGACCTTCAACTTTGATCCAATGCGAAGTTTGGCACCGTCAATGAACTTTTTCCACCTGGAAGTAACAGCCAAGCGGCCATCTGTGGGACTGACGGAGTACCATCCCTCCACGGTGAGACCTTCACTCTCCATGACGAGGGAAATCTTGCCCCTTCGGCCAGCACTGAGATCCTTGGCGATACTTTTAGGCAATTTCTGATTCAAAGCAAGAGATACCAACAAAAATTAGTCAATGGCACCAATGCACTGAAGACCGAACCATGTGAGACTTTGAGCAGAGAAGACATCAAGATAAGAGCAGTTATGCTGTCATATACTCACGAACATAGCCTTCAGATGCGTCCTGGTCACCACACGGGTGGCCACAGCAATGAGCTAAGACCTCGGTGATCTGGCTGGGGCAGGTGCAGGAGCCTAGGCTGGTACACGAGCTGGTGCTGATGCAGGAGACTGCTGGGCAGGTGCAATAAACGGTGCCTCTAGAGGAACCGGTGCTGATGCAGGAGACTGTTGGGCAGGTGCAGTAAACGGTGCAGCTAGAGGAACCGATCTTGATGCGGGGAGCTGCTTGGGCAGGTGTAGTATACGGGGCCTCTACAGGAACCAATGCCGATGTAGGGGCCTGCTGGGTAGATGCAATAAACGGTGCTGGTACAGGAACCGGTGCTGATGCAGGAGAGTGGGAA
This sequence comes from Lolium perenne, assembly GCF_019359855.2. Taxonomy (NCBI): domain Eukaryota; kingdom Viridiplantae; phylum Streptophyta; class Magnoliopsida; order Poales; family Poaceae; genus Lolium; species Lolium perenne. The sequence goes on along the minus strand of NC_067250.2, from coordinate 144,751,102 downwards.
GCCGATGCCGGTGCTGGTGTGGGTGCCCTTTGTGACATCCGCTCCTGTACCATCAGGGGATCTGCAGCTTTGATCATGTTAAACCCAGCAAGCTAGAACAGAGGGAATGGTTTAGAACAACTGCTTAGAATGCAGTAATCAAAGGATATGAGTACAAAAAAGTTACATATTATATATTTGGAAGTGTCTCCAACTACGTAGCGATTACGTATATCTGCCCGTTTGAGTTTCTGATCCTCAGCTCGTCGCCCTTCTTCAGACCGTAGTCAAAAGCAAACTTTCTCCAATCATGTCCATACAAATATGTGATGGCCTGCGTCTTGTATACATACACCTCATAGACCGTGTAGGTGTTCATCAATTTGCCATTGCCATGCATAGTGAAAGACCCTTCATGCGGACACATCTGGTTAATCATTGGACGAAGTTCACAAGGTACAGTCTGCAGGTGAAAATTGATACTAATGTAAGAAGCAGGAAGACGAAAAATAAGACTTTACTATATGCCAATGCATGCTAAACCACTGAGAATACATACCTGTAACTCTGTGAAGGAGTTATTAGAAAGGTAGATAGAGCCATAGGAGGTGTTATATGCGGGGTATGTACATGGGCCCGCCATATTCCCGCACGCTCGGCATCGGGATGGTGAAGGAAACATGGAAGGTACTACTGGTGCGTAGCGCTGAATGTAAGTGGAAGAATTAGGTTGTGTAAAGTGCATAGTTCAGAGCAATGCAAATGTTGACAAGCGAGTGCATAACACTATGTTACAAACTGAACAGTCAAAATTTAGTGTACGATGAATATAAGCATGCTAATTTGGCGTTTCCGAATTCCAAGAAGCGATGAAACGAGCCGGTGATAATATCGAAATAAATCATGGCATGTATATGTGGCTTAAGAAAATATACCCGAACCCTTGGATGGTTACGGCCCGGCTGGTCCTTGGACTTGAGCTTATATAAGCATCCGAGAAGGTGGGGCTGGCGGTAACTTGGTGGCAGCCTCTGCGGATGCCTCATCGGCAGCGGTTGCAATCCTTTTGACCAATGAAGGCTTAGCAGTTTCGATCTGCATATGAAAATTGATGAGCAACAGACATCGTGATGATATATAAAATGAATCTATGAGACAACGATGCATATAGTGCTTTGGATGTAAGTGGAAGAATAGGGTTGTGTGTGTTTCTGAACTATTGGTAAGCATAATTAGACAAAGCCGGCAATAAACGAGACAAATCAAATCATGTATGAGGATTAAGAAAATATACACTGCTTAAAAAGGATACCACCCAGTGGCCCGTGGCCTTGTGCTTGAGGAGGTTTTCGAGAAGATGGTGGCGGCACCATCATCTTCACAAAGCAGCCTCATCGGGATCATTTTTTTATCCATTTGAGTAGAGGCACGAAGCTTCATCCTGCATATGAATAGCAACAGAACTCATCATTGATATTTAATAAATCTATGAGATGGACTGATGCAAAAAGTGCGGGATGTAAGTGGAAGAATAGGGTTGTGCATAGACAACGATTGACAACAATGCAAATGATTACAAAAGAAGCCAACGGAACTCAACGAGTTTATATCTTTGGATGAGACAGACTGAAAAGTGAAAAATTAGTGTGTGATGATTGTAAGCAAACGCAGTGTGTTTCGAACTTTTGGTAAGCATTAGGCAAAGCCAACGGTAATTAAACAGATAATAATAAAATCATGTATGTGGATTAAGAAAATATACAGATTCATTAAAAGGTCACCACCCAGTGGCCCATGGCCTCGTGCTTGTAGAGGTTTTCGGATGATGGTGCCGGCACCATCGTCCTCACAGCAGCCTCATCAGCCTCATTTTGCATCCACTTGAGTAAAGGCGCAGCGATTTCAGCCTGCATAAGAATGGGAACAGATCTCGGCGGTGATATTGAATGACTACGAGACAGACCGATGCATATAGTGCTGGATGTAAGTGGAAGGGTATGGCTGTGTATGGACAACAGTTCACAACAATGCAAGGGTGTGTTCGGTTGAAACAGCGTGGAATGGAATGGAATGGTTCCATTTCGAGGAATGGAATGGTTACATTTTTTTCGGTTGGGAAAAATGGAGAGCGGAGCAGATCAAGGTTAAACTAATCATTTGCCTCAAAATTGTAATTAGCAATTGCAAATGACATTTAATCTCAAAATCGTAATTAACAGCGCCTAATGGTGCTCTTTTAATCTAAAAATCGTAATTAACATCATTTTTTGTTGGGTTAGGGAAGCTGGAGAGTAGATGAACATTACTGTATGATGATTGTAAGCAAACGAATTTGGTGTTTCTAAACTTTTGGCTTCGAGATCTTATGGGCTTCAACTATAGCCTACCCCAACTTGTTTGGGACTGAAAGGCTTGGTTGTTGTTGTTGTTGTTGTAAACTTTTGGCAAGCATTAGAAAAAACCGACAATAAGCAGAGACAAATATCAAGGCATGTTTTGTGGATTAAGAAAATATACCATATTCATTAAAAGATCACCACCCGGCGAGCGCGTGGCCTTGTGCTTGTAGAGGCATTTAGAAGATGGGGCGGCATCAACATACGCAGCCTGATCGGCGGCAGTTTTGATCTTCCTTTTGAGTAAAGGCCCTAAAGTTTCGATCTGCATATGAATAGCAAAACAAAAGGCAGACCTCGGCGGTGATATTGAATTACCGTATGAGATAGGCGATGCATATAGTGGATGCTCTTAGCCTTTTGCACCATGAACACTAGCTATGGACAGACAAAAAAAACTACTCAGATTGACTCAGCTTTGTCTAGATACCTCCATCCCAAAGCTTAAGGCTTATTTATTTTTGAGAAATCAGAACAAGTAAAGTTTGACCAAAATTTTAGAACATTCTATCAACAAATATAATATTGTGTAGATACCGTAGGAAAATATATTTCACAACCTATTTAATGATATTAATTTTGTATTTTGCATGTTAATGATTTTTGGTAAAAGCTTAGTCAAACATGATATAGTTTGACTTTCTAAAAAAATATAATCCCTAAGCTTTGGGATGGAGGTAGTACTATCTAGAGCTAAAAACACATCTAGATACATCCGTATCTACAGATAGTTGAGTCAATTAATTTGGATCTGAGGGAGTATCAGATTCAGACTACATCATGGTAAGTTGGTTAAAAAATTACCCCTCGGCGGTCCCTGCCCAGCTCGGCGATGGCATTTCGCTTCTTGTCTGCGAGATCGGGCCATGCTCTGCAGCAGGTGGGGCGCTATTCTCGTTCCCCATAGCCTCGGCCACGGAACACTGGAGGTACCAACCTGATACTGAGAGAATATAGAGCATGGTGTCACAGAGGCTTTATGCACAAACAGTGAAGACTTGTGCTACTTTAAGCATCTTCCAGAACGAGGAACAGATTGAGGATGCGGACAGACGAGTGGATAAGCAAACGGAGTACGCTTTGCGGGAGTGGGGGACGCAGCTCAGGCTCAGCCAACTGCCCACATGCGTGGTGGCCTTACGCTCCATTGCCCCCACCACCACCACCGAGGTATTTCCTTTCCTGTACAAGCTGACAAAAGATACATTGAGGATCTACAGAAACTACAAAGGTTGCAAATGTCGACAAATAAAGGAAGAACACCCCAATCCAAGCAAAGGTAGCCCTCGCCCCCCACCCCCATCAATCACTCCCAGCGCGAGGGTGACCAGAAAGACACCCCTTCGCCCAGAATAGGAAATAGTAGATGCGCAAGATATCGAGGTGAGGAAAAAAGAACCGATCTCGAGAAAGGAAAGAGCATTACTAGTACTACCTAATCCGCTTGGTCTAGATGCAGCTTGCCCCTCCAAGCTGGATGCCTGGACGGTGGAGGCGAAAGGAGGGGATCGAGCTAGCGGCTTGCATCCGTCGGCTGTCGGCACTCGATCGGGAGAGACAAAGGGGGCTACATAAAGGGGAGGGGTAACATATTTTATTACACAGTGAACTTACTGCTGTGACTAGTCATTACATGTCTCACTGAAACTGGCGCCCATAGTGTGGCATCCCAAATTCACTTGAACCTGCACGGCGGGACGCATTGGCGCGTCAAGAAAACCCCCGAATTGTAGCGGGGAAATGAAACATTTCACAAAAAATCGAAATTCAAGCACACTGCCACGCGCCAAGCACGCGGGTTGTTCCTTCCTCTTCCTCGGTTCCTCCTCCCCTATCCGAAAAAACCCCAAATCCCAAGCTCAAACAACAACAAAAAAAAAACCAAATCCCCTGGCCGCCATGCATGTCCTCGTTAACCCGCTGGAGATCATTCCCGGACGAGGCGGACCCCATACTGAGATCCCGAGTTCGTCCGTTCCGTCCACCTCGAGGCACTGCGTGCTGTCTCGCAGCGGCGGCTTGAGGGCGCTGCAGAGGAAGTTCCGCCGGAAAGTGCTCATGGCAACCGTGCAAGCTCACCGGCGTGCTGTATCCCGAGAGGAACTGGTCAAAGCTTTGCTATTCGCCAAAAAAAAAGCGGGCCAAGATCTGGTCAAAGCTTCGTCGATGGCTTGCCGTGAGAGGCTTGGAGTCCAGAGTCAATAAACTAGCTGCTGGAGGACTTAGGCGGTTTACACCGATTCATATTAACTGACTCAAGTTTGTTAGTCTAGTTAACAAATGCATCTAGATACATCCATATCTAGACAAAATTGAGTCAATTAATATGAATCAGAGGGGAGTGCCTGAAAGTGTTTCATGCTACCAATTAATGCGCTGGCAGGACTGGCTGTAGAAGTAATTGTGCTACTACTCATACGATGAACTGATTGTGTGGGTGTCAAATTTTGCAACGCGATCATCCACTGAGTACTTAATTATAGTTCTAGCACCAAAGGCGTACAAATCATAACAAAGATAGTACATACTACAGCACAAGAACATAAAAGTACGAATCATAAAGTAGCTCAATATTTTGCATCAGGGCTAGGTGGTCCTGAGACTACCGGGACGCCCCTGATGATCTCCGGGCGTGCATCCGCTTCAACGCAAAGCTGTGTACTCGGTCCACGGCCTCCTTCTGTAGGCTGGATAATCTCAGGTGCAGGACCTTCGTCTATGAAAGGCTCGTCATCAGTACCATCCACAGGTGCATCAGGGCTGGGTGGTCTTGAGACTACCCGGACGCAACTGATGATCTCTGGGCGTGCATCCACTTCAACGCAAAGCTGTGTACTCGGTCCACGGCCTCCTTCTGTAGGCTGGATAATCTCAGGTGCAGGACCTTCGTCTATGAAAAGGCCCGTCATCAGTACCATCCACAGGTGCATCAAACTGAGATTCATCTTCAAATCTCCCATCAAACTGAGAGACCTCTTCAACTCTATGCTTCTGCAATTAGTACATCAACAGATTAGACAAACATCTAAGGGATGCAACCTGAACAAATGCCGTTTTACATATTTACCTTCTCATACGCACGACACATGTCCCAGAGCTGAAACCCGGTTCCTGAAGCAAGCGCTTTTTCTCTCCTTCCCGTCCATCCATCTGCAACAAGTTAAATTTGAATACAGAACTTGCACAGCAATGCAAACTATTGATCGAAACAGCGGCAGCATCAATATAAATAATTAACTACATATGCCAGCACACATACAGTGTGAGCAAGATCTGCTTCTCCCGCTGAAGGATCATTATGTGGTTCACCATTATAAACCCACCTAACATATGTGCGGTCCATCCCAAAAATGTGTAAATGATCTTCCACTACATGGTGAGGCCTCTTCTCACCATTCATACATGTGCAGCGCGGGCAATACACGTCCAGGTCGTGACCTTCATGAGCTCTAATAAACCCCATAAAGGGTTGAACACCATTTATATATGAAGGGGAACATAAGTGTCCATGCAGTATCCAAGTTCTGTCCATCTGTTGAATTATGAGATACAATGGTTGGTGATTAATTTAAGGCGAAGTAGGAAATGTATATCCATCGAGTACAAAACTATACTAGTACATGATTATGCATTTCAGCAATCATGTCGAGTACAAAACAAAAAATGCCCATCGACATTTTAGCAAACAGATCGTGTACAAATCTCTGCCATGGCATTTCAGCAAATTAACGGATCGAGTGCAGAACTGACTCTATATGCCCACGCAAATGAACAAATTGATCGAGGACAAATCGAGCGGAAAACTATAAAGTGCCAATTAGTTCGAGCATACTGACGATTTTTTTTAGCAGCATCAAGAAAATATAAATCGTTAGGCCGTCTTGCCCGATGCATGATTGAGCTAGAGATAGCAACCCTACCGTGGATCAACTTGACCGCCGGTGCGTCTCGAGAAGAACGACGGGGAGGGGAAGCTTCTTCTTCGCACGGACGGGACGGGGAGGGGAAGCTCTTCGCACGGACGGGGATAAGTTGTGTAGCGGTGGGTGGTGGGTCATGCGGCCGGGCCGCCCGGTAGGTGGTGTTTAATGGAGTTGCGTGTGTAATTTGACGTGCACAAGGTTGAGGAATAGGCGGTTCCCTTTGCCGCGCGCACAATTCAAACTATCCCGCCCATGTAGTTTAAATTTGCCCTATTTTCGTTAAATCGACATAAAGTCATGTGAGTGGGTGGAAATTAGCAAAGTTGCTTGAAAAATAGTAAAACTCTGGAATTATCCTTTAAATATGCTCTACTTCCTGTGAAAATCGGGGTGTGGAGGCATGTTGAGCTGTTTTATTTGTACCTTCTTCATTAAAACTCCCATTTTATGCACTTTGGATGGAAAGAAATCATTTGTACATAAATTTTGACAACGCCATTTGCAAACATTAATTGTTTTACATGCCAAGATGCACCCATCCACCAAATATGGGGCAAAAGTTTATCACAATCTAGATATATATGTATAATTAGTGAGGGACCCCTTTTGATTTTGTGCAATTTCCACTAATTAGCTAGAGAGAAGGGGTCAGTTAATTAGGCCATGTTAGGGGCTATGTGTTTTAGATTAGGGTTGTGTGGATTCAAATACAACTTCTATATTTGTGTGCTATGATTAATCAAAACTAGACCGATCGACTGCGCACACATTATTAGAGGAACATGCCTTTGCGCACAAAGTGCATGTGTGTGTTGTTGGCCACCAACGAGAGAGCGGCGAGAGAGCGATTGAAATCTCCAAATTAAACACATATATAAGCATACATGGTTAGGCCATGCATGCATATTTATTATATATATTGTGAGGCAAATAAATTAAAGTACATGTGTATATATATAAGTGTGTTTCTTGGCCACCAACGATATATAGATCGAGAGAGAGAGATTGAAATATATATATCCCCAAGAATATCTTCAAACATGTATTGAAATATATGCACGAATGATATGCAAGGTATGCCATGCGCACATGCACATTAATTATATATATTATGAGACAACTTAATCAAATGTGTTTTCATTGGAGATCGAGAACTTGTCAAAAATCAAGTTAATTAATTTATCAGCGCTAATTAGTTAATTGGTCGCCTACTTGATGAGCAATTAAGTGTCGTTGGCCTATATATATATATGTAGGGTTTAATTAGGGTTTAGGGTTTAGGGTTAGCTAGCTAGGGTTTTAGGGTTAGGGTTTACGGTCTAGGGTTTAGGGTCTAGGGTTTAGGGTTTAGTGTTTAGGGTGTTTAGGGTGTACATTTAGGGTTTATGGTCTAGGGTTTAGGGTCTAGTGTTTAGGGTGTTTAGGGTGTACGTTTAGGGTATAATTAGGGATTAGGGATTAGGGTTTTAGGGTTTAAGGTTTAGGGATCAACGATCGAGTGCACACACACATTATTAGAGGCACCCGCGCCTTTGCGCATAAAGTGCATGCGTATATATATAAGTGTGTTTCATGGCCACCAACGATATATAGATCGAGATAACAGAGAGATTTAAATATATATATATCCCCAAGAATATGGTCAAAAATATATTGAAATATATGCATGAATCAAGTTAATTAATTTATCAGCGCTAATTAGTTGGTCGCCTGCTTCATGCGCAATTAAGTGTCGTTGGCCTATATATGTAGGGTTTAGGGTTTAGGGTTAGCTAGGGGTTAGGGTTAGGGTTTAGGGTTTAGGGTTTAGTGTTTAGGGTTTAGGGTTTAGGGCTTTAGGGTTTAGGGTTTAGTGTTTAGGGTGTTTAGGGGGTGTATGTTTAGGGTATAATTAGGGATTAGGGATTAGGGTTTTAGGGTTTAAGATTTAGGGATCATCGATCGAGTGCACACACACATTATTAGAGAGGCACCCGCGCCTTTGCGCATAAAGTGCATGCGTATATATAAGTGTGTTTTTTGGCCACCAATGATATATATATAGATTGAGAGAGAAAGAGATTGAACTATATATATTTATCCCCAAGAATATGTTCAGATATATATTGAAATATATGCACGAATGATATGTGCAAGGTATGCCATGCGCTCATGCACACTAATTATATATATATTATGAGGCAACTTAATCAAATGTGTTTTCATTCGAGAGAACTTATCAAGATTCAAGTTAATTAATTTATCGGTAGCTAATTAGTTGGTCGCTTGCTTGATGCGCAATTAAGTGTCGTTGGCCTATATATATGTAGGGTTTAATTAGGGTTTAGGGTTTAGGATTAGCTAGCTAGGGTTTTAGGGTTAGGGTTAGGGTTAAGGTTAATTAATCAATTAGGGTTTAGGGTCTAGGGTTTAGGGTTTTGGGTGTGGGGTTTAGTGTTTCATTAGGGTTTAGGGTATAGGGTTAGGGTTTAGGGTTTAGGGTGTAGTGTTTAGGGTTTAGGGTCTAGGGTTTAGGGTTTAGTGTTTAGGGTGTACGTTTAGGGTATAATTAGGGATTAGGGTTTTAGGGTTTAAGGTTTAGGGATCATCGATCGAGTGCACACACACATTATTAGAGGCACCCGCGCCTTTGCGCATAAAGTGCATGCGTATATATAAGTGTGTTTTTTGGCCACCAACGATATATATATATATAGATCGAGAGAGAAAGATTGAAATATATATATTTATCCCCAAGAATATGTTCAGATATATATTGAAATATATGCACAAATGATATGTGCAAGGTATGCCATGCGCGCATGCACACTAATTGTATATATATTATGAGGCAACTTAATCAAATGTGTTTTCATTCGAGAGAACTTGTCAAGATTCAAGTTAATTAATTTAGCAGCGCTAATTAGTTGGTCGCCTGCTTGATGCGCAATTTAGTGTCGTTGGCCTATATATATATATATATATGTAGGGTTTAATTAGGGTTTAGGATTTAGGATTAGCTAGCTAGGGTTTTAGGGGTAGGGTTAGGGTTAAGGTTAATTAATTAGGGTTTAGGGTTTAGGGTTTAGGGTTTGGGGTTTGGGGTTTAGGGTTTAGGGTCTAGGGTTTAGGGTTTAGTGTTTAGGGTGTTTAGGGTGTACGTTTTAGGTATAATTAGGGATCATGGATTAGGGTTTTAGGGTTTAAGGTTTAGGGATCATCGATCGAGCTAGTGCACAGACACATTATTAGAGGCACCCGCGCCTTTGCGCATAAAGTACATGCGTATATATATGATAAGTGTGTTTCTTGGCCACCAACGATATATATAGATCGAGAGAGAGATTGAAATATATATATATATATCCCCAAGAATATGTTCAGATATATATTGAGATATATATATGCATGAATGATATGTCCATGGTATGCCATGCGCGCATGCTGTCAACACCCGGATTTTTAAGTCCAGATGCCTATTATGCCGTACATCGCAATCCCAGGAATAATGTTTTTGCGAGACATAATAGTAAGTAGCATAGAGTCATCATTTATTACAACACATATTGTCTTACAACCATAGATCACATGATCCAATATTACACGAATATATTGTTCAACATCACAAATAGTAGCGGAAGCGAAGTAGTAGTGGACTATCTATTTCACAGGCAACGCTTGACGTTAGAAGACGATCCTAGTTATCCTAGACGTCCTGTTGTCCGTCATCCTGATACTGGTGCTCTCCTTCATAGTCTGGCATTTGAATAGCCAGGGCAAAGCCATGAGTACCTTTAAAGTACTCGCAAACTAACTCTAAAGTAATTACTTATTGAGTGTAATAAGGGGGTGCTAAGCTCTAGGTTTATTTGCATAAAGCCAAGTTTTAGTTCGATAAATATTTAGTAAAGCCTTGCTATGTGCTAGACTAACTCAAGTGGGAACATTAGTGTCATTCCCACCACTCATATTGATTCACCTCCATATCATCTTTTAATTCATCATTCCTTTTTAAAATCAAACATTATGATAACGGAGATAGTATGGCCTTTCCAATCGTCCGTAACCGTGGACACGGCTATTCGAATAGGTTTAACACTCTGCAGAGGTTGTACTCTTCTGCCACAACTTTTGATTACATCCGTCGAGGATAACCCCGAATCATCGTAACACAGTACGCGGATCATCAACCATAACCTTTCACTTATATATGCTAGTATGAGCACCTCTCCCCATGAGCTTGGCCTCCCGGTGAGAACCGCAGTTAACCCGGGAACTGCACAGGGCTTGGGCCGTACATTCACCTCATATTAACATCATTCCACATTTAAACGGAGGCAGCCTCGGCGTAACCCCTATGATGCTTGTTTAGAGGGAACCCATACTAAAATACACAAGTTTCTAGTTAAGCCCTACCCATAATCAGGTATTGTGGGGGTACTTGTATTATTGGAAGGGTATCGCATTCAAACCCAATCATCAATTTTATCAAAAATCACCATCTTCTCTTGTTCAAATCCACCTCCACTTTACTTTCTTTCAAAGTCATTTCACTTCACCATGTTCCCATCTAGAGTAGTCAATTTTAATTGATTAGCACTAGCAACTATATGAGGGGTGCTAACTAGCTTGGAGTTGTGCTAATCTAACTTCAAGTATTGTTCTACTCTAGACCAAGTGAATCATAAATCAAAAGTACTTTGAAATAAATAAGCAAAAGTAAAAGTAAGTAAAAACATGGGATAGGTAATACATAAAAGTAAAGTGTGATGGTGCCTTTGCTCTTGTAGAGCTAAGCACTTGGGTTTAGCAAGGGTTAGCTTGCCTTGAGCTGGGTAGTTATCGAAGTTCTCTTCTTCTTCCTGAGAGTAGGCCTCCTCCTCTTGGTATTCCTCGTTACTAGCGTCTATATACGAATACGAGGTATAAATACTAAACCAAGCTCACATACTAAGCTAGAAACACCCAAAAGAGTTCTCACACTAATCCTATCATCAATCAAACATGGCATGGTGGATTATTTGATTAGTCTTTATTTAAAAGAAGAATAATTTCCTCTCATTATTCCTATTTCTTAAATTTGGTAAGTAGATCCTTAGAGGAGATAATTACTTCTCATTACCTCATATTAAGATTTAATCTCTTCATATAATAATAAGGTATGAAATATAGGTTGACCCCAAAGTCAACCTTTCATATCTATTATATGTGAGTATAATTTAATTGAAGTGCTACACTTCACATAGTCTTAAAACTTAATATTTAAATGAATTAAAATCTCTAAGTAATACTTCTCAAGGGTTCATTAGCCTAAGTCATTCCCCCTGGTTATATTACTTAGGATCAAGATTTAAATGAGAGGTAGCTCTCATATTAGTTGTTGAATTTGAATTCAAGTTTAATTGCACTAGAATTGACTACATAGCCATTTTATTTGATCTAGTCCATGATCATACAAACAACTTGTCTATGTTATTGCATAATCAATTATGGGACATCAATTGTGATTTATTAGAGTTGGAATCAATTCAAAATATATTATGGTTGAATTTTAAATAAAGTTTGAATGTACAAAAGTCTCTATCTTGTTTTTTTTATCAAATTAAATCTACTATGAATTTGGAGGTGGGACCAGTGGCATTGGATAGATAATTTCATTGGCTTTCCAACGATATAAAGTTTGCTAGATTTGGTTTGGTAGATTTCAAACTATTCAAAATTTACTAAGTCATCTGCAGGGCATTTTGAATAATAATTAAACCTAAGTTTGAATTGCTGGGCTAGGCGGGAAACCTTAACGGGCCGAAACAGATTTAAATCACACTTCGCAGCCCAACTAGCAACTGGTGCGTGTGGGCTGCCCTGACGAGGTGGGGGCCACCCGTCAGCGGCTCTTTAAACGCCGAAGCGGTACGCGCGCGTTAGGCCGTAGGATTAGAAAGAGATCGAGCGGTCGGTGATCGTCGTCGTCTCCGACGAGATCCCGACGCGCTGGCGGCGTGACCAGGGGGTCGGAGGGAGTACCAGGCCGCCGGAGAGGGAGGGCAAGCTGCTTGGTGAAGTGGAAGTAGATGAAGAAGTCCCTGGTACAGCGGCGGAGCTCGGCGAGGCTCCAGTCGATGGCGAGGATCTGCGGGCTCCGGCGGACTTCAGCTTCCAATTGCTGCTGCTCCGGCGAGGTGGTGTCAAATTGATGGGTGGAGAGGATGCAGAGATGAGAGGGGAGCAGATGTTGTGAAGAACTTGAGCTCAGAGCTCCTCTATTTATAGCGGGCGAAGTGGTGCCGCGGGTGCTGTGAAGGGGCAAGCATGGCGCGGCATCTCCGGCGATCGAAGGGGCAAGTGAAGGACGGCATCGTGTAGGCGTTGTCCTGGCGATGCTCGAGGAGTAGCTGGCGCAGCGAGAGGACGACGGGATCGCTCAGGAGGTCGATTCGAGTGCGGCAGTACCCGCGGTACTTCTCCAGCGAGGACGACGGTGACGAGGCGGCCGCAGTCGCTTGAGTGTGTCTAGGGGGTAGAGGGCGGGGAGGCGATGCTCGTTACAGAGATAGGGATGTAGGGGAAGGACGACAGCGTGCTGGCGCGAGATGCTCTGGCGCGCTCCAGAGCGCGCCCACCGCGTGCCTGGCACGTCCTGGCATGGTGCTGGGCGTGCTTGGGCTGGCCAATGCCGTGGCTTGGAGAGCTAGTGCTGTGTACCGTCGGGGTCCTCGTGATGAATAGATGCTCTGGGACAAGGTGGTGCTGAGAGAGAGAGGCTAGAGAGAGATGTGCTAAAGGTGGCCAAGTGTGCACGGCTTGGGGAGAAAAAGGGGTGTCTCCTCACTTTAATCAGCCAAGGAGGTACATGTAGAGATGCAGGGGAGGTAGGGGAGAGATGATCATCTCTGATAAAGCATGGTTTAGGCCAAAATCTGCTGGACAATAGAGTGTAACACAAATCAACGATGATGCCTGCCATGTGTTCGACGAAATGGCCGCATGAGAAAAAGATTTGAATTTTGAAATTATTTTTGGTGGAACTCAAACATATTAATTATAGGTTAGTTTGGTGGTGGTGGGCTTCAATTTGGAGTTGTTTTGCAAAATGGCAAATGTGACATGATCTTCTCTTTATTTCAGCATCACTACTTGTCACCTTTATACTGGTCAACCTAGTCAACTCTAGCCATGGTGGTCAACATCAAAGTTACTCACCTTGACATGGTCTTGGATGACATGGCTTTGGTTGACCAAGTTTAGTTTGAGAATTGAGAAAACCAGAGGGGTAAAGTAGTGAAGAAAATATTTTTGGGCCATATGACCATTATCATATGTATGTAGAAATTTTGATTTCCTTGTGTTTGATTCTTGATCCAATGATGCAATTGTGTTAGTTTATCATATTGAAGTATTTTACAAGCAAGGGAGCAAGCAATTATGGCCTAGGGTGAAGAATTGCATTTTGGCATAATGTGTATGTAAGTGAAATAGGGGTTTTTCCCATTTTCTTCAATTCTCCCCAAATTAGGGTTTGATGATCTTTGTTAGGGTTCAAATAGCAATGGATAATCATACTAACACTCATCATGGCAATTGCACAAAAGAAAATCACTCAAATGCATGAATCTATATGTGGCACTATATGCATAGAAAAAGTTTTTGTTAATTGCAAATTTTGAGTTTGGGGAAATTGTCTTTCTTGTTGATTGTTGTTGAAACTTGGGGTGTTACAAACCCTTCCCCCTTACAAAAGATCTCGTCCCGAGATCTGAGAAAACTAGGTACTAAAGAGATCTGGGTACTCAGTCCTCATAAAGTCTTCTCTCTCCCAAGTGGCTTCTTCTTCGGTGTGGTTACTCCATTGGATCTTCAGAAACTTGATACTTCGGGTACGGGTGGTTCTGAAAGCTTCTTCCAAGATGCGAATAGGTACTTCGCGGTATGTCAGATCTGAGTTGATATCCACAGCTCGATGGTCGATGTTCTTGAAAACCTCGGTCTTCTCAGGCACTTCTAAGCACTTCCGGAGTAGCGAGATGTGAAACACATTGTGCACCGCTGACATTTCTTCTGGTAACTCCAGTTGATAGGATACTTCTCCTCGGCGACTCAGGACTTTGAAAGGTCCGACATATCGGGGTGCGAGCTTTCCTCTAAGCTGGAATCTCTGCATTCCTTTAAGAGGGCACACTTTGAGATATACGAAATCTCCGATCTCGAAGGTCATCTCTCGGCGTCTCTTGTCGGCGTAGCTCTTCTGTCTTGATTGGGCTGTCTTGAGGTACTCGCAGATCTTGTGAACCTTCTCTTCGGCTTCTCGGAGAATATCTGGTCCAAAGACTTGACTCTCTCCTACTTCTGACCAATTCAGAGGGGTACGGCACTTCCTTCCGTACAGTGCTACAAAGGGGGCCATCTGCAAGCTGGCTTGGTAGCTGTTGTTGTACGAGAATTCTACGTACGGCAAGTAGTCTTCCCACTTAGATCCGTACTCTAACACACATGCTCTCAACATATCTTCTAGTATCTGGTTGACTCGCTCAGTCTGTCCATCGGTCTGCGGGTGATAGGCGGTGCTGAAATTCAGACGAGTTCCGAGTCCTTCATGTACTTTCTGCCAGAATCTGGAGGTGAATTGGGATCCTCTGTCGGATACTATCGACTTCGGGGTTCCGTGCAGGCTGACTATCCTTGAGATATATAGCTCTGCGAGTCTCGGTCCTTGATAGGTGGTCTTGACGGGGATGAAGTGGGCGACTTTGGTCAGTCTGTCGACCACTACCCAGATGGAATCATTCCCTTTACTTGATTTGGGCAGTCCGGTGATGAAGTCCATTCCTACGGAATCCACTACAAGAAATGTGTTGATTTGTGACGGTCCGTTTTTGACGATTTAGTGTAAAATCGTCATAAATTATGACGATTTTACACCAAATCGTCACAAATGGAGCGTCACAAATCAACACATTTCTTGTAGTGATCCCACTTCCATTCGGGAATCTGTAGGGGTTGCAACAGTCCTGCGGGGCGTTGGTGTTCTGCTTTGACTCTTTGACAGATGTCACACTTGGCGATGTAACTTCCAATTTCTCTCTTCATTCCATGCCACCATAATTGTTCCTTCAAATCCTGGTACATCTTGGTTCCTCCGGGGTGAATGGAGTATAGGGTGTCGTGAGCTTCTTTCAGAATAACTTGCTTCAACTCTGAGTCTGACGGCACGCAAAGGCGCTTGTTATACCATAGCACTCCTTCTTCATCTACGGTGAATCCCGGTGCTTTTCCGGCGGCTATTTGGCTCTTGATTCCGTCAATGCTAGCATTTCCTTTCTGAGCTTCCTTGATCTGGCTAATCAGGGTGGGTTGGAGTTCAATGCTGGCGAGATATCCTTCGCTAACCAGTTCAAGCCTAAACTGTTCAAACTCTTCAAACAGGCTGGGTTGTTCAATTGCTAACATGGATTTTAACTGACACGGCAGTCTACTCAGAGCATCCGCTACCACATTGGCCTTGCCGGGGTGATAGTGGATTTCCATGTCGTAATCTTTGATTAACTCTATCCATCTGCGCTGTCTCATATTCAGCTCCTTCTGCGTGAAGATATACTTCAGGCTCTTGTGATCCGAGTAAACCTCGCATCGATTACCCATGAGGTAATGACGCCATACTTTCAGTGCTAACACCACCGCTGCTAGCTCTAAGTCATGGGTTGGATAGTTCTGTTCATGCTGCTTTAGCTGTCTTGATAGGTAAGATATCACCTTGCCTTCTTGCATCAGCACACATCCAAGACCAATCTTGGAGGCGTCACAGTACACATCAAAGGGCTTGGTAATGTCCGGCATAACCAGTATTGGGGCTGTTGTCAATCTTAGCTTGAGCTGTTGAAAGCTCTCTTCACACTTGTCGGTCCATTCGAACTTCCGGTCCTTCTTCAACAATTGAGTCATTGGTCTTGCTATGCTCGAGAATCCTTCAACGAATCAGCGGTAGTATCCCGCCAATCCGAGAAATGCACGGACTTCGGTCTGAGTGGTTGGGGCTTTCCATTCCTCAACAGTCTTGATTTTTGCGGGGTCAACGACAATTCCTCCGGCTGACAAGATATGACCCAAGAATCCTACTTCTTTCAACCAGAACTCACACTTGCTGAACTTGGCATACAACTGATGCTCCCGAAGGGTATCTAGGACCACTTCCAAATGTTGCTCATGTTCTTCTTCGGACTTGGAGTATATGAGGATGTCATCGATGAAGACAACGACAAACTTGTCCAGGAAGTTCATAAAGATCTTATTCATGAGATTCATGAAGTAAGCGGGGGCATTGGTCAATCCAAATGACATGACATTGTACTCATACAATCCATATCTGGTGGTAAAGGCAGTTTTGGGGATATCGGTGGCACGAATCTTCAGCTGATGGTATCCTGTCCGCAGATCAATCTTCGAGAATACTTGGGCTCCGGTCAGCTGGTCAAATAGATCTTCTATCTTTGGCAACGGGTACTTGTTCTTGATGGTGACATCGTTGAGCTTACGGTAGTCCGTAACCAAACGAGTGGCACCGTCCTTCTTATCCACAAACAAAACTAGCGATCTCCAAGGTGACGCACTTGGTTGAATCAGACC
Source organism: Lolium perenne (assembly GCF_019359855.2). Classification (NCBI taxonomy): domain Eukaryota; kingdom Viridiplantae; phylum Streptophyta; class Magnoliopsida; order Poales; family Poaceae; genus Lolium; species Lolium perenne. Next base: position 144,734,208 of record NC_067250.2, on the reverse strand, counting down.
TTTGAATAGCATATCATCCAGTTGCTTCTTCAGTTCCACTAACTCTGCCGGGTTCATGCTATAGGCTCTCTGGGCTATAGGTCCGGTTCCAGGGATTAACTCGATGATAAACTCGATATCCCGATCTGGGGGCATACCGGGTAGATCCTCCGGGAACACATCAGGATATCGACAAACGACCCTGATCTGATCCAAGGTGGGTTTGGCTAGGCTTTGGTTGCAGGTAAACTTTCTGGGCATCCTTTCAGATATGTGTTCGACTATTATTCCGGTGCTACTAGTCATGGTGATGGCCTTCTTGGCACAATCAATCAGTCCATGATATTTCGCCATCCAGTCCATTCCCAGGACTAGTTCCAAACCTTTGGCTCCCAGAACAATCAAATTTGCATAAAATTTTATTTCATGTATTCTGATTGGCACATCTTTGCAAATTTTTCTAGCTTTAGTAGTTGATCCGGGTATTTGAACTATCATGACATGCTTCAAACTGATGGGTTGAATCTTACTAGTGCATGCAAAATCTTCGGTAATAAACGAATGCGATGCTCCAGAATCAAACAGCACTCTTGCGGGTATTGAGTTAACAGAGAACATACCCAGCACAACATCTGGGGCTTCCTGAGCTTCTTCTGCATTCATGTGGTAGAGGCGGCCGTTGCGGTTGTTCGGGTTGTTGGGGGCAAACTTCTTGTTGGTGGTGACACGACGCTGCTGCTGAGCAGGGCCCGAGGTGTTGGCGGCAGTCTTGGCGAGCTTCTTGGGGCACTCGTAGGAGAAGTGCCCCGCCACTCCGCACTCATAGGAGTTGTAGGTGGACTTGTCCTTGCGGGTGATGGGAACAGCATTGCTCCCAGTCCTTGGAGCGGTGTTGGAGTTGTTGTTGGGGGCGCGAGGTGGAGCGCGGTTGAAGTTGTTGTTGTGGTTGTTGTTGTTGTAGTTGTGGTGGCCTCCTGGCCTGGGGTTTCCTCCACTCCGGTTCTGATAACTCGGACGTGGATTCTGCATCGGGGGCTTGTTGTTTCTTGGGGCGAACCCTCCACTTGAGCTGGGGCGATACTTGTGGTTATTGCTGGGCCCATTCTGGTTCATCATACGGCGCTTGCGGTTCTCATTGGCTTGGTGTATCTTCCCCTCCATCTGAATGGCGGAGTCAACGAGGGCTTCTAAGTCAGCAAAGGGGATATTGATCAGCACAGTCTGCATCTCATCATGCAGTCCATTCAGAAACCTCTCCTTCCTCTTCTCGACGGTGTCCGTCTCATCCGGGGCGTACCTTGACAAAGTGAGGAACTTGTCGCGGTATTCCACCACGGTCATTCTGCCTTGTTTCAGTTCCCTGAACTCATCCCTCATCTTCTTAATCAGGCCCGGGGGCACGTGATACTTGCTAAACTTGAGTTTGAAATCTTCCCAAGTCATCATTTGCCCCGCATTTAATGCGCGGGCACTTGTCCACCAGGCACGTGCAGGTCCAGCCAGATAGTGGGTGGCGAACAACACCTTCTCATTGTCCTCCACTCCGGCAACCTCGAGATTGTTCTCCATAGTTTGGAGCCAATCATCAGCATCGAGGGGTTCCTCTGTCTTGCTGAACACCGGTGGGTTGGTGTTTTGGAAGTTTTTCAGCTTCGACCCTGGGTGGTCGTGGTTTCTGTGGCCTTGATTGCCCTGAGCAATCTGTTGAAGTGCAGCTAGGTTGGCTTGACGGTCAACTCTCTCAGCTTCTCTCTCTGCCATCATCTGTTGCAGCATTTGCATCATTGCGGCTTCGCTGCGAGTTGGGGGTGCCATCTGAACAGTGATAGGGATCATGAGATGAGAGGGAAATTTCTATGGCTCATTTTGGGATAAAATTTCACAAAACTTAAAACTTGATTCATAATAATAATAATATTACACACACACAAACATATTCATGGAGGTAGCAAATATTACAAGCCAAATGTTCCGGAGGGTTTGAAGAACCCTTTCAACAAACTACGATACATGGGGCGGGTACAAAGGACCGATACATAACACGGGACGCAAGTGCTCGGACGGGACTACTCGCCATCGACGTTGATAGGGTAGACGTTGTCTACCCCGGCAGCAAGGTGCTCATGGCCATCCTCGTAAGGGTGGAACTCCAGGTCATCGTCTTCCTCCTCCTCGTAGTCGTCGTCGTTGCTGACGTAGGAGTAGCCGTCCCCCTGGATGTTCTCCCCTTCACCTTCGCCTTCCAGCTCCTGGATCTGCTCAGCTTGGGCGGCGATGGTCGCCTTCAGAGTGGCGATCCTGGCCTTCAGGCGGTTGATGGCGTGATCCTTCTTCTGGTTGGCACGGCGGAGTGCCCTGCGTTCTCCGGCGATGACCTTGATGGTCTCCGCCTGCTGCGCCAACTGGATGTGAGTGTGGTTGGCGTATTCGCGGGAGTTGTCGAGGTCGATGCGGGTCTCGTTCAGCATGAAGTTGAGATGATCCACATGGTGGCGAAGTTGCGGGTGCGACGGCAGGTTCATTGGCACCCCGAGGGAGTTGTGCCTTGCATAGTGCACAAAGCGGCTATGCTCGAAGTCCATGAAGTTTTGCCCGCACAGACGTGCGAGCCCTTCCTGAAGTCCCCTTGCGAGACCATCCGCCCAGTTGTTCTCCCGGAAGGAGAACTGGATCCTTGCGCTCATTGGGAGCGTGAACCTTCCATGAAGGTCCACCATGATCACCCACTGGAGTTGACCACCGGGCTGGTCATTGATCATTCCACCAAAGACTTCCGGTGGTGGGCGCCCGAGGAACTCTGAGAGGGAGAAGAGGTCCCTCTCAAAAATGATCTCTCCACCGTTCCCCAACTGATAGAACTCAGTCTGGAGAAAGGGCTGCGCGTCAACGACGTGATCCATCTGTAGAGAGATTAGATGATTAAGTTAGAGAAGTGCAAGTGTTCCAAATTTTAATTCACTTATAAGAAGGGCATGAATTTAAAGTTTGTAAAAGACTCTTCAAGGTGAGAGGGGGAATAAAGTTTTCATAACTAGTCAAATCATGGAATTTGAAACTAAGTTTTTGAACGTCCATTCTAACTAGGGTCTCCTAAGGTCAAACAATGGCTCTGATACCAACTTGTTAACACCCGGATTTTTAAGTCCAGATGCCTATTATGCCGTACATCGCAATCCCAGGAATAATGTTTTTGCGAGACATAATAGTAAGTAGCATAGAGTCATCATTTATTACAACACATATTGTCTTACAACCATAGATCACATGATCCAATATTACACGAATATATTGTTCAACATCACAAATAGTAGCGGAAGCGAAGTAGTAGTGGACTATCTATTTCACAGGCAACGCTTGACGTTAGAAGACGATCCTAGTTATCGTAGACGTCCTGTTGTCCGTCATCCTGATACTGGTGCTCTCCTTCATAGTCTGGCATTTGAATAGCCAGGGCAAAGCCATGAGTACCTTTAAAGTACTCGCAAACTAACTCTAAAGTAATTACTTATTGAGTGTAATAAGGGGGTGCTAAGCTCTAGGTTTATTTGCATAAAGCCAAGTTTTAGTTCGATAAATATTTAGTAAAGCCTTGCCATGTGCTAGACTAACTCAAGTGGGAACATTAGTGTCATTCCCACCACTCATATTGATTCACCTCCATATCATCTTTCAATTCATCATTCCTTTTTAAAATCAAACATTATGATAACGGAGATAGTATGGCCTTTCCAATCGTCCGTAACCGTGGACACGGCTATTCGAATAGGTTTAACACTCTGCAGAGGTTGTACTCTTGTGCCACAACTTTTGATTACATCCGTCGAGGATAACCCCGAATCATCGTAACACAGTACGCGGATCATCAACCATAACCTTTCACTTATATATGCTAGTATGAGCACCTCTCCCCATGAGCTTGGCCTCCCGGTGAGAACCGCAGTTAACCCGGGAACTGCACAGGGCTTGGGCCGTACATTCACCTCATATTAACATCATTCCACATTTAAACGGAGGCAGCCTCGGCGTAACCCCTATGATGCTTGTTTAGAGGGAACCCATACTAAAATACACAAGTTTCTAGTTAAGCCCTACCCATAATCAGGTATTGTGGGGGTACTTGTATTATTGGAAGGGTATCGCATTCAAACCCAATCATCAATTTTATCAAAAATCACCATCTTCTCTTGTTCAAATCCACCTCCACTTTACTTTCTTTCAAAGTCATTTCACTTCACCATGTTCCCATCTAGAGTAGTCAATTTTAATTGATTAGCACTAGCAACTATATGAGGGGTGCTAACTAGCTTGGAGTTGTGCTAATCTAACTTCAAGTATTGTTCTACTCTAGACCAAGTGAATCATAAATCAAAAGTACTTTGAAATAAATAAGCAAAAGTAAAAGTAAGTAAAAACATGGGATAGGTAATACATAAAAGTAAAGTGTGATGGTGCCTTTGCTCTTGTAGAGCTAAGCACTTGGGTTTAGCAAGGGTTAGCTTGCCTTGAGCTGGGTAGTTATCGAAGTTCTCTTCTTCTTCCTGAGAGTAGGCCTCCTCCTCTTGGTATTCCTCGTTACTAGCGTCTATATACGAATACGAGGTATAAATACTAAACCAAGCTCACATACTAAGCTAGAAACACCCAAAAGAGTTCTCACACTAATCCTATCATCAATCAAACATGGCATGGTGGATTATTTGATTAGTCTTTATTTAAAAGAAGAATAATTTCCTCTCATTATTCCTATTTCTTAAATTTGGTAAGTAGATCCTTAGAGGAGATAATTACTTCTCATTACCTCATATTAAGATTTAATCTCTTCATATAATAATAAGGTATGAAATATAGGTTGACCCCAAAGTCAACCTTTCATATCTATTATATGTGAGTATAATTTAATTGAAGTGCTACACTTCACATAGTCTTAAAACTTAATATTTAAATGAATTAAAATCTCTAAGTAATACTTCTCAAGGGTTCATTAGCCTAAGTCATTCCCCCTGGTTATATTACTTAGGATCAAGATTTAAATGAGAGGTAGCTCTCATATTAGTTGTTGAATTTGAATTCAAGTTTAATTGCACTAGAATTGACTACATAGCCATTTTATTTGATCTAGTCCATGATCATACAAACAACTTGTCTATGTTATTGCATAATCAATTAGGGGACATCAATTGTGATTTATTAGAGTTGGAATCAATTCAAAATATATTATGGTTGAATTTTAAATAAAGTTTGAATGTACAAAAGTCCCTGTCTTGTTTTTTTATCAAATTAAATCTACTATGAATTTGGAGGTGGGACCAGTGGCATTGGATAGATAATTTCATTGGCTTTCCAACGATATAAAGTTTGCTAGATTTGGTTTGGTAGATTTCAAACTATTCAAAATTTACTAAGTCATCTGCAGGGCATTTTGAATAATAATTAAACCTAAGTTTGAATTGCTGGGCTAGGCGGGAAACCTTAACGGGCCGAAACAGATTTAAATCACACTTCGCAGCCCAACTAGCAACTGGTGTGTGTGGGCTGCCCTGACGAGGTGGGGGCCACCCGTCAGCGGCTCTTTAAACGCCGAAGCGGTACGCGCGCGTTAGGCCGTAGGATTAGAAAGAGATCGAGCGGTCGGTGATCGTCGTCGTCTCCGACAAGATCCCGACGCGCTGGCGGCGTGACCAGGGGGTCGGAGGGAGTACCAGGCCGCCGGCGAGGGAGGGCAAGCTGCTTGGTGAAGTGGAAGTAGATGAAGAGGTCCCTGGTACAGCGGCGGAGCTCGGTGAGGCTCCAGTCGATGGCGAGGATCTGCGGGCTCCGGCGGACTTCAGCTTCCAATTGCTGCTGCTCCGGCGAGGTGGTGTCAAATTGATGGGTGGAGAGGATGCAGAGATGAGAGGGGAGCAGATGTTGTGAAGAACTTGAGCTCAGAGCTCCTCTATTTATAGCGGGCGAAGTGGTGCCGCGGGTGCTGTGAAGGGGCAAGCATGGCGCGGCGTCTCCGGCGATCGAAGGGGCAAGTGAAGGACGGCATCGTGTAGGCGTTGTCCTGGCGATGCTCGAGGAGTAGCTGGCGCAGCGAGAGGACAACGGGATCGCTCAGGAGGTCGATTCGAGTGCGGCAGTACCCGCGGTACTTCTCCGGCGAGGACGACGGTGACGAGGCGGCCGCAGTCGCTTGAGTATGTCTAGGGGGTAGAGGGCGGGGAGGCGATGCTCGTTACAGATATAGGGATGCAGGGGAAGGACGACAGCGTGCTGGCGCGAGATGCTCTGGCGCGCTCCAGAGCGCGCCCACCGCGTGCCTGGCACGTCCTGGCATGGTGTTGGGCGTGCTTGGGCTGGCCAATGCCGTGGCTTGGAGAGCTAGTGTTGTGTACCGTCGGGGTCCTCGTGATGAATAGATGCTCTGGGACAAGGTGGTGCTGAGAGAGAGAGGCTGGAGAGAGATGTGCCAAAGGTGGCCAAGTGTGCACGGCTTGGGGAGAAAAAGGGGTGTCTCCTCACTTTAATCAGCCAAGGAGGTACATGTAGAGATGCAGGGGAGGTAGGGGAGAGATGATCATCTCTGATAAAGCATGGTTTAGGCCAAAATCTGCTGGACAATAGAGTGTAACACAAATCAAAGATGCTGCCTGCCATGTGTTCGACGAAATGGCCGCATGAGAAAAAGATTTGAATTTTGAAATTATTTTTGGTGGAACTCAAACATATTAATTATAGGTTAGTTTGGTGGTGGTGGGGTTCAATTTGGAGTTGTTTTGCAAAATGGCAAATGTGACATGATCTTCTCTTTATTTCAGCATCACTACTTGTCACCTTTATACTGGTCAACCTAGTCAACTCTAGCCATGGTGGTCAACATCAAAGTTACTCACCTTGACATGGTCTTGGATGACATGGCTTTGGTTGACCAAGTTTAGTTTGAGAATTGAGAAAACCAGAGGGGTAAAGTAGTGAAGAAAATATTTTTGGGCCATATGACCATTATCATATGTATGTAGAAATTTTGATTTCCTTGTGTTTGATTCTTGATCCAATGATGCAATTGTGTTAGTTTATCATATTGAAGTATTTTACAAGCAAGGGAGCAAGCAATTATGGCCTAGGGTGAAGAATTGCATTTTGGCATAATGTGTATGTAAGTGAAATAGGGGTTTTTCCCATTTTCTTCAATTCTCCCCAAATTAGGGTTTGATGATCTTTGTTAGGGTTCAAATAGCAATGGATAATCATACTAACACTCATCATGGCAATTGCACAAAAGAAAATCACTCAAATGCATGAATCTATATGTGGCACTATATGCATAGAAAAAGTTTTTGTTAATTGCAAATTTTGAGTTTGGGGAAATTGTCTTTCTTGTTGATTGTTGTTGAAACTTGGGGTGTTACACATGCACACTAATTGTATATATATTATGAGGCAACTTAATCAAATGTGTTTTCATTCGAGAGAACTTGTCAAGATTCAAGTTAATTAATTTATCAGCGCTAATTATTTGTTCGCCTGCTTGATGCGCAATTAAGTGTCGTTGGCCTATATATATGTAGTGTTTAATTAGGGTTTAGGTTTTAGGGTCTAGGGTTTAGTGTTTAGGGTGTTTAGGGTGTATGTTTAGGGTATAATTAGGGATTAGGGTTTTAGGGTTTTAGGGTTTAAGGTTTAGGGATCATCGATCGAGTGCACACACACATTATTAGAGGCACCCGCGCCTTTGCGCATAAAGTGCATGCGTATATATAAGTGTGTTTTTTGGCCACCAACGATATATATATATAGATCAAGAGAGAAAGATTGAAATATATATATTTATCCCCAAGAATATGTTCAGATATATATTGAAATATATGCACGAATGATATGTGCAAGGTATGCCATGCGCGCATGCACACTAATTGTATATATATATTACGAGGCAACTTAATCAAATGTGTTTTCATTCGAGAGAACTTGTCAAGATTCAACAAAGTTAATTAATTTATTAGCGCTAATTAGTTGGTTGCCTGCTTGATGCGCAATTTAGTGTCGTTGGCCGATATATATATGTAGGGTTTAATTAGGGTTTAGGGTTTAGGATTAGCTAGCTAGGGTTTTAGGGTTAGGGTTAGGGTTAAGGTTAATTAATTAGGGTTTAGGGTCTAGGGTTTAGGGTTTAGGGTTTGGGGTTTGGTGTTTAATTAGGGTTTAGGGTCTAGGGTTAGGGTTTAGGGTTTAGGGTGTAGTGTTTAGGGTTTAGGGTCTAGGGTTTAGGGTTTAGTGTTTAGGGTGTTTAGGGTGTTCGTTTAGGGTATAATTAGGGATTAGGGTTTTAGGGTTTAAGGTTTAGGGATCATCGATCGAGTGCACACACACATTATTAGAGGCACCCGCGCCTTTCCGCATAAAGTGCATGCATATATATAAGTGTGTTTTTTGGCCACCAACGATATATATATAGATCGAGAGAGAAAGATTGAAATATATATATTTATCCCCAAGAATATGTTCAGATATATATTGAAATATATGCACAAATGATATGTGCAAGGTATGCCATGCGCGCATGCGCACTAATTGTATATATATTATGAGGCAACTTAATCAAATGTGTTTTCATTCGAGAGAACTTGTCAAGATTCAACAAAGTTAATTAATTTATTAGCGCTAATTAGTTGGTCGCCTGCTTGATGCGCAATTTAGTGTCGTTGGCCTATATATATATGTAGGGTTTAATTAGGGTTTAGGGTTTAGGATTAGCTAGCTAGGGTTTTAGGGTTAGGGTTAGGGTTAAGGTTAATTAATTAGGGTTTAGGGTCTAGGGTTTAGGGTTTAGGGTTTGGGGTTTGGGGTTTAGTGTTTAATTAGGGTTTAGGGTCTAGGGTTAGGGTTTAGGGTTTAGGGTGTAGTGTTTAGGGTTTAGGGTCTAGGGTTTAGGGTCTAGGGTTTAGGGTTTAGTGTTTAGGGTGTTTAGGGTGTACGTTTAGGGTATAATTAGGGATTAGGATTAGCTAGCTACGGTTTTAGGGGTAGGGTTAGGGTTACGGTTAATTAATTAGGGTTTAGGGTTTAGGGTTTAGGGTTTAGGGTTTGGGGTTTGGGGTTTGGGGTTTAGGGTTTAGGGTCTAGGGTTTAGGGTTTAGTGTTTAGGGTGTTTAGGGTGTACGTTTAAGGTATAATTAGGGATCATGGATTAGGGTTTTAGGGTTTAAGGTTTAGGGATCATCGATCGAGCTAGTGCACAGACACATTATTAGAGGCACCCGCGCCTTTGCGCATAAAGTGCATGCGTATATATATAATAAGTGTGTTTCTTGGCCACCAACGATATATATAGATCGAGAGAGAGATTGAAATATATATATCCCCAAGAATATGTTCAGATATATATTGAGATATATATATGCATTAATGATATGTCCATGGTATGCCATGCGCGCATGCACACTAATTGTATATATATTATGAGGCAACTTAATCAAATGTGTTTTCATTCGAGAGAACTTGTCAAGATTCAAGTTAATTAATTTATCAGCGCAAATTATTTGGTCGCCTACTTGATGCGCAATTAAGTGTCGTTGGCCTATATATATGTAGTGTTTAATTAGGGTTTAGGTTTTAGGGTCTAGGGTTTAGTGTTTAGGGTGTTTAGGGTGTATGTTTAGGGTATAATTATGGATTAGGGTTTTAGGGTTTTAGGGTTTAAGGTTTAGGGATCATCGATCGAGTGCACACACACATTATTAGAGGCACCCGCGTCTTTGCGCATAAAGTGCATGCGTATATATAAGTGTGTTTTTTGGCCACCAATGATATATATATAGATCGAGAGAGAAAGATTGAAATATATATATATTTATCCCCAAGAATATGTTCAGATATATATTGAAATATATGCACGAATGATATGTGCAAGGTATGCCATGCGCACATGCACACTAATTGTATATATATTACGAGGCAAGTTAATCAAATGTGTTTTCATTCGAGAGAACTTGTCAAGATTCAACAAAGTTAATTAATTTATTAGCGCTAATTAGTTGGTCGCCTGCTTGATGCGCAATTTAGTGTCGTTGGCCTATATATATATGTAGGGTTTAATTAGGGTTTAGGGTTTAGGATTAGCTAGCTAGGGTTTTAGGGTTAGGGTTAGGGTTAAGGTTAATTAATTAGGGTTTAGGGTCTAGGGTTTAGGGTTTAGGGTTTGGGGTTTAGTGTTTAATTAGGGTTTAGGGTCTAGGGTTAGGGTTTAGGGTTTAGGGTGTAGTGTTTAGGGTTTAGGGTCTAGGGTTTAGGGTTTAGTGTTTAGGGTGTTTAGGGTGTACGTTTAAGGTATAATTAGGGATTAGGGTTTTAGGGTTTAAGGTTTAGGGATCATCGATCGAGTGCACACACACATTATTAGAGGCACCCGCGCCTTTGCGCATAAAGTGCATGCGTATATATATATATAAGTGTGTTTTTTGGCCACCAACGATATATATATAGATCGAGAGAGAAAGATTGAAATATATATATTTATCCCCAAGAATATGTTCACATATATATTGAAATATATGCACAAATGATATGTGCAAGGTATGCCATGCGCGCATGCACACTAATTGTATATATATTATGAGGCAACTTAATCAAATGTGTTTTCATTCGAGAGAACTTGTCAAGATTCAAGTTAATTAATTTAGCAGCGCTAATTAGTTGGTCGCCTGCTTGATGCGCAATTTAGTGTCGTTGGCCTATATATATGTAGGGTTTAATTAGGGTTTAGGATTTAGGATTAGCTAGGTAGGGTTTTAGGGGTAGGGTTAGGGTTAAGGTTAATTAATTAGGGTTTAGGGTTTAGGGTTTAGGGTTTAGGGTTTGGGGTTTGGGGTTTAGGGTTTAGGGTCTAGGGTTTAGGGTTTAGTGTTTAGGGTGTTTAGGGTGTACGTTTAAGGTATAATTAGGGATCATGGATTAGGGTTTTAGGGTTTAAGGTTTAGGGATCATCGATCGAGCTAGTGCACAGACACATTATTAGAGGCACCCGCGCCTTTGCGCATAAAGTGCATGCGTATATATATAATAAGTGTGTTTCTTGGCCACCAACGATATATATAGATCGAGAGAGAGATTGAAATATATATATATCCCCAAGAATATGTTCAGATATATATTGAGATATATATATATGCACGAATGATATGTCCATGGTATGCCGTGCGCGCATGCACACTAATTGTATATATATTATGAGGCAACTTAATCAAATGTGTTTTCATTCGAGAGAACTTGTCAAGATTCAAGTTAATTAATTTATCAGCGCTAATTATTTGGTCGCCTGCTTGATGGGCAATTAAGTGTCGTTGGCCTATATATATGTAGTGTTTAATTAGGGTTTAGGTTTTAGGGTCTAGGGTTTAGTGTTTAGGGTGTTTAGGGTGTATGTTTAGGGTATAATTAGGGATTAGGGTTTTAGGGTTTAAGGTTTAGGGATCATCGATCGAGTGCACACACACATTATTAGAGGCACCCGCGCCTTTGCGCATAAAGTGCATGCGTATATATATAAGTGTGTTTCTTGTCCACCAACGATATATAGATCGAGAGATAGAGATTGAAATCCCCAAGAATATGTTCAAATATACGCACACACATGAATTATTAGAGGCACCCGCGCCTTTGCGCATAAAGTGCATGCATATGTGTGTTGTTCTGGCCACCAACGATAGATCGAGAGAGATAGATAGATTGAAATCCCCAAGAATTAGAGGACCCCTTGCACAAGTGTTGGCCATCTATATATAATATGAATCCCAATAATGTTCATACATGATAGGGCATATGGTGTGAAGCAATTTTTTTCGAGAACTTGTAAAGATTCAAATTTATCAGTGCTAATGGAAACTAGTGCACATTAGAGGACCCCCTCTTACACGTGTTGGCCATCTATGTATAGTTTGAATCCAAATAATGTTCATACATGATAGGCTATATGTGAATCAATTTTTTCTTCCAAGAACTTGTCAAGATTCAAATTTATCTGTGCTAATGGAAACTAGTGCGCACTAGACGAGCCCCTTGCGCAAGTGCTGGCCATTACATATAGTTTAAAACTCAAGAATGTTCATACATGATAGGCCATATGTGCAAAGGAATTTTTTTCCCGTGAACTTGTCAAAATTCAAGTTTATCGGTGCAAATGGAAACTAGTCCAAAAAATTACATAGAGGTCCAAGAGAACTAGACAATAACTAATAGGACCTGCAACTTTACAAAAAGGACCCCAAAACATATAGCAGAAAATCAATCGAGTCCTTCTGGACCGCACATCAGATCTCTGCTCCGCATCCTTTCCAGCAACTCCGTCGCCGGGGACGCACCACTTGGGACGGTGTCGCCGGTAGTCGCCAGGACGAAGGAGAAGAAGGGCCTCAGCAACGGCACATTGGCTCTGAGAAGGGCCGCTGAAAGGCCAAGATGTTCACGGGCAAGACGTATGACGCCGTCGTATGCCCCGAGCTTGTGAACGTTAGCAGCTTGACTTCCCCATTGACCAGATCTGAAGCACTGACCAAAGCAAGCCTCACCGTTAGCGCCATCACCTTGATGGCACCAGATTGGGGTTTGGCCGGCAAGATCCGCCAGATTCACCGTAGGCCAGATCTGAAGCCGATGACGAGATCCCCGACTCCATTGCGCCATTCTGCTCATGGGAAACACTGGATCTAAGCTTACAACAACATGAACTCCCTCGGATCCAAATTAACTGACTCAACTTTGCTTATCTAAATATGGATGTATCCACACATGTTTTTACTCGAGATACATACACGTCTAAGGAAAGTTGAATCAATTAATTTAGTTCGGAGGGTGTACGATATACAGAGAGAAGTCGGCCTCGTCTCCGGCCGGCGAGGCTGCCGGAGAGAAGGGGGAGAGGAGCCAGGGGAGTGGGAGAGACTCGAGAGAGAAAGAGAAGAGGAAGAAATGAGAGCTCCCTGGGGAAGAAGATTATTTTTGTCGTTCTGCTCGTAGCTTGAAACTGAAAATTTTGGCCGCGCGCCAAATCATCCCGCCGCATCCATTCGAAAATCCCGTGACCAGTTTTACCCTTTTAACCCTGGTCCGGAAGCTACAACCCACCGACCATGGAGAGCTCATTCGGTAACAATGAAATATCTTGCCTAGATCCTGAACCCTCCCCACAGGCCCACACCCACCCACCAACCATTCGCCCCATTAGCTCAAAAATACTCTCACACACCAAAGCTCTGACTCTCTACAGTACTAGATCTGCTTCGCCGCCGGCATACTCCTCCACAGCCTAGCCTTGATCGTGTTGGCTGTCCACCCACCTGATCCGCTCCCCCGCCGCCCTCGCCACCGACGGATCTGCTTCACCGTCGACCTCGCCACCGACGGATCTGCTTCACCGCCGACCTCGCCACCAACGGATCTGCTTCACTGCCGACCTCATCCACAGCGTAGCAATCAACGCCTTTCCTGTCGACGCACCGGATCCTCTCCAACGGAACCGTGTCTACTTCACCGCACCCCCCCCCCCTCCACAGAAGCCGATCTATTCCACCGACTACCTCGGCGCAGCAGCTGTATCAACTTCACCGAATCCCTTGCCAGCCAACCAGATCTGCTTCACTAACGCCTGCTTCTACTGAAACAGGGTCGACTCATTGTCTCCCGCGTTCGCCGCCGCTGGAATGCAAGTTGCCGCCCCCGTCCACCCCGCCGCAGCTTGGTTAGTACGCTGGCCCGTTAGATCGCGGTGTTTCTTTAGCCATGTTTTATGTAGTTATTTGCAGATCTCATATGCCATTAAATTTCTTGATGTGTTACTTCGCATGAAGTTCGTTTAAATATTGTACAGTACCAAAGCATTATCCGGTCGCTACCATCCTGTTCATTCTACTGACACCTGTGTGCATCCACATATTTATAGGGGACCCATTCATTTGCTGCCAACTGTTTTTGTACTGCATGCTATTCCTTTTATAGTCATGCTATGGGCATTTCCAATCTGGTTGTTCTTATACCACGTCATTAGCTCACCGCTAGCCGCTAGCTGTTTTCTCGTGTCTGCTATTCTTTTACTGCTTTTATAATCATGCTATGTGCATTTCCAATCTGCTTGCTCTTATACCTCGTCTTTAGCTTATAGCTATTTTTTTCCATGAATGCTCCTGTCGCACAGCTTGTATAGTTATTGCTGCGTGCATGTCTGGTCTTTGTATTATCGTAGACTAACTTGTCAATGTTATTTTTCCTAGGGATTGATCATGCGAACCACTTATTAGAATATCCAACATTAACAGCGGGGACGCTAGGGAAGGTTGGAATCTGAGTTCTTGGTTGGTAACTTTGGCAGTTTACTTCCGTTATTATCTATAACCTATATGCATTGTTCCTTATGCAAGAGATAAACACTTGGAACCCTGCCATAGCAATGCCATCCATGCTTTACTATGTTTCCGCCTATTTGATATGCTTGTCTTGGAGCAAGCGAAGGTGATTTGAACACGACATTTGGTCATTCTTAATGCCAGTTTAGTTTATGTGGAAAACCTTGGCATTACCCTACTCTAAATCTGAATGTCTGAAATTCGTATCTCATGCAAAGCAACATCTAGTTGGTTTTAATCTGATATCTGGTAAATATTGGCTTATTCATTTGGCAGCTCAAGTTTTTTGTTATTTGAAACCAGCTGACTTGGTCTTAAATGTGATATCTAAACACAGATTAAGGACAATGGAGCAGGAGGATTAGCATTTCACTTGATGGCTGAACCTAAAATGACAGGCATGTCGACCACGACTAGTGCACGCAAGAGAAGGACTGCGCAATGAGCCGGTATGTTCTGCTACATGCTTTGTTATCGATCTCTACATTGCGTAATACATGTTTGAATATTTTATTTTTTTAACTATTTTTGCAATGTTACCGAATGCAGTTTTAGTGAAGCGGTCATCATTAGAAGATAGTCGCCAAAGCGACCACTGTGCAACATTATGATGTAAGTCTGCTTAGTACAAGTTCCATACATTGTCTTATTTATGCAACTTGTTATTATCTTATATCTACATTGCATAATAAATGTTTGAATAGTTCAACTGTTGTAACTATGTTTGCAATATTACTAGAATGCGATTGTAATGAAGAAGTCCTTAGTAGAAGATAGAGCGCAAAAAAGGTTCCGGCGTGAGCCTATGCAACGATATAATGTAAGTCTGCGCTTAGTACTTGTGACTATCTCATATCGACAATGCTTAATACATGTTTGCATAGTTCATCGTTTAATCTTGTTGCATTATTATCAGAATGCAGTTCTGATGAAGCAATCTTCATTAGAAGAGAGGCCCACAAAAAGTTCTGATCTTTGTTCTGATGCATCCTCTCATAGCCGTCAACCTAGACCATTCTTTTCATCAAACAGTGAACATCTCAAGGCTGTACTTTATAAAAGACATGGTATTACTGCTTTAAGGTCTGTAGCTGATATGTTGACCAAGATTACACAAGATTCAATCAAGGCGATTGCCAAATGTCAACATGTTATTGATGATGCTAATAGAAGTCCTCAATGATTCTATGTAATTTTTTTATTTGGGCACATTAATTGCCTTGTAATTTTCCTAGTTATTTTATTTGTGTATGTAATTTTGTGTATCATTGATATCAGATTTTAGGCTCATGAAATTTAATGCAAGTTGACTAGTCAAACAACCAGGGCCCTATAACAGATTGGGCCGGCCCATTAACAGTAGTGTGGGACCCACTTTCATTTTGGGCCGGCTCACTTACTTACTGGGCCGGCCCGTTAACAGGAAAGTGGGACCCACCTGTGCTTTTGGCCCGGCCCACTGTCTTGTTGGGCCGGCCCACTTGCTACATGATGGACCCCACATACTAAATGGGCCGGCCCTTTAAGAGGAAAGTGGGACCACCTGCGTTTTTGGCCCGGCCCACTAGCATGTTGGGCTGGCCCACTTGCTATATGGTGGACCCCACATATTAAATGGGCCGTCCCTTTAACAGGAAAGTGGGACCCACCTGTGCTTTTGGCCCGGCCCACTATCTTGTTGGGCCGGCCCACTTGCTATATGGTGGACCCCACATACTAAATGGGTCGGCCCTTCATCTGGGAAGTGGGACCCACCTGTGTTTTTGGCCCGGCCCACTATATTGTTGGGCCGGCCCACTTGCTATATGGTGGACCCCACATACTAAATGGGCTGGCCCATTAACAGGAAAGTGGGATCCACCTGTGCTTTTGGCCCGGCCCACTGGCTTGGTGGGCCGGCCCATTTGATCTAATGTGGACCCCACACACTAAATGGGCCGGCCCGATTAGCAGGAAAGTGGGACCCACCTGCTAATTGGGCCGGCCCAATAACTTCTTGGGCCGGCCCACTTGCTTTAAGGTGGACCCCACTTTGTAAATGGGCCGGTCCGATAACATGAAAGTGGGTCCCACATGTTTTGTGGGCCGGCCTTTTTGCCTGTTGACCGGTCAAACGAGTGCATTTGGCCCGGCCCACATGCTTAGTGGGCCGGCCCATTAATGTTTTGACCAGTCAACCTTAGAGGTTAGGCCCGGCCCACGTAACTAATGGACCAGCCCAGCTATATAGTTGACCAGTCAAACTAAGTCAGCTGGCCCGGCCCGCAAACTTAATGGGCCGGCCCGCTTAAGACGTGGCAGGCCTCGTGTGGGCCTACCATCTACCACGGGGTTTCAGCGGTTAACGCCGTTAACTGCCAGTTAACGGCGTCTGCCACGTGGTAGTTTGCATGACGTCAGCAGTCAACGGGCTCCCGGAAACACTTCTGCAACGGTCCGATTTTCCGTGGCGGAAGGGCACCCAAGCGCGACGGACCGAAAAATACGTGGTAGGACTTTGCCTGACGCAGTTTCGACAACAGAACCCATATCGTCGGGTTAGGCCCATAGGCGACGAAAAACACCCCTTAGCGGACGATTTTGAGACGTTGTCTATTTGAAATTTTCTTGTAGTGATGGGAGCGGTACTACCGCCTTGGGTATGGCAGATGCCTTAAGTGAGGTACACGTGGAGCTTGAAGCGTTACTACCAGTGCCGGTACCGTCAAGGTACTTACATGGTTACTGCAAGCTCTCGACCCCTCCCTGGTACCATTGTGGTACTAGGGCAAGGAGTATCGCCATGTTTGCATGGCCGGTACTAGAGCGGTACTACCGTGTTTCACCATTTCTGATGACTCAAGCGGTTGTACTGGCTTAGGTACTGTGAAGGTACCGCCATGCTCTCTGTGAGCACTTCCCCAAAGGTGGTACCATCAGCGGTACCTCGACCGGTACTACCAGTCCCAGAAGGGAAATGCAATACCGCTGCGAGGTTCCAGCTGACATGTACCTGGCGCTGAGTGTGGTAGCGGTACTGTGCACTTGGTAGCGGCAATACCACACTGAGCATCGGTACTACTGGTTTTGCTAAACCTTTTTTATTTTCTTTTCCTCTCAAACCATGTCGCCTCGCGACACACACGCAAAACCAGAAAACCTATCAACTACTCTTGAGTTTTCCGATCCTGAGGTGTTCAGCGAGGACACCGTGTACCTGCAAATCTTTCAAGGCAACTATGCACACGGTGAAATGTATTCGAGTGTTGTTATCAAACACATAATACACTCATGGAGAGATCTTGCTCTTTCACCAAGATTGGGCCAAAAACAACAACCAAAGCCATCTACGCGGGCCCCTGCCATGCTAGAGAGGATATGGTGGAACTGAGCAAAGTTCGCCGGATGCCAGTTACACCCTAGTAATTGAAGCATCACACTCCAAGCGAATTTTGCAAGGGAGCATGTAAAGAAAATATGCGACGCATCTTCGTGTGCGCCGCAGAGGGTATACAAACCATCAGAGGGACCATGACAAATAGCAATCTGACTACTGGAAGGGAGTTTGTCTAACGTAAGCTGCCAGGAGAAGATTTTTATTTTAACAGGGACTGTCGCTCTCCAAAGGTCTTCATGGTAGACCACTATCGCCCCTTGCGACAATTTGGAATACATGGAACTAACAGAGAAAATTCCAGAGTTATTCAGGTGCCAGGTAACTTGGTCGTGTCCTGCGACCAGCCTCACATTCGCCACCAGCAAACTGAGCTCCCGCCACTAAGCCATCCCTTGCAGGTCCAGTGAGCGTCGTAGGCGAACCACCAGTTCGTCATTCGAAAGCGCCTGAGCAACTAGCACACTTGGGTCTTCACACACCGCGAAGAGGTTTGGGAAACAATCTTTTAGCGGTGCAGCATCCACCCACCAATATAACCAGAAACGAGTGTGGGTCCCATTCTGCACAACGAACTTCGCCCCTAAGGTAAAATAGTGTTTGACTTTGTGGATGCTTTTCCAAAAAGGTGAACCGCCCTGGCCAGATCCTGCAAACAAATTGTAGGCGTCATTTTATTTAGCACGAAGGATCTTGACCCGAATCGCGTCTTCCTCCTGATAAAGGCACCACACCCACATTAGTAGCAAGGCAGTATTCATCTTCTTGGTGTTTAGCAGGCCTAGACCCCCCATGTATTTTGGTCTACACACCGAATGCCAATTCACAAGACGATATTTGCGCTTGTTTCTAGAACCCTCCCAGAATAACTTGGTGCAGCTAGAATCGAATCTGGCATGAATACCATCATACAGAAGTAAAAAAGCCATCGCAAAAATTGAAAGGTTATCAAGAGAAGCCTTAGACAAGGTAAGCCGTCCACCCGAGGATAGAAGCTTGCTAAGCCAAGGTTCAATCTTCCCTTCCAACTTCCAGACTAGAAAGAGCCATTGCTCTAAAGACAGGTTGGGATCAGATATGGGAAGACCGAGGTAGGTGAATAGGAAGGACCCACTTTTTCAGTTGAACAAGTTAGCTATTATGTTTTGCTCCTCTGCCGATTGGCCCATAACAATAACTTCACTCTCGTGGTAGTTGATTTTAAGCCCGGACATGTCTTCGAAGCACATGAGGAGAAATTGTAGGTTAGTTATGTCTTCCTCGCTATTCTGTATCAGGATGAGGGTGTCATCCGCATATTGGAGATGCGAAATGCCGCCGTCGAAAAGGTGGGGCATGACCCCATATATGTGCCCCGCCCTTGATGCCGCCAACAGGATCCCAAATAAAGCTTCCCTAATGAAATTAAACAGTAACGCCGATAGCGGGTCTCCTTGACGCACACCACACTTATTGTAAAATAGCGGGTCAAGCTTGAGAAGGATCCCACTCAACTTTTTGACCCTCAATTCATGCACAATTTCCATGAGCGCTAAGGAGCCATCCAAGATATTTCTTCCTTTTATAAAGCAGTTTGGAACGGGTTGATGACCTTATTGGCAATGAGATCAAGTCTAGACGCATAAGCTTTGGAGATCATTTTAAAAATGTCGTTGATGAGGGCGATCGGGCGGTATTGAGAAATCTAATCAGCCCGGTAACCTTGGGGATCAATGACAAGATTACAAAGTTGATGCGGGAGATGTCGATGCGCCCGAACACAAAGTCATTTAGAATGTGTAACACACCATGTTTAACTAGCGGCCAACAACGTTTGAAGAACAACACTGGAACACCGTCTGACCCAGGCTTGGTGTCTGTCTTCATATCACTGATAAGCGCATCTAGCTCCTCCACCGATAAGGTTAGCAAGATAGCATCATTGTCCTCGTCCGTGAAGCATTCAGCCTCCCCCCAGGTGGCTGGCGCCAGGCCACGGACCCTCTGTGCCGTGGAACCCAAGAGTTATCTATAGAAGGCGTAAATGTGATCCAGGATCTACTCGGGGTTAGAAATAACTCCTTGCGGAGTATTGAGTGAGGAAATCAAGCATTTACGACACCTCCCATTAGCAATGACATTAAAATAAGCCGTGTTGGCGTCCCCCTGGAGCGTCCACTTGACTCTTGCTCGTTTCTGCCAATGATCCTCTTCCATGCAATAAATCTATAGTGGCTCCTCTTCTAAATGATATCTAAGGGCCCAAGCTTCTTCGTCCAACTCAGATGGGTCTGCTTGGAGTTAA
The DNA here is from genome assembly GCF_019359855.2 of Lolium perenne. Taxonomy (NCBI): domain Eukaryota; kingdom Viridiplantae; phylum Streptophyta; class Magnoliopsida; order Poales; family Poaceae; genus Lolium; species Lolium perenne. The sequence goes on along the minus strand of NC_067250.2, from coordinate 144,714,197 downwards.
GAGCAGTAATATGCTCTAACTAGGCTATCTTTTCATGTCTATGATCATGAACAAGGTTGCGGTTCCACCCTCGCAAGTACTATCTCAGACCGACGCTCATAAATATCCACTAGTCTATGATGTCATGCCCCCTGACACGTGAGAACAGATGTTGCCAAATCTACTGTATGTGTGTGTGTGCGTGATAGAGGAGCATATCATGTGTGTGTGTGATAGAGGAGCATATCATCAATGACATGTCCATTCATGTTCACAACACCATTAGCACAACACAAATATATCAACAAGAATGCATATGCAAGGTCAATGTGTAAGAACTCCGTATGAACATCTTCCAAATGTGAAAACACAAAAACTCGAAACTGTGAGATGACCATGGTGTCCATCTCATGTAGAAATTCATTTTCATTGTTGCACTCAAGGCATCGGCAAGAGAAATTGTTCAACATCCTTGAAGCAATAAGTGGAGAATTTGGCAAAAACACATAAGGGAGAGTGTCCAAAGTATCATCAACATGTGTGCACACAAACCATCGGAAAGAGAAATTGGTCCTCATATTTGTGACAACACCAATGGTAAGAATCACATCATCATGCTTGCAAAAGAACCATAAGATAGAGAAATTGTTCGGCATGTTCAATGCAAAGCATTGGAAAGGTATTAGAATCATATAGGATAGTAGTTTGTCACTCCATGTTCAGGGTTTGGAACTGTGAACGTGACCAGAAAGGAACTCCACGAAGTTCTAGGCACCCGATGAAGGCTGACATATATAGATTTTAAGAATATAAAAAGCAATCTTTTGAAGAAATGATTATGAAAACTTTCATTTTCCTACGACTTTCTGGTCTATGGTTGTAGCTACTGCATGATGCACCTATTTCTATTATTGAACTTGTTGAGTACTTCATACTCAGTCATTCCCTCTTGAACCCCCTGCTTAGATTGGGAGTCGTCGAATGAGAAGCTACCTTAAAACTCGAATATGAAGGAGTTATCTACCACAAGGGGCAAGAATCAGAAGTCAATGGAGTCAACTTCCGCATCAGCTACGGTGGAAACCTAGACTAGTAGTAGAATGTGACCAATTCCTTAACCCTAGAACCTAAGTAGCTAGAGTTTCTTCCTGGTCTCTCTAGGAAGCCAAGTATTATATAGATATAACTAGTAATAAGTTAGTCTACAAGTTGTTCTTCTGGAGTTTATTTGCAGTATTTCCTCATTGTAAATTAGGAGGGTATGTTGATCTTCTATATAGAGTCTGTATGTAATTCTATAGATATTCCTTAGACCCGCAATGTTTCGGTTGTACCACTATGAGAGATGCAATACTAGTGAAACAGTGTTTCATTGGTGTTATGTGAATGACTTGTATAATATACTATGCAGTGGTATGCTGGGACACTGTCAACACCTGGATTTTTAAGTCCAGATGCCTATTATGCCATTCCTCGCAATCCCAGGAATATTGGTTTTGCGAGACATAATAGATTGATATCACAACACATCATTCATTACATACCATAATTGTCTTACAAATAAAGGATCACATGATCCAGTCTCATTACAATAATAGATGATCTAGGGATCAATTACAAAACACATAGCAGAAGCGAAGTAGCGTAGTAGTAGTCCATTTATTCCACAGGCAACTGTTGACGTCAGGAGTGGTCCTAGATGTCGTAGACGTCCTGCTGTCCTTCTTCCGGGTTCTGATACTCCTCTTCATAGTCTGGCCATTTGAATAGTCAGGGACACAGCCATGAGTACTTTAAAGTACTCGCAAACTAATACTAAGGTAAATACTATCAACTATAGTAAGGGGGTTCTAAGCTCGAGTTTCATTTGCATAAAGCCAGTTTTATTGCATAAACACTTTAATAATCAAAACCTCTTCATTTTCTTAACTTAACTCAAGTGGGAACATTAGTGTCATTCCCACAACTCGGTTGTGATTCAAAGTCAAAGTCACCTTTCAATTCAATTCACAAGTCACCATTCATAATTTTAGAAAAGTTCTGATGACGGAACAGTATGGCCTTTCCAACTGTCCATGACCGCGGATGCGGCTATTCGAATAGGTTAAACTCTGCAGAGGTTGTACACTTGTGCCACAACAATTGCAATAGTTCGTCAGGGGTAACTGGCCCTGATTTATCGTACGCAGTACGCGAACTACCAATCCTAACCTTTCATTTGCATACCCTAGTATAGGCACCTCTCCCCATGAGCTTGCCCTCCCGGTGAAAGCAAACCGCCAACCCGGGAACTGCACAGGGCTTGGGTAGGACATTCCCCTCATTTCATGTCATTTCACTTTCAATGGAGGCAGCCTCGGCATAACCCCTATGACGCTTGTTCAGAGGGAACCCATACCAAAATACATAAGTTTCCAGTTAAGCCTTACCCAGATTCAGGTATTGTGGGGGTACTTGTAAAATTGGAATGGTATCGCATCCGAACCCAACCATCAGTTTTGTAAAATTCACCAAGTCATTCACCAGTCATATTCACCTTCAAAATCTCTCAATAGAATGACTCATCATTCCAAGGTTTTCAAAGTCATTTCAATTCACAAGTTCCCAACTAGAGTAGTCACTTTTAATGTTTAGCACTAGCAACTAGTTATGAGGGGTGCTAAGTAGCTTATAGCTTTCTAGGCTAAGTGTGATGCTCTTGTACTACTCCTTAACTAAACCAAGTGAATCATAAATCAAAAAGTAACTTTGATAAATCAAATTCAATAAAACTTGTAAAGTAAAAACTAGGAATAGGATCATAAAATAAAATATAATGGTGCCTTCCTCTTGTAGAGCTTTGCACTAATCTATCTTGCATTGGTAATAGCTTGCCTTGATTGGTGAGGTGATCAAAGTTTTCTTCTTCTTCCTCTTGGTAGAAGACCTCTTCCTCTTGATAGTCTCCGGTACTAGCGTCTATAAACGAATACGAGGATACAATCACCAAGCAATACTTAAGTAGTCTTAATTAGCCTTAGTGGCTCACACAAATTATCTAGCATCACTACTTAATATTTATCCCAAAATTATGCTAGGGTTTCCTTACTTAGTATTAGGAAAATAATTTCCTCTCATTGAAATGTGAATTAGGGTTTCTTTTTAGTTTGGAGGGAAATAGTTTCCTCTCATTGAATCTTGTTAAGATTTAATCTTCTCAACAACAAGGTATGATCAGATGTTGACCAAGGTCAACACTTCACACTTATTATTTGAGAAACATGATTTAAATGAGATTCATCATCTCATGCCATTTAAACAACTATATAATTTAAGATCATCAAGTGAGCAATTTTGAGACCTTCTAACTAAGGACATCACATTACTTCATAACACTTGGGAAGGTGATTTAAATGAGGTGCTACCTCTCATAGATTTAAATTCCTAAAATTTGAAAAGGTTTAAATGGGCTAGTTATTGACTACATAGCCAATATTTTGCTGCTAGCCCATGATCATACACAGTACCCATATCATATTTTTGCATACTAAATTAGAGGGGTTGAAATGTGAATTATATCAATTGGATTCACTTCAAAATTCATTAGGGTTGATTTTTAATAATTATTTGAAAACTGAAAAGTCTCTGTCTTGTTATTTTTTCTTTTCAAATTTCATAATAGTTCTAGGGTTCAAACCAGTGGGATTAGTTAGATCATTTCATAAGGATTCTGGAACATTTTGAATCACCAAATTTTGACTTGTAGATTTGAAACTATTTAATATCTAGCAAGGACCAGTATTGAATTTGAACTGAAAAGGATTTAAATGAATTTGAAACTTGGGCTTAGGCGGGAAAACAGATGGGCCGAAACAAGGGAAACGAACTGGGCCAGCCCAGCTAGCGCTGCGGGCCAACTGACAGTGGGGCCTGCGTGTCAGTCCCTGTGTAACACTGAAACGGTACCTTCTAACTTGAGCCGTGCGATTAGAAGTTGATCAGACGATGGAGGGTTGTCATCGTCGTCGACGAGAGGGAGGTGCTAACACGGCGGAGGTAGGGGGTCGGCGGCGAGCTGGGGCTCTGGCGATGGTCGGCGACGAGGCAGGAGGAGGTTGTCGATGATGGGGAGTGCATTGGTACCGGCGGCGTCGCTCGGGGAGGCGTCAATCGACGGCGACTTCTGTGTCGGGCTCCGGCGATCGACGGTGCAATTGGAGCTAACTAGAGCTTAGTCAAGGTGGAGCAGGGGTCGAGGAGATCGAGGAGAAAGAGAGGAGAGAGTTTGGTGTGAAGAAGGAAGCGCGGGGATGGCTCTATTTATAGATGCTCGAGGTGTTGCGAGGGTGCCGTGGAGGTCATCGACGGGATGGCTTTCCAGGGCGCGAAGGGGCAAGTGAGGTGGTGCGCGAGGTAGCTGCGATCATGGCGAAGCTAGGGAGCTTGATGGCGTAGGAAAGGGAGGAGGGGACAGCTCACGATCATGGCGCGACGGGTACGGTACTGGCGGCAAAGTTTGTTGATCATGGCGACGGCGATGGGTCCTCCGCGAGCCTACGAGGTTGTCTAGCAGGGTTCTGGTGTGGTGTAGGGTGCGCGTGCGTGAGGAGAGGGGAAGGGAAGGACAGACATGACCAGGCGACGCGGTGTACTGGCGCGTCCAGAGACGTGCCAGTGCACGCCCTGGCGCGCCGTGGCTGGCATGGGCGCTTCTGGGCGTATCACGTTTTGGCCAATGTCGTGCTTGTTTCGAGCCAGGGACGGTACAGGCGTGTGTAGGAGAGTGAGATGCATCGTTTTGGCAAAGTGAAAGTGGCCAGAGAGAGTGGAGAGGAGGAGTGGCATGAGGGTCGGCATGGTACTTGGCATGGAGAATTGGTGATCATTTCTCCACTTTAATCAGTGCAAAAGGGCTTGGTCTGATGCAGAGGAGGTACAGGAGGTTGATGATCACACATAGAAAGGGGTTTAGGCTAAAATCTGATGGGTATTGAGGTGTGTGTGTAATTGGAAATCATGCCTGCCAAGTGTTTGACAATATGGTCGCATGAAACTTTTTGTCAAATTTTGAATTTTTTTTTGGTGCATTTCATTTATATAAATAGAGGAGTAGAATGGTGGTGGTGGTGGTGGTGGTCAATTTGATGCTAGTTTGTGAGATTTCAAAAAGGGGCTCATCTTCTCTTTGATTCAAAGTCTCCACTTGGCATCTCTATTCTGGTCAACCTAGGCAGAGTCAATCTTGATGGTAAACATCAAACTTGTTCACCTTGACATGGTCTTGGATGAGGTGGAGAGAGTTGGTCAAGTTTGGTTTAAGAATCTTCCAAACCAGGGGTGCAAAGTAGGTAACATTTTATAAAAGGGCAAAGTGACCATTATGATATGTGAGAGAGATTTGAATTTTCCTTTGATTTGATTTGTGTTTATTTGATGCAAAAGTGTTTGTTTTTTATATATAAGGGTTTCACAAGCAATGGCACAAGCAATGGTGACCTTGGTTGAAGATTTGAAAAGTTGGCCAAAGTGTATGTGAGTGAAAATAGCATTTTCTCACTATTTGATTTGATTTTTCTTGACTCAAAAGTGATTCTTATTAGTTTAGGAACATTTCCAAACCATTGAAACCATTCCAAAAGGTCTAGCTCAAAGATTTGCAAAAATGGCCATAAACACATAAGAGGTGAAATGCCAATTTTTCTTAATCTTCTATTTTGTTTCCCTTGCTTTACTTGGGCATGGGTTAGGGTCAATTTAGTGTGAGATTAGGTTTAGAGATGGTTTCACACCATTTGGGCAAAGTAGGAGTGCATAGGTCAAAATTGGGTAATATGGCTAGGTGCCACATGTGCCTCTATGCATATGTTGCATTTGATTTTTGATTTGATCTTTTCTTCACCCAATTGATGTTGTTGAAATGGTATAGAGGAGTGATCCAACCATTCACACAAGTCTTAGGGTCAAGATTCTCAAAATCACAAATTTGTTATTTACTCTCATATGCCTCTATGACATTTTTATTTTCTTTTTTAATTTCTTTTGTTTTACCTTGGATTTGGTTGGATAAGTACTAGGTAAGGTTTATTAAGGTTTTCCAATCCTCTAAACAAGGTAGGAAGGCCTAGGGTAAAGTTTTACAAAAATAGCCATAGGCACATATGCATTTTTCTTATTTAAATTTTTTTTATTTTGTTTTAACTTGGATGGTGAAAAGAGGGGTGAGGTTTAGGGTTAAAGATCATTTCAAATACTAATTAAACAATCATGGCAAAAGCACAAGAATTAAGCATGAGTACTATGCATAGCACCATTTGTAATAAAAGTTTTTGTTGGTTCCAAAATTTGGAACTAGGGAAATTCAATTTCTTTGTTTTGAAATTTTTGGGATGTTACAGACACCACATTAGTCTACAAAGGTCTTCTTCAATAAGCGGTTTGGTGCTCTTCTTGGTTGCTAGACCTCGCTGCTCCTGCTCCTGCCGAGGAGGCGAGGAGAAGGGAAAGCTAGTTCACGCGTTCTGCAGTTATGCAGGAGGCTGGGGATTTCATGGTACTACGACTGCTTGGAGTTCATCCTCGATGGCCCGTGCTTAGCTGCCGACCCTTGATGCTGGCGGGCAGCAATTCTAGGGCTTGACACCGGCAGTGTGTCAGGTAATCCTCAACCTCCTCTGAGGACTGTGAAGGACTCGCGGGGGAGTACAACCTCTCCACTGTGCCAAGTGTCCAAGCACCCGATGCTAATGGAGACAACCGTCGCTTTAGGCCGGTCGTCGTGGTGTTGGAGGATCTGGTTGCGTTTCCTTCTCTCAATTTACGGTATATTCTATAAAAACGAAGACTTCGTTCAATTTTTTTTTGTATAATGAGGTCCGTTATGTTCTGTAAACTATACCACACCGCTTATGGATTGATGGTTCGAGGCTCATTAACGTCCACAACTTGCTTGGGAGTGATGTTTTTGCTATTCGGCTCCCTTTATTTTGAAATGCCTTTTTGGTGCATTTAAAAATGTAAAAAAAAAATCACGTGTACATATTCATGCTACATGCGCACAAAGTGTTTACATGAAAATTCGACTTATCGTCTAAGCTGTGTAAAAATACAAAAAATGGTGCTAAAAATAAGGCATTTTGTGAGAGATATTTTATATTTTTACATCGACCATAAACATATTATTTTGTTGCAAAACTGTACGAACACACATGGATTATCGATATGTATATGCGGGTTTTTTTATTGGAATTTTTAACAACTTTTTAAGTTGAGAGAACATATGGATCCGAGGGCCGAATTGAATTTCCGAACTTGCAACATATACTTCCTTTTTTACAGAACTTGCAACACATACTTAGATAGATTTGTAATTATTCTTTGGAGTTAAATAAGAAGAGGGAGACCGCAGGTCCTCGCTCGGCGATGTCGCTGTCGCACCGCGCAACGGCTCGTTCCCCGTTCTCTCTTCTCTCCCTCTTCCTCTCCCATCCCTTCCGTCCAACGGCACCTTCTAAAAATGGCGACGGCACCACCTCCGGCCCAACGGCTCTAGCTAGCACACAAATGCTCCGTCGCAACACTTCCCCGTTATATAATATGTAATGGAGTCTCGTCTAGTCTCTGACTGTCATCACCAATTCTGTGAAAGATGAGTGGAACAGGAACCGGCACTCGTGGGTTCCATCGGACGGAACCCGTCGACGAGCCGGCCGGCACGCCGCACCCACTCAGCGGCGGCGTGATAGCCGCCATCGTTGCGGCCATCATCGTCGCCATGGTGCTGCTGGGGGTAGTAGTGCTCTGCATCCGCCGGTGGAGGAAGAGGCGCAGGGCACAGCCGCATGTGCTCCCTCCACGCGTCCCTGCGGAGACAGCCCTCGCCCGCACCCAAGCAATCGACTCCGGCGATCGAGCTCGAACTCAAGGCCAAGCCACCGCCACCTCGTCGCAAGAAACAGAGGACTCGCAGTCTCCGGAACACTCCGTCGACGTGGAGGTGGAGCGCTGCGGACTTTGCCGCCGCATCTACGCCGATGCGCCCCCGGATGATGTGCTGGAGTGCGGTCACGGTTTCCACCCGCATTGCATCTCGCGTTGGCTGATGGTCAACCTTTCATGCCCGACGTGCAACAGAACAACCATAAGGGTCACCGGAGACACAGGTGAGCATATATTTCTTACTGTATCTTGTTCACTGTTAATTTCTGGATGAGCAGCACCACCTCAACTTACCTCACTCTCCACCTTCTGCAGGCGAGGCCAGCGCGCCCCTCCGTCGCTACACTTCATCGAGCATGGACTTCGACGTCCCCCGATCCAGAGACGACATCGACATTCACCGGTCGAGCTTCCGCGTTTGAGCTCATACAAGAGAAAATTGCTTCCTGGAGGCTTCAGTTCGAGGACCCTGCCGAAGAAGTTTACAACTTGCTAGGCAAGTAGGCCAACATCTTCGACACTCCGCTTATCCAAGCCCCGACGAAGCACGCAGTGCATGCCTGCCACAGTGGCAAGGTTGCTTAGTTTTTTTTTTTCCAAACGATCCACCTGGGATCGGATTTCATTACCATGAGATAACGAAACCACACAACGAGTATCTCTTGCCAACCTGGCAAGTTACACAAGGTCTAGCAAAAGCACCGAACACAAACTATACAAAAAGCCGCCCGAGGCCAGCAGACAACATGAACAACCAGGAGTTTTTCACATAACCGGGCAACCCACCAGCTCAACCTAGTTAAACGAAAGCCACCCAAACAGGCAACCAAAACTAACAGCAGCTACAACCAAAAGCATCAGGCGATATCAGTGTGTTCCTCCTCCTCCATATCATCTGTTTCGTCAGCAGAGACTCTGGCTTCTCTGATCATCAGGGTCCTTTGTCCACGTCCAGGTCCCGTCCGAGCTTCTCCAGCAGTTCTTGATGCCGTAGCCAGTTTCAGAAGTCCATCAGCTCCCAGGCGCAATTCATCAGCATCTTTTTCTCCATGACTACCTGCCCAATATTTCATAAAGACAGTGGAGTAACTAATTAGCTCAACAGGGTCTTTGATCAATTTATGATCAAAGCAGGATCTATTTCTGAGCTTCCAGATTGCCCAGCAGATCGCAGCCAACCCCGCAATCTGCGTGTTTCTGCTTGCAGGAATGAATTGAGGGATCCACCAAAAGAATTGTGTGAAAGATCCAGGCCTTGATCTTGCCCCAATCAAATTACCCACTGCACTCCAAACAAACTTTGCAGCTGGACAGGAAAAGAAAAGATGTGAAATAGTTTCAAGCCCATTGCAGAACTGACATGTTGCACTTCCTTGCCAGTTTCTTTTCAACAAATTATCTTTTGTGGCAATTGCATTGTGCCAAATCATCCAAAGCCAGATCTTGATCTTCAAGGGGATTTTACTTTTCCACAGATGTTTGAAAGTTCTATCTCTGCCATTGCTGCTTAAGTGATTATAAGTTGATTTAACAGAAAACTTGCCATTTTTTGTCCACTTCCAGTGAGGTTTATCTTGCTCAGCAGATAGCACAGTTTGTGACATGATTTGATTCAACCCATGAATCTGCAGAGCAATGTCAGGAGTCATCCATCTTCTGAAGGAAAAGTTCCAGTTCATGTCTGCAGCCTCAGCCACTGTCACATTCTGCTCCACACAAATGTCATATATTTCTGGGAATCTATCTTTTAGAGGAATCTGACTACACCATGCATCACCCCAGAAGCTTGTATCTTTGCCATTTCCCACCTTCATTTTTCTTCCTTTCAGATATACCTGTTTCACCTGTAGCATGTCAGACCACAGAGGAGAATCTCCAGGTCTTTTTCTGGTAAGGTGTATACCACCATGACTCATATATTTTTGTTTCATCAGATCTTGCCAAGGCCCTGTTTCATTTTCCAATTTCCACCACCACTTGCACATTAGACTGATATTGAACCAATGGAGATTTTTTATACCCAAACCACCTTTTCTTTTTGGTTTACATATCCATTTCCATTTAACAAAGTGGTATTTCTTTTTGTCAGCACTTCCAGCCCAGAAAAAAGATCTGATGGGTTTTTCAAGTTGCTCAATAGTTGACTTATGGAGCAGCCTCATTGACATTTGATACACAGCCACACTGGACAGACAAGCATCAATCTTGACAACTCTTCCTCCAATAGACATGGCATTCCCAACCCAACCACTCATTTTCTTCTTTGTCTTTTCCCCCAGAAACTTCATTTCAGCAACTGTTGGTCTTCTGGCACATACAGGTGTGCCCAGATATTTTATTGGCCAATTTCCTTGCTGACAGTTGAAGAGTGAAGCAAAAAAGTGTGCTTTCACCTCATCATCTAGAATCATCATGACCTCACTCTTTTCAAAGTTAATTTTGAGTCCAGACATAGACTCAAAAATGTACAAAATGAGTTTCAAATTCACTGCTTGTTCAGCATTATCTTGAATGAGAAGAATTGTATCATCAGCATATTGAAGAAGAGCAACCCCATTCTCTACCAGATTATCTGCCAACCCAGAAATGAGGCCATTCTGTTGTGCTAGGGAAATCATTTTTGACAAGCTGTTGGCAGCCATGTTGAAAAGAAAAGGGGCAAAAGGGTCCCCTTGTCTCACACCTTTACAGCTAGCAAAATATGGACCAATATTGTCATTTACCTTCACACTCAAAGTACCATTTGTTACAACTTTTTTAATCCAGACAAGCCAACTGTCACTGAAACCTTTTTGTGAACAACAGTCAAACAAGAAATTCCAGTTTACTTTGTCATATGCCTTTTCAAAATCAATTTTCAGCACAACCCCCTGTTGCTTCCTATATTTACTTTCTCTCAACACTTCCTGAAGCAGCATAACACCATCTGTTATGTATCTCTCTTTGATGAAGGCAGTTTGATGAATAGACAGCAACTTATTCATGACTGGAGATACCCTGACAGTGAGAGTTTTGGTGAAGATTTTGAACAGAACTTGTAAAAGGCAAATAGGCCTGTACTTTTGGATCCTGTCTGCATCATCACTTTTTGGAATTAAGGTAATAATACCATAATTAATGCTAGCCAAATCAATTCTGTGTTCATGTAAATCATGAAAAACTGTCATAATATCACTTTTGATAATGTCCCAGCATGATTGATAGAACTCTATTGGGAAACCATCAGGACCTGCTGCTTTGTTCTTCTCCATCTGGTCCACCACTTCTTTAACTTCTTTTTCAGTAAACTCTCTGGATAACATCTCTCTATCAATATCATCCAGTTTTTCTGCATTGTTCCAAATGTCTGCATTCAATCTGACCCCTCTATCTTCTGCTGGACCAAAGAGCTCTTTGTAAAACTGAGTGGCATGGTTCAACAAAGCATCATCACCCTGAATAGTAGAGTCATTGTGTTTCAAAGAGAAAATCTTTGATTTTCTTTTGCAACCATTGGCCATTCTATGAAAGTAAGCTGTGTTACAATCCCCTTTTAGCAACCAGTTGTCTCTTGCCCTTTGTCGCCAAAAACTTTCTTCCTTCTCAAGGATAGCAAGCATTTCTTGTTGCAAAGTGGTTCTTTTTAGGATATCAGGAGGCAGTAAAGGAGAGAATTCTTCTTGCAATTCCAATTCAGCAAGAAGGAGAGAGATTTCACCTTTCCTTTTTTTATCTCTCCCCCTTAAATTGTGTCCCCAACCTTTCAAACTATTCTTGACAAGTTTGAGTTTCTTTTGCACCCTGTCCAGGCTGTTTCTTGCTCTAACATTTTGCTGCCAGGCTCTGCCCACTCTATCCAGAAAATCATCCTCCTTTATCCAATTCCTTTCAAACCTGAATTGGAATTTTTTCTTTGATTTACCTTCCATGGTGTCCAAGATAAGAGGATTATGGTCAGAAACATCTCTATTTAACTTGTGAACTGTTGTCAAGGGAAACAAGTCTTCCCAATCACTGCTCATCAAAAATCTGTCCAGCTTTTCAAGGGTGGGATCACTTTGGTTATTTGTCCAAGTATATTGGCCACCAGACAGATGAATTTCCCTCAAAGCATAAGTATTAATTATTGAATTGAACATATCTGTCCATCTGTTGGGTCTCAAGCACTTATTCTTCTCAGAAGAGAATCTAACAATATTGAAATCTCCTCCAATAAGGAGAGGATACTTTTGGTCACTGCAAACCATACCAAGCTCTATCAGGAAATCTTCCTTGTCACAAGTTTGTGCAGCACCATAAACAATCACCAAACACCAATGCATTCTGAGTTTAAGATCCATCAAAGTAACTTTGATGAGGAATTTGCCAACCACAGTATCAGTAATGGAGAATCTGGATAGCCTAAAACCACCCAGAATTCCACCACTTCTACCAATAGAACCAATCCATTTCCACTCAAATAAATTCTGTGGATCTATAGCTCTGAAGAAAGTAGCTGAAAAATCTTTCTTGATAGTTTCTTGCAGACCAATGAAGTCCACCTCTTGTTCTCTAATGAAATCAGCCAAAAAACAACTCATACCTTTCTTCCCCACACCCCTGCAATTAAGAGTTGCACCAATCATAGATATCTTGGGTTTTTTTTCCTACATCTGGTTCCAGTGACAATGCCACACAAAGGGTGATCATTGTTCACCTTCCCCAAGGCAGCACTTGATTTTGATTGTGCTCCTCCAAAGGAATCACCTGATTTTGTTAGTGACTCTTTTGATCTCCCAGATTTGATCACACTTCTTCTTTTTCTTCTCTTTTTCCTGGATAAAACAGGTGTAAAACCCTCTTCATCCTCACCACCTTGCTCTTTGTCAAAACCCAGTAACATAATTCTTTCTGTATCTGACTCAACCTCTGTTTCAGTAACATATTGAACAGTAGCAATAGCATGTCTAGCCTGCTCTAGATCTTTCAAGTAATTGATTTTTTCCAAATCAAAGGTTTCTGGGTTGATCCCTATTTCTAGGGCCCTTTCAAGGATAGCATCATCATCAAGTAAAGCAAAAGAATTATGAGAAGTTAAGTTTGTACCTGATACATCTCTTGCAGCAGCAGTTTTAGCAGCCTTGTCAGCAATCTTGATGGAGTGTAGGTCTTGCGATATAAGCCTAGAGCTCATGCGAATAGTCTGAGAGCCATCACCTGCTGGAGGTAAATATTCATCAGTGTTTGTTGCATTAGCCTCCACACCTACAGGGTTATCAACTTGGGACAAAGGTTCCTCCTGCGTGCCATCAATTTCAGATTGAGATCCTCCCTCAGGAGCACTTGTATCAGATCTTCCATGCTGAAAAGTAGGAACAGCTAGAGCAAGGACACCCTGGCCAGGATTGATGTACTGAACAGAAGTGGCAGCACCCTCAGAATCAGAGCTGTCATAATCAACTTTTTCTTCAGAAACCTCATCTTCATTGGTTGTCTCAAGAATAGGACCCAGTTCCTTTCTGTACTGTTTCTGAAGCATGTAGACTTTATCACTGCCAGATTTTGACAATTTATGTAAGAAATGGACATAAGACGAAGAGGCAGAAGCAGTAGATGAAGTTTGTCCATGAGACACAGCTCTAGGAACAAAAGTATCAGCTGGACGTGTAGATTCATCAGACACTGTCAGAGGATTGGAGCCACCTGTTTTTTTTCCAGTCCCATCTTCTTCACATGTGTCTTGTATCATATCATCCATAGTCCTAGGCTCAAAGAGCTTTCTCTTGCCCGTGATCTTGTCAGGGTTTACACAAATATCTGCAGCCAGTTGTCTGTGAGAGGCATTAGTTCTATCATTGTTTCCATTGATTCTTGAAGGAGCAGACTGAGATCCAGCATCAGAATCAGGCCTGCCAGTTCTTTGTCTTTTTGGGGTGCCATTACCAGTTTCATCACCTTGATTAGTGTCAGCCACAGTAATCCTTGTACCAGGGGTGGGAGTGGCTTCACATAGCTCTCTGGTGTACTGAAGCTCATAGAACCCACCTTTGATTTCACCAATCCTAGTATTAGGGACTAGGGACAGATCCTGGCTTCCAATCTTCACTCTGACATAGGAGAAATTTCTCAGGAAATTTTTATCCATGGCCAATGGTTTTCCAACAAGACTAGCAGCATAAAAAACAGTGCTCCTGCTTCTATAATCCATTGGAATCCCTTTCACCCTGAACCATGCTTCTTGCATCATAGCAATAGGTTGAATGTCTCCAACCCATTTCTCCAAAGAGATAATAGCTCCTGGGACAGTCTTCATGAACAGCTTTCCAAAGTGGGCCAGCTCATCTATAGCTTTAGCAGAGGGAAACCTTGTTCTGAATTCAGTAGGAGACACTTCTTTGGCAAAGAAACGCCAATTCACCTTCATAGATTCTGCCCAAACATTAAATTCATGCTCTATGTTCCTGCAATTCACTTCACCTTTCTCAACAGTGATGTGAGCATAATTCAACTGCTCCACAGGATGAGTTTCTGCTTCAGCCACAGGAATGGAAAAGAAACCAGAACCAAATTCCTCACTCCCATAAAAAGGAGCCCTATAATCCCAAGGGTCTCTAGTTTGACAAATATCAACATGATGTTCTCCACAGCAATGCATGCAGGAGCCCTTGAACTTAGTGAATCTTTTATCAACAGTATTGGCAGCAGGGAGATTTAAACCAGTACCCGATGGAGGTACAGAGGACCCCATCGGATCTGGTCTAGCAGTAGTTTGAGAAGCAACATTAAGACTAGCAACAGACAGAGGTTGACTCATACTAACATCTCCTCTATCAGATCCTACAGCTGCAACCTGCGGTGGAATAGAAGGGGAGGTATTCAGACTTACATCATTGGGTCTGGACAGATCCTCCAGATGTGACGAGGCGCCTTGCAACATCTCGGATCGGTGTGCCCAGCGGTCACGGTTGCGAAGATCTTCCTCCTTGCGACGCCTGTCCTCCAGGGCCCTCTCACGAGCCACCCTCTCGGAGATTCGAGATGCTTCCCGGCGACGATCTTCATCAAGTCGATGACGCTCCTCTATGCGACGACGCTCCTCCTGGCGAAGACGATCCTGATCTGCCAGACGTCTGTCCTCTTCACGACGCCGTTCATCTTCGCTTCTCCAGTTAGCTTCACGACGCCTTTCATCTTCCCAACGCCTTTGTTCATCACGGCGGTCGGCATCAGATCCGGGGCGCGGGCGGTTACCGAAGTAGTTCCTCGGTGGCGATCTCCGCGGAGGGGAACGCCTCGGTCCACCATAGCGTCGATCCATCGGTGGTGGTGATCGGAGAACTTGAGCAAACGATCTTCTGTCGCCGGCGAAATTTCTGGTCCAGATCGGCGGGGGATTTGTGGTGGGGATCTGAGGGCGAGATACGGGAGGAGGTGGGACGAACACGACTGCTCCGGTGAGATTGGATCTAGGGTTGAAACGAGGCGGAGTGGGTAAGGATAATGACGAAGTCTGCACAGTGTTGGGCTGCGGCCCAGATCCAGTTTGCGCAGAGGCCGCCATGGATCGATTCAACCCAAGGTTCTGACCCAATCGGACCACTTCGCAAACACGCGCGCAGGGCGGCTCACGAAGCAAATCACGACGCGAACAAACATCCATCGAAATCTCCGGCCCAACTTTCACCCAGGCGCCATTGATCCATCGACAGTCGCCATGCGAAATCGAAATCAAATCTATCTCCGGCCCAATCTGTTTGAAATCTGATCGATGAATGGAGGCGCGAAGGCCTACGGATTTGATGAAACCCCTGATTCGTCGAAGGATCCCATCAGCAGGGATGATGATGTCGGCCTTCCGTGTGCTGATCGACGGGGGAGAGGGAGGGAGGACGGAGGTGGAGGTGGCGGCGGTGACATCGCCGGGATCGCCGGGGTCGGCCATCCTCCTAGCCTCGCCACCTGAGTTTTTCGACTATACAAATAAATGTTAGCAGACGGGCATGACGATGGTCGCCACCGCCGCGCCGGCGACAAACCACCGGGAGCGGCAGAGGCAGCACCAGCACGCGCAGCAGGCTGCGCGTGACGAGGAGCTGCTCCAGCTCCACCACCAGAAGCAGCAGCGGACGGCGTGGAACGGGCGGGCCAAGAACCCGGATCTCAACCAGGCGCCCGACCCCGACAGCTCGGACGCCGAGTGAAGCAGCGGCAGCTACGAGAAGCTAGCGGTCATCCGCAGCAAGAATTCAAGACGACGACCATGCAACAAGTCTCCAGAGAGCAGCGTGTGATCAGCGAGCATGTACAAGCAACTCAGTCCATCCGTCCCAGCGTAGCAGCTATTCCTCCACCGTCCGTCCGTCCGTCCCCGTGTCGGCGGCGGCTGGTGGTGGTTGGTCGGTGGGTCGGTGGCGAGATACACGTTGGTTGGTTCTGGATAAGAACAAGCTAGGGATGGAGGTGAGGAGAGGAGAGCGGTTGCTTAGTACTGTAGATGATTCCTCTGTAGTTGGTGTTTTCATTTCCCAGTGTCAAGATGCAATGTGTTAGTGTGGAACTCCAGGGGGCTTAACTCCCTGGCTAGAAGAGGTGTTGTGAGTTCCTTGGTTAGTGTCAATTCTGCTACTGTTGTCTGTATGCAAGAATCGAAGCTCGGTGTTGTTGATGATTCGCTGTGTTAGTGCTGCTTTCACTAATTTTGCTTTCTCCCCTGCTTTGGGCACTCAACGATCTCAACGCGCACTGAACGAACTACCGAGGCCGAGCCATATTGTGCTTCAGTACCAGCAAGTACTACCAAACCACCACACAAGTCGCAGCTTATACTTGCTCCTTTCGAAGCTCCCACGTAACAGCACAGTGGTTTTTGAATGAAACATCTATAAAAAAAATCATGAACAGACTAAAACAAAAGAGGGGGGTGTCTAAGGCCAGGTTTGTGATTATAGTGAAGTCGTAACAAGGTAGCCCCGATCATACAGGGACAGTGCACAACATTTGCAGGCTTAAAGATCTTTGCTGCTATGCACGAATAAATTGATATGATCCATCACAATATGTGGATGGTCAAGTAAAACTTGTGCATTCACTATTTACATCACCAGCCCCTTGAGCAAAACTGGGCACGCAAGGACCTGCAATAGGAGGAAGAAGATATACTGAACTACATTTTTTCAGATAAATAATGGAACAGTGTATTCACAACATACACTACAGGGTAAACTTTTACAAGACTCTGCACTTATTTGACTAAGTTGCTTTAGTTGCAGAGAACATTATATAGAATCCATTTCTGACAAATGTGAAATCAATCAGCCCACATGCTGTGCAAAGATCTTCAAGCTCCGCTTCTGATAAGAAGATATTGCTACCAGTGATTTGACCAATATACTGCAAAGATAGTTTCAACAATAAGTTAGTATAAAACATGGTCAACAAAATTGAATCCACAAATAGCAGAACAGGATTCTCCAAAGCTTAATTTATCCTCCATTTATTACTCTAGAGTGACGAACAACTATGAGCAATTACACAGAGTCATAGCATCAGTAGTGGCAAGAGCACAAGCATAGACTAGAGAAAGAAGGGCAACCACACAGGCATGATAATAGAGCTAGGCCATGGCTAGTAAAGCAGCAGCAGCAACAGCTAGCACACCATAGCAGCAGCAGAGGCGGCCATAGACACGCAGCAGCAACATCACACACTAGGGCAAGCGCAGTAACCATGGCACAGCACGACGCAACAACAGTACAGCATGGCTAGCATCTCCCGGAGGGGAAGCACCACCAGAGACTAGATCAAGAAGAAGATGAGGAGAAGAGAAAAGGAGTAGAGAGGGGGCGTACCTGGAGCAGACGACAGTCGCGGCCATGGCGGCCATGGCGGCACACGCCGAGCGCACGACAGCGCCAGGCCAGGCGAGGCCAAGCCTCGACCAGCGCCGCAGCACCCAACACCCTACGGCGGCGCCATGACGCCAGGAACGCAGGTGAGCGGCGGATCTTCACGGATTCGTGCGGCCGTCGCGCAGAGAAGTTGGGGGCGAGCAAGAACGGCGGCGAAACTCAGATCGACGCGGACCAGATGGTGCGCCGTCGAACAGCGGTTCGATTAACACCAATCTCATCACCGGCGATGGCCGGAGGTGGTCGGAACAAATCAGCGACGACGCGGGCGACGCGGGCGTCGCGGGAGAGAAAGGGTTAGGGTTTCTGCGAGAGAGAGTGAGGAAGGGGGCGAGTGAGGCCGACCGAGCCGGACCGAGCGGCTCGGGTCTGACCTAACCCATTGGGCTCCACTGACAGGTGGGCCCAAGGGAAAATTGGTCTTTTCACAATTCCAAATAAACCAGAAACTTTGAAAATAAATAGAAAATGATTAATAACTCTAAAAAAACAAATAAAAATATGAAAACCACTCAGCATAAAATTCTCTATCATAATAAAATATGAAAATGAATTTTTGGAGACAAATAAGATTAAGTCCTAAATTGATGAATATTATAATCATTCAAATCACACTTAATATTTTCAATAATAAAAATAAGTCCATAAATGCATTTGGACTTTTAAAAAACACCTTGACAACATTTTAAGGTAGTATTTTACTCTAAAAAGAGTATCTCTAAATTATTCTTAGTAATTACCTCTCACATGAAATGATAAGACATCGGAAAGGGGGGAACTAACCCTAAAAGCTGAACCATGCATAATTGCTTCTTTAACCATTGCCCTTATCGGACAATGATGCTATTTTTCAGCAACAGAGGACAAGGGTCAGTCCACACCTTCGAACTGCAACACTTTGCAGTCTTCAGGCAAGTTCATTGCTTGCTCATGTCATTTGAGTATTTTTACCAAATTACTTGCAAAGTACTATACTTATCACTTCTGCATGAAAAGCAAAAGCACTACTTTCATAACTATGAATATGACTATGTGGTTGGCAACGGAACCATGGAATGTGTTGATATGGTGGAGGTTCCATTGCAATGGGTTTATATCCATCTAGGATTAAACAACAAATGTCGTCCAGTGATTCTTGTGCCGCAAAACTCGTGTTAACCATAAGATCTGGAATGGGACAGACTAGTCAATTGTATTTCCACCTCTCGTACATCAACGGATGCGCTTACCGTAGCAGTTGTGTCTTGCGGGAGCAACTTGAGGGTGGGGATCCCACTCTAATTCCCCACGGTAGTGCGGTCTACGATGGGTTGCATCTACCGGCGAAGGAGTTTTGGTTAGAGCCCAGAACTGTTGTCGTGGTCGGGGGCCATCCTTAATTGGTATAAGTACACCGGCGAGGACCCAGGGTCGGGGATTGCAACAAAGGGTGGGTGTGCGAGGTAGCGGAGGAATATGATTGGCTAAGACCTTATACCGGGCCTCACACTAAAGGAAGTGTGGACGGGAAAACTGCCCGGTTGGCACCAAGGTTAAGATCTCTTATGGGTAAAGCAACACACCTCTGCAGAGTGTAATGAATCGTGACCTGTCACTCCATGTTCCGGGTTTGGAACTGCGAACGCTGCCGGAAAGGAACTCCATGAAGTTCTAGTAAACCGGTGAAGGCTGACGAACATAGTTCTTCAAAATAAAAACAACCTCTTGAAGAAATGGTTATCAAAACCTGCATGGGTATTAGACTTTTTGGTCTGATATCGTAGCTAGTGCATTAAACACCTCTTTTCTATAATGAACTTGTTGATTACGCTCGTACTCATACCACTCTTAAATCCCCTGCTTAGATTGTCTGAATTGACTTGAGGAGGACAACGACAACCAAGAAGGAGCAGAAGACATCTGCTATGAAGAACCAGACCTCTCCGGAGGTCTAGAAGGAGTGGATTACCTCATCGTCTACGGAACCGGGAAGGGTTCCGGAGGAGAACAAGCGTAGAATTATCTGATAGTAGTAGTAGCCGATGAGCATACTGTGATGCTCATGGCCTGCCATGTTGCTCCATTTATTGCTGATGCTGCTAGACTATCATGTGTATTCATACTTTCTGTCTCTGGCTTGATTACTGTGGGTAATCCTTGCTTTATGCAAGGACCAGTACCTCTGGTGTGTTGCTCAATGAGTTATAATTCATGGTAGTGCTCCATTGAGCTTGGTTGTGGGCTAGATAGCTTCATCTTTTGATGATGTGCTTCTGGATACAATTATAAATTTGTTTGTATGATTATCTGTGATACAATTGTTGCTTAACTGTGGCTATTTCATTTATATGATCCATGGATTGGTGCTAGGCTTGGTTCTAGCATGTACTGACATGCTCTGTCAACTCCTGATGATCATATGATCATCAGTAGCTTGGTGGTTGCCTGCTGGCCTACGGTTTGGTGCTTTACTTGTGCTTCTCATGGTGTCTGTGTGGCACCAAAGCTTGTGCTGATGCATGCTTTTACTTGTTCCAGCACCTGCTGATGCTTGTGCGGTGACCCAGCGTACCACTGCATGGTGTAGTACACAAGTCGTTGACATAACACAAGTGAAACACCGTTCCACTCATATTACATCTCTCAGAGTGGTACAACAGAAACATATGAGAGTCCAAGGTATGTCTATAGAAGTACACACGAGCTGTTTACATAAGATCAACACAACCTCCTACTTTACAGTGAGGTAAAACTTCAATTAAAGCTCCAGAAGAACGACTCGTAGTCTATCCTATAACTATCACTATCTTTAGAGATGCTAGGCTTGCTATAGAATTCTAGCTATTTAGGTGCTAGGATTAGGGAAAGGTTCCCTTCTATTACTAGTCTAGGTTTTCATTATAGCTGATGCAGAAGTTGACTCCATTGACTTCTTTGATTGGATTCTTCATCTTGTTGCAGTTGACTCCTTTGTCTTCGAGTTCCACGGTGGTTTCTCCTTCGGTGCCTTGATCTAAGAAGGGGGTTCAAATGGGATAGAATGAGTACGAGCGTACTCAGCAAGTTCATATTAGGAAATATGTGTATCATGCACTAGCTACAGCCATAGACCATAAAGTCATAGGCCAATGCAAGTTTTCATAATCATTTCTTCAAAAGGTTTATATTATTCTGAAAACTATGCCCGTCAGTCTTCACAGGTTGACTAGAACTTCGTGGAATTCCTTTCCTGCCGCGTTCGCAGTTCCCTTCCCGGAACAGGGAGTGACAGTCACAATTCTTGATACCCTCTGCAGAGGTGCGTTACTTTACCCCACAAGAGATCTTAACCATGTTGCCGGCCGAGAGTATGTCCCCGTCCACACTTCCTTTGGTGTGAGGCCCAGTATAAGATCCAAGCCAATCACTGCCTTCTCCGCGACCACTGCAAACCCACCCTTTTGTCCAACCGTACACCTCCGGTAGACTTCCCGATAATACGGCTTTACTCATGGTGTACTCCGGACAATCCATCATAGATCGTAGAGCCATCATCACTAATGGATGGGGATTTAAAAGGCTATCCCAACCTACGGCAGTGCCTCCAACACCCCGCCGGCTCTACCTATCCGTTGGCGTGCAGAAGGGAAAAGATACAGCTGACTTCCCCAGAGCCATTATAGATCTTATGGATAACGCGATATGTACGGCGCTAGAATCACTGGACGGCATTGGTAATTAATCCTAGGGTGATATAACCCATGCAATGGAACCTCCACCATATAAACACATACCATGGTTCCATTGCCCACCACATAGTCATATTCATAATTACAAAATAATACTTTGCTTTTCAATGCATGAGTGATAAGTATAGTACTTTGCATATAGTTTGATACAAATAATCAAATGACATGAGCAAGCGATGAACTTGCCTTTCTTGACTGCAAGATTATGCAGGCAAAAGCTTCGATACGTGAGAACTCCAAATGCTGAAATACCATCATCGTCCGGTAAGGACAATGTTTAAAGAACTGGCAAACATGCTATAATGCATAGTATGAGATGCAATCGTCCCGAGCGTAACCTAACCTTGATGATTTAGGATTGATAAGTTGTAAATATTTCTTTAGGGTTGGTTGCATTTTTAGAATGATTCTCAAACAAGGTTCTTATTAGGGTTTGGTTATATTAGCATCACATCCAAGTGATATAAGACATCATAACAATCATACACATACAGAATAGTGATGGAATAATATGTAAAGAACAGTTGTAAATTTTAAGTTCTACAGGACATGGTTGATGTTTACTTATACTATACTTCAAAAGAATAACTTTTTGAAGAACATGTTAATTAAGAATATGAACTATTATATATAGGTGCTATGGGTTTCTAGGGTTTACTATTGAATTCATTTAGTTCTTGGATAGGAACTAGTTGGGTTCTTAAGTTGAATTGGTTCTATATACAACAAGTATTGGTAGGTTTATTACTATGGTTGATTCTAAGCATCATATCAAAGGATGGTTATCAAGATGGTGCTATGAGTTAGCTATTAGGGTTAACTATGGTTTCACAATTGCTTTACTAAATAGTCTCTAATGGTTTCTAAGCTAAGTGGCTTATTATTTCCTAAGTAGGGTTGAGTGGAATAGGAGCATGTGATGTGCATTACTACACAAGGTTGATACTAGGGTTCATGATTATGGTTCTACTAAATGATGATGGTTGAGGTTGATCCTAATGGTATGGTATATAGGATTGATGATCAATGGTGCTAACATGTGGTAACAAGCTAGGGTTTATACCTAGGTGATACTAGTGAATCATATAGGTTTTAATTAAGAACAGGAACATGAAATGACAAGCTCATGTGAATTGGTTTTATGTTGATGGATCATGATTATGCATTCATTGGTTACTTATCAAGGTTCTACAAGTAAAGTTGAAGTGGCTATGATCACATGGCTAAACCCCTAGGGTTTTAGGTGCAACTACTATGGATGAACACATGGAATAATGAGTTCAAGGTTCTTATTCAAATTGAAACTAGGGTTTCTAAATTATGGTACAACTCCTAAAATGATGATTATCAATATAGGTGCGGTTACTAATTACTTTGAAACAACATTAGTAATGGTTTGACATTTTATTAATTTTCACAATATTTAATAATTAGGGTAACTCCTATTTTGGTTTAATTAAGAATCAGGGTTTAATAATTGTTATTAGGGTTTAAAATAATTAACTTGTTAACTAAAGATGTTTAAGTAAATAAGTTTTGATTTACCAAAATAATATTGGCTTATAATATTTTCTTGAGTTATTACTTATTTAAAGAAAATAGAAAATAGTAATTTGCAAATTAGGGTTTATGAATTACCACTAATAATTAAGTTAAGGCAATTATGGTAAATAAAATTAATCCTAACATTTTACTTAGTTACTGAATAGTTAAAATTTAATTTTTGAAACTTCATTAATTATTGAATTCAAATTGTATTTTAAATAAATGAAATGGCATAATTAATAAGGTTAAAAATAAGTGAAATTTTATTTTGACACACATTTTTGTTTTATATTTTATTTGAGTAGAGTTTATTTTTGTGAGCATTTTGATATATTATTTGCATTTTTCTGAGATGAAATGAAATTTCTATGATTTTGCAAAGTTTCATCTATTTACTGGTTTTTTAAAATTAAAGAAAAATGCTAAAGATACCGGTTCACTGCCTAACCCTAGAGACAGACAGGTGGGACCTTTGACCAGTCAACTGCCACGCGGGCAGAGGACCAGTCAAAGTTTCTGACGTGGCGGGGAAACGTCCCTCTCGCCGTCGGCTTGACGCCGGCGAGCAGACGAGGACGGCGCCGCCCATTTCTGGCTCCCTGAGATGCGCGGCTAGGCCTATTTGAACGAGGGCAACGAAACACAGCTTACTGGTGGTGATGATTGGTGCGGGGACTCACCGGAGCTTCGTCAGAAACAATGGCTTGCGGCGGTGCTCTCCGGCGAAGAATCAAACGCGAGCTACAGATGATGCTAGGGAGGACGAATGGGTTCGGAAGATGCGCAAGCTCACCAGGAATATGATGAGACCCTCGGCGAAGCTTGAGATGGTCGGAGACGAGCACGGCGTCGCGGATTCCGACGAACTTCCGTGGAAGGAAATTCCAAAATTAGCTCGATTGGTGAAGCTCCTTCTCGATTCCTTCTACCAGAATGATCAGTGAACTCGTGCGCTTCTAGCCATCCACTTGATAGACGCCGGGGTGGCCTCCATCGACGGCAACGTGATGAACTCCGGCGATGTACTGTGGAAGAGATCGGGTGATAGAGAGCAAATGCGAGGTATTTGAGTGGTGAGGTGAACAAGATGAGCACGGCGATCCTCTTGGTGGTCTTTATAGGGCTGGAGGTGGTCAGAAACGACGACGAACGTCGGCGACGAGCGGTCCAGATACGGCGGTGCTCTCTGTTAGGGTTTCTGTGCGGGAATCTTGATGCTCTGACTGGCAGCGGATGCAGATGAAGTTCATCTCGACTCTGGAGTGGCGAGTGGCGTCCGGCGGTGTCCTTATCCTTGTCGAGGAGGTGGCAGAGGCTCCTCCGTCGAGCTGTCGTCGCCGGGAAGGAGAACGAAGCCCCTTTTCTTCTATCTGCCGAAACGGTAAGGTGGGCTGTTTGTTCGTGGGCTGGGCCGAGTTGATGGCTTCTCTTTGAGGTGCTGGGCTGCCAGGTAAGTTTCCCTCCCTTTCTCAATTCAAATGTTTATTTTCTGTTTTTTTATTTGTTGTTTGAATTGAATTTGAATCTGGTTAATTTTTGTAGGTTTTTAAATATGTGAATCTTAATAGAACTTGATAGTGCTACTTGCTGCATATTTGTTCTGTTCAAACAAATATTTAATATTTGATTGTATGGATGCTTTGGTGAAATATAAATAAAGTAGATATGGGTTGGTTCATAATTTTATGTGAGTTATTATTTCTAGGGTTTAAGAAAATGGTTGAACAAACTCTATAATTACCAATCTTGCTTAGCAACTTCTATCTTAAATTATCTCAGATAGATCCTATGCTCATCATGGTTAACTCAACTACTTATCTGAATACTATTTTATTTGGTTCACTCAACAAGGTATTTGGATAGCAAAGTAAAATAGGGTATTGGTTTCATTCTACTCACCAAAGGCATTTAGTCCTAAGTATAGATGGCTTGGTTTATATTTGTGATCCATGATACACAAGTTAGGACATAATATTTTATGTGGAATTGATTCCATATGACAGGTTTAGGGTTTTGGGAATACTTCACTATTTGAAGTATGAAATAGGCATGAGGCATGGTAGGGTTATAATTATAATCCAAGTTAATCCATGGGTTGGAATTCAAATGTAGTTTAGAGTTTAAGTAGTGATCACTAATGTGATACACAACTAGGATTAAAATATGAGCATAAGATTTAGTTATGTTTCACTAATGGAACATGGCTCTCATCTACAAGATTAAAGGTTGGTTTAAACAAGTAAGATGTAATACTACTCTAAAATTCTCTAGGATAGACATGGCTATGGTTAGCATCTATAATCTCTCTCACTTCTAAATGTCTTGTAATAGCCTAAGGTCCTACTCAAGATATGATGATATGATCCTCTAAATATATGGTTTGCCTAGGAATTCTACCTTGGTATTTTCTGTAGCTTGTTCTTCAGGAAATCTGATAAACCTACATCTTGTGGTATGCCTCCACCTCCTAGCTTCTTCATCTTGATCCTAGCTAATTCACATGGAAGGTCTCAAGTGTTTGTTCCCATGTATCATGGTACTTGATGAGCAAATGGATGAAGGGTGTGGCTCTATTTATAGGCTTGGGCAAGCTCTAGCATCATGACACATAGGTGGTGACTCTTGTGTTGGGTTGATGAGTAAGGTGCTTGGGTGTCATGCCCTCATCCATAGCAATCCTTTGAGCATGAGGTGGCATAGCTTGGAAAGCAAGTCATGTAGATATTTTCATCCTATGTGGCAAGATCATTATCCTCTCATATGATTTATTTTTGGATAGCCAAGTGGCATTTGCTACTAAATATCTTGTGGATGGTTTTATTATTGTGGATGAGTCACTATATCATATTGGATTGGACTTATATTATAATATTGATCAAAAGATCAAGGTTGAAGGTTATTCCTCAAATTTGGATAGTTGGTGTTTGATTTCACCAAGGCATGATCATATGAGTTTCAAAATACTCATAGTCAGTTTGATTCAAATAGTTTGAACTATAAATCGTAATGTAAATGGATTTAGTTTTATGATATTCCATATACTTAATAAGTTATGATTTAAATAAGAATGTGTGGCTTTTATGCACTTTAGACCCTGTGGTTTACCTTGTTTGGTAATAAGTTTAGAAGTGAATTAATTTACACACAAAGGTAGTTGCTAACTTTTAAGTGTTAATAAGTTAGGGTTTGATTCATAAAGAATGTGTTGTTGTAAATATAATTCCATTTGATCTAATCCATAGATCAAATCATCTCTACCCAAAACAAGGTTTTAACAAAGATCACAGTGAAGTTTATAGCGCTTGACTTGATGATCTACTTCAATTCCAGCAAGTCAAGTGAAACTTGATTCTTGTGGTAAGTTTTATT
This sequence comes from Lolium perenne, assembly GCF_019359855.2. NCBI lineage: Eukaryota > Viridiplantae > Streptophyta > Magnoliopsida > Poales > Poaceae > Lolium > Lolium perenne. The sequence continues at coordinate 144,687,817 of NC_067250.2, read as the reverse complement.
TGAAAGCGCGAAAATTCCCCGGATTTTCTATGCATGAATGCAATGCACACTTTGGTGTTCTCTCATTTTATTGCCTCTAAACCTGGGATATTACAGCCTCTCCCCCTTAAACTGAACTTCATCCCGAAGTTCGAACGCTCTCATGTTTCGGAATGTGGAAATGTCTTGAACAGATCACAATCCTTTCAAACTCCCTAGTGATCTCATTAGATATAATTGAATATATCCCTTGTCTCGATCCTTCATGAAATCTTCTGATATCTAGCACTGATACTTTCTTCAATTCTATGATTTCTTCCAACACTCTAAGCTTATAGGCTTACTTTCCAAAGATTCTTGGATTAGGACATCTTCTTATGCTAATGGACTTTACTAATGGTTGTGGTGATAGCTTCCTATTTGGGTACTCAAAACTTGGTTCTATCAGCTGCGATAATCCAGCTGCGATGTAATATGGCACTATGGTGTACCAGCTGCGATGTCCAAACCTTAATTCTAAAAGATTCATTTAAGGTAGGGTATTGTTTTCCCTTACTACCATAACGAAAGTAATGGTACTTGGTAGGGTATTTACAATAGGCATGGTCCTGGTGGTTTAGTCCTACGAATGGATTAGACTCATTTAGTCCATCCAATCATGGCTTCTAGTTTCTGCTAGTTATCTTCTTTTTGGTTTCTTTAGGTTCCATGAAAGGAATCTTTCTAATAATAATTAGTTTTGGTATGGTCAAACCCTTTTTGTTTCCTTAGGCTTTAATTGTCCTCCGATATCTTCTTCATCCAACTTCATTATCTTAGACTTACTTGAGTTCTCTTGGTTTTGAGTAATTACAATTACCCACTCAAGTTAAGGTCTAACCCTTACTTCCTCGAGCTATGAACCTCGGCTTCTGGTCTGACAACCTCTTGAGAGTACTTTTATAGGGTACTTCCCAACAACCTTATAAAAATAAGATCGGACTTCCTCTCAGTTCAGACCTTTTTCTCCGTCTATCACACTACCAATAATATCTTAATACTTCTCCTTCAGCCTTCCTCTCCCCCTTGGAGTTTACTAATGATCTTCCAACTTCCTTTCTTCTAATCATTAAACTCCAAGGTTAGGTAGTTGGTTTAAGTCTGGTTTATATTTTGTACTTTTCTAAAGTCTCACGAAGAATTCTTTGTGGTGTATCCACACAGTTGTGGGTATCCATTATGAATCCTCCGACTAAATATTTACCAACTACGAGATACCAGCTGTGAAATACTAGCTGCGAATCCCCCTTTCTTTTAGGGTAAAGAAATGTTCAGGCTGTGGGCTATCTGTTACCAGCTGTAGACTATCTAGCACTAGATGTGGCTTATTGGATACCAGCTGTGGCTATATTATGGTTCTAGTCAACATCTATCTACTCGCTGTGACTACTTACATAGTTTTAGATAAGATATACCTCACTTCACATACTTTCTCTTCATGATTATCCTATATCAGCTGCGGTCTTATTATACCAGCTGCGACTTCACTTGTTTATTTTTCCTTCTTCTAGGGTTTGTTTGGCAAGATGACCACTTGTTGACACTATGAAAATAGTATTGTAAGTGACTCTACTTGCAATCCCTTCTTCCAGAATGAATATGGCTCTACTTCTACTGCTCCATATTCACTATTTTCTCACTTTCATGGTACTTCCAGGTTGTAGTACTCCTTAATTAAGGATAAAAATGAGTTTTGATTGGTCCTTCCTTCAGATTGTTGTGGTTGCTTCCCACAATTTTTACTTCCTTCTTCAAGTGAACCTCCATCTTGTCTTCAAATCTTTAGAATTCGTCACTTCCTTACACGAATACCTTTACCCTCTAGACCTATAACATCAAGTAAGAGCTTGATATTGCAACATGCATTTGCATATCAAAGTCAAACTTCATGTATGGATCTAGTCAATCAATGAAGATTCAAGAAAATCCAAGAAAATCAGCTTTGTGTTTATAATACACATCCTTATATGCCTGAATATAATAATTGGGTAAGACATCCCTAAACATCAGGATCAGATGTGTAGTATATAACACCACATAAGATAGGTTTAGGTTGTGATACTTAGCACAATACGTGAATTTCTACTATTTGTCTCAACATTTGTCTTAATTGCACATTTGCAAAAAGACAAACTTGAAACAAAATGGCCTGGGATAGTTGGAGTTCATCTAGTTTTCTTTGGAAGTACTAACAAAATAGTATACCATATATATGTGCTATTGAGGACTACTTCCTATAATACAATTAGTTCTAACATGTCTACTCTAAACATATGATTGTTTAGAATATACCACCTATAACTCTAGGATTTCTCTATGTGATATGCTCTAAATAAGCCTTCTTTAAATTAAGGACTATGGTTCTAACATTCTTGACACAGTTTCCAGGATTTTAAGGCCTAAGCTTTCGAACTATTCCCTAAATCCTACTCCTTATCATCCTTTTGTTATCGTACTTATGATGTTCTACTCCATCATACCATGATTCTCAAGTGAATCATATATGAGTACCAATTTTATCATGAAAAGTAAACTTGTATAACTCCTATCACTCTTCCTTACCTCCTATGATTGACTCATCATAGACATTTACTACCTTATATAACTTATCTCCCTTACTTAACATCAGTCATTTGACATTTTTAATGACTCTTACTTAACTATAACTATAACTGGCATTGGTATACTTATTCCAATAGGATATCTTCCTTATGGTTGTATCCTCTCTTTGGACTACCATGTATTGTATACCAACTGTGGTCTACTACCACCCATTATCTTAAGCTTCAATGGTGTTCTAATTAGTTGGAATGAAGCCATATAACTAACTAACTTAACTTAAGAAAGATAGATAAGAAAGATTGACTCAAGTGTGTCAGGATTATTCTCAAGTGAATACCCATCTCAAGTCAAAAGAATAGTTGGTTTAGCATAGTTGACATAGCTAAATCACTTCCTATAGACACTACCAAACCTAAAGGTCTCCTTTAAAGGGTTTTAATCCTAGGGTCAAAGCATTTGCTCTGATACCAGCTGCGGTGACCCAGCGTACCACTGCATGGTGTAGTACACAAGTCGTTGACATAACACAAGTGAAACACCGTTCCACTCATATTACATCTCTCAGAGTGGTACAACAGAAACATATGCGAGTCCAAGGTATGTCTATAGAAGTACACACGAGCTGTTTACATAAGATCAACACAACCTCCTACTTTACAGTGAGGTAAAACTTCAATTAAAGCTCCAGAAGAACGACTCGTAGTCTATCCTATAACTATCACTATCTTTAGAGATGCTAGGCTTGCTATAGAATTCTAGCTATTTAGGTGCTAGGATTAGGGAAAGGTTCCCTTCTATTACTAGTCTAGGTTTTCATTATAGCTGATGCAGAAGTTGACTCCATTGACTTCTTTGATTGGATTCTTCATCTTGTTGCAGTTGACTCCTTTGTCTTCGAGTTCCACGGTGGTTTCTCCTTCGGTGCCTTGATCTAAGAAGGGGGTTCAAATGGGATAGAATGAGTACGAGCGTACTCAGCAAGTTCATATTAGGAAATATGTGTATCATGCACTAGCTACAGCCATAGACCATAAAGTCATAGGCCAATGCAAGTTTTCATAATCATTTCTTCAAAAGGTTTATTTTATTCTGAAAACTATGCCCGTCAGTCTTCACAGGTTGACTAGAACTTCGTGGAGTTCCTTTCCTGCCGCGTTCGCAGTTCCCTTCCCGGAACAGGGAGTGACAGTCACAATTCTTGATACCCTCTGCAGAGGTGCGTTACTTTACCCCACAAGAGATCTTAACCATGTTGCCGGCCGAGAGTATGTCCCCGTCCACACTTCCTTTGGTGTGAGGCCCAGTATAAGATCCAAGCCAATCACTGCCTTCTCCGCGACCCTGCAAACCCACCCTTTTGTCCAACCGTACACCTCCAGTAGACTTCCCCCGATAATACGGCTTTACTCATGGTGTACTCCGGACAATCCATCATAGATCGTAGAGCCATCATCACTAATGGATGGGGATTTAAAAGGCTATCCCAACCTACGGCAGTGCCTCCAACACCCCGCCGGCTCTACCTATCCGTTGGCGTGCAGAAGGGAAAAGATACGGTGACTTCCCCAGAGCCATTATAGATCTTATGGATAACGCGATATGTACGGCGCTAGAATCACTGGACGGCATTGGTAATTAATCCTAGGGTGATATAACCCATGCAATGGAACCTCCACCATATAAACACATACCATGGTTCCATTGCCCACCACATAGTCATATTCATAATTACAAAATAATACTTTGCTTTTCAATGCATGAGTGATAAGTATAGTACTTTGCATATAGTTTGATACAAATAATCAAATGACATGAGCAAGCGATGAACTTGCCTTTCTTGTTGCAAGATTATGCAGGCAAAAGCTTCGATACGTGAGAACTCCAAATGCTGAAATACCATCATCGTCCGGTAAGGACAATGTTTAAAGAACTGGCAAACATGCTATAATGCATAGTATGAGATGCAATCGTCCCGAGCGTAACCTAACCTCGATGATTTAGGATTGATAAGTTGTAAATATTTCTTTAGGGTTGGTTGCATTTTTAGAATGATTCTCAAACAAGGTTCTTATTAGGGTTTGGTTATATTAGCATCATATCCAAGTGATATAAGACATCATAACAATCATACACATACAGAATAGTGATGGAATAATATGTAAAGAACAGTTGTAAATTTTAAGTTCTACAGGACATGGTTGATGTTTACTTATACTATACTTCAAAAGAATAACTTTTTGAAGAACATGTTAATTAAGAATATGAACTATTATATATAGGTGCTATGGGTTTCTAGGGTTTACTATTGAATTCATTTAGTTCTTGGATAGGAACTAGTTGGGTTCTTAAGTTGAATTGGTTCTATATACAACAAGTATTGGTAGGTTTATTACTATGGTTGATTCTAAGCATCATATCAAAGGATGGTTATCAAGATGGTGCTATGAGTTAGCTATTAGGGTTAACTATGGTTTCACAATTGCTTTACTAAATAGTCTCTAATGGTTTCTAAGCTAAGTGGCTTATTATTTCCTAAGTAGGGTTGAGTGGAATAGGAGCATGTGATGTGCATTACTACACAAGGTTGATACTAGGGTTCATGATTATGGTTCTACTAAATGATGATGGTTGAGGTTGATCCTAATGGTATGGTATATAGGATTGATGATCAATGGTGCTAACATGTGGTAACAAGCTAGGGTTTATACCTAGGTGATACTAGTGAATCATATAGGTTTTAATTAAGAACAGGAACATGAAATGACAAGCTCATGTGAATTGGTTTTATGTTGATGGATCATGATTATGCATTCATTGGTTACTTATCAAGGTTCTACAAGTAAAGTTGAAGTGGCTATGATCACATGGCTAAACCCCTAGGGTTTTAGGTCTGCAACTACTATGGATGAACACATGGAATAATGAGTTCAAGGTTCTTATTCAAATTGAAACTAGGGTTTCTAAATTATGGTACAACTCCTAAAATGATGATTATCAATATAGGTGTGGTTACTAATTACTTTGAAACAACATTAGTAATGGTTTGACATTTTATTAATTTTCACAAGATTTAATAATTAGGGTAACTCCTATTTTGGTTTAATTAAGAATCAGGGTTTAATAATTGTTATTAGGGTTTAAAATAATTAACTTGTTAACTAAAGATGTTTAAGTAAATAAGTTTTGATTTACCAAAATAATATTGGCTTATAATATTTTCTTGAGTTATTACTTATTTAAAGAAAATAGAAAATAGTAATTTGCAAATTAGGGTTTATGAATTACCACTGATAATTAAGTTAAGGCAATTATGGTAAATAAAATTAATCCTAACATTTTACTTAGTTACTGAATAGTTAAAATTTAATTTTTGAAACTTCATTAATTATTGAATTCAAATTGTATTTTAAATAAATGAAATGGCATAATTAATAAGGTTAAAAATAAGTGAAATTTTATTTTGACACACATTTTTGTTTTATATTTTATTTGAGTAGAGTTTATTTTTGTGAGCATTTTGATATATTATTTGCATTTTTCTGAGTTGAAATGAAATTTCTATGATTTTGCAAAGTTTCATCTATTTACTGGTTTTTTAAAATTAAAGAAAAATGCTAAAGATACCGGTTCACTGCCTAACCCTAGAGACAGACAGGTGGGACCTTTGACCAGTCAACTGCCACGCGGGCAGAGGACCAGTCAAAGTTTCTGACGTGGCGGGGAAACGTCCCTCTCACCGTCGGCTTGACGCCGGCGAGCAGACGAGGACGGCGCCGCCCATTTCTGGCTCCCTGAGATGCGCGGCTAGGCCTATTTGAACGAGGGCGACGAAACACAGCTTACTGGTGGTGATGATTGGTGCGGGGACTCACCGGAGCTTCGTCAGAAACAATGGCTTGCGGCGGTGCTCTCCGGCGAAGAATCAAACGCGAGCTACAGATGATGCTAGGGAGGACGAATGGGTTCGGAAGATGCGCAAGCTCACCAGGAATATGATGAGACCCTCGGCAAAGCTTGAGATGGTCGGAGACGAGCACGGCGTCGTGGATTCCGACGAACTTCCGTGGAAGGAAATTCCAAAATTAGCTCGATTGGTGAAGCTCCTTCTCGATTCCTTCTACCAGAATGATCAGTGAACTCGTGCGCTTCTAGCCATCCACTTGATAGACGCCGGGGTGGCCTCCATCGACGGCAACGTGATGAACTCCGGCGATGTACTGTGGAAGAGATCGGGTGATAGAGAGCAAATGCGAGGTATTTGAGTGGTGAGGTGAACAAGATGAGCACGGCGATCCTCTTGGTGGTCTTTATAGGGCTGGAGGTGGTCGGAAACGACGACGAACGTCGGCGACGAGCGGTCCAGATACGGCGGTGCTCTCTGTTAGGGTTTCTGTGCGGGAATCTTGATGCTCTGACTGGCAGCGGATGCAGATGAAGTTCATCTCGACTCTGGAGTGGCGAGTGGCGTCCGGCGGTGTCCTTATCCTTGTCGAGGAGGTGGCAGAGGCTCCTCCGTCGAGCTGTCGTCGCCGGGAAGGAGAACGAAGCCCCTTTTCTTCTATCTGCCGAAACGGTAAGGTGGGCTGTTTGTTCGTGGGCTGGGCCGAGTTGATGGCTTCGGGCTGCTGAGGTGCTGGGCTGCCAGGTAAGTTTCCCTCCCTTTCTCAATTCAAATGTTTATTTTCTGTTTTTTTATTTGTTGTTTGAATTGAATTTGAATCTGGTTAATTTTTGTAGGTTTTTAAATATGTGAATCTTAATAGAACTTGATAGTGCTACTTGCTGCATATTTGTTCTGTTCAAACAAATATTTAATATTTGATTGTATGGATGCTTTGGTGAAATATAAATAAAGTAGATATGGGTTGGTTCATAATTTTATGTGAGTTATTATTTCTAGGGTTTAAGAAAATGGTTGAACAAACTCTATAATTACCAATCTTGCTTAGCAACTTCTAGCTTAAATTATCTCAGATAGATCCTATGCTCATCATGGTTAACTCAACTACTTATCTGAATACTATTTTATTTGGTTCACTCAACAAGGTATTTGGATAGCAAAGTAAAATAGGGTATTGGTTTCATTCTACTCACCAAAGGCATTTAGTCCTAAGTATAGATGGCTTGGTTTATATTTGTGATCCATGATACACAAGTTAGGACATAATATTTTATGTGGAATTGATTCCATATGACAGGTTTAGGGTTTTGGGAATACTTCACTATTTGAAGTATGAAATAGGCATGAGGCATGGTAGGGTTATAATTATAATCCAAGTTAATCCATGGGTTGGAATTCAAATGTAGTTTAGAGTTTAAGTAGTGATCACTAATGTGATACACAACTAGGATTAAAATATGAGCATAAGATTTAGTTATGTTTCACTAATGGAACATGGCTCTCATCTACAAGATTAAAGGTTGGTTTAAACAAGTAAGATGTAATACTACTCTAAAATTCTCTAGGATAGACATGGCTATGGTTAGCATCTATAATCTCTCTCACTTCTAAATGTCTTGTAATAGCCTAAGGTCCTACTCAAGATATGATGATATGATCCTCTAAATATATGGTTTGCCTAGGAATTCTACCTTGTTATTTTCTGTAGCTTGTTCTTGAAATCTGATAAACCTACATCTTGTGGTATGCCTCCACCTCCTAGCTTCTTCATCTTGATCCTAGCTAATTCACATGGAAGGTCTCAAGTGTTTGTTCCCATGTATCATGGTACTTGATGAGCAAATGGATGAAGGGTGTGGCTCTATTTATAGGCTTGGGCAAGCTCTAGCATCATGACACATAGGTGGTGACTCTTGTGTTGGGTTGATGAGTAAGGTGCTTGGGTGTCATGCCCTCATCCATAGCAATCCTTTGAGCATGAGGTGACATAGCTTGGAAAGCAAGTCATGTAGATATTTTCATCCTATGTGGCAAGATCATTATCCTCTCATATGATTTATTTTTGGATAGCCAAGTGGCATTTGCTACTAAATATCTTGTGGATGGTTTTATTATTGTGGATGAGTCACTATATCATATTGGATTGGACTTATATTATAATATTGATCAAAAGATCAAGGTTGAAGGTTATTCCTCAAATTTGGATAGTTGGTGTTTGATTTCACCAAGGCATGATCATATGAGTTTCAAAATACTCATAGTCAGTTTGATTCAAATAGTTTGAACTATAAATCGTAATGTAAATGGATTTAGTTTTATGATATTCCATATACTTAATAAGTTATGATTTAAATAAGAATGTGTGGCTTTTATGCACTTTAGACCCTGTGGTTTACCTTGTTTGGTAATAAGTTTAGAAGTGAATTAATTTACACACAAAGGTAGTTGCTAACTTTTAAGTGTTAATAAGTTAGGGTTTGATTCATAAAGAATGTGTTGTTGTAAATATAATTCCATTTGATCTAATCCATAGATCAAATCATCTCTACCCAAAACAAGGTTTTAACAAAGATCACAGTGAAGTTTATAGCGCTTGACTTGATGATCTACTTCAATTCCAGCAAGTCAAGTGAAACTTCAGTTACTGTGGTAAGTTTTATTTGAAAGCGCGAAAATTCCCCGGATTTTCTATGCATGAATGCAATGCACACTTTGGTGTTCTCTCATTTTATTGCCTCTAAACCTGGGATATTACAGCTTGCAGTGATCCATTGGATCTTATGCAAGTTCCTGATGCATGCTTTATTTTTCTGTCTCATTTATCTGCATAGTTCTTATTTATTAAATGGATAAATTAGGTGAACTGCTTTGCAGTGATGATCATATAGATTAATTTACTTGAGCTAGAGGGATGCCAACAATTGTTGGGGACCCTAGCTCACTCTAAACCCATCTGGGTGATGATGAAGTGGATGTACTGGATGATTTGTGGGTTTGAGGTGGCCCTGACAGCATCCTGATGCTATCCAAGGGTAGCTCCCCCTCTGTGGGTTTGTTGTGGCTTTGAAATGCTTTCTGGTTAATCCATGGTTGGATTTCCAGTAACCTTTGCTGTTGAAAACATAAATAGACACTATATTGTCTATATGTCTGATGGTGTAACTAGCTATAGGTGCTAGGTGGTTTTGGCTGGTTAGATAGGATTAAATCCTTGTTGGATTTCTCTGGTAGTGTCACTATACTGACTGATGGCGTGTATTTCACACGTTCGTTGGGCAACCCCAAGAGGAAGGTATGATGCGCACAGCAGCAAGTTTTCCCTCAGAAAGAAACCAAGGTTTATCGAACCAGGAGGAGCCAAGAAGCACGTTGAAGGTTGATGGTGGCGGGATGTAGTGCGGCGCAACACCAGGGATTCCGGCGCCAACGTGGAACCTGCACAACACAACCAAAGTACTTTGCCCCAACGAAACAGTGAGGTTGTCAATCTCACCGGCTTGCTGTAACAAAGGATTAACCGTATTGTGTGGAAGATGATTGTTTGCAGAAAACAGTAGAACAAGTATTGCAGTAGATTGTATTTCAGTAAAGAGAATTGGACCGGGGTCCACAGTTCACTAGAGGTGTCTCTCCCATAAGACAAACAGCATGTTGGGTGAACAAATTACAGTTGGGCAATTGACAAATAAAGAGAGCATGACAATGCACATACATATCATGATGAGTATAGTGAGATTTAATTGGGCATTACGACAAAGTACATAGACCGCCATCCAACTGCATCTATGCCTAAAAAGTCCACCTTCGAGTTATCATCCGAACCCCTCCGGTATTAAGTTGCAAAGCAACAGAAAATTGCATTAAGTATGGTGCGTAATGTAATCAACAACTACATCCTTAGACATAGCATCAATGTTTTATCCCTAGTGGCAACAAGACAACACAACCTTAGAACTTTCATCCTGTCCCGGTGTCAATGTAGGCATGAACCCACTATCGAGCATAAGTACTCCCTCTTGGAGTTACAAGCATCTACTTGGCCGAGCATCTACTAGTAACGGAAAGCATGCAAGATCATACACAACACATAAGCATAACTTTGATAATCAACATAACAAGTATTCTCTATTCATCGGATCCCAACAAACGCAACATATAGAATTACAGATAGATGATCTTGATCATGTTAGGCAGCTCACAAGATCCGACAATGATAGCACAATGGGGAGAAGACAACCATCTAGCTACTGCTATGGACCCATAGTCCAGGGGTAGACTACTCACACATCACACCGGAGGCGACCATGGCGGCGTAGAGTCCTCCGGGAGATGATTCCCCTCTCCGGCAGGGTGCGGAGGCGATCTCTGGATCCCCCGAGATGGGATCGGCGTTGGCGGCGTCTCCGGAAGGTTTTCCGTATCGTGGTTCTCGATGCGGGGTTTCGTCACGGAGGCTATTTGTACGCGGAAGGGCAGGTCAAGAGGCGGCACGGGGCCCCACACCACGGGGCCGCGCGGCCAAGGGGGCCGCGCCGCCTAGGGTGTGGCCCTCGTCGCCCCTCTTCGTCTCTCCTTCGGACTTCGGAAGCTTCGTGGAAAAATAGGCCCCTGGGCTTTGATTTCGTCCAATTCCGAGAATATTTCCTTACTAGGATTTCTGAAACCAAAAATAGCAGAAAAACGAGCAATCGGCACTTCGGCATCTTGTTAATAGGTTAGTTCGAGAAAATGCACGAATATGACATAAAGTGTGCATAAAACATGTAGATAACATCAATAATGTGGCATGGAACATAAGAAATTATCGATACGTCGAGACGTATCAGCATCCCCAAGCTTAGTTCTGCTCGTCCCGAGCGGGTAAAACGATAACACGAGATAATTTCTGGAGTGACATGCCATCATAATCTTGATCATACTATTTGTAAAGCATATGTAGTGAATGCAGCGATCAAAACAATGTATATGACATGAGTAAACAAGTGAACCATAAAGCAAAGACTTTTCATGAATAGCACTTCAAGACAAGCATCAATTAAGTCTTGCATAAGAGTTAACTCATAAAGCAATAATTCAAAGTAAAGGCATTGAAGCAACACAAAAGAAGATTAAGTTTCAGCGATTGCTTTCAACTTGTAACATGTATATCTCATGGATATTGTCAACATAGAGTAATATAATAAGTGCAATAAGCAAATATGTAGGAATCAATGCACAGTTCACACAAGTGTTTGCTTCTTGAGGTGGAGAGAAATAGGTGAACTGACTCAACATTGAAAGTAAAAGAATGGTCCTCCATAGAGGAAAAGCATCGATTGCTATATTTGTGCTAGAGCTTTGATTTTGAAAACATGAAACAATTTTGTCAACGGTAGTAATAAAGCATATGCATCATGTAAATTATATCTTATAAGTTGCAAGCCTCATGCATAGTGTACTAATAGTGCCCGCACCTTGTCCTAATTAGCTTGGACTACCGGATCATCACAATGCATTGTTTTTACCAAGTGTCACAAAGGGGTACCTCTATGCACTTTGTACAAAGGTCTAAGGAGAAAGCTCGCATTGGATTTCTCGCTATTGATTATTCTTCAACTTAGACATCCATACCGGGACAACATAGACAACGAGATAATGGACTCCTCTTTTATGCATAAGCATGTAACAACAATTAATAATTTTCTCATTTGAGATTGAGGATATATGTCCAAAACTGAAACTTCCACCATGGATCATGGCTTTAGTTAGCGGCCCAATGTTCTTCTCTAACATATGCATGCTTAACCATAAGGTGGTAGATCTCTCTTACTTCGAGACAAGACGGACATGCATAGCAACTCACATGAAATTCAACAATGAATAGTTGATGGCGTCCCCAGTGAACATGGTTATCGCACAACAAGCAACTTAACAAGAGATAAAGTGCATAATTACATATTCAATACCACAATAGTTTTTAAGCTATTTGTCCCATGAGCTATATATTGCAAAGGTGAATGATGGAATTTTAAAGGTAGCACTCAAGCAATTTACTTTGGAATGGCGGAAAATACCATGTAGTATAGGTAGGTATGGTGGACACAAATGGCATAGTGGTTGGCTCAAGTATTTTGGATGCATGAGAAGTATTCCCTCTCGATACAAGTTTTAGGCTAGCAAGGCTTATTTGAAACAAACACAAGGATGAACCGGTGCAGCAAAACTCACATAAAAGACATATTGAAAACATTATAAGACTCTACACCGTCTTCCTTGTTGTTCAAACTCAATACTAGAAATTATCTAGACCTTAGAGAAACCAAATATGCAAACCAAATTTTAGCATGCTCTATGTATTTCTTCATTAATGGGTGCAAAGCATATGATGCAAGAGCTTAATCATGAGCACAACAATTGCCAAGTATCACATTACCCAAGACATTTATAGCAATTACTACATGTATCATTTTCCAATTCCAACCATATAACAATTTAACGAAGGAGAAACTTCGCCATGAATACTATGAGTAGAAACCAAGGACATACTTGTCCATATGCTACAGCGGAGCGTGTCTCTCTCCCATAAAGTGAATGCTAGGATCCATTTTATTCAAACAAAACAAAAACAAAAACAAACCGACGCTCCAAGAAAAAGCACATAAGATGTGATGGAATAAAAATATAGTTTCAGGGGAGGAACCTGATAATGTTGTCGATGAAGAAGGGGATGCCTTGGGCATCCCCAAGCTTAGACGCTTGAGTCTTCTTAATATATGCAGGGGTGAACCACCGGGGCATCCCCAAGCTTAGAGCTTTCACTCTCCTTGATCATGTTGCATCATACTCCTCTCTTGATCCTTGAAAACTTCCTCCACACCAAACTCGAAACAACTCATTAGAGGGTTAGTGCACAATATAAATTGACATATTCAGAGGTGACACAATCATTCTTAACACTTCTGGACATTGCATAATGCTACTGGACATTAGTGGATCAAAGAAATTCATCCAACATAGCAAAAGAGGCAATGCGAAATAAAAGGCAGAATCTGTCAAAACAGAACAGTTCGTATTGACGAATTTTAAAATGGCACCAGACTTGCTCAGATGAAAATGCTCAAATTGAATGAAAGTTGCGTACATATCTGAGGATCATGCACGTAAATTGGCTTAATTTTCTGAGCTACCTACAGGGAGGTGGACCCAGATTCGTGACAGCAAAGAAATCTGGAACTGTGCAGTAATCCAAATCTAGTACTTACTTTTCTATCAACGGCTTAACTTGGCACAACAAAACACAAAACTAAGATAAGGAGAGGTTGCTACAGTAGTAAACAACTTCCAAGATACAAAATAAAAACAAAGTACTGTAGGTAAAAACATGGGTTGTCTCCCATAAGCGCTTTTCTTTAACGCCTTTCAGCTAGGCGCAGAAAGTGTGTATCAAGTGTTATCAAGAGATGGTGCATCGTTATCATGAGCTCCCCCATCCATAGTGGTACTAAGGGCTTTGTCAATTTTAGGCCTATAATAATACTTCTTTGGTCTAGGCACTTTAGAGACATACATAAACTTTTGCTCCTTACCCACGTAAGCTTTCTCCTTATATTTAAGAGAAGAAAATGTTGAACCCAAGGTTCCCATAGCTCTTTCAAGTTCGTCAATCCTATTGATTTGATCATCATGGACAATACTAGTTCCTAGGACACTAATTCTTTCATCAATTCCTCCTAAGGATTTATCAAGTTCATCAGTTTTATCAAGTAATATTTCCAATTTAGCTTCAATACTTGGAGAATTTTTCTCTATGGTTTCCAATTTTTTCATAACATCTTCAAGAGAGATTTCAGTTTTAACTTTATCAACAGGGGGTATTCCAAATAAACTCTCAATAATGCAACTAGCTTCTAATGCAGGAGTACTTAAGAAGTCACCTTTTGCGAGACTATCAAGAACATATCTATTCCAGCTAGAGATACCAACATAAAAGTTCCTGAGTAAAATAATGGTGGAGTGTTTCTTAGTGCATCTATTATGGGCATCACTAATTCTATACCAAGCATCTCTCAAACATTCTCCCCCTCGTTGTTTAAATGTACGAACTTCAACTTCAGGGTTACTCATTTTAGTAGTAGTAAATAAAGCAAACTAGATAAAGTAAATGCAAGTAAACTAATTTTTTGTGTGTTTTTGATATAGCAAACAAGATAACAAATAAACTAGCAACTAATTTTTTTGTATTTTGATTTAGTGCAGCAAACAAAGTAGTAAATAAAACTAAGCAAGACAAAAACAAAGTAAAGAGATTGAGAAGTGGAGACTCCCCTTGCAGCGTGTCTTGATCTCCCCGGCAACGGCGCCAGAAAATATGCTTGATGGCGTGTATTTCACACGTTCGTTGGGCAACCCCAAGAGGAAGGTATGATGCGCACAGCAGCAAGTTTTCCCTCAGAAAGAAACCAAGGTTTATCGAACCAGGAGGAGCCAAGAAGCACGTTGAAGGTTGATGGCGGAGGGATGTAGTGCGGCGCAACACCAGGGATTCCGACGCCAACGTGGAACCTGCACAACACAACCAAAGTACTTTGCCCCAACGAAACAGTGAGGTTGTCAATCTCACCGGCTTGCTGTAACAAAGGATTAACCGTATTGTGTGGAAGATGATTGTTTGCAGAAAACAGTAGAACAAGTATTGCAGTAGATTGTATTTCAGTAAAGAGAATTGGACCGGGGTCCACAGTTCACTAGAGGTGTCTCTCCCATAAGACAAACAGCATGTTGGGTGAACAAATTACAGTTGGGCAATTGACAAATAAAGAGATCATGACAATGCACATACATATCATGATGAGTATAGTGAGATTTAATTGGGCATTACGACAAAGTACATAGACCGCCATCCAGATTGAATCTATGCCTAAAAAGTCTAACTTCAGGTTTTGATCCGAACCCCCTCCGGTATTAAGTTGCAAAGCAACAGAGACAATTGCATTAAGTATGGTGCGTAATGTAATCAACAACTACATCCTTAGACATAGCATCAATGTTTTATCCCTAGTGGCAACAAGACAACACAACCTTAGAACTTTCACACACGTCCTGTGTCAATGCGAGGCATGAACCCACTATCGAGCATAAGTACTCCCTCTTGGAGTTACAAGCATCTACTTGGCCAGAGCATCTACTAGTAACGGAAAGCATGCAAGATCATAAACAACACATAAGCATAACTTTGATAATCAACATAACAAGTATTCTCTATTCATCGGATCCCAACAAACGCAACATATAGAATTACAGATAGATGATCTTGATCATGTTAGGCAGCTCACAAGATCCGACAATGATAGCACAATGGGGAGAAGACAACCATCTAGCTACTGCTATGGACCCATAGTCTAGGGGTAGACTACTCACACATCACACCGGAGGCGACCATGGCGGCGTAGAGTCCTCCGGGGAGATGATTCCCCTCTCGGCAGGTGCGAAGGCGATCTCCTGGATCCCCCGAGATGGGATCGGCGTTGGCGGCGTCTCTGGAAGGTTTTCCGTATCGTGGTTCTCGATGCGGGGGTTTCGTCACGGAGGCTATTTGTAGGCGGAAGGGCAGGTCAAGAGGCGGCACGGGGCCCCACACCACGGGGCCGCGCGGCCAAGGGGCCGCGCCGCCCTAGGGTGTGGCCCCTCGTCGCCCCTCTTCGTCTCTCCTTCGGACTTACGGAAGCTTCGTGGAAAAATAGGCCCCTGGGCTTTGATTTCGTCCAATTCCGAGAATATTTCCTTACTAGGATTTCTGAAACCAAAAACAGCAGAAAACAAAGAATCGGCACTTCGGCATCTTGTTAATAGGTTAGTTCCAGAAAATGCACGAATATGACATAAAGTGTGCATAAAACATGTAGATAACATCAATAATGTGGCATGGAACATAAGAAATTATCGATACGTCGGAGACGTATCACTGACACACCAGTGTTCCCTTGGTGATTTCCTTCTGGCTATTCATCAGTTTGCTTGCACCAAATGGCTTCGTAGCCAGATGATGATACAAACAGGGTTCTACCCTCCTGTGCTTCTGTGATGCATGGCATGCTTATTGATGAGCAAAACATGATTTTGCTCAGGATGATTTTTGTATACCTCACTCCAGCTCCTAGATTAGTTGTTGCTGTAGAGGGTTTGCTTCTGGATGGTTTGTTGGTTTGCCCTGCTCCTCCTGGCTAGCTTGTGATGCTTGGTTTAATTCTGGTGATTGTTGAGAGAGGTTGAACAGCTCTGGCTGTTCTTCCTGTTCTTGTTGTTCTTGGTATTCTTACCCTTTGGAGATCTGTCGATGAGCTGCTAGGGTTCTGCTGGTGAAAAGCTTTTATATCATCCAGTTCCTTGCTTCCTTGGTCGACAGCAGTGTCTGGTCACTTTAGCGACTCCTCTGGCTGGTGTGTGCTGGGGTGCATGCACACATGCAGTGTGAGCTGCCTGTGTGTGTGTGGTTTGGGACTTGGGCTATGAATGGATCAGCTCGGCTGATATTTGATAATATCCTCACAATTCTCTTTGTTTACTAACCTGCCAAGTGGCATTGCCACTTGGCTTAATACTTCATTTGTTTGTGTTGTTTTTGTTTACAGGGATCAAAGAAGATGATCAAGATGATCTCCATCTCTTTGATGATCAAGAATTCATGAAGAAATCTAGCTAGTAGTTTAGTTATGTGAACATCTTTGTAATTTTCATTTTCCCTTTTCATTCTTGTAATTTCTGTAAAGTGTTGTAATATTCATAATTCGTTTGGAATATTGTAATTGACAATGTAAATTGTGTGGTAATCAATAAATCTCAAATTTCTCTAATGAGCTTTAATTATATGTGATATTCTTTTATATGTTTGCTTATCAATTATGATATATTCAATTGATGTTTGAATTTTGAAAATTCAAACATAACTTATTTGAATTCAATCATGCAACTTAAATTGAGATGCAATGTTCCCCCTCTCTTCTCCAGAAAAACCTAGTTGAGTTCATTGAGGTCCAAGTCTATCGCACTCTCGAAACCATAAGCATGTAAGGTGTCGAGAGAGAAATTTGTCCCCCCTTTGATGCAGTTTTCTTTTAAAAGCGCGAAATTTCCCAGATTTTCCGATGCAATGCACATCCCTTTCTAAATTCTACCCCTCGATCGTTGCTAAACCTGGGATATTACATAAGTGAGCAAATATTCATGCATATATATTGACAGTATAATGTGTAGTGATCATTCCTTGATTTTCTTGGGTTTTACAAACAACATAAAGTAGGGTTCCTTTTTAAGACCGGAATAAAAAGGGTTTTGTGTAAATGTAAAAAAAAAAAACATTTTCATAGGGTTTGGTATTTGGAGAAGTATGGATTGACTCATCTACTAGGTCATCCCAAGTGTAAAAGATTCAAAAAACATTAACTCTCAAGCTAAGCTAAAGTTTGAGAAATTAAAATTCTATGGAAGAAATCCAAAGAAATCATATCAATGCCAAATCCAAAGGCCTTCATTCTTTTTTTAAGCCATATCTTGAGATGTTACACTATAGTGACAGGGCCACAGCCGAAAAATCTGCTATTAAAATAGTAGAAGCACTGACTTTTCTTTTAGGAAAATGATACTATTCCCCCGGGGGATAACGCGTTTGCAACCCCCGGTTGCCTGGCCGCACGATTGAAGGGTCAAAACTACTCCTGCGCAGCACGTGGGTGGACCCCACCCACGTTCACCTATCCCTATCCCTTCGTTTTCACACACGCACGGAGATGAGCAAACGAGGTACCGCACGGCGAGCTCTCCGCTGCGCCGCCGTTCACGCCTCGCCGCCACAGCCGATCGCCGCCGCGCTTGACCCGGTCGCCGCCGCGCAACTCCTCTCCACTCTTTTTTTCCTTATCTTCTTCTCTCTACAAGCAATGGAGCGGCCGAGACGGAGCAAAGGAGGCCGGCCAGGGAGCCTCCGCACGAGCTCGGGCCGCGGCGCCCGGCCACGCGCCGCCGCACCCCAACTACTCCCGCCGCCGTGCCGCAACAATGCTCGGGCTGCCGGCGCGCCGCCGCGAGTGCGGCCATGGCGCGCGAGGTCCTCCTCTCCCCGTCCGTTGCCGTGTGCTCGTCGTCCCTCCACACGAGTTCGGGCCGCAGCGCGCGCGCGCCCCCGCGGCCCGGCCACTCCGCCGCCGTGCTATAGCCATGCTCCGGGCGCCATGCTCGGCGACGACGCTGCTGTGTAGCCCAATTTTTGGATGCTACTAGTGGTACATCCTTTATTGCTATCGCCCGAGGCGTCGATGCTACAAGCGGTCGCCTCCGATGCTACCAGCGCCGCCTCCATCTCGTGCTCCTCTGCTTCGTTAGGGAGTTTTGCTGCCTTAGGCCTGCGGTGTTGCTACCTGCGGAGGTCGGTTTTGCTATTTAAGGTGTCCGGTATTGCTACCGGTGGAGGGTGGATTTTTGCTACCATAGGCATAGGGCGTTGCTACTAGCAGCTTGTGGCGTTGCTGTCCTGGACGGACGGAGTTGCTGCAACCTCGGACGGCGTTTGCTGCCAGCTGCAGACGATGTCTCCGTTGATGTCTTAGAGGATTTGCAGCATATGAATAAAAAAATTTGCTACAATTTATTTGCGGTTTTGCTACATCTGCGTAATATGTTTGCTACGTGGTCTCCGGCGAGGTCTCAGGCGAGCCCAGTCTTTTTTTTTCTTTTTATGAATGAACCGTTTTTTGCTTCAGTCATTTGCTGCCGGGGGTGATTTTTGCTGCCGGAAGATGTTTTTTTGCTACATGCAAATCTAACCGTCAAAATGGTTGATCCGACGGCTGGGGACCCGGGGCTGGGGAATCAGATCCCCGGGGGACGCCCAGCAGTTTCCTTTCTTTTACGGGGAATAAAAAACTTTTTTGCGATGCTTAGCTAGAGTAAAAAAGAGATGACTGAAACGTGATGAGCAAAAGTGGAGAACATTGCACTTGCTAGGGCGGTGGAGGTTCCGGCGTTTGACGTTTGTCTCCACGATTGGGAGGAGACGCACCACGTTGTCATGTCTCATGTGACCTTGTACCGGCCGTAGCCAAACCCCACCACCACCTTCCTCTCCTTCCTCCCATCCAGCGGAGCAGAGCAGCGGTGGTGTAGCTCGCTCCCCACTCCCACACTCTCCTCCTTGCTCGGCCCTTTTCGCTTCCAGTTTCTATATAACAAAAGCCGAAAATACCTTAACCCTCCCTCACTCCTCCCGGATCTAGCTAGCACCGCCGCCGCGCCGCTGCTTCCCCTTCGCCGTATCCCGTCCCCCTCCAAAACCCCGACCAGATCTTCCGCTCCCGCCGCAGATGGCGGCTGGGTCGCCGCCGAGGCCACTGCTGCTGCTCCTGCTGCTCGCCCTCCTCTGCTCCCACATTGCGCTCTGCTCCTCGGCCGCGCCGGCGGCCAAGCCCAAGCCCAAGCTCTCCGCCGGCCGCAAGGACCTCGTGTCCTCCTCCGACGACGACGAAGGGGACGAGCCCGTCAAGGCGCCCAAGGTCACCGCGGCGAGTAAGATCAAGAAGAAGGTCTCCCCCGACGCCAAGAACCAGACCGCCAAGGCTGCTGTCAAAGCCAAGAAACCGGAGCCGGCCACCACAGCCAAGGTCACCAAGAAGACCACCACCAAAGCGGGCGCCGATGTGGCCACTGCCAAGCCGAAGGTCCCCAAACTGGACAAGGCAGCTGCCGTCGCCAAGCTGGGCAAGGGCGCCACCGCCAAGCCGGACAAGGCGGCCACCGCCAAGCCCAAGAGCACCGCCGATTCCACCAAGTCCACAAAGACGGGCGCTGCCAAGGCGGTCAAGCCGGTGAAATCCGAGGGAGGCGCCTCCAAGCCGAAGAAACCGTCCAATTCCACGGCGGATGCCGGTGCCAAGCCGGCGGCCAAATCGACCACCAAGAAGGCGAAGGTGGTCGCCGATGTGAAGGCGAACACAACAACCACCGTGAGCAAGGAGGCCGCGGCGGGGGTGGAGGAGGACGTGGTGCTGGCGGAGGAGGCGGAGGGGACGGAGGACCTCATGTCCGAGATCCGGGGCCTTCCCACGCGCCTGCACGAGACGCTCATGCCGGACCTGGCGCGCCTCTCCTACACGTCCAAGGCGTACCTCTCGGCCGCCAACACGGGGATCGCCGGCAGCGTGCGGCCCATCCTGGGCGGCCGCTGGGCTTCCGCGGCGGCGTCCGCGGCGTCGGTCGCCCTGCTCCTGCTGCCGCTCTTCATGCTCACGGCGCTGGTGCGGCGCCTGGGCCCCTACCTGCCGCTCCTCCACCGCGCGCTGCTGCTCTCGCAGGCGTACCTCGCCATCTACTTCGCCACGCTCGCGCTCGCCGCGGCAGCCACGGGGCTCGAGCCGCTCCGCTTCTTCCACGCCGCCTCGCCGGCGGCGTACGCCTGGACGCAGGCCGCGCAGTCGCTCGGCTTCATGGGCTACCTCGTGCTCCAGATGGTGGACCTCGTCGCCATCTTCTCCGGGGCCGCCGCGCCGGAGGAGGACAGCGGCGCGGACGCCACCAAGGCGCTCGGCCTCGCGCAGATGGTGGTGGGGCTGGCCGTCGGACTTCACTACTACGCCGCCGTGTTCCACCGCGCCGCCGCCGGCGAGGCCCCGCGCGCCAACTGGCGAGTGTACGCGGTCTACGCCGCGTGCTTCGTCATCGTATGCGCGTGCGCTCGCGCCGAGAAGAGGAAGAAGGCCTACCTCCCCGGCAGCGACGGCGCCGACGAAGAGTGGAAGAAGAGCTGAGCCCATTGAAAACGTTTCTTAGGGGCTTATGTGCAAACTTTACGATATAGGGAAAGCCGAAGGGCATATGGGTGTAACAAGGCTGCAAATTTAGGAAGGAGGGAAAATTGCAAGATTGATAAGAAGAAGACGAAATGGCTATTGATTTTTACCACCCTATTCAGATTCATTTTCTCCTCTTTGAATTGGTTTGAGCACATACAAATAATTTTTAGTGCTCCAAAATTGCGGACGCCCTAGCATAAACAAAGAGAATAAACATTAAATTGATCTAATTACTTTACTAGTACTACCTCCCTCCATAGAAGGGTATGTCAAATTTAGATGTATCTAATAGATACTTCTAAATTTAAATAATTCTTCAACATCATTTTATGGACAGAGTAAGTACTAAATTATGTAGGGCATAGTTTTGTTTTCCATTTGGAGGGATTTGCAACGAATTTTTGAAAGTTCTATAAGAGAAATGGAGATACGAGATGAACATGGAGTTTTGTCTGATTGGTCTATATATACCTATTATAAATATGTATTTTAAATATATTTTACAATTTTAAAAAATAAAAAGAAATCTAGATGTACATCCTGATATAGTGATATGGTATGGTATGTTCAGACACAAAAATTTGTGACAAAGGGATATTTTTTGTGGATTGTGTAATAAAGAGGGAAAATGTCTTGTGAGAAACTATGTAGGAGCACCTAAAATTATCTCTTTTACACAATTCACCAAAAACATCACTTTCTCGCTAAATTTTGTGAATGGATATAGAATGTCGGGATATACATCTAAAAAAAATTCTAATCTTTTTAACATTTTAAATTTCTTTTTTTAGACAGCTATGAGCCGCTAAATGGGATTAACGGGGGATCGATGATTGTGGGAGAAGTTCAGTGAGATCCTCACGAGTTGCTGGTTGACAACTTGACATGGCTTGAACACAATGTCAGTCCCGATTAAAAAATTAACTGCGATTTTGTCAAACTACGTATATCTCTGTTGCATTCTTTGGTTAATTCTCCCTTCACTTTTCGGATGGGTTCATCGGTTTTGTTTTTTTGCCGAAATCTGCTTCAAGACGATGGAGCTGCACCCTCTAGCAGTCTAGCTCTGCTGCTTGCAGCAATAATCCAGGGTCCTGCAGATTTACCAACAAGCAGGTCTGGCCGATCGACACATGGGCAGGAGTAGGGACCCATTTGTTGGTGGTTTTCACATCGGCAACCATGGCTTCATGTACTGGTACAACGTGCTGCCCGGTAAGAACGTGATTCCACTGGCCGCCCCAAAGCGATGATGGCATCGAGCCACGTCCAAAACTCTGTCCGGCTACCGTGTGTCACCTCGTTTCATAGAGCTCGTTTCATAGAGGCTCGACACACGGACGTCGGCACGCTCGCCATGTAAAAAATGGACAGGTCGCAAGGACCTAGCTATTTTTGTACGAGTGGTGTTTTGAAACATAAGAGCATACGCTACCTCAAATTTAAAATGCATTTTACATATGTTTTGAATTTTCAAAAATTGAAATAAAAACCTTGCACGTACATCTTTACGTGCTACACGTTCACAAAGTCGTTTCATAAAAAAATTGATTTGTCATGTGACGTGTGTAAAAAAGATAAAACTCAGTGGTAAAAATAATGTTTTTCACAAGATAAGTTTTCTCTTTTTACATAGACCATAAAAATATTCTTTTTACGTGAAACTTGAAAGAACACACATATATTATGAAGATGTACATGTAAAATTTTTTGTCAAAACTTTTCGACATTTTGAAATATGATTTTGGTAGAGGGAGCATACGCACCTAGGAGCCGAATTAAATTTACTCTATTTTTCCAGCCTACGCCATCTCATTTTTCCGGCTCCACTACCGATTTGCCGTCATGTCACCCTCCGAACGATGCCGTCGGGTCTAGCAACCGCCACGCAGAAACACTGTGTAGCCACGCCTCCTTCGTCTCACCCATGCTGCAGTTTAGGAGGCTGCCCCCTTCGCCATTCGCATCATCTGTCACCCTTCTCCAGCAGAGCCATATGAATATATGATATGTTGATCACCATGCGTCAGCCGAGTTTAAAGCTTTTCTCTCCATGCATCATAAAATCTGCGATGAACAGGTTCACCAACAAATTCAAAATGATGATCTAGTGGAGTACTTGTGGGCGAGGATAGAGAATGCATCATGAGTCTTGACCTATTTAAACATCTCATATATCAATTCATTTTAATTATTATATGCACTATGCTATGGCTATGTTTGAATTTAGTCGAATGATGTTATTTATCTGATTAAGTAAATTTATTTGGTTGAATTTTTGTTTTGCATAAATGAATTGTGGTGTGATATAACAAATTAAAAAATATTGCAAATCGTAAATATTCTGTATTTGCACCGGCAGTTTGGTCAGCCGGCCGCAAACCAGCGGCCGCGTTTACCGGCGTATCTAGAACACGTCTGCCGGTGGCCGGCGCTCTCGCCGGACAAAGTTACATGGCGGTGGAGTAGCTCTACAAGCTGATCCGGGCGGATAGGTACCGCTGCAGTGCTGCTAGTATCACAAACACCAAAAACGGTGATTGAATTGAACTTGCCGAGTAGCGTGGACGAAAGGAGGGAAGCGCCGAACAATGTTTTGGCATTGACCTGTGACAGGATCGGGCCCGGAAACATGTCGGCCTCCATGCCCGGCTGTCCTAGTTGTACCTCGCCAGAATTAGGTTAGGTGAGTCGCATTTGCTGCGCTTGATCCCGTGAACCTCGCTAGTCACTTACAGCTTCTAATCCCAAGCGCAAGCAGTGGTGGTGACGGAAACATCCACAGAGTAGCAGTAATGCTATGACCACCCTACCCCCTAAATAATTGACATGAGATTGGAGTCATTAATGGGTTGGCCCGAGGTCACCTTCCCATGAATTCCTTCCGTAACATGGCAATGTCATGCATGGCCGCATGCGGTCCATTGGTTTTGGCTCGCGCCGCATGGTATCAAACTTGGTTCCCCTCCAGTCAAATCCCTCTTCTATCAGTGAAAGTTCTAATTAACTTGCTACTTTCAACTCTCTCTAATGGTCCATCCTAGGATTAGCAAACAATTCAACTTGTGGCTTGTATTCTGAGCATACCACATTAACTACGTTTTTGCTACTTTCTGGTGGCTGAGAATTAGTTTATTTTTAAAAAAACAGAAGCATCCGTCCAGCCTCTACATCAAATTGATGCACACGAACCGTTATATCAGCACTGAATTCAAGAGTTTATATGCATCAGTTTTACAATTCATGGATCACTTGAAGGTTGAAGTTACAGCAAGAATAAGCCATCTAAATAAAGAACAAGAGTATCCTATATGCATACTGAATTTGCTTAGAATGTTGCTATCCAACCTAGCAGAAGGATAGCCTGAACGATCGCCACCCAACGATTGCAGCCAATATGTATAGGTTTCTACTGCTCCATGGGAAGAAGGTAGGATCACATGTAGATTGATTAAGAGCATCTTCAGTCGCGTCCCCCAAAGCTATTTGGGGCGCGCCGGACAAAAAAATCGTTCCAGCCGCGTCCCCAAAGCCGAATTTTGTTCGGCGCGGTCCGATACGGTGTCCAGCGCCCCAAGCCCGTCCCCGTCCCACAGGGGACGCACCGGGCATGCCGGACACAACGAGAAGCGAGGCGAAGCGACGCGGGCCCGACACATCAGCGACTCATTCAAGTTTGGACCTAACCGTCGCCTACCTCGCGGCGGAAGTTATTCGCGCGCAGTGACAAACGACGGCATCTTTGCCTTAATGGTGACGGAGGGGCAGGCGAGACGTCTCATCGGTGCTGTCGAGCCTCCACGTGTCGCCGGCGTTCGCACGCCACCGCCAGTTCCCGCGCTTTCTTCCCGCCTCTTCTCGCCTCTTCCCGCGCTTTCTTCCCGACGCCGACGTCTATAAAAGGCCCTCCCGGCTCAATGACAGCCACCACAGCCGCCGACACCCCATTATCCGCCACAAACACAACCCTCGTCGCTCCACCACCGTCTCCTCCACCACCAGTGCGTAATAACGAGCCGCCCCGGCGATGGCCAGTTCCCTCCACCGTCGTCTCCTCCAGCACCACCTACACCACATGACTCGTAGTTCGGCATCGACGTCGTTGCCCGGGAAGAGCGGCGGTGGCGAGGGATGGAGAACTAGCGTGCACATCGTCGGCAGCAGCGGGAGGCACTCGAGCAGCAGGCCCGCCAGCAGCGTGAGGCGGCGCACGCGGCGGATGTAGCGGCGTTCAACACCCCTGGACCCGCAGCTGACGAGACCGCGGCGGCAGCAGCGTGGCACGAGGAGGCTCTGGCGGACACCGTTGCGGCGTTCGACGCCTCGACGGCAGAAGAGGCGCGGCGGCGCTGGACGGAGGAGATGAGCCGGCGGTGGGTTGATGAGCGCCGACGCCAGCGCGAGGAGCGGGAGACGCTGTACCGTGAACGGCGGGAGGCAATCGAACGCCGGCGGCGGGACTCGATCGAGCGCCAGCAGCAGCTGGTGGCGGAGGAGCGTCATCAGCGGGAGGCGGCGCTGGCGGCGATCTGGGGGAGGCGGGCGGACGAGTTGGTGATACGTCCCAAACGTATCTATAATTTCTTTTGTTCCATGCTACTTTTATGATGATACTCACATGTTTTATACACATTATATGTCGTTATTATGCATTTTACGGCACTAACCTATTGACGAGATGCCGAAGAGCCAGTTGCTGTTTTCTGCTGTTTTTGATTTCAGAAATCCTAGTAAGGAAATATTCTCGGAATTGGACGAAATCAACGCCCAGGGTCCTATTTTCACACGAAGCTTCCAGAAGACCGAAGAGGATAAGAAGTGGGGCCATGAGGTGGCCACACAACAGGGCGGCGCGGCCCAGCCCCTGGCCGCGCGGCCCTAGCGTGTGGGCCCCTCGTGACGCCCCTTGACCTACCCTTCCGCCTACTTAAAGTCTTCGTCGCGAAACCCCCAGTACCGAGAGCCACGATACGGAAAACCTTACAGAGACGCCGCCGCCGCCAATCCCATCTCGGGGGATTCAGGAGATCGCCTCCGGCACCCTGCCGGAGAGGTGAATCATCTCCCGGAGGACTCTTCATCGCCATGATCGCCTCCAGATTGATGTGTGAGTAGTTCACCCCTGGACCATGGGTCCATAGCAGTAGCTAGATGGTCGTCTTCTCCTAATTGTGCTATCATGCTCGATCTTGTGAGCTGCCTATCATGATCAAGATCGTTTCTTTGTAATCCTACATGTTGTGTTTGTTGGGATCCGATGGATATTGAATACTATGTCAAGTTGATTATCAATCTATCATATATGAGTTGTTTATGTTCTTGCATGCTCTCCGTTGCTAGTAGAGGCTCTGGCCAAGTTGATACTTGTGACTCCAAGAGGGAGTATTTATGCTCGATAGTGGGTTCATGCCTCCATTAAATCTGGGACAGTGATAGAAAGTTCTAAGGTTGTGGATGTGCTGTTGCCACTAGGGATAAAACATCGATGCTTTGTCTAAGGATATTTGTGTTGATTACATTACGCACCATACTTAATGCAATTGTCTGTTGCTTGCAACTTAATACCGGAAGGGGTTCGGATGATAACCTGAAAGTGGACTTTTTAGGCATAGATGCATGCTAGATGGCGGTCTATGTACTTTGTCGTAATGCCCTGATTAAATCTCATAGTACTCATCATGATATTTGTATGTGCATTGTTATGCCTTCTTTATTTGTCAATTGCCCAACTGTAATTTGTTCACCCAACATGCTATTTATCTTATGGGAGAGACACCTCTAGTGAACTGTGGACCCCGGTCTATTCTTTACATCTGAAATACAATCTACTGCAATACTTGTTCTTTACTGTTCTTTGCAAACAATCATCTTCCACACAATACGGTTAATCCTTTGTTCACAGCAAGCCGGTGAGATTGACAATCTCACTGTTACGTTGGGGCAAAGTACTTTGGTTGTGTTGTGCAGGTTCCACGTTGGCGCCGGAATCCCTGGTGTTGCGCCGCACTACACTTCGCCGCCATCAACCTTCAACGTGCTTCTTGGCTCCTCCTGGTTCGATAAACCTTGGTTTCTTTCTGAGGGAAAACTTGCTACTG
Organism: Lolium perenne; assembly: GCF_019359855.2. Lineage (NCBI taxonomy): Eukaryota > Viridiplantae > Streptophyta > Magnoliopsida > Poales > Poaceae > Lolium > Lolium perenne. The sequence goes on along the minus strand of NC_067250.2, from coordinate 144,660,422 downwards.
TTTGCATCACACCTTCCTCTTGGGGTTCCCAACGGACGTGTGTTAACTGCACGCATCAAGCAAATTTCTGGCGCCGTTGCCGGGGAGATCAAGACACGTTGCAAGGGGAGTCTCCACTTCCAATCTCTTTACTTTGTTTTTGTCTTGCTTTATTTTATTTACTACTTTGTTTGCTGCACTTAAACAAAACACAAAAAAATTAGTTGCTAGCTTTACTTTATTTACTATCTTGTCTTGTTCTCCATATTAAAAACACGAAAAAATTAGTTACTTGCATTTACTTTATCTAGTTTGCCTTATTTACTACTGCTAAAATGAATACCCCTGAAAACACTAAGTTGTGTGACTTCACAAACACTAATAATAATGATTTCTTATGCACACCTATTGCTCCACCTGCTACTACAGCAGAATTCTTTGAAATTAAACACCTTTCTTGAATCTTGTTATGAGAGAGCAATTTTCTGGTGTTAGTTCTGATGATGCTGCTGCCCATCTTAATAATTTTGTTGAACTATGTGAAATGCAAAAGTATAAGGATGTAGATGGTAATATTATAAAATTGAAATTGTTTCCTTTCTCCTTAAGAGGAAGAGCTAAAGATTGGTTGCTATCTTTGCCTAAGAATAGTATTGATTCATGGACTAAATGTAAAGATGCTTTTATTGGTAGATATTATCCTCCTGCTAAAATTATATCTTTGAGAAGTAGCATAATGAATTTTAAGCAATTAGATAATGAACATGTTGCTCAAGCATGGGAGAGAATGAAATCTTTGGTAAAGAATTGCCCAACCCATGGACTAACTACTTGGATGATCATCCAAACCTTCTATGCAGGATTAAATTTTTCTTCGCGGAACCTATTGGATTCAGCTGCTGGAGGTACCTTTATGTCCATCACTTTGGGGGTGGCTACAAAGCTTCTTGATGATATGATGATAAATTACTCTGAATGGCACACGGAAAGAGCTCCACAAGGTAAGAAGGTAAATTCTGTCGAAGAAACCTCCTCCTTGAGTGATAAGATTGATGTGATTATGTCTATGCTTGTGAATGGTAGATCTAATGTTGATCCAAATAATGTTCCTTTAGCTTCATTGGTTGCTCAAGAAGAGAATGTTGATGTGAATTTCATTAAAAATAATAATTTCAACAACAATGCTTATAGGAACAATTCTGGTAACAACTATAGGCCATATCCTTCTGCTAATGGTAATGGTTATGGTAATTCTTATGGGAATTCTTACAACAATAATAGGAGTGTACCCCCTGGTCTTGAAGCCATGCTTAAAGAATTTATTAGTACATAAACTGCTTTTAACAAATCTGTTGAGGAAAAGCTCGATAAAATTGGTATTCTTGCTTCTAAGGTTGATAGACTTGCCTCTGATGTTGATCTTTTAAAATTGGAAGTCATGCCTAATAAGGATAATGAAAATAAGATTGTTACTACAGCAAATGCCATCCAAGTTAGAATTAATGAGAATATAAGATTAATGGCTGAATTGCGTGCTAGGTGGGATAGAGAAGAAAATGAAAAACTAGCTAAAGAGAATAATGTAGCTAAAGTTTGGACTATTACCACCACTAGTAATGTTAATGATTCACATGTTGCTACACCTTCTACCATCAATGGTGAAATAATTGGTGTTGGCAATGTTTCTACTCCTAGTGCAAAGCGTGCAAAATTACCTGAAACTGCTAAAACTGCTGAAACTGCTTGTGATAAAACTGCTGAAATTTTTTCCAACATTGGGGACAATGATCCCATTGCTGTAGCTCATAATGGTTTAGATTTTAATGATTGTAACATCTCTGAAGTTATAAAGTTCTTACAAAAACTTGCTAGAAGTCCTAATGCTAGTGCTATAAATTTGGCCTTTACAAAACATATTACAAATGCTCTCATAAAAGCTAGAGAAGAGAAACTAAAACTTGAAACTTCTATTCCTAGGAAGTTAGAAGATGGTTGGGAGCCCATCATTAAGATGAGGGTCAATGATTTTGATTGTAATTCTTTATGTGATCTTGGTGCAAGTATTTCTGTTATGCCTAAGAAAATTTATGATATGCTTGACTTGCCACCATTGAAAAATTGTTATTTGGATGTTAATCTTGCTGATAATGTTAAAAAGAAACCTTTGGGGAGGATTGATAATGTTCGTATTATGGTTAACAATTATCTTGTCCCCGTTGATTTTGTTGTCTTGGATATTGAATGCAATGCATCTTGTCCCATTATATTGGGAAGACCTTTTCTTCGAACTGTTGGTGCTACCATTGATATGAAGGAAGGTAATATTAAATATCAATTTCCTCTCAAGAAAGGTATGGAACACTTCCCTAGAAAAAATGAAGTTACCTTATGATTCTATTATTAGAACAAATTATGATGTCGATGCTTCATCTCTTGATAACACTTGATTCACACTTTCTGCGCCTAGCTGAAAGGCGTTAAAGAAAAGCGCTTGTGGGAGACAACCCATATTTTTACTACAGTACTTTATTTTATATTTGAGTCCTGGAAGTTGTTTACTACTGTAGCAACCTCTCCTTATCTTTATTTTATTGCATTGTTGTGCCAAGTAAAGTCTTTGATAGTAAAGTCAATACTAGATTTGGATTACTGCGCAGGAACAGATTTCTTGCTGTCACGAATCTGGGCAGAATTCTCTGTAGGTAACTCAGAAAAATCTGCCAATTTACGTGAGTGATCCTCAGATATGTACGCAACTTTCATTCAATTTGGGAATTTTCATCTGAGCAAGTCTGGTGCCATTTTAAAATTCGTCTTTATGGACTGTTCTGTTTTGACAGATTCTGCCTTTTATTTCGCATTGCCTGTTTTGCTATGTTTGATGGATTTCTTTGTTCCATTAACTTTCAGTAGCTTTGTGCAATGTCCAGAAGTATTAAGAATGATTATGTCACCTCTGAATATATGAATTATGCACTGACCCTCTAATGAGTTTGTTTCGAGTTTGGTGTGGAGGAAGTTTTCAAGGGTCAAGAGAGGAGGATGATACAATATGATCAAGAAGAGTGAAAAGTCAAAGCTTGGGGATGCCCCCGTGGTTCATCCCTGCATATTTTAAGAAGACCCAAGCGTCTAAGCTTGGGGATGCCCAAGGCATCCCCTTCTTCATCGACAACTTATCAGGTTCCTCTAATTAAACTATATTTTTATTCAGTCACATCTTATGTGCTTTGCTTGGAGCGTCTGTTTGCTTTAGTTTTTGTTTTGTTTGCATAAAGTCGGATCCCACAATCCTTTATATTGGAGATATTACGCTCCGCTGTTTCGTATGAACACATGTGTTCTTAGCTTTATCTTTAATGTTCATTGCGAAAGTTGAACTACCTCATTCATTGATATATGGTTGGAAACGGAAAATGCCGCATGTGGTAAATGGTATAATGTCTTGAATAATGTGATACTTGGCAATTGTTGTGCTCATATAGATCTTGTTTAAGCTCTTGCATCATGTACCTTGTACCCATTAATGAATAACTACATAGAGCATGTTAAAATTTGGTTTGCATGATTGTTCTCTCTAAGTCTAGATATTTTCTGGTTGAGGTGTTTGAACAACAAGGAGACGATGTAAAGTCTTATAATGCTTACAATATGTTTATATGTGAGTCTTGCTGCACCATTTCATACTTGAGTTTGCTTCAAACAACCTTGCTAGCCTAGCCTTGTATTGAGAGGGAATCTTCTCGTGCATCCAAATCCTTGAGCCAATAATCATGCCATTTGTGTCCACCATACCTGCCTACCACATGGTATTTCTCCGCCATTCCAAAGTACATTACTTGAGTGCTACCTTTAAAATTTCCATTCTTTACCTTTACAATATATAGCTCATGGGACAAAATAGCCTTAGAAACTATCGTGGTGAAGAATATGTACTTATGTGTCTTATTTCTTAGCAAGTTGCTTGTTGAGCGGTAACCATGTTTCTGGGGACACCATCAACTTTTTACCTTTGTTGAATATCATGTGAGTTGCTATGCATGTTCGTCTTGTCTGAAGTAAGGACGGTTTTCACAATCAAATGGTTTGAGTATGCATACTGTTAGAGAAGAACATTGGGCCGCTAACTAAAGCCATGAATCATGGTGGAAGTTTCAGTTTGGACATAAAACCTCAATCTCTTATGAGAATATTAACTGTTGTTGAATGCTTAAGCATTAAAAGAGGAGTCCATTATTTGTTGTCTATGTTGTCCCGGTATGGGTGTCTAAGTTGAGAATGATCAAAAGCGAGAAATCCAATGCGAACCTTCTCCTTGGACCCTTGTACAGGCGGCATAGAGGTACCCCTTTGTGACACTTGGTTGAAACATATGTTATGCAATGATAATCCGTGTTAACCCAAGCTAATTAGGACAAGGTGCGAGCACTATTAGTATACTATGCATGAGGCTTGCAACTTATAAGATGTCTTATACATAACTCATATGCTTTATTACTACCGTTGACAAAATTGTTTCTTGTTTTCAAAATAAAAGCTCTAGCACAAAAATAGTAATCCATGCTTCCCTCTGCGAAGGGTCTTTCTTCTACTTTATTGTTGAGTCAGTTTACCTATTCTTTCTATCTTAGAAGCAAACACTTGTGTAAACTGTGTGCATTGATTCTTACATGTTTACTTATTGCACTTGTTATATTACTTTGTGTTGACAATTATCCATGAGATATACATGTTGAAGTTGAAAGCAACCGCTGAAACTTATATCTTCCTTTGTGTTGTTTCAAAGCTTTCTACTAAGAATTTATTGCTTATGAGTTAACTCTTATGCAAGACTTATTGATGCTTGTCTTGAAAGTATTATTCATGAAAAGTCTTTGCTATATGATTCATTTGTTTACTCATTATCTTTATCATTGCTTCGAATCGTTGCATTCATCTCATGTGCTTTACAATAGTATGATCAAGATTATGATAGCATGTCACTTCAGAAATTATCTTTGTTATCGTTTACCTACTCGAGGGCGAGTAGGAACTAAGCTTGGGGATGCTTGATACGTCCTTGATACGTCCCAAACGTATCTATAATTTCTTATGTTCCATGCTACTTTTATGATGATACTCACATGTTTTATACACATTATATGTCGTTATTATGCATTTTCCGGCACTAACCTATTGACGAGATGCCGAAGAGCCAGTTGCTGTTTTCTGCTGTTTTTGATTTCAGAAATCCTAGTAAGGAAATATTCTCGGAATTGGACGAAATCAACGCTCAGGGTCCTATTTTCACACGAAGCTTCCAGAAGACCAAAGAGGATAAGAAGTGGGGCCACGAGGCGGCCACACAACAGGGTGGCGTGGCCCAGCCCCTGGCCGCGCGGCCCTAGCATGTGGGCCCCTCGTGACGCCCCTTGACCTACCCTTCCGCCTACTTAAAGTCTTCGTCGCGAAACCCCCAGTACCGAGAGCCACGATACGGAAAACCTTACAGAGACGCCGCCGCCGCCAATCCCATCTCGGGGGATTCAGGAGATCGCCTCCGGCACCCTGCCGGAGAGGGGAATCATCTCCCGGAGGACTCTTCATCGCCATGATCGCCTCCGGATTGATGTGTGAGTAGTTCACCCCTGGACCATGGGTCCATAGCAGTAGCTAGATGGTCGTCTTCTCCTAATTGTGCTATCATGCTCGATCTTGTGAGCTGCCTATCATGATCAAGATCGTTTCTTTGTAATCCTACATGTTGTGTTTGTTGGGATCCGATGGATATTGAATACTATGTCAAGTTGATTATCAATCTATCATATATGAGTTGTTTATGTTCTTGCATGCTCTCCGTTGCTAGTAGAGGCTCTGGCCAAGTTGATACTTGTGACTCCAAGAGGGAGTATTTATGCTCGATAGTGGGTTCATGCCTCCATTAAATGCAGGACGATGTGACAGATATTTCTAAGGTTGTGGATGTGCTGTTGCCTCTAGGGATAAAACATCGATGCTTTGTCTAAGGATATTTGTGTTGATTACATTACGCACCATACTTAATGCAATTGTCTGTTGCTTGCAACTTAATACCGGAAGGGGTTCGGATGATAACCTGAAAGTGGACTTTTTAGGCATAGATGCATGCTGGATGGCGGTCTATGTACTTTATCGTAATGCCCTGATTAAATCTCATAGTACTCATCATGATATTTGTATGTGCATTGTTATGCCTTCTTTATTTGTCAATTGCCCAACTGTAATTTGTTCACCCAACATGCTATTTATCTTATGGGAGAGACACCTCTAGTGAACTGTGGACCCCGGTCTATTCTTTACATCTGAAATACAATCTACTGCAATACTTGTTCTTTACTGTTCTTTGCAAACAATCATCTTCCACACAATACGGTTAATCCTTTGTTCACAGCAAGCCGGTGAGATTGACAACCTCACTGTTACGTTGGGGCAAAGTACTTTGGTTGTGTTGTGCAGGTTCCACGTTGGCACCGGAATCCCTGGTGTTGCGCCGCACTACACTTCGCCGCCATCAACCTTCAACGTGCTTCTTGGTTCCTCCTGGTTCGATAAACCTTGGTTTCTTTCTGAGAGAAAACTTGCTACTGTCTGTATCACACCTTCCTCTTGGGGTTCCCAACGGACGTGTGTTAACTGCACGCATCAGTTGGCGGCGGAGGCCGACGCGTTGGCGGCGGCGATGATGGAGGCCCCAACGGATGTGGAGGAGGAGGCGCCAATGGAGGAGGAGGAGGCCGAGGGGAGGAGGAGGAGACCGAGGTGGAGGACGACGACGACGGGCCGCACCCAGATGAGACGGCCGATCAGCAACGCGCGCTCGTCGAGTCCTTCGAGTCGGAGAAGAAGCTCCAGGACGACGCCCGTGCCCGCGAAGAGGCGCAGATTCGTCGCGCCGTCGAGCTCTCCCTCCAGACGGCGCAGCAGGGGAGGGCGGACGTCGACGCGCTGCTGCAGCAGCGGCGTCTGGCCACCGCCCTACGCACGGAGAGGCGGCGCGCGCAACAAGAGCTGTGGCGGAGGGGAGGCGGCGACGGGGCGGGGCCGTCGAACGCACCGCCGGGCGGTCAGTAGGCTAGGTTTAGTTGAAAGCTAGCCGTTTTCATTCAAACTTTGTAATATATAATCAAATTTGAATGAGAACCTTTATTTTCGTGCACCAATATTCATTTGGGGGCGGCGTTTGAGGGACGCGACGTCGCTCGCGGCACGAACAAAACACGTCCCCCAAACGCTCGATCCGGCGCGTTTTGGGAGACGATTTGGGGGACGCGACTGGAGATGCTCTAAGCCGCCCTATCTATAACCTGCATCTTTTTTTTTGGTTTTGCATGTCTGGTAAATACAACATCGTTTTGGATGAGGGATGTTATACATGAAGTGGACAACTCTACATACTGGACGTGCAACTTGACATGAGATAAAAAGGTGGTCAACAGTTTCGTGAGAATCACACAGTTAGTACACCCATTTCCTCGTCTTTTCAACATGTTATCCTTAGTTACAATCACAATTTTATAAACAAACCACATGAAAATTATTACCTTAGGGAAACCTTAATTCTTCACAAGTAGTTTTTAAGGAAAATTATATGGCTATTCATACAATTAACATACATGGACTTTACCAAAAAAATACCAATAGTGATCAAGTGTCATGTAGCCCTATCCGATTCATCATTAAGCGCTACTCCCATTAGTCTCTGCACTAGGCTTATCCAAGTATTTCATTTATCCTCCGTAAACGAGTGAATCATACATTCAAATGACTATCGGCTAAAACATCTCATACTAATATTTTGAGCAGGCCAATTTCAACACCGTCGTTAGATTTGCATCTTGATTTGTAATGTCTATGAGTTGGAAACGGGTTACAACTAAGTTTTACAGTTGCATCGATGGATAATGTGAGAAATGTATTGGTCCAATGCACGACACCTCTGTTTGCTCCGCTGGATTCACCATGTTTCACCTCCCGTGCACGGCTAAGGGGGACTTCTTTTGAGCTTATGCTTATGCATAAGCTGGCTTATGAAAAATGGTGGGAAGAAACTGTGGTGGGGAGAAGCTTCTAAAAACTAGCATGTCCTATTCTTTTGGGCTTCTACAATTTTAGCTTATTTGATGTGTGGAGTAGTGGAATGTCAATAACACCCCTTAATTTGAGCTGTGGAGAAAGGAAAGATCCAGAAATAATAGGAGAGGAAAGGAATGTTCAAAGAAGGCAACAACATCAGCCAGACATCCCCCGTTGTGTCGCCATGGCACACGCGCGAGCCTCCGGCCACTAGAGACACGAACGTGGAGAATTAATTCTTTCACTTGCCGGATATCAGAGATGCGAGCAATTCCGAACGCACGACAGTGGACCAAGATCTAGAAGAACCTCCAGGAGGCGGACATTGCTGGGGGCGGGCGCTAGGCGGGAGGCGGGATTTGACCGGCAGGGGACGAGAATGGATCAAGAAGGCATCGGGGAACTTGGTGGCGGGCCGGTGGTAGAGGATTCTACCGGTGGTTGGGGGATTCGGCCGGCTCCGTTGTGTGCAAATTTGTTTTAGGTTTCTGGAAGTGAGAGCATCTTCAGTCGCGTCCTCTAAAGGGATTTGGGGCGCGCCGGACAAAAAAACGTTCCCAGCCGCATCCCCCAAAGCCGCTTTTTGTCCGGCGCGCCCCGATACGGTGTCCGGCGCCCCGAGCCCGTCCCCGCCCCACAGGGACGTACCGGGGACGTCGGACACACCAAAATGCGAGGCAGGGAGTGGCGGGGCCGACGTGTCAGCGACACATTGAATTTTAACCTAATCGTCGCCTACCTCGCGGCGGAAGTTATTGGCGCGCAGCGATGGTGCAGTTTCCGCAGAGGCGCAGCGAAGCGTCTCGTCGCGCCTTGCTCTGCGTGCCGGCGTTAACGAGCGCCACCGCTCCCCCGCCTCCCTCCGGCCTATAAAAAGGGCCGCCTCTCATCGTCCCTCTCACACAAAACCCTAACGCCTCTATCCCCAACCCTAGCCACCACCATCTCAAGAGTCAACGCCATGGCTGGTAGAGGTGCAGGCCGAGCTCGCGGCCGTGGCTGTGGCCGCGGCAGAGGTGCACGCACGCCGTCGCCTGCGACATCGTCGGAGATGGACACGGAGGGCCTCGTGCTGATCGAGTTCGTTCTCGTCCTCAAGGGCGACCCACGCGGCATCCAGATGCTGCCGGACAGCTTCGCCGACTTCGTCGCCGGTGACGACCACCCCGGCACGCTGCAATGTTTTATATTTGTGTCCACCATGATTCAAACTATGTATTAGTTTGTGGAAAATCAGGTTCCAGACTATATCTTTATGTAAACCGCGTTCCAAATTATGTATTAGTTTGTGGAATATATTTCTTCTCTTTATTAAAATAAAAATGCAAAAAAAAAACAAAAAAAGAGTATTTTAATGTTTGGGGGCGGCGTTCGTCCCCCAAACGCAGCATGAACGAAACTCATCCCCAAACGTTCAATCCGGCGCCGTTTAGGGGACGCGATGCTCTGAATCTCAAACCTGTTAAATCAAACGGTACGGGACAAACTCCGCTCTCGGGATAATGTCCCTAACTGATTGATTTGGTTTGTGATTCTTGTTAATTGGGAGTTGCAACCGACCGAAAAAACTAGCTAATGCCCAGTCGACCGAGAATCCTTGTCGATTACTTAAGACGTACTGAACGACCGAGGCATCGTTGATGCTGGGCGCACTTGACTTTGTTTAAAAACTAGCAAAAGTGCCCGTGCGTTGCATCGGGATAAAAAAAACTGCATATACACTTAGTTTCGTGGGAACAAATGCAGCAACGATGTCGGAAACTGATGATGTGCGTGAAGCGCTACCGCTATGACAACGAGATTGTGCTCTGTGCAGCTACTCTTTGCACCAACATTAGCCGTCTACATCATCGTCGTTTGATCCATCACCGTTGGTTCACAAAAAATACGAGACCTTGTTGCTCTTGTGGTCACGCAATTTCCGCTTCGACTATGTCACCTTGATGTGTTGCGCTTGTGGTCGTGTATTGCTTCGGCTGTGTGACCTCGTTGTGAGGTCGTTGAACACGGTGTGCTTCCTAGTTGCATCTAGCGGATATTGATTGAGAACCTAGCCGTGATAGCTTTTGAGTAGCGATCGACGAATGATCGGTCGACAAAGACGGCAACAAAGTCCGCCAAGTGTGAACAACGACATCTGGGCTAGCGATGTTGTTGATCGAGTGAGACAACAACGGAATTTGATTAATTATAGGGGCCAACTGGGTACACCTTGAGTTGATAGCCCGAGAAGTGAAGATGGAGCGAGTTAGTCGCTGGCGCTGAAGAGCCGAGCAACGACCGGATGGTGGTGGCGCCGATGAAGAGTTCGAGACGGGCGCAACAAAAACCAAGTAGCTTTGGTAAAATTTGCATATTATAAATTGACATAAATTACAACATTTGTTTTGAACCATAAATTAGAAGGTGATTTTTTTAAGACAAATGAAACCTAAAGCTAGATTTGATATTAAAAAACACAATTCTGCAAGCACACAAACACACGGCAGCTACCTACCTTTGGTCAATTTTTTTTTTTTTTTGAGATGAACCTTTGGTCAATTTTCGCAAACACATCTAAAAGTCCAAGTCTTCACTGCACGCAGTCGAATTTCTATCTATCCCCAGACCCAGCGGGAGCGTGCACGCACTCGAGCAGCCATCGCGCAAGTGAGCGACGCCACAACTCGGGGCGACGGTGCGCAACTGCAGCTTGCACAAGCAGTACAAAATGTTCACAAAATACATTTGAAAAGAATATGTGTAGCAGCAACACTGCAAAATACTTTCACAAGAAAATCATGCACTTTCTACAGAAAACTCTCCTCACTATCTCTCTCCTGCTCTCTCTCTACCATCGATCGTGCCTCACGCCGGCAATCATACCGGCTAGGGGCCGGTGTGACAATTGGTATTAGACTCTAGTCTCGAACCACAGGGATTATGCTGTGGGCTCCCAATTTACTGTGCGACTCGATTTCTCCTTGATTTTGTTCGCCCGCGGATGCTACCAAGATATAAAACTACATTCATCATCATCCATTTAACTGGGATAAAAAATATCAAAACAAACACAATGGCTCACGACAGCTAGCAATCAGCAACGGAGCATAGACGTATCAAGTCAGCTACGAAAGACACACACAATTGCCAGCTGCTATAAGGAAGCACGCGGCACCTCTCCAATGCCACTCATTTTCTTCTTATCCTTTCAACCAGAGCCAGCTTTCCCTTGGTGTACTTCGTTACTACTGAAAACTCGATAGGCACCTTGGCAGCAGCGACGCCGCCGTCGGCGGGAAATCCCCCCAGCTCCTCCAAGCTCTCTCTCCGATTAGTTGCTAGAGGTTGCGGCGGCAGATTCAGCTTTTTTCTGCTGCTTGGCATAGTCCCCGCCCACCAATCTCTGGCTGTGCTTCCCCTTCCGTCCAATCTCTCTCCGGCGTGTATTTTTTTGCAATTCGTCCCTTTAATTTGCTTTCCCCAGCTTTCCTTCCTTCCACCCCCTCCTTAATTTGTTTTTGTTTCCTTCCTCATGCCACCAGCCCTTGCAATTCCTCTTTTAAATCCGCTCCGAAATTACATCTTTAGACCGTGTTGCTGCTGGTAATTGCTTGTTACAATCCAGAAAATGTACGAATATAAACTGGTGGGATTCCTCATACAGGAGCGAGGTGGGACTATATGTAGTTGTAGAGCCATAATTTTCGTACATATCCAATTATTCAATGTCGCCAATTTGATGTGGACGAAAATACCAGGTTGGAACCGAGCCCAGGCCGGTCGTCCCACTCGTTCGGGGAGAAACACGCGACAACAGTTCCCGAGCAGGCCGAGGTTCCCAGCTCGCTCGCTCGAGTGGTGCGACCGGGAAAGACTCCTCCCCACGCTGTCGCGGGAAGGTTTCGACTCCAACGAAGAACAAAACGAACCGGTACATGGCACTTTGATGTATTATGGGGTTTGGTGGGAGGGCAAATCCGTCCAATAAAAAGTTGGACGAAAATTTTGGCAGAAACCTTAGCTCCTTTATTATTAGGTACTAGTGGTTGGGGCGCCCCATGGGGCGCCTCCTCACCGTACGGTGGCTGCCCAATCCCATCCCAATAGCAGTCAATTTATTTTACGTGTTCGCCTATTTTTCTGCCACTCCTAATCCAACCGCGTCCAATATACCTCTTCAATCCGAGAAAACTGCAAGTTGATAGAATGGTATAGTACGAGGTTCATTCCAATTACGTATCCATAGTCAATCGGGTTGTAGGAAAAGCAAAAGTTACATGTTACATCCACTATCCATGATTTTTCTGCTACTGGCCAGGTTATGACACATACATCCCTACAAGGCTACATACAGCTTAGCTTGAGTCTTTTTGATGGACATGGATTAATCTAAATCTGGAAAATCGCCATCCTTGCCATATCACTGCCCAATTTTGTTTTCTTCGGTTCCTTTTTGTTGTATGCTTCGGTCGATTCTTCTGAGCGTCCATCGCAGTTCTCTTTGTTCACCCTTCTCCCGCTGGCACACCGCCTCTATCTGGTCTCCGAATCATCAAGTCATGGGAGGTACCTGTCTTGGACCTTGGCATGCCAATATGCATGGACGTCTTTCCAGTAAACTCTGTCATGTCATCATGTCATCATCGATTAGATTACTTCGGACATAAAATGGGAAACAGAAAGGCCTTGGTAAATGGTGTGATTTCTATTGACAACCGAAATAAGAAAAACTGAGTAGGCAAGAAGCATGATATCATAGTTTCATCAATCAAAGAATTCATCCTAGATGAGCTATTTAATCAAAATAGGCGTGACCCTTTCTAACAATAATTAGAATGTAAAATAGAGCTGAACCCAACTCAATGTGAACATTAAAACATAATGAACAATAGAGGAAAACAAGTTTGATAGCTAAAAATAGAACATTCTTCGATAATAGAACAATGTGGTTTTTTTTGGCCAAAGATAAATTAACCCAAGTATGTGCATCACGAATGATGAAGTAGCTTTCAGAAATTAATGATAATGCAATGCTAAATTATGTGTGGCACCATGGCAAACATAGATCCTTATTTCATCCTATTTACCTAGAATAATTAGATTTACAAAGGACCAATTACGACGCCGGTTGGCAGACTACAGGGAGATGGCAGATACATAGTACATCAAATCTATCTCCAACCTAAAAATAGAAGACCAAAAAGCATTGTAGAAAATGAATATGGTGCAAGACTAACTTAAGACAGTTAGTACAAGGGAATTTTATGATGAGAAACATGTAGGAGCTCACATTCCACGTCTTTTTCAGAAACTTCATTATACTCCTATCTGACCTCTACCATCCAATTGTCGTGGTGTTCATAACCTATATTTGGCACAAGGAACGATCTTGCAGCGTCTTATTGATCTAGAAATACTCAGGAATGTAATTACCCTAAGCATTGTCCACAATGGACATAAATGCTATGGGAACAGCCGAAGATGAAAAATGTATCATTAGTACGCAGGAGATTCTCTCTAGAATAGATTCTTCTTAGGTAATCGTTTAACAATACTGCTATTACATCTCCTAACAAGAATTACAGATAAATTGGAAGGAATGTCTGTTAATGTAAGAATGAAAATGGTAAGAATGAAAATGATTACAGCAGAAGAGCATACACGGTTCTCACATGAACAATAATTACCTGAGCTTCTTCGTAAAAAGCCATTTAAGGAAGAAGTACACATGCGATTGGAACTATGTCAAGTATCTGATGGACATGACAAGACAATCTTTGGCATTGTTAGAGATATAGGAGCAGAAGCACAAAATTTAACAGAATTAATATGACAGTAGTGCAGGAGTAGTTTGTCCAGACCTGATTGCCCTAGAATCGATGTATGAACAGAAGCAAAATGTTTTAACAAAACACGGTCAATAAGCAATTAGATGAACTCAAACAATTTGGAGTGTCGTGCGCCTCCTTTGACAGTCTTTGGCCATATCTAAATTTGGCTCGTTATGTCCTATGAATGAAGCACTTATGGAATAACAATATTGTATACATTCCTTCGAATGGCATAGTACCCTGACCTATTATTGTTACCCCTAATTATGAGTTATAATAGAAAACGTAAATCACGATCAACATGAAGAACTAAAGAAGCAAAATAAGACAAATAGGTTGTACGTTGCAAGAAAATAGTATGCCAGAAGACCTTGTGTGGTTTGTAACCATTTACGGAGGACCGGTCGGGTTGGCAATGAACATGGAAGCTTCATTCATCTAAAGCCATTTCTTAAAACTTTCATGAATTTCAGATCATATGTAAAAGAACAAAAGGTTAGATTCTTGCCAGAACAAACATTTCATGGTGGCAGGTTAACAAATTTATTTATTGTAGGAAGAAAATAAAGCAGTGCTAGAACAATATACAAATAGAGCAAATATTTGACCAAATTTTCATGAAAATAACACGTAAATCTTTTAACTTAATTACATCAATTCCCACATAGGGAGCCACCTGAATTCTAACGAATTAAACATGCTCATGCAAACTTTGCTACCCATACAATTTCTGTCATGCAAATCTCATCAAGTTTCAGCTAGGTCTGGATACACAGAGAAATCATGAGGTTGAGTTTGTGAACATCGTATGTATAGATAGATGTTATCTTTAACAAATTCAGACATTTTATGAGTTGTATGATACTCCTTACAAGGATTCTATGGCAACATGTGAAATATGATACATTGAATGAGACATGAAATCCAAGGTCTATCCCGATTGGTTCATTTTTTTGCATCAGACATAAAAGCAAATGGATCCATCAGTTTACCTAGTTTGAAGTTCTATCCGGTCATGCCAATTGGTTTCTTCGAGCTCGGAATTTCTTTTCTACAGATTTCTGCATCAAAGATAGTTTATTATCCGTTGTCTTTTCTGAAATTTTACACATAAACGATGCCACGCAACCAACCTACAAAGTGACGATGCCACACATTTCAGTATTTCAAAGCTGCTAGAAAATTATTTGTTTGTACAGTTAACCAAGCCTAAAGATTCAGCGACATAATAAGTGACAAACTAATTGGTGTGATTGCTCAGTTTGCCTAATTAATTATACCGCTAGGAGCGAAAAACGCTGTGACAGTCACAAATCCAGCACTAATTCTAATTAATAACAATTAAATGTCACTTAAGCCATGGCAGAAGAGGGAGTGGCAGAGAGCTCAACACAATGACCACCCAATTGCACCCATGGGCGTGGTGGCCATGCATTACATTTGCTCACCAGGGACGTGGGCTCACTATGAGCATGTGTATGCATTCACAAAACCTCAAACAAATAGATTCAGCTGTATGGAGCATAACAACAAACATGTAGAAGGCACTAACACAAAAATTATATGCACAAGATTTTTTGCATCAATTATTTGTATGACATCAGTCAGCCTAAAGATTAATTTCTTGTACACACTGTACCCACTACGTAGTAGTTAAAACACAATTTATCATGCTCACAGGAGCACCCACATGGGAAAATAAAATCGAAGTTCATTGCTTGTCCTGCATACTCTGAACGGTGTGGCTCCTCCATCGAGTAAAACAAACTCCTTATCCTCCTGAAACGATGCACAAATCAGGTGATACAAAGGAAAACAGGTCGAACTCTGAAACGGAAAATAGGAAATAAGAGATGAGACGACATGAGTTGGGGAATCACCTGGCTGCTGAGATGCTGTGAAAGAACTTTTGTCGCTGCCGCTTTTCTGGTTGGTTAGTTGTTCTCCTCCACTGGTCCTGGAAATGAGAGAACGGGAGATTCACTGGAATAGGTAAAAGATCAAGAAAATCAGATCTGCTATAGCCGGAGCTTATCTTACCGCCATGGGCACGTGCGTTCCCCGCGTTTGCCGACCCACTGAGCACGACTGAGAGGCAGAGTGAGGTGGTGGTGCGAGCTCTTCAAGGGAGATGTAAGGATGGAGGAGGGCGGGGTGGCATCGCAATGGAAGGAGGACAACAACGTGGGCGCGTGTGAGAGAGGAACGACGAGGAAGAAAATGAGGGTGGCGGCGGCTCGGGGCTAGGGTTTTACCCCGCATTGAGGGAAACTGGGAGTGGATGGACGGACGAGATTGACGCGGGCCGCGCTCCTGGATCGAACGGCTCGCGATGAAGAACAACGCCCTACCGCTGCACGCCAGTTGGCTATCGTGGATCGCTCTGGGATAGGGCAAGCATACACGCACTTGCTTGTTCTTAATAGATGAGACCGGCTTTGTGCAATGGAATGTTTGGCTCCACCACTTGCAAACATCTCTTGACGACAACCGGTGCAGCATCTGATTTCACGATAGAAAAGCTCTCTAGTGACCGCAGATTTGGGGGGACGCGCGCCATTAGGCAGCCAAGCTAGAACAACGGTAAGATAACAATTTTTTTGCTCCCAACCTGCTCCACTGCCATCGGCACTTGTGTGCAGCTAGTGCTCGATCAATCGCCGTGTCATCTTGTGGTAAACCAAGCACACCAAAGTCAGAATGTCATGAGCTTTTCTAGTGAAAGAGAGCAATGAGGATTGAGGAGGCAAAGGGATGATGATGATTAGAGGATCTATGGTTAACGCGTGAAAGCGGCCACGGCACCCGCGTTGCCTGCCGCTGGCCTGACAGTGACACTAACAGGCGAGCAGAAAATCATGACGATGCCATGCGTCAGGAACCGATCATGCATGCATCAGTTATATTACCACTGAATTCAAGAGTTTATATGCATCAGTTTTACAATTCATGGATCACTTGAAGTTACAGCAAGAATAAGCCATCTAAATAAAGAACAAGAGTATCCTATATGCATACTGAATTTGCTTAGAATGTTGCTATCCAACCTAACTGAAGGATAGCCGACCGCCATCCAACGATTGCAGCCAATATGTATAGGTTTCTACTGCTCCACGGGAAGAAGGTAGGACCACATATAGATTGATTAAGCCGCCCTATGTATAACTTGCATTTTTTTTAGTTTTGCATGTCTGTTAAATACAACATCGTTTTGGATGAGGGATGTTATACGTGAAGTGGACAACTCTTCATACTAGACGTGCAACTTGACATGAGATAAAAGGTGGTCAATAGAATCACACAGTTAGTACACCCATTTCATCGTCTTTTCGACATGTTATCCTTAGTCATAAGCACAATTTTATAAACAAACCACATGAAAATCTATATCTTAGGGAAACCTTAATTTTTCACAAGTACTACTCCATCCCAAGACTTAAGGCCTATATTTTTTCAGAAAGTCAAACTATGTTAAGTTTGACTAAGTTTTTATCAAAAAACATTAACATGAAAAGTACAAAATCAATATCATTAGATAGATAATGAAATCTATTTTCATATGGTACATACAAAATATCATATTTATTCAAAAAAAATTCTAAAAGTTTGGTCAAACTTTACTTCGTTTGACTTTCTGAAAAAATATAGGTCTTAAGCCTTGGGATGGAGGTAGTATTTTGTAAGGATAATTATATGTCTATTCATATAATTAACATACATAGACTTTACAAAAAAAAAACCATTTATGATCCAGTGTCATGTATCCCTATCCATTTCATCATGAAGCGCTACTCCCATTAGTCTCCGCACTAGGCTTATCCACATAACCCATTTATCCTCTGTAAACAAGTGAATCTGATATTCAAAGGACTATTGGCTAAAACATCTCATACTAATATTTTGAGTAGGCCAATTTCAACACTGTTAGATTTGCATCTTGATTCGTAATGTCTATGAGTTGGAAACGGGTTACAACTAAGTTTTGCTAGCTACAAGTGAGTTGCATCGATGGATAATGTGAGAAATGTATTGGTCCAATGCACGGCACCTCTGTTTGCGCCGCTGGATTCACCATGTTTCACCTCCCGTGCACGGCAAAATTAGATTCCGTTGTGTGCCAATTTGTTTTAGGGTTTCTGGAACTGAATCTCAAAAGCATGAAACATGTTAAATCAAACGGTACGGGACAAACTCCGCTCTCGGGATAATGTCCCTAACTGATTGATTTGGTTTGTGATTCTTGTTAATTGGGAGTTGCAACCGACCGAGAAAACTAGCTAATGCCCAGTCGACCGAGAATCCTTGTCGATTAATTAAGACCTACTGAACGGCCGAGGCATCGTTGATGCTGGGCGCACTTGACTTTGTTTAAAAATGAGACCGGCTTTGTGCAATGGAATGTTTGCCTCCACCTCCAAACATCTCTTGACGACAACCGGTGCAGCATCTGAGTTCACGATTGAAAAGCTAGTGACCGCAGATTTGGGTGGACGCGCGCCATTAGGCAGCCAAGCTAGAACAACGGTAAGATAACAAATTGTTTGCTCACTACCTGCTCCACCACGATGGGCACGTGTGCGGAGCTAGTGCTCGATCAATAGCCGTGTCATCTTGTGGTAAACCAAACACACCAAAGTCACAATGTTCTAGTGAAAGAGAGCAATGAGGATTGAGGAGGCAAAGGGATGATGATGATTAGAGGATCCATGGTTAACGCGTGAAAGCGGCCACGGCAACCGCGTTGCCTGGCGCTGCCCTGACAGTGACGCTAACAGGCGAGCGGAAAATCATGACGATGTCATGCGTCAGGAGCGGATCATGCATGCATATGCATGGCGATCGATCATGCATGGAAGGAGACAAGGAGGAGGTGCTGGGTCACAGGCGCGTCTCGGGCTGCACGGAGGCGGCGTCGTCTTCTGGTCCGGCCACACCACGCGGGTTTCGCTTTCGGGGTGGGCGGTGGTGCCACTCCCCGGCCCGAATCACCGACACTCTCTACATTTAAATCCAACCAGCAACAGGATTAGTCGCTACTACTACTACTACAACGTGTGCGAGCTGTAGCGGCTTCGGCATTTTCTCATGTGCCGCCGCGCTGCTGGTAGCATATCCGTGATTCCGTGTGTACGCTGCTGTGCAAACAGAAACCCCTCAAATTAAACCCTTTGCCTTGGATAAACGATAGTAGGGGACTTCGCCGATGGTTCTTGCACGTCCTTCTGCTGCTGGTAAGGCTCCCAGATAATACGTCATCTTCATCTTCAATGTCTCTTCCCTCGGAGCATCTGGTTTCAAGTGTCGAGGGGCTTGGACCATCCCTCTCTCCTGCGTACCGGTGGTGTGTCTTCTTAAGCGGTGGCCACGGCCGGTGATTGGCTCTACGGCGGACACACGTAAATATATGACTAAATGCAATTGCAATATGTTTACTAAGTTGTACTAGCATAGTAATCATAATGACTCTTATAACTAAACCAAAGAAATACAAACTTTCTTTCATTTTCTTCTGACTTTTGTGCTAAGGATAAGGGAACTGAGGAAAAAAGAGCTGGCTTGGCTAGTACATCAAGCATATGACATATTGCTTGTTCGACGTGGTACACATATCTATCAATGTCAATCAAGTAAGAAAATGCATTCCCACTATCTGAGAAAAAGGTGAAGAATTGCAATTTATTGAGCTTGTAAGGCGAATCCCTAGCCTATTAATGAAGCAAATTCAATGAAACAACAACTAGTACCGTATAGAAGGTGCCATAAACTGGAGAGTCTTGACCAATTTGAAAGATCATTTGGTGTAGTTGAAATAACAGAATTGGAATATGTTTGGTCAAGTAAGGGGAACTCAATCAAATCCATAACTGTCTCAATGGAATCTTTTACTTTCTTTCTGTCCAGTGTGATCACTCTTCTTCTTGGTGCTCAAGTCAATTTGGATCGAGCGGAATTATATGATCTTCAAAAAAAAAAGACGAAAGCGCTTCTTATCAACGCCATCATGGAGGAGCCAGATAGGTGGTGTGGAACTGCATGCTCTACCCAACACAACTAAATATCGATCTGATGAAAGAGATCATGCGATACATTTATACTTCGACAGTTGGAAATTACTAGGTTTCTACTGAGATATCTGCTTTATTGTTTTTGGGGCTTTGGCCTGACCTGTTTTTATTTGTGGATCTTTGTATTTACTTCTTTCCCTATTTATGGAAAGAAATGTGTGCATTCTCGCCACGCCTTCCTCCCTATCTATGGAAAGAAATGCGTGCATTCTCGCCACGCCTTCCTGGAATAATACATTTCTTCATTTTGACAATGATAGTTTGTAAAAAAACTGATGTCATTTATGGGAAAATATTGGTGGACTATTTCTCTTCACCGATCATATTTGCATTGGGTACCATGGAATGTACTCGCATCTCCAAAAATTAAAGGCGATATGTCTCGTCCTACGGACATAGCATCTCAAGACATTCAAGTCACCAAATGGAAACATGACTTGAGTCCGAGCTAAATCTCTCTGAGATAAGGTGAATTCGCTCTCTGTACGTGTGACTTTGGCTCATGTGCATAGTATGTTGCTTCATTCCAATGCGTTATGTCTGATCAGTACAGACATTACAAACGCTCCCTAACCTAGCCGCCGCCTCCTCTCCCTAACCTAGCCGCCGCCTCCTCCTCTCCCGCCCCCCTCCCGGGCGGCGGCGGAGGATCTACCCGCCCCGCTCCGAGCAGCCGTCCCCGGATCGCCGCACCTCAGCCGCCGCTGCTGCCGGCCTCGGCCCTGGCCCCGGCCTTGGCCTTGGCCCCGGCTTCGGCCCCGGCCCGGCCACAGCCCCGGCCCTGGCCTCGGCCACGACGGCGGTGGCGGCGCCCCTTCCGTCGAACGACGAGGGGGAGGAGAGGGTTTCCACGGTGGCGTTCCATGGGAGGTGATGAAGCGCCGGTGGAGGAAGCCGGGCGGCACGGCTACTTGGCCGGGGTCTGATGCTCTCCGTCGGTAGCCATGGAGGATTCGGTGGAGCGGTGGCGGCCTCCGCCCCGGTGACGGTTCAGCGGTGGTACGCATGATCCGCGCCACCGTCTTCTTCCCTGGTGATCTGGCAGGAGGGACTGGCGGCGTGGGGGCTGCTGGTCTTGCTTTGTTTTTGGTGGCGGTCCTCGGATTTCTCGCAAGCGAAGATGAAGATCTACCGGAGGTCAGTTTGCTTTGATCTGGCTAGAGAGATGAGTTCCGGAAAGCTCCGCTGGCGAATGGAACAGTGCATATTTTGCCTGCAGTTTGCTGGATCGGGTGGTATTCGGTCGCGCGCACCCATGTTTTTATTCCGACCGTTTGGTTCCGGAGGGAGCGCCGCGAAGCTATATTCTGTGTTGACATCTGGTGACTTTTTGGTCCATGGTGAAGTCGGAAGAAGGAATATCATGAAGGTCGGATTGGTGGACTGACTAAAGGAGGTTTGTTGGGGGGATGACCCCCGGTATGCCAAAGGCATGCCAAACCGGATGGTTTGAGCCATCAGGATACCGGTTAGATGTTCATGCCGGAGTCTAAGATAGGCGTTTGGCTGAACAGGTTAAGCCGGTATCCTCAGAGGAGGGATACCGGAACCGGATAGAAAAGATACCGGGCCACCGGAAGGATGAGCTTGTCGGCAGGGCTGGTCAAAGATCCTTTCCAGAGCTAGAAGACAAAGATGAGCTAAGCAAAGTAGCTTTAAACGAAGGGCTGACGATAAAGAAGAAGATGACGAAGAAAGAAGCCGGAGGACGTCAGCCTCCCTGATTAAAGAAGACCCCGGTGTCATCTATGATTAAAGTAGCTTTGTAAAGTAGCTTTGTAAAGTAGTTTGTCCAGTCAAAGATGCCATTAGGGTTTCTTGCACTGTAAGCCACCCTCTCCCCTATATAAGGAGAGGGGGCAGCCCTTCTTCACGGGCGCGGAACACAGAGAGAGAAAAACCTGTAACTTGTGTGAATCAATGAACATGGTGATCTAGAGCGAGTTCTTCTTTGTGTCTTTCTTCTTCAACCTCTGGCCTTGGCCAAGTTCTTGAGGAAACCATCCGGAAGTTCATCCCACCTGATCACAAACCCTCCCCCGAATCCTCTTGCGTCCATTCGGCCCCAATCTAAGCCATCCTATGGCATCTGCTCGTTCACCACGACGACAGTTGGCGCCCACCGTGGGGCATGAAGTGGCGCTTGATGGAGTTCACATTCGGGCGGGCGTCCTCGAGATCTCCGGCGAGCGTACGGTGTCCGCGTTGGTGCAGCGCATCTACGCCATGGACTTCATCAACGACAACGCGGGCTGCTTCGCCAACGGCGGCGTCTTCCCCAAGAACGGCCGCATCATCGAGTTTGGCAGCCACCGCGTCTACCTCGGCACCGTCCCCGTGCGCCAGCGCCTCTCGCCGGTGCTGGTGGCACCGGACCCGCCAAGATGGCTCTGTGCTAGCCGCGCCGCCGGCAGCGTCGAGGTAATGATGACCGGTGTGGCTGGTGCAGGAAAGGAAGCTGTGGGTGAAGGTGCTGGTCGCGCGGTTTCGACCCGTGCAGCCAAGCCACCGCTGGAGCGAGGCGCAGGCGCAGCGGGAGCATCGTCCGCACCACCGGAAACACCGCTTCAAGCGGCGATGAACGTCCTCGCCACCCCCATCGCGCAGAACATCGACCCGGCAGCGGCTCAGGCGGAGCTGGAGGTGCAGCGCCAGAAGATGCTCGAGAGCGGCAAGGACATCGTCAGGGCGCAGCGCGAGCTGAACCTAACCGTACGTGAGTATAACGCTGCCCATGGCTTTGCTTCGGTTAGCGCGCATGCTGCTAGGATGCCGGAAAACCGGCTAAAAGCTCGCAACCTAGATCAGGATCTGCGCAAAGAGATTCATGCCGGCAAAAGTGCCTCTGCATCTGTTAGCATCGTGGAAAAGCCTAAGTATAGCAGCCCGGATAAAACTATAAAAGCTGCTAAAGCTGCGGTAGAGCTGTGCGAGTCGCTTTCCGGGGATGCTTTGGCAAAACAGCAAGAGCGTGTTAGAGAGCTGCTGGAAACTATTGAGCAGCAAAATGCCGAGCAGCTGGCTAAGCTGAACAAGGCCACGGCCTCAAAATCCGCGCGTTCAACAAAGAATGCCGGTAGCAAGTCCCATGGGCAGGCTTCGTCCCCCCATCCGGACAGAAGAAGAGAAAAAGAGGTGAATGCGCAGCAGATGACTGTGTACGATCCAGTTCTTGCCGGAAAGCAACAAGCCGGGCAACATGATGCCGGTAGAAAAAGCCAAGGGGCAGAACGAGGCTACGCCAAAGGAGGTTATGCCGGAAACAATCATGCCGGTAGATATGAAACCGGGCAAAATTATCGAGCTGCAAGGGCAGCGTACGATGAGGAGGAAATAGATCCCCCGAGGTACCGGCAAGCAAGGGCCGCGGTACCGGAATGTTATGATGAAGCTGACTCTGCAAGACCGGCAGCATACCGGAACGCGTTGGGAGAACGCTTGGGAGAGAGATACTTACCGGAACAGGATGCGAGGCACCGTCTGGATAGAGTGTATTTGTCAGAAATGATCGAGGAGGAAGGTCCTCCAGGCCCAAAGTGCTTTGGCCCAAGGATCATGAAAGAAAAACCACCAGTGCGCAACTTCATGTTGCCCCGTGACACAAAAACATTCGATGGCACCACGAAGCCGGAAGACTGGCTCGCGGATTACGTGACCGCGGTATACGTCGCAGGCGGTGGAGGAACCGTAGCAGGAGGAGGAAACCGGCGTTGGGCCGTGAGAATCATACCATCGTTTTTGGTGGGACCGGCAAGAATCTGGCTAAACAACTTGCCGGCAGGAAGCATAAATGGCTGGCTGGATTTTGAAGAGGCTTTTGTGAGCAATTTCAGCAGCACCTATCAGAGGCCAAACAGGCCGCAACAACTTGCTCTGTGCGTACAGCGCCCGAACGAAACAGACCGGGATTATCTGGCCCGGTGGAACACAACAAGGAACTCCTGTGAAGGGGTAATCGAGGCACAGGCCATTGCTTGGTTTAGCAGTGGGTGCAGAAGAGGTTCACCGTTGTGGCAAAAGCTGCAGCGGAACATGCCGACAACGTTGGCAGAGATGATACGTGTGGCGGATAGCTATGCGTTGGGAGACCCAACGCAGCCGGCAGTGCAACCTGAGCCGGAACAGCTGCGCCACGAACAACACCGGGATAACCGGAATAACAAAAGAAGGGAAGATTTTCCGGATCGAAGGTATGGTCCGCAGCAAGTTGCTGCTGTGCAGGAAAACTCTGAGGCCAGCGGCAGTCAGAGGCAAAAAACCGGATCGCAGCCATGGGCGGGTCCTAAGAAACAATGGGTGGAAAAGAAACCCTGGGTCCAGAAAAGAAACTGGCAAGAACCCGCAAAATACACCATGGAAGCTGCCATGGATCAACCTTGCCGGTGGCACACACCGAATCCGGCACACCCGTCAAACCATCTGACGAAGGATTGTACCTGGACCAAGTACTTGATGCAAAAGGGAACGGTAAAAGATGCACAGCCACCACAAGACATGCCGCGGCAGCAACAGCTACCGCCACCACCGCCGCTTACCGGGGCAAACGCCTTACCGGTACAGCCAAACCGGCAGCAGTACCAGCAGGTTAACCGGGTGGAGCAAAACGATAATCAACCACCTCCACCGGCACCTTTAGGCCGGAATGTTTACGAAGACCCGCATCTGTGCTGTGTTGTCTTTGTCACTGAGCCAACAGACAGGCAAAGTATGCATCGCCGCTCCATGGAAGTAAACGCCGTGATGCCGGCGGTTCCCAAATACATGATGTGGTCCAATCAGGAAATTACCTGGTCATCTAAGGATCACCCCAAGATCATGCCGAATCCGGGTGGATACGCTCTTGTTGTGGACCCAATCATGAAAGGGCCGCAAACTCGAGTAAAATTCAGCAAGGTGCTGATAGACAATGGCAGCAGCATAAACATCATGTACAAGCATACTATGCATACGCTGGGCATAACAGAAAACATGCTTCAGCCGACGCGCACAACGTTCCACGGAATCGTTCCGGGCTTGTCCTGCACCCCGATAGGAAAAGTTCGGGTGGACGTAGCATTTGGAGGTCGTGACAATTGCCGGGTTGAAAATGTCGAGTTTGAGGTGGTGGATCTAGACAGTCCCTACCATGCATTACTGGGGAGACCGGCATTGGCAGCCTTCATGGCCACAACTCATACGGCTTACCTCAAGATGAAGATGCCGGCACCTCGTGGACCGCTGACTGTTGTGGGAAACTATAAAGTCTCACTGGAAACTGCATCTGCCGGATCAAACCTAGCGGAGTCGCTGGTGATCGCGGAGGAAAAGAAAAGGATGCAAACAGCTGTTGCGCTGGCTCAGTCCTCACAGTTGAGCTTAGCGGCAATGAGTGGAAACTTGGGCTCACCGGCATTCAAGCCGACGAATGAAACAAAGGACATCGCGCTGGATCCGGCTTACCCAGAGCGCACCGTTCGTATCGGTGCCGGGCTTGATCAAGCATAGGAAAGCGCGCTCGTCAGCTTCCTCCGTGAGAATCGGAATATCTTTGCCTGGTCAACTGACGACTTGGTGGGTGTTCCGAGGGAGCTGGCTGAGCACTCTTTAAACGTCCGGAAAGATGCCAAGCCGGTGCGACAACCCTTGCGCCGGTTCGCTGAAGATAGAAGAAAGATCATAGGAGAAGAGGTAACCAAGCTGCTTGCTGCCGGATTCATTGTGGAGGTCACGCACACAGAGTGGCTGGCCAATCCGGTGATGGTGGAAAAGAAGAAAGATGAGAATCTGGAGGCAAAAGCTCCGAAGGTGTGGCGTATGTGCATTGACTACACCAACCTAAACAAGGCTTGCCCAAGAGACCCGTTTTCTTTACCACGGATCGATCAAGTGATTGATTCAACTGCTGGGTGTGAGTTGCTGTCCTTCCTGGATGCGTATTCCGGTTTCCACCAGATTCCCTTGAAAAAGGAAGATCAAATAAAAACTGCGTTCATTACCCCGCACGGGGCTTATTGCTATGTCACTATGCCTTTTGGTTTGCGCAACGCTGGTGCAACGTACCAGCGCTGTATGCAAAAATGCTTGTTTGATCAAATCGGAAAGAATGTGCAAGTCTATGTGGATGACATTGTGATAAAAACTAAGGTAAAGAACACCTTAATCGATGACATCCGGCAAACATTCGATAACCTAAGACGGTTCCGGATGAAACTCAATCCGGCAAAATGCATCTTTGGTGTCCCTGCCGGCAAGCTGCTCGGTTTCCTGGTGTCAAGCCGGGGCATAGAAGTCAATCCGGTAAAAATCCGGGCGATAGAAAGAATGGCTATCCCTCGAGAGTTAAAAGATGTGCAAAAGTTTACCGGAAGCTTGGCATCGCTAAGCCGGTTCGTGAGCAGGTTGGGAGAAAAAGCTCTGCCACTCTATGCTCTGATGAAAAAATCTGACACGTTCGTCTGGACCCCTCAGGCAGACGCAGCGTTTAAGGAGCTAAAAACAATGCTAGCCACAGCACCTATACTGGCTTCACCTCTAGAAAGAGAACCTATGCTATTATACATAGCGGCAACAAACCGGGTTGTGAGCGTAGTAGTTGTGGTTGAAAGAGAAGAGGAAGGAAAAATCGTCCAGAGGCCGGTATACTACCTGAGCGAAGTGCTCTCCCTCTCAAAACAAAACTACCCTCACTTCCAAAAAATGACTTATGGCGTGTACATGGCCGCCACAAAACTCAAGCAATACTTTGAGGAGCACCCCATGAAGGTGGTGAGTGAAGCACCAATCTCCGACATCATGTGCAACAAAGACGCTAGCGGCCGGATTGCAAAATGGGCAATCCAGATATCACCATACGTGCCGGTGTATGAAAGAAGAGATGCCATAAAATCACAGGCTTTGGCTGATTTCCTCGTTGATTGGGCGGAAATGCAATACAAACCGCCAGATCAGAGGATAGAATATTGGAAAATGCACTTTGATGGATCCAAACTCAAAGAGGGCCTAGGTGCCGGTGTGGTACTTACTTCGCCTAAAGGGGATCACCTCCGGTATGTCTTGCAAGTGCATTTCAGGGCATCCAATAATGTCTCCGAATATGAAGCTTTGATCCATGGGCTTAAGGTCGCAAAAGAAATCGGTGCACACCGGATCATTTGCTATGGAGATTCAGATCTTGTGGTACAGCAGTGTTCCGGGGATTGGGATGCAAAAGATGCCAACATGGCCTCGTACCGGTTTCACGTGCAAAAGATTGCCGGATTCTTCGAAGGATGTGAGTTCCACCATGTGCCACGCGCAGAAAATGAAGCCGCGGATGCTTTGTCCAAGCTGGGCTCATCTAGGCAAGAAATTCCTCCCGGAATAGCTTTGGCTCATTTAAGAGTACCATCGATCAAACCAAGCCCGGAATCGGAATCAATTTTTGTACCGGAATCACATGTAGTACCCATGGATATTGATGAAGGGAACCCGGGGACTGTACCGGCAAGCTCGGGGACTGTACCGGCAAGCTCGGGGACTGCTCCGGTAAGCTCGGGGACTGTTGTACCCATACCGGAAGAAATGATGCTGGTAGATAGCATGGAGATAGATGCACCGGTGTTTTTGGTTCGAGAGATACCGTCATGGGTTAAACCTATTAAGGAATTCCTGATCAACGGCACCTTGCCGGCCGACGAAAATGAGTCAAGGAGGATACAAAGAAGGTCCAAAGCTTACACCTTCATCAACGGCGAGGTGTACAAGAGAAGCGTTACCGGTGTCCTTCAAAGATGTGTGGAACCGGAGGAAGGGAAAGAAATGCTTGAGGAAATTCACCAAGGAGAATGTGGGCACCATGCTTCATCAAGGGCGCTAGTAGCAAAAGTATTCCGGCATGGGTTTTATTGGCCCACTGCTTTGGAGAACGCTGAGGATTTGGTAAGAAAATGCAACGGCTGCCAGAGGTACGCCAAGCAAAATCATACCCCAGCATCCGGTTTAAAGACAATACCGTTAACATGGCCATTCGCCGTTTGGTGCCTTGACATGGTTGGCCCATTCAAAACTGCAAGAAGCAGCATGACCCATATCTTGGTCATGGTGGATAAGTTCACCAAATGGCTAGAAGTAAAACCTATCGCAAAGTGTGATGGGCATACAGCGGTGAAATTCCTAAAAGATGTCATTTTGCGGTATGGATACCCGCACAGCATCATCACTGATAATGGAACCAACTTTGCTCAAGGTGAGTTCAAAAGGTTCTGTGAGGACAACAACATCCGGTTGGATTTGTGCTCAGTGGCACACCCACAAGGCAATGGCCAGGTGGAAAGAATGAATGCTTTGGTGCTTTCCGGTATCAAGCCTAGACTCATTGATGCAGTGGAAAAGTCACCGGGATGTTGGCTCGATGAGCTACCATCAGTTCTGTGGAGTATAAGAACGACTCCAAACCGGTCTACCGGATACACTCCGTTCTTCATGGTTTACGGAGCAGAAGCGGTCATACCAACCGACATCATTCATGATTCACCAAGGGTACAGCTCTATACTGAGCAAGAGGTCAAAGAGGCCAGAGAAAATGATGTGGACTTGCTGGAGGAAGCAAGAGAGCTGGCTTTGGCAAGAACAGCCATTTACCAGCAAAACCTAAGACGCTATCATAACCGGAAGGTTAACCCGAGAGTTTTCCGGGAAGGAGATCTTGTGCTTCGCCTAGTGCAGCGCACTGAAGGCCGGCATAAGCTCTTGCCACCATGGGAAGGTCCCTTCATTGTAAGCAAGGTGCTTCACAATGATGCGTACTACTTAATCGATGCGCAGGAGTGGAAGAAAGGAAAGGCGGACAGGTCCGGAGAGGAGAGCAAGCGTCCATGGAACGTAGCTCTGTTGCGTCCTTTCTACTCTTGAAGTGGTGGTATAAGAAGTTCCTTTTTGTACCTTATACGCTATGAATAAAAGATGCCGGAACCTTGAATGAATCTCGGGGACTACCCCAATAAGGTTGCATGTAACTTGTTTATTTTTTCAGTTTACCGGTTGCTTATTGAATGTTTTTTCTTTCCGGTTTAGTAGTGTGCTAAATCCTACCGGAGTCTTCGACTCTGCTGCTGTCCGCAAACCGGCTTCATGGCAAGCAAGATAAACCGGTAGGGGATAAGCACATGAACTGCGAAAAGGGAGAGCAGGAAAGAACAATCCGGAAAATTTAACTAACCCCGGTTAAACCAGTTTTTTGCAAAATTTCAAAGTTATTTCTAAGTTCAAGAAGATGCTTGTTTGGTGAAAGAACCTTGTGCTCATACGCCAAAGAACGCCCAGAGAAGGCAGGCAGAGCCAAGGCAAAAGAACCAAGTATGCATCAAATTGGATGCGGAAACAATTGGGAAATCTTTGCAGTGCAGGATAAAAGCAGAACCAAAAGCAAATGTGCTAAAGCAAACTTAAGATAATTAGCTACCGGTATAACTTACCGGCATAACTTACCGGCATAAAATGTTGTACGGTAACCAAAAGCAAATTTAAAGTCTTACATCATAAACCCCGGCATACCGGGGTAGAATTTAACGGGCATTGTTTTAAGACAACCAGGGCAAACGAACATATCACAGGCAAACATGGCATAAAGGATCATCAGGCAGCAGGGGCATCAGGTGGAGCGGCACCGGCCTCAACATCTTCAGGGGGAGCAGCCCCGGCTTCGGGAGCTTCCGGCGGCACGTCCTCGGCAGCCTCATCTTCATTTCCCTCGTCTTCTTCTTCCTCATCGCTGAGGTAGTCCTTGACACCAGGAGGGGGAGGGATGAAGGTGCGGACCTCGGCATACTCAGCAAGCCGGTATGCCCGGTCCCGCCGCTTCGCGGCGAGCGCCGGATCCGTGTCCGTGGGAGCATCTGCGCGTACGCCTTGAAGAGCATCCAGATTCAGATCAGGGTACCAGGAGCATGCGGAGCGCAGCGCCGTGTCAGCTCCGGCACGAGCCGCGGAGCATTGCCACTCGCGAATCCGGTGCCCGGCATCATTGAGCCGCGCGGCGGTAAGCGTGATATTTCCTGGCAGCTCCTCCTCAGGCCACAGTACCTTGAAGACTTGGATGGCGGCGGCTGGCAGGTCGGCAAGAAGCCGGTCGACGGAGCGCATATGTTGGACTCGCGCGGAGAGGGCGACAAGATAGTCGTACCCATCCCAGTGCGCGTCCAGATTGGGAAATTCCCGCGCAATCCGATCCTCCCTCACCTTCTTCAAGGCATAGACCTGGGATTCCGGGAAATGCTCTACAGGAAGAAGGAAAAAGCATAAACGCAAGACACCGGAAAAAAGCATGTCGGAAGAACAAGGAACGAGGGTACATTTTCAAAAGGAGAAAGCTTATAAGCGAAAGAAGGGGCAAGGCAAGAACTTACGAAGAGCCAGCGCGTCTATCTTCATAACCAACCGATCGTATTCCCGGTGATCAGTGGTCATGGTATCAATGAGGCGCTCCGCTGCTTTCCGCGATTTCCTCTCCTCCTCCAGCTCTGCCGTCAATACGGTGTTGGAGTTCGTGGAGTCCTCCACGACCTCCGCCAACCTGGCCTCAGCTGCAACCCGGGCGTCCTTCAAGGCTTGCTCATGCCGGAGCGCGGCTTGCATAGCCTGTTCCTTCAGCTCCCCCAAGGCGGTCTTCTGAGCGTCCAGTGCCTCGTTGTGCTCCTTGAGAAGCTGCTCTTTCTCGCCTAAGTACCGGAAAGAAAAGTTTTAGCAAAGCAACAATAGATGAAATGAAAAAAGAAGATGGCTAGCAGAAAAAGAAAGGATGATACCTTGAAGCTTGGTAACCTGGGCCTTCAGGGCCTCGATGGTAGCTTCCGGAACAACTGTTAAACAAAAGGATGCGTAAATATCAGAGAAGGAAACATTCCGGTGAAAAGGTGCCGGAGGGAAAAGGAACAAAACAAACCTTGGCAGTGGCTGTGGGCCTCGGCAAGGTCCCGATGCTCCCATAGAAGCTCCTCAAAGAGTTGCTTCCGGGCGTCAGCAGTGCTCTGTTCAAAGGAAGATGGGTGTGAGAAAGAAAGAAACAAGGTTTCAACCCGAAACTCGGGGACTGGCTATGCCGGTTTCACATGCCTCTAGTTAAAGTTTCGCGCTGAAAACTGCGTTTTCACCACGAAACTCGGGGACTGGGAGAATAGACAAGATCCGGAAAGAAAAGAAACCGGCATCAACAA
Organism: Lolium perenne; assembly: GCF_019359855.2. Classification (NCBI taxonomy): domain Eukaryota; kingdom Viridiplantae; phylum Streptophyta; class Magnoliopsida; order Poales; family Poaceae; genus Lolium; species Lolium perenne. Next base: position 144,629,306 of record NC_067250.2, on the reverse strand, counting down.
AAATACAAGAGGTTTAGCAAAACTTACCACCACGTTGTTGGTAGCATCGTACCAGGCACTGTCAAACTCTTTCACGGCGCGTTTAAGCCGCGTGAAGTGTTCTTCAGTAGACCGAGGCCCAGCAGGGTCTGGTGCCGGAAGGCGGTCCTTCCCCAGGCCGCGGGTAGATGCGGAGATATCCGCCTCATTCCACTTCTGGGCGTAGGGGAGGAGGTGCCCCAGGTCTTTGCCTGCGCGTTTCAGCTCGATGATCCGGCCTAGGAGGCCGGTAGGCTTGTCTTGTACAGTGGCAGCAGCGGGACCGACGTGCAGCACCACGTCCCGCGAGCCACCTGAGGCGTCGCCCTCCACAGCCTTGCCACGGGAAGCCCCGGGCTTGAGGAATTTGGTAATCTTGGGGGTCTCGGACGGCGCCGGTTGCTTGGCCGCGGAAGGTCCTTGGCTGGGCGGCGGTGTCGGCGTGGCCTCGGGAGGAGGAGAAGATACCGGCGCGGAAGTATCCGGCGCGGTAGGGGAAGAGCTTGACTGCTTCTTCTTTTTCTTCGGGGGAGGAGGAACCAAAGGTTCCACCTGCCCGGCATCTGTCTGGCCGGCGCCGATGTTGCTGGCGCCGGTGTCTTGGGTTTCTGTAGGGGAGGTGAAGTCCTTCTCCGCGCGGTGATCAGGAGGTGTTGGGGCCGCGCGCCCCGAACTTGTAGTGCCTCCCGAGGGGGAGGCAGAGCTGTTGCCGGCACCAGATGGTACCGGACTTGAGTAAGGAGGAGGAGTTGAGGTCCTTGCGGAGCCGGCAGAGCCAAGCTCAAGCGCAGGGCTGAAAGAAAGGAAAAAGAGAGCAAATTGGAAAAAAGCAACCGGAAAAGAACTCGGTGGAAACAAAGAGAGCATAAAAAGAAATAAAAACTTACCCGGAAGACATCGGCATCCGCTTCTGCTTGTAGCGCTTGGTGCTAACCTGCTTCCCTCCAATGACTTCAGTCCGAGGGCGTTTGGCAGAGGAAGCATGGTCAGCCGGCGCCCGGCCCGGAGGATCACTCTTCGGCCTTCGGCCATGAGTTTATCCAGGAACTCGTCCCCAACCTCGGCTGGGGGGGCTCATGCTCATGGACCTGTGGGTTGTTGGTGGCTGGGGGACTGTCTACAGGCTGGAAGTAACAAAATGTCTATAAGAAATGGAACAGAAAGGCTACCTCAAGCAAGGTCAAGTCATCAGACGAACCAGCTGGTTCCGGCGGAGACTTGCCGAGGCGAGAAGATGGAGTCCGGCCCATCCTCAGATCCAGCCAATGAATAACGGGATCCGGATCGTACTTGTCTAGAGGCCTCTTCCGGCAAGGGCCTCGTCGGTCTGAGTCAATCCGGGGGAAGCGGGCCTTAGCCTGAAAACAAAGGAAAAAAGGGAGATTAGACATAAGTACAAAAGTTATCGGTAGTACGACCCGAGCCGCATATTTTCTTACTTCTTTGGACGGAGGATTTCTGGCGCTGAGGGGGCAAAGGCCCCACTCCCAGTCATCCGGCATGTCCGTTTGGCAGATTTGGCTAGCCTTTAGGACCACATCCTCTTTGCTTAAGGCCAGGCCGGTGATCTTGGTGGGATCACCGGGGCCGTACATCTCACTAATCTTGTGAGCGCGCTGCTGGAGGGGAAGCACCCGGCGGCTGATGAAGGCGCGGATGATATCGTCGGAGCAGATGTTGGTGTCCTTCATCAACCTCAGCATGAAGCGCACCACCCGGTTCGTCTCGGCGTGATCCGTACCGGGGTTGTACTGCCAGTTGGTCTTGGCGGGCGGCGCCGGGTTGAACGCCGGCAAGTTGATGAGGTCGACGTCGCCCGCGTTCTTCACATAGAAGAACGTCGTCTGCCACAACCGGCAAGACTCGAGGCCGTTGAACTTAAAAAAGGGGCTCCCTTGGCGGGAGCCGATGATGCAAGACCCGCATTGAACGGGGGGTTTGGGCTTGGGAATGTCCTTGCCCTGGACCGAATTGATCCGAAGGGAGAAAAAGCGGGCAAACGTCTCGCGAGCGGGACGGATGCCAATGTAGCCCTCCATGAAGGCCACAAAACAAGAAAGATAAAAAACGGCATTGCCGGGAAGGTGGTGAGGCTGGAGACGATAGAAGTTAAGGAATTGACGAAAGAAATCAGAGGCAGGAAGGCCGAAACCACGCTCAAAATGAGCAAGGAAAACAACGACCTCACCGGGTTCGAGCACCGGTTCGATCTCGTCACCTGGAAGCCGGCAGATGACTCCTTCCGGAATCCTCCTAGACCGGTAGAGCCAGTCGATCTCAAACTGAGTCACGTCGGAACCCCTCCAGGCTCCGCGTGTCTTGTCCTTTCCGGAGGCCCGGCTAGATGTGCCGGCCTCTTGTTTCCGGCTAGATGCCAGATCCATCCGGGCAAGATCTTCGGTTAGCCCGTCAGAAGTGCTACTACCTTGGTTACTAGAGGTAGCAGCGGGGAGAGACCCTTCGCTGGACATATGGATCTAGGCGACACCGGAATCTATCGACAAACAGTTTTCCCCAAACAGACCCTCGCGCGAAGATCTACGAGTAAGAAGAAAAGCAAAATAAAGAAGGGATAAATACTCTACCGCCCCCAAGATCTGAAACGCAAGAAGAGAAGGGGTAAAGGCGCATCGGGCCTAACCTGAGGCGGCGGAGTCGCGGAGGAAAAGGTTCGCCGGAGGTACGGTGAGCCTGCGGCCGGCGAGGAAGTCCGTCGACGGCGAGGCGAGGAAGTCCTTGAGGAAGCACGAATGCAGCGAATGCGGTGAGCGCGCTGCAGAAGGTTCCCGCACTACGAGGTCCGGCGGAAGTGCGGCGTGAGTTCGCCGGGCGACGGGGCTCGGGCGAGCGACGGCGGACGGAGAACGGCGAAGGCACGGAGGCGAAGAGCACTGTGCGCGAGGAAGTGGAGAATGCGAGAAGAGGAGGAAGGAGCGGCGGTTGCGCTTATAAAGAAGAAGGGAAGTGGGCTGGAAACCGCCGGGCCGTGGCGGTTCGCCTCGCGGCGGTTTGCGCCATGGGCCGCCACGCGTCGGAGAGATACACGCGAAAAAATAGGAGGCCACACGGAGGCACATTCGAGATCCAGAACGGCTAGTGGGATCTGCAGCGGTGCATTAAATGGGCGCGCGGGAGTCGAAGCGAAATGACAACTGACACTGGCGCGTCAGTCACAGTGCGCATGTCTCTGTCAGGCGCGGGGCCCGAGATATTCTCGACTTCGCCGAGGAGGTGTTTAATGGTTAAGGTACCGGAAGACAAGATACCGGAGAATGACTTACGAAGAAAGATAAGGAAGATCCGGGTAAAGATGCCGGATCCGAGCCTGACGACGGATGGATCAAACCGGTATCCAAAGACGTAAGAACCTGGCATGGTCTGTTGGATAGGATCCGCCAGACTATACCAGCTTCGGGGACTAATGTTGGGGGGATGACCCCCCGGTATGCCAAAGGCATGCCAAACCGGATGGTTTGAGCCATCAGGATACCGGTTAGATGTTCATGCCGGAGTCTAAGATAGGCGTTTGGCTGAACAGGTTAAGCCGGTATCCTCAGAGGAGGGATACCGGAACCGGATAGAAAAGATACCGGGCCACCGGAAGGATGAGCTTGTCGGCAGGGCTGGTCAAAGATCCTTTCCAGAGCTAGAAGACAAAGATGAGCTAAGCAAAGTAGCTTTAAACGAAGGGCTGACGATAAAGAAGAAGATGACGAAGAAAGAAGCCGGAGGACATCAGCCTCCCTGATTAAAGAAGACCCCGGTGTCATCTATGATTAAAGTAGCTTTGTAAAGTAGCTTTGTAAAGTAGTTTGTCCAGTCAAAGATGCCATTAGGGTTTCTTGCACTGTAAGCCACCCTCTCCCCTATATAAGGAGAGGGGGCAGCCCTTCTTCACGGGCGCGGAACACAGAGAGAGAAAAACCTGTAACTTGTGTGAATCAATGAACATGGTGATCTAGAGCGAATTCTTCCTTGTGTCTTTCTTCTTCAACCTCTGGCCTTGGCCAAGTTCTTGAGGAAACCATCCGGAAGTTCATCCCACCTGATCACAAACCCTCCCCCGAATCCTCTTGCGTCCATTCGGCCCCAATCTAAGCCATCCTATGGCATCTGCTCGTTCACCACGACGACAAGGTTCGAGTCAACGTGATGCTGAGGGATCTGCTAGGCGTTCCGAGCTTGCAGCAGTGGTATGCATGTGGGGGCGGCAGCACAGGGGAAGTTCGGAGTCTTACCTCTCAGGGTGAAAACCCAAGGTCTGGCCTTAACTGGTTGTGCCTGGCAATGTTCTTGTTGGAGATGTTTTGAGAGTGGGGACTATCTTCAGGGAGATATCCTAAGACCATTGGTCGAGCGACGACGGCGCTAGGGCACTGTTTCCTTCTTGGAGGCGTCGCTTTTGGAGAGTCTGTACTTCATGTGTTGTCACGGTGGTGGTTGTATTGCTGTTGCTAGGTCTAGAAGGCTATAGCGGGACTTTTATTTCTTAGTTTTCTTTTCTCTTTTTTGGCTGTGTGCATCCGTACTGCCATTAGGGTGGGGCGTTGTTGCAGAGGCTGGGTGTAATTGGTATCTTTTGATATTAATATATTCCCTTTATCGAAAAAAAGACATCACAAACCACCTTCATAAGACCAAGGCACCGATACTAGGGAAGATAAGCAAGAACAAGAAGCATTGGAACCCTAGGACCGGTTGTACTGCCGAAGACCTTGGTTGCACTACACCTGGAACCTCCCTAGCGGCACTACCAACCTTTGACCGGTACTACCGGCCTGGCGCTCCATGAGTTCAGATTCCAAGCTGTCACTAAAGTATAAATTAACTAGAAAATACCCCGCGCGTTGCTGGGGGATATTTTGGAACAAAATCATAGCTGATCACATATGTTGTACAACCTCAGATATAGTGCAATCCAAATCATGTTTTAGCAAGTTATACAGAAATGAAAAAATTAATAATCCATCGCATGCCTTCTAATTCTTCTTATAGATTCATGTAAAGGAAAAATATAATAAGTATACATATACTTATTTAAGAATTTTTTTTTGAACAAGGAGTGCCCCGAAGGGGCAGGAAGCTTCTCGTTAAAAACAAACGGTGGCGGTACAGAAAGATACAAAGGACCCCATAAGATCTAAAATTACATATAGGTCCCTAGCAAATGCAGAAAAGACCTCGCTAAAAGATGAAGAAAAGCAATCAAGTCCTTCTCTTTCGCCGCCGTCGAGCTAGAGAGCTGCTACGCCGCCGTCATGCGAAGAGGCGGGGACGAAACCACTTGCCTCCACGCAGCCGTAGTATGCGACTGCAACCCTCAGGAAGAACCTCACAACGGAGGTTGAATCGCCGGAGTCCATCGCCGGCACTTGGATAGGCCACAGAGTGGCCTTGGATCTGCTCAAAAAAATCGCTTCCCAAGGCACGCACTTGATTCGCCGCTTCAAGCTTGTGGTCGCAGCATCATCGCTGCCGTCCTCACCCTCGCCTCCATGGCCGGCCGAGAGGAGCAGCTTCGATGTGCTACCTCCACCGCAGAAGTAGTAGAGATACACCCTCCAAGGAGCAGAGAAGATGATGACGACGTAGCTGAGCTCCTCCTCGCCTCCATGGCCGGCCAGGAGCTTGCTGACGTCGAAGATCCTCAGCAGGCGCACCTTCCCCCGCCCCAGGCCGGCCAAGAAAATGTTCCGCCCGCCGCATCCTCGCTGCAGCAGGAAGAAGACCGCCTTACCTTTATTGAAAGAAGCGCCGCTCAGCTGCTCCCCTTTCCCCTCCGACCACCGGAGAAGGAGAAGAAACCAGAAGAACCCTAAAGATGGTGAGATCCAGGCGGCCAGATCTCTCCAATCGCTTCCACTACCGGGCAAACAACCCGCTACCGGCAAACTGCCGCAACCCCTAAGGAACCTAGCTACTCCGGCGCCATCTCCCCTCCATCTCTGGCCGGCTACTCCGGCGGAGAGGAGAAGGGAGAGGCCCGGCAAGAGGGAAGAAAGGTTCAGGAACTGTTCACGCGTGAGAGAGGGAGTGGGGGAAAGTGATCCGCGCATACGGGGATTGATTACTTAAGAAATTATCAAAAAGAACTAACACCATGAATTAGTAAGTTGACAATTAATAGCAACTTGTCAAGATGAATATTGTAATTGATCAATAGTTGTCTTCTGGTACTGCGGTCGAAATCTCAGAAAGTTATTTACATCGTCTGGCCGGACAATATCTTCTAATAAAGGCTAGTGGATGACCGAATGAGAACATTAAATCAATTGTACAAAATAGTGTATAAGATTGCTTCTGAAGGAAAATCCATATTGCATTGAGAACGACCTGCATGTGACTTCAAAGGGCCAATGAGCATGCATCCATGGAAATGACGATTTTTCTGCTATGAGTGTAGCACTTACCATGAAAATGTGAAATAAGAATATCTCATCCTACAAACAACTCAATTGTTTAGAGCCAAATGATTATGGAGAGGCCGCCATGGCTCTGTTGGTGTGGCTGGTTATATGTATGCAAGTGCCTGCAGGATTATACATGAAGGACTTGATCCACACCCACGGTAGAAGAGAATTTACAAATGGACAACATCGTCCCTCAATGGAAAGCTGCGTATCACCTGACCAAGCATGTCATCTGGGCAGGTGATGGATATTGTTAGGAAGCATACATGGAGGCAGGTGAGAGGGACGTGGCAGGATTGGGCGCCAAGGAGCTCCACCAATATGAGATGCGTTTGTAGACGATTCGAACAGATCGGTTTGAGGCAGAGCATGACATTTATAAATAGGAAAAAACTAGGCAGACTTCTCATATGCCACCATAATCTCCTGTGCAACTATTCTGTTCAGAGATTGTGGGGGAGAGGAAGCGACTCCAGCGTTGCTGAGAGTTTAGCGAAGACAAAGTGTCAATGGTCATGGTGCGGTCCCTCAACTGGTAAGTGGAGATAGTAATGGCAGGTTCCGTCGTGTGATTATGAATAAAACTGAGTAGTTAATTGCCTGCATGTGGACCGGTTGGTGTTATTTACAGGATGAAGAAACTGAACCCATTAACAGAATACAGACGGTACTCTCATGCAAAATAAAGAGTCAAACAGAGATGGATCGGCAAACTAAAACCGAGAAATCGTACTAAACCAAACTAACGTGATTTTTTTGCTGAGGTGGCAGAGTTAAAGAGATGTGGCAGCCTAGGATTGCTCAAAGATGACTGATGAGGTGGACACCTTGCATATCAAGAGAATTCAGCTTAGTGGGTTGCTCCTATTTAATTAGTTATTATAGATATCCCCCACAACTCTGATTTAGGGTTAGACAAAGCACATGTTATCTTGTCTCTCTCTCCTCAAGGACCCCCTCTCATGTATTGAATATTGAGTTGTACAAAGTTTCTATTTGCATGATTGTGGACATATCCTCAAGACCCTTCCTTGGTGTTCTTCCCTATTGATTGGGATATGTGGGAACGTCTAGCCTAATCTCTCTCCAAGGGGACTCCATTGTGCTGGTGGAAGTAATTGTATTGTATTGTGTTGTGCGTGCGTGAGTTTATCATGTTCTTCGTGTGGAGTTTGTTTGTTGTTCATGTTCATCGCACTCCTCTCCCTTTTCTTCCACGAATTCGTTAAGATCGGGCCTCCCCGCAACGTCGACCCTCATCATATGCTATCAACAACTTTAGGTTGCTAGCGATTTGTTCCCCCAAACTTTTCTTTGAGAAATTTAAATAACAAAATTAGCCCACATTTTCTTTGGACCGATCTATTGATTCGGTGAGTTTGGAGTGGTTTTAATCCACATTGTGATTTAACTTCCTCCGCTCTGCCTTAGCCTATTTTTTCCAATTTCTTGCTAAATTGACGAAGTTCAGACTGGATTTCTCCCCTAATACGAAGAACAACTTGTGCAAAAAACCGCGGAGTGGTAATACCAGACCTCAAGTGGGAGTTGAAAGAATTTTCCTTCCCTTTCGTTAGCTTTCCTTTGTTGTTTATGCTTCGTATTTGGAGCTCTTTGTCTCGGATCAAGCTTTGATAGCAACACTCTATATGACATCAACACCGCAGAGTTCAAGCACTTTCTTTGACATTTAACCGACCGCAAGTCTGTAATCATCAGCAAACCAAAGGTATAACTTGCAATCCCTTGCTATCCATATCTTCTTTTTGCGCAAAGGATGTCCTATTGAGAGTAGCTCTTTGAGATTTGCCAAAAAATTGTGCACTTGGCCTCACAACAAGGATTGTTTCTTCACTATGTGCAATCAAACTGCAGGCTCTCTTGTGTTGGTGCGACACCATTGTATAGTCTTCGATTAGGTCATATTGTTTTTTTTTTTGAACCATGGAGGAGCACTGCATCTTTTATATTAGAGGAGAAAGAAATCCAAAGAACGGCTAAAGTCACAAATTGCTTCAAGCCAATATAAAGGAGGGAGAAAAAAAAAGACCAGAACCCCTAAACTAAAAACGAAAAACCGAAACTGAAACCTGCAAGAAGAAAAAACAAAGGGTCATATTGTTTTATCGCTCTTTGTCTTTGGTGGCACTAACCCCATTAATCCTTGTCATGAGTTTCTTTTGTTACCGTTATTTTGTGATTATTTTCGTTTGACATTTGTGATGTTTTGGCTTTTCTCCACTCTTGACAATATTATTTTCATTTGGTTTTTCCATCTGCATTTACACTTCTCCTATCTACCAACATACTCCTTGTTATAGTTGTACTCTCACCACCTCAAAGAGGCCACAATTTTCGTTTGTATCAATCGATACATAGGCCTAGGACTTTGCCTCCTCGATTTTGTCTTTTTAAGAGGTCACTACTGCCTCTCATCGTTTCAACCAAACAAGAAAATCCACCTCTCATTATTCTAACCGAACACAAACTTGGATCATCCAACACAAACAACAGAACCACATAGATGAGGATAACCTCGACCAACCTACCCTATCGCTCATACCCTAGACACACAGTCTTCCAACTGGCCAGCCAGGCCTTCTCAATCGGACACTTATGTGTGGTTGGTGCCATAAATCCATATTTTGGCGGCCTACAATTTTTTGATCCTTACTTGGCTGGTTACCAATTTTTTTGGTTGCCTATGAAATCTTGGCAACTCTTCTCACATTGCCTTTGTTAGAGTATATATTTGTATATTGTAGTTTCCCCTTATGTTAGGGGGCTTCCTGCATATTTGCACCTGTACATGTACTATATATTGTGGCCTTTGGTCCACTGGTAATACATCAAGCATATTGTCTAACATGGTATCAGAGCCGAAATCGATTCTCTAAATTTTCCGGCCGTCGTTGCTTGTCCGTCGTCCTCTTCTTCTGGCCGATCTCTGCCTGCTCCGCCCCCGCTGCTCGGCCGTTCTTCTGGCTGTTCTTCTGCCCGCTTCCCACGATCCCGATTCGCCCGACGCCCGCGCGAGGTGGATCCGCCAGTGCCTCGATTCCCCGCTCTCCCACGTCCGGAGGAGAGCAGCACCTGCTCCGCGCTAGCCCACCGCTCTGCTCCGCGCGACCTGGTTTCCACGGAGCGCGAGCCGATCTCCCTGCAGATTCGCTGCTCTACCGATTCCCAGGTCTTGATCTCCCGATTCCCAGGTCACGTAGCGATTCCCAGCTCTTGATCTTGGTATCGCTCCTCCTCTGATCGGCCCCCGCTCTGCCGATTTCCTGCCTGGCTTCGCTCTTCGGCCCGCACCGATTTTCCTGTGCGTGCCCGTGTTGACTTCCAGCTGAGGTAAAAAAAAAAAAAAAAAAAAAAAAGAAGCAAAAAGCAAAAAAAAAAAAAACTGTCGTCGTCTGTTGTTACCCGATGTCTTCTTCCGCTGCGGGCTCTTCACGCGGCTCTGCCCGCGCTTCACCGACTCCGTCTACGTCGGCTCGCCGCTCTACATCGACTTTTGCGGCCTTTTCACGCGGCTCTGCCCGCGCTTCGCCGACTTCGTCTATGTCGGTCTGCCGCTCTACATCGACTTTTGCGGCCTCTTCACGCGGCTCTGCCCGCGCTTCACCGACTTCGCCTACGTCAGCTCGCCGCTCTACATCGACTTTTGCGGCCTCTTCACGCGGCTCTGCCCGCGCTTCGCCGACTTCGTCTATGTCGGCCTGCCGCTCTACATCGACTTTTGCGGCCTCTTCACGCGGCTCTGCCCGCGCTTCGCCGACTTCGCCTATGTCGGCCTGCCGCTCTACATCGACTTTCGCGGCCTCTTCACACGGCTCTGCCCGCGCTTCGCCGACTTCGTCTATGTCGGCCTGCCGCTCTACATCGACTTTCGCGGCCCCTTCACGTGGTTATGACCGCGCTTTGCCGACTCTTTCTTCATCGGCGTGTTACTCACCGTCGCCCCCTTTGGTGGCCTCTGTGTGTGTGGGTGATAGCTCCTCGTCGGCACTTGATTGTACGTCGACCTCTCCAGTCGCGCCCCTCTCTGCGCATGAGATAGCGCAGCTTCACCGCCTGCTTGATGCTTGGGATTCCAGTTTACGTCAGCATCCTCGCGGTCCGAGTCTCCGCCCTCGTCCTCATTGCACCTACTGTGGCAAGGTTGGCCACACTTCCTCCACCTGCTGGACGCGGGAACCCAGTTTACGTCAGCAGTTCCAGGATCGTCAGCAGGCTGGCTCTTCAGGATCTTCTGCAGTTGCACTCTCTGATCAGGACATTCTCAGGGGTCTTCGTGGTCTGCTCGCTACTACAGACTTTTCCTCGCCGGGCGCTGCTGGTTCTGTGGATCAGCTCTTCGCAATCGCGCGACCACCACTTTCTACACAGTCAGGTACGTCCCCGTGGTATCTGGATTCTGGAGCTTCCTTTCATATGACATCTGAGTCTTCTATTCTGTCTGCTCTTCGGTCTCTTATTTCTCCTGTCCGTGTTGTCACGGCTGATGGTACCTCTATTCCTGTTTCTAGTAGAGGCACCCTTTCTACTCCCTCTTTTTCTGTCCCTGATGTTTCTCATGTTCCTCGCCTTCAGATGAACCTTTTCTCTGCTAGCCAGCTCACCGATTCTGGTTGTCGTGTCATTCTTGACGCTGAGTCTTGTGCGGTTCAGGATCGTCGCACACAGGCCCTGGTTGGAGCTGGCCCTCGTAGCCGTAAGTCTCCGGGGCTTTGGGAGTTAGACTGGCTTCGTGTTCCTTCCGCTGCCACTCCATCTGCTAGTTCTCCTCCGGTTGTTGCCTCTGTCACCGGCTCTTTTCAGCAGTGGCATCATCGTCTTGGTCACCTTTGTGACTCTCGCCTGTCGTTTTTGGTTCATCGTGGCCTTCTGGGGTCTGTCTCTGGAGATGGGTCGTTACACTGTCAGGGCTGTAGGTTAGGCAAACAGATTCAACTTCCCTATCCTATTAGTGTGTCTGTCTCTCAGCGACCGTTCGATTTAGTCCATTCAGATGTTTGGGGTCCGGATCCCTTCGCTTCGAAAGGGGGCCATCGATACTATATCTTATTCATTGATGATTTTTCACGGTACACCTGGGTGTTTTTCATGCACTCTCACAGTGAGGTGCTCTCTATTTATCAGCGTTTTGCGGCCATGGTCCGCACTCAGTATTCCTCACCCATTCGCGTGTTGCGTGCTGATTCTACTGGTGAGTATATCTCCCAGCACCTTCGTGGTGTCCTTGCTGAGGAGGGTACCCTCGCTCAGTTTTCTTGTCCCGACGCGCATGCTCAAAATGGCGTCACCGAGCGTAAGCATCGTCATCTTCTTGAGACCACCCGTGCTATGATGATTGCTTCTTCTCTTCCGCCACATTTCTGGGCTGAGGCTGTTGCTACGTCGGTCCACCTCATTAACATTCAGCCTTCCGCTGCTCTACAGGGTGGCATTCCTCTCGAGCGTCTCTCCGGTGCTTCTTCAGACTACTCGACTCTCCGTTCATTTGGTTGCGTCTGCTATGTCCTTCTGCCTCCTCGCGAACGCACCAAACTGACCGCTCAGTCTGTTGAGTGTGTTTTTCTCGGATACAGTGATGAGCATAAGGGCTATCGCTGTTGGGACCCCGTTGGTCGTCGGATGCGCATCTCTCGTGACGTCACGTTTGATGAGACGCGTCCCTTCTTTCCTCGTCCCACCTCGGGTACTTACCCGGTGGATGATATTTCTTTTCTTCTTTTTCCGGATGCACCCCCTGTTGTCCCTCCTCCCCTCCCTCCTACTTCTGATGCGCCCCCTTCGGCGCCATCGTCTCGTTCGTCTAGTCCACCTAGTACTCCTCGTTCTCCGGCTTCGGCTCCTTCCGATGCTGTCCCTTCTTCCTCTTCTTCTGATGACTTGTCTTCTGCAGATGAGCCTCCCCCTTCACGGCCTATTCGTCAGCGTCGTGCTCCACTTCGTTACTCTCCTAGTCAGTATGGTCTCTCTGTTGTTTCCGAGCCGACTTCTTATCGGGATGCCGAGCGTCATCCTGAATGGCAGCTTGCCATGGCAGAGGAGATCGCTGCGCTTGAGCGCACTGGCACTTGGGATCTTGTTTCTCCCCCTTCTGGTGTTCGTCCTATCACGTGTAAGTGGGTCTATAAAATTAAGACTCGCTCTGATGGATCTCTTGAGCGCTATAAAGCGCGTCTTGTGGCTCGTGGCTTTCAGCAGGAGTACGGTCGTGACTATGATGAGACTTTTGCCCCTGTGGCTCATATGACTACTGTACGTACCCTTCTTGCTGTTGCTTCTGTTCGCCGTTGGTCTGTCTCCCAGCTTGATGTTCAGAATGCTTTTCTTAATGGCGAGTTGAGTGAGGAGGTTTACATGCAGCCTCCTCTTGGGTATTCTGTTCCCGATGGGATGGTTTGTCGTCTTCGACGTTCTCTCTATGGTCTCAAACAGGCCCCTCGTGCCTGGTTTGAGCGCTTTGCCTCTGTGGTGACTGCTGCTGGTTTCTCTCCTAGTCTTCATGATCCAGCACTTTTCGTTCACACTTCTCCTCGTGGACGCACCCTTCTCCTTCTCTATGTTGATGATATGATCATTACTGGTGATGATCCTGAGTATATTGCCTTTGTAAAGGCTCGTCTTCGTGATCAGTTTCTCATGACTGATCTTGGTCCTCTTCGCTATTTTCTTGGGATTGAGGTTTCCTCCACTTCTGATGGCTTTTCTATCTCTCAGGAGAAGTACATTCAGGATCTTCTTGCTCGTGCTGCTCTTGGGGATGAGCGCACGGTTGATACTCCTATGGAGCTTAATGTTACGCTTCGTCCTACTGATGGTGATCCTTTTCCTGATCCCACACGTTATCGCCATCTTGTTGGGAGTCTTGTTTATCTTGCTGTCACTCGTCCTGATATTTCTTATCCTGTTCATATTCTAAGTCAGTTTGTCTCAGCTCCTACCACTGTTCACTACAGTCATCTCCTCCGTGTTCTTCGTTACCTTCGTGACACGATCACTCGTCGCCTTTTCTTTCCTCGTTCTAGCTCTCTCCAGCTCCAGTGCTACTCGGATGCTACGTGGGCGAGTGATCCTACGGATCGTCGTTCACTTTCTGCTTATTGTGTGTTTCTTGGTGGTTCGCTTGTTGCTTGGAAGACGAAGAAACAGGTAGCGGTTTCTCGTTCGAGTGTTGAGGCTGAGCTGCGGGCTATGGCTTTGTTGATTGCTGAGGTGACCTGGTTACGGTGGTTGCTTGCATATTTTGGGGTCTCTGTTACGACACCCACTCCACTTTTGTCTGACAGTACAGGTGCTATCAGTATTGCACGTGATCCGGTCAAGCATGAGCTGACCAAGCATATTGGTGTTGATGCTTTTTATACACGTGCTCAGGTGCAGGATGAGGTTGTTGCGGTTCATTATGTGCCTTCAGATTTGCAGTTGGCGGATTTCTTTACAAAGGCACAAACTCGAGCGCAGCATGACTTTCTACTCTCCAAACTCAGTGTTGTGGATCCACCATGAGTTTGAGGGGGGGTGTTAGAGTATATATTTGTATATTGTAGTTTCCCCTTATGTTAGGGGGCTTCCTGCATATTTGCACCTGTACATGTACTATATATTGTGGCCTTTGGCCCCCTGGTAATACATCAAGCATATTGTCTAACAGCCTTCACAAATCTTGCCAACTTTTTGGCCAACATTGGGTCAAGGAATCTCCAAGACTCTAACCAATATTTTGGCTAGCCGATGGTTGCTAATATTTTGGTAAGGGAAGCTATGGCATCATCAGCTTACAACTATAGGATTGTATCACCAGCTTACAAATATATCCTGAGCTTCGCACGTTGTCATTGGTCAAGATACATGAGATTACAACAACAGAACAATTAGCGAAAAGACCACAAATAAAAGGAAGACGATAATGCTCACAGAACAAGTGCATCAGACCAGCAAATGTGACGACCATCGCTAGGGAGGCAACACACAAGCAGTGCATCGAGGAGTGTCCCTGGCAGGGGCGGAGGCAAGGGGGGGGGGGGGGGGGGGGGGGCAGGGGTCAGACACCCCCCAATGCGTCGCCCCCCTCAATATGTTGCAGCGCATGTAGTAGTATAATTATACTAATGTATGTACTAATTGCCGTATGTAATCTATACCTAATAATAAAGGGAGAAGCGTTTCCGCGGTTTGGTCCGTCAAAGTTTCTTTTCTTCGGTCGTCCGTTCGTTTCGTTCGTTCATATGCTCGTATACGGTGGAGTTTCTGGTTTGTACGGCTAGAGAGTCCCAGGTCGATCCGGTTTACACTTTCCTATTCTAGCGCGTGCGTTTCAAAACTCCCAACCCTATGGCTTCCTATATATATACACCTGAGATCGTATGAGAGTAGACCGAAAATATTGGCGACGAGAAGATCTTGTTCCCGTTTCGCGGATCGCTCGCGTCGCGCTCTGTTCTGCGAGGAGGCGGACGGGCGGCGGCCGCTAAGGAAGCGATGGGCTTCCACAAAAATTCGCCCTGGTCTTGTTCCCGATTCGTGGCACAGTCGTGTAGTGCTCTCATCTGCTAGGCTGGTCAGCTGGTCTGGAAGCGATGGGCTTCCACCGGATCGGGGCGGCAGAGGGCCACGGCCGTCGGCACCCAGCCCTTGCTGTTGCCGTTTGATAGGCCGCCCTCGTGGAACCACGTACCGAAGACACCCTCACTATAGGAAAACGGTACGGTGCCGACGGTTATTGCCGTCGGCGTATCAACTAAAACCGTCGGCGTAGGTCTATGCCGACGGTTACCGTCGGCGCGTCTTCGTCGGCATCGCTGCTCGCCGGCATAGCTGGAAAACCGTCGGCGTATCTTCACCGTCGGCATAGCTCGACACACCGACGGTGTTTCCTGGCCGTCGGTATCGCTTGACCGTCGGCGCGCAACCACTAACGGAGGTGAGGTAACGGCGGGGAGGAGCTACGCCGACGGTTTAACCGTCGGCATAGGTGCAACGTGGCGTCTTCTGGCAGCCGGCTGGAGCCATCGATGGAGGTCCTATACCGACGGTGTAACCGTCGGCATAGGCGAGCGACGTGGCCGCTTCTGGTAGCCCACGACGTGGCTGCTGCTGGAGCATCCGTCCGAACCAGCGTACCTGTAGCTATGCCGACGGTTAAGTGGTGCCGACGGTGACCCTCGGCATAGGTGGAGCTATGCCGACGGTGAAGATATGCCAACGGTGTTTCGAGAGCCCTCGGCGTCCATGGACTACGCCGACGGCCCCGACCTTTGGCCGTCGGCATAGGTCCACACCGTCGGCACAGTGCCATTTTCCTGTAGTGCCTGGTTGTCGTCCCGGCGACGCCCTCTGGAACACCATGCCAAAGACGCTGCACAATGGCATAATCAGACATGACACTGCGCAGCGCAGCATCCTGCGGGCAGAGAGGCTGCGGCCGAGTCAGCTCACGTTTGATTCGTTGATATGCGCGTGTGCGAGGCAGGCCACGCTTGAGGACGACCGGTTCCTTCAGGAAGCACGGCGATTGCTTGAGGTTTAGGAGCGCCTGATTTTTGCTTGGACTTACTCTCGTGCTTGTGTGTTCTGCCCCCGCTGCTGGTTGGCAGCTGCTGGTGTTTGTTTGGATGCGGTTGGTATATGTATATATACTTAGCTGCAGCTCCTGAAATTGCTGCTAATTGCTATAGCTAGCTGCTGCTTGCTAACATATGCATAATTATTAACTAGACTGGACTGCAAGTATATATAGATGGGAGGCTTGAACCTATCCTCGAGTTATGCAAATTAAAGGAGAAGGAACTATACTGCATGCGCCGGCCTTCTACTGAATACTCGGACACAGAAATAAGATTGGTGAATGCCACTTGTTAATTCCACTAATCCTGACCTTCTTCGTTCAGTTTATGATCATAGCATGATTATTCATAGCTTGCTTAATATTGAATAAATAGGGACATGCATGTAGGGTCCTCTTTTCGCAACTTTATTTATAGAAGATGTGAGTTACCATGAGACGTTCAATAGTTATTTTCTGTCCAAACTTAAACCGAGCGATCTTTTAGTTGAAGTTTAGGTTCTTCATGAATTCCACAGGCTTATCATCATTGAACTGCCTTTTTGATTGGTTTTGTGTTTCAATTGCTGCTTGTGAATGTTGTTAACGAAAGTTTGTGATGATTTCAGTAAATATTGATCCAATAAAAATTTACCTGTAGCTACTGGCATGTAGTTGCTAGAGGACGGTAGAAAAGAGTCAACATTGTTTTTTCGGTGGGTTAGATGGTTGTGTTAAGTCGACCGTCAAGATTGTTTGGGTTTTATGTTTTTATATGTCAACCAGGCCATGCGGTTGCTTAGCTTTTTCTTATGTTTTTAATAAATATTCATCCGTAGCAACGCACGGGCAATTGTCCTAGTTACTGTTAACTTGGTAAGTAAGCACGCATCAAATCTCAGAAGGCAACAAACAGCCCATATTTTACGCATGCAGGGAGCAATCTTTGGAGCCTAAATGCTTTCCTTCCGTAACTCATACATTTGTTTGCCTCCTCAATAAGATCCATCTCACTGCAGCAAAGTCTCCGATCAATTCAAGCCCTCAGTTTTCTACAGGTACGCCTAGTAACTAGTTCTAATTTGATGGACTAATTACTTCCTGGCACTCTAGTTATTCAGTATACGAGCATGCACTATGGCAACATATCAAATTACTAATCTAACATTTCTTACAAAAACAAATGAACGGCCAGCCCTACATTTCCTATATTTCTTTGTTGTTGATTCCATTAAAGTGTTCATAACAATAATTGTTCTTCAATTTAAAATATGGGACAATTTCTACTCCCGCCAATTACTCTCTACGGCTGTATTATATTGTAATGTTGAGTGGCAATTTACATTCACTTAGCCTTCCCTGTGTAGAAATGGAGAAAAATAATTAAACTTGCTCTACTAAGTCTATTACTATGCGTAATAGGCAATGGAAAAATTTAAGTTTTCAAACGCGGCCTCGCCCCCCCTATACCCAATTCCTGGCTCCGCCCCTGGTCCCTGGAGCCATTGAAGCATGGCATATCACAATACCGAGACTTTGCAAAAAGCACCACCATCGCTTGCTTGCCCAGCAGAGTGTTGATGGCAGTGTCGAAGGGGGACAAGAAGCTCGAGCGCCAGATCGAGTGTCATAACTGCGAGGAGTTTCTACATGCCATCAAAGGGCATTGCAAGACCGAGATTTCACCAACCAACTCGAACCTTGAACAGAAGATCCGCAACAGGGACAACCCTAGGCACTTTGCGAGGCGAGGAGTGCTGGCCTAGACTACAATACAAGAGAGTACTTATGGAAGCCGTGGAAAGAAGGAGGCGAAGACAGGAGATCCAAGGTTGACCAGAGCCCAACTTGAGCAAATCTTCGAGCCAAAAAAACTCCAGCTTAGACAGTCAAAAGCTACCTCTTTCCCTCATCATTCTCCTGTTTCATTCTCTGATGGCCCAAATATTATGAGTACTGAATTGGATGACTGGGAGCAGATCAGCTGAAAAGCAAGGTTTCCAGTTAAAAACAGTACCTAAAACAAATCGGGTATGCTGCGTACTTTTTCTCCCTAAAGCCAAGATAACGATATATATGTTGAAAATTTGACACGAGCTGAGATAAAGTGCAGTACTAGTAGCAACGGAAATGTCCTTTCTTAGCATATTTCAAAATAGTACTGTATATGGACACAAAACAGGTTGATCAAGCAAGAACTAAAAGCTTTATCCTGCTTGAACTAAATGTCTACACACCATATATAAGACAAAGAGAAAAGCAGACACTGGATTGCAATAACCAGAAATTAAAAAAAAATACCTTAGATGGCGAATTCGACTTTCATCTGCACCAAATAATCACCTCCTATCTGGTACTGGTACTGGCTTGTTGGTCTGCAGCATGCTCCTCTTCAGCAACATCAGTTTCCTCCACCTGCTCCTCGTCCACTGTCATCGCTGCTTCCCCATGTCTGCTGATTTCAAGTGTGCGGAGTTTGGGATTGAGGCTGGCGGCACTTCTCACGGTAGCCTCCGTGGCCTCAACCTCCCTAGCACTTGCAGCCCAACAGTTAATGCGGATCTGGAGATGCTTGAGGAAGGCAAGGTGCCTGATGCCAATATCAGGAGCGATAGCAGGTAAATCAATCTTGAGCTGCTGTAGCTTTGGCATTGCTCCTTCTTCAAACAACATACACGGTCCACCCCTTTTTTTTCAAAGAGCAAGAAAGAAAAACAGAACTTCTTTAGACATCGGAATCCACTGCAGCTGATGGTGAGTGCTTCTAGTTCTTGATTTGATCTCCTGCGCCTTAGTTCAAGGCATTCCAGGACCGGCAAGTCCTTGAGCGGTTGAAGATCATCCTGTTCCACATGTTGCACATTGATGCGCAGGCAGGTAAGGGCGGAGAATGAGGATATCCTTCTGGGAATCTTATGGAAACACAAGGAAACATTGCTCTCAAAATGTTGGAGATGACGTGGAGGAGGAAACCATGAATCAATCGAGAAATCTACGTTACAAGCTTCTGCACTCCAAATTTCTAGACTTTGGATGTTCTGGTTCCCTAGCTTACGTAGTGACCAGACCAAAGCTTCCTTGTACTGTTCCAAGTGACCATTTGTGCCATCATCGTCCCAATATATGTCGAGATTTTTCAATTTAATCAGATTTCCCAGCTCCAGCACGATTCCTACGGAATTACCGAGGCAAGAAAAGTGTCCCAACTCCTGAAGAGATGTCAAGTTGCTAATCCCATTCGGGAATTTTACATCACGATGCACGAACAGGCGCACTAATTGATGCAGTTGTACAATTGTTGCAGGGAGTTCCTCCACATCTGATGAACTCAGGTCAAGTGTCTGCAGAAGTTTTAGATTCCCGATTTCTCTTGGGACCTTCGTGAAACGTAAATATCTTAGGAAGCGTAAACTCCCGATGACCTCAGTAAGCTGCACATTATCCCCCTTCTGAGAAAGGTCATTTATATCTAGTACCCGCAAAAATTTAAGGCCTCTGAACAGGGGTTGATTCTTGCAATCACCAAACACATTGAGTGATCTGACATGAGAAAACTCTCTCCTACTCAGCCATTCGTTATGGTCTTCACAGTTGCCTTGGAGGGAGAGGTGACGAATCCTGTTACTTGAAGATATATAGTTTTGTCCATTCAGTATGGTAACAAAGTTTTCTTCGGTCGAAAGGGATATAAGAAGATCCAATATGATATCATGGACACGGCACTTGACAGGTCCACCCATTACAACTAACTGGATCATATTCCTGTTGGTGAGCTCATTAAAGTAACTTTCTCCTACTTCCTCCAGATTTTGTCCAGGCCGTCCAACAATAAATCCCTCAGCAATCCATCTCCATATCAATTGATCCCTATAGATGATATGATCTTCTGGAAATACACTTAGATACAGTAGACATATCTTCAGATGATGAGGTAAATCACGGTAGCTAACAAGGAGCACCCTTTTAATCAATTCTAGCTCGTGGTATTTGTCAATTGCACAGCCAATAGAGTACAAAACCCTCTTCCATTCCTGCCATGTAGCAGCTTTGGTTGCTAATAGGCTAGCTATATTGATTATGGCCAATGGTAAGCCATCACATTTTTTCAGGATTTCATCTGCAATTTCTATCAACTCCTTAGAGCATTCCTTCTCGAGACAAAATATTCTCTTAAAAAATAATATCCTGGAGTCATGACTGCTAAGCGATTTAATAGAGTAAGCATAATCTTCATGTGGTAAGCAACAATGTGTAGCTACATCATTAATACGAGTACTTGTCAATATTCGACTTGCAGAATCATTAAGGGGAAGGGCAAGTTGGATGGCGTCCCATGCAGATATGCTCCATATATCATCAATCACGACAAAGTACCTATTAGATAATCAATGAAAGACGAAGTATTAGGAAGGGCCAAAATAGAGTTTTTTTAACATCAGGGCCAAAATAGAGTTAGTTTCAAAAGGAAACTAAAAAAATTGTGCATTAAAATATTTGCAAGTGTGCACAAGTGAAATTGTACAAAATCAACAATTGGAGTACGATATTGACTCAATAATCATAAGTGTACAGAAACATTAATTTTGAGATTGCGTAATGAAATTACATATATACTTTTTTTGGTTAGTTATCTTCCAGATTTCCCTTTAATACTCCCTTGTCTCATGAAGATTGTCTGAGATTTATGTATCTACACACCAAACAACATCTGGATACATCTAAATTTTGACAAATCTCAGACAACCTTCGTAGGATAGAGGGAGTAGTTCCTATATTTTTATACACCTGACCATTTTTATTAAGCAACATAATGAATTAGCTTCTCTCATATCTAAAGCATTTTTCTAGGTATAAGGTATCCTCTTCTCTAATTAAGATATCTCCAGTCAGCACTGTCGTTAGCCCTCATTAGTTGTAGTTTGGTCATCCCAATCCAAGTTGCGAAATGTGCTTAATTATTTGTTTATGTTAGATGTGCAAAAATCTTCATCAATTTTCGACGATTGTAGGGAGTTATCCGAGATCCTGAAAAATCCCCATAGTGTGTTTACTAAGCAGATATTGGATGGGATAATTCCAAGATATGGAGGTGAAAGTGTGTTTTATGGGATTGGAGGGGATTAGGTGAAATGGAGGATTCACCGAATCTCCTCCAACCCCCAAACTCTTAGGGAGTGGAAATACTCTAGAGGTAAACAAGGCCTAATATGTAGATATATATCTTGTTGATCCGATTGTCTACTAGGTGTTTGTGCCGCTGGAAATACAACTACACTATTGGGTACTTTGGTAGTAATCTAGTGAAAAATTTACATGTCATAATTTAGCAACCCACTTGCTCCGTTTGTTGCTTTGCCACTGGCCTATCTCAAAAAGGTTCTTTCTCACCTTTGATTTAAAGCAAGAATTTTCTGTCAATATTATTTATCTAAATGAATAATCTTTAGTACTCCCTCAGTTGGTGAATGTGGATATTTACATTGCATTTAAGTATGGTTTTGTAAATAGAAATGATATGTGACTATATTTTTTATTGGATATTTGATGATACTGTTTGATCTTACAAATATAAACATATTTTCATATATCACTAGTAATTTGACATGCATAAATTTGAGTTTTACTGAACACTTTTGAAAACCGTCATTCATTTTCAAACTGAGGTAGTACTTGAGATGGAGTGCAGAACACAAAATGAATTGATTAGATGCTGTAAAAAAATTCCAGTGTCAAGGTAGGGAGTAAATTGCAAAAAAAAGCACCACAATTGGGGCAAAGTCATCAAACACCCACCCAAATGCATGTTTTCTGGTGGTTTTTTCCTGAAGGATTGATAACTTTGTCCCAATTGTGGTGTTTTTTTGTAATTTTCTCCAAGGTAGGAGTACTTCGCGTACCTGCGTTTATTGAGATACTCCTGAATCATGCCTATGAGTCGATGGGTTTCTAATGGCCGTTCGTCAACCTTTTCCATGTACTTCCTTTGATCATCAGACGCTGGGTTGCTAGTCTCCAGAACTCCCAAGAGTATATCTTTCAGAATCTTGTTGATGTCAGGATTCCGAGAAACAGATACAAAAGCTGTACAATGGAATTTGCTTTTGATCTTCTTGTATATAAGATTTGCAAGCGTAGTCTTGCCCAAGCCACCAAATCCAACAATGGAGATGACCCTCCGCTGCTTCGCAGAGTCTACGCCTTCAGTGAGCAACTTCACGAGCTCATCCTCAGGTCCCTTGGTGCCCTCGAGCCTATCGGCTTCCTCGAAGAGCGCCGACAGCCTGGGATCAATTGCCACAGTGCTAGAACAAGTAGGGGTAATATCCAACTTGAGCCGTTTACGGCGGTCATTAACCTCTACAGCGTGTTCTTTGAGCTTGGCAATTTGCTCAGCTGTGTCGTAGTAAAGTCGCATGGTCTTAAGCCAGCCAGTAATCTTATCAATAAGCCCATCGTGGACATGATCCTGGCTGAGGCGTTGCACGAAGTCATCAATGCAATCTTCGATGTCGTGCGACAGCTCCCGCAGCTGGGCCTTCCACTCCTTCACCAGTGAGCTGGACTCCTCCAAATGCGATAGATCCTCCAGTGCAGCCTTAATGCTGGTCAGCTCACGTCTCAAAGATGCGATTCCAGGCTGCACATATGTGAGCTTGCCATACTCCTCCGCCAGCAGGCTGGCGAGTTTCTCAAGAAGGGGGTCAATCAACCCCATCAAAGTGCCGCCTGCCGTATCTCCCGCCATCTCGTTCTCTTTGTGGGAGGAAGTTTTTGTGTTTTGGGGGACAGTTGATAGCGCTTAAGTTGCAGGCTCATCTTATAGTGTTTACAAGATGAAGCATTTATTTGAGAAGTGCCAGAAACATACGAGCTATTTTGCTAAACAAATGTACAAAGTCGAGGTTGAGAGGACGGAGTAACCAAGCTTGCTCGTTTACTACAAGAGACACGATCGTTACAAACTGACCATTCATCTGTCCAGCTATTCAATGGGTTGGACGGAGGATACAGGGAAATCGCTTACAAAGTTGAAAGCGGATGTTCTAAAGAGACTCTATTATATATGGACATCTAGTTGCTTTAGATTTGTCATTTGCCAAAATCTGTCTATATTTTTCGTGGATGACTAGACTCTTGTGAATCGTCGTTTAGGTACATGGTTGAGAATTGGAAGCAAACCGCTTAAGCGTTCAGAGGTTAATGATATTCCATTTGCTTCTTGTTCTGGGTTTGTGATTAATTAATTATGGTTAAGGTCCAGCTAAGATCTATCAAGGCCAGGAAAGGACGAATATCTTGGTTCAGGTAAGACCGAGGAACGCATAAAGCCCAAAAGCAAAGTGCCAACAACGAAATTTACAACAACAAAAAATGATTTAGTTAGATGCCGCCTGATAGAAACGAATTTCAGAAAGCTCCGTACATATTCATAGAGATAATTAAGCACGAAGTAACCTGCGGGAGCGACTACCGACTGCCATGGCGCGGCGTCCTCGGAAGCGATGGCTCTGCATCCCCCCACGGCGTTGTCCTTCAGTAATGGACTCTGCTTCTCCGGCCACGCGTCGGTGAGGCGGGGATCCTCCGGCGGAAGCGGCGGCGCGCCACGTAGGCAGTCATTTCGCCTCCTTCGCGGAGGGAGGATGGATTCAGGCAAGTTACTGGGAAGTGGGGAACCGGTTTGGGTTCGATGCAACTGGAATTGGCGTCTCGGGGAAGATGGCTAAGATGGTCCCAAAAGCTGGCCAATTTGCAATGACATTTTCTGCTGCAGCAAGGAATGTTTGCTATTGAAATAAAAATACTGAATTTATGCGGATTTTGCTGAAACTGAACGTTAGCTTGCCAGCTTAGACCATCTCCACTCGTTTGCCCTTCCCACGCCCGAAATCCGGGGAAATTTACGTTCGGATTGGACGTAAATTTGGCGTGGGGAGGACTAGTTTCCCAGCCGCGATTTCAGGCGTAGACGCCGATCAAAATTTGAAAAACGAAAATTTAACAAAATACGGCTTAAAACGAATGAATTTAGACTAAATTTAATGATATTTACTATATAGAGGGCGAAGTTCATACATAGAGGTCGAATTCGACTATATTTCGAATTCGGCTAGGGCATACAAATAAAACTAAATAAAACACGGCGCTCTACATGCCCAAATGGCGGTAGAACACCGTGTAGTCGTCGTCGCCGTCGCCGCCATCGTCGAAAGGTGGCGCCTGGCTACTGGTGCCTTGGCCGGCGTCTCCCCACCGGCCACTGGTGCGAGGCGGGGACGGCGATGGCTTGTACAGGTCGATGACGGGGACGGCGACGCCGGACGGAGGCGTCGCAGGTCGGTGGTAGCGAGCGGCCTGCTCGAGGAGCCTCGCCTGCCTCTCCGCCTCCTCCTTCTCCCACTGCTCCCTGATGACCCACAAGTATAGGGGGTGTATCATAGTATTTTCGATAAATAAGAGTGTCGAACCCAACGAGGAGCAGAAGGTGTTGACAAGCAGTTTCGATGAAGGATTCACTGTAAATACTCACAGACAAGTATTCAGGGGTTTTGATATAGCAGATAAATAAAGTACGAGTAAGTAAAATGCGAGAGAAATAATTGCAGCGAGTGGCCCAATCCTTTTTAGCACAAAGGACAAGCCGGTTTGTTTACTTATAATGACCAAACGTTCTTGAGGACACACGGGAATTTAGTCTAGTGCTTTCGCTTCATATAGCTGATTAATCTTCATTGTTTTGATAAGTGTTGTGTGGGTGAACCTATGCTAATGCATCGCCCTTCCTAGGACTAATACATACTTGTGATTATACCCCTTGCAAGCATCCGCAACTAAAAGAAAGTAATTAAGATAAATCTAACAACAACCTTAAACTATGAGATCCTGCTTCCCTCCTGCATCGATATACCAACGGGGGTTTAGGTTTCTGTCACTCCGGCAACCCCGCAATTGGCAAACGAGTACAAGATGTATTCCCCTAGGCCCATAAAGGTGAAGTATCATGTAGTCGATGTTCACATGACACCACTAGAAGAATAACACCACAACTTAAATATCAAACCATTGAATATTACCCAACATAATTCACTACTAACATTTAGACTTCACCCATGTCCTCAAGAACTAAACGAACTACTCACGAGACATCATATGGAACATGATCAGAGGTGATATGATGATGAATAACAATCTGAACATAAACCTTGGTTCAATGGTTTCACTCAATAGCATCAATAACAAGTAGAAATCAATACCGGGAGAGTTTCCCCTATCAAACAATCAAGATTCAACCCTAATTGTTACAGTGGTGACGAGGTGCAGCGGTGGAGATGGCGGTGATGATGATGGAAATGATGGTGATGATGATGGAGATGATGTCCAGCTCGATGACGGTGACGATGGCGTCGATTTCCCCTCCGGGAGGGAATTTCCCTGGCAGATTTCAGCCTGCCGGAGAGCTCTTTTTGTAGGACAACGTTGCATAGAAAACAAAAATTTTCCTACGGCGAACACGCAATCCAAGCCAAGATGCAATCTAGAAGACGGTAGCAACGAGGGGGTATCGAGTCTCACCCTTGAAGAGATTCCAAAGCCTACAAGATGAGGCTCTTGTTGCTGCGGTAGACGATCACTTGCCGCTTGCAAAAGCGCGTAGAAGATCTTGATCACGATCGGTTCCGGCGCCACGAACGGGCAGCACCTCCGTACTCGGTCACACGTTCGGTTGTTGATGAAGACGACGTCCACCTCCCCGTTCCAGCGGGCAGCGGAAGTAGTAGCTCCTCTTGAATCCGACAGCACGACGGCGTGGTGTCGGTGGCGGTGTAGAAGTCCGACGGAGCTTCGCTAAGCTATGCGGGCAATATGGAGGAGAGGAGCTTGGCTAGGGTTTGGGAGGGGTGGCCGGCCACTCTATGGGGGGCGGCCAGCTTATGGTCTTGGGGTGGCCGGCCCCCTCCCTTGGCCCCTCATTATATAGGTGGATCCCAAGTGTTGGTGTCCAAGTCTTCGAATAAGACCCGAAACCAAAACCTTCCATAGGAGGGGGAAACCTAGCCCAACTAGGACTCCCACCCAAAGGTGGGATTCCCACCTCCCATGTGGGGGTGGCCGGCCCCTATGGTGGAGTCCACTTGGGACTCCACCCCATCTAGGGCTGGCCGGCCATGGTGGTGGAGTCCCTTGTGGACTCCACCTTCCTTGGTGGTTTCTTCCGGACTTTTCTAGAACCTTCTAGAACCTTCCATAGAACCTTCCGCGACATTTTATTTCACATAAAATGACATCCTATATATGAATCTTATTCTCAGGACCATTCCTAACTCCTCGTGATGTCCGGGATCTCATCCGGGACTCCGAACAAATATTCGAACTCCATTCCATAATTCAAGTGCTACCATTTCAACATCCAACTTTAAGTGTGTCACCCTACGGTTCGAGAATTATGCGGACATGGTTGAGTACTCACTCCGACCAATAACCAATAGCGGGATCTGGAGATCCATAATGGCTCCCACATATTCAACGATGACTTTAGTGATCGAATGAACCATTCACATACATTACCAATTCCCTTTGTCTCACGATATTTTACTTGTCCGAGGTTTGATCTTCGGTATCACTCTATACCTTGTTCAACCTCGTCTCCTGACAAGTACTCTTTACTCGTACCGTGGTATGTGGTCTCTTATGAACTCATTCATATGCTTGCAAGACATTAGACGACATTCCACCGAGAGGGCCCAGAGTATATCTATCCGTCATCGGGAAGAACAAATCCCACTGTTGATCCATATGCCTCAACTCATACTTTCCGGATACTTAATCCCACCTTTATAGCCACCCATTTACGCAGTGGTGTTTGGTGTAATCAAAGTACCTTTCCGGTATAAGTGATTTACATGATCTCATGGTCATAAGGACTAGGTAACTATGTATCGAAAGCTTATAGCAAATAACTTAATGACGAGATCTTATGCTACGCTTAAATGGGTGTGTCCATTATATCATTCACACAATGACATAACCTTGTTATTAATAACATCCAATGTTCATGATTATGAAACTAATCATCCATTAATCAACAAGCTAGTTTATGAGGCATACTAGGGACTTCTTGTTTGTCTACATATCACACATGTACTAATGTTTCGGTTAATACAATTCTAGCATGATATATAAACATTTATCATAAACATAAAGATATAAATAATAACCACTTTATTATTGCCTCTAGGGCATATCTCCTTCAGTCTCCCACTTGCACTAGAGTCAATAATCTAGATTACATTGTAATATACCTAACACCCATGGCATTCTGGTGTTGGTCATGCTTTGCCCTAGGGAGAGCTTTAGTCAACAGATCTGCTACATTCAGATCAGTGTGTACTTTGCAAATCTTTACTTCTCCATCTTCGATGTACTCGCGAATCGAGTGATAACGCAGCTTGATATGCTTCAGCCTCTTGTGTGACCTTGGCTCTTGTGCATTGGCGATGGCACCCATGTTATCACAGTAAATGATTAATGGGTCCAATGCACTAGGAACCACACCAAGCTCTACAATGAACCTCTTCATCCATACCGCTTCTGATGAAGCCTCTGAAGCCGCTATGTACTCTGATTCTGTTGAAGACTTCGCCACCGTGCACTGCTTCGAGCTTGCCCAGCCATCTGCAGCACCATTCAATATAAACACGTACCCAGATTGTGACTTAGAGTCATCAGGATCAGTGTTCCAACTTGCATCGGTGTAACCGTTTACAACGAGCTCTTGGTCACCTCCATAACAAAGAAACATATCCTTAGTTCTTTTCAAATACTTTAGGATATTCTTGACCGCTGTCCAGTGTTCCATTCCTGGATCACTTTGATATCTGCTAGTCAAACTAACAGCATGTGCTATATCCGGTCTAGTACATAGCATGGCATACATGATAGATCCTACTGCCGAGGCATAGGGGATGTTACTCATCATTTCTCTTTCTTCTGCCGTAGCCGGTCCTTGAGTTTTACTCAATACCTTGCCTGGTAACATAGGTAAGAACCCTTTCTTACTTTCGTCCATTCTAAACTTCTTTAGAATCTTGTCCAGATATGTACTCTGTGATAGCCCTATTAGGCGTCTTGATCTATCTCTATAAATCTTGATGCCTAATATATACGATGCTTCACCAAGGTCTTTCATTGAAAAACTATTATTCAAATAACCCTTAACACTGCTTAATAGTTCTATATCATTCCCGATCAATAATATGTCATCTACATATAATATCAGGAATGCTACAGAGCTCCCACTCACTTTCTTGTAAATACAGGCCTCTCCATGACACTGTATAAACCCGAAGTCTTTGATCACCTTATCAAAACGTCGGTTCCAACTTCTTGATGCTTGCTTCAGTCCATAGATTGAACGCTGAAGTTTGCATACTTTGTCAGCATTTTTAGGATCGACAAAACCTTTGGGTTGTACCATATACAACTCTTCCTCAATGTCTCCATTAAGGAACGCTGTTTTGACATCCATCTGCCAAATCTCATAATCGAAAAATGCAGCTATTGCTAACAAAATCCTCACAGATTTTAGCTTCGCTACAGGTGAGAAAGTCTCATCGTAGTCAACTCCTTGAATTTGTCGAAAACCCTTTGCGACAAGTCGAGCTTTATAGACAGTAATATTACCATCAGACATCTGTTTTTCTCTTGAAGATCCATTTATTCTCGATGACCTTTCGGCTATGATGTAAGTCTACCAAAGTCCATACTTTGTTATCATACATGGATCCCATTTCGGATTTCATGGCTTCTTGCCATTTGTTGGAATCTGGGCTCATCATCGCTTCTTCATACGTCGCAGGGTCCTCATCATTGTTATCTACAATCATGACATTTAGACAAGGATCATACCAATCAGGAGTGGCACGTTCCCTTGTCGATCTGCGAGGTTCAGTAGTTTCCTCGTTCGAAGTTTCATGATCATTATCATTAGCTTCCTCTGTTGCCGGTGTAGGCGGTACAGGTACAACTTCCCAGATCGCGCTACTCTGATCAACGAGTATAGATTCATCAATCTCATCGAGTTCTACTTTTCTTCCAGTCACTTCTTTAGTGAGAAATTCTTTCTCAAGAAAGGTTCCGTTCTTAGCAACAAATATTTTGCCTTCGGATTTGTGATAGAAAGTGTACCCTATAGTTTCCTTAGGGTATCCTATGAAGACGCATTTCTCCGCTTTGGGTTCTAGCTTGTCCGGTTGTAACTTCTTTACATAGGCTTCGCAACCCCAAACTTTCAGGAACGACAGCTTAGGTTTCTTATTAAACCATAATTCGTACGGTGTCGTTTCTACGGATTTTGATGGTGCTCTATTTAAAGTGAATGCGGCTGTCTCTAATGCATAACTCCAAAATGATAACGGCAAATCAGTAAGAGACATCATACTACGAACCATATCTAAGAGAGTTCGATTACGACGTTCGGACACACCGTTTCGTTGAGGTGTTCCCGGCGGTGTCAATTGTGAAAGTATTCCGCATTTCTTTAAATGCATGCCAAACTCATAACTCAGATATTCACCTCCACGATCAGATCGTAGAAATTTGATCTTCTTGTTACGTTGATTTTCTACTTCACTTTGAAATTCTTTAAACTTCTCGAAAGTTTCGGATTTATGTTTCATGAAATAGATATACCCATATCTACTCAGATCATCTGTGAAGGTTAGAACATAACGATAACCACCGCGCGATGCTACGCTCATTGGTCCACACACATCGGTATGTATGATTTCCAATAAGTCAGTAGCTCGCTCCATCATACCAGAAAATGGAGTCTTTGTCATTTTTCCCATTAGACATGCTTCGCATCTATCAAGTGACTCAAAGTCAAGTGATTCAAGTAATCCATCGATGGAGTTTCTTCATGCGTTTCACTCCAATATGACCAAGACGACAGTGCCACATATAAGTAGAATTATCATTAAGTTTAATTCGCTTAGCATCAATGTTATGTATATGCGTATCACTACTATCGAGGTCTAACAGAAATAAGCCATTCTTTTGTGGTGCTCGACCATAAAAGATATTATTCATAAAGATAGAACAACCATTATTCTCAGACTTGAATGAATAACCGTCTTGCATTAAACAAGATCCAGATATAATGTTCATGCTCAACGCGGGTACATAATAGCAATTATTTAGGCTTAAAACTAATCCCGAAGGTAGATGTAGAGGAAGTGTGCCGACTGCGATCACATTGACCTTGGATCCATTTCCAACGCGCATCGTCACTTCATCTTTCAGCAGTTGTCGTTTATTCTTTAGTTCCTGTTTCGAGTTACAAATATGAGCAACCGAACCAGTATCAAATACCCAGGTACTAGAACGAGAACTAGTGAGATAAACATCTATAACATGTATATCAGATATACCTTCTTTCTTCTTCTTGACAAGGCCGCTCTTTAGATCAGCCAGATACTTGGAGCAATTACGCTTCCAGTGTCCCTTCTCCTTGCAGTAATAGCACTCAGCATCAGGCTTAGGGCCGTTCTTAGGTTTCATAGGAGGCGTGGCAGCTTTCTTGCCACCCTTCTTGAATTTTCCCTTAGACTTGCCCTGTTTCTTGAAACTGGTGGTCTTGTTAACCATCAACACTTGGTGCTCTTTCTTGATCTCAATCTCAGCAGCTTTTAGCATGCCAAAGAGTTCAGGTAACTCCTTGTTCATGTTCTGCATATTGTAGTTCATCACAAAGTTCTTGTAACTTGGTGGCAGTGATTGAAGGACACGATTAATCCCCAGTCTGTTAGGAATAACTATTCCCAAGTCACTGAGTTTCTTCGCATGCCCGGTCATGGCGAGCATGTGCTCACTAACGGAGCTGCCTTCTTCCATCATACAGCTGAAGAAATGTTTCGATGCTTCATAGCATTCCACGGCCGCATGAGTCTCGAATATAGCTTTCAGCTCATTCATCAACTCATGAGGATCATGGTGCTCAAAACGTTTTTGAAGATCGGATTCCAGACTGCACAGGATGGCACACTGAACTTGAGAGTACCGAGTTTTCCGAGTCGCGTAAACAGCTTTTACTTCATCGGATTCATCTTCTGCAGGAGGGTCACCTAGCGGTGCATCAAGCACAAATTGCAGATTTCCGCCAGAGAGGAAGATCCTCACGTGACGGAACCAGTCGGTGAAGTTGCTACCGTTGCTCTTAAGTTTCTCTTTCTCTAGGAACTGATTAAAATTGATAGGGGACGCCATCTCTACAACATATATTTGCAATAGTTTAGACTAAGTTTATGACAAATTGAGTTCAAATTTTAATTTAACATAATTAAAAACCTAAGTGAACTCCCACTCAAAACAATATCCCTCGCATTGTCTTAGTGATCACACGAACCAAATCCACCGCACCTTAACCCGATCATCACGAGAAAAGATGTGATTTTAATGGCGAACACTCAAAGTGTTCATCATATCAACCATATGATTCATGCTCTACCTTTCGGTATCATGTGTTCCGAGACCATGTCTGTACATGCTAGGCTCGTCAAGGCCACCTTAGTATCCGCATGTGCAAAACTGTCTTGCACCCGTTGTATGTACTTATCGAATCTATCACACCCGATCATCACGAGATGCTTCGAAACGATAAGACTTGATAACGGTGCTACTAAGGATGAACACTTTATTATCTTGAGATTTTAGTGAGGGATCATCTTATAATGCTACCGTCGCGATCTAAGCAAAATAAGATGCATAAAAAGGATTAACATCACATGCAGTTCATATGTGATATGATATGGCCCTTTTGTCTTTGCGCCTTTGATCTTCATCTCCAAAGCACGGACATGATCTCCATCATCTTTGGGCATGATCTCCATCATCGTCGGCGTAGCGTCAAGGTCAATGGCGCCGTCTTCATGATTGTTCTCCATGTAGCAACTATTACAACTACTTTGAAATACTACTCAACATGAAATTTAAAGACAACCATAAGGCTCCTGCCGGTTGCCACAATACAATAATGATCATCTCATACATATTCATCATCACATTATGGCCATATCACATCACCAAACCCTGCAAAAACAAGTTAGACGCTCTCTAATTTGGTTTGCATATTTTACGTGGTTTAGGGTTTTCGATATAGATCTAATCTACCTACGAACATGAACCACAACGTTGATACTAATGTTGTCAATAGAAGAGTAAATTGAATCTTTACTATAGTAGGAGAGACAGACACCCGCAAAGCCTCTTATGCAATACAAGTTGCATGTCGAACGAGGAACAAGTCTCATGAACGCGGTCATGTAAAGTTAGTCCGAGCCGCTTCATCCCACTATGCCATAAAGATGCAAAGTACTCAAACTAAAGATAACAAGAGCATCAACGCCCACAAACCATTGTGTTCTACTCGTGCAACCATCTATGCATAGACACGGCTCTGATACCACTGTAGGACAACGTTGCATAGAAAACAAAAAATTTCCTACGGCGAACACGCAATCCAAGCCAAGATGCAATCTAGAAGACGGTAGCAACGAGGGGGTATCGAGTCTCACCCTTGAAGAGATTCCAAAGCCTACAAGATGAGGCTCTTGTTGCTGCGGTAGACGATCACTTGCCGCTTGCAAAAGCGCGTAGAAGATCTTGATCACGATCGGTTCCGGCGCCACGAACGGGCAGCACCTCCGTACTCGGTCACACGTTCGATTGTTGATGAAGACGACGTCCACCTCCCCGTTCCAGCGGGCAGCGGAAGTAGTAGCTCCTCTTGAATCCGACAGCACGACGGCGTGGTGTCGGTGGCGGTGTAGAAGTCCGACGGAGCTTCGCTAAGCTATGCGGGCAATATGGAGGAGAGGAGCTTGGCTAGGGTTTGGGAGGGGTGGCCGGCCACTCTATGGGGGGCGGCCAGCTTATGGTCTTGGGGTGGCCGGCCCCCTCCCTTGGCCCCTCATTATATAGGTGGATCCCAAGTGTTGGTGTCCAAGTCTTCGAATAAGACCCGAAACCAAAACCTTCCATAGGAGGGGGAAACCTAGCCCAACTAGGACTCCCACCCAAAGGTGGGATTCCCACCTCCCATGTGGGGGGTGGCCGGCCCCCTATGGTGGAGTCCACTTGGGACTCCACCCCATCTAGGGCTGGCCGGCCATGGTGGTGGAGTCCCTTGTGGACTCCACCTTCCTTGGTGGTTTCTTCCGGACTTTTCTAGAACCTTCTAGAACCTTCCATAGAACCTTCCGCGACATTTTATTTCACATAAAATGACATCCTATATATGAATCTTATTCTCCGGACCATTCCGGAACTCCTCGTGATGTCCGGGATCTCATCCGGGACTCCGAACAAATATTCGAACTCCATTCCATAATTCAAGTGCTACCATTTCAACATCCAACTTTAAGTGTGTCACCCTACGGTTCGAGAATTATGCGGACATGGTTGAGTACTCACTCCGACCAATAACCAATAGCGGGATACGAGATCCATAATGGCTCCCACATATTCAACGATGACTTTAGTGATCGAATGAACCATTCACATACATTACCAATTCCCTTTGTCTCACGATATTTTACTTGTCCGAGGTTTGATCTTCGGTATCACTCTATACCTTGTTCAACCTCGTCTCCTGACAAGTACTCTTTACTCGTACCGTGGTATGTGGTCTCTTATGAACTCATTCATATGCTTGCAAGACATTAGACGACATTCCACCGAGAGGGCCCAGAGTATATCTATCCGTCATCGGGAAGAACAAATCCCACTGTTGATCCATATGCCTCAACTCATACTTTCCGGATACTTAATCCCACCTTTATAGCCACCCATTTACGCAGTGGTGTTTGGTGTAATCAAAGTACCTTTCCGGTATAAGTGATTTACATGATCTCATGGTCATAAGGACTAGGTAACTATGTATCGAAAGCTTATAGCAAATAACTTAATGACGAGATCTTATGCTACGCTTAAATGGGTGTGTCCATTATATCATTCACACAATGACATAACCTTGTTATTAATAACATCCAATGTTCATGATTATGAAACTAATCATCCATTAATCAACAAGCTAGTTTATGAGGCATACTAGGGACTTCTTGTTTGTCTACATATCACACATGTACTAATGTTTCGGTTAATACAATTCTAGCATGATATATAAACATTTATCATAAACATAAAGATATAAATAATAACCACTTTATTATTGCCTCTAGGGCATATCTCCTTCACTTTTCTCTCTGGTGTTTTCCGCCCCGCAGAGCCGGCTGTGACTCTTCGCGACTATCCTCTGGAGCTTAGGTTTTTGGGACAAAGAAGTACGGGGCCCCCTCCCCACAAGGCGGCGCGGCCAGGCCTGGGCCCGCGTTGGCCTATGGGGGGCCCATGGCGGCCCTCCTCGGCTCCTCCTTTTGGCTATCTTCGTCTTCTGGAAAAATAGGATTTTCCGTGTAATTTCCGTCAATTGTTGATCTTCCGAAATATTGCATTCTGACGGTGCTTTTTCCAGCAGAATCCTGACTCCGGTGCGCGATTCTCCAACAATCATGAAACATGCAAAATAGATGAAATAACATAAGTGAATGGATCGTAGCGAACAAGAGGGGGGTGAATGGCGCTACGGCAAGTTTTAACCTTTTTCAATTTTAGCGCAACGGAAGGTAAAGGTGATAACTTTTGCAATAGCGATGTTCCTACGATGATGCTAGAGCATGTGCAACAAGTAAAGGAATCAACAAGGTAGTAAGAGTAAGGAGCGAGACAACCGGAGGGCGCGGAGGCGAGGCGAGATTTGTTTACCGCAGTTCCTTCCACAACAGGAAGTACGTCTGCGTTGAGGAGGTGCTAGTCTCACACAAGAGACTAGACGGCCACACCACGAAGGAAGGCCTCACCTTCTTCCTCGAGAGAGCTCCACGGAGGTGCTCTCCCTCTTCCACTAAGGCACCGATCGAGGCGGTGATTCCTTCACAAGGTTGGGGCGAGCTCCACACACAAGGATGCTCCCTATGGAGCTAGTACATCACCAAGCTAGACTCCATAGCTGCACATCTCCAATGCTCCACCAAAGGAACCCATCTCCAATGCTCCACCAAAGGAAGCTCTTCCAGTGCTCCACCAAGAAGCTCTTCCAGTGCTCCACCAAGAAGCTCTTCCAGTGCTCCACCAAGGAGCTTTTCCACCAAGGAACCCTAACTCCAAGATCCACTAAGGACTACCACGAATTGGTGAACTTTCTCTCGGTAGAATGATATATCGGGGTCTCCTCCACCACCTCTCAAAGTATGAGCAAGATTGGTTGGGTGGATGAGGAGATCCCCTCAATTTTGAGCTCAGCAACAATGGAGGAGAGAGAGAGAAGAGCTGAGGATGGCTGGATAAGAAGGGGCCTTTATATAGGTCCCTCCAAATCCAACCGCTACCTTCTGTTTTTGCCTAAGCGGTACTACCGCTTCTGGAAGCGGTACTACCGCTCTGAGTTCGAACCCCCACTGAACTTGTCCACGTGGACACATTGCGGTACTACCGCTCGCGGTACCGCTTGAGGTACCGCAATAGGGTCCAGAGCATACTGGATCCCAAGCGGTACCCGAGCGGTACCAGAGCGGCACTACCGTAACGCGTTACAGTACTTGAGCGGTACCGTGGGCGGTACTACCGCTCTAAAGTGGTACTACCGCTCATGGTACCGTAAAGGTACCGTAACGAGTATTGTGGGACATTTCCATGTGCAAGCCTCAGAGCGGTATCTCGGGCGGTACCAGTAGGGGTAGCGGTACTACCGCTCCTGGTACCGGTAGTACCGCTATGGCTAAAACAGCTTTTCCTCTTTCCCTCTCCTACATGTTACCTCGCGACACACACACAAAACCAGAAACCCTAAGAGCTACGCTTCAGTCTTTTGATCATAATGTGCTCAGCGAGGGTACCGTGCATCTTGCAAACCTATCAATGACAAACTTTGTGCACGGTTAGAATTGTTCGAGTGTTGTTATCAAACACACAAAACACGGGATATGGATCTTGCTCTTACAATCTCCCCCTTTTTGGTGTTTGATGACAGCACACAAATTTACAATAATTCATAGGATATTATGATAAGGTATTTGGTTTGCAAGTATAGGCGAAGCTCCCCCTAGATGTGTGCATATTTAAAATATGCATTTGTATACAAATGCACACATCCTAGAGAGAACTCCCCCTAAATTTTACAAACCAAGCATAAGTGCTAAGAAGAACATATGACAAGATTATATAGCACAAGTACACTATAGAGGCAAGAGCATTTGTATATAGGGGAGTTTGGGTGAACCTTTTCATACCTTTGCCTTGAGAAAACCCAAACTCACCATAATAGTAAGTGCCTCCATAGGAATGGTGTGGCCAAACAAAGAATAAATAATGGAGATCATTGACCATTAAGCTACGCACGATTAAGTCTTAATACAAACGGGGGAATCGGGAGATCCACGAATAGAGTAGCAAACACACATACGAATAAAGTTCCGAATAACTAGGGGAAAGCTTTGATGCCAAGGCCAAAGAACCAAAATGAAGCCACCAAGCCCTTGGCATCCCCATGCAAATTCCCGTCCTAATAGATCAACTTCTCCCCCTTTGGCATCGAGACACCAAAAAGGGAGAAGGAGCATGCTAACGTCCCAAGGGAATCACTCCTCGTCTTCCTCCTCCTCGTCATCATTATCCTCGTTCTCCTCACCCTCCTCCTCGTACTCGCCTTCATCATCATCATCATCTTCTTGGGCAAGGCCCTTGCCATGAGGCGGCTCGGGAATGGATTCCTCGGAGCTTGACCAAACTAGCTTCGACTTCCACTCACCGGGAGGAGTAATGTTGTCCTCGGAGCCCTCGGAGACCGGGAGTTGCATGTGCCTCATCATAGCCTTTTGGCGTTGGCGGATCTTCTTGTTGTCGTGATGAGCTTGGTACATCCTATCTTCGAGGTCCCTCTTGAAGCAAAAGGACTTCTTGAGGCGAGCGGTGAGCTTGGCGAAGAGGCCCTTTTGCTTGATGGAGTTGGGCACATAGTCGGAGTCGTCGCTATCGGCTTCGTCTTCATCCTTGTCCTTGGGAGCTCCTTTGCCAAACCTTGGAAGGTCATGGTCCTTGACAAGAGGACTCTTCTCCTTGTGAATGGTGACGTTGGGGCGGCATTGCTCCAGAAGATCTCCGCGGCCTTCTTGATCCCACTTGAGACAAATGAGCCTCATGAGATAGGGAGCGTACTGAGGAAGCTTGCGGAGGAAAGCACAATCACGCATCTCATGCCAAATGTAGTCCATGACGTCCAGCTGCTTGCCGCGGCCCCTCAACTCATGTGTGCGCACAAGGAGATTCACAAGGAATCCATGCACCTCATCGTGGTTGGTATGCTTGGGGTTGATGGTGCTGCGGTAGATGCGGTTCATGATATCATAGACAGGTAGGAGGCCCTTGGTGCTTCCACACAACATCCTCCCTCGAATGTAGAGGTCGGCCATCTTCTCCTTGGCCATGGGCTTGGCTTGGAGATGAATGCGGAAGGTGTTGGAGTTGTCTTCGGGGAGCTCATAACCAATGCATCGAGCAAAGTCTTGCCATGAGGCCTCCATCACATGCTCCTTTGTCATCCACTTCAAGAAGCGATAGCCTCCTTCATCCTCAAGAAAGACAACAGTGGCATAGAACTGGCAAATCACCTCTCGGGAGAAATCGTGAGAGAAGGTCGTTATAGGAATAAGGCCTTGCTCATCACATATCTCAAGTGCTTCTCCAAAATAGTCGAGGTCGGAGTTGAGCTTGTCCATGCTTATGGAGTATTGGGGGCAACACTTGAACTCTTTGGCCCCATAGACCTCAGTGTAGATACTTTCTTGATTGATATGATGAAAATAGGTATTGGGGCATTGGCGAGCATTTCTTGGGAGCAAATAAGGATTGGCCCCCCGCACCTCCAAGAACTGGCCTTTCTTTACATCAAGCATTGATTTTTGAGGTCCCCTTGCCCCTGCTGCTGCTTCTCTCTGTCTCTTGGTGGTCCTTGTTGGCATGATCTCCTCTTGCTCTTCATCGCGATGACGACGAGAGGATGGCTTGACCTTGCCACCACGGGTCTTTGGTGCACCTGTGAACAGCAAAGGTTTGGGAGGGAATAGGGGATAAGTGCACAAGCCGAGAAATTAAAGATCAAATTGGACACTAACAAGCAACATTGGTGACTCTAGACAGAGCGGTAGTACCGCAAAATCTGTCCGGTAGTGCCGCTTTGACCGGTAGTTCCTCTCGGGAATGAGCGGTACTAACGCTTAAGCTCTGCACATCCAGATCGAAAATGACGCCATGGCAAGATCGACCCTAGAGTCACACATTGTTGCTAGCTAGTATCCCTACACATGAATAGCTTCCAAGAGTGCTTCTCCACCACAAAAACTCCAACAAACCCTAGCATATGCATCTAGGGAGATCAACTCACCCTAGAGAGAGAGTTTAGGGTTCATACCGGAGGACATGGCGGAGAAGAGGTTGGGGAAGCTTCTCCACGGAGGAGATTTGGCCGATGGCGGCTGGAAAAGGAGATCGGGGCCGATCTCCTCAAGCTCTTGAGCTTGGGAATGCCTTTTGACTTGAGGTGGAAGAGGAGAAGTGGGGATTTGGGGAAGACCCGACCCCAACCGGTACCTATTGTCAAAAGGAGCAAGCGGTAGTACCGCTCCTAAAAGCGGTAGTACCGCTTACCGATACTGGCCCGGTACTTAGAGCGGTAGTACCGTTCTGGGGATAATTTTCAGTTTCGTCAGAGAACTGCCCCAAAGCGGTAGTACCGCCCCAAGAAGCGGTAGTACCGTCCACAAATTCAAAAAGAACTCAGATTTTGGTGTAGACTTGTGCTTTTAGACGGAGTTGGCTCAAAAGGTAGATGATGGCTTAGGATTAGATTACGGAACTGTTAAGGTACTACCCAACCAAGCTTGCAAGAATCAAAGCTAGAAATACCAAGCTTGGGTGGATCTCCCGAGAAGAAACAAAGAGGAAAGAAGAAACGACAAACACAAACAAGAAGAGAAAAGAGAAAGACAACAAAAAGAACAAAACGAGGAGCTATGGTGGCCGAAGCCACCGTGTAAGAGTTTGGTAGTGTGAGGTCGCGTAGAGACCTAGGACTCACGACTACTACTCAACATGAAGCTCATAGTCACTTGATTGACGAATGGCATATGCTTTGGGTTTCTTTGTGCATCATGGGGGGAGGGGTAGCTCAATAATTTAAACCGCACTCCCCCTATGTTCATGCGTGCTTTACATCTAGACATAAGGCACAAGAGTGGTATAGGAATCCACTCATGACACAATGCCCGGATGAAAATCACAAAGGTAGAGAAGCAAACCTTGACGATTCACGATAGAGAGTGGGTCCATTGTCTTGTTGGGCACATTTGGGAAGAATAGATCCTTGGGATCGCTATACCGTTGGATCCCATCACATCTTGCTCTTGAGAATATCTTGTGCTTTGCTTTGATTATGAAGGAGTCTTGACGTATTAGCACCCCGGCGAGAGAAGATCAAAAGGATAGGTTCGTGTGAGGTTCCTTGATCATCATCAAAATTTGGGTCCTCGCCTTGACGTCATTGATGTTGATGCCGAACTTGAGGTTGTGGAGGAGGTGACTTAGCACTTGGTTGTCCAATGGAAGAGACTTGGCCTTGTGGTGTAGATGGCTCCATATAGATGGAACTTCGTCCTTCCCCGGTACTCATAGAAGGTAGCGTTTGAGATTGACGAGTGCCAACACTCATCCTTCCTATGGTAATCGGGGGAATTGCATCTCCTTTCTCACAAGAAGCACTTCGCCTTCTCCAAAGAACTAGCATATCTATCGAAAAGTCTCATCACTCAATACCACAAGCCTCTCAATAGACTCATACTCCATCATTATGCTTGAGTGTCTTTTTAGGTTTGACTTCTCACTTCCGGCAACCCTATGAGGTTAGGGTAAGAGTATGGCTAGGAGCAAAAGGTGGATTCCTTCTTTGCCAATGAAGAAATCCAAGATCTTGAGAACAAACTCCGTTCCATTGTTTCTTCTTCTTGCAAGGATTATGTCATAGGACTTGTATCGAAAGTGTTTGAGAAGCTTCATCATGATTCATTTCCTTTCAACACAATTCCTACAAAACACAATCTCTACACAAAGAAGCAAATTACATTAGTCCTAGACCGTGGCCTCTTGAAGAGACTAGCTCCACAAGAGGACCACTACATGTTCATAATAGTAGGTACAAAGACCCAAGAGTGTAGAGCAATGAACAAGGAGTACATATGTAAGAGTCTTGACAAGATAGGACTTTGATCACCACCTTGTCAAGGCTCCAATACCTTTAAGCTTGTTTGTGTCGTCGTCATGAGGAAGATAGATATAAGGACTTGATGACGACAACAAATTCCTTGCTTCCGGCAATAAGACTTGTGGCTTCAAGATAACCACCCAATAAGCACCTCCGAAAGCAAGGCCCTTCATGGATCAAGAGTTGGAAATAGGAGCCCACTTTTCAATGGGCTCTACCTTCATATTCTTTGCTTCATTGATCCTTCCTTCTCTCTCAATCTTCTTTGGCATAATTTCCACTTCTCCTTCATTGCATAAGTCCTCGTGGGCTTCAATGACTCCTTCCAAGAATTGGACTTGAATTTGGAGACTCTCAATCTCGGACCTCAAGTCATTAGCTTCATCTTCTCAGTCCACTAGAGCTTCCTCAAGAAGAGAATTCCTTCTCAAGAGTGAATGTTTATGTCTCTCCAAGGTGGCAATGTCGTCCTCATGATTGCGACAAATGTAGTCTTTGCTTGAGCGTTTGTATTCTTCTATGGCTTCATCTTGCATAAGCTTGATCACCATAAGTTTGTCCTTGCTCCTCTTAAGATAACCAATTTCGTCCTCATGGTTACAACAAGTGACCTTTTCTTTGCTCAAACGGATACACTCCAACAAGCACTCATTTTGCCTCTCATTCACTTCGACTAGCTTGGCCTTGTGTTTCTTTAGGGTGGCAATCACTTCTTCATGATCACAACATTGCACCTTCTCTTTACTCAAGCGATAGTATTCATCTAGAGCCTCCTCTTGAGTTGAGATGACATCCAAGAACTTTGCATTGTGTTTTCTCAAGAAGCATACTTCGTCAAGGAGCTTGTCACAACATGAATTAGGGCCTTCATCTTCTTTCTTCTTGGCAAAGGTTGCAACATCCTCAATTGACCATTCATGATCTTCTTCAAGATAATCCTTCTTTGTCTTGAGCTTGTCCAACCAACCAAGAGCATAATCTCGATCCTTGAGTTGGGAGATGAGAGAGTTGTTGTAGCCTTCAAGAATAAGAGCACTAGTTTCAAGAGACATACGCATGCACACTTCTTCCTCATAAGCTTGGGTGAGTGAGATAAGCTCCAATTCCTTCTTCTTTTCGAGCCCTTCATTTTCTACCATATGATATTCATCTTCAAGCATATTAGTTCTAGGCTTCGCGGTGGAGGAGATCTTGGAGACCTCGTTGTTGGGGAATAGCTTGGGGAGCCCTTTGGGAAGAGGTCTACACCCGCTCTTGCGAACGAGCTTTCCATCATGTTCATCTCTTCTCTCATAGATACATTCCGCAACAAGATGCCTTTTGTCACCACAATTGTAGCAAGATGATCTTGAGCTTCGTCTCTTGATTCCCTCCCAAAAAATCTTGGTGATAGGGGCCATGTGTTCACGATACAATGCAAACTCAAGCTTGCGGGTAGAGTGTGGGTGAGCAACATGGTCTTCCACATTCTTCTTAGATATGGCCATTGGCTTCGTCATGGCCATGTTGTTCACTTCATTTAAGCAAGAACTTTGGATGTTCACATGTTCGAGGAAGAGCATGTCAAGTTTGTCCCAAGCTTCCTTGGCGGTATTGAGCAAGCGGATATGAGCGCGATCCTTGGGAGTAATGGCCAAGTGGATCATGTTGATGGCGATGGTGTTGAGTTGGTTGTCCACCACTTCTCTTCTTGTCAAGTTCATACGGTCTCGTGGTGAATAGCCTTCCTCAATGATACGCCACAACTCGATGGAAGCACTGCGCATATGGGAACGCATTCAGAATTTCCAATCATCAAACCGATTATAATCAAGTAGAAGAGGTGGAGAACCATGAGGCAAAATGCATGGCATGGGTATTGGGAATTTTAAGGCACAATCACTTGGTGAGAACACCGCATGAATATCTATTAATTTTCCCGCAACCGGAGATTCATCCTTCCCTTTTGATGAGGTGTCAACATTCTCAAGGTCCTTTTCCCGATGTGAACTTGTTGATTGCTCAACAACCTCAACACAAGGAAAAGAGTTAACTTGTGGTGGTGAAACGTTGATACCATTCTTAGAATCTATCATGGGGTTTGTTTTTGGAGTAATCAACTCCATCATCATAGCCTTCAATTGAGACACAATGGATGACTCCAATTTCTTGAGATCATCCAAAGTAGCTGGAGTATTATCAGCACTTGATGATGGAGATGATTGCTCACGGGGAAGGACTCCATTCACAACCACCTCTTATTCGGCCATTTCTTAGCCGGTAAAGCCCGAGCAAGAAAACCTTGCTCTGATACCACTTGAATGGATCCTAGCGAACAAGAGGGGGGGGGGTGAATGGCGCTACGGCAAGTTTTAACCTTTTTCAATTTTAGCGCAACGGAAGGTAAAGGTGATAACTTTTGCAATAGCGATGTTCCTACGATGATGCTAGAGCATGTGCAACAAGTAAAGGAATCAACAAGGTAGTAAGAGTAAGGAGCGAGACAACCGGAGGGCGCGGAGGTGAGGCGAGGTTTGTTTACCGCAGTTCCTTCCACAACAGGAAGTACGTCTGCGTTGAGGAGGTGCTAGTCTCACACAAGAGACTAGACGGCCACACCACGAAGGAAGGCCTCACCTTCTTCCTCGAGAGAGCTCCACGGAGGTGCTCTCACTCTTCCACTAAGGCACCGGTCGAGGCGGTGATTCCTTCACAAGGTTGGGTCGAGCTCCACACACAAGGATGCTCCCAACACCCTATGGAGCTAGTACATCACCAAGCTAGACTCCATAGCTGCACATCTCCAATGCTCCACCAAAGGAACCCATCTCCAATGCTCCACCAAAGGAAGCTCTTCCAGTGCTCCACCAAGAAGCTCTTCCAGTGCTCCACCAAGAAGCTCGTCCAGTGCGCCACCAAGGAGCTCTTCCACCAAGGAACCCTAACTCCAAGATCCATTTAGGACTACCACGAATTGGTGAACTTTCTCTCAGTAGAATGATAGATCGGGG
This sequence comes from Lolium perenne, assembly GCF_019359855.2. Lineage (NCBI taxonomy): Eukaryota > Viridiplantae > Streptophyta > Magnoliopsida > Poales > Poaceae > Lolium > Lolium perenne. Next base: position 144,585,971 of record NC_067250.2, on the reverse strand, counting down.
TCTCCTCCACCACCTCTCAAAGTATGAGCAAGATTGGTTGGGTGGATGAGGAGATACCCTCAATTTTGAGCTCAGCAACAATGGAGGAGAGAGAGAGAGAAGAGCTGAGGATGGCTGGAGAAGAAGGGGCCTTTATATAGGTCCCTCCAAATCCAACCGTTACCTTCTGTTTTTTCCTAAGCGGTACTACCGCTTCTGGAAGCGGTACTACCGCTCTGAGTTCGAACCTCCACTGAACTTGTCCACGTGGACACATTGCGGTACTACCGCTCGCGGTACCGCTTGAGGTACCGCAATAGGGTCCAGAGCATACTGGATCCCAAGCGGTACCCGAGTGGTACCAGAGCGGCACTACCGTAACGCGTTACGGTACTTGAGTGGTACCGTGGGCGGTACTACCGCTCTAAAGCGGTACTACCGCTCATGGTACCGTAAAGGTACCGTCACGAGTAATGTGGGACATTTCCATGTGCAAGCCTCAGAGCGGTATCTCGGGCGGTACCAGTAGGGGTAGCGGTACTACCGCTCCTGGTACCGGTAGTACCGCTATGGCTAAAACAGCTTTTCCTCTTTCCCTCTCCTACATGTTACCTCGCGACACACACACAAAACCAGAAACCCTAAGAGCTACGCTTTAGTCTTCTGATCATAATGTGCTCAGCGAGGGTACCGTGCATCTTGCAAACCTATCAATGACAAACTTTGTGCACGGTTAGAATTGTTCGAGTGTTGTTATCAAACACACAAAACACGGGATATGGATCTTGCTCTTACAATAAGTATCACCTCTAAATATGAAATATATCAATGAATAACAGTGAATTATGATATAAAATAGTGATGCAAAATGGACGTATCAACTCCCCCCAAGCTTAGACTTCGCTTGGCCCCAAGCGAAACTGAACTCGGTAAACAGGACCACATGTTTATGGAGTGAAGAGTCGATAAACCAAATACAGACAAGAAGCATCATATTAATTGACACAAGACATTCTAGTGAACAACTTCCTCATATAATTCAACTTGAAACAAGTAGAGGGTAATCACAAATAAAGGTGCATAAGAAATCATAATTGGTGATGGCAAACTTCGTTCTTGGTCGGAGAACAATTAACAGATTGTACTTATCTATCGAGCAGCGCCCTTATGTTAAAGCTTATATGGCACAACTTGCATACTCAATCATAATAATTCCTCATAATCATTGATAACTTTCAAAGCTATATTCATTCAGATAAAACTTGTACTAAACAAGGAAGAGTAAAAGGCATGATTAAGTAGATCACAATATAATTGATTTGATCACAACAACTCAAATGCTTGCTTAAGATGGAGGGAAATAGGTTTACTGACTCAACATAAAGTAAAAGACAGGCCCTTCACAGAGGGGAGCAGGAATTAAATCATGTGCTAGAGCTTTTTCAGTTTTGAAATCATATAAAGAGCATAAAAGTAAAATTTTGAGAGGTGTTTGTTGTTGTCAACGAATGGTAGTGGGTACTCTAACCCCCTTGCCAGACAAACTCTCGAAGAGCGGCTCCCATAAAATTTTATTTTTGGTTGACACTCCTTCCAACCTTTGCTTTCACAACCATGGCTAACCGAATCCTCGGGTGCCTTCCATCAATCTCATACCATGAAGGAGTGTCTTTTTATTTTAGTTTTATTTAGATGACACTCCTCCCCACCTTTGCTTTCTCAAACCATGGCTAACCGAATCCTCAGGTGCCTTCCAACAATCTCATACCATGGAGGAGTGTATATTTGTAAAATTATGAAGGTTAATTAATTAGGACTGGGAACCCCATTGCCAGCTCTTTTTGCAAAATTATTGGATAAGTGGATGAAGCCACTAGTCCATTGGTGAAAGGTGCCCAACAAGATTGAAAGATAAAACACCACATACTTCCTCATGAGCTATAAAACATTGACACAAATAAGAAGTAACAACTTTTGAATTGTTTAAAGGTAGCACACGAAGTATTTACTTGGAATGGCAGGAAATACCATGTAGTAGGTAGTTATGGTGGACACTGATGGCGTAGGTTTGGGTTAAAGTTTGGATGCACGAGAAGCATTCCCTCTCAGTACAGGTTTTTGGCTAGCAAGGTTGATTAGCAAGCATAAGAGTTGAGGGAAACAAACAAATATATATGTGATAGAAACAATCATGCATCTTCCTTGTAAGCACAAACAATTTTAACTTCAGAATAATAAGCTAAGAGCTAACAAGAAAGAAAGACAAAGAAATGACATATCTACATGTATTTCTCTTTTCTACTTAAACCTCAAAGTGTTGTTGCTATTGACCAATGCTAAGTTTTCCAAAACCAAATAGATTTACTCAATGCTCCCAAAGTGATACCAATACTAACAACAAGATCAATCATATAATAGAGATTGCAAACTAAAATAAGATGTGCAATATGTAAATGATAAAACTTCTCATTAATATTCCATAACGATAACTCACACCAAGGGATACATAGACAACCAACTAAGGAGAGATACTTCCACACTGCAACCTATCTTATATGATAACTTCCCTACTCATGATATGACACTACTTGATAATAAAAAAAAGTAAAAGATAGTGATGATGTGATACCGCGGCACTCCCCCAAGCTTGGAACAAACCAAGGGGATGCCAATACCGATGATGAATTACTCCTTCGGCGGTGGTGGTGATGATGGGACAACCTCGATGGGAGTGAGGAACCGCTCTAGCATTCTTCGAAGTCGGTGATTCTCCTCCTGAAGTATCTCCACTTCCCTTCTCAGAGCACGGTATTGATCACAAAACTCATCAGTAACCCGTAAAGCTTCTTCCAAAATAGGGAATGAGTCGAGGCTAGGAGCAGGTGGTAAGGGTCCCTGCAAGTTATGAGAAAAAGAACGTCGAGTGTCAACAGATCCCACCAAGATTTGCTTACTCCCAACAGCTTGTTGCTCTCGTTTTGACAACATCTTCTTCTCTTCTTCCTCTGAAAGCCCCTTGCCCTTGTTGTTGGAGACCATGGTGCTTCTAGATCAAAGACAGATCCTGGCAGAAAACAGCTCGAAACAAAACACGTCGAGAAAACGATATACGGACCTCCAGGGGTCCGGGGGATTATATAGCAGGAATTTTCGCGACAAAAGGAAAGTACCAGGTCGAACCAGAGTCGGAGAGGAGCAACGAGGGACTCTCCTCATAGGGCGGCGCGGCAAGGCTGGGGCCCGCGCCGGCCTATGGGGGCACGCCCTCGTGCGTCTCCTCCACTCCGTTTCGATCTCGTAATTTTTCATATTTTCCAAAAACAGCAAAAACATTGTTCGGAAAGTAAAACGCGAACTTTTTATTACCAGTACTGTTACCTATTCAAAGTCGAACTCTGCGGAACTGTCAATTTGTCCTTTGATGAAAGCTTCCGGAGTCACTACTCGAATAACATCAACATCTTCATTATAAGAATCACCAGAGATATAATGCTTGAGTCTTTGTCCATTCACCACTTGTGTGGCCTCGCCTTGCAGAGAACTAATTTTAATTTCCCCTGAACGATACACCTCCACAATGACATATGGTCCTTCCCATTTTGAGAGTAATTTTCCTGCAAAGAATCTGAGACGAGACCGATACAATAGGACTTTATCCCCAACATTAAATTCTCTTTTGATAATTCTTCTATCATGACATTTCTTAACTTTCTCTTTAAAGAGTTTAGCATTTTCATAAGCTTCACTTCTCCATTCATCTAGAGAACTCAATTGTAGCAATCTCTTCTTAACGGCTAGTTTAGGATCTTTATTTAATTCTCTTACAGCCCAATAAGCTTTGTGCTCTAGTTCTAAAGGTAAATGACAAGCTTTTCCATAAACCATTTTATACGGTGACATACCCATGGGATTTTTATAAGCAGTTCTATAAGCCCATAGTGCTTCCTTCAATTTACTAGCCCAATTCTTTCTAGATTTATTAATAGTCTTTTGCAAGATAGATTTAATCTCTCTATTTGATAATTCTACTTGCCCACTAGTTTGAGGATGATAAGCGGAAGCAATCCTATGATTAATACCATATTTAGCAAGAGTTTTTCTAAAACCACCATGAATAAAATGAGAACCTCCATCAGTCATGAGATATCTAGGAACTCCAAATCTAGGAAAAATAATATCTAAAAGCATTCTTTAAGAGGTCTCACCATCAGCACTTTTTGTGGGTATGGCTTCCACCCATTTTGTAACATAATCAACGGCAACAAGTATATAAGTGTTACCTTCTGAAGAAGGGAAAGGTCCCATGAAGTCAAATCCCCAACAATTGAATGGCTCAAAAACAAGAGTATAATTCATAGGAATTTCATTGCGTCTGGAGATATTACCAACCCTTTGACATTCATCACAAGATAAAATAAACCTTCTTGCATCTTTCAAGAGAGTTGGCCAATAAAAACCTGATTGTAGAACCTTTTGCACGGTTCTATCTCCGGCGTGATGTCCTCCATAAGCACTACCATGACATTTACTCAATATCTCTTGTTGTTCATATTCGGGAACACATCTTCGCAGAATACCATCCACTCCTTCTTTATATAAGTGTGGGTCATCCCAAAAATAATGCCTCAAGTCATAAAAGAATTTCCTCCTTTGCTGAGGTGAAAAGGTTGGAGGCAAGTACTTGGAAACAATAAAGTTAGCATAATCAGCATACCAAGGACTATCTCGCGAGCTCACCTTTATTACAGCCAATTGTTCATTTGGAAAACTATCATTAACAGGAACAGGATCATAAGCAATATTTTCCAATCTAGACAAATTATCAGCAACAGGATTATCAGCACCTTTCCTATCTATAATATGCAAATCAAATTCTTGCAACAGAAGCACCCATCTAATAAGCCTTGGCTTAGCATCTTTCTTTTGCATTAGGTATCTAATTGCAGCATGATCAGTATGAATTGTAACTTTTGAATCAACAATATAGGATCTAAACTTGTCACAAGCAAAGACTACAGCTAACAATTCTTTTTCAGTTGTAGCATAATTTCTTTGAGTAGCATCAAGAGTTTTACTAGCATAATGAATAACATTCAATTTTTTATCTACTCGCTGTCCAAGAACAGCGCCTACAGCAAAATCACTAGCATCACACATAATTTCAAAAGGTAAGTTCCAATCAGGAGGTTCAACTATAGGAGCAGTTGTTAAGGCTTTCTTTAGAGTTTCAAAGCTTCCTTACAATCATCATCAAAAACAAAAGGTACATCTTTTTGAAGAAGATTAGTAAGAGGTTTTGAAATCTTGGAAAAGTATTTAATAAATCTCCTATAAAACCCAGCATGACCAAGAACACTACGAATACCTTTAACAACCCTAGGATAGGGCATCTTCTCAATTGCTTCAACTTTAGCTCTATCAACTTCAATACCTCTCTCGGAAATTTTATGTTCTAATACAATTCCTTCATTAACCATAAAGTGGCATTTCTCCCAATTAAGAACAAGGTTAGTTTCTTCACATCTCTGCAAAACTTTATCAAGGTTCCGCAAGCAATTATCAAAAGAATTCCCATAGACAGAAAAATCATCCATGAATACCTCTACAATATTATCGCAAAAGCCATGAAAAATAGCAGACATGCATCTTTGAAAAGTAGCAGGAGCATTACATAAACCAAAAGGCATACGTCTAGAAGCATAAGTTCCATAGGGACAAGTGAAAGTGGTTTTCTCTTGATATTTAGTTTTAACAGCAATTTGTGAAAACCCAGAATAACCATCAAGAAAGCAAAATGAGTATTTTTAGATAACCTTTCTAACATTTGATCAATAAAAGGTAAAGGGTAATGATCCTTCTTAGTAACCTTATTAACTTTTCGATAATCAATGCACATTCTATACCCCACAACTACTCTTTGAGGGATGAGCTCATCATTATCATTAGGTACAACAGTCATTCCTCCTTTCTTAGGAACATAATGCACTGGACTAACCCAACTACTATCAGCAATAGGATATATAATACCAGCTTCAAGAAGTTTTAATACCTCATTCCTTACCACATACTTCATCTTAGGAATTAGACGACGCTGATGTTCAACAACAGGCTTTGCATCATCTTCCATATTAATGGCATGTTGGCAAATAGAGGGAGAAATCCCCTTCAAGTCATCAAGAGTGTAGCCAATAGCTCCTCGGTGTTTCTTTAATATTTCCAATAACCTTTCTTCCTCGAACTCTGAAAGCTTAGAACTAATAATAACAGGATATATTTTCTTATCATCAATATGAGCATATTTAAGATTATCAGGCAATGGTTTTAAATCAAAAATAGGATCTTCCTTTGGTGGTGGTGTTGTACCAAGATCTTCTACCGGTAAATCATGTTTAAGAATAGGTTGACGAAGGAAAATTTCATCAAGCTCATTTCTTTCTTCCCTAAAGACTTCACTCTCACTATTCTCCAAATGTTGCTGCAAAGGATTACTAGGAGCAAGAGCAATAGATGCACACTGTTCAACTCTAAAATCATTATTAGGCAAATCAGCTTTATAAGGAGTTTTGGCAAATTTAGAGAAATTAAACTCATAAGATTCACCAGCAAATTTAGTCACAATTTTCTCTTTCTTGCAATCTATAACAGCTCCACAAGTATTTAGAACAGGTCTACCAAAAATGATAGGACAATGCTTACTAGCAGCAGAACCAAGTACCAAAAAGTCAGCAGGATATTTAATATTACCACATAGAACTTCCACATCTCGAACAATACCAATTGGAGAGACAGTTTCTCTATTAGCTAGCCGAATAACCACATCAATATCTTCAACTTCACAAGAACCAATTTCATGCATGATCTCCGTGTAAAGCTCATAAGGAATAGCACTAATACTTGCACCAATATCGCATAAACCATAATAACAATGATCACCAATTCTAACAGATAGCATAGGAACACTAGTTTTCCTAGACTTATTAGGATGCGAAACAATATTAGAAGCATCTTCACAGAAAATAATATGACCATCTTCCACATTTTCAGTCATAAGATCTTTAACTATTGCAATAGCAGGTTCGACTTTTATTTGCTCTTCAGGTTCTATAGGTTTCTTTGCACTTTTATTAACAACACTATTTATAACAGAATACTCCTTCATTTTAGCAGGGAAAGGAGTTTTTTCAATATAAGCTTCATGAAGAATATGATCAGCAGTTTCAATTACAACACATTTATTTATAGATGAATCAATTTTATCTTTATACGGTTCATGATACTTATCAAAATTCTTCCTAGGCAATTCAAAATGAGAGGCAAAAGCTTTATAAAGATTTGCAACGACTTGAGAATCAAGACCATAAGTATCACTCATATTACGAAATTTATCAGTATCCATAAAAGCTTCAATGCATTTATAATCATAATTTATACCTGACTCTCTATCTTTGTCGTTCTCCCATCCTTCAGTATTTTCCTGAATCCGATCAAGAAGGTCCCTTTTAAACTCTTCTTTGTTGCGTGTAAATGATCCAGAACAAGAAGTATCCAGCAAGGTCTTATCTTGAAAAGAAAGTCTTGCATAGAAATTATCAATGATAATATTACCAGGAAGCTCATGAATGGGGCATTTGAGCATTAAAGACTTCAATCTCCCCCACGCTTGGGCAATACTCTCTCCATCATGAGGCCAGAAATTATATATGCGGTTCTGGTCTTTGTGAATTTCACTTGGAGGATAGAATTTAGAATAAAATAGAGGCACAATATCATTCCAATCAAGAGAATCCCCATTCTTCAGTAATTTATACCAATGCGCCGCTTTACCAGACAGCGATATAGAGAATAGTTTCTTCCTAACTTCATCCATAGCAATACCTGCACACTTGAATAAACCGCATAATTCATGTAAGAACAGTAAATGCTCACCAGGATGGACAGTTCCATCCCCTTCATAGCGGTTATCCACAACACGTTCAATAATTTTCATAGGTATTTTGTATGGAACCTCTTTCTCACCTGGCGCCTCATCCACTACCTTTGCAGTAGTAGTAAATTTTCCAAATAAAAATTCAAGAGAAGATCTCTCCATAATGAATTATAGCAGCAGGCAGAAATAAAATCAGCACGAACAGTAAAAGTTTCCCTTACCAATTCCACTTACCAATAGCGCTTCACTCCCCGGCAACGGCGCCAGAAAATAGTCTTGATGACCCACAAGTATAGGGGGTGTATCGTAGTATTTTCTATAAATAAGAGTGTCGAACCCAACGAGGAGCAGAAGGTGCTGACAAGCAGTTTCGATGAAGGATTCACTGTAAATACTCACAGACAAGTATTCAGGGGGTTTTGATATAGCAGATAAATAAAGTACGAGTAAGTGAACCGCGAGAGAAATAATTGCAGCGAGTGGCCCAATCCTTTTTAGCACAAAGGACAAGCCGGTTTGTTTACTTATAATGACCAAACATTCTTGAGGACACACGGGAATTTAGTCTAGTGCTTTCGCTTCATATAGCTGATTAATCTTCATTGTTTTGATAAGTGTTGTGTGGGTGAACCTATGCTAATGCATCACCCTTCCTAGGACTAATACATACTTGTGATTATACCCCTTGCAAGCATCCGCAACTACAAGAAAGTAATTAAGATAAATCTAACCACAGCCTTAAACTCTGAGATCCTGCTATCCCTCCTGCATCGATATACCAACGGGGGTTTAGGTTTCTGTCACTCCGGCAACCCCGCAATTGGCAAACGAGTACAAGATGTATTCCCCTAGGCCCATAAATGTGAAGTATCATGTAGTCGATGTTCACATGACACCACTAGAAGAATAACACCACAACTTAAATATCAAACCATTGAATATTACCCAACATAATTCACTACTAACATTTAGACTTCACCCATGTCCTCAAGAACTAAACGAACAACTCACGAGACATCATATGGAACATGATCAGAGGTGATATGATGATGAATAACAATCTGAACATAAACATTGGTTCAATGGTTTCACTCAATAGCATCAATAACAAGTAGAAATCAATACCGGGAGAGTTTCCCCTATCAAACAATCAAGATCCAACCCTAATTGTTACAGCGGTGATGAGGTGCAGTGGTGGAGATGGCGGTGATGATGATGGAGATGATGGTGATGATGATGGAGATGATGTCCAGCTCGATGACGGTGACGATGGCATCGATTTCCCCCTCCGGGAGGGAATTTCCCCGGCAGATTTCAGCCTGCCGGAGAGCTCTTTTCTCTCTGGTGTTTTCCGCCCCGCAGAGGCGGCTGTGACTCTTCGCGACTATCCTCTGGAGCTTAGGTTTTCGGGACGAAGAAGTACGCGAAGGAGAGGAGGCCAGAGGGGGCTGTGGGCCCCCTCCCCACAAGGCGGCGTGGCCAGGCCTGGGCCCGCGCCGGCCTATGGGGGGCCCATGGCGGCCCTCCTCGGCTCCTCCTTTTGGCTATCTTCGTCTTCTGGAAAAATAGGATTTTCCTTGTAATTTCCATCAATTGTTGATCTTGCGAAATATTGCATTCTGACGGTGCTTTTTCCAGCAGAATCCTGACTCCGGTGCGCGATTCTCCAACAATCATGAAACATGCAAAATAGATGAAATAACATAAGTATCACCTCTAAATATGAAATATATCAATGAATAACAGTGAATTATGATATAAAATAGTGATGCAAATTGGGCGTATCACTCCCTCGACCAGGCGCAGGCCTGGTCGAGGGGCATGGCGTTGTCGGCTGGGACGAGGTCCTGGAGGGACCTCGCGATGACGGCCTCGAGGATGGCGGCGTCCTCGGCGCTTTCCGCCTCCTCCATCTTCACCTTCGCTGGCTTGCGCTTCCGCTCGCCGGAGATGTCGGGTTCGCGCTTGGGGCGGAGCCGTCCTTGTGCCGTCGAGGGCTCGCGGATGACGATCCCGCCGCCGCGGGCGCGATTGGTCGGCGGGGAAGACGACTCCTTCTTCATCGGCGCCAATGCTGGCACCGACCTGGAGATCGGCGTCGGCCTCGACGCCGATCCGGACGATGAGGAACTGGCAGCCATGCGCCGTGGCTGCCAGCTTCTTACTCGGCAGCGGCTGGCCGATGCCCTCGACACCGGGTGCATCGTCAGAAGGGGGAAGTTGCCGCCCTCGTGTTCGGCGGTCAGGGGTACCCCGCCTGGTGGAGGAGGTGCCCCTCCCACGTGTGGAGCGACCGGCGGGGGAATCCGTTGTTCGCCGCGCCATCTTCATCGTTGTAGGCCATGGATCTCGCCGAGGGAAGAGGTCGAGGGTGAACGAGATATGCCCTAGAGGCAATAATAAAGTGGTTATTATTTATATCTTTATGTTTATGATAAATGTTTATATATCATGCTATAATTGTATTAACCGAAACATTAGTACATGTGTGATATGTAGACAAACAAAGAGTCCCTAGTATGCCTCTTAACTAGCTTGTTGATTAATGGATGATTAGTTTCATAATCATGAACATTGGATGTTATTAATAACAAGGTTATATCATTGTATGAATGATGTAATGGACACACCCAATTAAGCGTAGCATAAGATCTCGTCATTAAGTTATTTGCTATAAGCTTTCGATACATAGTTACCTAGTCCTTATGACCATGAGATCATATAAATCACTTATACCGGAAAGGTACTTTGATTACACCAAACGCCACTGCGTAAATGGGTGGTTATAAAGGTGGGATTAAGTATCCGGAAAGTATGAGTTGAGGCATATGGATCAACAGTGGGATTTGTCCATCCCGATGACGGATAGATATACTCTGGGCCCTCTCGGTGGAATGTCGTCTAATGTCTTGCAAGCATATGAATAAGTTCATAAGAGACCACATACCACGGTACGAGTAAAGAGTACTTGTCAGGAGACGAGGTTGAACAAGGTATAGAGTGATACCGATGATCAAACCTCGGACAAGTAAAATATCGCGTGACAAAGGGAATTGGTATCGTATGTGTATGGTTCATTCGATCACTAAAGTCATCGTTGAATATGTGGGAGCCATTATGGATCTCCAGATCCCGCTATTGGTTATTGGTCGGAGTGAGTACTCAACCATGTCCGCATAGTTCACGAACCGTAGGGTGACACACTTAAAGTTGGATGTTGAAATGGTAGAACTTGAATATGGAATGGAGTTCGAATATTTGTTCGGAGTCCCGGATGAGATCCCGGACATCACGAGGAGTTCCGGAATGGTCCGGAGAATAAGATTCATATATAGGATGTCATTTTATGTGATTTAAAATGATTCGGAAGGTTCTATGGAAGGTTCTAGAAGGTTCTAGAAAAGTCCGGAAGAAATCACCAAGGAAGGCGGAGTCCCGGTGGGACTCCACCTCCCATGGCTGGCCAACCCTAAGGGGGAGGAGTCCCAAGTGGACTCCCCAAGGGGGGCCGGCCACCCCCTCCCAAGGAAGGTGGAACTCCCACCTCTAGTGGGAGTCCTAGCTTGGGTAGGTTTCATGAGTTATGGAAGGTTTTGGTTTGGGGTCTTATTCGAAGACTTGTAGACCAACTCTTGGGTGTTCCACCTATATAATGAGGGCCAAGGGGAGGGGGCCGGCCACCCCAAGCACCACAAGGTGGCCGCACCCATTGAGGCCGGCGCCCCCCTCTCCCAAACCCTAGCCGCCCCCCCTCTCCTCCATAGCTCCCGCACGCTTAGCGAAGCTCCGCCGGAGTTCTCAACCGCCACCGACACCACGCCGTCGTGCTGTCGGATTCAAGAGGAGCTACTACTTCCGCTGCCCGCTGGAACGGGAGGTGGACGTCGTCTTCATCAACAACCGAACGTGTGACCGAGTACGGAGGTGCTGCCCGTTCGTGGCGCCGGTGATCAAGATCTTCTACGCGCTTTTGCAAGCGGAAAGTGAACGTCTACCGCAGCAACAAGAGCCTCATCTTGTAGGCTTTGGAATCTCTTCAAGGGTGAGACTCGATAAACCCCCCGTTGCTACCGTCTTCTAGATTGCATCTTGGCTTGGATTGCGTGTTCGCGGTAGGAATTTTTTTGTTTTCTATGCAACGTTATCCTACAGAGGGAACAGGAAGAGGAAGAGGAAGATGAAGAATGGTGCGACGCTTCGCGGCGAGCGGTGAGCGGGGTATTTAGGCGGGGCTGGATCCGGCGATTTAATGCCGCGTGGATGATACGCGTCCGCGGCGAGCTGACCGGCGGCAGCCTTTACTGCGCGCGGAAGACGATGCGTCTGCCGCTGACCGGCCGGGCCCGCCTCTACGGCGAAGCCAAAGCGAAAGCGCGGGAGACATTTCTCGGTGTTTCGCGCGCTTTCGCTTCGTCCGGAGTCCCCGAGCGCGCCTCGGGGGACCGGGGATGGTGTGGGCTCGCCGAATGAATTTAGGCCCAAATCCGGAGATAAACGAGGAATCAGGGGCGCGACTAGGCCAAAATTCGCCGTCCGGATGAGAAATACGTCGCTCGGGGGCCTCTACGGGGAGACAAGTGGGGATGCTCTTAGATGCTAAACCCTCCCGCACCCTCCCAACCCTCCAGCACCCCCAACCCTCCCAACCCTAGCCGCCTCCTGTCGCCGCCGTCGGCAGCGCCGCCGGGGCAAAGACTTCAGGGCATGGCGGCAGCGGGGCCTTCCCTCGTGACGTGACGGGGACGGCGGCCAGGGAGTTTCTCACGCGCGGCGGCCCTCCCGCCTCCCGGGGCGGCGGCGGTCTGACGAGGATGGAGGGGCGACGGCGGCCCTCCCGCCTCCCGCATGGATGGATGGGGACAGTTGCCAGAGCCTGTGCTGCGGCCTCCCCGCCTCACATCGGCGGCACGCCGGTGGTGGTTGGTGGTGGCGGACAGCGCCATTCCCTCCGCCTCTCGCCGGTGAGGGGCGATGATCTTGGTCTTCTCCCGCGGTACGAGGTCGCCCGTGGCAGCAGCCTTGGGTTCGACGGTGGAGGCGGCCTTCTTCTTCACCGGAGGAGGTCGGCTGGTTGCTAGGGTGGCGGATCACGAGATCCCTCTACCCCGGCGATGAAGATCTAGTCGACGACGAGCGAGCGGCGAAGGGGCCACCGGTGAACACTGAGCCTTGACTTCGTTCTTGGCGGATGATGGCGTCGGCTTTTGGTGTCGTTCCCCTACGACAACATCATCTTTGCTGGCCTCTCTCACCGAGTTGGGGACTCGCGGATGTCGGTGAAAACCGTGTCAAGATTGGCGGGCGATGGCGGCGTTAAGCGTCGCTTCCTTCTTGAAGGCATCGTCGTTGCAGTCCGCGGGAACTCACTCGTGCTGCTCCGGGGGAAACCCTAGATCCAGCCAGGATCGGACGATGACGGCGCTTCCTGCGTCGTGTTACTTCTTGGGGCATCGTTTTTGGAGCAGCGGCTGGATGGAGGTGGTTTTTGGTGGAGTTGTGTTCATCTACCACATTGTCGTCGATGATTCTCAGCGGCGTGGAGCTGCGGGGTATCGAAGACGGGCGAGGATTGTTGGAGCGGGCAGGATGGTGGAGTTGTTTGGTGTTATGGTGACATCGACGGTAGGCATGGCACGGTTAATACGTTGATCTTGCTTGCAGATGGGTTCGAGATAGATGGCTGTTGCGAACTCTGCAACGTGTGCAATGGCACACCCTCAGGGTTTTACTTTTGGATGATGTATGTTGGTGTACCGTCAGGGAGTATGGCCTTGTATGTCCCCCCTTCATTGTAGGTATAACGAGTTGTTGCTAGGAAGGAGGCTTCGAGATTGATCTTTGTATTCCCCTTGTAAGATATTACGAATAATTTAATAAAGAAAAAAAGGTGTGTGCATCCTTTGTTCCAGAGGTTGGGACTATGCTCCTTGATCGAGAGAAAAGGCTTGCCAAAAGCTTGGGAGGAAGCACAGGCGCATTGACAGATGGTGGAGCTAGACCAAATCATTTTGATGGCTTAGAAATTGGAAATGCCAATACTGGCGAGCCAGGCTTCCGAGCTTCTCTTTTCTCAAATACCAAGCACATGGCAAAAAGGCAGATTTTCGTTCCGTATTCCCCTCAGGCCCTCACCATTCGCTCTACAAGAGAGATAAATATGCTCCGTGATTTGCCATGTTCTGATATTGATATCGCTCAGATTCATAATCGAAAAAAATAAAAAAAGGTATGATTTGTGGCACATAACCCTATCCAATACTTGATCAAAGTGAAACATGACGTCATAGAATTTCTGAGGGAACTCTATTCATGTTTTTATTCACTTGTTTTACTAAATCGGATATTTGAACGTTTTCCCAAGAAATTTCTGCAAACTTATGGTGTCACAAACATGCAGCAAGCACGCATTGACTGCTGAAAATGCAAATATGTATCATGCTGCAGCAGAGCAAGCAAGTTTTTTTTTCGAGACTACGTCAAAGACGTACCTTATCTTTATAGAAGGTAGAGGTTTGAATACAAGAAGGCTACCACCCGTAGCACGAACTCCAAACCACCGACAAAACAACAAAGACACGAAACAACCTGTCCTAAGCTAAACGACAAAACCGTGTCTCGACCGACGCTAGAAACCACCAAAGAACAACACCTCCAAAAAAGCTCTCCTAGTCGACACACCATGAAAGGAGAACATGGTGGAACTCAGTCGGCCCCGAGAAGGCATCGTCTTGGAGTTGCCAGCTATGGCGTGCATAGCGCTCCTGCAACCAACCTCAGATAGCGGGGAGCACCTGTCAACACCCGGGTTTTTAAGTCCAGATGCTTATTATACCGTACATCGCAATCCCAGGAATATTGTTTTAGCGAGACATAATAGATTGATATCACAGAACATCATTCATTACATACCATAATCGTCTTACAACAAAGGAGCACATTATCCAGTCTTAATACAACATAGTGGATCTAGAGATCCTATTACAAATCACAAAGCGGAAATGAAGTAGCGGTTGTGGTCCATCTGTTCCACAGGAAACTGTTGACGTCAGGAGTAATCCTAGTTGTGGTAGACGTACTGTTGTCCTTCATCTTGGTACTGGGGCTCATCTTCATAGTCTGGCCATTTGAATAGCCAGGGACAAAGCCATGAGTACTTTTAAAGTAATCGCAAACTAATACTAGTATAAGCACTATCAACTATAGTAAGGGGGTTCTAAGCTCTAGGTTTATTTGCACAAAACCAGTTTTATTTCATAAGTATTTAGTGGTAAAAGACTATTCATTTGCTTAACTAAACTTAAGTGGGAACATTAGTGTCATTCCCACAACTCTTGTGTGATTCCAGTCAAAGTCACCATTCACCTTTCAAGTTCAAGTCACAAGTCACAATTTTGAAAATGGTCTGATGACGGAACAGTATGGCATTTCCAACTGTCCATGACCGTGGACGTGGCTATTCGAATAGGTTAAACTCTGCAGAGGTTGTACACTTGTGCCACAACAATTGCAATAGTTCGTCAGGGGTAACTGGCCCTGATTTATCGCACTCAGTGCGTGAACTACCAATCCTAACCTTTCATTTACATACCCTAGTATAGGCACCTCTCCCCATGAGTTTGGCCCCCCGGTGAGAGCAAACCGCCAACCCGGGAACTGCACAGGGCTTGGGTAGGACATTCACCTCATTTCACGTCATTTCACTTTCAATGGAGGCAGCCTCGGCATAACCCATTTGACGCTTGTTCAGAGGAAACCCATACTAAAATACATAAGTTTCCAGTTAAGCCTTACCCAGATTCAGGTATTGTGGGAGTACTTAAGAATTGGAATGGTATCGCATCCGAACCCAACCATCAGTTTTTGGTAAATTTCACCAAGTCATTCACAAGTCATATTCACCTTCAAAATCTTTCAACAGAATGGCTCGTCATTCCAAGGTTTTCAAAGTCGTTGGTTTTCACAAGTTCCCATCTAAAGTAGTCATTTTCAATTCTTAGTGCTAGCATCTAGTCATGAGGGGTGCTAACTAGCTTTGATTGCTCTAGGCTAAATTGGATGCTCTTGTGCTACTCTAGACCAAGTGAATCATGAATCCAAAAGTAACTTTGATAAATCCAATTCAATAAAGCTTGTAAAGTAAAAACTTGGAATAGGACCATTATGCATAAAATAAAATGGAGTGATGCCTTGCTCTTGTAGAGCTTTGCACTTTGCAAGAATAATAGCTTGCAACAATATAGCTTGCATTAGTCTAGCTTGCCTTAATTGGTGTAGTGATCAAAGTTCTCTTCCTCTTCTTCAAGGTAGATCTCCTCCTCTTGATAGTCTCCGGTACTAGCGTCTATAAACGAATACGAGGATACAATCACCAAACAATACTTAAGTAGACTTAATTAGCCTTAATAGCTCACACAAATGATCTAGCATCATCACTTAACATTGCTACCCAAAATTATGCTAGGGTTTTCTTACTTAGTATTAGGAAAATAATTTCCTCTCATTGAAATATTGATTAGGGTTTTTATTTAGTTTTGGAGAAGTAATTTCCTCTCATTGAACCTTGTTAAGATTTAATTTCCTCAAATATTAAGTATGAGATCATGTTGACCAAGGTCAACAATTCATATTTATTAGTTGGGGGAAAATGGTTTAAGTGAGATACTATACATCATGCATTTTAAATAACTATTTGATTTAAGATCCCCAAGCAAGTAAGTATGAGACCTTGCAACTTAATATCATCACATTACTTCATAACACTTGGGAAGATGATTTAAATGAGGTTCTATACCTCATAGATTTGAAACCCTAATTTTGAAATAGTTTAAATAGGCTAGAATTTGACTACATAGCCAATATTTTGCTCTAGCCCATGATCATATACAGTACCCATATCATATTTTTGCATATTAAATTATAGGGGTTTAAATGTGAATTATAGCAATTGGATTCACCTCAAAACTCATTAGGGTTGATTTTATAAATTTATTTGAATTATGAAAACTCTATGTCTTGTTATTTTTACTATTCAAGTTATACAACATATTTTGGTTTGAATCCAATTAGGTTGGATGGAGCCTTTCATGAGCTTTCTAAATATATAAAATTTGTCAAATTTGGTTCAGTAGAATTGAAGTTATTTGATTTTGAGCAAAGCATCTGTAAAATAAGTTGACTGAAATGAAATTATTCGAATACAAAATTTGGGCCTAAGCGGGAAAACTAAGTGGGCTGGCCCAGTAACGCTTCAGCGCGCCACAGGCCGCCTAACAGGTGGGGTCTACATGTCAGTGTGTTTAAACAGCGAAGCGGTATAGGTGAATGAGGGGCGTAGGATCAAAGAGGACCGGACGGTCGAGGTTTGTCGCCTTCCTCGACACAGCTCGCCGGGGATGAAACCCTACCGGCAGCAGAGAGGGCCGTCGGCGGCGTACCTGGGCCTAGGCAGGACTCGGCGAGGCGGGTGATTGAATGAGGAGATGACGGCGAGGCAGAGGGTGGTCGCGACAGTAATTAAGGTGGCCGAAATCAACGGCGGCTTCTGCTACGGGCTCCGGCTAAATTCCGGCGACTGAAGACTTAATCAAGGAGGGGAAGTGGTCGAGGAGATCGAGGAGAAAGTGGGGAGCGAGATGATGTGAAGAGAAAGGCTCGGGGGAGGCTCTATTTATAAGGGCGCAGGTGTGCTGCGGGTGCCCGTGGAGGTCGACGATGGCTATGGCGCTAGGGGTCGCTAGAGGGCAAGGTAGGGGGCGCGTCGTGTTGGCGCGGTCTCAGCGGTCACAACGAGCTTTAGAACGCAGCAGATGGAGGATGAGCGCGTGCATGAGGGTGATGGGAGCGGGCAGTGCCATGGCGGAGGACGGCGATCATGGCGACGACGACAGCGCATGCGCGTGCAGGTGAGAGTGTCTAGGAGCATCCTGGTGGTGTGTTGAGTGAGCACGCGAGAGGAGAGGGTGAGGGGAGGACGACGGCGACGAGGCGACGCAGTGTACTGGCGCATCCAGAGACATGCCAGTGCACGCTCTGGCGCGTCTGGGCGTGTTGATCACTTCGTGGCCAGGGCGTTGTCTTCTTCTCCTTGGCTAAGGACCTTGTCTAGCATGCTCAGCAAAGAAAGGGGAGGCTAGTTGACATGGTCAGAGGGAGAGGTGAGGTCCAGGGCTGAGGGTGACATGATGGTGCTCACCATGCTGACATGGGGTGGCATTGAGGTGTGCTGGGCTCTCCTTGGGTCAACTCTTGCTTGGTGATGATCAGTAGGCTGGTGAGTCTATGTGACATGGTGGGAGTGACCAGAGAAGAAGGAGGACAAGTGGTGGCATGGTGAGGTCAATTCAATGGCATGGCTTGGCATTGATCTTGTGTGCATACTTTTCTTGTTCTTGGAGTGCTGCAAGCTCAAGTGTGGTAAGGTGAGTGTGTTTGACATAGTGCACAATGTCGAGGGTACTCCTCGTCAATGCCCTCCGATAGGGGCTTAGGGTTGATGGAATCATGTAGGCTGACACGAGACATCGGTTCACAGACAAGCGGGGAGAGCGATTTACCCAGGTTCGGGGCCCTCGATGAGGTAAAACCCTTACGTCCTGCCTGTCTGTTCTTTGATTATGATGACAATGGGTTACAATGGGGTGCCGAATACTTCGGCTGAGATCTAGTCGAGATTGCTATTGCTAGGGTTACCTAGCTCTAAGCTTTTCTGGGCTAAGATTGTTCGTGTCCCTCGGCAGCCCCTCTCCTGGCCTTTATATAGGAGGCCAGGTCTCAAGAGGTCTAACCGAATACGACTAGATTTACAGTAGTTTAGATCCAATCTTTCCTTGTTTGTTTGCTTCCTTGTCTTGCCCGTCAAGGAATCTTCTGGTGCGCCGACTTAGTGGCCCATCTCGCCTTCAGGTATCTTCATGGGCCTCCAATTTGTCAATACCGGATAGGGCAATACTGGTTACCCGAAGGGTAATGCCCACGTCAGTAGCCCCCGAGTGTCTAGCCGAAGATAATTCGGGTAGAGACTAATGCATGTCTTCTCCTGACATTCTTCTCCTTCATTGTTCTTGTTCATCTTGATTATGCTTCATCTTCTTTTATCGGGTGCGCGTCAGCGCTCCCGATGGGAGTAGCCCCCGAGTCTAGGTACGGATGCTTGCAATCCGTGCGTAGACTCAAGTTGTACTACTCAAATACTTTCCTCTGCCGAGTCTTTTTCGCAAGTCTTCATAGGTCATCCAATACATTTTCTTTATGCAAAGGATAATGAGCAACGTGCCCAACTTTTGTTGTTTAACTGCCGATGGCAAAACAACGTTACCCTACACAGAATCAAGTCCCCGGGCATGATCCTGGAGTGCAAAAAACTTTCAACGGGTGTGCACCACGTCCTCCCGATGGGAGTAAATGTCGAGTCTGGATAGAGACTCAAACCTTATTCCTTCGACTGCTTATTCTGTCGAGTCTTCTTTTATCAAGTGCGCGTCAGCACTCCCGATGGGAGTAGCCCTCGAGTCCAGGTTCGGATGCTTGCAATCCGTGCGTGGACTCAAGTCCTTCATCCGATGACTTTTTATGTTTCCTTCGAGTGCTTCCAATTTATGACATCATTGTTGACGTGTAACTGCTGCGGGCTGATTTGACGGGTCCTGGCATGACGGGCTAGCCCTAGCTCTGTGCAATCAGTTTTTTTAGGGCTTGACCACTATACGCGTAACGATCGAGGTGGCTCCTCGATTTTCGCGCAATCGTGGGCGTAGTGGGTCGTCAGTTCCTCCCCTTCCTCAAGCGCCACGTGCTTACTTAACTCTTAACTTCTCCTCAAAATCTCCAAAGGGCAAAAAATTCCCAATTTTCTCCACGGTTCCCGCAGTATCTCCTCATTCTCCCCCTTCTTCCTTCTTTTGCCATTGCCGCGCCGCCACCACAGCTTTCCCAATCTTCCTCAGATCCCACGATGGTGAAGAAGAGGAATCCTACCGCCGCCGCTAGCTCCACCAGCGGAGGTGCCGCCGCCAAGTCCTCCTCTTCTCTTCCGAAGGGGAGCACTCCGAACGCCCCTCCCCCAGCTCCGGCGCCGCCAGCGCCATCGAGCTCTATGGTCAAACCTGGGGACTGGGTAGCTTCAACCATCACCAAGCGTGACGAGAAGAGGTCCCGAAGCTTAGGATTGATATCCTCCGACGCGGGAGATGTGATCCTTCCAGGTGCGATTTCTCGGCCTGATCCTCCTGCTGGATTTTCTGTGATGTTCTTATCTTTCCTTCACTGAGGCCTTTCGCTCCCCACTCATGGATTCCTCCTCCATCTCTTGCGGACGTATGAAATCCAATTATGGCAACTTACCCCCAACTCAATCCTCCATGTTGCTGTGTTCATCACCCTTTGCGAGGCGTTTTTGGGTATTGAACCTCATTTCGGGCTGTGGAAGAAGATCTTCTATGTGAAGAGATACAACAGTAGTAATGGGTACTTTGTCACCGGAGGAGTAGGTTTTGTTGCTCGCTCAGAAGTCAATTACTTTAATTTCCCAATGAGAGAGTCCGTGCAAGGATGGAGGCTGAAATGGTTTTACGTCAAGGATTCCTCGTCACCCGAGTGTCGACTCCCATGCTATGCCGATGTTTCTGAAGCCAAGCCCAAGGACTCTTGGAAGAATATTCTCTCAGCCGACGAAAGGGCCTCAGCCGAAGAATTTTTTGCCAAATTCCTTCGAATCAAAGAGGCTGACGGCCAAACTATGATTGGTACGGAGGTGGCAGCAGTATTCCTGAAGCGCTGAATCCAGCCAGTCATGGCCAGAGTTCACCCGATGTGGTTGTACTCAGGTCCGAAGGATGAGACCAGGATTAATGCTACCGATCTATCAGAGAAAGAGTTGCTTGATGAAGTCCGTCGCCTCACTTCCTTCAACCAGGAAGATTCGATTCCGCTGATCTCTTCTTATGCTCCCCTTGACGTTGACCATCCACCATCAGGGGTATTTTCCTTTCTTCACATCTCTATTATGCCTTCTTGCTAGGCCGACATAATTACCTTTGTTCTTACTTATCATTTTTCTTCGCCAGATCCCCATGGCTTCTGAAAATACACGTGATTCACCGGATGATACTTCTGAGGGGAGAGGCTCCTCAATCCCCGTAGATTTTCACACCACCGAGCAAACAGGTCTAGATGATGAATATAATGGTCCGATGGATCTTGAAGTTGCCCACGCTGACTTTCCCTCCTCAGCCGATAACACTTGTGTCGCAGATGGATCAGTGCGTAACATCGACACTGATCGTGATACTTTTATTGATGCAGCTGCGGAAGGGGCCAGGGCTTCTCCTGCGAAGAGATCAACCGGCGGCTTTGCCGATGAAGATGATCTCTTCGACATGTAAGTAGTTCTTTTTCTGAAAGTTATGCTTTGCCTTCTTTACTTTTCACACCATTTTTATAATCATAGTCGACCATTCTCCTTTGTAGTGACGAGGGCTTTATCGAGCCTCCGCCTAAAAAGGCCAAATCTGATGCTGTCTCGCCGGTCATGGTGGCTTCCGAAGCTTCGGCTCCCAAGGCTGCCCCCATGGCTCAAGCATCGACTGCTTCTTCCCTTTCCAAAGGGAAGGATATTTCTCCAACTACTGCTACCGCGGCTCCTTTTCTGTAAGTCCTCTTCTGATCGCAATACAGATTTCTTGGAGCGTGCCTTGTTTAATTGTTTTTCTTTCTCTCTTAAGGACCTGCGAGGCGTTATTTCTTCTCTGGAGGTTTTCGCCTCCCGATTCACTTCCCTAGAGGCTGACAAAGTTCGGCTGCAAGAGGAAGTCGAATCTTCTTCCTCGAAACTGGATGGCGCAGTCAAGATAGCTGCCGCGGCTCGCCAAGAGATTGATTCTCTGAAGGAGGAACCGGCCACCGAAAGAGAAGCTGAAGGAGGAGGAAGCATCCAGGCTGGTGGCTGAGGCTCGAGCAGCCGAAAAGGATGAAGTCCTTCGTCAATCTTCTTTGGCCTTGCTTGGTAATTTCTAACATACTTCTGTCGAATGACGTACTTATGGATTCAAACTTTTTGTCAATGACTGAATTTTTTCCTTCCTTTCCACTGCAGAGGCAACAAACATCCCTGTCAATGCCCTGGAGAGAGTTCCAAATAACTCCCCAGCGAATGCTGTATCAACAATTCTTGCTTCTCACCAGCTTACACAAGAGCTTCTTGTGAAGGGGAAGGGTGCCCTGGCGCGGATGCACTCGATGATCTTCCCCAAGATCAAGCAAGAGAAGACCCTGGGACAACTGATCGATACCTTCGCGGTTGACACCAAGGAGGTCATCGAGGTATTCAAGCGTACATCGCGCACTTTTGGTGCTATCCTTGCCTTCCAACTTATGATGGGTTACGGCTTTAAGGGTGACATCGAGGAAATGACTAAGGGGCTTCCAAAAGAGCAAGATGGGCAGCCTGTTGATTTGAGCACCTTTAAGGCGTCTGCTCTTACTTGTGCCCGTCAGCTCCTTGAACTAGTTTCATCGAGGAAGTCGTCGACTGGCCCCAGTTTATCGACTCAAACCCAGCTCCCTTGATTCTTGTAACAAACTTGTGCCTTGAGCTGATGCGAAACATTGCTCTGCCGCAAAACTCATGCTTTGTAATAAACTCCGTGCTAGCAGTGTTGTTAGCACACTTTTGTTATGATATCACTTTCTTGCACTTCTCCCGATGGGAGTTATTTTGGATGTTCGGCTGTACCATATCCATCACCCCTTTATAATCAGTATTTTCTGCAGGTCTTCCCAGTACCCCCGTTTGCAGACGACTCGTCGGGTGCCCTTCCTGAAAGCGATCGGATCCAGCGCATGAAGGACCGGGTCACGCAGATGGAAAAGGACTTACGCAGCACTTATGCCTTAGCTGCCATCATCAATAAAAAGAGCGAGATTGCAGCCGACGTGGAGCGATACGTTCTTAGCGAGCTGCATAAGGCCACCGAAAGTTTAAACTGTAAGTTTCCTGATCCCTTTGCCTGTTTGCTAGCAACTTCTTGTCTGAGTCTTTACTAATTCTTTTGACAGTCATAGCTTTGAACCATGCGGAAGAGAACAAGCGGATACACGAGCGAGTGCATGCTTTGACTCAGCTTTCCTCATCCGAAGAGATTTTCTGGCGGGAACACTCGAAGGCCTCGGCTGTCGTCAAATTTCAGGATCGAGTGCAACAGGTCCACCAGTTCTTCGACAAGTGCTACAAGGCTATGAGGGTAGTTTGGAAGACGATGTTTCCTTTGAATGCAGTTCCTCCTACTCTCTTGACTTTGATGTCTGAGTTTGGAAATGCCAAGAAGGTTCGGGAGCTAGTAAGATCTCAAGTCTTTGCAGGGGCCAAGTGCACGCTTGCCCTTGTGCTTGCTTGTTATCCTTCAGCTTGCTTGTTATCTATCGCCAATGCAACTGGTGATTTCGAGGAGCTGTACCCGAAGGTTTTAGCACCTGCCCATATAATTGTCCACAGGCTTGAGGAGATGTCAAAGGTACTGATGTCTACGTTCCCCCTCCTTTCCTGTAGACAGTGTTGGGCCTCCAAGAGCAGAGGTTTGTAGAACAGCAGCAAGTTTTCCCTTAAGTGGATCACCCAAGGTTTATCGAACTCAGGGAGGAAGAGGTCAAAGATATCCCTCTCATGCAACCCTGCAACCACAAAGCAAGAAGTCTCTTGTGTCCCCAACACACCAAATAGGTGCACTAGTTCGGCGAAGAGATAGTGAAATACAGGTGGTATGAATAAGTATGAGCAGTAGCAATGGTGCCAGAAAATAGCTTGCTGGCGTGTAGTTGATGGTGGTAGTATTGCAGCAGTAGTAACGCAGTGAAACAGTAAACAAGTAGTAGTAACGCAGCAGTATTTAGGAACAAGGCCTAGGGATTACACTTTCACTAGTGGACACTCTCAACATTGATCACATAACAGAATAGATAAATGCATACTCTACACTTTTGTTGGATGATGAACGCATTGCGTAGGATTACGCGAACCCTCAATGCCGGAGTTAACAAGCTCCACAATTTGTTCATATTTAAGTAACCTTATAGTGTAAGATAGATCAAAAGACTAAACCAAGTACTAACATAGCATGCACACTGTCACCTTCATGCATATGTAGGAGGAATAGATCACATCAATATTATCATAGCAATAGTTAACTTCGCAATCTACAAGAGATCATGATCATAGCATAAACCAAGTACTAACATGGTGCACACACTGTCACCTTTACACACGTGCAGGAGTAATAAAACTACTTTAATAACATTGCTAGAGTAGCACATAGATGAATAGTGATACAAACTCATATGAATCTCAATCATGTAAAGCAGCTCATGAGATTATTGTATTGAGGTACATGGGAGAGATGAACCACATAGCTACCGGTACAGCCCCGAGCCTCGATGGAGAACTACTCCCTCCTCATGGGAGCAGCAGCGGTGATGAAGATGGCGGTGGAGATGGCAGCGGTGTCGATGGAGAAGCCTTCCGGGGGCACTTCCCCGCTCCGGCAGCGTGCCGGAACAGAGACTCATGTCCCCCAGATCTTGGCCTCGCGATGGCGGCGGCTCTGGAAGGTTTCTGTGGTTTTCGTCGAACGTATCAGGGTTTTCGATCCAGGGGCATTATATAGGCGAAGAGGCGGCGCAGGAGGGCTTCTGGGGGGCCCACACTATAGGGGGGCGCGCCCCGCCCTGGCCGCGCCGGGGTGTGGTGTGGGGCCCCCAGGGCTTCCCTCTGGTCCTTCCCGGGTGTTCTGGATGCTTCCGGTGAAAATAGGAACTTGGGCGTTGATTTCGTCCGATTCCGAGAATATTTCGTTACTAGGATTTCTGAAACCAAAAACAGCAGAAACAAAGCGGCACTTCGGCATCTTGTTAATAGGTTAGTTCCAGAAAATGCACGAATATGACATAAAGTGTGCATAAAACATGTAGATAACATCAATAATGTGGCATGGAACATAAGAAATTATCGATACGTCGGAGACGTATCAGCATCCCCAAGCTTAGTTCTGCTCGTCCCGAGCAGGTAAAACGATAACAAAGATAATTTCTGGAGTGACATGCCATCATAACCTTGATCATACTATTTGTAAAGCATATGTAATGAATGCAGCGATCAAAACAATGGTAATGACATGAGTAAACAACTGAATCATAAAGCAAAGACTTTTCATGAATAGCACTTCAAGACAAGCATCAATAAGTCTTGCATAAGAGTTTACTCATAAAGCAATAATTCAAAGTAAAGGCATTGAAGCAACACAATGGAAGATTAAGTTTCAGCGGTTGCTTTCAACTTGTAACATGTATATCTCATGGATAGTTGTCAATGCAAAGCAATATAACAAATGCAATAAGCAAGTATGTAAGAATCAATGCACAGTTCACACAAATGTTTGCTTCTTGAGGTAGAGAGAGATAGGTGAACTGACTCAACAATAAAAGTAAAAGAATGGTCCTTCAAAGAGGAAAGCATCGATTGCTATATTTGTGCTAGAGCTTTGATTTTGAAAACATGAAACAATTTTGTCAACGGTAGTAATAAAGCATATGTATCATGTAAATTATATCTTATAAGTTGCAAGCCTCATGCATAGTGTACTAATAGTGTCCGCACCTTGGCCTAATTAGCTTGGACTACCGGATCATCACAATGCACATGTTTTGACCAAGTGTCACAAAGGGGTACCTCTATGCCGCCTGTACAAAGGTCTAAGGAGAAAGCTCGCATTGGATTTCTCGCTATTGATTATTCTTCAACTTAGACATCCATACCGGGACAACATAGACAACAGATAATGGACTCCTCTTTTATGCATAAGCATGTAACAACAATTAATAATTTTCTCATTTGAGATTGAGGATATATGTCCAAGACTGAAACTTCCACCATGGATCATGGCTTTAGTTAGCGGCCCAATGTTCTTCTCTAACAATATGCATGCTTAACCATAAGGTGGTAGATCGCTCTTACTTCAGACAAGACGGACATGCATAGCAACTCACATGAAATTCAACAATGAATAGTTGATGGCGTCCCCAGTGAACATGGTTATCGCACAACAAGCAACTTATTAAGAGATAAAGTGCATAATTACATATTCAATACCACAATAGTTTTTAAGCTATTTGTCCCATGAGCTATATATTGCAAAGGTGAATGATGGAATTTTAAAGGTAGCACTCAAGCAATTTACTTTGGAATGGCGGAAAATACCATGTAGTAGGTAGGTATGGTGGACACAAATGGCATAGTGGTTGGCTCAAGTATTTTGGATGCATGAGAAGTATTCCCTCTCGATACAAGGTTTAGGCTAGCAAGGCTTATTTGAAACAAACACAAGGATGAACCGGTGCAGCAAAACTCACATAAAAGACATATTGAAGACATTATAAGACTCTACACCATCTTCCTTGTTGTTCAAACTCAATATTAGAAATTATCTAGACCTTAGAGAAACAAAATATGCAAACCAAATTTTAGCATGCTCTATGTATTTCTTCATTAATAGGTGCAAAGTATATGATGCAAGAGCTTAAACATGAGCACAACAATTTCCAAGTATCACATTACCCAAGACATTTATAGCAATTACTACATGTATCATTTTCCAATTCCAACCATATAACAATTTAACGAAGTAGAAACTTCGCCATGAATACTAAAAGCTAAGAACACATGTGTTCATACGAACCAGCGGAGCGTGTCTCTCTCCCACACAAGCATGATGTAATCCAATTTATTCAAACACAAACAAAAATAAAAGCATACAGACGCTCCAAGTAAAGCACATAAGATGTGACCGAATAAAAATATAGTTTCAAGAGAAGGAACCTGATAATTTGTCGATGAAGAAGGGGATGCCTTGGGCATCCCCAAGCTTAGACGCTTGAGTCTTCTTAGAATATGCAGGGGTGAACCACCGGGGCATCCCCAAGCTTAGAGCTTTCACTCTTCTTGATCATAGTATATCATCCTCCTCTCTTGACCCTTGAAAACTTCCTTCACACCAAACTTCTCATAAACTTCATTAGAGGGGTTAGTACATAATCAAAAACTCACATGTTCAGAGGTGACACAATCATTCTTAACACTTCTGGACATTGCTCAAAGCTACTGGAATTTAATGGAACAAAGAAATCCATCCCACATAGCAAAAGAGGCAATGCGAAATAAAAGGCAGAATCTGTCAAAACAGAACAATCCGTAAAGACGAATTTCTAATAAATACTTCCGTTGCTCAAATCAGAAAACTCAAAACTAATGAAACTTGCGTACATATCTGGGGAACACGCACGTAAATTGGCATATTTTTCTGATTTTTCTACAGAGAGAAAATCCCAGATTCGTGACAGATAGAAATCTGTTTCTGCGCAGAAATCCAAATCTAGTATCAACCTTCGATTAGAGGCTTTACTTGGCACAACAAAACATAAAACTAAGATAAGGAGAGGTTGCTACAGTAGTAAACAACTTCCAAGACACAAATATAAAACAAAGTACTGTAGCAAAATAACACATGGGTTATCTCCCAAGAAGTTCTTTTCTTTATAGCCATTAAGATGGGCTCAGCAGTTTTAATGATGCATTCGCGGGAAATAGTACTTGAAGCAAAAGAGAGCTTCAAGAGGCAAATTGAAAACAAATTTAAGTCTAAAATGCTTCCTATGAAGAGGAATCTTGTACACAAATGAATTCATGAAGAACAAAGTGACAAGCATAAGAGGATAAAACACGAGTAGCTTCAAATTTCTCAACATAAAGAGGGGAAACTTAATATTATTAAGATGCATATAACCATATTTCCCTCTCTCATAATAACTTTCAGTAGCATCATTGATGAAATCCACAATATACCCATCACTTAAAACCTTCTTATCATGGTTCATATGCATAGAAGTATCATTAATTTTGGCATAAGAAGAGTTATTCTCATTAATAGTAATTGGAGCAAGATTATTATCAAGAATTTGAACATGGTAAACAAGTTGCATATTAAAAGAATTGTTTTTGGTAATCCAATCATGACTATGACAAGTTTCATAAGGATAATTATAACCTATATCATAGCATTCTTTATAATAATCATCAAAGATCGGAGGCACAGTGTTATCATAAGAAATAGAATAGTTATCTTTCACAGTCGGTTTATCCATGACCATACCATCATTGTTATTAGAAGGAGATGTATCAAACACATAATGATCAGTAGCAAAAGGATTTTCAAACACCTCTTCCCCAAGCTTACAGCTTTCTATATTATTATGGGAGGAAGCATGGATAGCACTGACACTATGGCAATTATTATCATCATTTTCAGAATTAGTTTCCC
The DNA here is from genome assembly GCF_019359855.2 of Lolium perenne. Classification (NCBI taxonomy): domain Eukaryota; kingdom Viridiplantae; phylum Streptophyta; class Magnoliopsida; order Poales; family Poaceae; genus Lolium; species Lolium perenne. The sequence goes on along the minus strand of NC_067250.2, from coordinate 144,557,708 downwards.
AGAGATTTGCAATATCAAAAGTAGTGTGCTCATTCAAATCATGATCGCTAATGTATGTAAAGGGCATAGGAAGATCATCATATTTAGATTCATTATCACAATAATCATTAGGAGCAACATACTTACGGTTACTTAGCGTTATCTCATTCACGCGGGGATACGCCGTTACCTCTTTCTTTTTATTCTCCTTCTTCTTCTTCTTCTTCTTCGTTCCCTTCTTCTTCTTCTTCTTCTCTTCCTTCTCCTCGTTCCCTTCTTTAGGAGGAAGAGGCTTGAAGGGTAGCTTGTCCGCATAACCTGATTTACTTTCAGAAACAATAGAAGAAACTTGGGAGGATCCCTCCTTTTCATTAATTAGTTGAAAACACACAGCGGTCCTATCATATTTTGGCAAGGTGTCATCTTCTAAAATATTTTGTATGTAAGTATTTGTATAGCTATTATCAATGCAATAAGAAAAACACCCATGCAGGACATCATCAATATCAAGATCACTCATATGTAACAAAGAGATTTTTCTCGACAATTCTTCACACCCCAAAAATAAAGTAAGTTCATCATGCTGATTAGGAGTAATTTCATCATCACAATACAAATTTGCAGCACTCATTGGGTTCAAATTATCATTGGAGGAGCATTGAAAATTAAAATGACCCACTTCATGGCAAACTTCACAAATAAAAGGATAGAGGGCACAAACTTTTTTACCAAGATCATCTAGAGCCCTAAGCCACTTCCTAGTTTTTTCATTAATATGATGGATGCAATATTCATCTTTGACTTGATTAATTCCACAAGGTCTATGCATTCCACAAAAATTAACATGCTTATAAGAAATAGCATTTTTAGGAGTTTGAGCATGCTTATTGCAATAATTAACAACAATTTCATTCTTCATGCAAGCCTCTTTAAAAGGTTCATGATACTTATCAAAATTATTTTTAGGCAATTCAAAATGAGAAGCAAAGGCTTTATAAAGATTTGCAGCAACTTGAGAGTCAAGACCATAAGTAGCACTCATATTTCGAAATTTATCGGTATCCATAAAAGCTTCAATGCATTCATAATCATAATTTATACCTGACTCTTTACCTTCATTGTTCTCCCATCCTTCAGCGTTGTCCTCAATCCGATCAAGAAGATCCCACCTAGCTTCAACCTCTTTGCTTGTGAAAGATCCTTCCGAACACGCGTCCAGATAGTCCTTGTGTTGTCCTGAAAGCCTCGCATAAAAATTATTAACAATAACATTACGGGGGAGCTCATGAATGGGACATTTGAGCATTAGAGATTTCAATCTCCCCCACGCTTGAGAAATACTCTCTCCATCACGAGGATAAAAGTTATAAATATAATTCCTATCAATATGCACTTCATGCGGAGGATAAAATTTAGAATAAAAGAGAGATGCAATTTCCTCCCAACCAAGAGAATGCCTATTCTCCAACAATTTATACCAATGCGCCGCTTTACCAGACAGCAAAACGGAGAATAGCTTCTTCTTCACTTCATCCATAGAGATACCTGCACACTTGAATAACCCGCATAATTCGTGCAAAAACAGTAAATGATCTCTAGGATGGACAGTTCCATCCCCTTTATAGTGATTGTCCATAACACGTTCAATAATTTTCATAGGTATTTTATACGGAATACTTTCAGCAGGTGGATTCAAAATATCAGAAGCATCATTAGAGTTATCGCATATGGGAGATAAAGCATTATCAGAATAAATTTTCTCCCCTAAAGATGGGAAGCTAAAAAGATCACAAAAACTAGCTTCCCCAAGCTTAGACTTCTTCATAGCATTAGCAGTAATTGCGTTCATACTAATAACATCGCTACTAGCATGCAAATAAGGTTCCATAGGTTTTTTAATTTTCGCATCAAACAATTCTAAATCAGGAAAAAGACTAAAAAGCTCACCAATTTTTTTGTTGTTTTCCATTATGCCTAACTAGTGTAAACAAGAAACAAAAAGTTGCAATTGCAGGATCTAAAGGAAATAGCTTCGAGTACTTACAATGGCGGAAAATAGCTTGGTAGCCGAGGTCCGGAGTGTGAGTACCTTTTACCTTTCCTCCCCGGCAACGGCGCCAGAAAATAGCTTGATGTCTACGTTCCCCCTCCTTTCCTGTAGACAGTGTTGGGCCTCCAAGAGCAGAGGTTTGTAGAACAGCAGCAAGTTTTCCCTTAAGTGGATCACCCAAGGTTTATCGAACTCAGGGAGGAAGAGGTCAAAGATATCCCTCTCATGCAACCCTGCAACCACAAAGCAAGAAGTCTCTTGTGTCCCCAACACACCAAATAGGTGCACTAGTTCGGCGAAGAGATAGTGAAATACAGGTGGTATGAATAAGTATGAGCAGTAGCAATGGTGCCAGAAAATAGCTTGCTGGCGTGTAGTTGATGGTGGTAGTATTGCAGCAGTAGTAACGCAGTGAAACAGTAAACAAGTAGTAGTAACGCAGCAGTATTTAGGAACAAGGCCTAGGGATTACACTTTCACTAGTGGACACTCTCAACATTGATCACATAACATAATAGATAAATGCATACTCTACACTTTTGTTGGATGATGAACGCATTGCGTAGGATTACGCGAACCCTCAATGCCGGAGTTAACAAGCTCCACAATTTGTTCATATTTAAGTAACCTTATAGTGTAGGATAGATCAAAAGACTAAACCAAGTACTAACATAGCATGCACACTGTCACCTTCATGCATATGTAGGAGGAATAGATCACATCAATATTATCATAGCAATAGTTAACTTCGCAATCTACAAGAGATCATGATCATAGCATAAACCAAGTACTAACACGGTGCACACACTGTCACCTTTACACACGTGCAGGAGGAATAAAACTACTTTAATAACATTGCTAGAGTAGCACATAGATGAATAGTGATACAAACTCATATGAATCTCAATCATGTAAAGCAGCTCATGAGATTATTGTATTGAGGTACATGGGAGAGATGAACCACATAGCTACCGGTACAGCCCCGAGCCTCGATGGAGAACTACTCCCTCCTCATGGGAGCAGCAGCGGTGATGAAGATGGCGGTGGAGATGGCAGCGGTGTCGATGGAGAAGCCTTCCGGGGGCACTTCCCCGCTCCGGCAGCGTGCCGGAACAGAGACTCCTGTCCCCCAGATCTTGGCCTCGCGATGGCGGCGGCTCTGGAAGGTTTCTGTGGTTTTCGTCGAACGTATCAGGGTTTTCGATCCAGGGGCATTATATAGGCGAAGAGGCGGCGCAGGAGGGCTTCTGGGGGGCCCACACTATAGGGGGGCGCGCCCCCCTGGCCGCGCCGGGGTGTGGTGTGGGCCCCCCAGGGCTTCCCTCTGGTCCTTCCCGGGTGTTCTGGATGCTTCCGGTGAAAATAGGAACTTGGGCGTTGATTTCGTCCGATTCCGAGAATATTTCGTTACTAGGATTTCTGAAACCAAAAACAGCAGAAAACAAAGAATCGGCACTTCGGCATCTTGTTAATAGGTTAGTTCCAGAAAATGCACGAATATGACATAAAGTGTGCATAAAACATGTAGATAACATCAATAATGTGGCATGGAACATAAGAAATTATCGATACGTCGGAGACGTATCAGGTACCTGAGGAAAGGGAAACTCCGCAAGGGTGATGTAAAGGTGTAAAATTACTTTTGTAAATTGTATTGGCTAGTCCATCCGAGTGTTCGGATTTTTGAGCCGAAACTTTTTATCTGATTAATACATGAATATGTACTTTTACCATGCCGTTGGCAAATATTCAAAGGAGCGAAGCTTAATTGCCCGTTGGATGTATGTGTACTAGTTGGTTAGCAAATCATTATGAGTGATCAGGTTTTGCTAAACCTGTTGTATGCGCAACTTTGCTTTCAACGGTTTGTAAATTTCGACAGTCATTCCCGAATTTTTCGGGTGTAATGATTCTGCCGATGAGCCCGTTGCTCTCTGATATTTCCATAAGTGAAATATCGAGCGTGGGTTGTGTGTAAGTTTTCCAAACTCTTGCTTTGTACGGCACTCGTAGAGGCATCTGAAACAGAGGGTAGGATTAATGTCCTTATTCTTCTTTGCAGTGCTCGTAGAGTCTTTTGCCCTGGGCGCTATCTTCTGCCGCGCGTTAAGTTATGCCGTTACTTGGTAGCAGCACGGTCCTAGATGCTTTAGATTACTGCAATACTTTAACAAGAATCGAAACTTAAGTGCTTATTGATAAGGTAAATACGAAACTAGAGGGCGAAAGACAAGAGGCCCTGTGTAAAGTAAAGGAAAAATTTAAAAACTAAGGAAGAGTTTTATCAAGGAAGGGGTTCTTCTCTTCTTCAGAGGCATCTTCCGATTTCTTTGCCATGCTGGTGGTTGCTGCAGCGCTATTGATTTCGTCAGGTGCCTGGGCAGTGATTGTTAGCATCTTGCCGCCTCCTATCTCTTCTTCTTTGGCCACTGCCGAAACTTTTTCCGCCGATGCTTTTGCTGCTGGTGCTTCAGGAGTTGGCTTCTTCTTGATCTCCCTGTCGAGTTTTTCCTCCTTGATTTCTTGTATCGTCAATTTTGGCGGGGGGTCGACAGTCCCTTGCCGTGGCCCAAACTTTGCAGCAATCCTTTAGAAGTCACGATCACAATTGTCCGAGCGCGAGAAGCTTCCGTAGACTGTGGTGTTTGTCCCATTGTTCCCTGGCATCTTCAGCTTGAGGTATGCATAGTGCGGTACAGCCATGAACTTGGCATAAGCTGGTCTCCCGAGTATGGCGTGATACTGCGATTCCCAATTCACGACTTCAAACTCGATCTTCTCCTTCCTGAAGTTGTCGGGTTTGCCGAAAACGACGTTCAGGTATGCTTTGCCAAGAGAGTACGCTGGTGAAGTAGGGAGTATCCCATGGAAGCGGGTATCTGAGTCTTCCAACATTCTCATGGTGATCCCCATACTTTGAATTGTGTCGAGGAATATCAAGTTGAGTCCACTTCCTCCATCCATGAAGACTTTGCTCATCTTGAACCCTCCTATCTGTGCTTCGACCACTAGGGCGGCGTGCCCTGGCTTTGGTATAGTCATCGGGTGGTCCATTCGACTGAACGTGATTTCCTGAGACGACCATTTGATGCGTGTGGTTGGCACGTCCGTTGGGAACCCCAAGAGGAAGGTGTGATGCGCACAGCGGCAAGTTTCCCTCAGTAAGAAACCAAGGTTTAATCGGACCAGTAGGAGTCAAGAAGCACGTTGAAGGTTGATGGCGGCGAGATGTAGTGCGGCGCAACACCAGTGATTCCGGCGCCAACGTGGAACCTGCACAACACAACCAAGATACTTTGCCCCAACGAAACAGTGAGGTTGTCAATCTCACCGGCTTGCTGTAACAAAGAGTTAACCGTATTGTGTGGAAGATGATTGTTTGCAGAAAACAGTAGAACAAGTATTGCAGTAGATTGTATTTCAGTAAAGAGAATTGGACCGGGGTCCACAGTTCACTAGAGGTGTCTCTCCCATAAGACGAACAGCATGTTGGGTGAACAAATTACAGTTGGGCAATTGACAAATAAAGAGAGCATGACAATGCACATACATATCATGATGAGTATAGTGAGATTTAATTGGGCATTACGACAAAGTACATAGACCGCCATCCAACTGCATCTATGCCTAAAAAGTCCACCTTCAGGTTATCATCCGAACCCCCTCCAGTATTAAGTTGCAAAGCAACAGACAATTGCATTAAGTATGGTGCGTAATGTAATCAACAACTACATCCTTAGACATAGCATCAATGTTTTATCCCTAGTGGCAACAGCACAACACAACCTTAGAACTTTCTGTCAGCATCGTCCTGTGTCAATGCGAGGCATGAACCCACTATCGAGCATAAGTACTCCCTCTTGGAGTTACAAGCATCTACTTGGCCAGAGCATCTACTAGTAACGGAGAGCATGCAAGATCATAAACAACACATAAGCATAACTTTGATAATCAACATAACAAGTATTCTCTATTCATCGGATCCCAACAAACGCAACATATAGGATTACAGATAGATGATCTTGATCATGTTAGGCAGCTCACAAGATCCGACAATGATAGCACAATGGGGAGAAGACAACCATCTAGCTACTGCTATGGACCCATAGTCCAGGGGTAGACTACTCACACATCACACCGGAGGCGACCATGGCGGCGTAGAGTCCTCCGGGAGATGATTCCCCTCTCCGGCAGGTGCCGGAGGCGATCTCTGGATCCCCCGAGATGGGATCGGCGGTGGCGGCGTCTCTGGAAGGTTTACCGTATCGTGGTTCTCGGTACTGGGGGTTTCGTCACGGAGGCTTTAAGTAGGCGGAAGGGCAGAGTCGGGGGCCAGACGAGGGGGCCACACCATAGGGCGGCGCGGGCCCCCCCCCCCCGGGCCGCGCCGCCACGTGGTGTCGCCACCTCGTGGCCCCACTTCGTGTGTTCTTCGGTCTTCTGGAAGCTCCGTGGAAAAATAGGCCCCTGGGCTTTGATTTCGTCCAATTCCGAGAATATTTCCTTACTAGGATTTCTGAAACCAAAAACAGCGTAAAACAAAGAATCGGCACTTCGGCATCTTGTTAATAGGTTAGTTCCAGAAAATGCACGAATATGACATAAAGTGTGCATAAAACATGTAGATAACATCAATAATGTGGCATGGAACATAAGAAATTATCGATACGTCGGAGACGTATCAGCATCCCCAAGCTTAGTTCTCGCTCGTCCCGAGCAGGTAAAACGATAACACAGATAATTTCTGAAGTGACATGCCATCATAATCTTGATCATACTATTTGTAAAGCATATGTAGTGAATGCAGCGATCAAAACAATGTGTATGACATGAGTAAACAAGTGAATCATATAGCAAAGACTTTTCATGAATAGCACTTCAAGACAAGCATCAATAAGTCTTGCATAAGAGTTAACTCATAAAGCAATAATTCAAAGTAAAGGTATTGAAGCAACACAAAAGAAGATTAAGTTTCAGCGGTTGCTTTCAACTTGTAACATGTATATCTCATGGATATTGTCAACATAGAGTAATATAATAAGTGCAATAAGCAAATATGTAGGAATCAATGCACAGTTCACACAAGTGTTTGCTTCTTGAGGTGGAGAGAAATAGGTGAACTGACTCAACATTGAAAGTAAAAGAATGGTCCTCATAGAGGAAAAGCATCGATTGCTATATTTGTGCTAGAGCTTTGATTTTGAAAACATGAAACAATTTTGTCAACGGTAGTAATAAAGCATATGCATCATGTAAATTATATCTTATAAATTGCAAGCCTCATGCATAGTGTACTAATAGTGCCCGCACCTTGTCCTAATTAGCTTGGACTACCTGGATTATCACCGCAATACATATGCTTTAACCAAGTATCACAAAGGGGTACCTCTATGCCGCTGTACAAAGGTCTAAGGAGAAAGCTCGCATTGGATTTCTCGCTATTGATTATTCTCAACTTAGACATCCATACGGGACAACATAGACAACAGATAATGGACTCCTCTTTTAATGCTTTAAGCATTCAACAACAATTAATTCTTTTCTCATTAGAGATTTGAGGATGTTTGTCCAAAACTGAAACTTCCACCATGGAACATGGCTTTAGTTAAGCGGCCCAATGTTCTTCTCTCACAATATGCATGCTCAAACCATTCAACTCAGAGTAGATCGCCCTTACTTGAGACAAGACGAACATGCATAGCAACTCACATGAAATTCAACAATGAGTTGATGGCGTTCCCAGTAAACATGGTTATCGCACAACAAGCAACTTAATAAGAGATAAAGTGCATAATTACATATTCAATACCACAATAGTTTTTAAGCTATTTGTCCCATGAGCTATATATTGCAAAGGTGAATGATGGAATTTTAAAGGTAGCACTCAAGCAATTTACTTTGGAATGGCTGAAAATACCATGTAGTAGGTAGGTATGGTGGACACAAATGGCATAGTGGTTGGCTCAAGTATTTTGGATGCATGAGAAGTATTCCCTCTCGATACAATGGTTTAGGCTAGCAAGGCTTATTTGAAACAAACACAAGGATGAACCGGTGCAGCAAAACTCACATAAAAGACATATTGAAAACATTATAAGACTCTACACCGTCTTCCTTGTTGTTCAAACTCAATACTAGAAATTATCTAGACCTTAGAGAAACCAAATATGCAAACCAAATTTTAGCATGCTCTATGTATTTCTTCATTAATGGGTGCAAAGCATATGATGCAAGAGCTTAAACATGAGCACAACAATTGCCAAGTATCACATTACCCAAGACATTTATAGCAATTACTACATGTATCATTTTCCAATTCCAACCATATAACAATTTAACGAAGGAGAAACTTCGCCATGAATACTATGAGTAGAAACCAAGGACATACTTGTCCATATGCTACAGCGGAGCGTGTCTCTCTCCCATAAAGTGAATGCTAGGATCCATTTTATTCAAACAAAACAAAAAACAAAAACAAACCGACGCTCCAAGAAAAAGCACATAAGATGTGATGGAATAAAAATATAGTTTCAGGGGAGGAACCTGATAATGTTGTCGATGAAGAAGGGGATGCCTTGGGCATCCCCAAGCTTAGACGCTTGAGTCTTCTTGATATATGCAGGGGTGAACCACCGGGTGCATCCCCAAGCTTAGAGCTTTCACTCTCCTTGATCATGTTGCATCATACTCCTCTCTTGATCCTTGAAAACTTCCTCCACACCAAACTCGAAACAACTCATTAGAGGGTTAGTGCACAATATAAATTGACATATTCAGAGGTGACACAATCATTCTTAACACTTCTGGACATTGCATAATGCTACTGGACATTAGTGGATCAAAGAAATTCATCCAACATAGCGAAAGAGGCAATGCGAAATAAAAGGCAGAATCTGTCAAAACAGAACAGTTCGTATTGACGAATTTTAAAATGGCACCAGACTTGCTCAAATGAAAATGCTCAAATTGAATGAAAGTTGCATACATATCTGAGGATCATGCACGTAAATTGGCTTAATTTTCTGAGTTACCTACAGGGAGGTGGACCCAGATTCGTGACAGCAAAGAAATCTGGAACTGTGCAGTAATCCAAATCTAGTACTTACTTTTCTATCAACGGCTTAACTTGGCACAACAAAACACAAAACTAAGATAAGGAGAGGTTGCTACAGTAGTAAACAACTTCCAAGACACAAAATAAAAACAAAGTACTGTAGGTAAAAACATGGGTTGTCTCCCATAAGCGCTTTTCTTTAACGCCTTTCAGCTAGGCGCAGAAAGTGTGTATCAAGTATTATCAAGAGATGAAGTGTCAACATCATAATTTGTTCTCATAATAGAATCAAAAGGTACCTTCATTCTCTTTCTAGGGAAGTGTTCCATACCTTTCTTGAGAGGAAATTGATATTTTATATTACCTTCCTTCATATCAATGGTAGCACCAACAGTTCGAAGAAAAGGTCTTCCCAATATAATGGGACAAGATGCATTGCATTCAATATCCAAGACAACAAAATCAACGGGAACAAGGTTATTGTTAACGGTAATGTCGAACATTATCAACTTTACCCAAAGGTTTCTTTGTAGAATGATCAGCAAGATTAACATCCAAATAACAATTTTTCAGCGGTGGCAAGTCAAGCATATTATAAATTTTCTTAGGCATAACAGAAATACTTGCACCAAGATCACATAAAGCATTACAATCAAAATCTTTAACCTTCATCTTAATGATGGGCTCCCAACCATCCTCTAGCTTTTTAGGAATAGAGGCTTCACGCTCTAGTTTCTCTTCTCTAGCTTTTATGAGAGCATTTGTAATATGATGCGTGAAAGCCAAATTTATAGCACTAGCATTAGGACTTTTAGCAAGTTTTTGCAAGAACTTTATAACTTCAGAGATGTGGCAATCATCAAAATTCAAACCATTATAATCTAAAGCAATGGGATCATCATCCCCAATGTTGGAAAAAATTTCAGCGACTTTATCACAAGCGATTTGTAGCTTTAGCAGTTTCAGGCAGTTTTTCGCGCTTTGCATTAGAAGTGGAAACATTGCTAACACCAATTCTTTTATTAGTATGAGTAGAAGGTGCAGCAACATGTGTAGAATTAGCATTACTAGTGGTGGTAATAGTCCAAACTTTAGCTATATTCTTCTCTTTAGCTAGTTTTTCATTTTCTTCTCTATCCCACCTAGCACGCAGCTCAGCCATTAATCTTATATTCTCATTAATTCTAACTTGAATGGCATTTGCTGTAGTAGTAATTTTATTATGATGATTCTCATTAGGCAAAACTTTTTGATTTCAAAAGATCAACATCAGCGACAAGACTATCAACTTTAGAAGCAAGTATATCAATTTTCCCAAGCTTTTCTTCAACAGATTTGTTAAAAGCAGTTTGTGTACTAATAAATTCTTTAAGCATGGCTTCAAGTCCAGGGGGTGAATTCCTATTATTGTTGTAAGAATTCCCATAAGGATTACCATAGCCGTTGCCATTATTATAAGGATATGGCCTATAGTTGTTACTAGAATTGTTCCGGTAAGCATTGTTGTTGAAATTATTATTTTTAATGAAGTTTACATCAACATGTTCTTCTTGTGCAACCAATGAAGCTAATGGAACATTATTAGGATCAATATTAGTCCTATCATTCACAAGCATAGACATAATAGCATCAATCTTATCACTCAAGGAAGAGGTTTCTTCGACAGAATTTACCTTCTTACCTTGTGGAGCTCTCTCCGTGTGCCATTCAGAGTAGTTGATCATCATATTATCAAGAAGCTTTGTTGCTTCACCAAGAGTGATGGACATAAAGGTACCTCCAGCAGCTGAATCCAATAAATTCCGTGAAGAAAAATTTAGTCCTGCATAGAAGGTTTGGATGATCATCCAAGTAGTCAGTCCATGTGTTGGGCAATTTTTAACCAGAGATTTCATTCTTTCCCAAGCTTGAGCAACATGTTCAGTATCTAATTGTTTAAAATTCATTATGCTACTCCTCAATGATATAATTTTAGCAGGGGGATAATATCTACCAATAAAAGCATCCTTGCATTTAGTCCATGAATCAATACTATTCTTAGGCAGAGATAGCAACCAATCTTTAGCTCTTCCTCTTAATGAGAAAGGGAACAATTTTAGTTTAATAATATCACCATCTACATCTTTATATTTTTGCATTTCACATAGTTCAACAAAATTATTAAGATGTGCAGCAGCATCATCAGAACTAATTCCAGAAAATTGATCTTTCATGACAAGATTCAGTAAAGCAGGTTTAATTTCAAAGAATTCTGCTGTAGTAGCAGGTGGAGCAATAGGTGTGCATAAGAAATCATTATTATTTGTGGTTGTGAAGTCACACAACTTAGTATTTTTAGCGTTGGCCATTTTAGCAACAGTAAATAAAACAAACTAGATAAAGTAAATGCAAGTAAACTAATTTTTTTGTGTTTTCGATATAGCAAACAAGATAGCAAATAAAGTAAAACTAGCAACTAATTTTTTTGTATTTTGATTTAGTGCAGCAAACAAAGTAGTAAATAAAACTAAGCAAGACAAAAACAAAGTAAAGAGATTGAGAAGTGGAGACTCCCCTTGCAGCGTGTCTTGATCTCCCCGGCAACGGCGCCAGAAATTTGTTGCTGGCGCAAAGTTGACGTGGGAGTTAGAGATCCCTGTGATGTAACTTTTCTTCAGTTCCCCGGCAACGGCGCCAGAAATTTGCTTGATGCGTGTGGTTGGCACGTCCGTTGGGAACCCCAAGAGGAAGGTGTGATGCGCACAGCGGCAAGTTTCCCTCAGTAAGAAACCAAGGTTTAATCGGACCAGTAGGAGTCAAGAAGCACGTTGAAGGTTGATGGCGGCGAGATGTAGTGCGGCGCAACACCAGTGATTCCGGCGCCAACGTGGAACCTGCACAACACAACCAAGATACTTTGCCCCAACGAAACAGTGAGGTTGTCAATCTCACCGGCTTGCTGTAACAAAGAGTTAACCGTATTGTGTGGAAGATGATTGTTTGCAGAAAACAGTAGAACAAGTATTGCAGTAGATTGTATTTCAGTAAAGAGAATTGGACCGGGGTCCACAGTTCACTAGAGGTGTCTCTCCCATAAGACGAACAGCATGTTGGGTGAACAAATTACAGTTGGGCAATTGACAAATAAAGAGAGCATGACAATGCACATACATATCATGATGAGTATAGTGAGATTTAATTGGGCATTACGACAAAGTACATAGACCGCCATCCAACTGCATCTATGCCTAAAAAGTCCACCTTCAGGTTATCATCCGAACCCCCTCCAGTATTAAGTTGCAAAGCAACAGACAATTGCATTAAGTATGGTGCGTAATGTAATCAACAACTACATCCTTAGACATAGCATCAATGTTTTATCCCTAGTGGCAACAGCACAACACAACCTTAGAACTTTCATCCTTGTCCCGGTGTCAATGCAGGCATGAACCCACTATCGAGCATAAGTACTCCCTCTTGGAGTTACAAGCATCTACTTGGCCAGAGCATCTACTAGTAACGGAGAGCATGCAAGATCATAAACAACACATAAGCATAACTTTGATAATCAACATAACAAGTATTCTCTATTCATCGGATCCCAACAAACGCAACATATAGGATTACAGATAGATGATCTTGATCATGTTAGGCAGCTCACAAGATCCGACAATGATAGCACAATGGGGAGAAGACAACCATCTAGCTACTGCTATGGACCCATAGTCCAGGGGTAGACTACTCACACATCACACTGGAGGCGACCATGGCGGCGTAGAGTCCTCCGGGAGATGATTCCCCTCTCCGGCAGGGTGCCGGAGGCGATCTCCTGGATCCCCCGAGATGGGATCGGCGGCGGCGGCGTCTCTCGGAAGGTTTTCCGTATCGTGGTTCTCGATGCGGGGTTTTCGTCACGGAGGCTATTTGTAGGCGGAAGGGCAGAGTCGGGGGCCGACGAGGGGCCACACCATAGGCGGCGCGGGCCCCCCCTGGGCTGCGCCGCCACGTGGTGTCGCCACCTCGTGGCCCCACTTCGTGTGTTCTTCGGTCTTCTGGAAGCTCCGTGGAAAAATAGGCCCCTGGGCTTTGATTTCGTCCAATTCCGAGAATATTTCCTTACTAGGATTTCTGAAACCAAAAACAGCAGAAACAAAGAATCGGCACTTCGGCATCTTGTTAATAGGTTAGTTCCAGAAAATGCACGAATATGACATAAAGTGTGCATAAAACATGTAGATAACATCAATAATGTGGCATGGAACATAAGAAATTATCGATACGTCGGAGACGTATCACCATTCGACATATTCAGGAATGTTCGCCATGACGCTTTCTGCCAGGTTGATTTCTCGGGTGAGCCTCTTCATCTCTCTCCTTGAAACACCTGTCCTGTGGATCATATTCATTTGCCCACGTGGCGGTGGAAATGCCTCGTTGGGTTGATGAGGTTGAGCTTGCTGTACTTGATGCTGTGACGGGGGTGGCGGCGGTGGTGGTGGTAGCTGTTTCTGGCCTGCCTGCTGGATGAGTTCATGCATATCGAGGAACTGCCGACAATCCCTGAGCAGGTGGCTGGACTTTACTTTTCCATCCTTAGAATCGGTATAAGAATGTAGGTAGCAAGGGGCGTTGATCTGTTCAGCGTAAGGCAATTTGGGGGTTCTCTGAGGTCGTGGTTTATAGTTGCCACGGTTCCCAGAGTCGTTCCGATTACCGTCCTGCCGATCGTCTACTTTGTTGTCGTACCGATCATCCTGCCGATCAGAGTAACCTGCGGCCACCAAGTTATTGTCATCGTAACTGCGGTTCTTCCTTCTCTTGTTCCGATCCCTTCGGCCACCCGAATCATTTTTCGGCTGGTCATCCTCTTCATCGTCACTGCGCTGTCGTGGCTTTCGGACGTTGTCTTCACCATCGGCCCAGCTGTTGGCGAATTCCATTAACTTGGTTATGGTTTTCGGCTTCTTGCGCCCAAGTTCTTCTATATAGCTTTCACGTCGGATGCCATCACTGAAAGCGTCGATTGCTCTGTCGACGGATACGTCTTCCGCAGCATTCAGGAGTTTGGTGAACCTCCCGATATATGCGTGCATCGATTCTTTCTGCTTTTGCTGACAGTGCCGTAACTCCTTGATCCCGATGGGCCTTTTGTAGGTTGCTTGAAAGTTAGCGACAAAGGCTTCTACTAGGTCATCCCATGACTTGATGGAACCCTTCGGCAGCCCTCTGAGCCAGGCTCGTGCTGAGTCCTTTAGGTAAAGCTGCAGGCATTGCATTGCTGCTATCTGATTCCCTTTTTGCAGAATTACTGTCTGCAGATAGTCCTCTATCCAGGACCTCGGTTCCTGCTGCCCATCATATTTGGCGGCGTCGGTAGGTGTAGGTTTGAACTTCTTGGGTGGCATCGCCTCCCGAATTTTGTAGCTCAAACAATCGGCTCCTCTAAGCTCGCCGTCGTTCTCCTGGGTCTCGTCCGAAGAATCACTGTCAAGTTCTTTTCTGATGGCGCGTCGTCGCCTTGCTTTGTCGATCCAGCTCTGTGTGATTTCGTCCCGAGCGTCTTTTGCGCGATGTTTTGACCCGTTGGCCTGCAGGGTCTTCTCTTTCGGTGGAACTAGATTATGTCCTAGTATCGCAAGACTCTCCAAAGCGCCACGGTGGGCCTGAGCCATGGATCCTTCGGGACGCTGGTTAATGAGGTATGCTGCAAGATTGGCTGTTGCTCCTGCGACGGTTTTTGGCCGTGGCATGCCCGCGGTGTCCGTGGTCATAAAAGACTTGGTCAGGTTTGATGTTATCTCCCCTGCGTCATCTTCCGAAAGCCTGGACATCCTCGATCGATGTTTGCCTCCTCCGTGGGTACTCCCCTGCGAGCCCCTTCGTCGCTCGCTGGACCGGTCTGCCGCAGATAGGCGTCTCTCGAGGGTGGCTTGCTCCTTAGACAGGCGCTCCCGATTTTTCTCCAATATGGAGCGGTAAGCGTTGAGTGTGCCAACCGTGGTTCCCGCCGAAAGCGGTGTGTTGTTGAGCACGGCTGCCTTGGCTGCTGCCCACTCTTCTTCTGTAATGGTGTGGTCGCTATTGTCATTGCTGGCGCTATCCCCAAAACTAGCCCGCCTGCTGGAACGGGGGGTGCGTTCTCCGTCTCCCCTATTAGCGACGTAGACTTGGAGGGGCGCCACTCTTCGGGTGTCTCCTCGGGCGACGCTATCGATGCTGTCCTCTCCCGATGAATAGTAGGCATTGCAGATGAATGGCGTGTCGCTTGACCCTAGTCCATGCCTGGTGTCGCAGTTCACGCAGTAGTACGAGGTCATCTCCGAGGGCACGGGGTCATCAGATCCAACCGACATGGAGGATGCCGAACGAGGAGTCGATGGCGCGGACGGACTCGACGGGTTTGTCAGGCCAGCCGAAAGGTCGGGTGTCGATGATGCGCTTGGGCTTGTCGATCTGGAGATAGGAGATTCCAGCAGCCGGAGGATTCCTTCTGAGTTGACGTTGTAGTGGACGCTCCCGAACGCCATCTCCATGTTGCCTTGCAGACCAGAGAAGGTGGAGCGAGATGATTCGCTGTGCGGGGTGAATTCGTAGGAGCCAAAACGGATCGGGCTTCCCAGATGAGGCGATGATGGTGCTGATGAAGCTGCTGATGACATGACGGGTTCAGCCGATGTCCGATCTTGTGCCGACAGGGTTCCCACAGACGGCGCCAATGTCGAGGGTACTCCTCGCCAATGCCCTCCGATAGGGGCTTAGGGTTGATGGAATCCTGTAGGCTGACACGATACATCGGTTCACAGACAAGCGGGGAGAGCGATTTACCCAGGTTCGGGGCCCTCGATGAGGTAAAACCCTTACGTCCTGCCTGTCTGTTCTTTGATTATGATGACAATGGGTTATAATGGGGTGCCGAATACTTCGGCTGAGATCTAGTCGAGATTGCTATTGCTAGGGTTACCTAGCTCTAAGCTTTTCTGGGCTAAGATTGCTAAGATTGTTCGTGTCCCTCGGCAGCCCCTCTCCTGGCCTTTATATAGGAGGCCAGGTCTCAAGAGGTCTAACCGAATACGACTAGATTTACAGTAGTTTAGATCCAATCTTTCCTTGTTTGTTTGCTTCCTTGTCTTGCCCGTCAAGGAATCTTCTGGTGCGCCGACCTAGTGGCCCATCTCGCCTTCAGGTATCTTCATGGGCCTCCAATTTGTCAATACCGGATAGGGCAATACTGGTTACCCGAAGGGTAATGCCCACGTCACATAAGGTTGGAGAGGGCTAGATGTGTGCACATTTGATTAAAGTGAGAAGCATATGTGGCACATGCAATGATGATGCATGCTTGGGCATGGTGATGATCATCCCAGGTTGTGTCACTTCATTGAGGTGCTTTTAGGGTACAAGGTGTACTATCAAGGAGGACAAGAGAGAGAGAGATGAAAAGTGAAAAAGTGATTGGTAAAGTGGTTGTACCTCCATCTTATTCTATGTGTACTTCCCATGTCTTAAGCAATGACCTCTCTTGTGTTTAATTTTGGCCAAGTTGCTGCATGGTTGTGTTCTAAATGATGTTGGGCACCAATGTGTGGCATTGGTTTGAAATTTGGAGAGGTTTTGTGAAAATTCTAATAATTGGGGGAATCTAGAATCTGTTTCAAAGTGGCATCTTGGCTTGACTATTTTGAGCAATGGTCAAAGATCTGGTAAAAGTGGTCAACACCAAAGTTGTTCATATTGATGAGGTCTTGGATGAGGTGCAAAAGGGTTGGCAGGGTTTGGTTTAAGAATATCTTAATAAAAGGGCTCAAAGTGGGTATGTTGTTAAAATTGTCACATGTGACCGTCATCACATGCAACTTGCAATTTTCATTTCCTTGATTTTTGATTTGATTTTTCTTGATCCAATTGATGTTACTTAGTGTTGAAATGGTATAGGGTAGTGATTCAACCATTCACACCAAGTTTAAAGGGTCAATTGCTCAAATTCACAAATTGGCTATTTACACTCATATGCCTCTATGGACATTTTTATTTTCCTTTTATTTTCTTTTGTTTCACCTTTGATTTGATTGGTTAAGTACTAGGTAGTGTTTATTAATGTTTTAGAATCATCTAAACAAGGTAGAAGGGCTTAGGGTAAAGTTTTACAAAAATAGCCATAGGCACATATATGAGGCTATTTACATTTCCTCTTTGTTCTTATATGTCCCACTTTGATCCAAATGACCATGGCTTAGGGTTTAGTGGAGTCTAACAATGGTTCACCACCATTTAGAAAAGTAGGAAGGGTATTGGTCAAGATTTGCACACTAGGGCTATATGCCCACATATGTCTTTTTATTTTATTTTAGTTTCTTCATATTTGATCCACTTTGGTTTTAAGAAGGTTAGGGTTTTAGGGTTTTGGAAATATGTTCAATGCAATAAACAAACAATCATGGAAAAAACATAAGGATTAGGTATGAGCACTATGCATAGCATCATATGTAATAAAAGATTTTGTTGGTTCTCATTTTTGGAAAAAAGGAAATTCATTTTTTCTTCTTTGTTTAAAAAATTTGGGATGTTACAGCACCGGAGGAAAGCACCAAGACCATCACGCCGTGTCTCCAAACGCGAAACTCCCAACAGAGGAACGACGTCGAGGATGCCGCCATCGCGCCAATCCGAAGGACCTAGGCTTTCGTCCGGAGACAGCAACCAAAACAGGTAAGAGCGCGGGAGACACCGACACACCCCAGCGACGCCTCCAATGAGAGACACGACACCCATGGGCGCCGTCGCCGTCGGCCCAACAAGTCAGGCAAGTCTTTCGACCGTGTTTTCGCTTGACTCCGCGCCTCCGAGCTTTGGGGCAATCCTGTCCATGGAGAAACACACCGCCGCCACCGCAGGTCCTTGACATCATCGTCGCAAAAAGCTATGGTCTCCGGCACGACGACACGAACCACAAGCTCCAGCCTTCGCAAGAACACGCAGCATACTCCCCACCACCTCCGGCAAGAGCCAGGCCGTCTTCGGCACACCCACTCCAGACACAACCAACAGACAATCCGGCCCAAGAAACCCAAATATGGCCAGATAGGCCCAGATTGAGCCCGCCCGACCTCCATCTCTCACGCCGGCGCAACCAGGAGGCATCACGGCTCGGCAGACGGTCGATGCACCAGGGCACTCCGCCCTAGCCAGGCGTCCTCCGCGCCGCCGTCCCCAAGACCGGAGCTTGCGCCTCCGCATCCCGGCCACCCCGCCGTGCCACGCCGACACCACCGGGAACTAGGTGCTCGTCCCCAGCATAGGAGCGGCGGTCGATGCACCAGGGCACTCCACCCTGGCCACGCTTCCTCCGCACCACCTCCCCTAAGATGGGCACCAGCGCCGCTGCCACCCGGCAGCCCCGCCGCGCTCTCTCTCTCTCCCCTCCTTGCTGCCTGCTAGATTGAGGAATAAAGCTCATCGTCGGCTCCTCCGTGCGTTGTCGACGACCTCCGGGAACCACGCCACCGACTGCTCCACTCCACCGCCTCGCAGCTCCGGTGACGTCCCGCCTCTGCGCGAAGGGGGGCCCATCGGGGGTGCGCCTCCACCACCCGCCGCCTTTGACGGCCCAGCGAGGTCGCCACCGCCGGCCTCAGAGACGGCAGTGACCGGGGGAGGGAGATCTGGCACCGCCGATGCTTTTTAGGGTTAGAACTCCGGAGCCGCTCGCGCGAGCGGCCCGGGAGGAGAGGAACAAGTTTTTTTTCTTAATGGATGCTTCGTATGATTTCCACGCTAGATAAACCAGTCATTCCACTAATACAACATGGAGAAAAGACAAAGATACAAAACCAAATTAAGAAATTACAATCTCATCCTCTAAGAGCTCTAAGGGCATCTCCAACCGCGCGACCCAAACGGACGCGCTGGGCCGTCTGGTTTGGGCCGTTTGGGTGGCCGAGCGGACACGCGGATAGCGGCCCGCGTCCGCGTGTCCGTTTGGGTCGCGCGCTGCGCCCAACGCGCGGACGCATCGCATAACCGTAGAAACACGAAAACAAACAAAAAAATGCGAATTTAAACGAAATTTCATTGAACATATGCCCTATTTTGGGCAAATTTGTACATAGCCCTATTTTGGGCAAATAAAACTAAAAAAAGAAGCCCCTATATGGGCTTTTAAATTTAAACTAATATTAAAAACCCTCTATTAGGGTTTGGTCGGCGGCGCGGTGGCCGCCGGTGCGCCGCCTAGCCCCTGTGGGCGTCGTCGGCGACGTCATCGTCGTGGTCCCCGGGCGGCGAGGCGCTGTTGTGGCTCGACCGCGCCGGGGACTCCGGCGACGGAGACCACAGGGCCTCCTCCCACGGCGAGTGGGGGTCCGGAGCCACCCGAGGCTGCGGCGGCGCACGGAGCAGCGCCTCCTCCCCGAGGTGTCGCTCCCTCTCCCGCTGGCGCGGCGTCGGCCTCCGGCGCCGCCGCCGCTCCGCGCGGCGCCGTCCTCCCCGCCGCTGCTCCCCGGCGGCGCTCCTCGCCGGCGCGGCGCCCGGCCTCCTCCCGCCGCGCCGCCTCCTCCTCCTCCCGTCGCGCCCGGAGGGCCCGGGCGAGAGCTCCCGGCCCTCCGCCTCCTCGACCTCCCGCCGGCCACCTCCTCCATCTCGGAGGTGCGAATGGCCGCATGGAGGTGCGGCCATTTCGCCTCCTCCTCCGCCGCCGAGATCATGAGCGCGGCGCGGAGGTCCGGGTCCTCCTCCGAGGACTCCGGCTTCGGCTCGAGGAGGAGAGGCGGCGGTTGCGGCAATGCCGCACCGCCGCGGGCGGCCTCTCCGATGTGGAGGCCGCCTCGGTTTCTTCCTGCAGCCCGCAGCGCCGGCGGACGACGGCGGCTGCTGCTCGCCTCGTCGTCGTTGGCTCCGGAAGCGAACCGTCGCTTCGGGGCCATGGCGGCGGTTTCGCTGCGGGAGTGGAGTGGGGACTGGAGTGGAGGGCCAGATCCCCTCCAGTCCCCATTTAATAGTCGCGGTTCCGGACGCCGCGGCCGTCCGCTTTTGCGGTGCGTCCCCGCGCTGGGCCGCGTTTTTGTCCGACTCGACCCAAACGGACACGCGGGCGCGATTTGAGTCGCGCGGTTGGAGATGCCCTAAGCTCCCAGGGTTTGGAGCACTTCCGGTTGATCTGCCTATCCCTTTTGCGGGCCCCACAGTAGGGAAGGATACGGTCATGTTACGTAGTATAGTATTTTGGTGATTGTGTCAGCCCCTACTTCTCCAGCACCTCACCGCCTCCCCGTGCGCCTCGGAGTGTCGGGCAGCAGACGCGGCCGCTTCGCAGCTTCACGCCTCCACCCCTCTCTCGCGCTCGCCTCTCCAGGGACGGCGACTTCTCCGGCGACTGGCCACTGCATCCTCCCACGCTACCAGATCGACGGCCACCCCATCCTCCTCGCTCTTCCTCGCGCGCCTCCGCAGATCTACGCGGAAGCCGACCCGGCCGCTCGCCCCTACCGCTATGCCTTCCTACCCCGGTGAGCATGGTCCGGAACGCACGCTTCTGCATTGTGCTTACCGAGTTGGTCGCCGCCCTGCAGCAACTCCCATCACCGATCCCCCTGCTCCATCGTGCTTGACACACAGCTCATGCTAGGGCTCCCAACCCCTACCGGTGGTGGGTATTCTTCAGGTCACACCATCAGCAACACGGGCTATTTCCAGTTGATCTTGCATAGGTACATCACGGATTTGGGATTTCGATTGAACAATCTATGCTGATGAAAGTTCTATTTGTGCAATTCTGCAGTTTTTGTTGTGGAGTTGTTGATGAAATTTCAAGCAGGCTATAGGTGAGAATAAATAAATAAAATTTGTGTTTCAGTTAATCTAATTTTCTAAACTTCGCACTATTCAATGTTAACAAGTTATTAATTCTCACCTTCAGTTAAGGGGATTGATTTTGCCCGTGCCTCCATACCTGCGCCATGAGTCATTGTTTGGGGATTTCCAGCTGTGGTAAACCGGTTGGCTCTGTAGGTGATGTGTTGATCATGGGGTGCCTCCTAACCCCCTGTAGAAACGAATCTGAACACTAAAACCTGGTCCTCAAGGATGTTGTACTCACTCCATTGCTTTCAATGGAGGAACCCTGTCTGACACGCTTCCGTCTGCTCTTATGGTAGGCATTCCGGTAGTACTATATGCTCCTTGAAATAGAGCTAATCGTCTCCAGTATGCAGAGGAGCCGCGGGCATGTTCCGAGAGGGATCGATAGATGGATTCGTCAAGCAATGACAATGCAGCTCCAGCCTATATGCTGACAAACCTGGTTGATGCAACCACGACATTCCAGATCGTCGACATTCAGCGGTATATGATGGAGTCCATCCCAATAATTTTGCAGCCATCTGGCCCAAGCGATGGCTTGCACATCTTCCCCCGAGGGGTAAGAAATTTCCTACCAGGATTTTTCTTCTTTTGTGTTTTCCATTATACCTGAAATTAGTATAAGCCGTTTCTCTGTTTTGCCATCCTTCTGCTTCTAGATAACACTTTTAACGAGGTTGCGATGCCATTCTGCTCCTATCCTTTTAAACCATGGGTTTAGGAGGCTATTGGTAAACCACACTGCAAACCTGTTTGCAGACTGAATTATTAAAGCCGTCTCACCATAAATACTGATATATGTGCACAATCCTAAATGTACTGAAAAAACATCTTGTCTCTTTGGTTAATGTTGTAAGTCTATATAATTAGATTACCATCCCTAACCCAATTTTGAAAAACGCTTGCTGGTTTGATGAACCACATTGACAAGACACACAGACTGAAAAACGGTTGCTGGTTTGATCCATCTAATTTGCCCGATAGAATAGTCGTTCATCATACTTGCTAAAATCAGTTTAGACTGATCATCTCAAATTACTTGAAAAGAACATTCCACAGTTGCCATCCTTTTGTGAATAATATTCTTTCGTGAATGTATGCCCTGTGCTGCACCTTAGCTGGTTTAGACAAATGGAAAGAATTCCTTCACTGTGTACTACCAACCACTGAAAAGAGTTCCTTCACTGTATACTGCAACCGCTTCTTCCTCTGATGACTGTCCATTTCCCTAAATCGACCCGTTGCTGCATTTATCAATTATGTTAAAACATTTGGCACGTTGGTGATCATATTATAAAAGATTTGGTGTGTTAGTACATCATATTATAGTTGAGCTGAAATTACTCACAGGAGTGCGGTTTTACACACTGCAACTATTTCTAAATATTCTTGTTACAAGTACATCTTAACTTTTCTTAATCTACATTCGCAACTAATAAGTCATCGGGGTATTCTATGGTATATACAACACTCTGCATCTTCAGTTATCGTCTACAACTGTCAATCGAGTACCGCAGAGCTATATCAAAAGAAATGTCTTGCTTGCTCATCAACAGTACAACACCAATGTTAGAATTATATTCGGCCGAAATAAATGCTCACCTGTTGCGGGGCCCAATACATAATGTGATGCAGAATTTTTGTGTTACACTGTAGGTTATTTACTGGGGGTAGTATCAGGTATATGTGAATTCAACTGAGACTGAAGTCATGCAAACATTATCGAGTACTCCAGACCAACATCAAAAGAGATGCCTTGCTTGCTCATCTATAATCATCAACAACAATATTAGAATTCTGTTTTTTTTTTGAAATAAATGCTTACCAGTTGCTAGGCCCAATACAGTATGTGATGCAGAATTTGTGTGTCACATTGTAGGTTATTTACAGGGTTAGTATCAGCTACATGCGAATGCAACTTAGACTGAAGTCATGTACCATGTGGTATACGTGGTGAGCAACTAAACAATTGTTATACAAAGACTGAAGTCATGCAAACATTCATGCTGATAAATGACTATACAGTGCTGAAATGAATTCTGATATCTTCTAGGAGATCTGAGCTCCATTGAAATATGATCATCAGTAAATAAATAGCTGTGAGAAATGTGGTAGTTATCATTTTCCCCTTCTACTAGAATAAATATGTGGATTTTGCCTGCCTAGCTTGTCGGCTTTGTAAAATTTCTTAATATCTCGGTTCAAATATTATAGCACGTCACTGATATATCTGATATCCTACTCCTATATTCAACAGGTTACTTGGACTGCTTGGGTCTTGTTTGATGCCGTGTTGGTCACACCATTATTCCTTTTAAAAACTACGAGAGAACGCTATACTTATTGGTGTTTAGCAAATTATTGTTAAGAACTTCATGTATATGACTTTTCAGGAGTCGGTCTATTGTTTGCTTTGCATTTTTTTATTATCGGAGTTTAATTTTGTATACACATTCACTATTTTGTTTCCACTCTGTTTCTAGCGGGTGTAGTACTTGCCAATGGGACAGGTTTTATTTGTACATAAATATAAATCGATTAGTGAGGTTATGCTTACACCATCTACTCCCTCCGGTTCATATTAATTGACTCTAATATGGGTGTATCTAGACATATTTTAGTTGTAGATACATCCATATTGAAGTCAATTAATATGAATCGGAGGGAGTATCTAATATCACACGCGAAAAATTTACCGATAATAAAAAAAGGCGCGACAAGGCGCGCCAGGTCCTTCTAGTTCTCATTAAAACAGACCATCCATGTTTAACTCGGACAGTCCCATCACTCCCACAGGATAAGATGCATATGCCCTCCATATAGCTGATCCTCGTCAATAAACTTGACCTTCTTAGCTGAAGGCTGAAAGCCGACCTGTGCAAACGATAAAACATTAGCAAAGATGTGCCAGTTAGAAAATAGTAAGAGCCAAAGTACTACTCCATTATGAGTTGTTTATCATTTACAAATAACTAGCATGGTGGCCCGTGCATACTGCACGGCTAGACTTTCTTCAGTTCTATTGATAAAATTGGATTTTCAATTTGTTCGTCTTCACAAAATGAATTACTTTTAATTGTACTTCAGTGTTATTATATTTTGGATAAAGATACTCCTATATTATAAGCAACATCATTTCAGTTGCGATTGATCATCCTATTTTTCTTCTGTTTCCAATGGCAACACTGCCATGGTCATGTTATGTGAGTATGAAATATATATAATTACTGTAAGTGTATAGATATACCTTACCTCAAACGAACAAAGATCCAATTGGAAGGATAAACGCTTTGCGCAAATCTGAAATTTTCCATTTCTTGTACCTTTTTGACCTATACTATGGCATAGAAAATGGGTACACTCTATCGGGACTTTAATTCAGAATACTTTTTGAAATATGTTTTCTTCTACCACTACCATCCGTCCATATTTATGTATCCCAAATCTTTACACTCTCCTTCAAAACTATAATTTTACCATCGCAACTAAAATATACATGCTGGCTAATTAATCTATCATCCATTATGTCATATTTGGTGCTTGACTCAGATTAAATTTTCAATTGCTCTGTATAATTATATTTGAACTGTATTTCAGATCGTGGTTCATTAGTGATGGAGAGTCGCAATAATGTAGATATATTCAACATACACAATATTTTCAATTTCTAAGATTCAATACTAATGATAGAAAATCTGAAGTAATTTGCAGCTTTTAGTATATACCAGTATGCTCCACTGAGATGATCCAAAAATAAATAAAATACGTCCAAAAACACCATAGCCCAAAAAAACAAATTTATATGAAGATACCTGCAAAAAAATGTGTTAACTACTTGTATAGATTAAAAATAATTACTCCCTGATGACAATTCAGTATATGGAAAATAGTGCCGAAGAGAAGAGACAAATACATATCACAGTAAGGAAACCATATAATATTGTTTCTTAGAGAATGGGTGATGATCTTTGGCGGAAGTGAATCTCCTAAATAACTCGTATAGAACCTCCAAATATTCTCTATTTACATTCTGTCATGTTTTCGTGTGTTTTGCGGCCGTATCATCGACAATACTTCAATTCCAAGTGAGGCCCAACCTCAAACATATAAGATGGACGACTCCAGCGTGATTACATACGATGGACGGCGCTGAAGGATAGGTGCTAACCACGCCAACACCGAAAGGAAGTAAAACATGGTACTACGTCACTGAAATAGGCTACGCAGATAAATACTCCTAACTTCATTGGTTATAACATGAAGTATTCGCCAATTTTGTTGTATAAGATTTTGCAAAATTCAAATGGTTCATCCATTTTTTCATTATCATCAAAAGTAGTTATGCACACCATTGCAAAAAGCACTCTGGGTAAATCTGAAAGTACGTGCAGTATACAAACCTGAGCGTCATCTACTTAATAGTAGTCTAATGGTGGCATGGTAATGTCCCAATTGGGTTCTCCATATCATCTAAATTCATGGACTATTTACCTGAACTTGCTTCATTGGTGTCGAATGCATGACCATCCTTCTGAATTAACTAATCATAGTGACCGCATACCTGAAACAAA
This sequence comes from Lolium perenne, assembly GCF_019359855.2. Taxonomy (NCBI): domain Eukaryota; kingdom Viridiplantae; phylum Streptophyta; class Magnoliopsida; order Poales; family Poaceae; genus Lolium; species Lolium perenne. Next base: position 144,532,222 of record NC_067250.2, on the reverse strand, counting down.
AGGGGGAAACAGCCAAAGGAATGGTGGAGGGCCAAGAAAAGAGTACTTTCTACCAGGTATAAGAAATAGCATCACAAATTACTACGTGGAATTGAAAACAAAATCCATAATAGAAGATGTGAATTTAATTCAGAAGATATCAATTTTCTATTCTGGAGGGGAAAGAAGTAGAAACTAATAAGCACTCTATATTTTCTATATCTATCATGCAATGTAAGGAGAAGGATTTTTTGTTCGGAGGGAGCCCATCTAATACATTACGAATTCTCCCTCTGATCCATAAAAAGCGTTGGGAGGTTAGTTCAAAATTTTCCTTACTATGAATCGCACGAAATAATTAAGATGCTAACATGTTTCTCTCTGAACAAATTAAACCATGCCAATATCGAAAGCAAGTGTAAAAAGCGCTCTCGGTAAATCTATGCGCAGTGTACAAACCTGAGCATGATCTACTTAATAGTTACATAGTGCCATGCGAATTGGGTTCTCCATATTATCTAAATTCATAGACTATCTGAACTTGCTTCATTGCTGTAGAAAACATGGTCCTCCTCCTTCTGGATTAACTAATTATAGTGACCCCATACCTAAAATAAAAAGAAAAAATATCGTATATTAGCTTTGGTGACCAACACCTAGGTTCTTCTATTGCTATACATCAATTACTCTCTTTGACAGACTCTTGCATATCCACAACAGACAATTTAATGTACACAGATTATTGCCTGGGGTGGTTAGATGTAGGAAGTTTTGGACGCCGTCGAGGCACTAAAATACTGAATAGCTGCATCTCGAGTCCGCCACAGTTTTCCTCGCGGCAGGCTCATGTAAGGCGTCGGCCACCAAATATGCTAAAAGCACCGGCACACCTCTTCCTCTTCTGAATAAAAAAATGTGGGATATCTCTGTACTGGAATATACTTCCTGGATTGCGATATGGCTAGAACTTGAAAGTAAGATTCAGTGGTAGATGGGATCGTACCTTGTAATAGATATAAAGTATTTGTAAAATTGAAAAAATCGTAAAAGTTTCAGATATTTACTGATTATCATAAATAGCAGGTATGCACAACATTGTAAAACACAATCACTCAATCTGAAACTAACTTCGGTGTACAAACCTGAGTATCTACTTAATATATAGTTTGAACTATTGAAGGATAAAGCGCCAATTGCTCCAGATACCATGCCAATGGTGGATCGGAATGATCCAATTGGGTTTTCCATAACATATAATTTCATGTCGAATATCTAAAGTTATTCCGTCCTATGGAAAACATGGCCCTCCCTTTTCTCTGATATGAACTAATGATAGTAATCATATACCTGAAACAAAAGGAAAAAAGTAGTATTAGCTTAATAAGTAATTAAAACATGTGTGATTCTATTTCTAGAAAACATGTAGTCGCACCTTCTGAAAACTGACCTTGCCATACGCGGCTCTCGCAATCAAAGCCTAGAACAGGCAGGAAAAGAATTATAAGCACAAATAGATTTATTCAACTCAAACCCATAACAATCTAGAGTCATGTCTGTGTGGTTAAAACCGCACCGGCGTCCCTGCATTTAGATCAATCTAACATAGGGAAAACATAGACAGCAGAATAACGTGCTAGCTTTCTTCTTATGGAATATGCATGGATCGATCCCTGCTATGTCTAGGCACCGGCCAGAATAACGTGCTTGCTTTCTGTAGGGAAGGCGCCATAAACAATCTACACAGCACAAAGAAGACACCGAGAAGAAGATAACTGTACCAGGGACTGAGGGGCAGAGGGGAGAATGGGAGGCGACTGAAGATCCCGCGGAGCTGTGCCGTACCGGCGGCGCTGGCGGCCGCAGATCAGAAAAAGAGCCGACGGATGATCATGTGGAGCAGTGTGGATCAGCGGCAATAACGGCCTCAGAAAAGGCGGTGGCAGATCAGACTTGCACCCGGGCTATTGAACCCTAGAACATGAGTTGTTTTCGTGTCTGTCTTGTACATGGAGTAGACGTAGTGGACATTCTGTATACGCGGATGGAAATCAACACCGGGATTCATCTTGGCCGTCGTTCTTTACTTGCTAATTGACATCTAATCTAAAGCGTTGTTTGTCTGTTGTCTTAATAATATAATAGATATCTCCATTTCACAGATTCTTTTTTGATAAAAGGAATATATTAATATCGAGAGATACCAATTACACCTAACCTCTCCAAACACAATACCCTAATGGTAGTACGGATGCATACAACCAAACAAAGAGAAAGAAAACTAAGAAATAAAAAGTCCCCCTACGATATTTCAACCTTAGCAGCAACAATACATCCACCACAAAGAAATCACATGAACTCTAGGCTCTCCAAAAGCGATGCCTCCAAGAAGAGAACAATGCAGAAGCATCATCGTCGCGGGATCAAAAGATGTTAGGTTTTCACTCTAAAGATAGTCCCCACTCTCAAAACAATGCCTTCAACAAGGTCATTGCTAGACACAACCAATTAAGGCCAGACTTGGATTTTCACCCTAAAAGGTAAGACTCTGGATTTTCCGTGCTGCCGCCTCCACTTACATACTGCTGCTACGAAAACCTAGAATAGTAAGCAAGTTCCTCAACAACACAAAGACTAGAACCTTCATTGCTAGTCCTCCAATCCGGCATTCATGTTATTCTTCGCCTCTTATTTCACCATGGACCATAATATTATCCGATGGCAACACCGAACAGAGCTTCGTGCCGCTCCCTCCAAAACCAAACAGACGGAATAAAAGCATGGGTGCGCACGACCGAATACCACCCGATCCAGCAAACTCCAGGAAATATGTCACTAGTAGAAAAAGAGGCTTCCATCCACCCCCATTAGTCCCCAAAATATCGAACCGCGACTAAAGGGGTCTTTAGTCGCGGTTCGGGAGGCGACCCACGACCAAAGGTCTGGGCCAAGCGGGCTCGCTCGACAGCTGGGGGACGGGAGGGGCTTTAGTCGCGGTTGTCCAGGCCAACCGCGACTAATGGTGCCCGAAGGCCTTTAGTCGCGGTTGGCCAGGCCAACCGGGACTAAAGGCCCACCCCTATATATACCATTCAGCACACACACTTAGCCATTTGGTTGGTGCCACTTCTCTTCACAATCTTCACAAGTGGGTGGTGGGTTTGCTTTTGGTTCATCTTATGCACACAAGGTGTTCGATGAAATGCCCGAGAGAATGAAAGAAACATGATACGAAGTGTCAGAGCCACACTTGAGCTTTCTCATTTATTTTTCCTCCTCGATCGCGGTTAGCAACTTGAACCTTTCATGTATCATTGATAAAATATGCATGTGTGTAGTTCATTGTTTAATTTCTATTATTTCTAGCTAGCTAGTTAGTTTAACAAATGCATGATGGCTAATTATATACTTTATATAATAATAATGCAGATGAATCGGCAATGGATGTACAGTAACCGACTCTCCAGCGAGTTCATTACGGTTTTGAAAGATTTCCTCGTAGTGGCTAATGCGAATAAGCAGGGTGGTTTTGTTATCTGTCCATGTGTTGCCTGTAAGAATTAGAAGGGTTACTCTTCCTCAAGAGAAGTTCACATGCACCTGCTTCGGCACGGTTTCATGCCGAGCTATAATTGTTGGACCAAGCATGGAGAAAGAGGGGTTAGAATGGAAGAATATGAAGAAGGGGATGATATCATCGATGACAACTATCCTGATCATTTCGGTGATATTTTCATGGAGGATGCTGAAGGTGGGGAAGGTGAAGGGGAAGGTGAAGGGGAAGGTGAAGGGGAAGGTGAAGAAGAGGCACGTGATGATCCCGCTGATGATCTTGGTCGGACCATTGTTGATGCACAGAGAGGCTGCGAAACTGAAAAGGAGAGGAAGAATTTGGATCGCATGTTAGAGGATCACAAAAAGTCGTTGTACCCAGGATGCGATAATGGTCTGAAAAAGCTGGGCTGCACACTGGATTTGCTGAAATGGAAGGCACAGGGAGGTCTATCTGACTCGGGATTTGAAAATTTGCTGAAAATGATGAAGAATATGTTTCCAAAGAATAACGAGTTGCCCGCCAGTACGTACGAAGCAAAGAAGGTTGTCTGCCCCTCTAGGTTTAGAGGTTATGAAGATACATGCATGCATTAACGACTACATCCTCTACCGCGGTGAATACGAGAATTTGAATGAATGCCCGGTATGCACTGCATTGCGTTATAAGATCAGAGGCGATGACCCTGGTGACGATGTTGAGGGCGAGAAACCCAGGAAGAGGGTTCCCGCCAAGGTGATGTGGTATGCTCCTATAATACCATGGTTGAAACGTCTGTTCAGGAACAAAGAGCATGCCAAGTTGTTGCGATGGCACAAAGAGGACCGTAAATCGGACGGGGAGTTGAGACACCCCGCTGATGGAACACAATGGAGAAAGATCGACAGAGAGTTCAAAGATTTTGCAGGTGACACAAGGAACATAAGATTTGGTCTAAGTACAGGTGGCATGAATCCTTTTGGCGAGCAGAGCTCTAGCCATAGCACCTGGCCCATGACTCTATGCATCTACAGCCTTCCTCCTTGGTTGTGCATGAAGCGGAAGTTCATTATAATGTCAGTGCTCATCCAAGGTCTGAAGCAACCCGGCAACGACATCGATGTGTACCTAAGGACATTAGTTGATGAAATTTTACAGTTGTGGGGCAGACCTGGTGTACGTGTTTGGGATGAGCACAAAGAAGATGAATTTGACCTACGAGCGTTGCTTTTCGTAACCATCAACGATTGGCCTGCTCTTTGTAACCTTTCGGGATAGATAAATAAGGGATACAATGCATGCACGCACTGCAAGAGAATAATAAACATGGCGGACAAAAAGTTCCAAAACCTGAAGTCTCACGACTGCCACGTGATTATGACGCAATTGCTTCCGATTGCTTTGAGGGGGCTCCTACCGGAAAATGTTCGAGTGTACATTGTGAAGCTATGTGCATTCCTCAATGCAATCTCTCAGAAGGCAATCAATCCAGAGGATCTACCACGGTTACAGAACGATGTGGTTCAATGTCTTGTCAGTTTCGAGTTAGTGTTCCCGCCGTCCTTCTTCAATATTATGACGCACCTCCTGGTTCACCTAGTCGAAGAGATTTCCATTCTCGGTCCTGTATTTCTACACAATATGTTCCCCTTTGAGAGGTTCATTGGAGTATTAAAGAAATATCTGCGTAACCGTGCTAGGCCAGAAGGAAGCATCGCCAAGGGCTATGGAAATGAGGAGGTAATTGAGTTTTGTGTTGACTATGTTCCTGACCTTAAGCCGATTGGTCTTCCTCAATCGCGGCACGAGGGGAGACTAAGTGGAAAAGGCACGATCGGAAGGAAATCAACGATATGTATGGACGGCCGTTCTATGACTGAAGCACACCACACAGTTCTGACCAATTCTAGCTTGGTGGCTCCGTACTTCGAGAAACACAAGAATATTGTACGCTCGGACAACCCGGGAAAGCCTGAATCCTGGATTAGAAAGGCCGACATGGAGACTTTCGGCAGTTGGTTGCGAAATCATTAAATGAATGACAATGATGTTGGAGATCACCTGTACATGTTGGCCAAGACACCATCTTCGACTATAACGACTTTCCAAGGGTACGAGATAAATGGAAATACGGATGAGGGAAGACAGATGAGGGAAGAAATTGGATTTTTATGAATTTTTTGATAAATTATTTCTATTTTTAAGATTTTGAAATGAATTAGTTTATTTTTCTGAATTTTTTGATATATTATTTGTATTTTTAATATTTTGAAATGAATAAGTTCTATTTTTCTGAATTTTTTGATATATTATTTGTATTTTTAACATTTTGAAATGAATTAGTTTTATTTTCTGAATTTTTTGTTATATTATTTGTATTTTTAACATTTTGAAATGAATTAGTTTATTTTTATGAATTTTTTGATATATTATCTGTATTTTTAACATTTTCCGCGGGAAACAAAATTCCGGCGAAAGAAACCCTTTAGTCGCGGTTCGTGTCACTAACCGCGACTAAAGGTCGCCGCTATAAATTCGCGCGGCGAACCGCCGATCTGTATCGATAAATTCTTCTTCTTCTGTCGCGCGCCCCGGAGACCTCTCACGCCGCCGCCCCGCAGAGACGACATCCGCCACGCCGTCAGGCCGCCTGTGTACGTCGTTGCCGCCATCGCGCGCCTCGCCCTCGTCGTCTCCCCCTTCCGTCGCGCGTGCCTCGCCGCCGGCCCTCGTCGCCCTCCTCTCTGCCGCGTGCCGGCCCTCGTCGCCTCCTCGATTGGTCGCCTCGCCGGCGGCCAACGCCCTCTCGCTGCACGCCATCCTCGCCGCCGCCCTCCTGGCGCCGCGCGCCGCGCGCCCTTCGCGCGCCAGAGAGAAAGAGAAAGTGAGGGAGAAAACAAAGAGGAGAGAGAGGGCGCCGACAGGCCCGGCCAATTTTTTTTTGTTTTTTTTAATTTGAACTAAATTAAAACTTAAACTAAAATATAAGTTAAACTTCAATTATAACTTATAATAAACTAAAATTATATAATTAACTTAAACTAAATTTGTATTAAAACTAAAACTAATAAAAATTGACTTAATATAATAAAAAATTGACTTAAAAAATCACTTTTTTACTTAACAAAAAATTAAAGTAACTAAAATTTTGACTTAATAAAATTAAAACTTAACAATTTTGACTTAAATTTTTTGACTTAATAAAATTAAAACTTAACAATTTTTTGGGATCGAGAGGGGGCGGCGAGGGAGGCCCCTATGTGTGTTGTCCTCGGCACCGCCACCGCCCTTTCGCCACCGCCCCCCTTCTTTACTTAATTAATTAGTTTTTACTACATGTTTTCAGGAGTGACATATGGCGGACGATAGAGCCGACCCGATTAGGTGAAACTATGATCCGGAAGCTGAAGAACATCTTTTCGGCATCATAAACGGCGACATTCCTTATGTGCCGGCCGAAGAAGATGAAGAAGAGGATGTCTCTTCTTATCTGAACCTTGACGGTGAAGGTCGTCAACAAGGTGATGATGAAGGAACAAACACTGTCGATGGAGGTCAACCGTCGACAAACGACGATGGAGATATGCAAGTAGCAACCACCTCCGGTGAGGTATATATATACATTGAGCCTCTGGTGATACAAACTTATTGATTTGAATAAATATGTGTACTAACACGACTCTCTTTCTTATTGTAGCCCTTGGCCGGATCGTCAAAAAAATCGAGTATGGCGTCAAAGCGTGGCGCAACCAAGATGATGAAACCAGGAGAAACATATAGCATCGATGTTATCAGTGCAACCGGCAGGCCGCTGCAGCCCGAAAAGCATTATACAAAGTCCATCAACCAATGCGGAGTTGTTGTTAGAGATAATGTCCCGATCACCGTCCAGGAATGGAATGAGCCAAAGAAGGCACGTGTTGGTTTCAGTTTTTTCCACAAGAGAACGAAGAAGGATTACTGGAGAAAGCTTATAGAGCATTTCGTTCTACCTCCGGAATTCAACAAATACGATGAACATGGGAACGAGGTAGAGGGGGGGCGTGAGAGGAGGAGGCTAGTCAAAGAGTTCGCTCTTCAGAAGATGGGCGAAGCATTCCGGACCTAGAAGAAAAATTTACGCCGTGACTTTATCTCCCAGAAAAAGACTTCGGATTTCAATGGACAATATGAGAAAATGAACCCGAATTTGTCAAGCAAAATCAATCGGATCATTTCAAGGCCATATCGGAAAAAATAAGGAAAATGCGGCTAAGAAAGTGTACAATCATATTATGGGGCCAGGAGGATACCGCCTTTTGGAGCCTAAGTGGCAGAAGATGGAGGACGGCCTGAGGGAGCGAGGAATCCCTCTATGTACAGAGGGATGTGACCCAAGGTGACATGGGAGTGTGTTCACCGGAATAAAGCGTTTAAACCCACCCAAGCCCTTATTGAAGCAATGAGAGATGCTCAAGAGGGGAAGATCAAGTTCAACAGAGAGAATGACGCGCTGACAAAATCCCTCGGGAATCGTGAACACCCAGGACGTGTACGAGGCAAAGGCGCCATTCCGTGGTCCGTCGGGTTTTCCCAGGACGATGACCCGTACGGTTACAGAAGCCGTAAGAGAAAGACGGATCGGGATGCAGATTTTATGGGAAAGTTGGCATCGGAACTCCATGAGGTGAAGCAAATGGTGCATGTAGTAGTACAAGAATATCGACAGCTTGGACGCATGAAGATCTCGGAAGCCAGCAGCGGAGAAGCAGCGTGGCTTCCACGGAAGCCCCGCCTGGTGCTAATGCACCCTTGCTGGCCCCGGCTGGTGCTACCTCGGCTGGTGCTAATGCACCGACGATCGAGATTCGTGCACCGGAGCCTCACTACCCCGTGGATGATGTAAAGGAGATGAAAGAATGTGATCTGCATTATCCAGTGGGGGACATATGTTCCACGAAGGTAGCTACCGACAGTGCTTTACCCTGTACACCTGGAGCACTCCACCACAACAACCCCATTGAAGATGGCTATGCTCGTGTCACGGTGGAAGAAATAGTCCAAGGGTTTGAGGACCTGGAGATTGACATTGCTACACCCGAAGGGGAGAGAAGACTTGGAGATGTCAAGCGCCAGTTCATTCTATGGAAAAAGAAGTACATAGTGTTTCCAAGCGAGGCGCCAAGGCTAACAAGTCCACCCCCCCTCCGGTGGTGGTGGTGGTGGCGGTGGTGGTGGTGGTGGTTCACCTACACCTCCTTCACGTCAACCGACGCCGCCCCCCAATCCACCTCCAGCGGGTAAGCAGCCGCCGCCCCCTAGTCCTCCTCCAGCGGGTATGTCGCCCCCCAATCCACCTCCGGCGAAGAAGCAGAAGCAGGAGGGTAGCAAGGCAACCTCCTCCTGGACTATTAACCCTGACCCTTATGTACCTAAGACCACAAAGGTACCGGAGCCATCACTGAAGCCTCTCCTCCCAAGGCCTTGGGAACTAAGTGAAGAGGAAAACAACTTGGCTGCGGCTGGTCAGTATGAGAAATGGAAGGCGGATATGAAGGCGAAAAAAGAGCCTGAGCCCAAGCCAGTATTTACTGGGAAGGAAAAGAAGTGGGCTAAGTCATTTTTGACTACACCGTCCCAAGCCGAGAAGAATATGCCTGACGACTATGGATGTGAAATTCGTAGGCAAGCAGAAATATTGGCGAAGAAGAAAGCCTTAGCGAAGAAGGAGAAGATAGCCTTGGAGGAGAAGAAAGAAGAAAGTAAAAAAAGCGGGAAACAAGTTTCCCAGCTCGGGAAACAGAATAAACAATCGATCCCCCCGCTCATAGTGAAAGCCGCCGGTCCGGATGCTATGACATTGTCCTTCAGAGCCGATATGGATAAGGACTTTGAACTAATGGACCCCGCTATCATAGCAGCTGCGGCAGCATAGGGAATGACTGTAGCGGGTGCCAAAGAAAAAGCGTCCCAGATCGGTATGACTCTTCATGCAGCGTTAGGCCTTGAGGAAGCGCCAATGAGTGAGGTAGCATTTACATATGTGCCGAATGGGCCTCTCGTCGAGCCTGCGCAGGAAGAGGATCTACCAGCACAAATGGGAAATCTGCTATGTTGGTACAAGGGTTAAATAAAAAATAAGACCGGCAAAGAATATATTTATGCGGAAGTTAGACATGAGAATCACTTCAAACATTACTATGTAACAGTTCATATGAGTGAATTGTTCCAGCTGTTCAATCTGCGCGAGCTCGACAAATCTATCATCAGTTGCTACGTTCTATTAGTGATATTTTTCTACCTCATCTTTTTCATTGCCTGCACTATATATATTGTCCTAACTATATTGTTGTGTACGCTATTATGCAGAATGAAGATTGGGGAATGCCAAAAAGGAACATCCATGATGTTGGGTACATTGACCCACATATCGTTAATGGATATGTGTTAGAAAGACACCCCCGCGACGTGGAGCAGGACTTGTGGGAGTTTCTTACAAAGCAGCAACTCAAAAGTCAAATTCTATTTCCTTACCATTTTGGGTGAGTGTTTCTGTCTTGAGCATATTTTGTTTTGTTTACTCCATGCATAGTATGTCTAATCGATGAGTTATGCATGACTGTGCATGTATCGTGTCCGCAGGTTCCACTGGATTTTGCTAATAATTGAATTTCACACCTCCAGAGTTCTCATCATGGACTCTCTGAATATGGATCCAAAGCTTTGGGTCAACATGAGAAATATGCTTCTAAAGTAATTATTTCCAATCATTTGCGCTCTATATCGATCGGAACCTTTTGTTCATTTCCTAATATCAAGTAACTAATAACTCCCTTGTTCATTTAATTTTCTTTGCCCTGTAGGGTTTGGAGAGGGTTCTCAGATGAAAAGGTCGGTGAATTCCAAAAAGAGCTAGACTTTAGAAAGTTAGTTAATGTGGATATTCAGCCACCGGGGACCAATCTATGTGGATACTATGTTTGTGAGTTCATCCGGAGATGCACCTTTGAGCGGAAGCCGTCGGATGACAATGTGCGGAGGAATAACTTGCGGAAGACGCTTAGTCCAGAAGCTCGCTTCCGACCAATTCAAGAGGAACTAGCAGGATTTTTGATGAGGGAAGTCCTCCATCCTAAAGGAGAACACTATTACGAGGATGAAGAACTTCTGATCCCGTAACTTGTGTATGGCAACTTGTTCGAAGTTGTATATGGTCATCCGAGATTGAATATATATATATATATATATATTGTATATTCCTCTTGAATTCTTCTTGTTTCTAATTTCAAACTTGTTTGAAATTGTACATTCATATGCATGTATATAGTAGTGTAGAATATGTGTACTGAAACTCCTTGAAAATTAAAATAAAACACAAAATAAAATATAAAAGAAATAAACAATACAAATTAAAAAGAAACCAGATTTAGGGGGGTGGTTAAAACCCTAAACCTGCGGAGGCCTTTAGTCGCGGTTGGCCAGGCGAACCGCGACTAAAGGTCCTCCGCCCCGACGGACGGCTGGCGCCCACGTGGACGGGCCTTTAGTCGCGGTTCGTAAGCAACCGCGATTAAAGGGGGGTCTTTAGTCCCGCATATTTAATCCCGGTTGCGCAACCGGGATTAATGGCAGTTGCGAACCAGGATTAAAGGCCCTTTTTCTACCAGTGTGTGCACTTTTATATTCGCTGGCGGAGCCTTCCGGAACTCAACACTCTGGCCAGATCAAGAATGACAAGCCTCGGGCACTTCTTCATCTTCGCACAAGGGAAACCCTAGGACCACCGCCTTTATTCGCGAGACTGGCAGGCCTCCACGCCGCTCGTCGTCTCCTTGACAGAACCAAAGAGGAAGGAGGTAGTCCAGCGCCAGGCTGCAAGTTAACGACGTCCTAAGGAGAGCCATAGACCACACAACACTGGCCCTGGCTGAACCCATATGGTCAAGATCGGGCCTCACAACCTAGATCGTCCCGACGGTGCAGATCACCGCCGTGCCCACCGAACCCGTGCCGCCAATGTACCGCTGATACGCGTACAACACGCGTCCGTTGGGAACCCCAAGAGGAAGGTGTGATGCGTACAGCAGTAAGTTTTCCCTCAGTAAGAAACCAAGGTTATCGAACCAGTAGGAGTCAAGAAGCACATGAAGGTTGATGGTGGCGGAGTGTAGTGCGGTGCAACACCAGGGATTCCGGCGCCAACGTGGAACCTGCACAACACAATCAAAGTACTTTGCCCCAACCTAACAGTGAGGTTGTCAATCTAACCGGCTTGCTGTAAACAAAGGATTAGATGTATAGTGTGGAAGATGATGTTTGCGAAGAACAGTAAAGAACAATGTTTGCAGTAGATTGTATTCGATGTAAAAGAATGGACCGGGGTCCACAGTTCACTAGTGGTGTCTCTCCAATAAGATATAGGCATGTTGGGTGAACAAATTACAGTTGGGAAATTGACAAATAAAGAGGGCATGACAATGCACATACATATCATGATGAGTAGTGTGAAATTCAATTGGGCATTACGACAAAGTACATAGACCGCTATCCAGCATGCATCTATGCCTAAAAAGTCCACCTTCAGGTTAGCATCCGCACCCCTTCTAGTATTAAGTTGCAAACAACAGACAATTGCATTAAGTATGGTGCGTAATGTAATCAACACAAATATCCTTAGACAAAGCATTGATGTTTTATCCCTAGTGGCAACAGCACATCCACAACCTTAGAACTTTCTCGTCACTTGTCCTGCATTAAATGGAGGCATGAACCCACTATCGAGCATAAATACTCCCTCTTGGAGTTACAAGTATCAACTTGGCCAGAGCCTCTACTAGTAACGGAGAGCATGCAAGATCATAAACAACACATATATGATAGATTGATAATCAACATAACATAGTATTCCATATTCATCGGATCCCAACAAACGCAACATGTAGCATTACAAATAGATGATCTTGATCATGATAGGCAGCTCACAACATCGAACAATGATAGAACATGAGGAGAAGACGACCATCTAGCTACTGCTATGGACCCATAGTCCAGGGGTGAACTACTCACACATCAATCCGGAGGCGATCATGGCGATGAAGAGTCCTCCGGGAGATGATTCTCCTCTCCGGCAGGGTGCCGAAGGCGATCTCCTGAATACCCCTAGATGGGATTGGTGGCGGCGGCGTCTTGATACGTCCAAAATGTATCTACTTTCCTGAACACTTTTGCTATTGTTTTGCCTCGAATTTGTGTATTTTGGATACAACTAACACGGACTAACGTTGTTTTCAGCAGAATTGCTCTGGTGTCTCGTTTTTGTGCAGAAATTCAACTTTCGGGAAAATCCTCGGAATTTATATCAAAGCGCCTACTTTACCAAAAGAATCACGGAGCCAGAAGGGCAGGCCTGGGGAGGCCCAGGGCCCCCAGACGCTAGGCCGGCGCGGCCTGGAGGGGGGGCGCGCCGCCCTAGCGTGTGGCCCCCTCGGCTGCCCTTTGACGCCCTCCTCTAGACTACTTAAGGGTTTCGATCTAAAAACGCGAGACGGGAAGTCGAAGTCGCCAGAAACCATCCAGTACACAGCCACCGTCGCGAAACTCCGTCTCGGGACCAGAAACTCCGTTCTGGCACTCCGCCGGGACGGGGAATTGGAGGAGATCATCGCCATCATCACCACCGACGCTTCTCCATCGACCAGCAATGTTTCCCCCATCCATGTGTGAGTAATTCCCCCGCTGTAGGCTGAAGGGGATGGTAGGGATTGGATGAGATTGGTCATGTAATAGCATAAGATTGTTAGGGCATAGTGCCCAGTGTCCGTAATTGGTACTTTGATGATATTGTTGCAACTTGTTATGCTTAATGCTTGTCACTAGGGCCCGAGTGCCATGATCTCAGATCTGAACATGTTATTGTTTCATGATGATATGCATTGTTTTATGATCTTACCTGCAAGTTGTATACACATGTCGCTGTCCGGAACCCGAGGCCCCAAAGTGACAGAAATTGGGACAACCGGAGGGGAAGGCGGTGATGTGAGGATCACATGTGTTCACGGAGTGTTAATGCTTTGCTCCGGTACTTTATTAAAAGGAGTACCTTAATTTCCAGTAGATTCCCTAGAGGCCCGGCTGCCACCGGCTGGTAGGACAAAAGATGTTGTGCAAGTTTCTCATTGCGAGCACATACGACTATATACGGAACACATGCCTATGGATTGTTTAGTACTTGGACACCGTTTTATTATTATCTGCAAATGCCCTGCTTTGATTGTTACATGAGTTTCTCTCATCCATGCAATGCCCGTCATCCATCCCTGTGCCTACAGTATTTTAATCCTGCTGTTTACTATAATCACTACTGCTGTCTTTGTTACTCTGCTGCTATTATTTCACTACTGGTACTGCTATAAAACTGTTACTACTGATAAACTCTTGCGAGCAAGTCTGTTTCCAGGTGCAGCTGAATTGACAACTCCGCTGTTAAGGCTTTCAAGTATTCTTTGGCTCCCCTTGTGTCGAATCAATAAATTGGGTTTTACTTCCCGCGAAGATTGTTGCGATCCCCTATACTTGTGGGTCATCAAGACTATTTTCTGGCGCCGTTGCCGGGGAGCATAGCTTTATTTGGAAGTTCACTTGGATTGATATTGTTCGCTGCAAATTCTCCATCATGGGTAAATCTCGCAATCCTAAAGTCGCCATATTACCATCCACTACAAGAAAAGGTACAACTCTGAGTACCTCTGCTACTCTTGATTCACCATCTGTGATAAGTCAACTTGTTTCACCACCGCAAGCTTCACTTGCTGGTACTTCTGCTGAATCTGAAAATTCTTATAATATTGATAATGTTTCTGCTGTGCTTGATGATAGTGGTTCATTAGGATCTTTTCTAGATGCTACAGTTGCTAGGTCTAGACAAATTGAAAATACTGAAACTCCTAATGAAAATGCTGCTACACCTGTTAATTCACCTGAGTCTGTTGATTATTCTAGTGATGATCCTGATGAGGATTATGTGGAACTTAATGATGATTTTATTGATAAATGCAATGCTATTACTGATGCAAGAAAAATTTAAAAGTTTCTCGCACAACATACTGTTAGATATAAGCTGTCTCCTGATCCTAAATTTGCCACATCTCCTCTAAACATTAAGGATAAAGACAATGATTTTTCTCTTGATCTATCTCATATAGCTATTGTTGAGAAAACACCCTTTTGTGGTACTGAAAAAGAAAGTGTTGTAGAACACATGAATGAACTTTCTTCTATGAGTAGCTTGTTTTCTGATGATGTCAAGATGCGTACTTATTTTGTTGCTAAAATTTTTCCTTTCTCATTAAAGGATGATGCTAAAACTTGGTATAATAGTTTGCCTCCTGGTTCTATTAATAGTCCAGGTGATTTGCTCAACATGCTGCTTTACAGAAAATTTATAGCTTTGACCAGGAAGATGGAGAGAAATTGCCTGAAGCATGGGCAAGATTTTGCTCTCTTATCAGGGCTTGACCTGGACATGATTTAGAAAAGCATGATTTACTTGATATAATTTATAGTGGACTAACCGTTGAGTCTAGAGCATATTTGGATAGTTGTGCTGGTTGTGTTTTCAGGAAAAGAACTCCAGACGAAGCTGAAGAATTATTGGCTAAAATAGGCCGGAATCATGATGATTGGACTACACCTGAACCAACCCCGACGCCAATACTGAAGAAGAGGGGTTTGATTAAATTAAATGATGAAGATATGAGGGAAGCCAAGAAGTCTCTTAAGGAGAAAGGTATTAAATCTGAAGATGTGAAGAATTTACCTCCCATAGAAGATTTATGCGAGATAATTCCCCCTTCATCCATGATTGAGGTAAACTCTCTTCAACGCTTTACTAGGGAAGATATTCCGTATTCGAAACCTCCTGCTCAATGCTTAGATGAGTTTGATAATTATATTGTTAAGCAAGAAAATTTTAATATGAGAGTAGAGAATCATTTAATGGAAAATTCTCAAGCTATTAGTAATTTGCATGATATTGTGGAGAGAACCTCCAATGATGTTAAGATGCTTGTTAAACATTTTCATATGGTTCAAACTCAAATTGATCAACTCACTAAAGTGCAAAATTACTTGTTAAAAAATAATTCTAAAGAAAAACATGCTTATGAAGTAACAATTAGAGGCGGTGTTTCTACCCAGGATCCTCTATATCCTGAGGGGCATCCCAAAAGAGTTGAACAAGATTCTCAACGAATTGAACCTAGTGCTCCTTCTAAGAAAAATAAGAAGAAACATAAAAATGTTGTAGAATCCTCTGAACCTGTTAATGATCCTAATAGTATTTCTATTTCTGATGCTGAAACTGAAAGTGGTAATGAACATGATAATGATAATGATAAGAATGATGCTTCTGATAAAGAAGAGGTTGAAGATGAACCTGAAAAGCATGCTAAAAATAAAAAGTATACTAAAGAAGATTTTATTGCTAAAAAACATGGTAATGAAAGAGAACCTTGGGTTCAAAAGCAAATGCCTTTTCCTGCTAAGAAACTGAAATCAAAGAAAGAAGAACACTATAATAAATTTTGGGATTGGATGAAACCTTTATTCTTGCAAATCCCTTTGACTGATGCTATTAAATTGCCTCCTTATTCAAAGTATATGAAAGATATTGTCTCTAACAAAAGGAAAATTCCTAATGAGGAGATTTCCACTATGCTTGCTAATTACTCTTTCAATGGCAAGGTTCCAAAGAAGTTGGGCGACCCAGGTATACCAACTATTACTTGTTCTATTAAGAATAATTATGTTAGAACTGCTCTGTGTGATTTGGGAGCCGGTGTTAGTGTTATGCCTTTTTCTCTTTACAAGAGACTTTATTTAGACAAGTTGATACCTACTGATATATCTTTGCAAATGGCTGATAAATCTACTGCTATTCCTGTTGGTATATGTGAGGATGTTCCTGTTCAAGTTACTAATAACTGCTTGATATTAACTGATTTTGTTGTGTTGGAAATGCCTGAAGATGATAATATGTCTATTATTCTTGGGAGACCTTTTCTTAACACCGCAGGGGCTGTTATTGATTGCAATAAAGGGAAAGTTACTTTCAATGTTGATTACAAGGAGCATACCGTCTATTTCCCCAAGAGGATTGATAAAGTATGTGGAGTTAATACCATTTCTAATGTGAGAACTATTAAAGTGGGAGCTATTGATTGTCCTATATATGAGCCTAAAGAAGGATATCAACATATTATGATTGGATCCATATCAATACAATTCAAGGTAACATGATTGATTTGAGGTTTATTTCTTCTTATGCTATGTAGAATTTATTTGGTGGCAAGACTTGATCAACCTTGTTAACAAATACTTTTTATATGCATAGAGGAGGTAAACAACATTTCTTTCTTCCTCCACTTGTTCTACTTGCTGTAGCACCTTTTGTTTTGCAAAGTTCTTTAGTCAATTAGAGATTTCAAAATCTTTTTCTACCCAGTAACAATAAATTTAATACCCAGAAATGTGCATTTTTCAAAGTTTTCAAAAATTCAAAAAAATTATACCGTTGGTCTTATTTTTCGAAGACGCACCTGGGAGCACCTGGGGATGACCAGTGGGGCACCCCAGGGTGGCACCCCACAGGCCGGCACGGACAGCAAGGGGGGCGCGCCACCCTGGTGTGTGGGCCCCTCCTTGCCTCAATTATTCATCTCTTCCTCCCATTCTCTTCTCTCTCCCGAAAAAACCAGCACCAGTTTTCTCTCACTCGCGTTTCTGCTCAAGAGCTCAAGATTTCTCGATCTCTTTGCTCAGCCCAGATTTCTTTCTGAAATTTGGCATATTTGTTCTCCGGTATGTGACTCCTTCGATTATCCAAGTAGAATTTTGTTTGGTTGAGTATATCTTGAATATTTTGCTGCTGTAGGTAACATGTTTAGTGAGCTTGCATGCTTGTTCTAAGTTGTAGATACTAGTTTTGATGCATGATTAGTACTCTAGCAAGTTCCTATAGTAGTTTCCCTCAATTATATGTCACCAAATCAAATTTTATAATGGTTGTTGAAAAATTTCAGAAAAGGAAGATGGATAATTATAACTTTGGAGAAGTGTTTGAAAGAGAGACGACAAGAACGGGGAGGCCTTCTAGGACCGCCACCCAATTCAGGCGATCCTATAATGAGGACGTCATCGCACCTAGCTTCGAACCCGAGGAGGACAATGGAGTCCCTAACGCTTCATCTTTTCCATGTTTTGACTTTTTGAGTAATGCAGGGTTGCTAAATGATTTCTTGACCCTGGTTGGTAATACGGGCTTAACCGCCTGTATGGAAGATGAGAGGGAGCAATACCACATGCTCACTAAAATCTTTGTTGAGAGATTTAAGTTCAACAACAAGCACTATCACCCGACAGTTACATTCAAGATCTATGGTAATCCTGTTACTATGAAGTTGGAAGATTTTTGTATTGCATTGGATATTGCCCCTGTAGGTACAGCGAAGAGGATCGAGGACAATCCCAGGGCTTTGCTTGAGCTCTATCGAGAGATCACCAATGATGATTGCCGCACCATTCAGCGTGGCAAGATAAGAAACATCCAACTCCCCGCCATTAAGTATTTTGCTTATTACCTTGCTACTAGCATTCTTGGTAGGGAGAACACTAGCAATATATCTAGCTATCACCTTGCTTTCTTAATTGCTGCACTCACTGGAGATACACCTTATCATCTTGGTGCTCTTGTTGCTCGCCGCTTGTCTAGCAGGGGGCCTATTTTTGGAGGAATTATTGCATCGCGCATTTTAGCATATCTAGATCTTCCTCTTGACCCTACTGATGTGCAATTAACTCCTATAAGGCTTGATATTGCTGCTATGAAGAGCCATCAATTTGTTACAGCTGACTCTAGTTCAGATAATATGGTCTATAGAATGTTGTTTTCTGACGGGGATGAGAGGGAAATCCCTTTGCCGCAGCAAGATTTGTTCAGTATTGACAGGAAACCATGGCCGCGCTCTAAGGAGGAGGTGGATGAACAAATGAAGATACAAGGCTTCCACCAGCAGCATGACTCCGAGGACGCCGAGCCCTCCTACGACTACACCGTCACGTATCCGGGTGCTTCTTCCAGCACATACCCGGAATATGATCCATCTTCGTCGTACTACGGAGGTGCCACTTCATGGGCACCATGGGATTGAACACCACTTAGGCCAAAAGCCTAAGCTTGGGGGGAGGTATACCGGCATCACTCATTATTTTCATATTATGGTTGCTGGATACTTGTATATACTTGTTTAGTTTCCTTAAGTGGTTTTCTAATAAGAGGGAGATGATATTTGGGGAAGTGCTGCCTGAAAACAGATTCTGGACTGTTACCAAAAAAATTCTCAAAAACAGCCAGAACGTTATTTTGCGAAGGCAATTTTTGTGCATATTCCCCAGGTTTTTCTCTAACTTTCATTAGTTGAACACTTTTCGATTTGAGCAGCGGAAAAATTTCTTAAAAATCGATTACTGTACTGCTGTCAAGTTTGACGAATTCCTGCTGCTTTGTGTTTATGTGGCTTTTCTAGTTTTCATTTTCTTGTTTTTGCCTTGTTTCCTTCCTAAAACACAAAAAGACCAAAAATATTTCTGTTGTTTTTCTTCACCATTTGCTTATTTTGGTTTCTTGCTTTTACTTTGCTTTATTTGCTATCGTTGGTTTGCTATAAGAAAATCCAAAAAGATTTTGCTTTGTTTGCTTGTTTCCTTTTGTTCTTATTTCCAATTCGAAAACACCAAAAATATTTGATGTTCTTCTTTGGTTTTGTAAAGTTCATTATGAGTTCAATGGTCTTCGGTGGCTGAAGCGTGGTTTTCATTTCATATTATTCAAGCTACACAAGTGAAAGGCAATAATGACGATCTATGACAATTCGACTGTGGTGAGAGGCTGGTATGAACTCTATTTGTTTCATTTTTGTACATATACTCATCCATGTGAGCATGCTTAGTTGGTTCATGTGAGTTATATGTCATTTAAGAAAGTCTAGTAGTTCATGATCTCTCATGTTTAGCTCCAATTTATTAATATGAGTAGCATGTCATGGATGTTTGCTTGCATTATTTTATTCATAAATAGGTATGACATTGTGGTATCCTCCTCTAAATAATTCATTTGAATCAACTTGGCACATGCTCACGCATGCATATGACTGAACAAAAGTCAATTAAGCCTCGATGATTTACTTTGCTTCAGAGTTCTTGTATCACTTTTATGCCTCCGTTAATTTATTTTGTCGCAAGCATGATTATGACAGTGACTGCTCTCTTGATTTGTCGCTCACCAGTCTATTGCTAGCCTTCACTTGTACTGAGCGGGAACACTGCTCGTGCTTCCAAACTCCTGAAAACCAAGTTATTCCAAAGTGTCCACCATAAATACCTATGCATGGCATTTCAAACCATTCCAAGTAAATTCTCATGCGCTACCTTTAAACCTTCAAAATGCTTCTCAATTTGTGTAAAAGTTTTATAGCTCATGAGGAAGTATGTGGTGTTTATCCTTCAACCTTGTCATTTACTTTTGATAGACTTTCATAATAAGAGCTGGCAACGGGGTGCCCAGCCCCAACTAATAACTTCATTAATAATTATCTTCACATGTTTTGCCCTGATTCATCGGTAAGCAACTTAATTTTGCAAATAGACACTCCTCCATGGTATGAGATTGATGGAAGGCACCCGAGGATTCGGTTAGCCATGGCTTGTGTAAGCAAAAGTTGGGGGGAGTGTCACCCATAATAAAACTAAAGTACATGTGTAAACAAAAGAGAATAGGGATGATCTACCTTGCTGGTAGAAATAACGTCCTTCATGGGAGCCGCTCTTGAAATTCTGGTTGGCGAGGTAGTTGGTGTACCCATTACCATTCGTTGACAACAACAAAAACCTCTCAAAATAATTTTACTCCTGTTTTAAAAATGAAAAGCTCTAGCGCATGTTAATCCCTGCTTCCCTCTGCGAAGGGTCAATCTTTTACTTTCATGTTGTGTCACCATCCTTTCTTTAAGCACTTTCTTGAGAGCACAACTGTCATTCTTAGTATAATATGCTTGTCCCAAAATATGATTGACTGTGGTATAACTTTGATGCTTTTATCTTTGACAATCTCTATTTCTAGTCTTTCTATGAACCTCAGAGGTGCCTGAGCATTTATGTTTTGCTGATCAAATACGGGCAAGCGAGATACCACTTTATCATACCCTTTTATGAACATTGCAATCCTGCTGATAGACATGATTCATGATGCTTATTATTAATTTGTTGGTACCTTTCCATGATTGACATAGCTATTAGATGATCTTATTTGCATGTATCTTATTATGAATTGCCTAAGTACTTGTCCATATCATGAGAATATTTACATCATATGAACAAATGTGTTCGTGAAAGTTCTTTTATCGCACTCAGTTGTTAACTGAATTGCTTGAGGACAAGCAATAAGCTAAGCTTGGGGGGAGTTGATACGTCCAAAACGTATCTACTTTCCCGAACACTTTTGCTATTGTTTTGCCTCTAATTTGTGTATTTTGGATACAACTAACACGGACTAACGCTGTTTTCAGCAGAATTGCTCTGGTGTCTCGTTTTTGTGCAGAAATTCAACTTCGGGAAAATCCTCGGAATTTATATCAAAGGGCCTATTTTACCAGAAGAATCACGGAGCCAGAAGGGCAGGCCTGGGGGAGGCCCAGGGCCCCCAGACGCTAGGCCGGCACGGCCTGGAGGGGGGCGCGCCGCCCTAGCGTGTGGCCCCCTCGGCTGCCCTCTGACGCCCTCCTCTGGACTACTTAAGGGTTTCCATCTAAAAACGCGAGACGGGAAGTCGAAGTCGCTAGAAACCATCCAGTACGCCGCCACCGTCGCGAAACTCCATCTCGGGACCAGAAACTCCGTTCTGGCACTCCGCCGGGATGGGGAATTGGAGGAGATCATCGCCATCATCACCACCGACGCTTCTCCATCGACCAGCAATGTTTCCCCCATCCATGTGTGAGTAATTCCCCCGCTGTAGGCTGAAGGGGATGGTAGGGATTGGATGAGATTGGTCATGTAATAGCATAAGATTGTTAGGGCATAGTGTCTAGTGTCCGTAATTGGTACTTTGATGATATTGTTGCAACTTCTTATGCTTAATGCTTGTCACTAGGGCCCGAGTGCCATGATCTCAGATCTGAACATGTTATTGTTTCATGATGATATGCATTGTTTTATGATCTTACCTGCAAGTTGTATACACATGTCGCTGTCCGGAACCCGAGGCCCCAAAGTGACAGAAATTGGGACAACCGGAGGGGAAGGCGGTGATGTGAGGATCACATGTGTTCACGCAGTGTTAATGCTTTGCTCCGGTACTTTATTAAAAGGAGTACCTTAATTTCCAGTAGATTCCCTAGAGGCCCGGCTGCGACCGGCTGGTAGGACAAAAGATGTTGTGCAAGTTTCTCATTGCGAGCACGTACGACTATATACGGAACACATGCCTATGGATTGTTTAGTACTTGGACACCGTTTTATTATTATCTGCAAATGCCCTGCTTTGATTGTTACATGAATTTCTCTCATCCATGCAACGCCCGTCATCCATCCCTGTGCCTACAGTATTTTAATCCTGCTGTTTACTATAATCACTACTGCTGTCTTTGTTACTCTGCTGCTATTATTTCACTACTGGTACTGCTATAAAACTGTTACTACTAATAAACTCTTGCGAGCAAGTCTGTTTCCAGGTGCAGCTGAATTGACAACTCCGATGTTAAGGCTTTCAAGTATTCTTTGGCTCCCCTTGTGTCGAATCAATAAATTGGGTTTTACTTCCCGCGAAGACTGTTGCGATCCCCTATACTTGTGGGTCATCACGTCTCTGGAAGGTTTTCCGTATCGTGGCTCTCGGTACTGGGGTATTCGCGACGAAGGCTTTAAGTAGGCGGAAGGGTAGGTTTAGGGGCGGCACGAGGGGCGGCACGAGGGGCCCACACGCCAGGGCGGCGCGGCCCCACCCCTGGCCGCGCGGCCCTGTTGTGGCGGCGCCTCGTCGCCCCACTTCGTGATCCTTTCGGTCTTCTGGAAGCTTCGTGGAAAAATAAGACCCTGGGCGTTGATTTCATCCAATTCCAAGAATATTTCCTTTGTAGGATTTCTGAAACCAAAAACAGCAGAAAACAACAACTGGCTCTTCGGCATCTTGTCAATAGGTTAGTGCTGGAAAATGCATAAATATAACATAAAGTATGTATAAAACATGTGAGTATCATCATAAAAGTAGCATGGAACGTAAGAAATTATAGATACGTTTGAGACGTATCAAGCATCCCCAAGCTTAGTTCCTACTCGTCCTTGAGTAGGTAAACGATAACAAAGATAATTTCTGAAGTGACATGCTATCATAATCTTGATCAATACTATTGTAAGCACATGTAATGAATGAAGTGATTCGAAGCAATGGTAAAGACAATGAATAAACAACTGAATCATATAGCAAAGACTTTTCATGAATAGTACTTTCAAGACAAACATCAATAATACTTGCATAAGAGTTAACTCATAAAGCAATAGATTCTTAGTAGAAAGTTTTGAAGCAACACAAAGGAAGATATAAGTTTCAGCGGTTGCTTTCAACTTCAACATGTTTATCTCATGGACAATTGTCAACACAAAGTAATATGATGAATGCAAATAAGCAAGTATGTAAGAATCACTGCACAGTTAACACAAGTGTTTGCTTCTAAGATGGAAGGAAATAGGTAAACTGACTCAACATAAAAGTAAAAGAATGGCCCTTCGCAGAGGGAAGCATGGATTGCTATATTTGTGCTAGAGCTTTTATTTTGAAAACAAGAAACAATTTTGTCAACGGTAGTAATAAAGCATATGTGTTATGTATAAGATATCCTATAAGTTGCAAGCCTCATGCATAGTATACCAATAGTGCCCGCACCTTGTCCTAATTAGCTTGGATTACATGGATTATCATTGCATAGCCTATGTTTTAACCAAGTGTCACAAAGGGGTACCTCTATGCCGCCTGTACAAAGGTCTAAGGAGAAAGCTCGCATTAGATTTCTCGCTTTTGATTATTCTAAACTTAGACATCCATACCGGGACAACATAGACAACAGATAATGGACTCCTCTTTAATGCATAAGCATTCAACAACAGATAATATTCTCATATGAGATTGAGGATTGTTGTCCAAACTGAAACTTCCACCATGGATCATGGCTTTAGTTAGCAGCCCAATGTTCTTCTCTAACAATATGCATACTCAAACCATTCGATCATGATAAATCTCCCTTACTTCAGACAAGACGAACATGCATGAAAACTCACCAGATATTCAACAAAGGTGAAATAGTTGATGGCGTCCCCAGGAACATGGTTACCGCTCAACAAGCAACTTATTAAGAAATCAGATACATAAGTACATATTCAATACCACAATAGTTTTTAGGCTAGTTTTCCCATGAGCTATATATTGCAAAGACAAAGAATGGAATTTTAAAGGTAGCACTCAAGCAATTTACTTTGGAATGGCAGAGAAATACCATGTAGTAGGTAGGTATGGTGGACACAAATGGCATAGTTTTTGGCTCAAGGATTTTGGATGCACGAGAAGTATTCCCTCTCAATACAAGGCTTAGGCTAGCAAGGTTATTTGAAGCAAACACAAGTATGAACCGGTACAGCAAAACTTACATAAGAACATACTGCAAGCATTATAAGACTCTACACTGTCTTCCTTGTTGTTCAAACCCTCACCAGAAAATATCTAGACTTTAGAGAGACCAATCATGCAAACCAAATGTCACCAAGCTCTACGGTATTTCTTCATTAATAGGTGCAAAGTACATGATGCAAGAGCTTAAACATGATCTATATGAGCACAACAATTGCCAAGTATTAAATTATTCAAGACATTATACCAATTACCACATGTAGCATTTTCTGTTTCCAACCATGTAACAATTAACGAAGCAGTTTCAACCTTCTCCATGAACATTAAGAATAAAGCTAAGAACATATGTGTTCATATGCAACAGCGGAGCGTGTCTCTCTCCCACACAATTAATGCTAGGATCCAATTTTATTCAAACAAACAAAAACAAGAATATAAAGACGCTCCAAGTAAAGCACATAAGATGTGACGGAATAAAAATATAGTTTCACTAGAGGTGACCTGATAAGTTGTCGATGAACAAGGGGATGCCTTGGGCATCCCCAAGCTTAGATGCTTGAGTCTTCTTGAAATATGCAGGGATGAACCACGGGGGCATCCCCAAGCTTAGAGTTTTCACTCCTCTTGATCATATTGTATCATCCTCCTCTCTTGATCCTTGAAAACTTCCTCCACACCAAACTCAAAACAAACTCATTAGAGGGTTAGTGCATAATCAAAAATTCACATATTCAGAGGTGACATAATCATTCTTAACACTTCTGGACATTGCACAAAGCTACTGAAAGTTAATAGAACAAAGAAATCCATCAAACATAGCAAAACAGGCAATGCGAAATAAAAGGCAGAATCTATCAAAATAGAACAGTCTGTAAAGATGAATTTTTCTGGGGCACTAAACTTGCTCAGATGAAAATGCTCAAATTTAACGAAAGTTGCGTACATATCTGAGAATCACTCACGTAAATTGGCAGATTTTTCTGAGTTACCTACAGAGAATACTACTCAAATTCGTGACAGCAAGAAATCTGTTTCTGCGCAGTAATCCAAATCTAGTATGATCTTTACTATCAAAGACTTTACTTGGCACAACAATGCAATAAAATAAAGATAAGGAGAGGTTGCTACCATAGTAACAACTTCCAATACTCAAATATAAAACAAAAGTGCAGAAGTAAAATAATGGGTTGTCTCCCATAAGCGCTTTTCTTTAACGCCTTTCAGCTAGGCGCAGAAAGTGTGAATCAAGTATTATCAAGAGACGAAGCATCAACGGAGGGGTTCGGAGTTTCCTCAACTATGCATTGTATCTGGTCTATGTAAGTAACTCCTCTTTGTACGCTTTTAGGCTTACTATTCTCATCAAACAAATTTTCAGGAACAAGTCAAGCATAGTTATTTTCTAGAGCTTCATGCATTCCTAGGAGCTTACTAGGTATCGGTACTTTAATCTCTCCACCATCATTAACATTATTAGTGTACCTTATTCTATCCATGTCCATCTTTTCAAGTGTTCTTTTAAAATCAGTGAACAAACCAAGCCTCTTATGCTTAATAAAAACTTTTCTAGCTTCTTTAGCTATATCTTCAAATTCTCTAAGAAGGACTTTTAAAACAAAATCTCTCTTTTCTCCCATCTCCATATCAGAAAGTGTAAGAAACATATGTTGCATTATGGGATTGAGATTAACAAATCTAGTTTCCAACATGTGTACTAAACAAGCAGAAGCACTTTCATAAGTAGGAGCAGCTTTTAATAATGGTATATCTTCAAAATCTTCATCCATACTAACATGGGTGAAAAATTCTTCTATATTATCTCTTCCAATGATAGACCCTTGTCCTACCGGTATTTTTTTCAAAGTGAACTTAGGAGGCAACATGATGAAATAAATAAAAGGTAAATAAAGTAAATGTAAGTAACTAATTTTTTTTGTGTTTTTAATATGGAGAACGCAAACAAGACAGGAAATAAAGTAAAGCAAGTAACTAATTTTTTTGTGTTTTTAATATGGAGAACGCAAACAAGACAGTAAATAAAGTAAAGCAAGTAACTAATTTTTTGTATTTTGATATAAGAAAGCAAACAAAGCAGTAAATAAAATAAAGTAAAGCAAGACAAAAACAAAGTAAAGAGATTGGAAGTGGGAGACTCCCCTTGCAGCGTGTCTTGATCTCCCCGGCAACGGCGCCAGAAAATGTGCTTGATACGCGTACATCACGCGTCCGTTGGGAACCCCAAGAGGAAGGTGTGATGCGTACAGCAGCAAGTTTTCCCTCAGTAAGAAACCAAGGTTATCGAACCAGTAGGAGTCAAGAAGCACGTGAAGGTTGATGGTGGCGGAGTGTAGTGCGGCGCAACACCAGGGGTTCCGGCGCCAACGTGGAACCTGCACAACACAATCAAAGTACTTTGCCCCAACGTAACAGTGAGGTTGTCAATCTCACCGGCTTGTTGTAAACAAAGGATTAGATGTATAGTGTGGAAGATGATGTTTGCGAAGAACAGTAAAGAACAATGTTTGCAGTAGATTGTATTCGATGTAAAAGAATGGACCGGGGTCCACAGTTCACTAGTGGTGTCTCTCCAATAAGATATAGCATGTTGGGTGAACAAATTACAGTTGGGCAATTGACAAATAAAGAGGGCATGACAATGCACATACATATCATGATGAGTAGTGTGAAATTCAATTGGGCATTACGACAAAGTACATAGACCGCTATCCAGCATGCATCTATGCCTAAAAAGTCCACCTTCAGGTTAGCATCCGCACCCCTTCCAGTATTAAGTTGCAAACAACAGACAATTGCATTAAGTATGGTGCGTAATGTAATCAACACAAATATCCTTAGACAAAGAATTGATGTTTTATCCCTAGTGGCAATAGCACATCCACAACCTTAGAACTTTCTGTCACTGTCCCAGATTAAATGGAGGCATGAGCCCACTATCGAGCATAAATACTCCCTCTTGGAGTTACAAGTATCAACTTGGCCAGAGCCTCTACTAGTAACGGAGAGCATGCAAGATCATAAGCAACACATATATGATAGATTGATAATCAACATAACATAGTATGCCATATTCATCGGATCCCAACAAACGCAACATGTAGCATTACAAATAGATGATCTTGATCATGATAGGCAGCTCACAAGATCGAACAATGATAGCACATGAGGAGAAGACGACCATCTAGCTACTGCTATGGACCCATAGTCCAGGGGTGAACTACTCACACATCAATCCGGAGGCGATCATGGCGATGAAGAGTCCTCCGGGAGATGATTCCCCTCTCCGGCAGGGTGCCGGAGGCGATCTCCTGAATCCCACGAGATGGGATTGGCGGCGGTGGCGTCTCTGGAAGGTTTTCCGTATCGTGGCTCTCGGTACTGGGGTATTCGCGACGAAGGCTTTAAGTAGGCGGAAGGGTAGGTTTAGGGGCGGCACGAGGGGCCCACACGCCAGGGAGGCGCGGCCCCACCCTTGGCCGCGCGGCCCTGTTGTGGCGGCGCCTCGTCGCCCCACTTCATGATCCTTTCGGTCTTCTGGAAGCTTCGTGGAAAAATAAGATCCTGGGCGTTGATTTCGTCCAATTCCGAGAATATGTGAAACGGATGAGCAGACCCCCTCGCCACCATCCGCTAGGCAATGACAACGAAGGAGGAATCGGTGGACGCATCATACGAGACCCACGCGACCCAGATCTCAGATCAGGCCTGCCACACCACGCGGTCTGATGACCCACAAATATAGGGTATCGCAACAGTCTTCGAGGGAAGTAAAACTCAAATTTATTGATTCGACACAAAGGGGAGCCAAAGAATATTTATAAGCTTTAACATATGAGTTGTCAATTCAGCTGCACCTGGAAATAGACTTGCTCGCAACAGTTTATCAGTAGTAACAGTTTTATAGCAGTAGCAGTAGTGAAGTAACAACAATATTGAAACAGAAACAACAGCAGTAGTGATTGGAGTAGACAACATGATTAAAATACTGTAGGCATAGGGATGGATGAACGGGCGCTGCATGGATAAGATAATTCATATAATAAGCAAGACATGGGCATTTTGAGGTAACAATGATAAAAGCATCCAAGTACTAAGTAACCTTAGGCGTGTGTTCCTATTTAGTCGTACGTGCTCGCAAGGAGAAACCTGCACGACATCTTTTGTCCTACCAGCCCGTTTGCAGCGGAGCCTCGAGGAAATCTACTGGTAATTAAGGTACTCCTTTTAATAGAGTACCAGAGCAAAGCATTAACACTCCATGAACACATGTGATCCTCACATCACAGCCATCCCCTCCGGTTATCCCAATTTCTGTCACTTTGGGGCCTCGGGTTCCAGACAACGATATGTGTACACAGCTTGCAGGTAAGATAAAAAACAATAAGTCTCCTCATGAATCAATAACATGTTCAGATATGAGATCATGGCACTCGGGCCCAAAGTGACAAGAATTAAGCACAACAATTTGCTATAATATCAAAAATACTAATAACGGATACTAATAAATATTCCAGAAATTCCTAATAAATCCTAGAGGCCCACATGGCCCATTCATGCATGGCAGGAGTGGGACAAAAGTTTAGTCCCACATTACTAGTTGAAGAAGAGTTGGAGCAGCTTATAAGGGGAGCTCTTCATACCTTTTGTAAGAGAGCTGACCACACGCACGCTCCTCCTCCGACGATGCCGCCGCTCACTCGCCTCGTCACGACACGTCGCGTCGTGGTTTGCGGGAATGCCTCGAGCCGAGAGCCTCTCTCTCTTTCTTTTTGCCACTCATGAACGGGTATATGAACAGACGCTAGAAACTGAAACGTTTTTCAGTGGGTTTTGAATACGTAGGCTGTTCAGCTTCGGCTGCTGCCTGCTCGGTTCACCTCCCTGGCCCTTCGTTTCATCTCCTCGCGTGGCCTGTTCAGCTCCTCTCTCTGTGCCTATAAAAGAGGTCGCTCCTCTCCAGAGATACACTACGAGACACAGCACCATATGCGCCTACCACTCGGTTCCAGAGCTTTGCGTCGCCGCTCAAGACTTCTCCATCCCGTCTATCGGCGTGCACCGCTGGACGGGACAGCAGGCCTCCGGAACCCCGTCTCTTGTGATCCTGTACGGGAGAGAGGCGATAAGGTTTTTGGGGAGCATTCTACCGCGACTGCTGGCTTCAACATCGACACGGAGGCCGAAGACTACTTCCCCAACGATGACTTCTTCCCCGACATCAGCAACCTCTTCAGCGACATGGCTCTCAACAGCGACAACGGCAACGCTGGTTCCTCTTCTGGACCGTATGTGTTCTTGCCTTCCTTTTATGATATCATTATCCTCTTTCTTCTCCTAGCAACAAGTTCAGGTTCATTGTCAGCAAACATATTGCTCTTCTCAATCAGTTTAGACATGTTTCTCCTTTACTCTATGGTGATTTGCATGACTAGTTTAATCTCAAACTTTTTAGTCATGTTTTATCCAATGTTTTATTTGATTAAATCATGGGGAAAATTGCTAATATATTCAACAATCCAAAAACCTTATAGGAATTATTCCCCGGTTAGCTTTGCTTCATATCTTATGCCTCCTCCTTTAGAGGGCGTGAATTACAAGAGGTGGCATGCGAGAGCTATTCTCTGGCTTACAACCATGAGATGCTTTGACGCCACTAAGGGCAAGCCTGAAGGAGAGCGTACTCCCCTCGAGGAGAAAGCTTTTGAGGATGCCGACACCCTTCTGAGGGGTGATATCATCAGCGTTCTTGGCGAGAACATTGTTGACTCGTATTTGTCCATCTCTACGGGCAAGGATATGTGGGACGCAATCGAGGCCAAGTTTGGGGTCTCGGATGCGGGCAGTGAACTGTATGTCATGGAACAATTTTATGACTTCAAGATGACTAATGAGCGCTCCATCGTTGAGCAGGCTCATGAGATACAGTCCATTGCTAAGGAACTTGAGCAGTTCACTTGTGTGTTGCCGGACAAGTTTATTGCCGGAGGTATCATTGCCAAGCTTCCTCCTTCATGGAGGAATTTTTCTACTTCTCTGAAGCACAAAAGACAAGAGTTCTCCACTACGGATCTCATTGGGTCTCTTGACGTGGAAGAAAAGGCAAGGGCAAAAGACACACGTGCTCGAGGTGTTGAGGGAGGTTCTAGTGCCAACTTGGTACAGAAGAAGAACTTCCAATCCTACAAGTCCAAGAACAAGAACAAGTATGATGGCAAAGGAAAATTTGATGGGAAGAACAAGGCCTCGCAGTCTACCAATTTCAAAAAGAAGACCGATAAGAAGAAAGGAGTATGCCACGTTTGTGGTGATCCTGATCATTGGGCTCCCAATTGCCCAAACCGCTTTGACAAGCGTCAGCAAGGAAAGGGCGGCAAGACGGCCAATGTTGTCATTGGAGACACTGAGATGAAGGATGCTGGGTATGGTATTTTTCCTACTGTCCTTTCAATATGTCATTCTCCTGAATGGTGGATTGACACAGGTGCCAATGTACACGTTTGTGCTGATAACTCCATGTTTTCTTCTTATCAGGTCGTAGGGACTTCCTCCGTGTTGATGGGCAACGGCTCGCATGCTACTGTTCGTGGTGTTGGTACGGTCGATCTGAAGTTCACTTCGGGGAAGATCGTGCGCCTGAAGAACGTGCATCATGTCCCTTCTATCAATAAAAATCTTGTTAGCGGATCGCTTCTGTGTCGTGATGGCTACAAGATTGTGTTTGAGTCCAATATTTGTTGTGTCAAAATTTGGAGCCTTTGTTGGTAAAGGCTATGAGTGCGGAGGTTTATTCCGCCTATCCCTGTCAGACATTTGTAATAAAGTTGTTAATCATATTTGCACCAACATTGAGACAAATGTTTGGCATTCACGTCTTTGTCATGTTAATTTTGGTTGTATGACGCGGCTAGCTAAACTGAATTTAATCCCAAGTTTCACTAATGTAAAGGGTTCTAAGTGTCAAGTGTGTGTTCAAGCTAAGCAACCTCGCAAGTCTCATACGACTGCGGAGGTAAGAAATTTGGCACCTCTAGAACTCATACATTCAGATATTTGCGAGATGAATGGTGTGTTGACAAAAGGTGGAAAGAAATACTTCATGACGTTCATTGATGACTCAACTAGATATTGTTATGTGTATCTTCTGAAATTGAAGGATGACGCGTTAAGTTTCTTCAAAATCTATAAAGCTGAAACAGAAAATCAACTTGAACGAAAGATCAAGCGACTTAGGTCTGATCGTGGTGGAGTGTATTTCTCCAATGAGTTTGACTCATTTTGTGCGGAGCGTGGTATAATCCATGAGAGGACGCCTCCCTACTCACCTCAGTCAAATGGGGTGGCCGAAAGAAAGAACCGCACTCTAACTGATTTGGTTAACGCCGTGTTAGACACATCGTGTCTCTCCAAGGCATGGTGGGGGGAGGCGATATTGACTGCATGTCATGTCCTAAACCGAGTTCCCACAAAGAATAAGGAGATAACTCCATTCGAGGAATGGGAGAAGAAAAGATTGACACTCTCTTACCTACGGACTTGGGGATGTTTGGCCAAAGTCAATGTGCCAATTCCCAAGAAGCGCAAGCTTGGACCAAAAACTATTGATTGTGTTTTTCTGGGCTATGCTTTTCATAGCATTGGCTATAGATTCTTGATAGTAAAGTCTGAGGTATCAGACATGCATGTTGGTACAATCATGGAGTCGAATGATGCGACTTTCTTTGAGGATATATTTCCCATAAAGGATATGCCTAGCTCATCGAATCAGGGGATGCCTAGTACATCTATCCAGGAATTCGCTACAATTCCTGAATCCACCATTCCGATAGAACACCTTGAGAATCTGGAGGAGGATAACAATGAAGCTCCTAAAAGGAGTAAGAGACAGAGGACTGCGAAGTCCTTTGGTAATGATTTCATTGTGTATCTCGTGGATGACACTCCCACTTCTATTTCAGAAGCATATGCATCTCCAGATGCTGACTACTGGAAGGAAGCTGTCCGAAGTGAGATGGATTCCATTTTGGCTAATGGAACTTGGGAGATTACTGATCGTCCTTATGGGTGCAAACCCGTAGGATGTAAATGGGTGTTTAAGAAGAATCTTAGGCCTGATGGTACAATTGAAAAGTACAAGGCACGGCTTGTGGCCAAGGGTTATACCCAAAAGGAAGGTGAAGACTTGTTTGATACGTACTCACCTGTAGCTAGATTGACTACCATTAGAGTACTACTATCACTGGCTCCCTCATACGGTCTTCTCATTCATCAAATGGATGTTAAGACAGCTTTCCTAAATGGAGAGTTGGATGAGGGAATTTACATGGACCAGCCAGATGGATTTTTAGTAAATGGTCAAGAAGGAAAGGTGTGCAAATTATTGAAGTCTTTATATGGTCTCAAGCAAGCACCTAAGCAGTGGCATGAGAAGTTCGAAAGAACTTTAACTGCTGAATGCTTTGTTGTAAATGAAGCTGATAAATGTGTGTACTATCGCCATGGTGGGGGCGAAGGAGTCATTCTTTGCTTATACGTCGATGACATACTGATTTTTGGAACCAACCTTAATATCATCAAGAAGACCAAGGATTTCTTATCTCGCTGTTTTGAGATGAAGGATCTTGGGGTAGCTGATGTAATCTTAAACATCAAGCTGTTGAAGGATGACAATGGTGGGATTACACTGCTTCAATCTCACTATGTGGAAAAGATCTTGAGTCATTTTGGGTATAGCGATTGCAAGTCTTGTCCAACGCCTTATGATCCTAGTGTGCTGCTTAGAAAGAATAAAACGACTGCTAGAGATCAACTGAGATATTCTCAGATTATTGGCTCGCTGATGTATTTGGCTAGCGCTACGAGGCCTGACATTGCCTTTGTTGTGAGCAAACTTAGCCGATTTGTCTCAAATCCTGGTGATGATCACTGGCATGCTCTTGAAAGAGTGATGCACTATCTAAAAGGCACTGCGAGTTATGGCATTCAGTATACCGGGTATCCGAGGGTACTAGAGGGTTATAGTGATTCAACCTGGATTTCTGATGCTGATGAGATTAAGGCCACTAGTGGATATGTATTTACACTTGGTGGTGGCGCTGTTTCTTGGAAGTCTTGCAAGCATACCATCTTAACGAGGTCAACAATGGAAGCAGAACTCACAGCACTAGACACAGCCACTATTGAAGCAGAGTGGCTTCGTGAACTCTTGATGAACTTACCCGTGGTTGAGAAACCAATACCCGCTATCCCAATGAACTATGATAATCAAACTGTGATCATTATTAAGTTGCAAACAACAGACAATTGCATTAAGTATGGTTCGTAATGTAATCAACACAAATATCCTTAGACATAGCATTGATGTTTTATCCCTACTGGCAACAGCACATCCACAACCTTAGGGGTTGCTGTCACTCCCCCAGATTCAGTGGAGACATGAACCCACTATCGAGCATAAATACTCCCTCTTGGAGTTACAAGTATCAACTTGGCCAGAGCCTCTACTAGCAATGGAGAGCATGCAAGATCATAATCAACACATAGATGATAGATTGATAATCAACATAACATAGTATTCCATATTCATCGGATCCCAACAAACGCAACATGTAGCATTACAAATAGATGATCTTGATCATGTTAGGCAGCTCACAAGATCGAACAATGATAGCACATGAGGAGAAGACAACCATCTAGCTACTGCTATGGACCCATAGTCCAGGGGTGAACTACTCACACATCACTCCGGAGGCGATCATGGCGATGAAGAGTCCTCCGGGAGATGATTCCCCTCTCCGGCAGGGTGCCGGAGGCGATCTCCTGAATCCCCCGAGATGGGATTGGCGGCGGCGGCGTCTCTGGAAGGTTTTCTGTATCGTGGCTCTCGGTACTGGGGTTTTCTCGACAAAGGCTTTAAGTAGCCGGAAGGGTAGGTTTAGGGGCGACACGAGGGCCCCACACGCCAGGGCGGCGCGGCCCCACTCTTGGCCGCGCGGCCCTGTTGTGGCGGCGCCTCGTTGCCCCACTTCGTATCTCCTTCGGTCTTCTGGAAGCTTCGTGGAAAAATAAGACCCTGGGCGTTGATTTCGTCCAATTCCGAGAATATTTCCTTTGTAGGATTTCTGAAACCAAAAACAGAAGAAAACAGCAACTGGCTCTTCGGCATCTTGTCAATAGGTTAGTGCCGGAAAATGCATAAATATGACATAAAGTGTGTATAAAACATGTGAGTATCATCAATAAAGTAGCATGGAACATAAGAAATTATAGATACGTTTGAGACGTATGAAGCATCCCCAAGCTTAGTTCCTACTCTTCCTCGAGTAGGTAAACGATAACAAAGATAATTTCTGAAGTGACATGCTATCATAATCTTGATCAATACTATTGTAAGCATATGTAATGAATGAAGTGATTCGAAGCAATGGTAAAGACAATGATTAAACAACTGAATCATAAAGAAAAGACTTGTCATGAATAGTACTTTCAAGACAAGCATCAATAAGACTTGCATAGGAGTTAACTCATAAAGCAATAAATTCATAGTAGAAAGTTTTGAAGCAACACAAAGGAAGATATAAGTTTCAGCAGTTGCTTTCAACTTCAACATGTTTATCTCATGGATAATTGTCAACACAAAGTAATATGATGAATGCAAATAAGCAAGTATGTAAGAATCAATGCACAGTTAACACAAGTGTTTGCTTCTAAGATAGAAAGAAATAGGTAAACTGACTCAACACAAAAGTAGAAGAATGGCCCTTCGCAGAGGGAAGCAGGGATAAAATCATGTGCTAGAGCTTTTGAAGTTTTTAAATCATGAAGAGAGCATAAAAGTAAAATTTTGAGAGTTGTTTGTTGTTGTCAACGAATGGTAGTGGGCACTCTAACCCCCTTGCCAGACAGACTTTCAAAGAGTGGCTCCCATTAAAATTTTATTTTTGGGTGACACTCCTTCCAACCTTTGCTTTCACAAGCCATGGCTAACCGAATCCTCGGGTGCCTTCCATCAATCTCATACCATGAAGGAGTGTCTTTTTATTTTAGTTTTATTTAGATGACACTCCTCCCCACCTTTGCTTTCTCAAGCCATGGCTAACCGAATCCTCGGGTGCCTTCCAACAATCACATACCATGGAGGAGTGTCTATTTGTAAAATTATGAAGGTTAATTAATTGGGGCTGGGAACCCCATTGCCAGCTCTTTTTGCAAAATTATTGGATAAGCGGATGAAGCCACTAGTCCATTGGTGAAAGTTGCCCAACAAGATTGAAAGATAAAACACCACATACTTCCTCATGAGCTATAAAACATTGACACAAATAAGAGGTAATAACTTTTGAATTGTTTAAAGGTAGCACACGAAGTATTTACTTGGAATGGCAGAAAATACCATGTAGTAGGTAGGTATGGTGGACACAAATGGCATAGTTTTTGGCTCAAGGATTTGGATGCACGAGAAGTATTCCCTCTCAGTACAAGGCTTAGGCTAGCAAGGTTGTTTGAAGCAAACACAAGTATGAACTGGTACAGCAAAACTTACATAAGAACATATTGCAAGCACTATAAGACTCTACACTGTCTTCCTTGTTGTTCAAACCCTCACCAGAAAATATCTAGACTTTTAGAGAGACCAATCATGCAAACCAAATGTCAACAAGCTCTACAGTATTTCTTCACTAATAGGTGCAAAGTACATGATGCAAGAGCTTAAACATGATCTATATGAGCACAACAATTGCCAAGTATCAAATTATTCAAGACATTATACCAATTACCACATGTAGCATTTTCTGTTTCCAACCATATAACAATTAACGTTGCAGTTTCAATCTTCGCCATGAACATTAAGAATAAAGCTAAGAACATATGTGTTCATATGCAACAGCGGAGCGTGTCTCTCTCCCACACAAAGAATGCTAGGATACAATTTTATTCAAACAAAACAAAAACAAGAACATAAAGACGCTCCAAGTAAAGCACATAAGATGTGACGGAATAAAAATATAGTTTCACTAGAGGTGGCCTGATAATTTGTCGATGAAGAAGGGGATGCCTTGGGCATCCCCAAGCTTAGATGATTGAGTCTTCTTGAAATATGCAGGGATGAACCACGGGGGCATCCCCAAGCTTAGAGCTTTCACTCTCCTTGATCCTATTATATCATCCTCCTCTCTTGATCCTTGAAAACTTCCTCCACACCAAACTCAAAACAAACTCATTAGAGGGTTAGTGCATAATCAAAAATTCACATGTTCAGAGGCAACATAATCATTCTTAACACTTCTGGACATTGCACAAAGCTACTGAAAGTTAATGGAACAAAGAAATCCATCAAACATAGCAAAATAGGCAATGCGAAATAAAAGGCAGAATCTGTCAAAACAGAACAGTCAGTAAAGACGAATTTTTCTGGGGCACTAAATTTGCTCAGATGAAAATGCTCAAATTGAATGAAAGTTGCGTACATATCTGGGGATTACTCACGTAAATTGGCAGATTTTCCTGAGTTACCTACAGAGAATACTACTCAAATTCGTGACAGCAAGAAATCTGTTTCTGCGCAGTAATCCATATCTAGTATGAACCTTACTATCAAAGACTCTACTTGGCACAACAATGCAATAAAATAAAGATAAGGATAGGTTGCTACAGTAGTAACAACTTCCAAGACTCAAATTTAAAACAAAAGTGCAGAAGTAAAATAATGGGTTGTCTCCCATAAGCGCTTTTCTTTATAGCCATTAAGATGGGCTCAGTAATTTCAATGATGCTCACATAAGGATGAGAGTTGAAGCAAAGAGAGCATCAAAAAGCAAGTATGTAACAAATTAAGCCTAACCAACTTCCTATGAAAAGGAATCTTGTAAATAAACAAGTCATGTAAGCATAACGCAACAAGCATAGAAAGGCAACACAAGCGTAACTTCGAGATTCTCAACATAAAGAGGGGAAACTTAATATTATTAAGATGCTTATAACCATGTTTCCCTCTCTCATAATAACTTTCAGTAGCATCATGAACAAACTCAACAATATAACTATCCCATAAAGCATTCTTATCATGAGTCTCATGCATAAAATAATTACTACTCCCAACATAAGCATAGTCATTTTTATTAATTGTAGTGGGAGCAAATTCAACAAAGTAGCTATCATTATTATTCTCATCACCATAATCATCAAATGTAGGAGGCATATTGTAATCATAATAAACTTTATCCTCTATAGTATGTGGCACCAAAATACCACTATCATCATAAATGGGAGGCAAAGTATCATCAAAGTAAATTTTCTCCTCCATGCTTGGGGGACTAAAAATATCATGCTCATCAAAACCAGCTTCCCCAAGCTTAGATTCTTCCATAGCATTAGCAATAATAGTGTTCAAAGAGTTCATGCTAATAACATTGCTACAACTATTTTGCAAACAAAGTTTCATGGGTTTTTTAGTTTTCTCTTCAAACACCTCATGTCCTAACTCAAGATAAATACTATAAAGATCTCTAATATTTTTGTTGTTTTCCATTAAGCCTAACTAGTGAAATCACACAACTTAGTATTCTCAGGAGTACCTATTTTAGCAATAGTAAATAAAGCAAACTAAATAAAGTAAATGCAAGTAACTAATTTTTTTGTGTTTTTAATATTGAGAACGCAAACAAGATAGTAAATAAAGTAAAGCGAGTAACTAATTTTTTTGTCTTTTTGATACAAAGCAAACAAAGCAGTAAATAAAGTAAAGCAAGACAAAAACAAAGTAAAGAGATTGGAAGTGAGAGACTCCCCTTGCAGCGTGTCTTGATCTCCCCGGCAACGGCGCCAGAAAACGTTGCTTATTACGTGTAAAGCACACGTCCGTTGGGAACCCCAAGAGGAAGGTGTGATGCGTGCAGCGGCAAGTTTTCCCTCAGTAAGAAACCAAGGTTATCGAACCAGTAGGAGTCAAAAAGCACGTGAAGGTTGATGGTAGCGGAGTGTAGTGCGGCGCAACACCAGGGATTCCGGCGCCAACGTGGAACCTGCACAACACAATCAAAGTACTTTGCCCCAACGTAACGGTGAGGTTGTCAATCTCACCGGCTTGCTGTAACAAAGGATTAGATGTATAGTGTGGAAGATGATGTTTGCGAAGAACAGTAAGAACAAGTATTGCAGTAGATTGTATTCGATGTAAAAGAATGGATCGGGGTCCACAGTTCACTAGTGGTGTCTCTCCAATAAGAAATAGCATGTTGGGTGAACAAATTACAGTTGGGCAATTGACAAATAAAGATGGCATGACAATGCACATACATATTATGATGAGTAGTGTGAAATTCAATTGGGCATTACGACAAAGTACATAGACCGCTATCCAGCATGCATGTATGCCTAAAAAGTCCACCTTCGGGTTAGCATCCGCACCCCTTCTAGTATTAAGTTGCAAACAACAGACAATTGCATTAAGTATGGTGCGTAATGTAATCAACACAAATATCCTTAGACATAGCATTGTTGTTTTATCCCTAGTGGCAACAGCATATCCACAACCTTAGGGGTTGCTGTCACTCCCCCAGATTCAATGGAGACATGAACCCACTATCGAGCATAAATACTCCCTCTTGGAGTTACAAGTATCAACTTGGCCAGAGCCTCTACTAGCAACGGAGAGCATGCAAGATCATAAACAACACATAGATGATAGATTGATAATCAACATAACATAGTATTCCATATTCATCGGATCCCAACAAACGCAACATGTAGCATTACAAATAGATGATCTTGATCATGTTAGGCAGCTCACAAGATCGAACAATGATTGCACATGAGGAGAAGACAACCATCTAGCTACTGCTATGGACCCATAGTCCAGGGGTGAACTACTCACACATCACTCCGGAGGCGATCATGGCGATGAAGAGTCCTCCGGGAGATGATTCCCCTCTCCGGCAGGGTGCCGGAGGCGATCTCTTGAATCCCCCGAGATGGCATTGGTGGCGGCGGCGTCTCTGGAAGGTTTTCCGTATCGTGACTCTCGGTACTGGGGTTTTCTCGACGAAGGCTTTAAGTAGGCGGAAGGGTGGGTTTAGGGGAGACACGAGGGCCCCACACGCCAGGGCGGCGCGGCCCCACTCTTGGTCGCGCGGCCATGTTGTGGCGGCGCCTCGTCGCCCCACTTCGTATCTCCTTCGGTCTTCTGGAAGCTTCGTGGAAAATAAGACCCTAGGCGTTGATTTCGTCCAATTCCGAGAATATTTCCTTTGTAGGATTTCTGAAACCAAAAACATCAGAAAACAGCAACTGGCTCTTCGGCATCTTGTCAATAGGTTAGTGCCGGAAAATGCATAAATATGACATAAAGTGTGTATACAACATGTGAGTATCATCAATAAAGTAGCATGGAACATAAGAAATTATAGATACGTTTGAGACGTATCAATCATCAAGGTTAACAGTTCTAATGATAATATGAAGTCATCAAGGCATGTGAAGAGGAGATTAAAATCTGTCATAAAAATGAGAAACTCCGGAGTTATTGCATTGGATTATATCCATACATCTAGAAATTTGGCAGACCCCTTCACGAAGGGTCTATCACGTAACGTGATAGATAATGCATCAAAGGAGATGGGTATGAGACCCACCGTTTAAGTTGTCCACAGTGGTAACCCATTCTATGTGATCGGAGATCCCGTGAATTAGAACTGGGAGACAAGTTGTATGTCAACTGAGAGGAAAGTATCCTTACTCCTTGTATGATACCACTCCGTAAAAGATGCAATACTTTCCTAATCTGCACGGTAGGCTGATTTATCTTAATGTGTTCTAAGTTGCTTATTTAAGCACAGATGTTGTCCTGCAGAACATCTGTTGAAGAACACACCTATATGAGTTTGGTTGTTAAAACATCGCAACCTATGAGAGTTGGGTGCTTTCTAATAAACTCATGAAAGGCCATGGAGTATGACGCATAAGCTCCACCCGCGGGGAAGCCCTGCGACGGCCTAGTACCGGTCAAGGCTCGTTGTGAAGCTAGATTAGCAGAAAACTTGCAGTTCAAGGCTTAGTCCACTGTTCAAGTAGCAGTCTAGTGTAGCATAGAGTTCTGGCGAAAGTTCAACTTAACAGTCTTCGCTATAGTACCGGTATATAAAACAATGTTTTGGAACCAAAGGAAAATTCTATGTGCCTCTAGGATCTGGTGGGGGATTGTTGGAATTTTGGCCCATATTGGATCAACACAATAAATATTCCAGAAATTCCTAATAAATCCTAGAGGCCCACATGGCCCATTCATGCATGGCAGGGGTGGGACAAAAGTTTAGTCCCACATTGCTAGTTGAAGAAGAGTTGGAGCAGCTTATAAGGGGAGCTCTTCATACCTTTTATATGGGGTGCTCCTCCGACGACGACACCGCCGCTCGCTCGCCTCGTCACGACACGACACGTCACGCCGCGGTTTGCGGGAATGCCTCGAGCCGAGAGCCTCTCTCTATTTCTTTTTGCCACTCATGAACGGGTATATGAACAGACGCTAGAAACTGAAACGTTTTTCAGTGGGTTTTGAATACGTAGGCTGTTCAGCTTCGGCTGTTGCCTGTTCGGTTCACCTCCCTGGCCCTTCGTTTCATCTCCTCGCGTGGCCTGTTCAGCTCCTCTCTCTGTGCCTATAAAAGAGGCCGCTCCTCTCCAGAGATACACTACGAGACACAGCACCATATGCGCCTACCACTCGGTTCCAGAGCTTTGCGCCGCCGCTCTAGACTTCTCCATCCCGTCTATCGGCGTGCACTGCTGGACGGGACAGCAGGCCTCCAGAACCCTGTCTCTTGTGATCCTGTACGGGAGAGAGGCGATAAGGTTTTTGGGGAGCGTTCTACCGCGACTGCTGGCTTCAACATCGACACGGAGGCTGACTACTTCCCCAACGACGACTTCTTCCCCGACATCAGCAACCTCTTCAGCGACATGGCTCTGAACAGCGACAACGGCAACGCTGGTTCCTCTTCTGGACCGTATGTGTTCCTGCCTTCCTTTTATGAGATCATTATCCTCTTTCTTCTCCTAGCAACAAGTTCAGGTTCATTGTCAGCAAACATATTGCTCTTCTCAATCAGTTTAGACATGTTTCTCCTTTACTCTATGGTGATTTGCATGACTAGTTTAATCGCAAACTTTTTAGTCATGTTTTATCCAATGTTTTATTTGATTAAATCATGGGGAAAATTGCTAATATATTCAACAGAAACTCCTTCGCCAGCTGTTGCCCCTAATTCTTCCTTCTTCTGCTGAAAAGCCATTAAGTATATCATTTTTCCTTGATGATGATTATACTTCTACTAGCCCCCGAGTCTGCATTCGACTGCTAGTATTCGAGTGTGGACTTTAAAAAAGTATACTATTATTTAACAAATGCTAATTCTTTGTCTCTTCCTCCTTTTTATAGGACATTCAGGCAGTCATCTCTTCTTTGAAGAGTTTTTCCTCCCAATTCTCCTCGCTTGCAGATGACAAGATTCGACTCCAGGAGGAGGTTGAATCAAGTTCTTCAAATCTTGAGAATGCAGTAAAACTAGCTGTTGCTCGCCAGAACGCAAATTCCTTGAAAAAGGAACTTGATCAGCTGAAGAAGAGGCTGAAGGAGGAGGAAAAGGAGAAGGCTGAATCCGAAGCCCAAAGGAAGGAAAAGGAGGGCCTTCTACGTCAATCTACTTTAGATTTGCTCGGTATTCTCAATGCCTTAACCTTGAACCTTCTTTCCTTAACTTCATTGTTTTTCAATTTTCTGTTGCTTATCTTCTGCAGGAGATGCCGACATTCCTCCTTGTCCTGGGGGCAAGCTCCCTAATAATTCTTCTGCCGATGCTTTGTCCATGGCCACTGAGTTAGGTGATCTTGTCCGTGCTCTTCTCCAGAAGAACAAGGCTGTTATGTCAAGACTTCATGCCATGATCTTCCCAAAGGCTGATCAAGAGAAATCACTGGAGCGGCTGACGGATGATTTTTCCAATGATACCGAGGCTACTATCGAGGCATTCAAACGTACCTCGCGTACCTACGGCGCTCTCCTTGCTTTTCAGCTTATAATGGGATACGGCTTTAAGGGCGACATGGAGATGATGACAAAGGAGCTGCCGAAGGATAAGGATAGACAAGCTATTGATCTGAGCCTTTTCAAAGTTTCAGCGCGAAAATGTGCACTGCAGCTTCT
Organism: Lolium perenne; assembly: GCF_019359855.2. Lineage (NCBI taxonomy): Eukaryota > Viridiplantae > Streptophyta > Magnoliopsida > Poales > Poaceae > Lolium > Lolium perenne. The sequence goes on along the minus strand of NC_067250.2, from coordinate 144,489,796 downwards.
TGGATTGGTTTCTGCTAACAAGTCTTCTAGTGGAAAAGCTGGCCTAAGTTTATCGACTCAGACCCAGGCTCCTTAATTTTAGTCTTTGCATTTTCTGTAATCTTCACCGTTTAGTTTGAACAATGCCTTTTTAAAAGGCCCTTTGTAATGAATTCAGTACTGGCAATGTTGCCAGTATCTTCTAGTCTCAATTATTTCTGGTCTTTGAATGTATGCTCCCGGTGGGAGTAACATCCGTTGATATTATATATACTTCTTGACACACTTAATGGTGTTCCTTGCAGGTAGCTCCTGTACCTTCTTTTGCCGAAGGTTCTATGACTAATGACTCTGAAATCGACCGGCTTCAGCTTATGAAGAAGCATATTCATCAATTGGAACAAGATATGCGTGGCCTTCATGCCATGGCTGCTATTATAAAGAAGAAGGGTGAACTGGCCATTGATGCAGAACTTTATGCAATGAATGAATTGCACAAGGCAATAGAAAGCTTGAACTGTAAGTACTTGTTTTTTTTTGGTTTCATTGATGCTGCAAATATTCTCTTTCTGATGCTATTTCTACCATTGCTTTCGATAGTCATAGCTCTGAACTTATCGGAAGAGAACAAACGCGTGCACGAACGTGTAGATGCTTTGATTAGTCTAGCATGTTTTGACGAAGTCTTCTGGAAGAACCAATCGAAGCATGCCATAGTCGCAAAATTTCAAGATCAGGTGCAACAAGTGCACCGATTCTTTGATAAATGCTATACTGGCTTGAGGATGATCTGGAAGATGATGTTTCCTTTAAATGAAGTTCCTCCAACATTGCTGACTTTGATGTCAGAATTTAGCAACACCAAGAAGGTTCAGAGTTTAATTCGTGGACAGCTTCTTGCGGAGCCAAAACAGCTTTTGCCCTTGAGCTATTGAAACATCCTACCACGAATTTAGTGGCAATTGCAAATGCTGACGGCGATGTAAGCCAATTATATCCTACTGTAAAGTTTCCTGCTTCCATTGTAGTCAAGAGGCTGGAAGACAACTTGAAAGTAGATGCCTCAGTAGAATCTTCATAAGAACAAACTTGTGTTCCTGTTGTAGTGATATCTTTCTGTACTTGATATTTTGTTTGCAACCGAATATTCGGGTGCAATAGGGTCAAGTTCATGCATGTGTGTGATGTAACTTTATTAAATCTTTACTGGAGATGTCATGCTTGCTATTTGTTTGGCTAAACATGACTTCCTCCTAGTATCTTCGTCAGGTGCCGTTGGCATACTTCCAAGGAGCAATTCTTGATGCTTCTTAGTAATTTTGTAGGCATCAGTATTGTGATGCTATTGTACTTAAGCTATCGGGAGCAATTTTTGTAGTGATCAGCTCATGTTGCAGGTTCGATAAACCCATAGTAATTGCAACTTCGCTTCAACCGATGTTGTATATTTTGGTGGCAGCCCCCGAGCGAATCGAGGGAACTATGCCTGCCGTCGACTCTGTCGCTCTTTAGTACTTCCTTTGTTTGAAGTATCGGCATGGGTCTTTTTTCTTTGTAAGTAGTTTATATCCTTGCTATCTGCAGCACTCAATTTGTCTTGAGGCTTTACACTACGCCAGATATCATATTCAGTGACAAATTTCCTGATGAAAAATGTCTGGTCTATCATGTATTAAGGTAAGTAGGTGACGGATTGACTTTTTTGTCACGTATGATCATACATGCATGACGTCATGAAATTGTGTCATGGTTAACCGTCAATCCAGTATATGCAAAGCAAAGTTGCATATAAACAAAGCAAAAGCAACTTTGCTTTGTTTATATGCAAAGCAAAAGCTGCGGGATTAGGTAGTTCCATGGTTGAGCCACTACATATTTATATACAAAATATCAACCATCCAACATAACACTGTCACTCAAGACACATTCTGGAAGTTGATGTTGACGTTGTCATTGATCTTGTGAAATGTGATCGCCTGGAGTTCACCAATCTCAACTGTTTGATCATTTGTAAATTCAGCCCAGCCATCCCTGAAACGGATCCTACCATCTATTGAGGTGAAGTGGGAAGCTTCCCAAGTTTGTTCTTCACACCCATCAATTTGCAGAGTAGCATGTCCACTGCGGGGGATATCCAGGCTTGTTGCAATGTACTTAGGGATGTGTTGTGCCAAAAACATAGTACCATGATTAACCAACATAGATTGTATTTATGAAAACAAAACTTGAAACTAACAACAACAACTACAAGTCCAAAAAAGGAGACATAAAAGTAGTAAACTTGTGGGACTAAGGGCATTTACCATGCTCTTTTGATCAACATCTGATTTAATCATGAAGTGAATGAAAACTGCACCTAGACCTATTCCATTGAACTCAACATGATGATTAATGTTGCGAATCTAGTTGTTGGTTAGGTCAACTCCAGGGGATACAGAAACAGCCCGAGCTATGTCCATGAAGTCAAAATGTTCTGGAAAATTAAAAGAATTGATAGAAACGAAAAGGATTAATATAACTATTATAAAAAGAGAGCAGGGAATAGTAATGCAAAATCAATAAGCGGTTAAGAAAAACAAATGAGTAATTTACCATCAACTCTAATTTTCGAGAATCCTTTCTTGTTAACTTGATGCAGTAAGATATAGTGGTCCTTAGTTTCCATGGTCAACTTAACCTTATCACCATGCTTCATGTTGTAGTCAAACAAGAATCTCTGATAATCGCCTCCAAATATCATTGTGTTGTTGTTTCGATGGGCCACATTGAACACATAGAGCTCTCTTTCTTTAGTTTCCGCAAACATAACAAGCTTGTTCCCTATTTTGTCACGAAACTTGTCCCTTGCGAAACAAGGCACGCTCTGCATTTAATTGTAGAAGAAACATCAGCGGACAATGTTAAAAAAAGAAATACAAGACTTCATATTTGAATAAAGTACTAAAATTTTGATCAGCATGCTTGTTGGAAAAACAATTAGACAATTACCAAGTGCTCACTGAAGTTGCTATGCAGACGGATGAAGAAAGAGCTCCTCTCAGTCCTCCTGTTCTCGCACGGTCCAGCGTGACTATGGCACAGCCGACACTTGTATGCCATCTAAAAAAAGTAGAATAAAGGATCAGGAAATGATCCTACAATAATCCTACAATTTCCAAAAATCGAGTACACAAAATAATCCTTTGTAAAATGTAGTAATTAACAATTAGAAATCATATTGACAAAGTTTCCAATAATTAACAGTTAGTACTGTAGAAAACAAACTAGTATAGCAGAAAAGACAATGCTTATCAGTTCATGAAATAGATTTGATAAGCCACTAGTGCAGGCGATTACAATGCTACATCTAGTAGATAAGATGGCTCATCAAAAAATGATAAACAAAGACTAGTGCATTCATCAAAAAATCAATAAAATACTTGGATCCAGGAACAAGATATAAATGCAGTACAGACAAAATTTGAGGACAATGTAGATGATATATTGTATCCCCATATGTGGACACCAAGGTATGTAGCACATGTAGTCCCTCGAAAAGGACAATGAGCAGATCTACATTACTTAAGCAACTACTAGATTTGTTGACCTAATGACTAATTAGTTAATAATTTGTTGAAGGGGACAAATGAACAAGCATATCTGCTTTTAACAAGCTTAGAAGACCATATTTCATTGACCTAATGACTAATTAGTTAAATCGAAAAGTTTAAAAGACCAGATGAGGTGGATAGTATGTACCAGATCTATCCTACTAGTAGGAGATTCAAAAAAGGAAAGGGGAAGTACAAGGTTCAAACAAACCTGGACAACGACGATAGACGAGCCTGACCTTGCACTTGCCTCTGCGTTGGCGTCTGGTCGTGGCGTATGTCCCTCCATCAACAGATTTTCTTGGTCCCTCGTGGCAGCAGCTATTCTAGGTCCCTCCGGAAATAGTGATTGCAGGAGTGAGAGAGGCGTGTGAGATAGACGATTGTGGGGTTGGGGTTAAAAGGGTTAGGGCGGCAACACATCACCTGTCTGCCTAGCCGTCCCCGTCGACAACGAACGATGTCGCCGTTGCCATGGACACAATCAGACAAGCACAACGGCCTAGACAACGACCATGGCCCAAGAAGGAATAAAAGGGCCTAAACTAACCCAGTAGGAGGAATACTGAATCTCAAAGCACATAAATAAATGTTAAGTTCCTTTGTCTGATTGATAACGGAATCAGTTCGTTAGCCTTTTGCAACTCATAACCACCAACACGATCTGATCTTGGATCCTAGGGTTTTGGCGCGGCGATCACTTATACAGAGGGTGGCCTGGGGAGGGCGGCGCACGTCTTTGGGTACCACACATGTGAGTTATTCTTTGATGTATGTTCATAGTTTTTTGGGTCTATGGTTAGTTTTATCTTGTGTTGATGGCAGTCATAATATAATATAAGCCCTTTTCAGCTTTTAGATTATTAAGTGGTAATTATTTATGTTGTAGATTGTTCACTAATTTAAGCCTTTTTCATATTGTAGATTGTTAAACGGTATTTTCTTTATTGATAGAAATTGGATTACTTATGGTGTTAAGTTTACACCTCAATACATGAGAGGGGTGGCAGCGTTTATGAATTTTGCGCGACAACATGTGAAGGAAGGTGAACCAATGTTGTTCCCATGCACCAAATGCCTGAATTTGCTGCGGCAGAAGGAAGACATTGTTGAGTCTCACATTAACTGCAATGGTTTGACCATGCACTATAAAAGATGGATTTTTCATGGAGAACTATTTAGTGATGATGAAAGCAATGAAGGTGCCTTTGAAAGTGACGATGATGATAGTAGTGAGCAAGGCAGTGGCAATTTTCATGATGATGTGGACACTATGGTACATGATCTAGAAGAGTCTCGTAAGAAAGGTAGTTCTGAACCTAATCTTTACGCTAAGCTGATTGAAGAAGCAGAGCGGGAGCTTCATAAGGGATGCAACACTACCTCTAGGTTGATGGTCATTATAAAGATGCTATACATCAAATCATACAACCGCGTCACAAACATAGCTTTTGATCAATTTTTTGGTGTCTTATGTGATTCTTTGCCAGAGGTGAGTTTTCCCAGAACTTACGTCGAAGCTAAGCATGCCCTTTCTGATGTTGGGCTTGGGTATGAGACTATTCATGTATGAAAGCATGATTGTGCTCTGTTTTGGGGAGACCATGCTAAAAAAATCCCATTGCCCTGTGTGGACTTTCTAGATGGAGGGACATGGAAGGAAAGAGAAAGGTTCCTCATAAGGTGCTTAGGTACTTTCCTATAATCCCAAGGTTAAAAGGATATTTTGTTTCAAAGGAACTGTCAGAGAACACAAGGTGGCATAAGGACAAGAGGGTTGCTCAGGACAATATAATGAGGCACCCAGCTGATGGTGAGGCGTGGAAGTTCTTTGACAAAGAGTTTGATTGGTTTCCTAAAGATGCACGCAACATCAAGCTCGGGATTGCGATAGATGGTTTCAATCCATTTAGAAATATGAGCGCCTCATACAGTATGTGGCCAGTATTTGTTATTCCATACAACTTCCCACCTTGGATGTGTATGGATCAATCAAATTTCATGATGTCATTGCTTATTCCTAGAAAATATCAACCCGGAAAGGATTTTCATGTATTTATGCAATCACTTATTAAGGATATGATTAAGCTCTGGGATGGTGTGGATACTTTTGATGCATGCACAGGTAGGGATTTGCAGTTGCATGTTCATTTGGTCAATTCATGACTACCCTGGATATGCCACATTATCTGGCAGAAGCACCAAAGGGTATTACGCATGTCCAGATCAAGCCTGAAGCGACTCGCTCGCCGGTGGTGATGGCGAGGCCCATCCGGATGAAGACACCGGTCGCAGACGCTGAATGCCCCACGGTGGGCGCCAAATGTCGTGGTATCGTCACGGCATATGCCATAGGGTGGCTAATGAGAGTGGTTCCTAATATGGTCTACGGTGGTATCCGGATGCGGGTATGGGCACGAGCGACACGGCGACGTACCCAGGTACGAGGCCCTCCGATGGGGGTAACACCTCTACTCCTGCTATGAGTGTATAAGTAGTATCACAGTACAAAGGCGCTCCTTGAGCTGTATCCGGCTGCTCCTGGGAGGCTAAGGTAGACGAAGGTCTCTCTCACAGGGCAGCGCTAAGACTAAAATGAATGAAAGGATCGATCGTCCCCTCGCACGAGAGGGGTAGCACAGCTTATATAGACGCTGGTATTATACAAAGAAGTCCCTATGACCTACTGGCCGGCTGGCCGACTTCGGCTTCTGCTCCTTCCCGAGGCGCCGCTGTCAGGAGCCGTTGGACGTGGAAGCCTTGTCTTGTCACCAGCCGAAGTCAGCGGTATGGAGAGGAAGTGTCCCTGTCGCCATCAATGGCCTGTGGCCGTACGGCGCGGCGTGAGCCATGATGTCCTGTCCGGTGGAGGCACTGTTGCTCTACAGTGCCCCGTACTTTACGGAGAGTGAGATCATCGTGGACTTTAGAAGCCGGATCACCTTTCCAGTTCCTGCTCCTGCAAGGCTCACCAGCTTCGAGCCAGTCAGGGAGAAACAAACCAAGCCGGATATGGCAAGTTGAAGCCGGCCCAGCCACAGCGCAGACGGCTATGGCCAGACCAGCGTGGACTTTGAACCAGCCGGCTCCCAAGGTAGCCGGCCACGGCTCCAGCCGGCTGCTCCTCAGTCGGCCTTTGCCGCGGGCCGGCCGGCCTTGAGCCAGCTGTTCTCAGTCCTTTGCCCTACCCGGGGTCTTCCCTCCGACAGTGAGCTTCTTCATCTCTCTTCTGGAAACACCAATTTTGTGAATCATGATCATCTGTCCTCGTGGTGGAGGGAAAGCTTCATTAGAGTTGTGAGTTTGATCTTGCTGAACTTGGTGTTGAGGTGGGGGTGTTGGCGGATTCGGCTACAGCGGTTGCCTTGTCTCATAGAATTTCTGCATTTCAATGAACTATCGACAGTCTCTAAGCAGATGACTCGACTTCTTAACATTGTCCTTAGAATCGATATACGCATTCAGGTAACAAGGAGCATTTAGTTGTTCAGCAAAAGGTAATTCTAGGACCCTTGGAGGTCGTTCCTTGTAGTTGCCTCGATTTCCTCCTGAACTACTGCGGTTGTTATCTCGACAATCATCACGCCTATCATCGTACCGATCGTCTCGTCGAACGGAATATCCAGCGGCCACAATGTTAGCATCATCGCATCCGCGGTCTTTCCTCTTCTTGCGGCGGTCTCGTCGATGACCCGAATCGTGTCTCGGCTGATCATCATCTTCATCATCACTGCGTGGATGTGGTTTTCCGACGTGATCTTTTCCATCAGCCCCGCTATTGGCAATCTCCAACAGTTTAGTGATAGTCTTTGGCTTCTTCCGACCAAGTTCTTCTATATATGACTCTCGTCGAATGCCGTCACTGAAGGCATCAATTGCTCTATCAACGGAAACATCTTCGGCAGCATTTAAAAGTTTGGTAAAGTGTCTGATGTACGTGCAAATCGATTCCTTCGGCTTCTGCTGACAATGACATAATTCTTCGATTCCGACCGGCCTTTTGTACGTGGCTTGAAAGTTTTTAATGAAAGCATCAACCAAATCATCCCAGGACCTAATAGATCCTTTCGGTAGGCCTCTCCACCATGCTCATGCCGAATCTTTCAAGTAAAGTTGCAAGCACATCATTGCTGCTATTTGATTTTTCTTGTGCAAGATCACCATTTGCAGGTAATCATCTATCCAAGACCTCGGCTCTTGCAGACCATCATACTTGGTTGCATCAGTGCGAGTAGGTTTGAATCTCTTCGGTGGCATTGCCTCTCGAATTTTGTAACTTAAACAGTCAGCTCCTCGCAGCTCGCCGTCGTATTCCTGAGTTTCCTCGGAATCATCGCTATCATATCCTTCCCTTGTAGCACGTCGATGTCGGGCCTTGTCGATTCTGCTTTGCGTGATGTCATCACGGGCGTCCTTCGAGCGATGCCTGGACCCGCTGCCTTGATGTACAGTTTTCTCCTTCCTAGGGGAGAGTTTATCTCCAAGGATCGCGAGGCTTTCTAGGGAACCTCGATGAGCTTGTGCGGCTGATGGTTGATTAATTAAGTTGCGAGGTTGCCAGTTGTGCCTTCGATAGACTTTGGCCTAAGCATGCACGCGGTGTCCATAGTGATAAAGGAGTTAGACAAGTTTGAAGTTATCTCCCTTGCATCTTCTTCCGAGAGTCGTGGCATCCTTGGTCGATATCTTCCTGAACCTTTGTTGCTTCGAGAGGCGCTACCATGTGACATCCTACGTCGTTAACTGGATTGATCGGCCACAAGTTTGCGTCGCTCAAGATTGGCCTGCTCATTTGATAACCGCTCTTGATTCCTTTGCAAGATAGTATGGTAAGCATTGAGAATTCCTGCCGAAGTTCCAGAAGAAAACCGAGTATTATTGGCCACAACAGCGGGGCAATTTCCCACTCTTCCTCAATAATAGTATAGTCGTTATCATCGTTATTGGCGTTGTCCTCAACGTTGTGGCGCTTGTTGGCATGTGGGGTGCGCTCTCCTTCGTCTTTGTTGACTGGGTTGAGGATTGCATAGATTTGATGGTGCACCACCTTCCAGGTGGCCGCCCTAATGATGTTGTCGATACTTTATTCACCCGAAGAATAATTGGCGCTATAGACGAACGGCGTGTCATCTGAGCCCAATCCATGCCTAGTGTCGTAGTTGAGGCAATAGTACGATGTTAGATCGGACGACATAGAGTCATCTGATCCGATAGACATAGATGATGTTGAATGGCGTGGAGTCGATGGTGATGAAGACGATGTCGATGGTGATGATGCAATCGTCGGATCGATCGAGACCAGAGTTGATGTAGTGGATCCTGGTGCCGCTGATGATGGAGTCCTTGTTGTGTTGGAGATGAACGGATCGGCAATCGAAGTATGCCCTCGGTGTTGATGCAGTAGTGGATGCTCCCGAACGTCATATCTAGCTCGCCTTGCAGATCCGAAAAGATTGGACGAGACGAGTCGCTGTGCAAAGTAAACTCAAAGGAACCGAATCGAATCGAGTTCCCAGAGCTTGGTGATGAAGGGGCCAGCGAGAGCGTCGGTGATACTGATGGAGTCGTGGACGACATGACTGAAGCAGCCGATGACGAGTCTTGCGCCAACAGGGTCCCCACAGATAGCGCCAATTGTCGAGGGTACTCCTCGGCAATGCCCACCTTTTGGGGCTTAGGATTGACGGAATCCTGCAGGCTGACACAAGACATCGAATACCAAACAAATGGGGAGAGAGATTTACCCAGGTTCGGGGCCCTCGATGAGGTAAAACCCTTACTTCCTGCTTGTCTGATCTTGATTATTGAAATTATCGGGTTACAATGGGGTAGCCGAAGGCTAAAACTAAGATCTCATCGAGTGTCTAAGATTTCTTATGACCTAGCTATATGTAGGGATTCGTAGCATAGAAAACAAAAAAATTCCTACCGCGAGAACGCAATCCAAGCCAAGATGCAATCTAGAAGATGGGAGCAACGAGGGGATGAACGAGACTAACCCTTGAAGATTTCCAAAGCCTACAAGAGGAGGCTCTCATTGCTGCGGTAGACGATCACTTGCCGCTTTCAAAAGCGCGTAGAAGATCTTGACGGTGCCACAATCGGGCAGCACCTCGGTACTCGGTCACACGCTCGGTGTTGATGACGACGTCCTTCTCCCCGTTCCAGCGGGCAGCGGAAGTAGTAGATCCTCCTCGGAATCCCGGCAGCACGACGGCGTGGTGGCGGTGTCGATGGAGATCTCCGGCGGAGCTTCGCTAAGCGTATGCGGGAGATGTGGTGGAGGAGAAGCGCTAGGGTTTGGGAGAGGGGGTCTAGGGCGCCGGCCACTTGGGGGCTGCGGCCTAGGAGAGCTTGGTGTGGCCGGCCCCTCCCCTATGCCCCTCATTATATAGGTGGAAGCCCCAAGAGTTGTATCCCAAGTCTTCGAATAAGACCCCAACACCAAAACCTACCTTTGGTGGGAAACCTACTCAAGATGGGAGTACCACTCTAGGTCGGATTCCCACCTTTCCTTGAGGGAGGGTGGCCGGCCACCTCAGGTGGAGCCCACCTGGGACTCCTCCCTTAGGGTTTGGCCGGCCAAGCTTGTGCAGTCCCTCCGGGACTCCACCTTCCATAGTGCCTTTCTTCCGGACTTTTCTAGAACCTTCTAGAACCTGCCATAAATGCACCGGATCATTTCCAAACTTGGAATATGACTTCCTATATATGAATCTTATTCTCCGGACCATTCCGGAACTCCTCGTGATGTCCTGGATCCCATCTGAGACTCTGAACAAAAACTTCGAACTCCATTCCATATTCCATATCTACTTAAACGACATCAAACCTTAAGTGTATCACCCTACGGTTCGCGAACTATGTAGACATGGTTGATGTAGGGATTCGTTGCATAGAAAACAAAAAAATTCCTACCGCGAGAACGCAATCCAAGCCAAGATGCAATCTAGAAGACGGGAGCAACGAGGGGATGATCGAGACTCACCCTTGAAGATTTCCAAAGCCTACAAGATGAGGCTCTTGTTGCTGCGGTAGACGATCACTTGCCGCTTGCAAAAGCGCGTAGAAGATCTTGATCACGGTGCCACGATCGGGCACCACCTCCGTACTCGGTCACACGTTCGGTGTTGATGAAGACGACGTCCTTCTCCCCGTTCCAGTGGGTAGCGGAAGTAGTAGCTCCTCCTTGAATCCGGCAGCACGACGGCGTGGTGGCGGTGGCGATGGAGAACTCCGGCGGAGCTTCGCTAAGCGTTGCGGGAGAGGTGGAGGAGAGAGGGGGGCGGCTAGGGTTTGGGAGAGGGGGTGGCCGGCCTCAAGGGGTGCGGCCAGCTTGTGGCTTTGTGGTGGCCGGACCCCTCCCCTTGGCCCCTCATTATATAGGTGGAACCCCCAAGTGTTGGCCTACAAGTCTTCGAATAAGACCCCAACCCAAAACCTTCCATGTAGTAGGGAAACCTACCCAAGGTGGGACTCCCACCCAAGTGGGATTCCCACCCTTCCATGAGGGGGGGTGTCAACACCCGGATTTTTAGGTCCAGATGCCTGTTAGGCCATACATCGCAATCCCAGGAATATTGTTGTTGCGAGACATAACAGTTGAATATCATAAGTCATCATTCACTACATACCATACTCGTCTTACAAAGAGAGATCACATGATCCATATTACACAAATAGTTGATCTATTGATCACATACACAAAGTTCACAGTTTCATAGCGGAAGCGTAAACAGAAGGGACTCTCTAGTCCACAGGCCAACGTCTGACGTCAGAAGGCTCCCTAGTTGTCGTGGGCGTCCTGCTGGTCGTCTTCTTCATACGGCTATTCTGCTTCATAATCTGGCCATTTGAATAGCCAGGGACACAGCCGTGAGTACTTTAAAGTACTCGCAAACTAATACTAAAGTAAGTGCTAACAATTCTAGTAAGGGGGTGCTAAGCTCTAGTCTACTTTGCGTAAAGTCAATTTTGGTTCACAAACATTTTTGTAAACAACTCTTGATGTACTAACTAACTCAAGTGGGAACATTAGTGTCATTCCCACAACTCTGTTGTGTTTCCAAGTCAAAGTCTCCGTTCAAGTTCAAAAATCATAAGTCACCCTTCACCATTCATAGTTTTCGAAAAGTTCTGATGACGGAACAGTATGGCCTTTCCAACTGTCCATAACCGAGGACGCGGCTATTCGAATAGGTTTAACTCTGCAGAGGTTGTACACTTGTGCCACAACAATTGCAATAGCTCGTCGGGTAATGCGCCCTGATTTATCGTACGCAGTACGCGAACTACCAATCATAACCTTTCATTTACATACCCTAGTATAGGCACCTCTCCCCATGAGCTTGGCCTCCCAGTGAAGACTGACGGTCAGCCTGGGAACTGCACAGGGCTTGGGCCGGACATTCACCTCATTTCGCATCATATCGTATCGTTTCTTTTGTGGTAGAGGCAGCTTTCGGCATAACCCCGATGATGCTTGTTTAGAGGGAACCCATACTAAGACACACAAACTTCCTGTTAAGCCCTACCCAGATTCAGGTATTGTGGGGGTACGGTAAAATTGGAATGGTATCGCATCCGAACCCAACCATCAGTGTTTTTGTAAAATTCACCAAGTCATTCACCGGTCATATTCACCTTCAAAAATCATTCAATGGAATGCATCTTCATTCCAAGGTTTTCGAAATCATTTCAGTTCCCAGTTTCCCAAATGGAGGAGTCACTTTCAAATCAGCACTAGCATCTATGTATGAGGGTGCTAAGTATTTTGTTTTGCTTCTAGGCTAAGTTTGATACTCTTGTACTAGTCCAATACTAGCCAAGTGAATCATGAATCAAAAAGTACTTTGATAAAACCAAAGTAAAAAGGGCTTGTAAAGCAAACACTGGAAAGCAGGAGCATAGGTATAGGGTAGATAAGGTAATGCCTTGCTCATAGTGAGTTCTGCAAGTTGCAAGATTATCATCTTGCATTGGGGTCAACTTGCAAGGGTCTAGTTTGGATTGGTAATAGCTGGCTAACTTTACTACTCTAGTAACCAACTTGTACTTTGACCAAAGTTAACTATAAAAGTAACTCATTTAGAAAACAAATAAAAATTTGTAAAGTAAAAACTTGGGATGGGTTCACATAAGAAAAGATAAGCAACATGGTGCCTTGCCCCAAAGGGGCTTTGCACTTTGCAAGAATATTAGCTTGCAAGAGTATTTTAGCTTGCAAACAATCTCATGGATAATAGCTTGCCTTGGTATGAAGTGAGGGTCTAAGCTCTCTTCTCCTTCCTTGTTGTAGAAGTCCTCCTCTTCCTGATGGTCTCCGGTACTAGCGTCTAAAATACGAATACGGGGTACACAATCATCATACCAAACTTACATACTAAACTAATCACACACAAGCTTCACACAACTTAACCAGCATCTCACACTACTATTAAGTGGGTGGAGGTGTTCGTCCTATTAAGAAATAATTTCCTCTCATACTAACTTATGTGTTACTTTTAATTACTTAGAGAAATACTTTCCTCTCATATCTTATTAAGATTTAATTTCTCTTATGAACAAAATATGACCTAGGTTGACTAAAGTCAACCTCTTCATACTCATCATTTAAGAAAAATGATTTAAATGAGGTTCCATACCTCATACAATTTAATACTAACCTGGTAGTGATTTAATGTCACCAAATACTCAACATAAGATTATATAGATCATGGTCCATACCTCTTGTTGAAATACTTGAGACCAAGATTTAAATGAGAAGAAGGCCTCTCATAAGATTTAACACATAGCTGTAACTAGGTTAACAACTACCATTGAGGGGATTTACATCCTCAACAATTCATTGGCTATTCTAACATTACTTGTAGTTACACCAATTATTCTATTCACACAAAAACTACAATTAGGGTGCATTGGTTGTGTGGCTTGAGGAATATAATTTCCTCTCCTCACATGTAAATGATAGTTTCCATCTAGGGTTTGAGAAATACTTCTCTCTTATTGAAATCTGCTTAAGATTTAATTTCTCAAACAATCATACATGAAATCATGTTGACTCAAGTCAACCATTCATTATCATTATTGGAGAAATAGATTTAAATGAGGTAGAGTACCTCATACCATTTAATAACACTACAAATGATTTAAATCTCTGAGTAATTCATATTAGTGAGTTTGGCCAGAGGTCCAAACATCACATGAATTCATTTGAGACAAGATTTAAATGAAGTATAAAACTTCATAAGACTTACTTAATAGTTTTGGATAATATCAACTAGTTATACTAGCCATATTATCCACTACTTAAACTAGGGCATGATCATGCAAAGTGACCACCCCATTTTCTTGCCTAAACAATTAGTGTAAGTCAAATGTGAGCTAAAGGAGTTGGAATTGACTCCATAGCTATTTTGGTTGATTTTTAAGAATTATTCTAAGGCAGAAAAGTCCCTGTCTTGTTTATTTAGCTACATTAATTCTACAAAGAATTTGACCATGAGGTCAGTGGCATTTGGTAGATAATTTCACTAGCTTTCCAAAAATATAAAATTCATCAATTTTGGTTCAGTAGATTTGAAACTATTTAAATTCAAAGTGGGGTGCAGTATTGGAAAAGTTTGAATTGGATTTAAATAAAATCGACTAGGCGGGCTGGCGGGAAACTAAACGGGCCGAAACTGTTTAAAACGCAGCGAAGACGAGTTGGGCCGGCCCAGCAAGGCGTCCAGCGCGCAGCGGGCCAGCTGACAGGGGGACCCACGTGTCAGCGACTAAGGCTTACCGAAACGGTACGGGATGGTGCGGGCCGTAGGATTAGATGCAGATCGGGCGGCTGGGCGTCGTCGTCGTCGACGATGCGAGGGAGGCGCTGGCACGGCGGCGGTAGGGGGTCGACGGCGAGCTGGGGCTCCGGCGATCGACGGCGATGTGCGCAGCGACGTTGTCGAAGACGGCGGTCCTCCTGGTAGCAGTGGCGTCTCCGGGGAGGGCTCCAATCGGCGGCGAGCTTCCGCGGCGGCGCTCGGCAGTGATGATGAAATTGAGAGGCTCCGGTGGCTAATCGAGGCGAGGAGGTGGTCGAGGAGATCGAGGGAAGTGAGGCGACGATGATGGTGTGAAGAAATCAGTGGGAGGGGGCCTCCTTTTATAGGCGCTCGAGGTGCCGCGAAGGTGCAGTGAGGTCGACCAGGGCGCGGCGGTTCCGGCGGGCTAGAGGGCTGGGCAACGACGTGGCGATGTTCAGCAAGTCCAGGCGGTTCTCCTGGTAGTGACAGCGGGGTCGGACGGTGTCGGACGGCGACGCATTGCTTCCGTGTCCGCGGCGGCGTTCACGGGATCTTGTCGCCGTCTCCAGCGGCGGCAGGCAAGGTTAGTGGTCGCGCGTGTGTCTGGCGCTCCTGAGGTGGTGTGCTGAGGCTCGACGAGCAGCGGGAGGGTCCAGGGCCTGCGTGAGGTGGCCGTGCGGCGCGTGTCCAGTGACGTCTGCGGCGGGCACGCTCGCGACGTCCTCGGCATGCCGATGCCGTTCTGGGCACACGTCGTCCGGCGGCTGTCGTCGTTTACCTCGACACTGGAGGGGCTAGGGTGGTGTAGGGATGCATGGTGGAGGGTTTGGGCACCAGGGCCAGAAGTGGAGAGCAAGGGGAGAGAAAGGAGAAGAACATGGCCGGCATGGTGTGTGCATGGCCATGTCCATGGCCGGCTAGCCTCTCCCCTAGGGTTTCTGTGGGTTGGCTAGGGTGAGAAGGGTCAAGGGAACCAGAGAGAGTGTTTTGGGGTAATAGGGTTAGCTAGAACACTATTTAGAATAGTGTTGGCATAGTTCCCTATTTGAAATTCCTCAATTTTATCCAAATTTGAAATAGTTTAAAAGGGTTGACCAATTTGAAAAGGATGTATTTGGTTTGGTTCTAAATGACCAGAGGCAAAGAGAGGTGGTGGTGGAATTTAGAAATTTAAAGAATGGCAAAATTTGATAAGTGGGAGATTGTTCCACTTAATTAAAAGTGCCAACTTTGGATGAGCATATCAATTGATCAAGAAGGATTTTGGCAAGGTGGTCTTTACAAAAAGTGTTCATCTTGATGTGCTCTTGGATGACATGCAAAGAGTTGGGAAAGTTTAGTTTGAAAAACTTGAGATAGAGAGGCTCAAAGTAGGGACCAGATTATAAATGCAGATTTGACCATTATCACATGTGATCCTCAATTGAGTTTGAAAAACATTTGAATTGGGTTTCTTGGATTCCAATAGTTGTGATAAATGTTTAGTAACATTATACAACTAATGGTGAAGGCCAAAATGGCCTAGGGTCAAAATTTATAAAAATGGCATAAGCCATAGGTGAGGGTTTTGTGAAATTCTAGCTTTTAATCTTTTATTCCTCTTTTATTCAAAAAGACAAGAGTGAGGTTTATTTGGTGTTAGATTGTGTGGGATAAAAGGTTCCAACCATTTTGAGACAAGGTTGGTGCCTAGGTCAAGGTTTGATAAATTGGCCCTATGTGTATGTGAGGGAAATGGAATTATCCCACTATTGGATTTCTCTCCATTTGATTGGACTTGTCTTGACTCTAATGTCATTTTTATTAGTTTAGAAACATTTTCAAACCATTGAAACCATTCCAAAAGTTCTAGCTCAAAGATTTGCAAAATTGGTTAGGACACAGGAGAGGGGACCTGTCAAGATTTCTTATTTTGGTAAGGTGTTCCCCTTGCTTTACTTGAGCAAGGTGGAGGGTCACTTTTAGGGTTAGTTTTGGTTCAGAGATGGTTTCACACCATTTGGTAAAAGTAGAAGTGCATAGTACCAGAATTGGTGAAAATGGCTATGGGTCACACATGCCTCTATGCATATGTGGCAATTGATTTTTGATTTGGCTAGGCTTGACCCAATTGATGTTGTTGAGAGTTGATAGGTATATAGGAGTGATCCACCCATTCAACTTCAAGTCTAGGGTCAAGATCCTTAATTTCACAAATTTGATATTTTGCTCTCATATGCCTCTATGGCATCATTACTTTCTTTTTGAAAACCTTGTGTTCCACTTTGGTTTGTGTTGGAAAAGTACTAGATAAGGTTTGAGAAGGTTTTCCAAACCTCTAAATAATTTAGAAAGGCCTAGGGTAAAGTTTTACAAAAATAGCCATAGGCACATATGCCTCTTCCTTTTATTTTAGGTTACTCAAAATAGATTCAAAAGATTTTTGAAAAGGTTAGGGTTTAGGGTTTTTCTTATTTGATTTCTTTCTCTTTTGATTTCATTGGGTTTGTGATCTTCCCTTGATCACTTTAGGGTTTTAGGGTTTTATCACACAAGCATACTAACACTCATCAGGGCAGAAGCACAAGTAATATGGAGGAGCACTAAGCATAGCACTCTATTTAAGAAAAGTTTTTGTTGGCTCTCATTTTTATAAAAAGGAAATTTATTTTCTCTTTATTTTGAAATTTGGGGTGTTACAGGGGGTGGCCGGCCCCCTTGGTGGAGTCCACCTTGGACTCCCCCCTCTAGGGTTGGCCGGCCATGGGTGGTGGAGTCCCACCTTCCAAAGTGAATTCTTCCGGACTTTTCTAGAACCTTCTAGAACCTTCCATAAATTCACCGGATCATTTTAAAACTTATAAAATGACTTCCTATATATGAATCTTATTCTCCGGACCATTCCGGAACTCCTCGTGATGTCCGGGATCCCATCCGAGGCTTCGAACAATACTTCGAACTCCATTCCATATTTCAAGTTCTACTATTACAACATCAAACCTTAAGTGTGTCACCCTACGGTTCGCGAACTATGTGGACATGGGTGAGAACTCTCTCTGACCAATAACCAATAGCGGGATCTGGAGATCCATAATGGCTCCCACATATTCAACGATGACTTTAGTGATCGAATGAACCATTCACATACGATACCAATTCCCTTTGTCACGCGATATTTTACTTGCCCGAGGTTTGATCATCGGTATCACTCCATACTTTGTTCAACCTCGTCTCCTGACAAGTACTCTTTACTCATACTGTGGTATGTGGTCTCTTATGAACTTATTCATATGCTTGCAAGACATTAGACGACATTCCACCGAGAGGGCCCAGAGTATATCTATCCGTCATCGGGATGGACAAATCCCACTGTTGATCCATATGCCTCAACTCATACTTTCCGGATACTTAGTCCCACCTTTATAACCACCCATTTACGCAGTGGCGTTTGATGTAATCAAAGTACCTTTCCGGTATAAGTGATTTACATGATGTCATGGTCATAAGGACTAGGTAACTATGTATCGAAAGCTTATAGCATATAACTTAATGACGTGATCGTATGGCACGCTTAATTGGGTGTGTCCATTACATCATTCATATAATGATGTAACCTTGTTATTAATAAAATCCAATGTTCATGAGTATGAAACTAATCATCCTTTAATCAACAAGCTAGTTAAGAGGCATACTAGGGACTCTTTGTTGTTTACATATCACACATGTATCAATGTTTCGGTTAATACAATTATAGCATGGTATATAAACATTTATCATAAACATAAAGATATATAATAACCACTTTTATTATTGCCTCTTGGGCATATCTCCAACAGTCTCCCACTTGCACTAGAGTCAATAATCTAGATTACATTGTAAGGTACCTAACACTCATGGCATTCTGGTGTTGGTCATGCTTTGCCCTAGGGAGAGCTTTAGTCAACGGATCTACTACATTCAGATCAGTGTGTACTTTGCAAATCTTTACTTCTCCATCTTCGATGTACTCGCGAATCGAGTGATAACGCAGCTTGATATGCTTCAGCCTTTTGTGTGACCTTGGTTCTTGTGCATTGGCGATGGCACCCATGTTGTCACAGTAGATGACTAGTGGGTCCAATGCAATAGGAACCACACCGAGCTCTACAATGAACCTCTTCATCCATACCGCTTCTGATGAAGCCTCTGAAGCCGCTATGTACTCTGATTCTGTTGAAGACTTCGCCACCGTGCACTGCTTCAAGCTTGTCCAGCTTACTGCAGCACCATTCAATATAAACACGTACCCAGACTGTGACTTAGAGTCATCAGGATCAGTGTTCCAACTTGCATCGGTGTAACTTGTTACAACGAGCTCTTGGTCACCTCCATAACAAAGAAACATATTCTTAGTTCTTTTCAAGTACTTCAGGATATGCTTGACCGCTGTCCAGTGTTCCATTCCTGGATCACTTTGATATCTGCTAGTCAAACTAACAGCATGTGCTATATCCGGTCTAGTACATAGCATGGCATACATGATAGAGCCTACTGCCGAGGCATAAGGGATCTGACTCATCCTTTCTCTTTCTTCTGCCGTAGCCGGTCCTTGAGTCTTACTCAAGACCTTGCCTGGTAACATAGGTACGAATCCTTTCTTACTTTTGTCCATTCTAAACTTCTTTAGAATCTTGTCCAGGTATGTACTTTGTGATAGCCCTATTAGGCGTCTTGATCTATCTCTATAAATCTTGATGCCTAATATATACGATGCTTCACCAAGGTCTTTCATTGAAAAACTATTATTCAAATAACCTTTTACACTGCTTAATAGTTCTATATCATTCCCAATCAATAATATGTCATCTACATATAATATCAGGAACGCTACAGAGCTCCCACTCACTTTCTTGTAAATACAGGCCTCTCCATGACACTGTATAAACCCGAAGTCTTTGATCACCTTATCAAAGCGTTGGTTCCAACTTCTCGATGCTTGCTTCAGTCCATAAATTGAACGCTGAATTTTGCATACTTTGTCAGCATTTTTAGGATCGACAAAACCTTTGGGTTGTACCATATACAACTCTTCCTCAATGTCTCCATTAAGGAATGCCGTTTTGACATCCATCTGCCAAATCTCATAATCGAAAAATGCAGCTATTGCTAACAAAATCCTCACAGATTTTAGCTTCGCTACAGGTGAGAAAGTCTCATCGTAGTCAACTCCTTGAATTTGTCGGAAACCCTTTGCAACAAGTAG
This sequence comes from Lolium perenne, assembly GCF_019359855.2. Lineage (NCBI taxonomy): Eukaryota > Viridiplantae > Streptophyta > Magnoliopsida > Poales > Poaceae > Lolium > Lolium perenne. The sequence goes on along the minus strand of NC_067250.2, from coordinate 144,470,216 downwards.
AGCTTTATAGACAGTAATATTACCATCAGCATCTGTTTTTCTCTTGAAGATCCATTTATTCTCGACAGCCTTGCGGCTATCAGGTAAGTCTACCAAAGTCCACACTTTGTTATCATACATGGATCCCATCTCGGATTTCATGGCTTCTTGCCATTTGTTGGAATCTGGGCTCATCATCGCTTCTTCATACGTCGCAGGGTCTTCATCATTGTTGTCCACAATCATGACATTTAGACAAGGATCATACCAATCAGGAGTGGCACGTTCCCTTGTCGATCTGCGAGGTTCAGTAGTTTCCTCGTTCAAAGTTTCATGATCATTATCATTAGCTTCCTCTGTTGCTGGTGTAGGCGGCACAGGAACAACTTCCGGTACTGCGCTACTCTGATCAACGAGTGAAGATTCAGTAATCTCGTCGAGTTCTACTTTTCTTCCAGTCACTTCTTTAGTGAGAAATTCTTTCTCAAGAAAGGTTCCATTCTTAGCAACAAAGATTTTGCCTTCGGATCTGTGATAGAAAGTGTACCCTATAGTTTCCTTAGGGTATCCTATGAAGACGCATTTCTCCGCTTTGGGTTCTAGCTTGTCCGGTTGTAACTTCTTTACATAGGCTTCGCAACCCCAAACTTTAAGGAACGACAGCTTAGGTTTCTTATTAAACCATAATTCATACGGTGTCGTTTCAACGGATTTTGATGGTGCTCTATTTAAAGTGAATGCAGCTGTCTCTAATACATAACTCCAAAATGATAGTGGCAAATCAGTAAGAGACATCATAGAACGAACCATATCTAAGAGAGTTCGATTACGATGTTCGGACACACCGTTTCGTTGAGGTGTTCCCGGTGGTGTCAATTGTGAAAGTATTCCACATTTCTTTAAATGCATGCCAAACTCATAACTCAGATACTCACCTCCGCGATCAGATCATAGAAATTTAATCTTCTTGTTACGTTGATTTTCTACTTCACTTTGAAATTCCTTAAACTTCTCGAAAGTTTTGGATTTATGTTTCATGAAATAGATATACCCATATCTACTCAGATCATCTGTGAAGGTTAGAACATAACAATAACCACCGTGCGATGCTACACTCATTGGTCCGCACACATCGGTATGTATGATTTCCAATAAGTCTGTAGCTCGCTCCATCATACCAGAGAATGGAGTCTTAGTCATTTTTCCCATTAGACATGCTTCGCATCTATCAAGTGACTCAAAGTCAAGTGATTCTAGTAATCCATCGGTATGGAGTTTCTTCATGCGTTTCACTCTAATATGACCAAGACGACAGTGCCACATATAAGTAGAATTATCATTCAATTTAATTCGCTTAGCATCAATGTTATTAATATGTGTATCACTACTATCGAGATCTAATAGAAATAAACCATTCTTTTCAGGTGCTCGACCATAAAAGATGTTATTCATAAAAATAGAACAACCTTTATTCTCAGACTTGAATGAATAACCGTCTTGCATTAAACAAGATCTAGATATAATGTTCATGCTCAACGCAGGTACAAAATAACAATTATGTAGGTTTAAAACTAATCCCGAAGGTAGATGTAGAGGGAGTGTGCCGACTGCGATCACATTGACCTTGGATCCATTTCCAACGCGCATCGTCACTTCATCCTTCAATAGTCTTCGTTTATTCTTTAGTTCCTGTTTCGAGTTACAAATATGAGCAACCGAACTAGTATCAAATACCCAGGTACTAGTACGAGAACCAGTAAGATAAACATCTATAACATGTATATCAGATATACCTTCTTTCTTCTTCTTGACAAGGCCGCTCTTCAGATCAGCCAGATACTTGGAGCAATTACGCTTCCAGTGTCCCTTCTCCTTGCAGTAATAGCACTCAGCATCAGGCTTAGGGCCGTTCTTAGGTTTCATAGGAGGCGTGGCAGCTTTCTTGCCACCCTTCTTGAATTTACCTTTAGACTTGCCCTGTTTCTTGAACCTGGTGGTCTTGTTGACCATCAACACTTGGTGCTCTTTCTTGATCTCAATCTCAGCAGACTTTAGCATGGCGAAGAGTTCAGGTAACTCTTTGTTCATGTTCTGCATATTGTAGTTCATCACAAAGTTCTTGTAACTAGGTGGCAGTGATTGAAGGACACGATTAATCCCCAGTCTGTTAGGAATCACTATTCCCAAGTCACTGAGTTTCTTCGCATGCCCGATCATGGCGAGCATGTGCTCACTGACGGAGCTGCCTTCTTCCATCATGCAGCTGAAGAAGTGTTTCGATGCTTCATAGCATTCCACGACCGCATGAGTTTCAAATATAGCTTTCAGCTCATTGACCAACTCATGAGGATCGTGGTGCTCAAAACGTTTTTGAAGATCGGCTTCCAGACTGCACAGGATGGCACACTGAACTTGAGAGTACCGAGTTTTCCGAGTCGCGTAAACATTCTTTACTTCATCGGTTTCAGTTTCTGCAGGAGGGTCACCTAGTGGTGCATCAAGCACATATTGCAGATTTCCGCCAGCGAGGAAGATCCTCACATGACGGAACCAGTCGGTGAAGTTGCTACCGTTGCTCTTAAGCTTTTCTTTCTCTAGGAACTGGTTAAATTGATTGGGGACGCCATATCTACAACATATATTTGCAATAGTTTAGACTAAGTTTATGACAAATTGAGTTCAAATTTTAATTCAACAAAATTAAAAACTAGGTGAACTCCCACTCAAAACAATATCCCTCGAATTGTCTTAGTGATCACACGAACCAAATCCACCACACCTAAGTCCGATCATCACGAGACAAGATGTAATTTCAATGGCGAACACTCAAAGTGTTCATCATATCAATCATATGATTCATGCTCTACCTTTCGGTATCACGTGTTCCGAGACCATGTCTGTACATGCTAGGCTCGTCAAGGCAACCTTAGTATCCGCGTGTGCAAAATTGGCAGGAGGCGCTTCTTTGACCCTGAATCCAAAGACGGATTCACCCAACCAATCCACGTTCACCGCGACAAACGATCTGAAATCTTAGTTTTGATTTGATGCTTATGATGCTCGAATAGCTGCTTGGTCAACCTAGACTAGCCGGGAAGTGCCATTCAGATCCTATCCCGAGGCTGGCTAAGAGGGAAGGCAGCGTCTCACCGTAGCGAGCGTTTCCTTGGGCAGTTATTAAAAACGATTTCATATCATCAAGGAAATCAGTCTAAGATTGGCAAGTTGCTTTCTGAGTTTCCAATGCTAGGTGGAAAGTAACTTTAGCTTCTTCACGAAAAGGAAGAACTCAGATCGGAGTAATCAAAGTGGTGAATGTAACGCAACTTGGTGATCCGTCAATGGCAATCGATAAAGTATATTCAGGGATGACAACAGTCAGGCTCGAGTGAGAAGGTGTGTCCTTCTTACGCCCCTTCACTAAGAGGGGGTAGAACAACAGGTGTGTCTCAAAAAAAATGTTGTCGAGATAAACAAGAGGATGATACGATCCCGCTATAAAAAGTTTTGTATATGCCCTGCACCTGGGGCGTCATCGAGCAGAAAGAAAGGGAGGAAGGTTTGAGAAGGGAGGAAGACGCTATGTCCAGAACAGAAGGGGTAGCAAAATGCAAATACAGGATGCCACTTATCTTCAAATAAACTAATCTAGTAAGTCAGGATGTTTAGGAGGAGGTAAGACAAAAAAAGCGGGCAACCAGGGGGGCGGGTCACTAGTAGTAAGTGAATGGACGGCTCCTCGACAGGCGGTAGTGGAATCACCCAACCTTAGAGTGCCATTGACTTACTATTGCTTCTGATAACGACCGGCACCCGTTGTATGCACTTGTTGAATCTATCATACCCGATCATCACGAGATGTTTCGAAACGACAAGTGTTAGTAACGGTGCTACTAAGGATGAACACTTTATTATCTTGATATTTTAGTGAGAGGGATCATCTTATAATGCTACCGTCGCGATCTAAGCAAAATAAGATGCATAAAAGGATTAACATCACATGCAGTTCATATGTGATATGATATGGCCCTTTTGTCTTTGCGCCTTTGATCTTCATCTCCAAAGCACGGACATGATCTCTATCATCAACGGGCATGATCTCCATCATCGTCGGCGTAGCGTCAAGGTCAATGGCGCCGTCTTCATGATTGTTCTCCCATGTAGCAACTATTACAACTTCTTTGAAATACTACTCAACATGAAATTTAAAGACAACCATAAGGCTCCTGCCGGTTGCCACAATACAATAATGATCATCTCATACATATTCATCATCACATTATGGCCATATCACATCACCAAACCCTGCAAAAACAAGTTAGACGTCTCTAATTTGGTTTGCATATTTTACGTGGATTAGGGTTTTCGAGAAAGATCTAATCTACCTACGAACATGAACCACAACGGTGATACTAGTGTTGTCAATAGAAGAGTAAATTGAATCTTCACTATAGTAGGAGAGACAGACACCAGCAAAGCCTCTTATGCAATACAAGTTGCATGTCGAACGAGGAGCAAGTCTCATGAACGCGGTCATGTAAAGTTAGCCCGAGCCGCTTCATCCCACTATGCCACAAAGATGCAAAGTACTCAAACTAAAGACAACATAAGCATCAACGCCCATAAAACCATTGTGTTCTACTCATGTAACCATCTATGCATAGACACAGCTCTGATACCACTGTAGGGATTCGTTGCATAGAAAACAAAAAATTTCCTACCGCGAGAACGCAATCCAAGCCAAGATGCAATCTAGAAGACGGGAGCAACGAGGGGATGATCGAGACTCACCCTTGAAGATTTCCAAAGCCTACAAGATGAGGCTCTTGTTGCTGCGGTAGACGATCACTTGCCGCTTGCAAAAGCGCGTAGAAGATCTTGATCACGGTGCCACGATCGGGTAGCACCTCCGTACTCGGTCACACGTTCGGTGTTGATGAAGACGACGTCCTTCTCCCCGTTCCAGCGGGTAGCGAAAGTAGTAGCTCCTCCTTGAATCCGGCAGCACGACGGCGTGGTGGCGGTGGCGATGGAAAACTCCGGCGGAGCTTCGCTAAGCGTTGCGGGAGAGGTGGAGGAGAGAGGGGGCGGCTAGGGTTTGGGAGAGGGGGTGGCTGGCCTCAAGGGGTGCGGCCAGCTTGTGGCTTTTTGGTGGCCGGCCCCCTCCCCTTGGCCCCTCATTATATAGTTGGAACCCCCAAGTGTTGGACTACAAGTCTTCGAATAAGACCCCAACCCAAAACCTTCCATGTAGTAGGGAAACCTACCCAAGGTGGGACTCCCACCCAAGTGGGATTCCCACCCTTCCATGAGGGGGGGGGTGGCCGGCCCCCTTGGTGGAGTCCACCTTGGACTCCCCCCTCTAGGGTTGGCCGGCCATGGGTGGTGGAGTCCCACCTTCCAAAGTGAATTCTTCCGGACTTTTCTAGAACCTTCTAGAACCTTCCATAAATTCACCGGATCATTTTAAAACTTATAAAATGACTTCCTATATATGAATCTTATTCTCCGGACCATTCCGGAACTCCTTGTGATGTCCGGGATCCCATCCGAGACTTCGAACAATACTTCGAACTCCATTCCATATTTCAAGTTCTACTATTACAACATCAAACCTTAAGTGTGTCACCCTACGGTTCGCGAACTATGTGGACATGGGTGAGAACTCTCGCCGACCAATAACCAATAGCGGGATCTAGAGATCCATAATGGCTCCCACATATTCAACGATGACTTTAGTGATCGAATGAACCATTCACATACGATACCAATTCCCTTTGTCACGCGATTTTTTCTTGTCCGAGGTTTGATCATCGGTATCACTCCATACTTTGTTCAACCTCGACTCCTGACAAGTACTCTTTACTCGTACCGTGGTATGTGGTCTCTTATGAACTTATTCATATGCTTGCAAGACATTAGACGACATTCCACCGAGAGGGCCCAGAGTATATCTATCCGTCATCGGGATGGACAAATCCCACTGTTGATCCATATGCCTCAACTCATACTTTCCGGATACTTAATCCCACCTTTATAACCACCCATTTACGCAGTGGCGTTTGATGTAATCAAAGTACCTTTCCGGTATAAGTGATTTACATGATCTCATGGTCATAAGGACTAGGTAACTATGTATCTAAAGCTTATAGCAAATAACTTAATGACGTGATCTTATGCTACGCTTAATTGGGTGTGTCCATTACATCATTCATATAACGATATAACCTTGTTATTAATAACATCCAATGTTCATGATTATGAAACTAATCATCCTTTAATCAACAAGCTAGTTAAGAGGCATACTAGGGACTCTTTGTTGTTTACATATCACACATGTATCAATGTTTCGGTTAATACAATTATAGCATGGTATATAAACATTTATCATAAACATAAAGATATATAATAACCACTTTCATTATTGCTTCTTGGGCATATCTCCAACAGTTGAGACTTCTCTCCGACCAATAACCAATAGCGGGATCTGGAGATCCATAATGGCTCCCACATATTCAACGATGACTTAGTGATCGAATGAACCATTCACATACGATACCAATTCCCTTTGTCACGCGATATTTTACTTGTCCGAGGTTTGATCATCGGTATCTCTCTATACCTTGTTCAACCTCGTCTCCTGACAAGTACTCTTTGCTCGTACCGTGGTATGTGATCTCTTATGAACTTATTCATATGCTTGCAAGACATTAGACGACATTCCACCGAGAGGGCCCAGAGTATATCTATCCGTCATCGGGATGGACAAATCCCACTGTTGATCCATATGCCTCAACTCAAACTTTCCGGATACTTAATCGCACCTTTATAACCACCCATTTACGCAGTGGCGTTTGATGTAATCAAAGTACCTTTCCGGTATAAGTGATTTACATGATCTCATGGTCAAAAGGACTAGGTAACTATGTATCGAAAGCTTATAGCAAATAACTTAATGACGTGATATTATGCTATGCTTAATTGGGTGTGTCCATTACATCATTCATATAATGATATAACCTTGTTATTAATAACATCCAATGTTCATGATTATGAAACTAATCATCTATTAATCAACAAGCTAGTTAAGAGGCTTACTAGGGACTCATTGTTGTTTACATATCACACATGTATCAATGTTTCGGTTAATACAATTATAGCATGGTATATAAACATTTATCATAAACATAAGGATATATAATAACCACTTTTATTATTGCCTCTTGGGCATATCTCCAACACTATAGACTTGCACTAGAGTCAATAATCTAGTTTACATTTGTAAAGATATAACACCTTGGCCTTCTGGTGCTTTATCATGTTTTGCTCACGGGAGAGGTTTTAGTCAACGGATCTGACACACTCAGAAACGTATGTATTTTGTAATTCATTTGCGTCTCAACGCATCACTCATTTCCAAATGAGTCGGCATTAAATATGTTTGGTCTTCTGGTGGAACCTTAATTCCGCGGTCTGAAATATGTCACTAATATTGTCACACACAATATAGCTTCAAAGTTCTGACTCTGTCGGAACTACACCAAGTTCTCAAAGAACCTCTTGACTTTAACATCCTTTGTCATTGTCAAAACAATGACATACTCTGCCTTCTTTTGTAGAATCCGTCACAATATTTAGAACTCTTCTAAATCTAGCATAGACAACTTCTAGCTCATTGTGCTACCTTTTAAACAATACTTAGTCTAATTTGAGATTGAAATTTTATTTTCATATGTGACAAAACAAATATCGGTGCAACACCTTACAGCGATTTGTTTGTCATTTCTCCGTACAAAACTATATATATATCCTTGGTTCTTCTTAAGTACTCAAGAATATTCTTACTGTTTTTCAATGATCATCACATGAATCATTCTGGTACATGCTCATAACATTTTTAAGAGCACATGACATCTGATTGTGTACATATTATTTGTGATCTATAATCACTCATGTGTTTTTACTCATTGAGTGTAAGATACACTCAAGTCTTGTTAAAACTTCACATGATAAGAACATTTTCTTAATATTTCTATATTGAACTACTTCGATATCCATTTTATGTACTTTTACTTAAACTTATAATGTATTTCAATCTATCTTCATAGATATTTGTTTCAGTCCATATCCTTTCATTGAAATTAATTCTCAATGAAAACTTTTTAATCAAGTATATAATTACATCATTTATAACTAACTATATGTCATATAAATAAAGTATTATAAATAAGTCACAGCGCTCCCACTTAATTTCTTGCAAATGCAAGCCTCTTCATCGTTTCTGATGAAATCAAAAACTCTTTGACTATTTCATCTGGTGAAGATTCCAACTCCATGATACTCACTTCATCCAATTGAAGTTTTTATACCTATTTAGTATTCCACGGACTAGCAAAACAATTGATTGTATCTTGTATACACCTTTAATACACACGTCTGATAAGTAATGTATTTTGCCATCTGATGTCTACGCACGCTTCTATTCCTGTAGACAGTGTTGGGCCTCCAAGAGCAGAGGTTTGTAGAACAGCAGCAAGTTTTCCCTTAAGTGGGTCACCCAAGGTTTATCGAACTCAGGGAGGAAGAGGTCAAAGATATCCCTCTCATGCAACCCTGCAACCACAAAGCAAGAAGTCTCTTGTGTCCCCAACACACCCAATACGCTTGTCAGATGTATAGGTGCACTAGTTCGGCGAAGAGATAGTGAAATACAGGTGGTATGAATATATATCAGCAGTAGTAACGGCACCAGAAAATAGCTTGATGCTACAACTGGCGTGTGATTGATGGTGGTAATATTGCAGGAAGTACAGATGCAGTAGAACAGTAAACAAGCGATGATTGCAGTATTTGGGAACAAGGCCTAGGGATTATACTTTCACTAGTGGACACTCTCAACATTGATCACATAACAGAATAAATAGATATATGCTATACTCTACACTCTCTTGTTGGATGATGAACACCACTAATTGCGTAGGGCTACAAGAACCCTCAATGCCGGAGTTAACAAGCTCCACAATATTCGATATTCATGTTTAAATAACCTTAGAGTGCATGATAGATCAACACAACTATACCAAGTACTAACATAGCATGAACACTGTCACCTTCATACTATGAAAGGAGGAATAGATCACATTAATACCATCATAGTGATAGTTAACTTCATAATCTACAAGAGATCATAATCATAAACTACGCCAAGTACTACATGATGCACACACTGTCACCTTTACATCATGAAGGAGGAATAGAGTACTTTAATAACATCACTAGAGTAGCACATAGATGAATAGTGATACAAAACACATTGCAATCATAAAGGGATATAAATAAGCACTTCACTATGCTATTCATAACAGTGAATAAGTATTCTGTGAAATATAGCCTAAGAGACCCACACGCTGCACACACTGTCACCTTTACACACGTGGGACAAGGAGTCTCCGGAGATCACATAAGTAAAATCCACTTGAATAGCATAACGACATCTAGATTACAAGCATCATCATATGGATCTCAATCATGTTAAGCAGCTCATGAGATCATTGTATTGAAGTACATGGAGAGAGAGATTAACCACATAGCTACCGGTACAACCCTTAGCCTCGAGGGAGAACTACTCCCTCCTCATGGGAGACAGCAGCTTTGATGAAGATGGCGGTGGTGTCGATGGAGATGCCTTCCGGGGGCACTTCCCCGTCCCGGCGGCGTGCCGGAACAGAGACTTCTGTCCCCCAGATCTTGGCTTCGCGATGGCGGCGGCTCTGGAAGGTTTCTCGTACCGTGGCTTTTCCGTATCGAAGATTTAGGTCAGGGACCTTTAAATAGGCGAAGAGGTGGAGTCGGAAGGCTGACGAGGTGGTGACACAATAGGGGGGCGCGGCCCCCCCTCTGGCCGCGCCAGCCTGGCGTCTGGTGGCCCTGTGGCCCCCCTCTGGTCCCTCTCGGGTGTTCTGGAAGCTTCGTGGAATTATAAGATGTTGGGCGTTGATTTCTTTCGATTCCGAGAATATTTCCTTACTAGGATTTCTGAAACCAAAAACAGCAGAAAACAGGAATTGGCACTTCGGCATCTTGTCAATAGGTTAGTTCCGGAAAATGCATCAAAACGATATAAAGTGTGAACAAAACATGTAGGTATTGTCATAAAACAAGCATGGAACATCAGAAATTATAGATACGTTGGAGACGTATCAGCATCCCCAAGCTTAGTTCCTACTCGTCCCGAGTAGGTAAACGATAACAAAGATAATTTCTGAAGTGACATGCCATCATAATCTTGATCAATACTATTGTAAAGCATATGAGATGAATGAAGTGATTCAAAGCAATGGTAAAGACAATGATTAAACAACTGAATCATATAGCAAAGACTTTTCATGAATAGTACTTTCGAGACAAGCATCAATAAGTCTTGCATAAGAGTTAACTCATGAAGCAATAGATTCATAATAAAGGCATTGAAGCAACACAAAGGAAGATTAAGTTTCAGCGGTTGCTTTCAACTTGTAACATGTATATCTCATGGATATTGTCAACATAAAGTAAAATAATGAGTGCAATAAGCAAGCATGTAAGAATCAATGCACAGTTGACACAAGTGTTTGCTTCTAAGACAGAAAGAAGTAGGTAAACTGACTCAACATAAAAGTAGAAGAATGGCCCTTCGAAGAGGGAAGCATTGATTGCTATATTTGTGCTAGAGATTTTATTTTGAAAACATAAAGAGAGCATAAAAGTAAAGTTTTGAGAGGTGTTTGTTGTTGTCAACGAATGGTAGTGGGCACTCTAACCCCCTTGCCAGACAAACCTTCAAAGAGCGGCTCCCATGAAACATTTTTATTTTTGGGTGGCACTCCTTCCAACCTTGCTTTCACAAACCATGGCTAACCAAATCCTCGGGTGCCTGCCAACATCTCATACCATGAAGGAGTGCCTTTTATTTTAGTTTTATTTAGATGACACTCCTCCCCACCTTTGCTTTCTCAAGCCATGGCTAACCGAATCCTCGGGTGCCGTCCAACAATCACATACCATGGAGGAGTGTCTTTTTTTTGTAAAATCATGAAAGTTAATTAGTTTGGGGCTGGGAACCCCATTGCCAGCTCTTTTTGCAAAATTATTGGATAAGCGGATGAAGCCACTAGTCCATTGGTGAAAGTTGCCCAACAAGATTGAAAGATAAACACCACATACTTCCTCATGAGCTATAAAACATTGACACAAATAAGAGGTAATAACTTTTGAAGTGTTTAAAGATAGCACTCAAGCAATTTACTTTGGAATGGCGGAGAAATACCATGTAGTAGGTAGGTATGGTGGACACAAATGGCATAGTTTTTGGCTCAAGGATTTGGATGCATGAGAAGTAATCCCTCTCAATACAAGGCTTAGGCTAGCAAGGTTATTTGAAGCAAACACAAGTATGAACTAGTACAGCAAAACTCACATAAGAACATATTGCAAGCATTATGAGACTTTACACCGTCTTCCTTGTTGTTCAAACCCTTACTAGAAAATATCTAGACCTTAGAGAGACCAATCATGCAAACCAAATTTTAGCAAGTTCTATGTATTTCTTCACTAGTAGGTGCAAAGTATATGATGCAAGAGCTTAATCATGAGCACAACAATTGCCAAGTATCAAGTTATTCAAGACATCATACCAATTACCACATATAGCATTTTCTGTTTCCAACCATATAACAATTAACGAAGCAGTTTCAACCTTCGCCATGAAAATTAAAAGCTAAGAACACATGTGTTCATATGAAACAGCGGAGCGTGTCTCTCTCCCACACAAGCATTTATTCAAACAAAAACAAAAACAAAAACAAACAGACGCTCCAAGTAAAGTACATAAGATGTGACCGAATAAAAATGTAGTTTCACTAGAGGAACCTGATAATGTTGTCGATGAAGAAGGGGATGCCTTGGGCATCCCCAAGCTTAGATGCTTGAGTCTTCTTGAAATATGCAGGGATGAACCACCGGGGCATCCCCAAGCTTAGAGCTTTCACTCTTCTTGATCATATTGTATCATCCTCCTCTCTTGACCCTTGAAAACTTCCTCCACACCAAACTCAAAACAAACTCATTAGAGGGTTAGTGCATAATCATAAATTCACATGTTCAGAGGTGACACAATCATTCTTAACACTTCTGGACATTGCCTAAAGCTACTGGAAGTCAATGGAACAAAGAAATCCATCCGACACAGCAAAAGAGGCAATGCGAAATAAAAGGCAGAATCTGTCAAAACAGAACAGTCCGTAAAGACGAATTTCTAAGAGGCACCATACTTGCTCAAATGAAAATGCTCAAATTGAATGATAGTTGCATACATATCTGAGGATCACTCACGTAAATTGGAAGATTTTTCTCAGTTACCTACAGAGAACCCTGCCCAAATTCGTGACAGACAGAAATCTGTTTCTGCGCAGTAATCCAAATCTAGTATCAACCTTGCCATCAAAGACTTTACTTGGCACAACAATGCAATAAAATAAAGATAAGGAGAGGTTGCTACAGTAGTAACAACTTCCAAGACACAAATATAAAACAAAATTGCTGTAGTAAAATAAACACATGGGTTATCTTCCAAGAAGTTCTTTCTTTATAGCCATTAAGATCGGCTCAGCAGTTTTAATGATGCACTCGCAAGAAATAGTATTTGAAGCAAAAGAGAGCATCAAGAGGCAAATTCAAAACACATTTAAGCCTAACATGCTTCCTATGAAAAGGAATCTTGTAAATAAACAAGTTCATGAAGAGCAAAGTAACAAGCATAGGAAGATAGAACAAGTGTAGCTTCAAAAATTTCAGCACATAGAGAGGCATTTTAGTAACATGAAAATTTCTACAACCATATTTTCCTCTCTCATAATAACTTTCAGTAGCAACATGAACAAACTCAACAATATAACTATCACATAAAGCATTCTTATCATGAGTCTCATGCATAAAATTATTACTCTCCATATAAGCATAATCAATTTTATTAGTAATAGTGGGAGCAAATTCAACAAAGTAGCTATCATTATTATTCTCATCATCAAATATAGGAGGCATATTGTAATCATAATCAAATTTATCCTCCATAACAGGCGGTACCAAAAGACTACTATCATTATAATCATCATAAATAGGAGGCAAAGTATCATCAAAGAAAATTTTCTCCTCAATGCTTGGGGGACTAAAAATATCAAGCTCATCAAAACCAGCTTCCCCAAGCTTAGAATTTTCCATATCATTAGCAGCAATGGTGTTCAAAGTATTCATACTAATATGTTCCATGGGTTTTATAATTTTCGCATCAAACCATCCATGTCTTAACTCAGGAAATAATTTTAAAAGCTCACTGTTGCTTTCCATTATGCCAAACTAGTGTAAAACAAGAAACAAAAAGATGCAATTGCAGGATCTAAAGGAAATAGCTTCGAGTACTTACAACGGCGCCGGAAAATAGCTTAGTAGCCGAGATCCGGAGTGTGAGTACCTTTTACCTTTCCTCCCCGGCAACGGCGCCAGAAAATAGCTTGATGTCTACGCACGCTTCTATTCCTGTAGACAGTGTTGGGCCTCCAAGAGCAGAGGTTTGTAGAACAGCAGCAACTTTTCCCTTAAGTGGATCACCCAAGGTTTATCGAACTCAGGGAGGAAAAGGTCAAAGATATCCCTCTCATGCAACCCTGCAACCACAAAGCAAGAAGTCTCTTGTGTCCCCAACACACCCAGTACGCTTGTCAGATGTATAGGTGCACTAGTTCGGTGAAGAAATAGTGAAATACAGGTGGTATGAATATATATGAGCAGTAGTAACGGCACCAGAAAATGGCTTGATGCTACAACTGGCGTGTGGTTGATGGTGGTAATATTGCAGGAAGTACAGATGCAGTAGAACAGTAAACAAGCGATGATTGCGGTATTTGGGAACAAGGCCTAGGGATTATACTTTCACTAGTGGACACTCTCAACATTGATCACATAACAGAATAAATAGATATATGCTATACTCTACACTCTCTTGTTGGATGATGAACACCACTAATTGCGTAGGGCTACAAGAACCCTCAATGCCGGAGTTAACAAGCTCCACAATATTCGATATTCATGTTTAAATAACCTTAGAGTGCATGATAGATCAACACAACTATACCAAGTACTAACATAGCATGCACACTGTCACCTTCATACTATGAAAGGAGGAATAGATCACATTAATACCATCATAGTAATAGTTAACTTCATAATCTACAAGAGATCATAATCATAAACTACGCCAAGTACTACATGATGCACACACTGTCACCTTTACATCATGAAGGAGGAATAGAGTATTTTAATAACATCACTAGAGTAGCACATAGATGAATAGTGATACAAAACACATTGCAATCATAAAGGGATATAAATAAGCACTTCACTATGCTATTCATAACAGTGAATAAGTATTCTGTGAAATATAGCCTAAGAGACCCACACGGTGCACACACTGTCACCTTTACACACGTGGGACAAGGAGTCTCCGGAGATCACATAAGTAAAATCCACTTGAATAGCATAACGACATCTAGATTACAAGCATCATCATATGGATCTCAATCATGTTAAGCAGCTCATGGGAGATTAACCACATAGCTACCGGTACAGCCCTTAGCCTCGAGGGAGAACTACTCCCTCCTCATGGGAGACATCAGCGTTGATGAAGATGGCGGTGGTGTCGATGGAGATGCCTTCCGGGGGCACTTCCCCGTCCCGGCGGCGTGCCGGAACAGAGACTTCTGTCCCCCAGATTTTGGCTTCGCGATGGCGGCGGCTCTAGAAGGTTTCTCGTACCGTGGCTTTTCCGTATCGAAGATTTAGGTCAGGGACCTTTAAATAGGCGAAGAGGCGGAGTCGGAAGGCTGACGAGGTGGTGACACAATAGGGGTGCGCGGCCCCCCCTCTGGCCGCGCCAGCCTGGCGTCTGGTGGCCATGTGGCCCCCCTCTGGTCCCTCTCGGGTGTTCTGGAAGCTTCGTGGAATTATAAGATGCTGGGCGTTGATTTCGTCCGATTCCGAGAATATTTCCTTACTAGGATTTCTGAGCAGAAAACAGGAACTGGCACTTCGGCATCTTGTCAATAGGTTAGTTCCGGAAAATGCATCAAAACGATATAAAGTGCGAACAAAACATGTAGGTATTGTCATAAAACAAGCATGGAACATCAGAAATTATAGATACGTTGGAGACGTATCACCATCCTACTAGCATATCTCATAAAAGAAATATGTAGTGATTACTAGGATAATCCACATAGACTATAAGCATTGCTACGAAAGATCTAATCTTATCGTAGTCAACTCTTTGAACTTTGTCGTAAACAACTTTTCGACAATCGAGCTTCTTCAAGGATATTTCATCCAAGTCCATCAATTTTATAGATCCATTTACTTTCAAAAAGTATTCATCTATCTTGGATTTCATGGCGTATAGCCATTTTAACGGAGTCTGGGCCCATCATAACTTCTTTGTTTGTAGTTGGTTTATCATTGTTCAAAATCAATCCTTTGTCCACAAATCATTTATTTGATCACAAAGTAAACCATACCTATAAGGTTCAATATGTACTTCGATCTCCATGGCTAAAACACTTTGTAGTCATGGGAGCCATGATCGTCGTGGCCGCTTCCGGAACCAATTCCGATGCTGCGCTACTCTGATCATTATGCTCAGGTTCATAAACCTTATCAAGTTCTATTGTCCTCCCACTCAAATACTTCGCTAGAAACAATTTCTCGGAAATAAGAAACATTGACAAACACTTTTGTCTTTGTCTCGTGGGAAGAATTCCCAATCAAATCTCTGGGATAACCAACAAAGACATTCATCCGATTTTGGTTTTAAACTTATTTACTTATGCTATGCATACCAAAATTTAAGAAAAGACTATCAGGGTTCATACCCATGCCATAACTCGTATGGTGTCATTTCAACGGATCATGATGATGCTCTATTCAGTGTAAAAGCGGTAGTCACTAAAGCATAATCCACAAAAATATAATGGCGTCATAATATTTTATCTTATCATCAATCCAACAAGGTTTGGATACATCTCTCAGATACTATATCATCATTATGATACTCCAAGAAATGTGAGTTGTAGAACAATTTCATGACTCTCTTAGATGTTCGCTAAAAAAACTCGTAATTCAAATATTTCCACCATGATCCAATCATAGATATTTGACTTTTCTATTACGATGATTTCCACTTCATGCTGAAATTTATTTGAATCCATTCAAATGTTTCAAACTTCTTCCTTATTGAATATATCCATATATATATAATCAATTCATTGTTGAAAGTTTTCATGAAGTAGAAGAATCTCCCGCACACAACTATGCCCAGTGAACCACATACATCATTATGTATTTTTCCACTAAGTTAGTTGCCCGTTCAACTCTTGGCCTATGAACGGTATTTCAGTCATTACTTTTAGAAAAGATTTTGCAAGCGCCAAACGATTCAAAAATCAAATGACTCCAAAAATCCATTTGCATGGAGTTCCTTCATGCGTTCCTTTCCAACATGACCTAAATGGCGGTTCCACAAATAAGTGGAATTCAAATCATTTGCCTTATGGCATTTTAGCGTCAGCATTATGTATGTGTTGCGGTCAAAACCCACCGGCGGGCAGCGACGGGCAACACAGTAGAGCCGGGAACAACCTAGGGCTTCGGCTGGCCCTGGTCCCTCCGAGCGACGGCCCGCAAAGCCTCTGGTACACACGTCCGATGCTGATGCAAGGGCGTGCCACCTGACCTATACCTGGTCAGGAAGGTGATGGAGATGCCTCGCTTAGTTTCCTGCATGGCATACACGTAAACATTAAATACGAGCCTCGATCGGCTCTCAGGTTATCCTGTGAATCGGCTCAAGGGAGCCGATCCACCCATGATTCGTACGAGGTGCACGAATATATGGTGGTCCTGCTTGATCAAGATACAGCTAATGCGATCTACGACGATTTAGGGTTTTCACCGCATAATCGGATCATCCTACTCACGATTGGGCCTCGCGGCCACGCACGGTGATCGTAAGCCGATCCTAGATAGGGCCTAAAAACCAACACGAGGTTAATCCCCGGAACATCCTGCCTAGGACTAGCAAACGACACCCTACGTGCCGCTGGATCCTCCAACCCTTTGTAAGGCCTAACTATTGCAGATATTAAACTAATCCTTGTAGAACAAGGAGCAACCGTAACGGATCGGATCTACTAAATAATGATCAAGCGGGGTGCCGCCCCTACACCTAAGATAGGTGTAAGGGCGGCTAGATATGCAAGGGTTGCACTACGATAGCATGTTATACGAAGAACTATGCTAACCCTAACACATCTATAATAACTACGTTGCTCGCCATCAAAAAGGCTTCAGTACGAGCAACGCATGAACAACATGAAGCTTCTGCTGCCTAGATCGCAAGATGCGATCTAGGCAGCATGATGCTTACCGGTAGAAACCCTCGAGACGAAGGAGTTGGCGATGCGCCGAGATTGATTGGTTGGTTGAACGTTGGTTGTTGTTTATTCCATAAACCCTAGATACATATTTATAGTCCAGGGGACTTTCTAACTTAGGCGTGCACCTAACCGTGCACGGGTAAAACTCTATCTAAGATACGATCTACTATATTACAGATATATGGGCAATCTAGCCCAACTTTGCATATAAGGCCGATCCACGTATTTCTTCCGTATATAATCTTCAAGCCCATCTTGATCGTGGCCCACCTCTGACTTGGTCAAATTCTGGTGATAACACATGCCCCCCTGGTTTTGGAATTAATAATTCCAAAATCACTCCGTTTTTTCTTCGTCGGGTCATGGCAGAGCAGAACCGTCGCAGCATTCTTCATCATGATGCCCTGTCTTCTCAACTATTCCACGTGATTTGACCGTTGTCTTTGGGCACCGCCTCCTCGGAAACTGCTGTGGCATTGAATTTCTACTATAGCCCCTTTATTTAACCGCTCTGAGCAGTTTGCCACTTCATCATCTTGCTCTGTTCTAGCCATCGGCACCCAAAAAACCCCCAATCTCCCATAGCCATGTCTTCCTCTTCTTCCTCTTCCACCTCGTCGGTCTTCTCCGACTCCTCCTCCTCCCGCGAGCCGACGCCGGAGTGGGGCTCGTTGGCGGCGCACGACATTCTCGCCCCGACGACGTGGGACAAAGAGGAACACGATTCCTCCATCTGGTCTGAGGATGACAAATCCCTGACCGACGGAGAGGGCGACCTTCAATTCCTCGTCGAAGGGGAAGAGGAGGCGGAGAGCGAGGATGACCGCTTCTCCTGGGACGATTTCACCTCTTCCGAGGAAGAGGCGGAGGAAGACGACGACGACGAAGACTCCCTTGAAGGTTACCCACCAGCGAAGTGCCTCCGCACCTGGGGGATGACGACAGCGATGACAACGATGAGGAAGATGAGGCTCCCGTAGAAGGCTACGGAAGCTCCGATGAGGAGCCTCTCAGCAGCTGCGCCGGAGGCAGCGACGACGAGGGCAGCAACGGCCCCTAGATTAGGGATCAGTAGTAGTAGTTGGCTTTTGCCCTCTTCTCCCCTGAGCAATCGGCTTTTTCTTTGCAAGGAATCCCCCTATTAATGAAGAAAAATCTCTTAATTAATTTCGCTTCCTTGTCAACCTTGTCGATCGTCGAATGGGGCTGCTGAACTGAGAGCCGATAGCAGAACATCGGCTCGTATTGCGATCCGAGGCCAAGCTGTTGCCTAAACACGCAGTCCAACAGGCCTCAATAGGCCTAATTCTCGTCCAAACCATCAGAATGAATTCCTCAGCAACCACTAAGAGATTCGTCTCACACATCATGATTTCTGGTCTGAACCGATTCTGTTAACTTGCTAGTTTGAGCTTATTCCTCTAGAGTCGATATCAGCGTATCGGCTTTGTTATTCTGAAGCCGATGCTCGTGCATCGGCTGTATTTGCATACTGTTATCTCCATACGTTTTCTCAAGTCGATGCCATATCTTGATGTATATTTCATCCTGCGCATCGGCTGTGTTTTTTTTTTACTGGCCGATTTTAAATCGGCCCTCACGTCTTACTGCCCGTCATCCCACATGCTTGGGAAATACTTCTTGAGATGTTGACCATTTACAGCTACTGGGAACTTCTCGCCGTCCAACTCTTCCAACATGTATGCATTACCCTTCAAGGCCTGGACAACTTTGTACGGACCGTGCCAATTAGGAGACCATTTGCCATATGCCTTGTCCCTGGCTCCTAACGGCAACACAGCTTCCCATACTAGATCACCAACTTGAAACTCCTTTGGTCTAACCTTTTTATTGTAGGCACGAGCCACCCTGGCTTTGTTCTCCTTAATCTTCTCCAACGACCAAAGCCTAAGCTCTGTTGCGTCCTCAATAGTGTCACTCATCAAGGCTGCATATTCTTCAGCTGTCAGATCATTCTGAAACGTGACACGTCTTGATCCAGCCGTAATTTCCCAAGGTAATACGGCTTCCTGTCCATAGACAAGCTGGTACGGCGAAGTCTTTATAGCTCCATGGCACGACATGCGGTAGGCCCATAACGCTTCTGACAACTTCTCATGCCAATCCCTAGGGTTCTCGTCAATTTTCCTCTTGATCAGCTTGATTAGACTCTGATTGGACGCTTCAACCTGCCCATTAGCTTGAGCATAGTACGGGGATGATCGGATCAGTTTAATCCCCATGTCATCACAGAACTTCCTGAATTCTTTAGAAACAAAGACCGAACCTCCATCGGTCGTGATAGTTTGGGGAATCCCGAACCTATGAATGACGTGTTCTTTCACAAATTTGATCACATCTTCTGATTTCACCTTTTTCATAGGGATGGCTTCCACCCACTTGGTGAAGTAATCTGTGATAACCAAAATACATTCATGTTTTTTGCTCGACGCCGGATGGATTTTGCCGATCATATCCATGCCCCACCCCCGAAACGGCCAAGGCTTGATGATAGGGTTCATCGCTGATGCTGGTACCATCTGAATCTTCCCGAACATCTGGCACGCTTGGCACCCCTTGTAATAATTGAAGCAATCTTCAAGCATGGTGGGCCAATAAAACCCTGATCGCCTGATTAACCACTTCATCTTATGAGCCGACTGATGAGTTCCACAGGCGCCTTCATGCACCTCATGTAAGAGCCGATTAGACTCAGTTGGCCCCAGGCACTTAAGTAGTAACCCTTCCAACGTCCTGTAGAACATATCGTCTCCTATGAGGACATACTTCATGGCTTTGTACCTTATCCGTTTAGGTGCCCCCCGAGCCGAATCTTTTAAATAATTGAAGATTTCGGCTCTCCAATCATCCTGTTCCAGGAATTGTACCTGAACCTCCGACCCGTCAGATATATCTATATAACCTGACGCCATTTGTGTGAGATTGTTGGCCTCGGCATTTTGGGATCTTGGGACCCAATTAAAGTTGATGTACCGAAACTGCGTCATCAACTCACGGCATTCCACCCAATATGGGAAAAGCGATTCACTTTCGCACTTATATTCATCCGTGAGCTGGTTAATTACCAACTTGGAGTCTCCAAAAAGCTCTACTGCTTCTGCTCCGGCTTCCAGTAGCAACTCCATTCCCTTACGTATTGCCTCATATTCTGCTACGTTGTTGGTGCAAGGGGTAGATAATCTGATGGAGAAGGAGTATTCTGCCCCCCGAGGCGACACGAGCAGAATGCCGATGCCACAACCATCGTCACAAACCGATCCATCGAAGAACATAGCCCATGCACGTATAGATAGTGCTGCTATATTGGTACTGATCCGTTCAGCGATAAGATCGGCCAACGCTTGTCCCTTGACTGCTTTCGCAGGCTGATACCGGAGATCGAACTCTGACAACGCAAACATCCACTTACCAAGTCGGCCTTTCAAAACAGGGGCCGACAACATGTGCTTGACAACATCTGACTTGCATATGACGATGATCTCTGCCATCAAAAGGATGTGATGAAGCTTGGTGGAGGTAAAGAACAGGCAGAGGCAAAGTTTCTCGACCTCAGGATATCTTGTCTCCGCGTCCAGCATCCTTCTGCTGAGGTAGAAAACGACCTTTTCAACGCCCTCGTAGAGTTGCACCACCACCGAAGCGATGGATGTGTCAGCTACTGACAAGTAGATGTAGAACGGCCTGTCTTGCTGGGACGGAACTAGCACAGGCGGCGTCGTCAGATACCGCTTAATCTCATCGAACGCCTGTTGCTGTTCTGCCCCCCAGTGAAACTCGTCATCAGATTTAGTCTTCACCAGCGCCATGAACGGCTCGATTCGCCCTGACAGATTAGAGATGAATCGTCGGACAAAATTGATCTTGCCGATGAGACGTTGGAGCTCCTTCTTCGTGGTTGGCGGCTGCATGGTACGCACCGCCTCCTGACTTTTCAGGCCGATCTCAATTCCCCGTTCATGAACCAGAAAACCTAGGAATTGACCAGCCGTCACGCCAAAAGCACACTTCTTCGGATTCATTCTCAGTCCGAATTTCCGAGTTCGGTCTAGGACGCGCCGTAAATCATCCAAGTGTCCCCCCATGGAGACAGATTTGACTACCACGTCGTCGATATAGATCTCCACCAACTTACTGATCAGATCATGAAATATATAATTCATGGCTCGTTGGTACGTTGCACCAGCATTCTTCAACCCAAAGGTCATGACCACATATTCAAACAAACCTACTGCTCCTGGTACTCTGAATGCGGTCTTGTGTATATCTTCTGGAGCCATGAAGATCTGGTTATAGCCGGCGTTGCCATCCATGAAGCTCAACACCTTGTGGCCAGCAGCGGCATTTATCAACGTCTCTGCCACCGGCATCGGATATTCGTCCTTTGGAGTGGCTCTATTGAGATCTCTGAAATCGATGGCCACACGCCATCGGCCGTCCTTCTTCTCTACAGGAACGATCATCGGAGATCCACTCAGCATACCTGCATGGCCTGATGAACCCGGCGGCCAACATCTTCTCGATCTCTTCCTTGACTTCTTCCAGGATTTCGGCCCTCATCTGACGTGCTCGTTGTTGGAACGGCCGAAATCCTTTCTTAAGGGGGAGCCGGTGTTCAATGATGCTCCTGCCCAACCCAGGCATCTCCGTGTAATCCCATGCAAAGCAATCTGGGTATTCCTTCAACAAAGCTATCATCTGTCCCCTGAGCTGTGGATCCAACTTCTTGCTGATAAAAGTCGGTCGCGGCTTATCTCCAGGACCAATGTCGACTTCCTCTAGCTCATCAGCCGATGTAAACCCATACCCTAGCTTTCCGTCACCTGTGAGGTCGACGCCACATACTGGGAGAGCAGGTGGTATGGATAATACAGGCCGATCGCTAGAATCGGCTTCCATCTTGATCATCACCAGGATCTTTTGGCAGTGTCGGGGCCGATCGCGTGGAGCAGCTTCTTCCTTATCTTCGCTATGAGAGCAGCTGCCCTCGTCTCCACCCTCATCAGGGAGGTGCCCCAGTTCTACCATGTTGATGTTGAACGAGTATCTAGGCTGGCACCTCCCGGGGTAAGTGTCTTCAACCGTGTCAGCGGCGCATGACGGTGGATTAGGCACTTCTGGTGCCGCCAATGCGAATGACGACGGTGGACGGGGCTGAAGTGGCACTTCTCCTTGGTAGGTCCTGAGAGCTGGTCCTAATAGAAAGTGCTGATGCTTCATGACCTCCTGGATCATCCGAAAAGCAACATGCTCCAAAGTATTCACCAGGCTCTCAGAATGGCGATGCAGCGAATGAGTCACCATGCAGCTAATCTCCTGGCGCAGGGACCTGGTACGTTCTTCTGACGGGACGGATAGGTCCACTCCATCGAGCGCGCCTTCCGGTGAGAACCCCTTCCACCGGATGCCATGTGAACGGGTTCTGTGAAAAGAGCCGATGAGATCGGCTTCGAGGATGGCTTTGACCTCGTCATACTTCTTCTTGAGCTCGTCGGTCAGATCCTCGTACGTGACTGGAGTGCCGTCCGCCATCTCAGATGTAGATGGCGAGGTGGTTGATGTCGAAGCTTGTCCCACCGGGCGTGCCAGAATGTGTTGCGGTCAAAACCCACCGGCGGGCAGCGACGGGCAACACAGTAGAGCCGGGAACAACCTAGGGCTTCGGCTGGCCCTGATCCCTCCGAGCGACGGCCCGCAAAGCCTCTGGTACACACGTCCGATGCTGATGCAAGGGCGTGCCACCTGACCTATACCTGGTCAGGAAGGTGATGGAGATGCCTCGCTTAGTTTCCTGCATGGCATACACGTAAACATTAAATACGAGCCTCGATCGGCTCTCAGGTTATCCTGTGAATCGGCTCAAGGGAGCCGATCCACCCATGATTCGTACGAGGTGCACGAATATATGGTGGTCCTGCTTGATCAAGATACAGCTAATGCGATCTACGACGATTTAGGGTTTTCACCGCATAATCGGATCATCCTACTCACGATTGGGCCTCGCGGCCACGCACGGTGATCGTAAGCCGATCCTAGATAGGGCCTAAAAACCAACACGAGGTTGATCCCCGGAACATCCTGCCTAGGACTAGCAAACGACACCCTACGTGCCGCTGGATCCTCCAACCCTTTGTAAGGCCTAACTATTGCAGATATTAAACTAATCCTTGTAGAACAAGGAGCAACCGTAACGGATCGGATCTACTAAATAATGATCAAGCGGGGTGCCGCCCCTACACCTAAGATAGGTGTAAGGGCGGCTAGATATGCAAGGGTTGCACTACGATAGCATGTTATACGAAGAACTATGCTAACCCTAACACATCTATGATAACTACGTTGCTCGCCATCAAAAAGGCTTCAGTACGAGCAACGCATGAACAACATGAAGCTTCTGCTGCCTAGATCGCAAGATGCGATCTAGGCAGCATGATGCTTACCGGTAGAAACCCTCGAGACAAAGGAGTTGGCGATGCGCCGAGATTGATTGGTTGGTTGAACGTTGGTTGTTGTTTATTCCATAAACCCTAGATACATATTTATAGTCCAGGGGACTTTCTAACTTAGGCGTGCACCTAACCGTGCACGGGTAAAACTCTATCTAAGATACGATCTACTATATTACAGATATATGGGCAATCTAGCCCAACTTTGCATATAAGGCCGATCCACGTATTTCTTCCGTATATAATCTTCAAGCCCATCTTGATCGTGGCCCACCTCTGACTTGGTCAAATTCTGGTGATAACAGTATGTATGTTCCACCATTAAGATTTATAATAACTTATCCATCGTACATGGAGTAATGTCATAATTTGAACAACTCATTGTTTTCATTTGATCAGAGCAAAATAACAATTATTAAGTTCCTTATTATAAATTCTAAGGGCTAGATAGAATGCCAATGACGAACATAATAACACTTTATTTTTGTTCGAGACGTGCATTCCTATCATATTCCTTGTCAGTCACTTAGGCCATTGTATTCTTGTATTGCGTTGTTTTTGTATGACACTTCATACCAACCAATATGGTACTAATACCCAAGAATTTCATTGTTTGACCTAACTAGGAATACAACCATAACATGTATATCATTTATATACAGCTGAGCTAGACTTTCTAGTCTTTTCTTTTCTTTCTGCCAAAATATCTTTTGCGGTTTCTCTTTTAGCTTTCCTCATTATTCAGAAAAAACACTTTAACATCATTAACTTCTAGGTTTGTTGGTCAAATACCAATAACCTTGAGGTTCTTACTTTGAAGTTGATCATCATATGACAAGTGTTTCAGATTTCACTATTAGTAACTTTGTAATATGATGAACAATTTCACTCATAATTTTATCCATCATATCATGACGACTTTCCGAGACCATGTCTGTACATGCTAGGCTCGTAAAGTTTTAACCTTGGTATTCGCATGTGCAAATCTGGCTTGCACCCGTTGTATGCACACGTAGAATCTATCACACCCGATCATCACGTGATGCTTCGAAACGACGAGTCTTAGCAACGGTGCATACTAAGGACGATAACTTCATGGATATGCGAATATCGTTAGTGCCCCAATAGTTGGAGGATTGTGACGCCTGGTGTCTTCAACCTTCATACATTCCAATAAAACTTATTAGTTTATGTAGTCTCACCAAATTATATTCTATCATCTTGCAATAAGGTCTTAGATATCACATATATCTTATACCTTGATTATTTCTGAAAACTAAATTTCCAGCTCCTTACTTTTCAAACAGATTTGAACTTCAAGTTTCACGAAGACAAGATGACTTTTAGGTACTAATTGAAACCATAGCTCTTTGAATCAACAATGTGAGGTTTACTAAAAGTTTGCAATAGGACTTAATCATTTCTTGATTCTTTAATAATACGGTACCAGTCCGTAAAGTTTCTTGTCAGATTTTAACAGTATTTCTATCTCAATTACAAGACTAGCGCATGGTAGAAAAAACGGATGCCAATACTACAAAATTAATTCAAAATACTACTCAGACTATGTTTATGATAATTAGTTCATGTTTTAATCTAATTACTAATGAACTCCCACTTAATACAACATCCCTCATAGTTGTTAAGTTGTAAACGACCCAAATCCACTACACCAAAACCGATCATCACGTGAGATGATGTAGCTTCAATGGTGAACATCAACATGTTGATCATATCATCCATATGACTCGTGTTCAACCTTTCGGTTTCCGTTGTCCCGAGGCCATGTCTATACATGCTAGGCTCGTCAAGCAAACCCAAGTATTCCGCGTGTGCAACATGGCTTACACCCGTTGTATGTGAACGTTGAGTCTATCACATCCGATCATCACGAGATGATTCGAAACGACGAACTATATCAATGGTGCATACGAGGGGAGAACACTTTATTATCTTGATATTAATGTGAGGGATCATCTTATAATGCTACCGTCGCGTTCTAAGCAAAATAAGATGCATAAAGGATTAACATCACATGCAATTCATATGTGATATGATATGGCCCTTTAGTCTTTGCGCCTTCGATCTTCATCCCCAAAGCACGGACATGATCTCCATCATCAACGGGCATGATCTCCATCATCGTCGGCGTAGCGTCAAGGTCCATGGCACCGTCTTCATGGTTGTTCACCTCATGTAGCAACTATTACAACTACTTTGAAATACTACTCAACATGAAATTTAAAGACAACCATAAGGCTCCTGCCGGTTGCCACAATACAATAATGATCATCTCATACATATTCATCATCACATTATGGCCATATCACATCACCAAACCCTGCAAAAACAAGTTAGACGTCTCTAATTTGGTTTGCATATTTTACGTGGTTTAGGGTTTTCGAGTGAGATCTAATCTACCTACGAACATGAACCACAACTGTGATACTAGTGTTGTCAATAGAATAGTAAATTGAATCTTCACTATAGTAGGAGAGACAGACACCCGCAAAGCCACTTATGCAATACAAGTTGCATGTCGAGCGTGGAGCAAATCTCATGAACGCGGTCATGTAAAGTTAGCCCGAGCCGCTTCATCCCACTATGCCACAAAGATGCAAAGTACTCAAACTAAAGACAACATAAGCATCAACGCCCACAAAACAATTGTGTTCTACTCGTGCAACCATCTATGCATAGACACGACTCTGATACCACTGTAGGGATTCGTAGCATAGAAAACAAAAAATTTCCTACCGCGAGAACGCAATCCAAGCCAAGATGCAATCTAGAAGATGGGAGCAACGAGGGGATGAACGAGACTAACCCTTGAAGATTTCCAAAGCCTACAAGAGGAGGCTCTCGTTGCTGCGGTAGACGATCACTTGCCGCTTTCAAAAGCGCGTAGAAGATCTTGACGGTGCCACAATCGGGCAGCACCTCCGTACTCGGTCACACGTTCGGTGTTGATGACGACGTCCTTCTCCCCGTTACAACGGGCAGCGGAAGTAGTAGATCCTCCTCGAAATCTCGGCAGCACGACGGCGTGGTGGCGGTGTCGATGGAGATCTCCGGCGGAGCTTCGCTAAGCGTATGCGGGAGATGTGGTGGAGGAGAAGCGCTAGGGTTTGGGAGAGGGGGTCTAGGGCGCCGGCCACTTGGGGGCTGCGGCCTAGGAGGGCTTGGTGTGGCCGGCCCCTCCCCTATGCCCCTCATTATATAGGTGGAAGCCCCAAGAGTTGTATCCCAAGTCTTCGAATAAGACCCCAACACCAAAACCTACCTTTGGTGGGAAACCTACTCAAGATGGGAGTCCCACTCTAGGTGGGATTCCCACCTTTCCTTGAGGGAGGGTGGCCGGCCACCTCAGGTGGAGCCCACCTGGGACTCCTTCCTTAGGGTTTGGCCAGCCAAGCTTGTGGAGTCCCTCCGGGACTCCACCTTCCATAGTGCCTTTCTTTCGGACTTTTCTAGAACCTTCTAGAACCTGCCATAAATGCACCGGATCATTTCCAAACTTGGAATATGACTTCCTATATATGAATCTTATTCTCCGGACCATTCCGGAACTCCTCGTGATGTCCTGGATCCCATCTGAGACTCCGAACAAAAACTTTGAACTCCATTCCATATTCCATATCTACTTAAACGACATCAAACCTTAAGTGTGTCACCCTACGGTTCGCGAACTATGTAGACATGGTTGAGACTTCTCTCTCACCAATAACCAATAGCGGGATCTGGAGATCCATAATGGCTCCCACATATTCAACGATGACTTAGTGATCGAATGAACCATTCACATACGATACCAATTCCCTTTGTCACGCGATATTTTACTTGTCCGAGGTTTGATCATCGGTATCTCTCTATACCTTGTTCAACCTCGTCTCCTGACAAGTACTCTTTACTCGTACCGTGGTATGTGGTCTCTTATGAACTTATTCATATGCTTGCAAGACTTTAGATGACATTCCACCGAGAAGGCCCAGAGTATATCTATCCGTCATCGGGATGGACAAATCCCACTGTTGATCCATATGCCTCAACTCATACTTTCCGGATATTTAATCCCACCTTTATAACCACCCATTTACGCAGTGGCGTTTGATGTAATCAAAGTACCCTTTCCGGTATAAGTGATTTACATGATCTCATGGTCAAAAGGACTAGGTAACTATGTATCGAAAGCTTATATCAAATAACTTAATGACGTGATCTTATGCTACGCTTAATTGGGTGTGTCCATTACATCATTCATATAATGATATAACCTTGTTATTAATAACATCCAATGTTCATGATTATGAAAATAATCATCTATTAATCAACAAGCTAGTTAAGAGGCTTACTAGGGACTCATTGTTGTTTACATATCACACATGTATCAATGTTTCGGTTAATACAATTATAGCATGGTATATAAACATTTATCATAAACATAAAGATATATAATAACCACTTTTATTATTGCCTCTTGGGCATATCTCCAACACTATAGACTTGCGGTGATTCTGGCAATGTTGATTGTGTGCCCCTCGGCAGACCCTCTCATGGTCCTTATATTGTGAGCCAGGTCTCGAGAGTTCTGTCCGGGTTCGACTAGGTTACAAACAGTCCTACATCTAGACTTTCATTGTCCTTCGTCTTCTTGCCTTGTTCTTCAAGTATATTTCTTCGGAACCGCGGTATCGGCCCACCTTGGTCGGTGGATGATCTTTACGGGCCCCTGGTTGGGCCGTAAAAGGTAACATAATATGGGTTACGCGAAGGTTAATGCCCACATCAGCGCACGAGGGTGGTTGTTGGGGCACAAGGGAACTAGGTCCAGGCGAAGACTAGGAAGGTGGAGGCGAGGTAAGGGAGAAGAGAAGGAGGGCCGAACCTACGAGGTGCCACCGGTCGCCGGTCGCACGTCGGCCGCGACAACGTGGAAACTCGCATCGTGAGAGCTCGCTCCTCTCTGTTTCTCTCAGTTATGAACAGGTACGAAGGAATAAGTGTTTCCACGCGATTTGGAGTGGGCGAGCACACAAAAAATTCAGGTTGTTTACATGTGACGAAGGGGTACCTCGGAATTTAGTTCAGTTTCCAGGCTTTAATTCCGAGGCCAATCCAAACGGTGGAATTGAACGCCAATTTCAGGTTCCATGATTCCATGCTCAATTCTATGCCTCCAAACACAATATGCAGGTTTACGCAATTGCTTTGTTCGTTTTCAAACCAATATGCGTGTAATTTAACAGTGCTGACCAAGCTATGCCAAAATGAAGTGCAGGCGGCCCAGCCAAGTGCGTCTTTCACCTAGTATACTTTATAGTGAATGTATTAATAATGTTTTAGTATCATGAATGTTCATATTTATGTGTATAAACTCGATCAAACTCAGAGAACATTGACTTTTGACTAATCTTAGACATATTTTATCTTTTTTGTGTTTTTCAGAAAACTCTACAACCAAGTACCACAACCCTTTGCAACTTTAATTGTTACTACCAAGCATCACTTCCGATTGCAATTTAATAGTAAATATATTATATAGAAAATTAAGATTAGATATTATAATTTAATAGTAAAGATATGGTATACCTTCAAACATACCCTCAAAGAAAAAAACGTCAAAAGCAATTTGTTATTGTCTACGTTTATATTTAATATTATCTTGTACTCATGGTCCAACCTCGTCACATATATTCATGCGCCTAGGACCCTAGGTACCAATCGTCCTGATAAGTTATATAAGTTTCAAGTGCCAACTACCTACCCTGATGTGAAACATAGGAGCACAATATTTTGAACTTTATCAGGCGTTTTCAACTGCAACGTTACCTACAGGAGCCACATCTACCATTCACCCAATGTTTTGAGATTGGTGAGGCTTTTGATATTTATTTAATATAAAAATAATAATTGAAATAGAGGTGAAACTTTTATAAAACTAAACTAATACATGGAAACTATTGTGAAATATTCTGGCAAAAAATGAAACTGATGACTGATGTCACTTCGATAAGTTTCACAAAATATCGTGTTCCAGTTTTATTTCGGTTTGGTTTCATAGTTTCGTGAGTAGACTAGGTTAGCACATAGCTGACATCACTGA
This sequence comes from Lolium perenne, assembly GCF_019359855.2. Classification (NCBI taxonomy): domain Eukaryota; kingdom Viridiplantae; phylum Streptophyta; class Magnoliopsida; order Poales; family Poaceae; genus Lolium; species Lolium perenne. The sequence goes on along the minus strand of NC_067250.2, from coordinate 144,440,154 downwards.
TGACGCCTGCTGTAGGTAGGGTTCACTGCAAAAAGAGGTTTTTCTGGACGACAGCCATCCATTCCATTTCCATGGCATCGGAAGGAAATACCGTCAGCGGCGGCCTGCGCGGCCGCCGTGTGCTGGTGTTTCCTCTCCCGTACCAAGGCCACATCAACCCCATGTTACAGCTCGCCGGCCTCCTCCACGCGCGCGGCCTCGCGGTCACAGTCTTCTACTCCCACTTCAACGCCCCTGACCCGTCCCGCCACCCCGCCTACGACTTCGTCCCAGTTCCCGATGGCTTGCCGCCGTACAGTCCCGTCTCGGTGAAGGAGACCGCCGAGCACATCTTGACCATCAACAGCTCCTGCGAGGCGCCGTTCCGGGAGCGCCTGGCCGCCCTGCTGGGGGCACCGGGCGCCAGGGACGACGTCGCGTGCCTGGTCGCCGACGCGCACCTGCTGACTCTGATGGACGTGGCGCGGAAGCAAGGCGTGCCGACGCTGGCGCTGCGCACCGGCAGCGCCGCCTGCTTCCGAAACATCATGGCGAATCCGATGCTCTGCGACAAGGGCTACCTCCCAGCTCAAGGTTCGTTCGCCCTCCTCTGCACGTGCACGAACGTGCGTGCTCCTCCTCAATGTATCTCGCTCATGGCGTGATCTTGACTACCTCTATCGCCGTGATTGACTTGTGATTAAGCAGAATCGCAGCTGGACCTGCCGGTGAAGGAGCTACCGCCGTACCGTGTCCGGGACCTGATGACCATCGGCCGAAGCCGTGACGAGCACGACCTATCGTGCAAGCTCCTGTCCCGGGCCGTCGAGGCAGTGAGGGCCTCGTCAGGGTTCATACTCAACACGTTCGACGCGCTGGAGTCCGACGTGCTGGCGACGACCCGGCAAGACCTCGCCCTGCCCGTGTTCGACATCGGCCCGCTCCACAAGATCTCACCGGCGGCGTCCAGCAGCCTCTTGCTGCAAGACCGTGCCTGTCTGGAGTGGCTGGACGTGCAGGCCCCGGCTTCCGTGCTCTACATCAGCTTCGGCAGCCTCGCGAGCATGAGCGCCGCCGACCTCGCCGAGACGGCATGGGGCATCGCCAACAGCGGCCAGTCGTTCCTATGGGTTCTACGGTCCGACCTTGTGCGCGGTGTCACGGAGGCCACCCTGCCCGACGGCTTCGACGCCGCGACCCGCCACCGGGGCATGATCGTGAGCTGGGCGCCGCAGGAGGAGGTCCTGGCGCACGCCGCCGTCGGCGGGTTCTGGACGCACTGCGGGTGGAACTCGACCCTGGAGGGCGTGTGCGGCGGAGTGCCGATGCTGTGCCGACCCTACTTCGGCGACCAGATGGGCAACGCGAGGTACGTCGAGCACGTCTGGCGGGCTGGGTTCGTGCTCGACTGTGAGCTTCAGAGGGGCAAGGTGGAGGAGGCCGTCCGAAGGCTGATGAAGAGCAAGGAGGGAGACGAGATGAGGAAGCGAGCTCAGGAGCTCAGAAGCAGAGCAGCTCAGGCTACCGACGGTGCTGGCTCTTCTCGTCTCAACATCGACAAGTTAGTGAATCACATTCTGTCGCTGTATAAGTCAAGTCAGACCCGGTAGTACGAATTCCAGAGTCTGGAAACGGACGGAAAAACAGTCTCGCTAACTAGCCGCCGCCTCCAGAGAAAAAATTATAGCCGCCTCCACTTCAGTCTCCTCCATAGATCAGTTCCCTCTCCTTCGGCCAGCTTCATCGGTGTCGGGAGGAGTGGGGAACCCGATCTATGCGTGAAGTTTTAAATAAAAGTAGTCTTTTCAGTAGTCTATGTTAGGATTTTGGTCACCGTTTTCTTGTTGGTTTCCCCGCAATAGAGATGACATCGTCTGCAATAAACGATTTTCAGTCTTTTGTTCGATGACGAGATCTCCTTCCCAACGTTAATAGTGGTATTGAAAGATTACAATTATCTAGGTATGGGTGTTCAGATCTTGCTTCGCCAGATCGATCTTGGATCTTTTCTCATAGTTGCCGCGAGGAGGATTATCCTCGCAGTTTTGTCCCGGTTGCTACGTCCTCGACAATGGTGATTCGTACTCTCGGCTCGCCATCAACGTCGATAAGGCTGATCGGTTTTTATTCCCTGACATATTTGGTGTTGGTACTCTTGCCGATGTTGATCGACTACTTTAATGGTTGCCCGCATGCACGCAACCTTGGTATTGCGGCTTAAATTAAAATTATGGAAGAACCATCGTTAGTATTTAGAGGTCTATGATTTGTTATCTATCTTTGGTTGCCTTCAGGAAAGTACAAGATTAAGTTTTGAAAGAAGAAAGAGTTTGAAGACCTCAAAAATTTGCTACAGTAGTACCTTTTAGACTTTACTTTGTAATTATGGAGACGGCTCGTGTATCTATACCATGTATTATTTGTTATTATAAATATATGTCGTACTGATTGTCAAAAAAAAAACAGTCAGACCCCGGTTCCGTTCCAAGCACCAACCAACATTTGCATTTTTATGTGTGGATTGGATCTGCATCCATTTCAAGTTGTCGTAGGGATCGGTCACGTGGAGGAGAGTGACAAAAACGTATCTGAATAAAGATTTGCCTTTTGTTCAGTGGCTAGCACGTTCCATAGACGGCTGCTGCTATGGTGAAAATGAATCAATTTGGCTCTTTTGTAAAACATCAACACAAAATAGACCCGTTTTGAAACATTTTTTACAATATTTTTAAATATTTGTCAAGTATAAAAATGTCTGACATTTGTTTATATAGATGGTCAATTTTTTTCAAAATGTTTGATTTTGATTAAAAATACTATGTTCATCTTATTTTAGGAAGAAAAGGCGGCCATAGTCCGTGTGATAGGAAGAAAAGGCGGTCAAGAGGCTGTCATGGTAATTAATGCACGAGTCATGTACTTAAATCTTCTCCAATGCTCCCTTCATACCTATTTAATCGACGCGAAGGGGTGAAGGCTAATGAACAAATAACGTAGTGATGGAAGTCAATTAAATCCAAATAGAGGTACTACCTCCGTCCTAGTTCATAGGATTTGCGCGTATCTCTAGATTATCAATTTGGCTAACATAATATCATTTGTATAATGTAAAAATTATATCATTAGAAAGTAAAACATCTAAACTTTCTAATGATATATATTTTGTAATACATATGTACGTTGCATTATCATCGTTAAATTTACGACCTAGGGACACGCGTAAGTTATTCCTCTCTGGATAGCGCAGAAGAGCTCATTTCCCCCTCCCCAGCTCTCGCGAGTGAACAGTACTCTTGAGAGTCGCTCTCTCTGTTCCGGCTCCCCTCTCCCTCTCCTCCGGCGGCCTCGTCGGTCGGAGTGACTGGGAGAGGGGAGGCCGGCCCCCCTCTGTACATAGTAGTGTAGGGTTAGTTTTTCTTCCCGTAGTGGAGTATGGCGAGATGCCGGTGGAGATCTGGTGGCCGACGCTAGCGGGCGGTGCTCGGCGGCCGGTGATGGTGTGGCTTCTGCTTGCAGAGCTCCGGAGGGCGGAGACGGACGTGAGCAGCAGCAACCCCTCACCCTCCATGAAGAATAAGCTCGACGCTGCTCCAGAGCTGCAAGATATGGATGGCTCTGATGCTGTTCTTGCCACCATGGGGGCGGACAGAGCAGTTCGTCTTGAGATCTATCTAGACCTGACAGGATCTGGAGCGAGCAGGGAAGATCCTTCTGCAACGCCGGAGAGCCTCTGTGCTCTCGTCCAAGGAGTTCATCAGCGGAGGACTGATGCCGGCGGCCAACACCGCCCTGCCTCTGCATCTCATGGTCGAAGGGCGACCCTCCTCAAGCTCTACTTCCCAGAGACCAAGAAGTCCGAGGGGAAGATCTATAGCTTCCGCCACGACGCCGGACCAAGTGGTTCGTCCCCGGCTCCGGTGTCCGTTCTGTGGCGGAGGAACTCGCCGGCGGCTTCCAGATGCGGTGCCAAGCTCAGATGACTTGATTGCTTTTCTCAATTTCTTTCTGAGATCGTTTTTGTAAAGCTCTGTCCTTATCCACCAATCCCCTGATCTGTAGGGGCTTTTCTGCAAAATGTACCCACCGCTTTGGTAATACCAGCATCTTCTAGGGTCTTCGGACCCTATCCCTGTTTAAAAAAAAAAGTTATTCCTCTCTAATATCCGCTTCCACATAGCTTAGCATCCTTTCAAAACTGAAACTTGACCTTGATCTGTCTAAGCTCAGCCAGCAGTACTGCAGCCTTGTCAAAGACTGAAATTTCACTCGAGACAAATCTTTCTCGCCACAAAAATCACCAGGGTGTTCATCTCTTTCATGTGTTGGTTGGGTGTTGCACTAGATAGGTTCGGCCACAATTACTTAGGCAAGGCATCCATATTTGGCGTGTGTCTGTACATCCTTAATGGTAGCAGCAGATGGTACCAGATCTCTCTCGAGAATGAGCACTGCAGCGTGAGGTGCTCGACCGTCTCCTCCTCATGGCAGCACATCACACATAGAGTCGGGTGTTGTAGGTCGTGCCTCGCCAATCTGTCCGATGTCCATAGCCTATCTTTGAGCACTAGCCACATGTGAAGTGTGTGCTTTAGGGGTTCACTGGCCGCCCGCAGTTCCTTCGCTCCCAACATCTTTGTCCCCCCGATGAAGGACATGTCATACACAGTCTTAGCGGAGTACGCCGAACAAGCCGTGAGCCTCCAACTAACGAAGTCGGGTACACCATCTGTAGCAATCATTTCGTGCATTCTCTCTCATAGTTCCAGATACTCGGCAATTGTATGTACTGGCTGGTGCCAATACACCACAACACTCTCACCCGCCACGTCAGCTTTTTCCCTCATTCTCACCCCACTCTCACCACACTCTCACCCCACGGTGCCAATGCACAGGCTATAGTGCCAGCTTTACTTCTCTCCTCCACGTCAGCTTTTCTCTCTCTTCAACATCAGCATTTCTTTTTCACATTACAACAATATAAATAATGCAAGAAAATTATTTTATTGAACTAAAATTGTTACCGATTACATCATAAAAAAATTACATAAAAATTTGAAAAGATTACATAAAAATTTGAAAAAATTACATAATCTAGGAATGAGCCCACACATGCTCAATCAAATCATGCTGGAGCTGTGTATACATCGGTGACTCCCTCATTTCGGTGTCCATCTGAATCCTGGCTGCTAGGCTTGGTGGTGCATGCTGGTGTATTGCAGGGCCGACATTTGAAGCAACTGTCTCATAGATGTTGTCCAAATTTGTACCACGCTCATCGTCGATGATCATGTTGTGCAGAATGACACATGCACGCATGATCAATCCAAGAGTACGCCTCGAGTAGGAGCGTCCCGAAACTGCTAGAATGTTGAATCTAGCCTTCAACACTCCAAAGGCACACTCGACATCTTTGCGATGCGCTGATTGAGCAGAAGTGAACACTCGATGCTTTTCACTTTGTGGAAGAGTAACACCTTTCATGAACACCGGCCAGGAGGGGTAGATGCCGTCGGCAAGGTAGTAACCATAGTGGTACTCGTGTCCATTCACCGTGAAGTTCACTACGGGTGCTTCTCCCCTAAGCACATCAGTGAACAACGGCGACTGGTTGAGTACATTGATGTCGTTGTTGGACCCGGCCACTCCAAAAAAGGCATGCCAGATCCAACGATCATACGACGCCACGGCTTCTAAGATTATGGTAGGGTGTTTGATGTCTCCCCTTGTGAATTGACCAGCATGAGCCACTGGGCAGTTCCTCCACTGCCAATGCATGCAATCGATGCTCCCTAACATGCCCGGAAAGCCACGCTCCTCGGCTTTCGCTAACAGACGCTGAGTATCCTCCACATTTGGGCGACGGCAAAACGTCTCCCCGTAACACTCAGTGATGCATTCACAGAATCTATCTAGACAATCTGATGAAGTTTGTCTAGCTAACTTAAGCCACTCATCTATCGTATCTGCAGCGGCTCCATAAGCTAACAGACGCAAAGCCGCAGTACACTTTTGTAGGGGAGAAAAACCAACACGGTTGAGAGCATCAACTCTTTGGGAGAGTATTCACCCAATCTATCCACAATGCGCAGAAAAAGGGAGCGCCTCATCCGATACCTTCGCCGAAAGTAGCTCGGAGGATAGTTGCAGTCGTCGGCGAAGTAGTCCTCGAAGAGCCGATCGTGGGCACCCAGACGATCACGCCTGATGAACTCTCGGCGGCGTCGACGTCTTGGCACCACCTCCTCGTTGAGCATCTCCTCCTCATACTCCTCCTGGAACTGCTCGATCATATCACCCTCCATTCCCTCGCTCGAACTGCTGCTAGACGAAGACATAGCGTTGAGAGGAGTGGAAATGGAGAGTGGAGGAGATGAATTGAGGTGTGGAATGAGTGAAACCATATGGGGGTATTTATAGCGGGTGGGGATGAATTTTTGGGGTTTTTTCGGATTTTTTGAACCAGCAACGGCTACCCCAACGACCAATCAGAACGCGCCACCTCAGCCCTTCCCTCTCGCCCCGCCTCTCGCCCCCCTCTGCCAGCGCGCCGCCCCGCCTCTCGCCTCGCTCTCGCCCCCAACGCGGGCGGGAGCGGGCGATACCGCCAGGCGCCCCCGCCGTCGCCCCTCGCTCTCGTCCCGCCCGCCTCCGCCCCGCGCCGGGCGCTATCGCCTCCCCTCCCGCCCCCATTGGCACCAGCCTAACGATGTACCCTTGATCATGCGAACCCAGTTGTTGTTGCCCATCACGGATGCCACACTAACTTTCAAGCTATCCGGGCTTCAAGTGCTTGATCAGGTTAGGCGCAATCTGCCTAACACAATGGCCATGCATCGATCCACTGGTCGACCTAAAATTTCAATCGCTTGCCGTTGCTCATCTCGCACTTTGTTGTAGCTCTGAATAGATCCTCATCAACTTCATGAATGGCAAACTGCAGTCCCTTCCAGGGTCTATCTTTCTCCTCCATCTCGAGCCAACGACATCTCATTCTGAACACCATATCCAGCAGCCTCAAATTCTCCACCCCCAGCCCACCAAAAAATTTCAGCGAACAGATCATGTCCCTGGCTAGAATACATTGTCATTTCCTTGCCTCTATTGCTGTCGACCAGAACAAGCCACTTAGGAGCTTGTTTGAGTACAGCTGGTGGCATAGCAGATGGTAAATGGGGGTCACGATCAAAGTTGAGTCCACAAGTATCAATATTCCACTCCTCCCAAACATTGAATCTTTCCATGTAGGCACATGCGCTGCCACTTTGTCGACCTACGGTTGTAGATCACGTCTCGTCAACCTAACGAGTGATAGAGGAAGTCCCAAGTATATGACATGTTATTAAAATGTGTAGTTAACGTTGCGCATAGTTGTATATGTTACTCCCTCTGTTAGGGACTAGTATAAGGCTAGAGAATTTTCTAGAAATCATAAGATCTCTCATTTATTATCCTCTCTTCTCTAATATCACCGCGACAAAAAAAATTTGCCAGCGCATGTTTGTTGTGGGCCATGGAAATTCGTACTTTTCTTATTTTTTATAGTGAGAAAACCATGATCGTCGTTGCCTAGATCCACGGCTACCTACTCACATGCGCTATTTATGTTCATATTTATTAGTTTATATAATTTTAAGGCAAAATTATGTGCAAGATCTATTTATAAGTATTTTTTCTAGTGTGTTATGATACTCTATTTTTCACTCTCTGGTTAGGAGTAACTATGATATTACTATGATCTTTTCTATCATTTTCTGTAACACAATAATTTTAAATGTATCAAATGCATAAGGCTAGCCATATTAGTTACCATCATATAGTAGTATCATGTATACATACTTGTGTATGCTATTTTCTCTATCATGCAATGTATCATGGAGAGTAATATCATACTCTTATTATATTTATTAATTTTTAGAATTTTATTATAAAATTGTGTATAAGTTCTACTACCTCGATTCCGGTTTGTAGGCCCTACGCGTATCTAAGGCTGGACAAACGGGCCGAGTTTTTGGCTCGGCCCGAGCTTTTTGTGGCTCGGCCCGAGTTGAGCTCGACCCGCGGAAGAGGCGGACCGAGCCGAGCCCATTTTTCCGGAACGTCGCGGGCTTTTGGCTCGCCAGGCTCGGATCGGGCCAGCCCGAAAGCTCGTTGTATTTTTTTTTTACAAATCAGAGAAGGTCAAAGTAGAGAGTGGGCTGATTTCTAGCCCATGAAGAAAGGGAGCAAGGCGGTAGGTCACGCTAGCATGCTCAGTATTTTATCTCTTCGTTCTCCCACGCAATGCACGAAGCCCCCCCGCGCCGCCGCCTCTGATGTTACCACCGCTGGCTAGCCGTCTACCTCGCGGCCCACCGTCCAGCGCGGCCTCTCTGCCACAGAATCTCGTTGTGGCCGTGCCCTGCCGTCCACGACGTCATGGACTCGAAGATGGAGAAACCCCTGTCCTCTTTGTATGAAGATCCGGCGCCGGCGGTGAAGAAAACGAGCAGCGCCTCGCCAGCTCGCTGCCCACATCGCCGATGTAGGACGCGTGGCCGGACGTGACAAATCTTCCTTGTCCATGCCATCAACATCATCGCTTAATTTGATGTCTAAAAGTTTCAGAAATTGCAAAACAACTCTCTGTACTGACTAGCTATTCTCTGTCAGCTGTTCCTGATGCTTGGCTCGTGAGCCAACTCGAGCTAGAGGCGAGCTCGAGCCGAGCCTCTTTTTTCGGCTCGTGAGACAAACGAGCCAGCCCGAGCCGAGCCACTTTAGAGCGAGCTAAACTCAGGCTCGGACTGAGCCCAGCCCGAGCTGGCTCGTGTCCAGCCTTACGCGTATCCCTAGAGCGTAAATTTGACCAACGTAATATATAGCATATATTACAAAGCATATAATATGGAAAGTTTAGATGTTCAAGTTTCTCATGATATTTATCTATGTTATATATTTTTTATTATGTTGGTCAATTTGGCCATCTAGAGATGTTCATGGTTTGTAAACCTGGACATAGGGAGTATTTGACATCAACTTTTATCGTACTGTGCGTTATGATACGGTATCCACATATGTTACTCTAAATCATCTCTCAACCCTTTAATTAACCGCCACATCAGCATTTTTATGGAGCTAGAATGCATAATATTTTCTCTGTTCTGAAATACTATATTGTAGATCTAAAATTTGGGGAATGGTGTTTTCGCACGTGGGAGATGCTCCCAATTTGTAAATTTTGTTTTAAATACTCTTTCAAAATGTTGAAAAAGTCGGACAAAAAATTTAATCCATGCATCTCGAAATTCTACAGGCTCACAAATTAATTCCATAGAAAACCGACATTCTTAATGTCATGTGTAAAAAGGATGGATTTTGGTGTAAAAAAGGTTTTACACGTGACGGAATTCTGTCTTTTTTCGCAAGTTACAAAAAATATCATTTTTTCGTAAAATTTGATGTGTGCACATATAATGTCGATATGTAAGCGTGGAAAATTTTGTTCAAACTTTTTTAACATTTTAAAAGTTCTTTCTGAGCATATGCTCCCATGTGTTGAATTGAATTTCTATAAAATTTGTTTTAAATTAGTTTATATATTTTAACATTGTAATTAACAACGACACCGAAAACGGACCGGTCCTGTTTTTTCTATTGGATATCGCCATTGGTTTCAAGGTACTTTGGATTGGTTAAACTAGTATATCTAAGATACTTTTTTTTAGATGATATCTACGATACTAGTGGTAGCCTAATACTTCCACTGTGCCTATTCTTAATTGAAAACTCCAATGATTACGTCAAAACGTGCCTGGCCGGATGGCCGGCAAGCAAGACGTCACCAGTTAAAGTACTGATTCTAGCCAATTAGCCATCGATATTCCCGCTTGCTAAGATCGGGATCGAACTGCACCACGAGCCGAGAGACACAAGCAGAGAGGAATGGCTAGTGCCCAAGAATCATCCAATGGCGACGGCCGGAGACGGCCACTCGGGCGCCGGGTGCTTGTGTTCCCGCTGCCGTTCCAGGGCCACATCAACCCGATGCTGCAGCTCGCCGACGCGCTGCACTCCCGGGGCCTTGCCGTCACCGTCCTCCACACCCGATTCAACGCGCTGGACCCCGCCCTCCACCCTGAGTTCACGTTCGTCGCCGTGCCCGACGGCATCCCTGCGGACGTCGCCGCCTCGGGGAGCGTCATCTCCATCATCCTCGCCATGAACGCCGCCATGGAGGAGCCGGGGCCCGTCCGCGACGCCCTCGCATCGGTGCTCGGGGAAACGGGAAAGCGTACGGCCGCGTGCCTGTTCATCGACGCCAACCTCCTGGCAGTGCAGAAGGCCGCCACGGCACTCGGGCTCCCGACCATGGTGCTGCGCTCCGCCAGCGCCGCCTGCTTCAGCTGCTTCCTCGCCTATCCGATGCTCCACCAAAACGGTTATCTGCCTCCCAAAGGTCAGTAAGAAAAAACATTTCACTAAATAGAATGAGATCGGCACTAAATTCTGATCCGTGTTTGCATATCTTGCAATTTTGCTAATTAATCAGTCTCGTAGCTCATTAGAAACAAAGAAAGATACATTTCTAGCGGTTAGATGCAGCCGTTGAATCTGTGTGTTTCAGAATCGCAGCTCTACACGCCGGTGAAGGAGCTGCCACCCCTGCGTGTCAGGGACCTGTTCATCTCGAGCAGCAGCAACCATGAAATGATGCGCAAAGTTCTGGCCAGAGCGACTGAAGCAGTGATGAACTCAAAAGCCCTCGTCATCAACACGTTCGACGCTCTCGAAACCGCGGAGCTTGAGAGGATCCGAAGGGAGCTAGACGTCGCCGTCGTGCTCGCGGTCGGTCCACTGCACAAGCTCTCCACCCGGAGCACCGGGAGCAGCTTACTGCGAGAGGACCGTAGTTGCATCGAGTGGTTGGACACGCAACCCACAGGATCCGTGCTGTACGTGAGCTTTGGAAGCCTGACGTCCATGGACGCCGCGGAGCTCCTGGAGGTCGCTTGGGGATTGGCCAACAGTGGCCAGCCCTTTCTATGGGTTGTTCGACGGGACCTCGTGCGAGGATCACACGGATCAGATCTGCCGGAGGGGTTTGCTCTCGCCGTGGAGGGAAGGGGCAAGGTGATCCCATGGGCCCCGCAGCAGGAGGTGTTGGCCCACCCTGCAGTGGGTGGGTTTTGGACGCACAATGGCTGGAACTCGACACTGGAGAGCATCAGCGAGGGTATCCCCATGATCTGCAGGCCTCAGTTCGCGGACCAAATGATGAACACGAGATATGTGGAGGCAGCATGGGGTGTAGGGTTTGAGCTGGAGGGTGAGCTGAAGAGAAACAAAATCGAGGAGGCAGTTCGGAAGCTTATGAAAGACGCCAAGGGAGTGGTTGCAAGGGAAAGAGCACACGAGCTAAAGAAGAAGGTAGAGTCTTGTTTAGAGAGTGGCGGGTCTTCTCTGCTAGCCATTGATAAGTTGATTGGACAAATATTGTCTCTGTAGAATTCGTGTTGTGTAGATTTTTGCAGCTAAATAATTGATGATGTTGGTATTGGAGTACCAGGCTTCTTTTCACCAACCAATTTTTTTTATGATACTTTGTTGTCCTTTGTTGTTCTTTCATTTGGAAAACAAAACATGTGGACATGTTTCAAGTTGCTATTCAAACCCTTACCATGTTGTTAGCATCGGTGCAATTTATAGTTCTCTCGATCAATTGTGGATGTTTACTCGCATAAGCAGTATATTACTTAGGTTTAGACACACTTTAGTTGATCAGAAAAGGTTTTGATACAAAAGGCTAGGCTATTACTATATTAAAAGCAAACTATGGTTGGAACTTGGAAGCAAAACAATTCAGCATTTAGAGGTTAATGATGTTTCTTGTTCTTGGGGTTTTTGTCTTGCGAATGCTTCTTGTTCTTGGCTTCTAATTAATTAGTTAACTATAGCACTCCAGCTAAGATTACTCATCACACCTAGGAATCATGGCTAGGAAAGGATGGATATTTTGGTTCAGGTAAAGCCGCGGAACAAAGAAGCTTCCGGGAAGCCAGTGATATATATACGTAGTCGTCTGGCAAGAACAGCAACTTCATCCTGCTTTTAGAACCCAAAAACAAATCGACAACAGAAAAATATACGAAAAGTATGTGATACAGTTGATACACACTGGTTTAATTTCACCAGACAATTGAAACTTAACTTTCATATTCCTAGCTGATTTATAATTCATAGACAAAATTAAGCACAAAGACACAAAGTAACCTGCATCAGTGACAGCCATGGTGGCTGGCGGCATCGTCGGAAGCAGAGTGACTGCTCGGAAGTGAAGGCCTGGCATCCCCCGGCGGTCAGCTGCATAGCCTGTCGTCTACCACTCCTTCGTGCAGTTGGGGGGGAGCCACTCTTGTTGAACATTTTAAAAAAACTGAACTAAATTTGGGTTCGATGCAATTGATATTGGAGTACCAAATATACGTAGTAGTCTGGCAAGAACAGCAACTTCATCCTGCTTTTAGTTAGAGCCCAAAACCAAATCGACAATAGAGAAATTTACGAAAATTATGGGCTACAATTAGATGTCGCGCATCTGATAGAGACGTTTAGTTTCACCAAACAATTGAAACTTAACTTTCATATTCCTAGACGATTTATAATTCATAGACAAAATTAAGTACGAAACCAACAAGTAACCTGCGGCTGCGGGAGTGACATCCATGGCGGCTGCTGGCATCTTCGGAAGCAGTGACTGCTCGGAAGTGAAGGCTCAGCATCTCCAGGCGGTCAGCTGAGTAGCCCGTCATCTGGCCTCCTTTGTGGGGGAGAAAACACTTGTTGTGAACATTTAAAAAAAAACTGAACTGGGAACAGATTTGGGTTCGATGCAATTGAAAATGGCTGAGAAGAAGGTGAGTTAGACCTCCCCCTTCCTCTCTCTCTCTCCTCTCCCCTTCCTTGACAGCTCCCAGAGAGACCGGGCCGCTCCCGAGCCTTCTCCGGCGGCTTTGCCGGCCGGAGATGGCGAGGGAGGGGTGCCGGAGTAGATATTAGGCTTAGTCTTCTAGTTCTCGGCTATATGCCGGTAGTTTGGAGTAGGGCTTCGGGTTCTTCTGGCCAGATCTCGAGCAGCTCGAGGTGTGGTTCCACTGCTTTTCTGCTCCGGCGGCCGGAGTGGGCGGTGGTGCTGACTCCTTCGAGGATCTCCGCAAATAAGGCCTGTTGTTGCTGCCTCTCGATCTGCTGCTGTTTGGTGCTGCTTCTTCTTCTCCTGGCCGGCCGTGGAGGCGAGGGGGGTGAGAAGGGCAGCTCCGTGCCGGCGGGATCTGGAGGTGGGCGGGGATGCTTCTCCCTCCTGGTGCTTTCGCGCGGCCCGGGATGGGCGCTCATGGACACCATGCTCCTGCTTCCAAGGTGGAAGGGGATAAATGGCGTCCTGGTGGCGAATCCCCTCAATAAGCGTCGTCTTCATCGCCCTCTCCCTGATGCTGCTGATGTCTCTCTTCTCTTGGCCGGTTGTGGCGGCGAGGAAGAGTTGGGAGGCCGATGCAGCTCGTCAGGTAATCGGCGGTGGAGATGGGATATTGGTGCTGCACCTGAGAGCCTCTGTGCTCTTGTCTCAGGAGCTCTTCAACGGAGGACCGATGCCGGCGGCTTCCGCCGCCCTGCCTCCGCAATCTATGGTCGAATGCGACCCTCCTCAACCTCTTCATCCCAGAGACCAAGCAGTCTGAGGGGAAGACAAGCTTCTCCAGCCATGACGCTGGACCAAGTGGTTCGTCCCCGGCGCCGGTGTCAGTTTTGTGGCGGAGCATGTCGACGGCGACATCCATCAGAAGCGGTGCTCAGTTGGAAGGACCTGATTGCTTTTTCCATAATCTTTCTAGGGTCTTTTCTGTAAAAATTCCTTATCCAGAATTCACCTGTTCTGTAGGGGCTTTTCTGAAACATGTACTCGCCGCTTTGGAAATGATAGCAGCATCTAGGGTCTTCGGACCCTATCCCTGTTCAAAAAAAATGGCTGAGAAGCACGTCTCAGAAAAAGACGGCGAGAGGGTAAATTTTGCTGAACTGAACATGGATTATAATCACGGTTTAGATGTGCCAAAAGATGAGCAAGCGCAATGGCAATAGGGGGATTGGCTAATAGTGGAACGAGACCAAATCATGTTGCGGCCTTGACAAATTGGCAATACGCTGGCATGCCCGGCTCCAAGCTTCTCTTTTGTCAAACCAAGCTCCTGTCAAGAGCAAATTTTAGTTTACTCCGCTCAGAATTCACCCAGTGAGCACGGCTATATGTTCAATGATTACTGATTAGCCTTTTCCGAAACAAAATCCACACAAAACCTTATTGAAACCAAATCTCGGCTTGAGTTCCAACGTAAGTGGGCTGCTAAAATCTATCAATCACTAGTTCACTACCAACTAGATATCCCAGCACAAATCTCAATTATGGATCTAACAGGGCCTACATGAGCACCTGAGATTTAATTCTCAGATAACTTGCTATTCCGATTTTTATTCACTTGTTTTACTGATAGATAAATTGATAGTTTTCCAGCAAAATCTCTGCAAAGCTACTCTGTCAAACATTCAGGAAGCCTGCATTGAGAGGTATAGATGTAAATACATATATCATGGTGGAGCAAAGCAAGAAAGTTCTTTTTTCCAACCAAGCTTCATAAGCTTCCTCGCTACATAAACCAGTCACATTTAACTAACACAACATGGACTAAAGAGACAAGATACAAAACCCAAGTACGAAATCACCATCTCGTCCTCACTAAAACCGACCAGCCATGTTTGTGCCCTCCATATAGGCATATAGCTAATCCTCATCAAACTTGATCTTCTTAGCTGAAGGCTGAAAGCCGACCTGTACAAGGTAGAAAACACTATTAGCAACCAAGCACATATTTTGACATGATCTCACATAGCATAGGATCAGAAAATAACGTTGTTAAGCTAAACTGAGCCAGCTAGAAAGTAAAGAGCTAAAGTGCAGCATTATGAACTGTTTATCCTTTATAATCTATCTCCACGCTGCACACATGTAAAATAACTACGCGAGAATAAACGAAGAGAACTGTGAATTATCTGACTACACAACAGAACACAGCAAAACGGCTCTAGGATACTACAATTGTCTTTTGCTCCACAACATAAAAAGAAGTTGCAATTTGTCCAGGCCTAATAAATGATATGGCAATTTGCTGAAACACACTACAGCCAATATGATGGTACTTTTTGTAAAACGGATTTCTTCCTCATCTAATCACTATATTGTCACTGCCATATGGGGGGCAAATGTAAGGATATTCAGCCTCTATCTCATCAGTCTCTTCTTTTTCTTTCTGCTCAAATCCAAACAAGGATTTTGACAACAAACAAAACTGGAGTTCCACGGAGCAAACTGTAGAAGCAAAGGCGAGTTTTCTCGTTGAGCGCTATTTATCCCACATGGAGGAACAGCTCATCAAGGTCACCAGCGTGCAGGTGCATCCATCACTGTTATCAGTGACTTCACTTAGTCGCTACACTGGGATCAGGTATTTAGAAGAACTAGACTTGGGCGTGACAATGTGATGCTTGGTTGCCAAGATTAGTAAGCCTGGTTGCTTGGAACAGAAGGACCTTGCAAAAGTATCATGATTTTCTCTACCTGTCTTGAGGAGCTCATCACACGGTTCTTATCAATTCATCATGCGAAATCGCCTCTTTATCAGCATCTTGCGATGGATATGGCCAGCAATGTGGTGACCAACCCACATGACGGAGCTCCACGCCACTACCAATGACAGTAGCCCCCTTCAGCACTGGCGAACTCAGGGCGGCTCAAGTCCAGGGAGGCCAGATCTTTGGATCAAGTAAGGATGTAAGCAGGCTGCGAAGACAGGGGGGCTCTAGAGAAGATGGATCCGAAGAAGAGGCAAGGAAGAGAGATGTGGAGGCTGCAGTTCCCACAGCACTGGGTGAGGCAGGAAAATTGGGAATTTCTAGGCTAATCTCTTTTTATATCTCACAAAACGTATGTCAATAAATAATTACATTCCATAAATTTGACATGAGATTTTCCTAAAACAAAGAGAGAAGTCCATGTCAAATAGAACTCTGTAGTGGAGAACTATTTCACATCTGATTAAGCAAAACAAAATCATAAAAAAAGTGAACTGCATCAAGTGTTACTTACCAGGGCTGGGCACTCGTAATCAATACCGGCAGCCTTGATTCTTTTGCGACGCTTCTCATCCCGTTTTACAATTCCTTCAAGCATCCTCTTGTGCTCCTCTACTGTTTTATCCTGGTAACAGAACAGCCGATTAGTCTATAGCACACACTTCCCTCTTACAATTGTAGTTAGGAAATGGATTTACCTTGCTAAACTTCTTGCGTTCAATTGCTACCCGGTCAATTGGTACAAATCCCTTCCGCACGCCTTTCCATCTTAAATCGATACAACATGTACACATTGTAGATCATGAGAATCATGTGCTCATTTTTATCGAAAGACAATAAACAGTGACTATGCACAGCTATATTGGTACAAAGGTACAGGAAAAAAAAAACTCTAGTACTTAAGACCTTGTGAGGTACAGAAAAAGAGCATGTATAAATCTCTATACACAAATGACGTCTGATACAGGAGCCTTGCAAGCTCCTACGAGATTACATTAACAGTATAGTTAAAGCTATCAATGCAGAGACATACATACATTGCATAAAGCATATTCATATTATTAAGACAACATCTTCATCATTATCGATCCTTATCAGCATGGTCAATTCTCACAAATCACTCATATACCACTTACTATACATTTTCATGCATATTTCTGACAGGACTTACGTTTTGCATAATGCAATTAGAAATTAATGACGCCAGTCTGCATTAGACTAATGTGCTTGCATCGTTGATTCATTTTGATTTGCATTAATGAACTAGCATAATACCAGGATGTGCTATGCAGTGGAAACAAGTAGCCTGGGTAATATTTAAAGGAGTGTCTGTTGATGGTGGGGAAATTGTATCAGTATAAGCAGTAATTCACATCAGAGAAACATGAACTCTAGACCATTTGCATGAGCAGAAATCATATTCACCTAATTTTAGTAGCAAGTAATGTGCAGAAACGATATCAAAAAAGCGGAAACGAACATAAGCAAGTACTTCAACTGAATAGGCAGCATGGTTGCGGTTATTACAATTTGGCATGAACTTTCTCCGGTGGGACAAGAGCAATTTGCAGGGTGTGCTCATACAGCAGGTAGTTATTCATCTCATCGGCTACAATCTTCGCCACCTGATACACCAAGAACATGCCCAAATTTGTGAGCAGACAAGAAACGTACAGTGTGCCCCCAATATTATGCCAACGCAGGCGCTTACCTCAGGGTTCTCAAACTCGATGTATCCATAATGCTTAGACTTTCCTGTCTAAATACACAAACAAACAGCAGGTTAGAGGCTTACATAAAATCCACGCATAACACCAGACACCATGTATGCACTGCGGTATAGGATACCTTTCGGTTCCGGGAGATCCTGACCCTCTTGACAGCCCCAAACTGCTGAAAGAAACCTGCAAAAACAACCACGCCGAAAGGATTGTTAATAGGAGCACACCCCTAGCGTCGCCTATACTTCTCGAAGCTGTACCGACAAAGACAGACCTTGCATCTGGTCCTCGTAGAAGCCGTGGGGGATGTGGCCGATATAGAGGACCGTGGCCGTGTTCTCCGGCTCCTCGGGCAGCTTCTCCTTGATCCTCTTCTCCTTCCCTTCCAGCGGCTGCACCAATCAAAGCAAAACATCAGCGACAGAGACCCAAAAGGATTGGTTTTTCTCCTTGTTGGTTTCGATTTGGTTCGAAGGGAAAGCACGCACCAGGAAGTCCTTCCCCTCGCCGGTCTTGGGACCAGCGGAGCGCCGCGATAGCACGCGCCTCTGGTTCCTCTTCTTGTCCCTCAACCCCATGTCTGCCTCTCTGTCGTTGAAGAAACCTACGAAGCACCGTTCCGAGAGAATGAAAATCGCAGCCGAAGCAAGGAAATCTTCGACGGCGGAGGGGAACGGAGTGAATCGAAGGGAGAGTTTGCTGAGTCGTCGGGTTACCTGGCTATGCAGAGGTGGGAGGCGGCGGAGTTAGAGGAGAGGCGGCGGAAGAGCAGCCGCCAAGGTGAGGAGGAGAGCCGGAGACGAGAAAGGGTTTTCTGCCCTGGGCATGGGGTTTCCTTTTGTTGGATTCGAGATGGAGGCTTCGGGGCCTGGCCCATTACACAACAAGCCCATTTCATTGCATCTTAACGGTTTTTTTTTTCTGATGAGGAGTGATTTAAGAAAGTTGTATGCCTAAGAGAAAAAGGCAAACACTAGGCTACACCCGGCTGTAAAAAACTAAAAATACAAACCATCAGCCATCTGACATCCGATTATCTGTATATGTATCTGTATCTGTACTACTTATAAAGGCACGAAGTGCTGTTGGAAAATCAAATCTCCACCGTTCATATGCATCAGTCGAACGATTCATATTCATTTGTTCTCCCCTCATCCCCGTGAAAATCACGCTCCTATCGACCACCGCCCGCACGCGCGTGATCGCCGCCATCGCATCTCCACTATTGTCATATTTACTTCCCAGATTTCCATCGCTCCCACACCATTGCCAGTTTTCCACGCCCACACGTCCCCAGGCCCCAAACCCTAGCCGCAAGCCGCCGCCTCCTATGCTCGCACGACGCAAAATAAATTATCGGCCTCGGGCGGCTACGACAGAAGGAGTTGAGGGGATACGAGAAGGTGAGACACTCTACCCGCAGTTCCTGACTTCAGCGGCGGAGACAGGGGCGAGCAGGGGCTAGACCCCCCCCCCCCCCCCCCAACCGCCGGCCCCCCCTAAATACAGCTCCTGTTAATCATCCATAATGCACAAAGGCACAGCCCGTTAGCCCATTATATTGATTAGCAAATTGATCGGCCACGACCTAAAGTGCTAACTATCGTTCCAGGGGTCCAGGCCATGAATAATGGATCAATGTATAGGCAGTTGATCGTGGAAGTAACCCCGGCCGCCTGCTTCGCCTCGCCCGTCTGGTTGCCAGATCGCTAGGAGCGCCTGCCGCCGTCGGCTGTTCGCTCTGGCAAGCCGCCGTCGGCTGTTCGCTCTGGCAAGCCGCCGCCGGCTTATGAAGGCAGCCAGCATGCCGGCCGCCGCTGATCGTCGTTGCCAGATTGCCGTATATATGCCGAGTGGACTCACTGCCAGATTATTTGTCCAAGGTACACGAAATTACTTATCGCTAGTCTAATCCAAGTCCCTTTTGCCTCAATTTAGGTACAATTTGCTGATTAAAATCAGAGAAAAATAGAAATGCTACAGCATAATATTTTTTCGTGGCTTTTTGCCAATTGTATCGAGCTTGAATCTGGTTTGGTGTCAAGTTTAGGTAAAATCCCGTGTAATAGAACCATATTTAAACAATTCACGAAAAAAACTATATTCAAACGTACGGAAATTATCTTTTATTGATAAAAAATATGCCGGTTTGCTTATATATAAACAAAGGATGGCAAACAAGCGAAACATGTGATGTTATGCTATTTTTTAACACTTGAAAATATTCATACTACTATACTTACAGCATCAGCTTCGCCCCCCCTATGTCTAAATCCCGGCTCCGCCCCTGCCTGACTTGTGACTTCCCCGCGGCCGCTGACTAATCACTTGAGGATGCCGTCAGCCTCTGCTGAACAACCACCGTACAGGAGGAAGGCTAATCCAGCCAAATACGCAGGGAAGGTGCTGCCGGCTTACCCTCGGCACTTCCCCGATCCCATCCTCTTCTCCACCTCGATACTCCTCATGTTCTCCAGCTAGGGATGATTTCTGCATCAGATGTGTGAATCAGTTGCAGACCATGTGTACGTCCTCTTCGATTTAATAGCAGACGTTCTCTGATATTCTTAGCAGTTTATGTACCATGTGTGCATTTAGTATTATTGTTTTCTGAATTTTCGTATGTTCAGATCAGTGCAGAAACACCGGATTATATACTTATGTAGAATACTAAAGTCCCTCTCCTCCTATCTTTGTTTCTATATTCATTATAAACTGTACAAGGGCAGGGAATTGCTTTGTATCCAAACAGCAATTTAGAAATGTAAGGTAAAACTGTTGTCTATAGTCGTTTTATTGGTGCTTTAACATACAAGAGTATTTTATTAACAGGGAGAATTTTACAATGCTCCCAAACATACCTTCATACGGCACCCATACACTCAATCACACCGTCCTCTGCTGTAGCTTTCTCTGATGCATAACATTGTGCATACTGTGGATTTTTAAGAATATGCTGTCAAATTTCGGATGCCATTTTTCAGTGAGGACAGTGTCAAAAATGAAGGATACATATTTATCGATTCTCTGCAATATGCTCTGACAATCAGGGTATATCAATTATTTTAATCAGTTCTTGATGAATTGTTATATTTGATCAATATATACAGGAGTACGAGTATCAGTGCTTGATCAGTTGTTTGGTTCAGTGCTCAGTCAGTTGTTTGGTCAAAGTTTGGGCGTAAACTTATTTTCGGTTGGATTATTTGTATTTGAAAGGCCTACCACATGTGGCGGTGGCTTCAGCGGTCTAAGCACCGGCCAGGCCATGATCAGCAGTGGCTGCTCAACTGCATCAGTTTCGGTGTGGCGTAAGGATTATCTTCATCGTCACACTTGTACCAATAGGATTTTCTTAGGATTATCTAATTATCTTGCTCTTTCTTCTTAGCACAATTCTGTTAGAGCCATAAGAAAAAGATTATCAGCAAGTGGGCTTTATCCCATGCTCACAAGTTATTGAGTGAATGTGAAAGCAGACTGAAGGCGAAAATATATGTGCTTCAGTGATTCAGTTAAAACATCCAATCGAGCAGTTCAGAATTTGCAGTGCTGCAATTGAAGGGCATCTCACAAGTAAGCTAAATCTTATGCTCCTTTTCCTTCACGTGAGATGCATATTGTTCATATTTTATCTAGCCTTAATCTCTTACTATGAATTTGTTTTATCAAAAGTACCCGTAAAATGTGATTAGTGTAGCATATGTTTTTCATGTTCCCATGCACCGTGAAAACTTCCTCTGAAGAAATACAAATAACCATCAAGCAGTTCACTAAAATAAGTAATTACCTAGGGACATTGAACGAACTCGGATATCTGAAGTGGTGTGTTAACACCATATTGATTAGTGAAACAATAATTTCATTTGTTTCATGATCATAAAATTATGTATTGCTTTGCGTCCTGATTCTAACAAAAAAAAATTGTGTTTACTATTTCTGGGGCCTTCAAGGAATAAATATGAGTGCTTATTTCTTCTTCCATTCAACCATATATTTCATCAGCATCTACTCCATTGAACATCACTGTATTTAGTGCCCTTGGTGAGTTAATTATTTCCCCTACTGAGTAAATTTGAGTTCTTAATTCCTTCCACTTGATCATATATTTTCATTTGCGTAATAATGCTTTGTGCGATTGACCGGGCCTGAGGAAGCCCACCGTTGCCTAGAACATATAATTGGATGTCCATCAACTGGGGTGAAAATTTCCCTCACGGAGCTAAGTTTCTTAATTGTACAGTTTTTCTGCAACTAATTTTGTTACTTAGATAGACAGTCAAATGGGATAGGCAAGATAATGTTACAAGCTCTGAACTCTGAGCATGTGCTAATGTGTATTTATTCGCAATGTTTTCATGTGTGTGCTCGGTTAAAAGTACTCAAAATGACCAGGAGTAACAAGTTAATAATCTGCTTGGACAAAATAATTTATTGATCAGTTTCTGCAGATATATTAGACCAGGCAATACATCTGTATACATTGTAAAACATATGTACTACCTCCCAGAAAGGGCTAACTCTTTTGCCGGAGGTAAATGTCTGTAAAATTTCCTATATTGGGTCAACACTTGTTGAATTATAGGCTGGTACTAATGACCACTGATGTTGGAAATAAATATATATGATGTGTTCCATACTTTGAATTTTATACAATATTTCTTATACATTTCCATGAGCAGATTTTTTGTAATTAAATGTCTCTATTTATAGATAGACGCATCAATTTTTTGTTTGAAAGAACTACCTAGCCACATATTTTGTATGTTCATTTATAGTACACCAGCAAGTCGACTAGGTTGACTTTACGACTGTGGGTTAGCGACCATATTCAGAAATCGGCCTGGTTTTAGTGATGATTATTTTATCCATGACAGGGTTGTGTGGTTGCAGTTTAAACTTAGAAGATGTCTTAAAAGTCATAGCTGTAAGAGCAAAGTCTAAACCCCGGGTTTTGTGTGTTTGATGACAACACTTGAAGGTTCTCACCGTGTGCTTTGCACGGTGACCTCGCTGGACACGTCAAGATCGGAGGACTGAAGCGTAGTTTATAGGTTTTCTGGTTTTGTGTGTGTATCGCAAGGTGACATGGTGTAAGGGTACATTGCCCCTATGTGTGGTTTTGGTAATTAATGACAACCCCTATGGACTAATGTTTTCATTGAGTTTATATGAAGGAATATTCCATAGGTACTACTTGTTCTCCATGTGTTGGATTCAAGTATGGATGCCATGAAGATAAAGGTATACCTTGTGTATTGGCATCAAGATCATCGGTATGAAGATATATATGTGATATGATCAAGAAGAAGAAATGAAGATGGAGTTCTTATGTGGAACTCAATATTAGCCATGCTCTATATTATGTGAGTATGAGGAGATACAAGGTTGAGTTGGGCAAGTTCAAGATGAGCATCTTGAGTGAATCACATGCTTGAAGCTTGCCGTCCATTTGGTGATAATGGACATGTGAAGACGTGCATCAATGGAGCTTTCCCATCATAGTGTATGGGGGAGCATTTGTGAGTCTTCACAAAGCAACAATGATCAAGTGAGGCATTCCGGCTTGTGTAGAGCTTGAAGAGTTATCATCAAGATCAAGCAGGATGCACAAGGCAAAGGTATGACCTTGATAGGTTTTCCTTTTACCGGTCTCAAGGTGGTTGATGGGAGACCGGATTATAGGATAGATAGCCGCACTATCAAGAGGGGCTTTCGGTTGGGTAACTTGATCACATCGTCTTAGGGAGCTCAATCCTTTGCATACTTTGCATATCCTTATTGCTTCTTGGTGTTTATCTATGTGAGGTTCTTGAGCTTGTTGCTAGCTTTACAACAAGTCCAAGTTCATCGAAAACGGAATCCGCATGCATCTTCTATTGCGTTTTCGAGTTTGGACGTCTTCACCGGTTCTTGACGGTGGGAGACTCCCTCTCTAAAATCATCTAAAATGTTCTGAGAGGAGTCTCCAGATTTCCAGTTTTTGTTGGGGTTCTATTCGTCGTTATCTTTCCAACAAAATTGGTTTCATGCGAATCGGAGTTCGGGAGCAATAGTTATTAAAGAAAAGGTAAAAGAGAAAAAGGAAAAGAAAAGAAAAGAAAAAGGGGGGAGGCGGCCGGTTGTCGCCCGGCCTGCCGGACCGCATGCCGGCCCACCCGGTCGACCGGGCGGCCACCGGCCCACCAGCCGGCAGCCCGGCTTGCCCTCCGGTCCAACCGGAACTTGACCAGGCCGCTTCCCGGTCCGGCGGCCCACCCGGCTCGCACCCCCGTCGCGCCCCGCGCGCGGCCGCACTCCGCGCCGCGCGCTGCTGGGCCGCCTCCACCCACGCGGCTTGGGCCGCCGCCGCCACACGGCCGGGCCGCTCCCTCCGCGCGGCACGGGGCCTTTCCGCCGCCCGGCGCGGCGCGCCTCGCCCGCTGCTGGCTGGCCGGACCCCAGGCCCGGCCGGCCACAGCTCCGGTCAACCGGCTGGGCCGCCGGCTGGGGACTTTTTCTGGCCCGTTTTTCTGCCTATTTTCACCTGGTTTTTTCCCCAACGGTTATTTTTCTCCCTAGACTATAAATAGCCCTTCTTCCACCTTGAGCAAAGAGTTCTTCCCATTCTCTCACCTCCATTGTTGCTATTTGAAGAACTTGCTCTCCCCCTTGATTCCTCCAACCATTCTTGCTCATATTTGAGGATTTGAGAGAGGAGATCTAGATCTACACTTCCACCAAACCGTTTCTTCTCTAAGTGAGGGAATCTCTTGGGATCTAGATCTTGGAGTCTTTGGTTGACTTTCCCCTTGTTCTTCCTCTCCAATCTCATCCTAGCATTCGTTGCTTTGGTGGGATTTGAGTGTGAAGGACTTGAACACCTCCGGTGTTCTTGCTTTGCATCATTGCATAGTGTTGAGCTCTCCACCACGATTTGTTCGAGTGAGAGACCGTGAGCTTGTTACTCTTGGAGGGTGACCTCCTAGTTGGCTTGGTGATTGGTGCTCCGGTGATCTCTTCAAGAAGATTGTGAAGAGGCCCGGGCTTCTCCTTCGTGGAGCTTGTGAAGTGGTTGTGGAGCTTGCCATCTCCGGAGCGGAGGAAAAGCTAACCATAAGGAAAGGGCCATTATCCTTCGTGGGTGTGGTTCGGAGAATAGGGTGAGCCTTCGTGGCGCGGGGAATCCTTCGTGGGACCTCCACTCCTCCAAACGTGACGTACCTTGTTGCAAAGCAAGGGAACACGGGAATACATCCTCGTCTCCGCGTGCCTCGGTTATTTCTATACCCGAGCTCTCTTTCCTTGTGATAGCCATCGTGCTTGAAGTACATATATCTTGCTATCACTTGTGCTACATATATCTTGTGCCTATCTTGCTTAGCTCTAGTTGCTATTGTTACACTTAGTTGAGCTTAGCATATTTAGGGTTTGTGCTTGTAAACTAAACGATAGTTTAATTCCGCATTCATACAAGACAAATCCGCAAGAGTTTGTAATTGCCTATTCACCCCCCCCCCCTCTAGGCGACATCTCGATCTTTCACATGGTTGGAGAGAAAAAGGGGAGAAATACAGTTTTTGTCAGGCCGGTACTACCGGTACCATTAGCGGTAGTACCGCTACCCCTACTGGTACCGCCCACGGTACCGCTCTGAAGTTCTGCGCTGAATTCGACCCACAGTACGAGTTACGGTGCCTCTGCGGTACCTTGAGCGGTAGTACCGCTTGCAAGCGGTAGTACCGCCATGGTACCGCTCACAGTACCGTATCTAGTTACGGCAGTACCACTTCGGTACCGCCGTGGTACCGCTTTGAGTCCAGTAAGGTTTGGACCCTATTGCGGTACCTCGAGCGGTACCGCGAGCGGTAGTACCGCTCTGTGTCCACGTGGACCAGATCTGTGGGGATTCGAACTCAGAGCGGTAGTATCGCTTAGGCAAAAGCTGCACCTAACGGTTGGATTTGAAGGGACCTATATAAAGACCCCTTCTTCCCCAGCTTGTTTTTATCTCTCCTCTCTCTCTCCTCCATTGTTGCTAAGCTTAAACCTTGAGGATCTCCCCAACCATCCAACCATTCTTGCCCAAATTTTGAGAAGTGGTGGAGGAGACCCCGATCTATAGTTCTACCAAGAGAGATTTCACCAATACTTGCTACTCCTTAGTGGATCTTGGTGTTAGGGTTCCTATGGTGGGATCTTGGAGAAAGTGCACCTATGGAGGCTAGCTTGGTGTTGTGCTAGCTCCATAGGCTGTTGGGAGCCTCCGTGTGGTGTGGAGCTCGCCCCAACCTTGTGAAGGAATCACCGCCTCGACCGGTGTCATAGTGGAGAAGGGGGAGCCCCTTTGTGGAGCTCTCTCGAGGAAGAAGGTGAGGCCTTCCTTCGTGGTGTGGCCGCCTAGCCTCTTGTGTGAGGCTAGCACCTCCTCAACGCAGATGTACTCTCTTTTGTGAGAGAAACTGCGGGAAAAAACCTCGCCTCGTCTCCGCGCCATCCGGTTGTCCCGCTCCTTACTCTTACTATCTTGCTTGTTCCTTTGCTTGTTGCACTTGTCCTAGGATCACTGTAGGAACACCAACACCATTTAAGGATTCACCTTTACCTTCCGCACCGCTAAAATTGAAAAAGACTAAAACTTGATGTAGCGTCCATTCACCCCCCTCTTGTTCGCTACGATCCATTCAAGTGGTATCAGAGCAAGGTTTTCTTGCTCGGGCTTTACCGCCTAAGAAATGGCCGAACAAGAAACGGTTGTGAATGGGTCACCTTCCCTTGTGCCACTCGCTCCATCATCACCCATCGATAGCACAACGGCTACGTTGGATAACCTCAAGAAATTTGAGTCATCTATCGCTAACCAAATGAAGACAATGATGATGGAGTTGGAGTTGGTTCCTCAAAAACCAACCCCTATCATAGATCTTAAGGCAAGTGTCGAGGATCCCCCACCAAAAGTTAACCAATTTCCTCTTGTTGATTTTGTCGCGCAATCGACAAAAGATCCACAAAAGGAAGGGCTTGGGGAAACCGACACTTCAACAAAGGGGAAGGATGAGACACTGGTTGCGGAACGCCTAGGCGGTAATCATGCGGTGCCACCACCAAGTGATTACACCATAAACGTTCCAATACCTATGCCACATATCTTGTCGCATGGTTCACCACCGTTACTTGAATCAAATAGCTTTGAAAATTGGCAATTCTTAATGCGTTCTCATGTGCGCAGCGCATCTACCAAGCTTTGGCGCATCATCGAGGAGGGCTACTCACCACGAGACCCAAAGAACTTGACAAGAAGAGAAGTGGTGGATGACCAACTCAACGCCACCTCTATCAACATGATTCACATGGCCGTCACGCCCAACGACCGCGCTCATATCCGCTCGCTCAAGACCGCCAAGGAAGCATGGGATAAACTCGACAAGCTCTTCCTCGGAAATGAGAGCATCCAAAGCTCTCGTTTTGATGAAGTGAACAACATGGACGACAACTTCGTCATGAATGAAGGAGAGACCCCCGAAGAAATGTGTCAGCGCCCCATCGCTCTTGCCGTGCAAATGCAAGATCTTGGAGCAACGTTTGTGGATGACCATTGGATCAAGCGCAAGTTCTACAACGCTCTCCTCCCTTATGAGGAAGTGAAGTTGACGGCCATCCGCCAAAACGCCTCTTTCCGTGCTATGACATCCGATGAAGTTCTTAGCGAAGTCATCGCTTTGGACATCTCCAAGAAGAATGCGGAGGATCTTGTTGCTCGCGCCCACAACACCCGCAAGCCCAACCTTGCATTGAAGATGAAGGTTCATGAGGCTAGTGAAATCGATGAGGATCCCATTGAGTGGGGACCGGGTGATCTCAAGACCAACTATCATGAGCACATGGCACTCGCCGCCAAGAAGTTTTGGGAGGTAAACAAGTCCCGAAACACAAGATCAAGAAGACTACGTGATTCTTCAAGAAACTTCTCCAAGAGTCCAAGTGTAAGGGTACATTGCCCCTATGTGTGGTTTTGGTAATTAATGACAACCCCTATGGACTAATGCTTTCATTGAGTTTATATGAAGGAATATTCCATAGGTACTACTTGTACTCCATGTGTTGGACTCAAGTATGGATGCCATGAAGATAAAGGTATTCCTTGTGTATTGGCATCAAGATCATCGGCATGAAGATACATATATGTGATATGATCAATAAGAAGAAATGAAGATGGAGTTCTTATGTGGAACTCAATATTAGCCATGCTCTATCTTATGTGAGTATGAGAAGATACAAGGTTGAGTTGGGCAAGTTCAAGATGAGCATCTCAAGTGAATCACATGCTTGAAGCTTGCCATCCATTTGGTGATAATGGACTAGTGAAGATGTGTATCAATGGAGCTTTCCCATCATAGTGTATGGGGGAGCATTTGTGAGTCTTCACGAAGCAACATTGGTCAAGTGAGGTATTCCGGCTTGTGTGAAGCTTGAAGGTTTATCATCAAGATCAAGCGGGATGCGCAAGGCAAAGGTATGGCCTTGCTAGGTTTTCCTTTTACCGGTCTCAAGGTGGATGTTGGGAGACCGGATTATAGGATAGATAGCCGCACTATTAAGAGGGGCTTTCGGTTGAGTAACTTGATCACATCGTCTTAGGGAGCTCAATCCTTTGCATACTTTGCATATCCTTATTGCTTCTTGGTGTTTCTCTATGTGAGGTTCTTGAGCTTGTTGCTAGCTTTACAACAAGCCCAAGTTCATCGAAAACGGAGTTCGCATGCATCTTCTATTGCGTTTTCGAAGTTGGGTGATTTTACCAGGGTATTCATGATATAAGGTTCTACCCTTTTATATTCATGATAAAATCCCCTCCTACATTTTCTTGAGTTTGCACTTTCTATTGGATAGCATTTGTTGTTATCTTTCCAACGAAATTAGTTTCATGTCAATCGGAGTTCGGGAGCAATAGTTATTAAAGAAAAGGTAAAAGAAGAAAAAGAAAAAGAAAAGAAAAAAAAGGGAAAGCAGCCGGTTGCCGCCCGGCCTGCCGGGCTGCACGCCGGCCCACCGGTCCGCACCGGGCGCCAACCGGACCGGGCGGCCACCGGCCCACGCGCCGGGCAGCCCAGCTCCCGATCCGGTCCAACCGGGAATTTAACCGGCCGCCACTCCGTCCGGCCCGCGCCCCGTCGCGCCCCGCGCGGCCTGCACTCGCGCCGCCGGCGCTGCTGGGCCGCCGCCGCCCACGCGGCCTGTGGCCTTCCCGCCGCCCAGCGCGCCACCGGCCGCACCCGGTTGCTGGGCCGGTCGGACCGGGCTGCCGACCGGGCTCCTCAGCGCCCAGGCCGGTCGGCCGGCCTGGCAACCGGCTGGCCTCTTTTTAGCCCGATTTTAATGCGATTTTCACCCGGTTTTCTCCCCAACGGTTATTTTTCTCCCTAGACTATAAATAGCCCTTCTTCCACCTTGAGCAACAACTTCTTCCCCTTTCTCTCACCTCCATTGTTGCATTTGAAGAAGTTGCTCTCTCCCTTGATTCCTCCAACTGTTCTTGCTCATATTTGAGGATTTGAGAGAGGAGATCTAGATCTACACTTCCACCAAACCGTTTCTTCTCTAAGTGAGGGAATCTCTTGGGATCTAGATCTTGGAGTCTTTGGTTGACGTTCCCCCTTGTTCTTCCTCTCCAATCTCATCCTAGCATTCGTTGCTTTGGTGGGATTTGAGTGTGAAGGACTTGAACACCTCCGGTGTTCTTGCTTTGCATCATTGCATAGTGTTGAGCTCTCCACCACGATTTGCTCGAGTGAGAGACCGTGAGCTTGTTACTCTTGGAGGGTGACCTCCTAGTTGGCTTGGTTGGTGTCCCGGTGATCTCTTCGTGGAAGATTGTGAAGGGGCCCGGGCTTCTCCTTCGTGGAGCTTGTGAAGTGGTTGTGGAGCTTGCCATCTCCGGAGCGGAGGAAAAGCTAACCATAAGGAAAGGGCCATTATCCTTCGTGGGTGTGGTTCGGAGAATAGGGTGAGCCTTCGTGGCGCGGGGAATCCTTCGTGGGACCTCCACTCCTCCAAACATGACGTACCTTGTTGCAAAGCAAGGGAACACGGGAATACATCCTCGTCTCCGCGTGCCTCGGTTATTTCTATACCCGAGCTCTCTTTCCTTGTGATAGCCATCGTGCTTGAAGTATATATATCTTGCTATCACTTGTGCTACATATATCTTGTGCCTATCTTGCTTAGCTCTAGTTGCTATTGTTACACTTAGTTGAGCTTAGCATATTTAGGGTTTGTGCTTGTAAACTAAACGATAGTTTAATTCCGCATTCTTACAAGACAAATCCGCAAGAGTTTGTAATTGCCTATTCACCCCCCTCTAGGCGACATCTCGATCTTTCAATTGGGATCAGAGCAAGGTCTCTCCTTGTTTAAGGCTTCACCGCCTTGAGAGTAAAGATGTCGGCTAGTATAGTGCACAATGACACAATTGTCTTTAATGGCACAAATTATCTTTTGTGGAGAAATTGCTTGCTTTGTAAGCTTCGGACCTTGTGTCCACATATAGAGCAATTTCTAGATGTCGGTTTTTCTCCTCCGATGGATTCTCAAAATCTATCTTTAGAGGATGAGAAAAACTTACATCTTGAAGCTCAAGTATCTAATGAGCTTTTATTCTCTTTGAGACCCGATTTTCGTAGGTTCTTGATATATATAAAGCGAAAATCGTCTCATGAGATGTGGATCAAGCTTAAGGAAATGTTTGGTGGATCCACTTCTCAATTGGTCGGTGGTGACTCCGAGGAGCTCTCTTCCCCTTCACATCATGAAGAGCTCCAAGTTGCTTCCACCTCCGGTCGTGATGAGTTATCATCTTCTTTCACTTCACCAACGTGTAGCAAGACACGAGGTAATGATATGGTGAGTGGTGAGGAAAATTGCAATGTTGATATTGTGCTCAATAATGATGATTCTTCATCTCTATCCCATTGTAATGCTTCCTCTTTGGACTTAAACACATCTAGCATTGAAAATGACCTACATGCTTGTGTTGATAGTCCTTGCATATCATGTGTAAATTGCTTACATAGATCTCATGAAGATATGCTTACCTTGTCTTGCTCCCATAATCAAAATGCTTATATTTCCTCTAGTTGTTTGTTGACTAACAATGTAGAGGAAACCGAACACTCTATGGATCAAGACATGATTTCAAATGAGGATTCAAGAATATCTTCATCTTCATCCTCCGGTATGCACATGTGCCTTATGGCAAATGGATCAAAGGTATCTCCTACTTTGACTCCTAACACTTCCTCTAATGATGAGAGTGATGATGATGATAATGATGAAGAATATAATACCTTGGTGCATAATATGGCAACGATATATGCTTCTCTTCATGGTAATAAAGAAGCTCGTGCTAATCTCGAACACTCTATGGATACCTTGAATAAATATAGGGAAACCATAGTGAAGTTGGAGTCCCATGTTGAAAATGAGGAAATGAGATTCACTCTCCTCAAGCATGAGCTAAAAGATGAGAAGCATACTAATTTTATGCTTACACAAAAAATTGAATCCTATATGCATGAAAATGAGAAAAATATTGTTGATGCTTGTGCTACTAACTCTAATTCTTGTGAAGCATCTACCTTAGAGGAGAATGTTGAGCTAAGGGCTCAACTTGAGTTGCTAACTAGCAATTATAGGGAATTGGAAGAAAATCATAAAAAGCTCTCAAGCTCTCATGATGATCTTCTAATTTCCTATGATGGGCTAAAGTTAGCTCATGAGGCAAGTATCACTAAGGTAACATCTTGTGAGCCTCATATGGATGTTAGCACAATCTCTACTACAAATGTTATATTGCCATGTGCTAGTCCTTGTAATCCATCTAGTCAAACTAGTGATACACCTTGTGTTGGATTACTCACTTTGCCTTGTTGCTCTAACAATGAAGCTTCTACTTCCTCTAGTACTTGTATTTCTACTAACCATGTAGAGGAAATCAAAGAGCTCGAGGCCCAAGTCCTTTCTTTGAAGAAAGACTTGGAAAAGCGTCATGAAGGGAAATCCGCACTTGACAAGATGCTAAGTGTGCAACAATCCCCCAATGACAAGAGTGGACTTGGATTCAACTCCAATAACAAGAACAAGTCCAAGAGCAAGAGCAACAAGAAGAAGGGCCAAGATAAAGTCGATGATCCGGCCAAGTTAGTTTGCTTCAAGTGCAAGGTTGAAGGGCATCATGTTAGATCATGCCCATTAAAGAAAAAGAAGAAGCACTTGAGTGAGAAACAACAAGGGAAACGACCACAAGGTAAAGGTCAAGCTCATGCTCGACCTCAAGTTGAAGATAGGCCACTTCCCAAGAAGAATCAAGATATTGTTCCCCAAGAGAAGAAATCAATAAAGAAGAGAAAGGGGAACACTTGCTACTTATGTCGTGAGAAGGGGCACTTTGCTTCTTCTTGCTTAGGTGGTACCTTATCTAACCCTATAATTGTTGATGATGATTATTCTCTAGGGAAGGATAAGGATGGCAATGTGTTTGCCAAGTTTGTTGGAACTCAAAGTGGTTTCAAGAAAAGAACCATTTGGGTTGCCAAGCCTATTGTGACTAACCTCTTAGGACCCAACTTGGTTGGGGACCAACAATCTCAAACTTGATCAATAGGTACAAGTGGAGGACATTGGAGACTTGGCTACTTCATGAAGAATTAAGGGATCTTCATATATTATATTTTTACCAAGCCAAGTCGTATGGATTATCATCTATATCTTATATCCAATGTTCCTCTTTGCGGTAACTTATACTTCAACTCTTCATGTTTATTGTAAGTTACTTGCCCCTTTGCATGTTTGGTTTTGTACCAAATATGTGTATGTATGTGTTGTGTCTTACTTGCCTATCTTGTGTATTCAAGTATGTTCGTTTGACTCATCATATACTTGTGTATTGTTTTGAGCCTAATGCATCTTGATGATATCTTATTTGGCTCTCTTTGAAGTGATTAATGGAACATCCCATTTTGGGGGAGTGATATGCTTTGTGCATCTCCCTTCCTTTAAAATGTGTGTACATGGGTACCACCACTTAGTATTGATATTGCAAGATTATCTAGTCACTATGTGGTGTGCCATACTCATGAGAAATTCAAATTCTAAATATCCATTAATCATCTCTAGTTGAATTTTAGTTGCTTCTTATTTAGAAGAAATGTTTTATCACATTATGGGGGAGTAATATGTTTTGTACATATCACAAGCCTAGAAAATGTGAACATATGAGGTTATGCCACTTAGAGTTGATGCTCTTAATTATCTTGCTCCTAGGTGGCATGTTTGCTCAAACAAGCTCCATTCCTAATAAAATATTTTATTACTCATCTTGTGGGCTCTTGTTTGAATATGAAATTCTTGGTGCGGTTTTTCCTCAAATACATATCTCTATATCTTATTTGGGACACCGTTTGCTTCAAGTTATTCTAATCATTGCCGTGCGTGATTGTGTGACTAGTTGAAGTTATCAAGAATCATCATCCGTGCATAGTGCATAATTCTATATACTTATCCTATGCCTTTTATTGTGAAGTTGATCCTTACTATCATTGTCAATACTCCACCGGAAATTATTTCCAATATACTCATTGTCTTTGACAAGTGATAACCTTGTATGTGGTTGATTTTTTGGATCATCTTCACATTGGATTGTTTCTTACTTCCTTATTTTATTTCCAAGAAATCTTTGTTGCTCCCATATGTCTTCCTTGTTCCTTTTTGAAAAATCTTTTGATAAAACTCCTTGATTCATATCAAGTGGTTGTTTTGGGATACATACCTTTTCTTTACGGTACATTGTGCCATTGTGAAAAGTGAGGGTTTGGTTTATTTGTTCGAACCTTGCTCTTTTGGGGAGTTTGCTATCTCATTCCTTCTTACATATTTTATTAGCTTGAATGAGATAAATCTTTGAGCATGTTTGCTTTATTTCATCCTCTATGCTCAATGGTTTCTTCTTAGTTCACTTGTTGAACTTTGTTGAACAAATCTTTGTGATTTGCTTCTTAGATATAATTTGGACAACAAATTAGTTTTGTGACACCTCTATGTCTTATTTAATTCTTTTGATGTTTTGTCCAAAGTATGTCTTTCTTGGATCTTTAAAAATTTTGGTGCATGCTTATATGTAATTTGTTTATACTTGTAGCATGCTTGCTTTCTTTTGATCCATTATGTAGGATATACTCCATCAAATCCTAAATGGCTAAGATGTGCATGAAATTCAAATTTCATCTAAATATGCACATGTTTATATGGAGTGTGTCCTATATATTGTGGTTAGTCTAACCATGTTGGACGCAATAAGTTTGGGGACCAAGATGTACTTGAATAATGTTTTAGGTACATTGGAGATGCAATGGAGGCTTGTCTCATCTATAAGGAAGGTGTTGTCACCATATGAGAATTGGAGTCAAGCTAGGATGATCGATGAACTCTTATCTACTACATCAAGCCATTGCTATCTCGGTAACAAGTATCCTTTTCATGCATTCTCATATAGCATCCAACCTCTTGTAGGTTGTATCTTGGCATGAAGTTATTTATTTCAAAAAATATTGCGGTTCTTGAAAACTCATTTTTAAAGTAAAACTTTTTATTGTACATTTGAGTAATTTGAGAAGATGCATATGTTGGGAATATATATACATCATGTTTATGATTCACCTACCCAAATATGCCCTCTAGCAATTTATTGCATATCTATTCCTCAAAGAGCTCTTATGTGCAATATTGATGAAATTGCGAAATAAATCCGTATTTATGATACTTGTTGCCTTTCTCAAAACACTCCAACTAGCTCTACTTCCCTTATTGTTAGTTGTGATGTTTTTGAGGTTTAACTTGGTTGAAGTTCATTCATATATACCATAAGTGAAAATTGGAGCCATAGGCTATATATGCTTCTTAAGCAAACATCCTTTGGTATATTTTATGACTTCATCCTGGATATCTTGTTTTATCTACTTTGTTAACCTCTTGTGTGTGCATGTTTCTTTATGGATCACTTTGTCCACTTTAGAAACTCATATACATAAGAGTGTTAATCCATCACCTTGATATCCTTGATCTTTGCCGACCATCTTTTACCCTTTTTGTTTTTAGTGGGTTGGTAAAGAAAATTTATGAGTGCTTGGTTTATTTATTTTCTTCATGCTCTCATATCTCGTAATTGTTGGACTAAAGTTGTTCTTGATAAGCATACTCTCTTTATCTTTGTTGTGTTCTAAATGATATATAGGGAGTAAGGATTCCATGTTTGTGCATATTGTATTCAAATGCAAACATTATAAATTGTGCACGAACCTTGGGGAGCTTTCTTATTTTTAGAGCACTATATCTCTCTTATCATGATATATTTGTTTGTCCAAGTGGATCTTTGATTGCTTGCTTTATTTGTTGAAGCTCACTTCACCATGTTATCTTTATGCAATCTTTGATCCTCAATATAGTTTGACTTCCTTCAAGTATTCATCATTGGATATGTGCACTTGATTCCACTCAAATTATGAGAAGTGCACACTTTGGGGAGGAACTCACATTATATTGGCCTTCTAAATTTTTCACCCATTTTGACAATCGATGCCAATGGGGGAGAAGTTTAGAGGGTTTAAGGGAATGGTTTTATACTTAAGTTTGTTTTGTGCTTAAGTGTTTTGCCTCTCATGCATTCCATATTTATATGTCTTGCATGGTTGTATATATATAGTGGAAACTATCCCAAAGGTTAATCTTGACAATGTATGCAATGAATTCATGTTCATCACACGTGCATACATTGTGGGGGAGTTTTCTCTATATATATTGGTTCTACTCACATCCATTGCATTTGTTGTAGTTGTGTGAGTAGAGCCGGTTTTGATATGGGCTAGTAGCTTTGTGTTACTTGACCATATCAAATACAACCTCTTGTATACAACTTATTCTCGGATAAGTTGCGTACTTGTCACTAATATTCATTATATAAACCCTCTTATTGTGGTTGTCATCAATTACCAAAATGGGGGAGATTGTAAGGGTACATTGCCCCTATGTGTGGTTTTGGTAATTAATGACAACCCCTATGGACTAATGCTTTCATTGAGTTTATATGAAGGAATATTCCATAGGTACTACTTGTACTCCATGTGTTGGACTCAAGTATGGATGCCATGAAGATAAAGGTATTCCTTGTGTATTGGCATCAAGATCATCGGTATGAAGATACATATATGTGATATGATCAATAAGAAGAAATGAAGATGGAGTTCTTATGTGGAACTCAATATTAGCCATGCTCTATCTTATGTGAGTATGAGAAGATACAAGGTTGAGTTGGGCAAGTTTAAGATGAGCATCTCAAGTGAATCACATGCTTGAAGCTTGCCATCCATTTGGTGATAATGGACTAGTGAAGATGTGTATCAATGGAGCTTTCCCATCATAGTGTATGGGGGAGCATTTGTGAGTCTTCACGAAGCAACATTGGTCAAGTGAGGTATTCCGGCTTGTGTGAAGCTTGAAGGTTTATCATCAAGATCAAGCGGGATGCGCAAGGCAAAGGTATGGCCTTGCTAGGTTTTCCTTTTACCGGTCTCAAGGTGGATGTTGGGAGACCGGATTATAGGATAGATAGCCGCACTATTAAGAGGGGCTTTCGGTTGAGTAACTTGATCACATCGTCTTAGGGAGCTCAATCCTTTGCATACTTTGCATATCCTTATTGCTTCTTGGTGTTTCTCTATGTGAGGTTCTTAAGCTTGTTGCTAGCTTTACAACAAGCCCAAGTTCATCGAAAACGGAGTTCGCATGCATCTTCTATTGCGTTTTCGAAGTTGGGTGATTTTACCAGGGTATTCATGATATAAGGTTCTACCCTTTTATATTCATGATAAAATCCCCTCCTACATTTTCTTGAGTTTGCACTTTCTATTGGATAGCATTTGTTGTTATCTTTCCAACGAAATTAGTTTCATGTCAATCGGAGTTCGGGAGCAATAGTTATTAAAGAAAAGGTAAAAGAAGAAAAAGAAAAAGAAAAGAAAAAAAAGGGAAAGCAGCCGGTTGCCGCCCGGCCTGCCGGGCTGCACGCCGGCCCACCCGGTCCGCACCGGGCGCCAACCGGACCGGGCGGCCACCGGCCCACGCGCCGGGCAGCCCAGCTCCCAGTCCGGTCCAACCGGGAATTTAACCGGGCCGCCACTCCGTCCGGCCCGCGCCCCCGTCGCGCCCCCGCGCGGCCTGCACTCCGCGCCGCCCGGCGCTGCTGGGCCGCCGCCGCCACGCGGCCTGGGCCGCTCCCCGCGCGGCCTGTGGCCTTCCCGCCGCCCAGCGCGCCACCGGCCGCACCCGGTTGCTGGGCCGGTCGGACCGGGCTGCCGACCGGGCTCCTCAGCGCCCAGGCCGGTCGGCTGGCCTCTTTTTAGCCCGATTTTAATGCGATTTTCACCCGGTTTTCTCCCCAACGGTTATTTTTCTCCCTAGACTATAAATAGCCCTTCTTCCACCTTGAGCAACAACTTCTTCCCCTTTCTCTCACCTCCATTGTTGCATTTGAAGAAGTTGCTCTCTCCCTTGATTCCTCCAACCGTTCTTGCTCATATTTGAGGATTTGAGAGAGGAGATCTAGATCTACACTTCCACCAAACCGTTTCTTCTCTAAGTGAGGGAATCTCTTGGGATCTAGATCTTGGAGTCTTTGGTTGACTTTCCCCCTTGTTCTTCCTCTCCAATCTCATCCTAGCATTCGTTGCTTTGGTGGGATTTGAGTGTGAAGGACTTGAACACCTCCGGTGTTCTTGCTTTGCATCATTGCATAGTGTTGAGCTCTCCACCACGATTTGTTCGAGTGAGAGACCGTGAGCTTGTTACTCTTGGAGGGTGACCTCCTAGTTGGCTTGGTTGGTGTCCCGGTGATCTCTTCGTGGAAGATTGTGAAGGGGCCCGGGCTTCTCCTTCGTGGAGCTTGTGAAGTGGTTGTGGAGCTTGCCATCTCCGGAGCGGAGGAAAAGCTAACCATAAGGAAAGGGCCATTATCCTTCGTGGGTGTGGTTCGGAGAATAGGGTGAGCCTTCGTGGCGCGGGGAATCCTTCGTGGGACCTCCACTCCTCCAAACGTGACGTACCTTGGTGCAAAGCAAGGTAACACGGGAATACATCCTCGTCTCCGCGTGCCTCGGTTATTTCTATACCCGAGCTCTCTTTCCTTGTGATAGCCATCGTGCTTGAAGTATATATATCTTGCTATCACTTGTGCTACATATATCTTGTGCCTATCTTGCGTAGCTCTAGTTGCTATTGTTACACTTAGTTGAGCTTAGCATATTTAGGGTTTGTGCTTGTAAACTAAACGATAGTTTAATTCCGCATTCTTACAAGACAAATCCGCAAGAGTTTGTAATTGCCTATTCACCTCCCCTCTAGGCGACATCTCGATCTTTCACCAAGTCCAAGAGATGGGCAAAGGAGGAGAACATGCTACAATTGCGGCGACAAGAATCATTTTGTTGCGGATTGTATGTTTGAGAGAAGAGAAGATAATGGTGGAAGGCTTGTCCGCAAGGAAAAGTTCAAGTCTCTCTCCAAAGGATTCTCCAAGTTCTCCTCCAAGCCCGATGACGACAAGGTCTCCTTCACCAAGAAGCCTAGAGCCTTCATCATTCGAGAAGAGTACTCCTCCGATGAGGATGAAGAACATGAGGACAAGAGCTCCAACAAGGAAGGAGAGGGAGTGGCCGCCATCGCCATTACCACTCCCTCTATCTCCCTCTTCGACTCTCCTAATGAGAACCTCATCACCCACAACGCTCATTGCCTTATGGCAAAGGTATCCACGGAGGACTATGCTTCCGGTGGCGCTAAGTGGGTGGTTGATAGTGGAGCCACAAGTCATATGACCGGATGCAAGAATATTGTTGTCGACCTCGAGCCTTCTCACTCTACCGTATCATATGGCGACAACACGTGCTCTAAGGTATTGGGTCTTGGCAAGGTGGTGGTAACACCCGAATCTCACTTGTGAATGTCCTCCTTGTCGAGACCCTTGGTTACAATTTACTCTCCGTTCATCAAATTGCTCGTATGGGACTATGTACTTTCTTTGATGAACATATGGTGGTCCTCTTGTGGAGCAAGACACCCCGTGTAGCTTTTGTTGGATATGTAGAGAACGGATTGTATGTTGTTGATTTCTCCGGAAAGACAATGTCGTTGCCTAATCGACGGTGCCTCGGAGGAGGGATCCTCACGAGGGGGAGAAGAAGTAGGGGCCATAGGGCGGAGTGCACACGGGACGGTGGTACACGATTTACCCAGCTTCAGAACACTTGCACGATGACAGGGCCTACTGCTGCTTGTCTGGAATTATCTGGGCGCTTTCGCGATGTTACAATGAGTTGTGGTCGTGCCTCTAGGGCTCCCGGGATCCGGCTTATAAAGGCGCACGGATCTAGGGTTTTCATGGAGAGTCCTAGCCGGATTACAGGTTGCCTAACTACGGTACAATGTCTTGCCGTGCACGTCAAGGATCCGCCTTCCCTTATACGTCGTACCGGATCCGGGTTCCTAATGGGCCTCCATGGATCCGGGTTCCTCCAAAGGTCGGTCGGATCCGGCTTCCCTTTCCTGGGCCGGACTTCATCCTTCAGGATCAACAACAACTGGGCCGCCCGATGGGCCACATGCCACATCACCATCTATGGGCCACCCGGGCTTGCCGGATCTAGGCACTGTCGATGGTACACCCATGAAGTATACCCACAACAGTAGCCCCCAGAGTTCTCCGAGTTTCACCTCCTGTTTCTGCCTTGCTAACGTCTTACGGTCTCCGGCAATATTGGTAACGCGGAGAAACTTGAGGAACTCCAACTTCACATTTTCTTCTTTCCCAACTTTTAATCGGAAAATCCCCCCATCCTGCGGGACTTCATCCATCGACAGTACATGACATGTCTCCGGGTTACTTCCCTGCTTGCGGATAAGAGCTGCTTATCTTCACGCTGCTACCCGGAATCTTAAAAGACTCAAACGGTTCCGCCAATTCTGGCGCCATTTTCGCGCGATTTGAGTGGTAAATTATCCTTAGCCATTTTTACCGTTTAAGGTTTCGACACGTGTCACGCATCCAACGGTGCGACGCTTGCATTCCGACCACAGGATGCGGAGCACGAATCTCCTCCCACGGCCTATAAATATCCACCGTCGACCCCTAATTCCTCATTCACCCCCCCCTTTCACCTCTCCGCAAAGCGCCGCCCTCGAGCTCCCTCTCCGTCGTGCCGGAGTCTGCCGGAATCCCGCCGGAGTCTCGCCGGAGCCGCTTCGCCACCGCACAGAGTTCATCCTGTTCTTAACTTCAGCGAGCCACCGCGCAAAAACCTCGTCGCCGGCGACTCCGACCATCGCGGAATCCATTATGGTAAGTTCTCGAGCTTCGTCCTCGCGCCGTAGTTGGTAGGGATGAACTTTAGGATGCTGATGTTGGATCCGACTAAGCTATGCTTTCCGCCATTGTTTCTTCCTCAGATGTCTTCTGCGACTCCGCCTCCAACTTCCGAGCCGATCTTGGCAACCCCAATCTCCTCTGCCCCTCCACCCTTTGTCCCAGTCCAGCTGGATCCTTCCAAGGATTCCGGCAAGGATGCCGAGGGAACCTCTGCTAACCCGGAGAAAACCTCCGGGGCGGATCAGACGGAGCATAAGGCGGAAGAGATCGCCGCCAAAAAGTCCAAGTCTCGCCAGCGAGATAGTGAAGCCAAAGGGAAATGGTGGCCCTGCACCACCACCGAGATGGCGCTGAAGAACCTCGAGGCGGAAGGCTTCCTGAGGCCCGGATCGTGGCGAACAGTTACGGGTTCTGTGGCTCCAGCCCCCCAGGATGGTGAAATGGTGGTGACCAAGGCACTGGTGGAACGTGGCTTCTCCTTTCCGCCATCAGATTTCTTCTCGGAAATCATGAAGGTGTATGGGCTTGATACGTCTCCAACGTATCTATAATTTCCGATGTTCCATGCTTGTTTTATGACAATACCAACATGTTTTGTTCACACTTTATATCATTTTTACGCGTTTTCCGGAACTAACCTATTGACGAGATGCCGAGAGGCCGATTCTTTGTTTTCTCGCTTGTTTTTGGTTCCAGAAAGGCTGTTCGGGCAATATTCTCGGAATTGGACGAAATCAACGCCAAACCTCCTATTTTTCCCGGAAGGCTCCAGAACACCGAAGGAGAGTCGGAGGAGTGCCAGGGGGGCCCCACACCCTAGGGTGGCGCGGCCCAAGGGGGGGGCGCGCCCCCCTATGGTGTGGCCAGCCCAGGCCCCCTCCGACTCCGACTCTTCGCCTATTTAAGTCGTCGTGACCTAAAACCTCGACAACAATTGACGAAACCCACGAAAACCTTCCAGAGCCGCCGCCATCGCGAAGCCAAGATCTGGGGGACAGGATCTCTGTTCCGGCATGCTGCCGGAGCGGGGAAGTGCCCCCGGAAGGCTTCTCCATCGACACCGCTGCCATCTCCACCGCCATCTTCATCACCGCTGCTGCTCCCATGAGGAGGGAGTAGTTCTCCATCGAGGCTCGGGGCTGTACCGGTAGCTATGTGGTTAATCTCTCTCCTATGTACCTCAATACAATGATCTCATGAGCTGCTTTACATGATTGAGATTCATCTGAGTTTTGTATCACTACTATCTATGTGCTACTCTAGTGATGTGTTATTAAAGTAGTTCTATTCCTCCTGCACGTGTGTAAAGGTGACAGTGTGTGCACCGTGTTAGTACTTGGTTTATGCTATGATCATGATCTCTTGTAGATTATGGAGTTAACTATTGCTATGATATTATTGATGTGATCTATTCCTCCTACATATGCATGAAGGTGACAGTGTGCATGCTATACTAGTACTCGGTTTAGTCTGTTGATCTATCTTACACTAAAGGTTACTTAAACATGAGCA
Organism: Lolium perenne; assembly: GCF_019359855.2. Taxonomy (NCBI): domain Eukaryota; kingdom Viridiplantae; phylum Streptophyta; class Magnoliopsida; order Poales; family Poaceae; genus Lolium; species Lolium perenne. Next base: position 144,398,838 of record NC_067250.2, on the reverse strand, counting down.
TTATTGTGGAGCTTGTTAACTCCGGCATTGAGGGTTCGTGTAATCCTACGCAATGTGTTCATCATCCAACAAAAGTGTAGAGTATGCATTTATCTGCTCTGTTATGTGATCAATGTTGAGAGTGTCCACTAGTGAAAGTGTAATCCCTAGGCCTTGTTCCTAAATACTGCTGAGTTACTACTGCTTGTTTACTGTTTTACTGTGTTACTACTGCTGCAATACCACCACCATCAACTACACACCATCAAGCTATTTTCTGGCACCGTTGCTACTGCTCATATATATTCATACCACCTGTATTTCACTATCTCTTCGCCGAACTAGTGCACCTATTAGGTGTGTTGGGGACACAAGAGACTTCTTGCTTTGTGGTTGCAGGGTTGCATGAGAGGGATATCTTTGACCTCTTCCTCCCTGAGTTCGATAAACCTTGGGTATCCACTTAAGGGAAAACTTGCTGCTGTTCTACAAACCTCTGCTCTTGGAGGCCCAACACTGTCTACAGGAAAGGAGGGGGAACGTAGACATCAGGGCTCCAGCCCCACAACATATCGCCAAACAGTGTCTTGGCGATCAGCAACCATGTCACTCTTTGCGAGGGCCATCTCCGGGTACCTCCCGAACTTCCTCTTTTTCAATACTTTTTCTCCGTCAAGAAGGAGAAGATCCGCCAGACCTCCGAGTTGGCCACTTGTGGGTCCATTACTTTCATGCTCCGCCCCGGCCGCGTCTACCCCCCAACCGACCGCCACGAATCCGCGCGGTACTGGTCCGGAGGCTTCTTCTATCTGAAGGACGTCTCCGACCCGGCGGGCGAAAGAATGCTGCCGCCCTTCAAGAACAGCCCCGCCAGCGAGACTCCGGCCTGGACGCAGTGCCCTCACCTTTCCGAGTCACCCCAGCTGACCCGCGCTGTTAGGCGGATCTGCAAGCTAACGGAGGAGGGCCTGACGGGGTAAGACCTCACCATGTCTTGGTTCACTAGGCGGATCCAACCACTTCAACATCGGGACCGCTTGATGTTCCAATACACGGGGCGCGATGATCCAATGCGCGCTTCCAAGGACAACCTCTCCGCCGACGCCATCGACAAGAGGATCCGGCTTCTCATCAAGATTCCGCGTGAACTTCATGTTCACGTGTGCAACAAGGACATCCACACCGACGGCTCCGGGACCGTAGTATGTTATCTTGACTCAAGCATTGATTCCTTTGCAATCAGGATTTTGTCTAAGTGTTGGCTCTGTAACTTAGCTCGAAGCCCTCGAGGAAGGTGATCTCGGAACTCTCCTCCGGGTCCCTCAATCAGGCAACACCGATCCGGAAGCCGCATCGGAAGTGGAGGCTCCCGAGGTTCCGCGCCCCTCCAAGAGGAAGAGGGCTGCTCCCTCCAGTCCTGCAGCCAAACGTGCCCGCGAAGTGCTTAGCACCGCGGCTACTCGCAAGGTGGAGGCGGAAAAGAAGCGCCTCAAGCTCATCGACACCAGCAACACAGCTCAACCCGACATCCACCAATTCTTCAAGCCTTCCGGGTAAGTGCTCGATTTCCGAATTCAGATCCCACTATCATTACGAGCAAGCGCATACTTAGTCATTATGCTTTTTCCTTTTCGCAACAGAAGTTCCGGAAGCCAGCCCCCCAAGGCCCCAAGAGTCCTCAAGAAGAAGGTCAAGCCATCTCCGGCTTCCATTCCCGTTACGCCGGAGGTCGAGGTTCCGCCCAAGGCCTCCTCTGCCACCAAGCCGGATTCCAAGGACGTCATCAACATTGATGACCTTCCCGAAGACCCAGCTGGCCACGGCGATTCCGGCAAGGGCGCATCCTCGTCTGCACCTCCGCCTGAGCAACCAACTGCCACCTTAGCTAAACCAACGCCATAGCAATACGAGCAAAAAGTGCAGCTTATCCGTGCGACTGGCACGCCCCAAACTCACCCTGAACTATTTCCGACTCTGCAAAAGGTCCCCCTCTCACAATGCCACGCGGAAGTCTCCGCCATGATGGACCAGGTGTGGGGGCCTGCGAACACGGAAATGCGGGAGCTCTTCGACCTCGAGAGTGATCTCAAGTTCTTCTTTGCTAAGCACAAGAACGTGCGCCAGGTAACACTAGCCCACAAGCATTGGGTTAGACATTTTTTCCGTGTAATATGTGTTAGCCGATGCTTTCTTCGATATGTACCTTAGGCGGAGATTTAAAATTTTATCAATCCAAGACTTTGAACTCCTCGCCAGCCCCCAGAATTTTGAATATCCGGCTAACTCCTGTCTGCTTCTCAGAACACGCGGAAGCTGCACGAAGACCTGCGCATTCACGTGCTGGAGCAAATGACGGAGATAGAGGGGATGCGCCAGAATGCGGAAAATAGCCAGAAGGCTATAAAGCACCTGGAAACCCGCCTAAATGGTAAGAACTCCGGGTTGGAGCTGAATCTGACTATAAACTTTCTTGATGCATAACATATGTGATTTTCCGCCTACAGAAGAAACTTCCAAGCACTCCACCTTCGACGACCTGTCCACCAAAGTCCAAGTGCTGGAGGCGGAGAACGAATCCCTCAAGGCCTTTATTAAACAATCCTCCGAGAAGGAGAATTTGGCGAGGAAGGAGCTCTCCGAAAAGCACGCCCGCGACATGGCGGAACTCGCTGACAAGCTTAAGAAGAGCCAACAAAGGGTAACATTCTTAGTGGCCAAAAATAAGGTTCAAGAAGCGGAGGCGGAGGCTATTGACAAGATGATCTTCCGTAAGCATCCTTTATGTTGTAATTCCGGCTTCATCATATGTTGCTTTGTCCGCGAAGGAACTGATCCCCAATTTTCACAGTGAGCCTTGGCTTTGAGTGGACCAAGGAGTCAGCCCTCAAGAGGACGCAGGCATACGATGAAGCGCGGAGTTCCATTGATGAGTTGTTCGCAGCATGTCGCGGAATCGCCAAGACCCTGTCTTTGAAGATAGCCAAGACCACCGTGATTGACACAATGTCAAAGTTGATGAAGCAGGTGTCGGAGTTCATCAAAGACTGGCAAGAGTCTTCTGCTCGCGGAGTTGCCTCCCTTGTCTTAGCCACCTGCAAGGCGCACTTCCCCTCGATGAACTTCGCGGATGTTGCGCGCGACACTCCGAAGGGTGCCAACATGCGCTCTATTCTCGCGGAAACCCAAGGGTTTGATCAACTATTTGTTAGGAGAGTTAATCACTTGTTCTGGTACCACAAGTATGATCTGCCCAAGGGTTTCTCAGACGCGGAAGACGAAGGGGAAGGAGATCAGAAGTACTACGCGGAAGGCTCCGGGTCGAGCGCTGAGATGTCCGAGGAAGGCTCTGATGAAGACTCCGACATTGGCTCTAGCGACGGCTCCGGCGATGGCTCCGCCTATGTGGCATCTGAGGAGGATCATTCCTCCGAGTAGAAATCCTGTGAAACAATGAAACAATGTTGCATCATTTTGGCCCCGGAGTGGATTTGTAATATAACTTAAATTCTTAAGTAGCTAGGGACGAAACAGTTATGCATGGGCGGAAACAACTTATCCTGCTATCCTTTAATATTATTTGCATGTTTCGTTTTTGTCGAAAAGCAAGTGTTGATTTCGTTGTTTTCCGGCTTGCTCATTTGACCTTCCGCGAGCTGGAAGACCCTTAGCCGGAAACGCTCGCCAGCGGCGACGAAGCCCAATGGCAATCCGTCAATAACCGCGGAAACAAGCCCCCAGCTTAGGTGCTGGAAATCGCTACTAGGAATCCACGAGTTCGCAACAAAAACATTTCCATCAGAAAACTTAAGCTTACGTCCTAAAGGACGATTTTTGAAAATCACAACTTTCATACACGCCTAGGCGGAAATGTCCAGCTCTGCGGTTTTAGTCGGAAAACATACACGATCTAAAAATGAACAAGTAAAGGAGGTAAAAGACTCAAATAGTGAACCAAAAGCTTTATTTCATTGATCATGTATAACTATTACAGAGTATGTAACTCGGAAAATTATGCTAAGTGTGGAAAGGACGTAGCTGTGCAATGTTCCAAGGGCGATCTGTCTCGTCGTAGATGTCATCCGGATCCTCACGCTTGCGTTTCCGGTACCAGTTAGCAGGTCTATCCTTTAGCTCCCGGAAATCAACAAGGTAGTACGATCCATTGTGAAGCACTTTGCTAACGACAAAGGGTCCTTCCCATGGAGATTGCAGCTTATGGTCTTTCACCTATCGAAGGCGGAGGACCAAGTCTCCGGCCATGAAAGAGCGGTTCCGAACTCGACGACTGTGATAACGTCGGAGTTTCTGCTGGTATATGGTGGAGCGTTGGTCGGCTAGGTTTCGAGCTTCTTCGATCAAGTCCATAGATAGCTGTCTGGCCTCGTCAGCTGTTTCTTCATTATAGGCGGAAACTCGCGGTGAATCATGGATGATGTCGGAGGGGAGCACGGCTTCGGATCCGTATACCAGGAAGAAGGGAGTAAATCCTGTTGACCTGTTAGGGGTAGTTCGTAAACTCCACAAGACAGAATCCAACTCATCAGCCCAAGCTCCAGCTGCGCGTCGCAGTGGTTCTTCAAGGCGTGGCTTCATTCCTGATAATATGAGGCCGTTAGCCCTTTCGACCTGACCATTGGATTGTGGGTGAGCCACAGAGGCAAGGTCCAGTCGAATCCCTACTTCCTCGCAGTAATCCTTCAATTCTCCTTGTGCGAAGTTGGTGCCATTATCTGTGATTATGCTGTGTGGGATGCCGAATCTCATCACGAGGTTGAAGACAAATTTTAGTGCCGTAGCACCGTCGGCTTTTCTCACTGGCTTTGCCTCGATCCACTTACTGAACTTGTTAACAGCGACCAGGAGGTATTCAAAACCGCCAGGGAATGATCTTTTTAACTTACCAACCATATCGAGCCCCCAGACCGCAAATGGCCAGGTGATAGGGATGGTCTTCAGCTCTTGGGCTGGAGCGTTCGGTTGAGTAGCATAAAACTGACAACCTCGGCAGGTCTTCACCAGCTTATCAGCATCTTCTTTAGCTGTGAGCCAGTAAAACCCGAGCCGAAAAGCTTTTGCAACGAGTGACTGATACGTCCATTTTGCATCACTATTTTATATCATAATTTACTGTTATTCATTGATATATTTCATATCTGGAGATGATACTTATGTTATTTCATCTATTTTGCATGTTTCATTATAATTGGAGGATCGCGCACCGGAGTCAGGATTCTGCTAGAAAAAGCGCCGTCAGAATGCAATATTTCGGAAGATCAACAATTGACGGAAATTATATGAAAAATCCTATTTTTCCAGAAGACGAAGGGAGCCAAAAGGAGGAGCCGAGGAGGGCCGCCATGGGCCCCCCTCACAGGCCGGCACGGGCCCTGCCCTGGCTGCGCTGCCATGTGGGGAGGGGGGCCACAACCCCCTCTGGCCTCCTCTCCTCCGCGTACTTCTTCGCCCTAAAAACCTAAGCTCCAGAGGATAGTCACGAAGAGTCACAGCCGCCTCTACGGGGCGGAAAACACCAGAGAGAAAAGAGCTCTCCGGCAGGCTAAAATCTGCCGGGGAAATTCCCTCCCAGAGGGGGAAATCAACGCCATCGTCACCGTCATCGAGCTGGACATCATCTCCATCGCCATCATCATCATCTCCATCATCATCACCGCCGTCTCCACCGCTGCACATCGTCACCGATGTAACAATTTGGGTTGGATCTTGATTGTTTGATAGGGGAAACTCTCTCGGTATTGATTTCTACTCGTTATTGATGCTATTGAGTGAAACCATTGAACCAAGGTTTATGTTCAGATTGTTATTCATCATCATATCACCTCTGATCATGTTCCATATGATGTCTCGTGAGTAGTTCGTTTAGTTCTTGAGGACATGGGTGAAGTCTAAATGTTAGTAGTGAATTATGGTTGAGTAATATTCAATGTTATGATATTTAAGTTGTGGTGTTATTCTTCTAGTGGTGTCATGTGAACGTCGACTACATGATACTTCACCTTTATGGGCCTAGGGGAATACATCTTGTATTCGTTTGCTAATTGCGGGGTTGCCGGAGTGACAGAAACCTAAACCCCCGTTGGTATATCGATGCATGAGGGATAGCAGGATCTCAGAGTTTAAGGCTGTGGTTAGATTTATCTTAATTACTTTCTTGTAGTTGCGGATGCTTGCAAGGGGTATAATCACAAGTATGTATTAGTCCTAGGAAGGGCGGTGCATTAGCATAGGTTCACCCACACAACACTTACCAAAACAATGAAGATTAATCAGCTATATGAAGCGAAAGCACTAGACTAAATTCCCGTGTGTCCTCAAGAACGTTTGGTCATTATAAGTAAACAAACCGGCTTGTCCTTTGTGCTAAAAAAGATTGGGCCACTCGCTGCAATTATTACTCTCGCACTTTACTTACTCGTACTTTATTCGTCTGCTACATCAAAACCCCCTGAATACTTGTCTGTGAGCATTTACAGTGAATCCTTCATCGAAACTGCTTGTCAACACCTTCTGCTCCTCGTTGGGTTCGACACTCTTACTTATCAAAAATACTACGATACACCCCCTATACTTGTGGGTCATCAAGACTATTTTCTGGCGCCGTTGCCGGGGAGTGAAGCGCTATTGGTAAGTGGAATTGGTAAGGGAAACTTTTACTGTTCGTGCTAATTTTATTTCTGCCTGCTGCTATAATTTAATATGGAGAGATCTTCTCTTGAATTTTTATTTGGAAAATCTACTACTACTGCAAAGGTAGTGGATGAGGTGCCAGGTGAGAAAGACGTTCCATACAAAATACCTATGAAAATTATTGAACGTGTTGTGGATAACCGTTATGCAGGGGATGGAATTGTCCATCCTGGAGATCATTTACTGTTCTTACATGAATTATGCGGTTTATTCAAGTGTGCAGGTATTGCTATGGATGAAGTAAGAAAGAAGGTATTCTCTATATCGCTGTCTGGTAAAGCGGCGCATTGGTATAAATTACTGAATAATGGGGATTCTCTTGAATGGAATGATATTGTGCCTCTATTTTATTCTAAATTCTATCCTCCAAGTGAAATTCACAAAGATCGGAACCGCATATATAATTTCTGGCCTCATGATGGAGAGAGTATTGCCCAAGCGTGGGGGAGATTGAAGTCTTTAATGCTCAAATGCCCCATTCATGAGCTTCCTGGTAATATTATCATTGATAATTTCTATGCAAGACTTTCTTTTCAAGACAAGACCTTGCTGGATACTTCTTGTTCTGGATCATTTACACGCAACAAAGAAGAGTTTAAAAGGGACCTTCTTGATCGGATTCAGGAGAATACTGAAGGATGGGAGAACGACAAAGATAGAGAGTCAGGTATAAATTATGATTATAAATGCATTGAAGCTTTTATGGATACTGATAAATTTCGTAATATGAGTGCTACTTATGGTCTTGATTCTCAAGTCGTTGCAAATCTTTATAAAGCTTTTGCCTCTCATTATGAATTGCCTAAGAAGAATTTTGATAAGTATCATGAACCATATAAAGATAAAATTGATTCATCTATAAATAAATGTGTTGTAATTGAAACTGTTGATCATGTTATTCCTGAAGCTTATATTGAAAAAACTCCTTTCCCTACTAAAATGAAGGAGTATTCTGTTATAAATAGTGCGGTTAATAAAAGTGAAAAGAAACCTATAGAACCTGAAGAGCAAATAAAAGTTGAACCTGCTATTGCAATAGTTAAAGATCTTGTAACTGAAAATGTGGAAGATGGTCATATTATTTTCTGTGAAGATGCTTCTAATATTGTTTCACATCCTAATAAGTCTAGGAAAACTAGTGTTCCTATGCTATCTGTTAGAATTGGTGATCATTGTTATTATGGTTTATGCGATATTGGTGCAAGTATTAGTGCTATTCCTTATGAGCTTTACACGGAGATCATGCATGAAATTGGTTCTTGTGAACTTGAAGATATTGATGTGGTTATTCGGCTAGCTAATAGCTTTACACGGAGATCATGCATGAAATTGGTATTGTTCGAGATGTTGAAGTTCTATGTGGTAAGATTAAATATCCTGCTGACTTTTTGGTACTTGGTTCTGCTGCTAGTAAGTATTGTCCTATCATTTTTGGTAGACCTTTTCTAAATACTTGTGGAGCTGTTATAGATTGCAAGAAAGAGAAAATTTTGACTAAATTTGCTGGTGAATCTTATGAGTTTAATTTCTCTAAATTTGCCAAAACTCCTTATAAAGCTGATTCACCTAATAATGATTTTAGAGTTGAACAGTGTGCATCTATTGCTCTTGCTCCTAATAATCCTTTGCAGCAACATTTGAAGAATAGTGAGAGTGAAGTCTTTAGGGAAGAAAGAAATGAGCTTGATGAAATTTTCCTTCGTCAACCTATTCTTAAGCATGATTTACCGGTAGAAGATCTAGGTACAACACTACCACCAAAGGAAGATCCTGTTTTTGATTTAAAACCATTGCCTGATAATCTTAAATATGCTCATATTGATGATAAGAAAATATACCATGTTATTATTAGTTCTAAGCTTTCAGAGTTCGAGGAAGAAAGGTTATTGGAAATATTGAAGAAACACCGAGGAGCTATTGGCTACACTCTTGATGACTTGAAGGGGATTTCTCCCTCTATTTGCCAACATGCCATTAATATGGAAGATGATGCAAAGCCTGTTGTTGAACATCAGCGTCGTCTAATTCCTAAGATGAAGGATGTGGTAAGAAATGAGGTATTAAAACTTCTTGAAGCTGGTATTATATATCCTATTGCTGATAGTAGATGGGTTAGTCCTATGCATTGTGTTCCTAAGAAAGGAAGAATGACTATTGTACCTAATGATAATGATGAGCTCATCCCTCAAAGAGTAGTTGTAGGGTATAGAATGTGCATTGATTATCGAAAAGTTAATAAGGTTACTAAGAAAGATCATTACCCTTTACCTTTTATTGATCAAATGTTAGAAAGGTTGTCTAAAAATACTCATTTTTTGCTTTCTTGATGGTTATTCTGGGTTTTCACAAATTGCAGTTAAAACTAAGGATCAAGAGAAAACCACTTTCACTTGTCCCTATGGAACTTATGCTGATAGATGTATGCCTTTTGGTTTATGTAATGCTCCTGCTACTTTTCAAAGATGCATGTCTGCAATTTTTTATGGCTTTTGCGAGAATATTGTAGAGGTATTCATGGATGATTTTTCTGTCTACGGGAATTCTTTTGATAATTGCTTGCGGAACCTTGATAAAGTTTTGCAGAGGTGTGAAGAAACTAACCTTGTTCTTAATTGGGAGAAATGCCACTTTATGGTTAATGAAGGAATTGTATTGGGACATAAAATTTCCGAGAGAGGTATTGAAGTTGATAGAGCTAAAGTCGAAGCAATTGAGAAGATGCCCTATCCAAGGGATATTAAAGGTATTCGTAGTGTTCTTGGTCATGCTGGGTTTTATAGGAGGTTTATTAGAGACTTTTCTAAGATTTGAAAGTGTCGTCGTGGTGAACGAGCAGATGCCATGGGATGGCTTAGATTGGGGCCGAATGGACGCAAGAGGATTCGGGGGAGGGTTTGTGATCAGGTGGGATGAACTTCCGGATGGTTTCCTCAAGAACTTGGCCAAGGCCAGAGGTTGAAGAAGAAAGACACAAGGAAGAACTCACTCTAGATCACCATGTTCATTGATTCACACAAGTTACAGGTTCTCCTCTCTCTGTGTTCCGCGCCCGTGAAGGAGGGCTGCCCCCTCTCCTTATATAGGGGAGAGGGTGGCTTACAGTGCAAGAAACCCTAATGGCATCTTTGACTGGACAAACTACTTTACAAAGCTACTTTAATCATAGATGACACCGGGGTCTTCTTTAATCAGGGAGGCTGACGTCCTCCGGCTTCTTTCTTCGTCATCTTCTTCTTTATCGTCAGCCCTTCGTTTAAAGCTACTTTGCTTAGCTCATCCTTGTCTTCTAGCTCTGGAGAGGATCTTTGACCAGCCTTGCCGACAAGCCCTTCCTTCCGGTGGCCCGGTACCTTTTCTATCCGGTTCCGGTATTCCTCCTATGAGGATACCGGCATAGCCTGTTCAGCCAAACGCCTATCTTAGACTCCGGCATGAACATCTAACCGGTATCCTGATGGCTCAAACCATCCGGTTTGGCATGCCTTTGGCATACCGGGGGTCATCCCCCCAACATTAGTCCCCGAAGCTGGTATAGTCTGGCGGATCCTATCCAACAGACCATGCCAGGTTCTTACGTCTTTGGATACCGGTTTGATCCATCCGGCGTCAGGCTCGGATCCGGCATCTTTGCCCGGATCTTCCTTATCTTTCTTTGTAAGTCATTCTCCGGTATCTTGTCTTCCGGTACCTTAACCATTAAACACCTCCTCGGTGAAATCGAGAATATCTCGGGCCCCGCGCCTGACAGAGACATGCGCACTGTGACTGACGCGCCAGTGTCAGTTGTCATTTCACTTCGACTCCCGCGCGCCCATTTAATGCACCGCTGCGGATCCCACTAGCCGTTCTGGATCTCCTGTGTGCCTCCGTGTGGCCTCCTATTCTTTCACGTGTATCTCTCCGACACGTGGCGGCCCACGGTGAGAACCGCCGCGGGCCGCGAGGCGAACCGCCACGGCCCAGCGGTTTTCAGCCCACTTCCCTTCTTCTTTATAAGCGCAACCGCCGCTCCTTCCTCCTCTTCTCGCATTCTCCACTTCCTCGCGCACAGTGCTCTTCGCCTCCGTGCCTTCGCCGTTCTCCGTCCGCCGTCGCTCGCCCGAGCCCCGTCGCCCGGCGAACTCACGCCGCAGTTCCGCCGGACTTCGTCGTGCGGAAACCTTCTGCAGCGCGCTCACCGCGTCCACTGCATTCGTGCTTCCTCAAGAACTTCCTCATCCCGCCGTCGACGGACTTCCTCGCCGGCCGCAGGCTCACCGTTCCTCCGGCGAACCTCTTCCTCCGCGACTCCGCCGCCTCAGGTTAGGCCCGATGCGCCTTTACCCCTTTTCTTCTTGCGTTTCAGATCTTGGGGGCGGTAGAGTATTTATCCCTTCTTTATTTTGCTTTTTCTCTTACTCGTAGATCTTCGCGCGAGGGTCTGTTTGGGGAAAACTGTTTGTCGATAGATTCCGGTGTCGCCTAGATCCATATGTCCAGCGAAGGGTCTCTCCCCGCTGCCACCTCTAGTAACCAAGGTAGTAGCACTTCTGACGGGCTAACCGAAGATCTTGCCCGGATGGATCTGGCATCTAGCCGGAAACAAGAGGCCGGCATATCTAGCCGGGCCTCCGGAAAGGATAAGACACGCGGAGCCTGGAGGGGTTCCGACGTGACTCAGTTTGAGATCGACTGGCTCTACCGGTCTAGGAGGATTCCGGAAGGAGTCATCTGCCGGCTTCCAGGTGACGAGATCGAACCGGTGCTCGAACCCGGTGAGGTCGTTGTTTTCCTTGCTCATTTTGAGCGTGGCTTCGGCCTTCCTGCCTCTGATTTCTTTCGCCAATTCCTTAACTTCTATCGTCTCCAACCTCACCACCTTCCCGGCAACGCCGTCTTTTATCTTTCTTGTTTTGTGGCCTTCATGGAGGGCTACATTGGCATCCATCCCGCTCGCGAGACGTTTGCCCGCTTTTTCTCCCTCCGGATCAATTCGGTCCAGGGCAAGGACATTCCCAAGCCCAAATCCCCCGTTCAATGCGGGTCTTGTATCATCGGCTCCCGCCAAGGGAGCCCCTTTTTTAAGTTCAACGGCCTCGAGTCTTGCCGGTTGTGGCAGACGACGTTCTTCTACGTGAAGAACGAGGGCGACGTCGACCTCATCAACTTGCGGGGGTTCAACCCGGCGCCGCCCGCCAAGACCAACTGGCAGTACAACCCCGGTACGGATCACTCCGAGATGAACCGGGTGGTGCGCTTCATGCTGAAGTTGATGAAGGACACCAACATCTGCTCCGACGATATCATCCGCGCCTTCATCTGCCGCCGGGTGCTTCCCCTTCAGCAGCGCGCTCACAAGATTAGTGAGATGTACGGCCCCGGTGATCCCACCAAGATCACCGGCCTGGCCTTAAGCAAAGAGGATGTGGTCCTAAAGGCTAGTCAAATCTGCCAAACGGACATGCCAGATGACTGGGAGTGGGGCCTTTGCCCTCTCAGCGCCAGAAATCCTCCGTCCAAAGAAGTAAGAAAATATGCGGCTCGGGTCGTATTACCGGTAACTTTTGTACTTGCGTCTAATCTCCCTTTTTTCCTTTGTTTTCAGGCTAAGGCCCGCTTTCCCCGGATTGACTCAGACCGACGAGGCCCTTGCCGGAAGAGGCCTCTGGACAAGTACGATCCGGATCCCGTTATTCATTGGCTGGATCTGAGGATGGGCCGGACTCCATCTTCTCGCCTCGGCAAGTCTCCGCCGGAACCAGCTGGTTCGTCTGATGACTTGACCTTGCTTGAGGTAGCCTTTCTGTTCGTTTTCTTATATTCTTTTTGTTACTTCCATTCTGTAGACATTCCCTCAGCCAGCAACAACCCACAGGTCCATGAGCATGAGCCCCCCCTGCAGGCCGAGGTTGGGGATGAGTTCCTGGATAAACTCATGGCCGAAGGCCAGAAGAGTGATCCTCCAGCTGCTGGCGCCGGCCCCAGCCATGCTCCCCCTGCCAAACGCCCTCGGACTGAAGTCATTGGAGGGAAGCAGGTTAGCACCAAGCGCTACAAGCAGAAGCGGATGCCGGTTTCTTCCGGGTAAGTTTTTATTTCTCTTTATGCTCTCTTTGTTTCCACCGAGTTCTTTTCCGGTTGCTTTTTTCCAATTCGCTCTCTTTTTCCTTCTTTCAGCCCTGCGCTTGAGCTTGGCTCCAAGCCGGAGGGCTCTGCCGGCTCCGCAAGGACCTCAACTCCTCCTCCTTACTCAAGTCCGGTACCATCTGGTGCCGGCGACAGCTTTGCCTCCCCTTCGGGAGGCACTACAAGTTCGGGGCGCGCGGCCCCAACACCTCCTGATCACCGCGCGGAGGAGGACTTCTTCTCCCCTCCAGAAACCCAAGACACCAGCGCCAGCAACATTGGCGCCGGCCAGACAGATGCCGGGCAGGCGGAACCTTTGGTTCCTCCTCCCCCGAAGAAAAAGAAGAAGCAGTCAAGCTCTTCCCCTACCGCGCCGGATATTTCCGCGCCGGTATCTTCTCCTCCTCCTGAGGCCACGCCGACGCCGCCGCCAAGCCAAGGACCTTCCGTGGCCAAGCAAGTGGCGCCGTCAGAGACCCCCAAGATTACCAAATTCCTCAAGCCCGGGGCTTCCCGTGGCAAGGCTGTGGAGGGCGACGCCTCAGGCGGCTCTCGGGACGTGGTGCTGCACGTCGGGCCTGCCGCTGCTGCTGTCCAGGACAAGCCTACCGGCCTCCTGGGCCGGATCGTTGAGCTGAAACGCGCGGGCAAGGATCTGGGGCACCTTCTCCCTTACGCCCAGAAGTGGAATGAGGCGGATATCTTCGCATCTACCCGCGGCCTGGGGAAGGACCGCCTTCCGGCACCAGACCCTGCTGGGCCTCGGTCCACTGAAGAACACTTCACGCGGCTTAAACGCGCCGTGAAAGAGTTTGACAGTGCCTGGTACGATGCTACCAACAACGTGGTGGTAAGTTTTGCTAAACCTCTTGTATTTTTGTTGATGCCGGTTTCTTTTCTTTCCGGATCTTGTCCATTCTCCCAGTCCCCGAGTTTCGTGGTGAAAACGCAGTTTTCAGCGCGAAACTTTAACTAGAGGCATGTGAAACCGGCATAGCCAGTCCCCGAGTTTCGGGTTGAAACCTTGTTTCTTTCTTTCTCACAACCGTCTTCCTTTGAACAGAGCACTGCTGACGCCCGGAAGCAACTCTATGAGGAGCTTCTGTGGGAGCATCGGGACCTTGCCGAGGCCCACAGCCACTGCCAAGGTTTGTTTTGTTTGTTTTCCCTCCGACATCTTTTCACCGGAATGTTTCCTTTTCTGATATTTACGCATCCTTTTGTTTAACAGTTGTTCCGGAAGCTACCATCGAGGCCCTGAAGGCCCAGGTTGCCAAGCTTCAAGGTACCATCCTTTCTTTTTCGGCTAACCCGTTCCTTTTTTCATTTCGTCTATTGTTGCTTGCTAAAACCTTTCTTTCCGGTACTTAGGCGAGAAAGAGCAGCTTCTCAAGGAGCACAACGAGGCACTGGACGCTCAGAAGACCGCCTTGGGGGAGCTGAAGGAACAGGCTATGCAAGCCGCGCTCCGGCATGAGCAAGCCTTGAAGGACGCCCGGGTTGCAGCTGAGGCCAGGTTGGCGGAGGTCGTGGAGGACTCCACGAACTCCAACACCGTATTGACGGCAGAGCTGGAGGAGGAGAGGAAATCGCGGAAAGCAGCGGAGCGCCTCATTGACACCATGACCACTGATCACCGGGAATACGATCGGTTGGTTATGAGGATAGACGCGCTGGCTCTCCGTAAGTTCCTGCCTTGCCCCTTCTTTCGCTTATAAGCTTTCTCCTTTTGAAAATGTATATTTGTTCCTTGCTTTTCCGACATACTCTTTTCCGGTATCTTGTGCTTATGCTTTTTCCTTCCTCCTGTAGAGCATTTCCCGGAATCCCAGGTCTATGCCGTGAAGAAGGTGAGGGAGGATCGGGTGGCGCGGGAATTTCCCAATTTGGACGCGCACTGGGATGGGTACGACTATCTTGTCGCCCTCTCTGCGCGAGTCCAACACATGCGCTCCGTGGACCGGCTTCTTGCCGACCTACCAGCCGCCGCCATCCAAGTCTTCAAGGTGCTGTGGCCTGAGGAGGAGCTGCCAGGAAACATCACGCTCACCGCCGCGCGGCTCAAAGATGCCGGGCACCGGATTCGCGAGTGGCAATGCTCCGCTGCTCGTGCCGGAGCTGACACGGCGCTGCGCTCCGCATGCTCCTGGTACCCAGGTCTGAATCTGGATGCCCTTCAAGGCGTGCGCGAAGATGCTCCCACGGACACGGATCCGGCGCTAACCGCGAAGCGGCGGGACCGGGCATACCGGCTTGATGAGTATGCCGAGGTCCGCACCTTCATCCCTCCCCCTCCTGGTGTCAAGGACTACCTCAGCGATGAGGAAGAAGAAGACGAGGGAGATGAAGATGAGGCTGCTGAGGACGTGCCGCCGGAAGCTCCTGAGGCCAGCGCTGCTCCCCCTGAAGACGCCGAGACCGGTGCCGCTCCACCTGATGCTCCTGCTGCCTGATGATCCTTTATGCAATGTTTGCCTGTGATATGTTCTTTTGCCCTGGTTGCCTCAAAACAATGCTTGTTAAATTCTGCCCCGGTATGCCGGGGCTTATGATGTAAAACCTTAAGTCTACTTGTGGTTGCCGTACAACATTTTATGCCGGTAAGTTATACCGGTGTTAATTATCTTATGTTTGCCTTAGCATATTTGCTCTTGGTTTTGATTTTATCCTGCACTGCAAAGATTTCCAAATTGTTTCCGCATCCAATTTGATGCATACTTGGTTCTTTTGCCTTGGCTCTGCCTGCCTTCTCTGGGCGTTCTTTGGCGTATGAGCACAAGGTTCTTTCACCAAACAAGCATCTTCTTGAACTTAGAAATAACTTTGAAATTTTGCAAAAAACCGGTTTAACCGGGGTTAGTTAAATTTTCCGGATTGTTCTTTCCTGCTCTCCCTTTTCGCAGTTCATGTGCTTATCCCCTACCGGTTTATCTTGCTTGCCATGAAGCCGGTTTGCGGACAGCAGCAGAGTCGAAGACTCCGGTAGGATTTAGCACACTACTAAACCGGAAAGAAAAAACATTCAATAAGCAACCGGTAAACTGAAAAAATAAACAAGTTACATGCAACCTTATTGGGGTAGTCCCCGAGATTCATTCAAGGTTCCGGCATCTTTTATTCATAATAATTAAGGTACAAAAAAGGAACTTCTTACACCACCACTTCAAGAGTAGAAAGGACGCAACAGAGCTACGTTCCATGGACGCTTGCTCTCCTCTCCGGACCTGTCCGCCTTTCCTTTTTTCCACTCCTGTGCATCGATCAAGTAGTACGCATCATTGTGAAGCACCTTGCTTACAATGAAGGGACCTTCCCATGGTGGCAAAAGCTTATGCCGGCCTTCAGTGCGCTGCACTAGGCGAAGCACAAGATCTCCTTCCCGGAAAACTCTCGGGTTAACCTTCCGGTTATGATAGCGTCTGAGGTTTTGCTGGTAAATGGCTGTTCTTGCCAAAGCTAGCTCTCTTGCTTCTTCTAGCAAGTCCACATCATTTTCTCTGGCCTCTTTGACCTCTTGCTCAGTATAGAGCTGTACCCTTGGTGAATCATGGATGATGTCAGTCGGTATGACCGCTTCTGCTCCATAAACCATGAAGAAAGGAGTGTATCCGGTAGACCGGTTTGGAGTCGTTCTTATACTCCACAGAACTGATGGTAGCTCATCAAGCCAACATCCCGGTGACTTTTCCACTGCATCAATGAGTCTAGGCTTGATACCGGAAAGCACCAAAGCATTCATTCTTTCCACCTGGCCATTGCCTTGTGGGTGTGCCACTGAGCACAAATCCAACCGGATGTTGTTGTCCTCACAGAACCTTTTGAACTCACCTTGAGCAAAGTTGGTTCCATTATCAGTGATGATGCTGTGCGGGTATCCATACCGCAAAATGACATCTTTTAAGAATTTCACCGCTGTGTGCCCATCACATTTTGCGATAGGTTTCACTTCTAGCCATTTGGTGAACTTATCCACCATGACCAAGATATGGGTCATGCTGCTTCTTGCAGTTTTGAATGGGCCAACCATATCAAGGCACCAAACGGCAAACGGCCATGTTAACGGTATTGTCTTTAAACCGGATGCTGGGGTATGATTTTGCTTGGCGTACCTCTGGCACCCGTTGCATTTTCTTACCAAATCCTCAGCGTTTTCCAAAGCAGTGGGCCAATAAAACCCATGCCGAAATACTTTTGCTACTAGCGCCCTTGATGAGGCATGATGCCCACATTCTCCTTGGTGACTTTCCTCAAGCATTTCTTTCCCTTCTTCCGGTTCCACACATCTTTGAAGGACACCGGTAACGCTTCTCTTGTACACCTCACCGTTGATGAATGTGTAAGCTTTGGACCTTCTTTGCACCCTCCTTGACTCATTTTCATCAGCCGGCAAGGTGCCGTTGATCAGGAACTCCTTAATAGGTTTAACCCATGACGGTATCTCTCGAACCAGAAACACCGGTGCATCTACCTCCATGCTATCTACCAGCATCATTTCTTCCGGAATGGGTGCAGCAGTCCCCGAGCTTGCCGGAGCAGTCCCCGAGCTTGCCGGAACAGTCCCCGGGTTTCCTTCATCAATATCCATGGGTACGACATGTGATTCCGGTACGAAAATTGATTCCGGTTCTGGGCTTGGTTTGATTGACGGTGCTCTTAAGTGAGCTAGAGCTATTCCGGGAGGAATTTCTTGCCTAGATGAGCCCAGCTTGGACAAAGCATCCGCGGCTTCATTTTCTGCGCGTGGCACATGGTGGAACTCACATCCTTCGAAGAATCCGGCAATCTTTTGCACGTGAAACCGGTACGAGGCCATGTTGGCATCTTTCGCATCCCAATCTCCGGAACACTGCTGTACCACAAGATCTGAATCTCCATAGCAAATGATCCGGTGTGCACCGATTTCTTTTGCGACCTTAAGCCCATGGATCAAAGCTTCATATTCAGCGACATTATTCGATGCCCTGAAATGTACTTGCAAAACATACCGGAGGTGATCTCCTTTCGGTGAGGTAAGTACCACACCGGCTCCTAGGCCCTCTTTGAGTTTGGATCCATCAAAGTGCATTTTCCAGTACTCTATCCTCTGATCTGGCGGTTTATATTGCATTTCCGCCCAATCAACGAGGAAATCAGCCAAAGCCTGTGATTTTATGGCATCTCTTCTTTCATACACCGGCACGTATGGTGATATCTGGATTGCCCATTTTGCAATCCGGCCGCTGGCGTCTTTGTTGCACATGATGTCGGAGATTGGTGCTTCACTTACCACCTTCATGGGGTGCTCCTCAAAGTAATGCTTGAGTTTTGTGGCGGCCATGTACACGCCATAAGTCATCTTTTGGAAATGGGGGTAGTTTTGTTTTGAGAGGGAGAGCACCTCGCTCTGGTAGTATACCGGCCTCTGGACGGTTTTTCCTTCCTCTTCTCTTTCAACTATAACCACTACACTCACCACCCGGTTTGTTGCCGCTATGTATAATAGCATAGGCTCCCCTTCTAGAGGTGAAGCCAGTATGGGTGCTGTGGCTAGCATTGTTTTTAGCTCTTTAAACGCTGCGTCTGCCTGAGGGGTCCAGACGAACGTATCAGATTTTTTCATCAGAGCATAGAGTGGTAGAGCTTTTTCTCCCAACCTGCTTACAAACCGGCTTAGCGATGCCAAGCTTCCGGTAAACTTTTGCACATCTTTTAACTCTCGAGGGACAGCCATTCTTTCTATTGCCCGGATTTTTACCGGATTGACTTCTATGCCCCGGCTTGATACCAGGAAACCGAGCAGCTTGCCGGCAGGGACACCGAAGGTGCATTTTGCCGGATTAAGTTTCATCCGGAACCGTCTTAGGTTATCGAATGTTTGCCGGATGTCATCGATTAGGGTGTTCTTTACCTTGGTTTTTATCACAATGTCATCCACATAGACTTGCACATTCTTTCCGATTTGATCAAACAAGCATTTTTGCATACAGCGCTGGTACGTTGCACCAGCGTTGCGCAAACCAAAAGGCATAGTAACATAGCAGTAAGCCCCGTGCGGGGTAATGAAGGCAGTTTTTATTTGATCTTCCTTTTTCAAGGGAATCTGGTGGAAACCGGAATACGCATCCAGGAAGGACAACAACTCACACCCAGCAGTTGAATCAATCACTTGATCGATCCGTGGTAAAGGAAACGGGTCTCTTGGGCAAGCCTTGTTTAGGTTGGTGTAGTCAATGCACATGCGCCACACCTTTGGAGCCTTTGCCTCCAGATTCTCATCTTTCTTCTTTTCAACCATCACCGGATTGGCCAGCCACTCTGTGTGCGTGACCTCCACAATGAACCCGGCAACAAGCAGCTTGGTTACCTCTTCTCCTATGATCTTTCTTCTATCTTCAGCGAACCGGCGCAAGGGTTGTCGCACCGGCTTGGCATCTTTCCGGACGTTTAAGGAGTGCTCAGCCAGCTCCCTCGGAACACCCACCAAGTCGTCAGTTGACCAGGCAAAGATATTCTGATTCTCACGGAGGAAGCTGACGAGCGCGCTTTCCTATGCTTGATCAAGCCCGCACCGATACGAACGGTGCGCTCTGGGTAAGCCGGATCCAGCACGATGTCCTTTGTTTCATTTGTTGGCTTGAATGCCGGTGAGCCCATGTTTCCACTCATTGCCGCTAAGCTCAATTGTGAGGACTGAGCCAGCGCAACAGCTGTTTGCATCCTTTTCTTTTCCTCCGCGATCACCAGCGATTCCGCTAGGTTTGATCCGGCAGATGCGGTTTCCAGTGAGACTTTATAGTTTCCCACCACAGTTAACGGTCCACGAGGTGCCGGCATCTTCATCTTGAGGTAAGCCGTATGAGTTGTGGCCATGAAGGCTGCCAGTGCCGGTCTCCCCAGTAATGCATGGTAGGGACTGTCTAGATCCACCACCTCAAACTCGACATTTTCAACCCGGCAATTGTCACGGCCTCCAAATGCTACGTCCACCCGAACTTTTCCTATCGGGGCGCAGGACAAGCCCGGAACGATTCCGTGGAACGTTGTGCGCGTCGACTGAAGCATGTTTTCTGTTATGCCCAGCGTATGCATAGTATGCTTGTACATGATGTTTATGCTGCTGCCATTGTCTATCAGCACCTTGCTGAATTTTACTCGAGTTTGCGGCCCTTTCATGATTGGGTCCACAACAAGAGCGTATCCACCCGGATTCGGCATGATCTTGGGGTGATCCTTAGATGACCAGGTAATTTCTTGATTGGACCACATCATGTATTTGGGAACCGCCGGCATCACGGCGTTTACTTCCATGGAGCGGCGATGCATACTTTGCCTGTCTGTTGGCTCAGTGACAAAGACAACACAGCACAGATGCGGGTCTTCGTAAACATTCCAGCCTAAAGGTGCCGGTGGAGGTGGTTGGTTGTCGTTTTGCTCCACCCGGTTAACCTGCTGGTACTGCTGCCGGTTTGGCTGTACCGGTAAGGCGTTTGCCCCGGTAAGCGGCGGTGGTGGCGGTAGCTGTTGTTGCCGCGGCATGTCTTGTGGTGG
The DNA here is from genome assembly GCF_019359855.2 of Lolium perenne. NCBI lineage: Eukaryota > Viridiplantae > Streptophyta > Magnoliopsida > Poales > Poaceae > Lolium > Lolium perenne. The sequence continues at coordinate 144,378,522 of NC_067250.2, read as the reverse complement.
TTGTGCATCTTTTACCGCTCCCTTTTGCATCAAGTACTTTGTCCAGGTACAATCCTTCGTCAGATGGTTTGACGGGTGTGCCGGATTCGGTGTGTGCCACCGGCAAGGTTGGTCCATGGCAGCTTCCATGGTGTATTTTGCGGGTTCTTGCCAGTTTCTTTTCTGGACCCAGGGTTTCTTTTCCACCCATTGTTTCTTAGGACCCGCCCATGGCTGTGATCCGGTTCTTTGCCTCTGACTGCCGCTGGCCTCAGAGTTTTCCTGCACAGCAGCAACTTGCTGCGGACCGTAACTTCGATCCGGAAAATCTTCCCTTCTTTTGTTATTCCGGTTATCCCGGTGTTGTTCGTGGCGCAGCTGTTCCGGCTCAGGTTGCACTGCCGGCTGCGTTGGGTCTCCCAACGCATAGCTATCCGCCACACGTATCATCTCTGCCAACGTTGTCGGCATGTTCCGCTGCAGCTTTTGCCACAACGGTGAACCTCTTCTGCACCCACTGCTAAACCAAGCAATGGCTTGTGCCTCGATTACCCCTTCACAGGAGTTCCTTGTTGTGTTCCACCGGGCCAGATAATCCCGGTCTGTTTCGTTCGGGCGCTGTACGCACAGAGCAAGTTGCTGCGGCCTGTTTGGCCTCTGATAGGTGCTGCTGAAATTGCTCACAAAAGCCTCTTCAAAATCCAGCCAGCCATTTATGCTTCCTGCCGGCAAGTTGTTTAGCCAGATTCTTGCCGGTCCCACCAAAAACGATGGTATGATTCTCACGGCCCAACGCCTGTTTCCTCCTCCTGCTACGGTTCCTCCACCGCCTGCGACGTATACCGCGGTCACGTAATCCGCGAGCCAATCTTCCGGCTTCGTAGTGCCATCGTACGTCTTTGTGTCACGGGGCAACATGAAGTTGCGCACTGGTGGTTTTTCTTTCATGATCCTTGGGCCAAAGCACTTTGGGCCTGGAGGACCTTCCTCCTCGATCATCTCTGACAAGTACACTCTATCCAGACGGTGCCTCGCATCCCGTTCCGGTAAGTATCTCTCTCCCAAGCGTTCTCCCAATGCGTTCCGGTATGCTGCCGGTCTTGCAGAGTCAGCTTCATCATAACATTCCGGTACCGCGGCCCTTGCCTGCCGGTACCTCGGGGGATCTATTTCCTCCTCATCGTATGCTGCCCTTGCAGCTCGATAATTTTGCCCGGTCTCATATCTACCGGCATGATTGTTTCCGGCATAACCTCCTTTGGCGTAGCCTCGTTCTGCCCCTTGGCTTTTTCTACCGGCATCATGTTGCCCGGCTTGTTGCTTTCCGGCAAGAACTGGATCGTACACAGTCATTTGCTGCGCATTCACCTCTTTTTCTCTTCTTCTGTCCGGATGGGGGGACGAAGCCTGCCCATGGGACTTGCTTCCGGCATTCTTTGTTGAGCGCGCGGATTTTGAGGCCGCGGCCTTGTTCAGCTTAGCCAGCTCCTCAGCATTTTGCTGCTCAATAGTTTCCAGCAGCTCTCTAACACGCTCTTGCTGTTTCGCTAAAGCATCCCCGGAAAGCGACTCGCACAGCTCTACTGCAGCTTTAGCAGCTTTTATAGTTTTATCCGGGCTACTGTACTTAGGTTTTTCCACGATGCTAACAGATGCAGAGGCACTTTTGCCGGCATGAATCTCCTTGCGCAAATCCTGATCTAGGTTGCAAGCTTTTAGCCGGTTTTCCGGCATCCTAGCAGCATGCGCGCTAACAGAAGCAAAGCCATGGGCAGCGTTATACTCACGTACGGTTAGGTTCAGCTCGCGCTGCGCCCTGACGATGTCCTTGCCGCTCTCGAGCATCTTCTGGCGCTGCGCCTCCAGCTCCGCCTGAGCCGCCGCCGGGTCGATGTTCTGCGCGATGGGGGTGGCGAGGACGTTCATCGCCGCCTGGAGCGGTGTCTCCGGTGGTGCGGACGATGCTCCCGCTGCGCCTGCGCCTCGCTCCAGCGGTGGCTTGGCCGCACGGGTCGAAACCGCACGCCCAGCGCCTTCACCCACAGCTTCTTTGCTGGCGTCGACCGCGCCTGCCATCATCACCTCCACGCTCCTTGGAGCGCGGCCTGCATGTAGCCATCTTGGCGGATCCGGCGCCACCAGCACCGGCGAGAGGCACTGGCGCACAGGAACGGTGCCGAAGTAGACGCGGTGGCTGCCGAACTCGATGATGCGGCCGTTCTTGGGGAAGATGCCGCCGTTGGCGAAGCAGCCCGCGTTGTCGTTGATGAAGTCCATGGCGTAGATGCGCTGCACCAACGCGGACACCGTACGTTCGCCGGCGACCTCGAGGATGCCCGCCCGAATGTGAACTCCATCAAGCGCCACTTCCAGCCCCACGGTGGGTGCCAACTGTCATCGTGGTGAACGAGCAGATGCCATGGGATGGCTTAGATTGGGGCCGAATGGACGCAAGAGGATTCGGGGGAGGGTTTGTGATCAGGTGGGATGAACTTCCGGATGGTTTCCTCAAGAACTTGGCCAAGGCCAGAGGTTGAAGAAGAAAGACACAAGGAAGAACTCACTCTAGATCACCATGTTCATTGATTCACACAAGTTACAGGTTCTCCTCTCTCTGTGTTCCGCGCCCGTGAAGGAGGGCTGCCCCCTCTCCTTATATAGGGGAGAGGGTGGCTTACAGTGCAAGAAACCCTAATGGCATCTTTGACTGGACAAACTACTTTACAAAGCTACTTTAATCATAGATGACACCGGGGTCTTCTTTAATCAGGGAGGCTGACGTCCTCCGGCTTCTTTCTTCGTCATCTTCTTCTTTATCGTCAGCCCTTCATTTAAAGCTACTTTGCTTAGCTCATCCTTGTCTTCTAGCTCTGGAGAGGATCTTTGACCAGCCTTGCTGACAAGCCCTTCCTTCCGGTGGCCCGGTACCTTTTCTATCCGGTTCCGGTATTCCTCCTATGAGGATACCGGCATAGCCTGTTCAGCCAAACGCCTATCTTAGACTCCGGCATGAATATCTAACCGGTATCCTGATGGCTCAAACCATCCGGTTTGGCATGCCTTTGGCATACCGGGGGTCATCCCCCCAACACAAAGCCTCTTACTAATCTTCTTCAAAAAGATGTACCCTTTGTTTTTGATGATGATTGTAAGGAAGCTTTTGAAACTCTAAAGAAAGCCTTAACCACTGCTCCTATAGTTAAACCTCCTGATTGGAACTTGCCTTTTGAAATTATGTGTGATGCTAGTGATTTTGCCGTAGCCGCTGTTCTTGGACAGCGAGTAGATAAAAAATTGAATGTTATTCATTATGCTAGTAAGACTCTTGATGCTGCTCAAAGAAATTATGCTATAACTGAAAAAGAATTGCTAGCTGTAGTCTTTGCTTGTGACAAGTTTAGATCCTATATTGTTGATTCAAAAGTTACAATTCATACTGATCATGCTGCAATTAGATACCTAATGCAAAAGAAAGATGCTAAGCCGAGGCTTATTAGATGGGTGCTTCTGTTGCAAGAATTTGATTTGCATATTATAGATAGGAAAGGTGCTGATAATCCTCTTGATGATAATTGATACGTCTCCGACGTATCGATAATTTCTTATGTTCCATGCCACATTATTGATGATATCTACATGTTTTATGCATACTTTATGTCATATTTATGCATTTTCCGGCACTAACCTATTAACGAGATGCCGAAGAGCCAGTTGTTGTTTTCTCATTGCTTTTGGTTTCAGAAATCCTAGTAAGGAAATATTCTCGGAATTGGACGAAATCAACGCCCAGGGGCCTATTTTCACACGAAGCTTCCAGAAGACCGAAGATGATACGAAGTGGGGCCACGAGGTGGCCAAACACTAGGGCGGCGCGGCCTGGCCCTTGGCCGCGCCGACCTAGCGTGTGGGGCCCTCGTGTGGCCCCCTGACCTACCTCTCCGACTATAAGAAGCCTTCGTCGATATTAGTTCCAGTACCGAGAGCCACGATACGGAAAATCTTCCAGAGACGCCGCCGCCGCCAATCCCATCTCGGGGGATTCAGGAGATCGCCTCCGGCACCCTGCCGGAGAGGGGAATCATCTCCCAGAGGACTCTTCACCGCCATGGTCGCCTCCGGAGTGATGTGTGAGTAGTTCACCCCTGGACTATGGGTCCATAGCAGTAGCTAGATGGTCGTCTTCTCCTAATTGTGCTATCATTGTTGGATCTTGTGAGCTGCCTAACATGATCAAGATCATCTATCTGTAATGCTATATGTTGTGTTTGTTGGGATCCGATGGATAGAGAATACTATGCTATGTTGATTATCAATCTATTACCTATGTGTTGTTTATGATCTTGCATGCTCTCCGTTACTAGTAGAGGCTTTGGCCAAGTTGATGCTTGTAACTCCAAGAGGGAGTATTTATGCTCGATAGTGGGTTCATGTCTCCATTGAATCTGGGGGAGTGACAGAAACCCCTAAGGTTGTGGATGTGCTGTTGCCACTAGGGATAAAACATTGATGCTATGTCCGAGGATGTAGTTATTGATTACATTACGCACCATACTTAATGCAATTGTCTGTTGTTTTCAACTTAATACTGGAAGGGGTTCGGATGATAACCTGAAGGTGGACTTTTTAGGCATAGATGCATGCTGGATAACGGTCTATGTACTTTGTCGTAATGCCCAATTAAATCTCACAATACTCATCATATCATGTATGTGCATTGTCATGCTCTCTCTATTTGTCAATTGCCCAACTGTAATTTGTTCACCCAACATGCTATTTATCTTATGGGAGAGACACCTCTAGTGAACTGTGGACCCCGGTCCATTCTTTTACATCGAATACAATCTACTGCAATACTCGTTTTACTGTTTTCTGCAAACAATCATCATCCACACTATACATCTAATCCTTTGTTACAGCAAGCCGGTGAGATTGACAACCTCACTGTTTCGTTGGGGCAAAGTACTTTGGTTGTGTTGTGCAGGTTCCACGTTAGCGCCGGAATCCCTGGTGTTGCGCCGCACTACATCTCGCCGCCATCAACCTTCAACGTGCTTCTTGACTCCTACTGGTTCGATAAACCTTGGTTTCCAACTGAGGGAAACTTACTGCTGTACGCATCACACCTTCCACTTGGGGTTCCCAACGGTCGCGTGCTGTACGCGTGTCAAGCTAAATTTCTGGCACCGTTGCCGGGGAGATCAAGACACGCTGCAAGGGGAGTCTCCACATCCCAATCTCTTTACTTTGTTTTTGTCTTGCTTTGTTTTATTTACTACTTTGTTTGCTGCATTAAATCAAAATACAAAAAAATTAGTTGCTAGTTTTACTTTATTTACTGTCTTGTTTGCAATCTCCATATTAAAAACATAAAAAAATTAGTTACTTGCATTTACTTTATTTACTTCATCATGTTTCCTCCTAAGTTTATTCTTAAAGATGTACCGATAGGCCGAGGGTCTATCCTCGGGAAAGATAATATAGAAGATTTTTCACTCACATTAGTACGGTTGAAGATTTTGAAGATAGACACCTGGTAGAACTAGCTACTACTTATGAAATTGTTGCTGCTTCTTTAGTACACATGTTAGAAGCTAGATTTGTTAACCTCAACCCCGTAATGCAGCATATGTTCCTTGCACTAAGTGATATGGAAGAAGGAGAGAAGAAAGATTTTGTCCTAGAAACTCTTCTTAAAAAATTTGGTGACGTAGCAAGAGAAGCTAGAAAGGTCTTTACTAAATATAATATGCTTGGCTCTTATACAAACTTTGTTAGCACCCTTGAAAATATGGAAAAAGATAGACAAAAGTACACTAATAAAGTTAATTATGAGGGGAATATTAAAACATCAATACCTTGTAAGCTCTTGGGAATGTGCGAGGCACTAGAAAAGAATTTTGATTGGATTGTTCCTGAAGATTTGTTTGATGAAAGTAGCAAGCCTAAGGGTAATAAAAAGGGAGCCTCTGAAACTTACATAGATAAAATACAATGCATAGTTGAGAAAACTCCACACCCCGCTGTAGATGCTCCATCTTTTGATAATACTTGATATACACTTTCTGCGCCTAGCTGAAAGGCGTTAAAGAAAAAGCGCTTATGGGAGACAACCCATGTTTTTACTACAGTACTTTTATTTTATATTTGAGTCTTGGAAGTTGTTACTACTGTAGCAACCTCTCCTTATCTTAGTCTTGTGCATTCTTGTGCCAAGTAAAGTCGTTGATAGTAAGGTTCATACTAGATTTGGATTACTGCGCAGAAACAGATTTCTTTGCTGTCACGAATCTGGGCCTAATTCTCTGTAGGTAACTCAGAAAATTATGAAAATTTACGTGAGTGATCCTCAGATATGTACGCAACTTTCATTCAATTTGAGCATTTTCATTTGAGCAAGTCTGGTTTATCTTAGAAATTCGTCTTTACGAACTGTTCTGTTTTGACAGATTCTGCCTTTTATTTCGCATTGCCTGTTTTGCTATGCTTGATCGATTTTTCGATTCCATTGACTTTTAGTAGCTTTGTGCAGTGTCCAAAAGTGTTAAGAATGATTATGTCACCTCTGAACATGTAAATTTTCATTGTGCACTAACCCTCTAATGAGTTGTTTTGAGTTTGGTGTGGAGGAAGTTTTCAAGGATCAAGAGAGGGAGATGATACAATATGATCAAGGAGAGTGAAAGCTCTAAGCTTGGGGATGCCCCGGTGGTTCACCCCTGCATATATCAAGAAGACTCAAGCGTCTAAGCTTGGGGATGCCCAAGGCATCCCCTTCTTCATCGACAACATTATCAGGTTCCTCTAGTGAAACTATATTTTTATTCCATCAAATCTTATGTACTTTGCTTGGAGCGTCTGTTTGTTTTTGTTTTTGTTTTGTTTGAATAAAATGGATCCTAGCATTCTTTGTGTGGGAGAGAGACACGCTCCGCTGTTGCATATGGACTCCTTAGGCTTTACTCATAGTATTCATGGCGAAGGTTGAATCTTCTTCGTTAAATTGTTATATGGTTGGAATCGGGAAATGCTACATGTAGTAATTGCTAAAATGTCTTGGATAATGTGATACTTGGCAATTGTTGTGCTCATGTTTAAGCTCTTGCATCATATACTTTGCACCTATTAATGAAGAAATACATAGAGCTTGCTAAAATTTGGTTTGCACAATTGGTCTCTCTAAGGTCTAGATAATTTCTAGTATTGAATTTGAACAAGGAAGACGGTGTAGAGTCTTATAATGTTTACAATATGTCTTTTATGTGAGTTTTGCTGCACCGCTTCATCCTTGTGTTTGTTTCAAATAAACCTTGCTAGCCTAAGCCTTGTATCGAGAGGGAATACTTCTCATGCATCCAAAATCCTTGAGCCAACCACTATGCCATTTGTGTCCACCATACCTACCTACTACATGGTATTTCTCCTCCATTCCAAAGTAAATTGCTTGAGGGCTACCTTTAAATTTCTATCCTCTACCTTTGCAATATATAGCTCATGGGACAAATAGCCTAAAAACTATTGTGGTATTGAATATGTACTTATGCACTTTATCTCTTATTAAGTTGCTTGTTGTGCGATAACCATGTTCCTGGGGACGCCATCAACTACTCTTTGTTGAATATCATGTGAGTTGCTATGCATGTCCGTCTTGTCTGAAGTAAGGGAGATTTATCGCTAGAATGGTTAGAGCATGCATAATGTTAGAGAAGAACATTGGGCCGCTAACTAAAGCCATGATCCATGGTGGAAGTTTCAGTTTTGGACAAATATCCTCAATCTCATATGAGAAAATTAATTGTTGCTAAATGCTTATGCATAAAAGAGGAGTCCATTATCTGTTGTCTATGTTGTCCCGGTATGGATGTCTAAGTTGAGAATAATCAATAGCGAGAAATCCGATGCGAGCTTTCTCCTTAGACCTTTGTACAGGCGGCATAGAGGTACCCCTTTGTGACACTTGGTTAAAACATATGCATTGCAATGATAATCCAGGTAATCCGAGCTAATTAGGACAAGGTGCGGGCACTATTAGTATACTATGCATGAGGCTTGCAACTTGTAAGATATAATTTACATAACATATATGCTTTATTACTACCGTTGACAAAATTGTTTCTTGTTTTCAAAATCAAAGCTCTGGCACAAATATAGCAATCGATGCTTCCCTCTGCGAAGGGCCTTTCTTTTACCTTTATGTTGAGTCAGTTCACCTATTTCTCTCCACCCCAAGAAGCAAACACTTGTGTGAACTGTGCATTGATTCCTACATACTTGCATATTGCACTTGTTATATTACTTTACATTGACAAATATCCATGAGATATACATGTTATAAGTTGAAAGCAACCGCTGAAACTTAATCTTCCTTTGTGTTGCTTCAATACCTCTACTATGAATTATTGCTTTATGAGTTAACTCCGATGCAAGACTTATTGATGCTTGTCTTGAAGTACTATTCATGAAAAGTCTTTGCTATATGATTCATTTGTTTACTCATGTCATTTACATTGTTTGGATCGCTGCATTCATTACATATGCTTACAATAGTATGATCAAGGTTATGATGGCATGTCACTCCAGAAATTATCTTTGTTATCGTTTACCTGCTCGGGACGAGCAGAAACTAAGCTTGGGGATGCTGATACGTCTCCGACGTATCGATAATTTCTTATGTTCCATGCCACATTATTGATGATATCTACATGTTTTATGCATACTTTATGTCATATTTATGCATTTTCCGGCACTAACCTATTAACGAGATGCCGAAGAGCCGATTCTTTGTTTCTGCCATTTTTGGTTTCAGAAATCCTAGTAAGGAAATATTCTCGGAATTGGACGAAATCAACGCCCAGGGGCCTATTTTCACACGAAGCTTCCAGAAGACCGAAGGGAAGACGAAGTGGGGCCACGGGGCGCCGCCACACTAGGGCGGCGCGGCCCAAGGGGGGCCCGCGTGGCCCTAGCGTGTGGGGCCCCCGTGACGCCTCCTGACCTGCCCTTCCGCCTACATATAGCCTTCGTCGCGAATACCCCAGTACCGAGAGCCACGATACGGAAAACCTTCCAGAGACGCCGCCGCCGCCAATCCAATCTCGGGGGATTCAGGAGATCGCCTCCGGCACCCTGCCGGAGAGGGGAATCATCTCCCGGAGGACTCTTCACCGCCATGGTCGCCTCCGGAGTGATGTGTGAGTAGTTCACCCCTGGACTATGGGTCCATAGCAGTAGCTAGATGGTTGTCTTCTCCTCATTATGCTTCATTGTCGGGTCTTGTGAGCTGCCTAACATGATCAAGATCATCTATCTGTAATGCTATATGTTGTGTTTGTTGGGATCCGATGGATAGAGAATACTATGTTATGTTGATTATCAATCTATCTATGTGTTGTTTATGATCTTGCATGCTCTCCGTTACTAGTAGAGGCTTTGGCCAAGTTGATGCTTGTAACTCCAAGAGGGAGTATTTATGCTCGATAGTGGGTTCATGTCTCCATTGAATCTGGGGGAGTGATAGAAACCCCTAAGGTTGTGGATGTGCTGTTGCCACTAGGGATAAAACATTGATGCTATGTCCGAGGATGTAGTTATTGATTACATTACGCACCATACTTAATGCAATTGTCTGTTGTTTTCAACTTAATACTGGAAGGGGTTTGGATGATAACCTGAAGGTGGACTTTTTAGGCATAGATGCATGCTGGATAGCGGTCAATGTACTTTGTCGTAATGCCCAATTAAATCTCACAATACTCATCATATCATGTATGTGCATTGTCATGCTCTCTCTATTTGTCAATTGCCCAACTGTAATTTGTTCACCCAACATGCTATTTATCTTATGGGAGAGACACCTCTAGTGAACTATGGACCCCGGTCCATTCTTTTACATCGAATACAATCTACTGCAATACTCGTTTTACTGTTTTCTGCAAACAATCATCATCCACACTATACATCTAATCCTTTGTTACAGCAAGCCGATGAGATTGACAACCTCACTGTTTCGTTGGGGCAAAGTACTTTGGTTGTGTTGTGCAGGTTCCACGTTGGCGCCGGAATCCCTGGTGTTGCGCCGCACTACATCTCACCGCCATCAACCTTCAACGTGCTTCTTGACTCCTACTGGTTCGATAAACCTTGGTTTCTAACTGAGGGAAACTTACTGCTGTACGCATCACACCTTCCACTTGGGGTTCCCAATGGTCGCGTGCTGTACGCGTGTCAGGAATCATCTCCCGGAGGACTCTTCACCGCCATGGTCGCCTCCGGAGTGATGTGTGAGTAGTTCACCCCTGGACTATGGGTCCATAGCAGTAGCTAGATGGTCGTCTTCTCCTAATTGTGCTATCATTGTTGGATCTTGTGAGCTGCCTAACATGATCAAGATCATCTATCTGTAATGCTATATGTTGTGTTTGTTGGGATCCGATGGATAGAGAATACTATGCTATGTTGATTATCAATCTATTACCTATGTGTTGTTTATGATCTTGCATGCTCTCCATTATTAGTAGAGGCTCTGGCCAAGTTTTTACTCTTAACTCCAAGAGGGAGTATTTATGCTCGATAGTGGGTTCATGCCTCCATTAAATCTGGGACAGTGACAGAAAGTTCTAAGGTTGTGGATGTGTTGTTGCCACTAGGGATAAAACATTGATGCTATGTCCGAGGATGTAGTTATTGATTACATTACGAACCATACTTAATGTAATTGTCTGTTGTTTTCAACTTAATACTGGAAGGGGTTCGGATGATAACCTGAAGGTGGACTTTTTAGGCATAGATGCATGCTGGATAGCGGTCTATGTACTTTGTCGTAATGACCAATTAAATCTCACAATATTCATCATATCATGTATGTGCATTGTCATGCCCTCTCTATTTGTCAATTGCCCAACTGTAATTTGTTCACCCAACATGCTATTTATCTTATGGGAGAGACGCCTCTAGTGAACTGTGGACCCCGGTCCATTCTTTTAATCGAATACAATCTACTGCAATACTTGTTCTACTGTTTTCTGCAAACAATCATCATCCACACTATACATCTAATCCTTTGTTACAGCAAGCCGGTGAGATTGACAACCTCACTGTTTCGTTGGGGCAAAGTACTTTGGTTGTGTTGTGCAGGTTCCACGTTGGCGCCGGAATCCCTGGTGTTGCGCCGCACTACATCTTGCCGCCATCAACCTTCAACGTGCTTCTTGGCTCCTACTGGTTCGATAAACCTTGGTTTTTTACTGAGGGAAAACTTGCCGTTGTACGCATCACACCTTCCTCTTGGGGTTCCCAACGGACGCGTGCTGTACGCGTATCAATAATCTGTCTAGATTGGAAAATATTGCTTATGATCCTGTTCCTGTTAATGATAGCTTTCCAAATGAACAATTGGCTGTAATAAAGGTGAGCTCGCGAGACAGTCCTTGGTATGTTGATTATGCTAACTTTATTGTTTCCAAGTACTTGCCTCCAACCTTTTCAGCTCAGCAAAGGAGGAAATTCTTTTATGACTTGAGGCATTATTTTTGGGATGACCCACACTTATATAAAGAAGGAGTGGATGGTATTCTGCGAAGATGTGTTCCCGAATATGAACAACAAGAGATATTGAGTAAATGTCATGGTAGTGCTTATGGAGGACATCACGCCGGAGATAGAACCACGCAAAAGGTTCTACAATCAGGTTTTTATTGGCCAACTCTCTTCAAAGATGCAAGGAAGTTTATTTTATCTTGTGATGAATGTCAAAGGGTTGGTAATATCTCCAGACGCAATGAAATGCCTATGAATTATACTCTTGTTATTGAACCATTCGATTGTTGGGGATTTGACTTCATGGGTCCTTTCCCTTCTTCAGAAGGTAACACCCATATACTTGTTGCTGTTGATTACGTTACTAAATGGGTGGAAGCCATACCCACAAAAAGTGCTGATGGTGAGACCTCTTTAAGAATGCTTTTAGATATTATTTTTCCTAGATTTGGAGTTCCTAGATATCTTATGACTGATGGAGGTTCTCATTTTATTCATGGTGGTTTTAGAAAAACTCTTGCTAAATATGGTATTAATCATAGAATTGCTTCCGCTTATCATCCTCAAACTAGTGGGCAAGTAGAACTATAAAATAGAGAGATTAAATCTATCTTGCAAAAGACTGTCAATAAATCTAGAAAGAATTGGGCTAGTAAATTGAAGGAAGCACTATGGGCTTATAGAACTGCTTATAAAAATCCCATGGGTATGTCACCGTATAAAATGGTTTATGGAAAAGCTTGTCATTTACCTTTAGAACTAGAGCACAAAGCTTATTGGGCTGTAAGAGAACTAAATAAAGATCCTAAACTTGCCGGTAAGAAGAGATTGCTACAATTGAGTTCTCTAGATGAATGGAGAAGTGAAGCTTATGAAAATGCTAAACTCTTTAAAGAGAAAGTTAAGAAATGGCATGATAGAAGAATTATCAAAAGAGAATTTAATGTTGGGGATAAAGTCCTATTGTATCGGTCCCGTCTCAGATTGTTTGCAGGGAAATTACTCTCGAAATGGGAAGGACCATATGTCATTGTGGAGGTGTATCATTCAGGAGCAATTAAAATTAGTTCTCTCCAAGGTGATGCCACACAAGTGGTGAATGGACAAAGACTCAAGCATTATATCTCTGGAGATTCTTATAATGAAGATGTTGATGTTATTCGAGTTGTGACACCGGAGGCTTTCATCAAAGGTCAAATTGACAGTCCGGCAGAGTTCGACTTTGAATAGGTAACAGTACTGGTAATAAAAAGTTCGCATTTTACTTTCTGAACAATGTTTTTGCTGTTTTTGGAAAATATGAAAAATTACGAGATCGAAGCGAAGTGGAGGAGACGCACGAGGGCGTGCCCCCATAGGCCGGCGCGGGCTCCAGCCTGGCCGCGCCGCCCTATGAGGTGGCTCCCTCGTTGCCCCTCTCCGACTCTGGTTCGACCTGGTACTTTCCTTCTGTCGTAAAAATTCCTTCTATATAATCCCCCAGACCCCTGGAGGTCCGTATATCGTTTTCTCGACGTGTTTTGTTTCGAGCTGTTTTCTGCCAGGATCTGTCTTTGATCTAGAAGCACCATGGCCTCCAACAACAAGGGCAAGGGGCTTTCGGAGGAAGAAGTGAGGAAGATGTCGTCAACGCAAGAGCAACAAGCCGTTGGGAGTAAGCAAATCTTGGTGGGATCTGTTGACACTCGACGTTCTTTTTCTCATAACTTGCAGGGACCCTTACCACCTGCCCCTAGCCTCGACTCTTTCCCTGTTTTGGAAGAAGCTTTACGGGTTACAGACAAGTTTTGTGATCAATACCGTGCTCTGAGAAGGGAAGTGGAGATACTTCAGGAGGAGAATCACCGACTTCGAAGAATGCTAGAGCGGTTCCTCACTCCCATCGAGGTCGTTCCATCATCACCACCACCGCCAAAGGAGTAATTCATCATCGGTATTGGCATCCCCTTGGTTTGTTCCAAGCTTGGGGGAGTGCCGCGGTATCACATCATCACTATCTTTTACTTTTTACTATCAAGTAGTGTCATATCATGAGTAGGGAAGTTATCATATAAGATGGGTTGCAGCGTGGAAGTATCTCTCCTTAGTTGGTTGTCTATGTATCCCTTGGTGTGAGTTATCGTTATGGAATATTAATGAGAAGTCTTATCATTTACATATTGCACATCTTATTTTAGTTTGCAATCTCTATTATATGATTGATCTTGTTATTAGTATTGGTATCACTTTGGAAGCATTGAATAAATCTATTTGGTTTTGGCAAACTTAGCATTGGTCAATAGCAACAACACTTTGTGGTTTTAGTAGAAAAGTGATATACATGTAGTTGTTTCATTGTCTTCCTTTCTTGTTAGCTCTTAGCTTATTATTCTGAAGTTAAAATTGTTTGTGCTTACAAGGAAGATGCATGATTGTTTCTATCACATGTATATTTGTTTGTTTCCCTCAACTCTTATGCTTGCTAATCAACCTTGCTAGCCAAAAACCTGTACTGAGAGGGAATGCTTCTCGTGCATCCAAACTTTAGCCCAAACTTATGCCATTTGTGTCCACCATACCTACCAACTACATGGTATTTCCTGCCATTCCAAGTAAATACTTCGTGTACTACCTTTAAACAATTCAAAATTTACTATCTCTTATTTGTGTCAATGTTTTATAGCTCATGAGGAAGTATGTGGTGTTTTATCTTTCAATCTTGCTGGGCAACTTTCACCAATGGACTAGTGGCTTCATCCGCTTATCCAATAATTTTGCAAAAAGAGCTGGCAATGGGGTTCCCAGCCCCGATTAATTAACCTTCATAATTTTACAAATAGACACTCCTCCATGGTATGTGATTGTTGGACGGCACCCGAGGATTCGGTTAGCCATGGCTTGAGAAAGCAAAGGAGGGGAGGAGTGTCATCTAAATAAAACTAAAATAAATAGACACTCCTTCATGGTATGAGAATAATTGGAAGGCACCCGAGGATTCGGTTAGCCATGGTTTGTGAAAGCAAAGGTTGGAAGGAGTGTCAACTAAAAATAAAATTTTATGGGAGCCGCTCTTCGAGAGTTTGTCTGGCAAGGGGGTTAGAGAACCCGCTACCATTCGTTGACAACAACAAACACCTCTCAAAATGTTACTTTTATTCTCTTTATATGATTTCAAAACTGAAAAAGCTCTAGCACATGATTTAATCCCTGCTTCCCTCTGCGAAGGGGCTATCTTTTACTTTATGTTGAGTCAGTAAACCTATTTCCCTCCATCTTAAGCAAGAATTTGAGTTGTTGTGATCAAACCATTTATATTGTGATCTATTTCATCATGCCTTTTACTCTTCCTTGTTTAGTACAAGTTTTATCTGAATGAATATAGCTTTGAAAGTTATCAATGATTATGAGGAGATTATTATGATTGAGTATGCAAGTTGTGCCATATAAGCTTTAACATAATCTGTTAATTGTTCTCTGACCAAGAACGAAGTTTGCCATCACCAATTATGATTTATTATGCACCTTTATTTGTGATTACCTTCTACTTGTTCCAAGTTGAATTATATGAGGAAGTTGTTCACTAGAATGTATTGTGTGAATTAATATGATGCTTCTTGTCCGTATTTTATTTATCGACTCTTCACTCCATAAACCTGTGGTCCTGTTTATCGAGCTCAGTTTCGCTTGGGGACAAGCGAAGTCTAAGCTTGGGGGAGTTGATACGTCCATTTTGCATCACTATTTTATATCATAATTTAATGTTATTCATTGATATATTTCATATCTGGAGATGATACTTACGTTATTTCATCTATTTTGCATGTTTCATGATAATTGGAGGATCGCGCACCGGAGTCAGGATTCTGCTGGAAAAAGCGCCGTCAGAATGCAATATTTTGGAAGATCAACAATTGACGGAAATTATATGAAAAATCCTATTTTTCCAGAAGACGAAGGGAGCCAAAAGGAGGAGCCGAGGAGGGCCGCCATGGGCCCCCCTCACAGGCCGGCGCGGGCCTTGCCCTGGCCGCGCCGCCATGTGGGGAGGGGGCCCACAGCCCCCTCTGGCCTCCTCTCCTCCGCGTACTTCTTCGCCCCGAAAACCTAAGCTCCAGAGGATAGTCGCGAAGAGTCACAGCCGCCTCTGCGGGGCTGAAAACACCAGATAGAAAAGAGCTCTCCGGCAGGCTGAAATCTGCCGGGGAAATTCCCTCCCGGAGGGGGAAATCAACGCCATCGTCACCGTCATCGAGCTGGACATCATCTCCATCGCCATCATCATCATCTCCATCATCATCACCGCCGTCTCCACCGCTGCACATCGTCACCGCTGTAACAATTTGGGTTGGATCTTGATTGTTTGATAGGGGAAACTCTCCCGGTATTGATTTCTACTCGTTATTGATGCTATTGAGTGAAACCATTGAACCAAGGTTTATGTTCAGATTGTTATTCATCATCATATCACCTCTGATCATGTTCCATATGATGTCTCGTGAGTAGTTCGTTTAGTGTTGGGGGGATAACCCCCGGTATGCCAAAGGCATGCCAAACCGGATGGTTTGAGCCATCAGGATACCGGTTAGATGTTCATGCCGGAGTCTAAGATAGGCGTTTGGCTGAACAAGCTAAACCGGTATCCTCATAAGAGGGATACCGGAACCGGATAGAAAAGGTACCGGGCTGCCGGTAGGAAGGGCTTGTCGGCAAGGCTGGTCAAAGATCCTCTCCAGAACTAGAAGACAAAGATGAGCTAAGCAAAGTAGCTTTAAACGAAGGGCTGACGATAAAGCAGAAGGTGATGAAGAAAGAAGCCGGAGGACGTCAGCCTCCCTGATTAAAGAAGACCCCGGTGTCATCTATGATTAAAGTAGCTTTGTACAGTAGCCTGGTAAAGTAGTTTGTCCAGTCAAAGATGCCATTAGGGTTTCTTGCAGTGTAAGCCACCCTCTCCCCTATATAAGGAGAGGGGGCAGCCCTTCTTCACGGGCACGCGTGTATGTATGAAGGCGAGCTCGTAACTTTGTGTGAATCTATGAACATGGTGATCTAGAGGGAGTTCTTCCTTGTGTCTTTCTTCTTCAACCTCTGGCCTTGGCCAAGTTCTTGAGGAAACCATCCGGAATCTCTTCCCACCTGATCGCAAACCCTCCCCCGAATCCTCTTGCGTCCATTCGGCCCCAATCTAAGCCATCCTATGGCATCTGTCTGTTCACCACGACGACAGTTGGCGCCCACCGTGGGGCATGAAGTGGCGCTTGGTGGAGTTCACATTCGGGCGGGCGTCCTCGAGATCTCCGGCGAGCGTACGGTGTCCGCGTTGGTGCAGCGCATCTACGCCATGGACTTCATCAACGACAACGCGGGCTGCTTCGCCAACGGCGGCGTCTTCCCCAAGAACGGCCGCATCATCGAGTTCGGCAGCCACCGTGTCTACCTCGGCACCGTCCCCGTGCGCCAGCGCCTCTCGCCGGTGCTGGTGGCACCGGACCCGCCAAGATGGCTCTGTGCTGGCCGCGCCGCCGGCAGCGTCGAGGTAATGATGACCGGTGTGGCTGGTGCAGGAAAGGAGGTTGCGGCTGAAGGTGCCGGTCGCGCGGTTTCGACCCGTGCGGCTAAGCCACCGCTGGAGCGCGGCACGGGCGCAGCGGGAGCATCATCCGCGCCACCGGAGACACCGCTCCAGGCGGCGATGAACGTCCTCGCCACCCCCATCGCGCAGAACATCGACCCGGCAGCGGCTCAGGCGAAGCTGGAGGCGCAGCGCCAGAGGATGCTGGAGAGCGGCAAGGACATCGTCAGGGCGCAGCGCGAGCTGAACCTAACCGTACGTGAGTATAACGCTGCCCATGGCTTTGCTTCTGTTAGCGCGCATGCTGCTAGGATGCCGGAAAACCGGCTAAAGGCTCGCAACCTAGATCAAGATTTGCGCAAAGAGATTCTTACCGGCAAGAGCGCCTCTGCATCTGTTAGCATCGTGGAAAAGCCTAAGTATAGCAGCCCGGATAAAACTATAAAAGCTGCTAAGGCTGCAGTAGAGCTATGCGAGTCGCTTTCCGGAGAGGCCTTGGTAAAGCAGCAAGAGCGTGTTAGAGAGCTGCTGGAAACCATAGAGCAGCAAAATGCTGAGCAGCTGGCTAAGTTGAACAAGGCAGCGGCCTCAAAATCCGCGCGTTCAACAAAGAATGCCGGTAGCAAGTCCCATGGGCAGGCTTCGTCCCCCCATCCGGATAGAAGGAGAGAAAAAGAAGTGAATGCGCAGCAGATGACTGTGTATGATCCGGTTCTTGCCGGAAAGCAACAGGCCGGGCAACATGATGCCGGTAGAAAAAGCCAAGGGGCAGAACGAGGCTACGCCAGAGGCTATGCCGGAAGCAATCATGCCGGTAGGTACGAGACCGGGCAAAACTATCGAGCTGCAAGGGCAGCGTACGATGAAGAGGAAATAGATCCCCCAAGGTACCGGCAGGCAAGGGCCGCGGTACCGGAATGTTACGATGAAGCCGATTCTACAAGACCGGCAGCATACCGGAACCCATTGGGAGAACGTTTGGGAGAGAGATACTTACCGGAACGGGATGCGAGGCACCGTCTGGATAGAGTGTACTTGTCAGAAATGATCGAGGAGGAAGGTCCTCCAGGTCCAAAGTGCTTTGGCCCAAGGATCATGAAGGAAAAACCACCAGTTCGCAACTTTATGTTGCCCCGTGACACAAAAACATACGATGGCACCACGAAGCCGGAAGACTGGCTCGCGGATTACGTGACCGCGGTATACGTTGCAGGCGGTGGAGGAACCGTAGCAGGAGGAGGAAACCGGCGTTGGGCCGTGAGGATCATACCATCGTTTTTGGTTGGACCGGCAAGAATTTGGCTAAACAACTTGCCGGCAGGAAGCATAAATGGCTGGCTGGATTTTGAGGAGGCCTTTGTGAGCAATTTCAGCAGCACCTATCAGAGGCCAAACAGGCCGCAGCAACTTGCTCTGTGCGTGCAGCGCCCGAATGAAACAGACCGGGAATATTTGGCCCGGTGGAACACCACAAGGAACTCCTGTGAAGGGGTAATCGAGGCACAAGCCATTGCTTGGTTTAGCAGTGGATGCAGAAGAGGTTCACCGTTGTGGCAAAAGTTGCAGCGCAACATGCCGACAACGTTGGCAGAGATGATACGTGTGGCGGATAGCTATGCGTTGGGAGACCCAACGCAGCCGGCAGTACAACCGGAGCCGGAACAGCTGCGCCACGAACAACACCGGGACAACCGGAATAACAAAAGAAGAGAAGATTTTCCGGATCGAAGGTACGGTCCGCAGCAAGTTGCTGCTGTGCAGGAAAACTTTGAGGCCAGCGACAGCCAGAGGAAAAAAACCGGATCGCAGCCATGGGCGGGTCCTAAGAAACAATGGGTGGAAAAGAAACCCTGGGTCCAGAAGAGAAACTGGCAAGAACCCGCAAAATACACCATGGAAGCTGCCATGGATCAACCTTGCCGGTGGCACACGCCGAATCCGGCACACCCGTCAAACCATCTGACGAAGGATTGTACCTGGACCAAGTACTTGATGCAAAAAGGAACAGCAAAAGATGCGCAGCCACCACAAGACATGTCGCGGCAGCAGCAACAGCTACCGCCACCACCGCCACTTACCGGGGCAAACGCCTTACCGATACAGGCAAACCGGCAGCAGTACCAGCAAGTTAACCGGGTGGAGCAAAACGATAACCAACCACCTCCGCCGGCACCTTTAGGCCGGAATGTTTACGAAGATCCGCATCTGTGTTGTGTTGTCTTTGTCACTGAGCCAACAGACAGGCAAAGTGTGCACCGCCGCTCCATGGAGGTCAATGCTGTGATGCCGGCAGTTCCCAAGTACATGATGTGGTCCAATCAGGAAATTACCTGGTCATCTAGGGATCATCCCAAGATCATGCCGAATCCGGGTGGATATGCTCTTGTTGTGGACCCAATCATGAAAGGGCCGCAAACTCGAGTGAAGTTCAGCAAGGTGCTGATAGACAATGGCAGCAGCATAAACATCATGTACAAGCACACCATGCATACGCTGGGCATAACAGAAAACATGCTTCAGCCAACACGCACAACGTTCCATGGGATTGTTCCTGGCTTGTCCTGTGCCCCGATAGGAAAAGTTCGGGTGGATGTGGCATTTGGAGGACGTGACAATTGCCGGGTGGAAAATCTGGAGTTTGAGGTGGTGGATCTAGACAGTCCCTACCATGCATTGCTGGGGAGACCGGCATTGGCAGCCTTCATGGCCACAACTCATACGGCTTACCTCAAGATGAAGATGCCGGCACCTCGTGGACCATTGACTGTGGTGGGAAACTATAAGATCTCACTGGAAACTGCATCAGCCGGATCAAACTTAGCGGAATCGCTGGTGATCGCGGAGGAAAAGAAAAGAATGCAAACAGCTGTTGCGCTGGCTCAGTCCTCACAAATGAGCTTAGCGGCAATGAGTGAAAACATGGGTTCGCCGGCATTCAAGCCAACAAATGAAACAAAGGACATCGTGCTGGATCCGGCTTACCCAGAGCGCACCGTTCGTATCGGTGCCGGCCTTGACCAAGCATAGGAAAGCGCGCTCGTCAGCTTCCTCCGTGAGAATCGGAATATCTTTGCCTGGTCAACTGATGATCTGGTAGGTGTTCCGAGGGAGCTGGCTGAGCACTCTCTAAATGTCCGGAAAGATGCCAAGCCGGTGCGACAACCCTTGCGCTGGTTCGCTGAAGACAGAAGAAAGATCATAGGAGAAGAGGTAACCAAACTGCTTGTTGCCGGGTTCATTGTGGAGGTCACGCACACAGAGTGGCTGGCCAATCCGGTAATGGTTGAAAAGAAGAAAGATGAAAACCTGGAGGCCAAAGCTCCGAAGGTGTGGCGCATGTGCATCGACTACACCAACCTGAACAAAGCTTGCCCAAGAGATCCTTTTCCTTTGCCACGGATCGATCAAGTGATTGATTCAACTGCTGGGTGTGAGTTGTTGTCCTTCCTGGATGCCTATTCCGGTTTCCACCAGATTCCCTTGAAAAAGGAAGATCAAATAAAAACTGCGTTCATTACCCCGCACGGGGCTTATTGCTATGTCACTATGCCTTTTGGTTTGCGCAACGCTGGTGCAACGTACCAGCGCTGTATGCAAAAATGTTTGTTTGATCAAATTGGAAAAAATGTGCAAGTCTATGTGGATGACATCGTGATAAAAACTAAGGTAAAGAACACCTTAATCGATGACATCCGGCAAACATTCGATAACCTAAGACGGTTCCGGATGAAACTCAATCCGGCAAAATGTACCTTCGGTGTCCCTGCCGGCAAGCTGCTCGGTTTCCTGGTATCAAGCCGGGGCATAGAAGTTAATCCGGTAAAAATCCGGGCAATAGAAAGAATGGCTATCCCTCGAGAGTTAAAAGATGTGCAGAAGTTTACCGGAAGCTTGGCATCGCTAAGCCGGTTTGTAAGCAGGTTGGGAGAAAAAGCTCTGCCACTCTATGCTCTCATGAAAAAATCTGACACGTTCGTCTGGACCCCTCAGGCAGACGCAGCGTTTAAAGAGCTAAAAACAATGCTAGCCACAGCACCTATACTGGCTTCACCTCTAGAAAGGGAGCCTATGCTGTTATACATAGCAGCAACAAACCGGGTTGTGAGTGTAGTGGTTGCAGTTGAAAGAGAAGAGGAAGAAAAAACCGTCCAGAGGCCGGTATACTACTTGAGCGAGGTGCTCTCCCTCTCAAAACAAAACTACCCTCACTTCCAAAAAATGACCTATGGCGTGTACATGGCCGCCACAAAACTCAAGCACTACTTTGAGGAACACCCCATGAAGGTGGTGAGTGAAGCACCAATTTCCGACATCATGTGCAACAAAGATGCCAGCGGCCGGATTGCAAAATGGGCAATCCAGATATCACCATACGTGCCGGTGTATGAAAGAAGAGATGCCATAAAATCACAGGCTTTGGCTGATTTCCTTGTTGATTGGGCGGAGATGCAATACAAACCGCCAGATCAGAGGATAGAGTACTGGAAGATGCACTTTGATGGATCTAAGCTCAAGGAAGGTCTAGGTGCCGGTGTGGTGCTTACTTCACCAAAAGGAGACCACCTCCGGTATGTTTTGCAAGTACATTTCAGGGCATCGAACAATGTCGCTGAATATGAAGCTTTGATCCATGGGCTTAAGGTCGCAAAAGAAATCGGTGCACACCGGATCATTTGCTATGGCGATTCAGACCTTGTGGTACAGCAGTGCTCCGGAGATTGGGATGCAAAAGATGCCAACATGGCCTTGTTCATGGTTTATGGAGCAGAAGCGGTGATACCAACCGACATCATTCATGATTCACCAAGGGTACAGCTCTATACTGAGCAAGAGGTCAAAGAGGCCAGAGAAAATGATGTCGACTTGCTGGAAGAAGCAAGAGAGCTGGCTTTGGCAAGAACAGCCATTTACCAGCAAAACCTAAGACGCTATCATAACCGGAAGGTTAACCCAAGAGTTTTCCGGGAAGGAGATCTTGTACTTCGCCTGGTGCAGCGCACTGAAGGCCGGCATAAGCTCTTGCCACCATGGGAAGGTCCCTTCATTGTAAGCAAGGTGCTTCACAATGATGCATACTACTTGATCGATGCACAGGAGTGGAAGAAAGGAAAGGCGGACAGGTCCGGAGAGGAGAGCAAGCGTCCATGGAACGTAGCTCTGTTGCGCCCTTTCTACTCTTGAAGTGGTGGTGTAAGAAGTTCCTTTTTGTACCTTATATGCTATGAATAAAAGATGCCGGAACCTTGAATGAATCTCGGGGACTACCCCAACTTAAGTTGCATGTAACTTGTCTATTTTTTCAGTTTACCGGTTGCTTATTGAATGTTTTTTCTTTTCGGTTTAGTAGTGTGCTAAATCCTACCGGAGTCTTCGACTCTGCTGCTGTCCGCAAACCGGCTTCATGGCAAGCAAGATAAACCGGTAGGAGATAAGCACATGAACTGCGAAAAGGGAGAGCAGGAAAGAACAATCCGGAAAATTTGACTAACCCCGGTTAAACCGGTTTTTTGCAAAATTTCAAAGTTTTTTCTAAGTTCAAGAAGATGCTTGTTTGGTGAAAGAACCTTGTGCTCATACGCCAAAGAACGCCCAGAGAAGGCAGGCAGAGCCAAGGCAAAAGAACCAAGTATGCATCAAATTGGATGCGGAAACAATTGAGAAATCTTTGCAGTGCAGGATAAAAGCAGAACCAAAAGCAATTATGCTAAGGCAAACTCATAAATACTTAGATACCGGTATAACTTACCGGCAGCAAATGTTGTACCACAACCACGAGCAAACTTAAGTTTTACATCATAGACCCCGGCATTCCGGGGCAGAATTTAACGAACATTGTCTTAAAGATAACCAGGACAAAGAAACAGATTACAGGCAAGCATTTGGTAAAGGAGCATCAAGCAACAGGGGCTTCCGGTGGAGCGTCACCAGCATCAACATCTTCAGGCGGGGCAGCACCGGCCTCAGGAGCTTCCGGCGGCACATCCTCGGCAGCCTCACCTTCATCTCCCTCGTCTTCTTCTTCCTCATCGCTGAGGTAGTCCTTGACACCAGGAGGGGGTGGGATGAAGGTGCGGACCTCGGCATACTCAGCAAGCCGGTATGCACGGTCCTGCCGCTTCGCAGTGAGTGCCGGGTCTGTGTCCGTGGGAGCATCCGCGCGCACGCCTTGGAGAGCATCCAGATCAAGAGCAGGATACCACGAACACACGGAGCGCAGCGCTGTGTCAGCTCCGGCACGAGCCGCGGAGCACTGCCACTCCCGGATCCGGTGCCCGGCATCATTGAGCCGCGCGGCGGTGAGGGTGATGTTCCCCGGCAGCTCCTCCTCAGGCCACAGGACCTTGAAGACTTGGATGGCGGCAGCTGGCAGGTCGGCAAGAAGCCGGTCGACGGAGCGCATATGCTGGACACGCGCGGAGAGGGCGACAAGATAGTCGTACCCATCCCAGTGCGCATCCAGATTTGGAAATTCCCGCGCAATCCGGTCCTCCCTCACCTTCTTCAAGGCATAGACCTGGGATTCCGGGAAGTGCTCTACAGGAAGAAGGAAAAGCATAAACACGAGACACCGGAAAGAGCATGTCGGAAAAAGCATGTCGGAAGAAGCAAGGAACAAAGATACATCTTCAAAGGAAAAAGCTTATAAGCAAAAGAAGGGGCAAGGCAGGAACTTACGGAGAGCTAGCGCGTCTATCTTCATAACCAACCGATCATATTCCCGGTGATCGGTGGTCATGGTGTCAATGAGGCGCTCCGCTGCCTTCCGCGACTTCCTTTCCTCCTCCAGTTCTGCCGTGAGGACGGTGTTGGCGTTCGTGGAATCCTCCACAACCTCCGCCAGCCTGGCCTCCGCTGCTACCCGGGCGTCCTTCAAGGCCTGATCGTGCCGGAGCGCGGCTTGAATAGCCTGCTCCTTGAGCTCCCCCAGGGCGGTCTTCTGGGCCTCCAGCGCCTCGTTGTGCTCCTTGAGGAGCTGCTCCTTCTCGCCTAAATACCGGAAAGAAAAGACTTAGCAAGCAACAACAGATGAAATGAAAAAAGGAACAGGTCAGCAGAAAAAGAAAGGATAGTACCTTGAAGCTTGGCAACCTGGGCCTTCAGGGCCTCAATGGTAGCTTCCGGAACAACTGTTAAGCAAAAGAGTGTGTAAGTGTCAAAGAAGGAAACATTCCGGTAAAAAGATGCCGGAGGGGAAAGAAACAAACCTTGGCAGTGGCTGTGGGCCTCAGCAAGGTCCCGGTGCTCCCACAGAAGCTCCTCGAAGAGTTGCTTCCGGGCGTCGGCAGTGCTCTATTCAAGGGAAGATCGGTGTGAGAAAACAGAAACAAGGTTTCAACCCGAAACTCGGGGACTGGCTATGCCGGTTTCACGAGCCTCTAGTTAAAGTTTCGCACTGAAAACAGCGTTTTCACCACGAAACTCGGGGACTGGGAGAATAGATAAGATCCGGAAAGAAAAGAAACCGGCATCAACAAAAAGATAAGAAATTTAGCAGAACTTACCACAACATTGCTGGTAGCATCGTACCAGGCACTGTCGAACTCCTTCACGGCGCGTTTAAGCCGCATCAGATGTTCTTCAGTAGACCGAGCCCCGGCAGGATCTGGCGCCGGAAGGCGATCCTTCCCCAGGCCGCGGGTAGAAGCGGAGATGTCCGCCTCATTCCACTTCTGGGCATAGGGGAGAAGGTGCCCCAGGTCCTTGCCCGCGCGCTTCAGATCAACAATCCGGCCCAGGAGGCCGGTAGGCTTGCCCTGGGCAGCGATGGCAGCGGGGCCGACGTGCAGCACCATGTCCCCTGAGCCGCTTGAGGCGGCGCCCTCCACAACTTTGCCGCGGGAAGCCCCGGGCTTGAGGAAGTTGGTGATCTTGGGAGTCCCCGACGGCGCCGGTTGCTTGGCCGCGGAAGGTCCTTGGCTGGGCGGCGGTGTCGGCGTGGCCTTGGGAGGAGAAGGTACCGGCGCGGAAGCATCCGGCGCGGTAGGGGAAGAGCTTGCTTGTTTCTTTTTCTTCTTCGGGGGAGGAGGAACCAGAGGTTCCGCCTGCCCGGCATCAGTCTGGCCGGCGCCGATGTTGCTGGCGCCGGTGTCTTGGGTCTCTGGAGGGGAGGTGAAGTCCTGCTCCGCGCGGTGATCTGGAGGTGTTGGGGCCGCGCGCCCCGAACTTGTAGTGCCTCCCGAGAGGGAGGCAGAGCTGTTGCCGGCACCAGATGGTACCGGGCTTGACTGAGGAGGAGGAGTTGAGGTCCTCGCGGAGCCGGCAGAGCCAAGCTCAAGCGCAGGGCTGAAAGAAAGGAAAAAGAGAGCAAGTTGGAAAAAAGCAACCGAAAAAGAACTCGGTGGAAACAAAGAAGAGCAAGTTGGAAAAAAGCAACCGGAAAAGAACTCGGTGGAAACAAAGAGAGCATAAAGAAGATAAAAATTACCCGGAAGACAAGATACCGGAGAACGACTTGCAAAGAAAAGATAAGGAGGATCCGGGCAAAGATGCCGGATCTGAGCGTGACGCCGGATGAATCCAACCGGTATCCAAAGACATAAGAACCTGGCATGGTCTGTTGGATAGGATCCGCCAGACTATACCAGCTTCGGGGACTAATGTTGGGGGGATAACCCCCGGTATGCCAAAGGCATGCCAAACCGGATGGTTTGAGCCATCAGGATACCGGTTAGATGTTCATGCCGGAGTCTAAGATAGGCGTTTGGCTGAACAAGCTAAACCGGTATCCTCATAAGAGGGATACCGGAACCGGATAGAAAAGGTACCGGGCTGCCGGTAGGAAGGGCTTGTCGGCAAGGCTGGTCAAAGATCCTCTCCAGAACTAGAAGACAAAGATGAGCTAAGCAAAGTAGCTTTAAACGAAGGGCTGACGATAAAGCAGAAGGTGATGAAGAAAGAAGCCGGAGGACGTCAGCCTCCCTGATTAAAGAAGACCCCGGTGTCATCTATGATTAAAGTAGCTTTGTACAGTAGCCTGGTAAAGTAGTTTGTCCAGTCAAAGATGCCATTAGGGTTTCTTGCAGTGTAAGCCACCCTCTCCCCTATATAAGGAGAGGGGGCAGCCCTTCTTCACGGGCACGCGTGTATGTATGAAGGCAGAGCCTGTAACCTGTGTGAATCTATGAACATGGTGATCTAGAGGGAGTTCTTCCTTGTGTCTTTCTTCTTCAACCTCTGGCCTTGGCCAAGTTCTTGAGGAAACCATCCGGAATCTCTTCCCACCTGATCGCAAACCCTCCCCCGAATCCTCTTGCGTCCATTCGGCCCCAATCTAAGCCATCCTATGGCATCTGTCTGTTCACCACGACGACATTTAGTTCTTGAGGACATGGGTGAAGTCTAAATGTTAGTAGTGAATTATGGTTGAGTAATATTCAATGTTATGATATTTAAGTTGTGGTGTTATTCTTCTAGTGGTGTCATGTGAACATCGACTACATGATACTTCACCTTTATGGGCCTAGGGGAATACATCTTGTATTCGTTTGCTAATTGCGGGGTTGCCGGAGTGACAGAAACCTAAACCCCCGTTGGTATATCGATGCAGGAGGGATAGCAGGATCTCAGAGTTTAAGGTTGTGGTTAGATTTATCTTAATTACTTTCTTGTAGTTGCGGATGCTTGCAAGGGGTATAATCACAAGTATGTATTAGTCCTAGGAAGGGCGGTGCATTACCATAGGTTCACCCACACAACACTTATCAAAACAATGAAGATTAATCATCTATATGAAGCGAAAGCACTAGACTAAATTCCCGTGTGTCCTCAAGAACGTTTGGTCATTATAAGTAAACAAACCGGCTTGTCCTTTGTGCTAAAAAGGATTGGGCCACTCGCTGCAATTATTACTCTCGCACTTTACTTACTCGTACTTTATTCGTCTGCTACATCAAAACCCCCTGAATACTTGTCTGTGAGCATTTACAGTGAATCCTTCATCGAAACTGCTTGTCAACACCTTCTGCTCCTCGTTGGATTCGACACTCTTACTTATCGAAAATACTACGATACACCCCCTATACTTGTGGGTCATCAGTGACCTGGGAGCGGCATGATGCCCGCAGTCCCCTGCGTGGATCTCTTTGAGGATTTCAATGCCATCTTGATTAGAGACGCATTTGAGAAATACCCCTGTTGCACTTCGTTGGTAGATCTGTCCGTCAACGATTGTGTAGGATCTTGCTCGTCTGATGATCTGTCGTGCGAGGACCTCGTCCTCCGGCAACTTCTGATCGATGATGTAGTCCAGGAAAGGCTGTGTCCAAGCCGGAATGATAGCCATCACTTCTCTAGTCGGAGATACTGCCACCTCTGGGTTTTCCGGGTTAGCGCCCTTCACCGAGGGTATCCGGAGATGCTCTAGGAAAATTCCAGGCGGAATTGGCTTCCTGCCAGATCCGAGCTTGGATAGCATGTCTGCCGCTGTGTTGTCGTCTCTCCTGACGTACTTGACTTCGTATCCGAGGAAGCATTTGGCGATCTCGTCAACTTCGTCTCTGTAAGCCGCCATGACGGAGTTTCTGGCGTTCCAGGTTCCGGCTACTTGCTGTGCCACCAGGTCGGAATCTCCGCAGCAAATGATGTGCTTGATCCCTATCTCCTTAGCGATGCGCAGTCCGTGTAGTAGAGCCTCGTATTCCGCCATATTGTTTGTAGCTTCGAAGTGGATCTGCAGAACGTACTGCAGTTCTTCTCCGGTAGGGGACTTCAGGGTGACTCCGGCTCCTGAGCCTTGATGCTGCTTGGATCCATCGAAGTGCATAACCCATGTCTCTGGTTCCGGCTCTAAATTCATGTCCGGAGCTTCTGTCCAATCTGCGACGAAATCTGCCAAGACCTGGGACTTGACCGCGGTCCTGGCTTTGTAGTTGATGTCGAAGGCGGATAATTCAATGCCCCATTTTGCTGTGCATCCTGTTGCGTCAGTGTTGTTGAGAATCGTTGA
The DNA here is from genome assembly GCF_019359855.2 of Lolium perenne. Classification (NCBI taxonomy): domain Eukaryota; kingdom Viridiplantae; phylum Streptophyta; class Magnoliopsida; order Poales; family Poaceae; genus Lolium; species Lolium perenne. Next base: position 144,350,515 of record NC_067250.2, on the reverse strand, counting down.
CAGCGGAGCTTTGCTCACGATTGTTACTGGGTGCTCCTGGAAGTAGTGTCTCAGCTTCCTGCTGCCTAGGAAAACTCCATAGGCTAGCTTTTGAAAGTGAGGATAGCGTTGTTTGGACTCTGTAAGCACTTCGCTAATGTAGTAGACTGGCCTTTGGACTACATACTCGTGTCCTTCTTCCTATCGCTCCACCACGATAACGAGGCTGATGACTCTGTTGGTAGCTGCCAGGTAAAGGAGCATAGGCTCTGACTCTCCTGGTGCTGCTAGGATAGGTGGGGAGGTGAGTATTTCCTTCAACCCTTGAAGTGCTGCATCTACTGCCTCATCCCAGAAAAATTTGTCTGTCTTCTTCAATAGCTTGTACAGGGGTAGCGCCTTCTCGCCAAGACGGCTAACAAACCTGCTGATTGCTGCAACACAACCAGTTAGTCGTTGCACATCTTTGAGACAAGTTGGCCTTTTGATGCACAGGATTGCCTTGATTTTCTCCGGGTTAACTTCAATGCCCCTGTTAGAGACAATGAAGCCAAGGAGTTTTCCGGCTGGTACGCCAAAGACGCACTTCAGCGGATTCAACATCATCTTGTACCGTCGGAGATTCTCAAAGGTTTCTGTGAGGTCGCTGATCAAGTCGGATCCTTTCCGGGTCATGACCGCGATGTCGTCGACGTAGGCGTGCACGTTCCGGCCAATTTGGTCCTTCAGGCACCGCTGCATCGTACGTTGGTAGGTGGCACCTGCGTTTTTCAAGCCAAAGGGCATAGTAACATAGCAATAAGTGCCAAATGGGGTGATGAATGAAGTCGCCTTTTGGTCGGACTTTTTCATCCGGATCTGGTGATACCCGGAATATGCATCAAGAAAACATAGAAGTTCCGCCCCTGCCGTCGAGTCAATGACTTGGTCAATGCGCGGCAGGGGAAACGGATCCTTCGGACAATGCTTATTCAAGTCGGAGTAATCGATGCACATTCTTAGTATTTCAGAATTGTTTTTGGGTACAAGGACGGGATTTGCGACCCAATCAGTGTGGATAACTTCTATTACAAAACCTGCCTCTAGTAACTTTGCTAATTCCATTCCTATGGCGCGGCGCTTCTTATCTCCAAAGCGTCGCATAGCTTGCTTCACCGGTTTAGCCCCCGGGTTTATGTTGAGGTTGTGCTCGGCGAGTTCCCTTGGTACTCCGGACATGTCAGAAGGTTGCCATGCGAAGATATCCATGTTAGCGCAGAGGAACTCGACGAGCGCGTCTTCCTATTTGGGGTCCATGTTGGCTCCGACTGAGACCTGCTTGGTGGTGTCTCCTTCCTTGAAGTTGACTTTCTTGGTCTCTATCACGGCCTTGAAGGAACTTTTCTGTTCGGAGATCTGTTTCTTGGTGGTCTGCATTTCAGTCGGATCCACCGCGGCTTTGTAGCCCTTCAGCTCCTCTCCATATATCACAGACTCTGCGAAGGCGGCTTCGCCCAACTCGCACTCATGAGCCTTTTTGTAGTCCCCGGATACGGTAATCATACCATTGGGACCCGGGATCTTGAGCTTGTTGTAGATGTAGCACGCTCTTGCGTGGAACTTGTGGTAGGTGGGCCTGCCGAAGATGACGTGGTAGGAGCTCTTGAAGGGCACAACCTCAAACGTGATCTTCTCTTCGCGGAAATTGTGAACATCGCCGAAGGCCACGGGAAGTGTGATGCTGCCGAGGGAATTCGCCTTTTTACCCGGAACCACGCCATGAAACTCAGTGTTGCTGTGTTTGAGCTGTTCCTTGGTAAGGTTCATCCGCTCCAGAGTCTCCAGGTACTTGATGTTCAAGCTGGCTCCGCCATCCATGAGGCACTTGGAGAAGTCATACCCGTCTATGCGGGGACTTACAACCAAGGCGTAGCACTCTTTCGGCACAATGGTAGGGTGATCCTGCCTATCAAATGTGCACGGGACTTCCGACCACCTGACATACTGCGGCACAGCCGGAACTGTGGTGTTCAGGATCCGGAAAGCCGACTTGGTGGCGCGGACTGTTGGAGTTCCGAGGAAGGTGTGGTACGCGCCCACACTCTTTTTCTCGAAGGGGTTGGATTTACCTGCGGACCCTGCTTTGGGATCCGGCGAGTTATCATCCTCGTCCATCGCCTCGGAACTGTCCTCCTCTTTGTCCTTGTTCTTGCCCTTGCCTCCTTTGCCGCGTGGGCAGTGCTTCCGGGCTCGCTTGTATCCTGCTTCCGGGTCGTTTTTCAGATCATTGACCCACTTGCAGTTGCGGTTAGTGTGAGTGGACTTCCCCGTAGCCGGATCCAGATGGGCCAGGCAGGGCATGTCTCTGTACTCTTCATAGGTTTGCGGGGCGCGGGATCCGGCAGCTGTGACTTCATCGCCACGCTGCTGGCCCCTGCCGGCTCCGCCTCCACGGCTGCGTCCTCTTCCGCCTCCTTGACCTCCGCGTTGGAACGCTATGGCGACCATCTCGGATCCGCCACTCTTCTGGTCATCAGGGGTATTCTTCCGCTTGTTGCTGCTACTATTACCGTTGTCACGGTTCTTCTTCTGCTGGTGCAGGGGAATTGCTGTAGCTGGGAGATCTCCGCCTGCGTCATCGGCGGCGGCAGTATGATCGCTGGCAATGGAGATCATGCCATCCAAAGTCAGTTTATTTGCGTTAGCCCAGCAAGTGAGCTTGTGCCGCAGCAATCCTCCCCTCTGTAGTCCACCTATAAAGGCGTGCATGCTAACCATCGTGTGTGGAAGTGTCTTGAGGTTTCTCCCTTCTTCTGAATACACGCTTGTAAGTCGCTTGTTGTGGCAGGCCTTTTGTAGGTGCCCCTAAAGTGTTTCTCGAAGGCCGTCTTCAGGTCAAACCAGCAAAAGATGGAGTTCTTCTCGAGGTCGCTGAGCCAGATCCGGGCTGGACCTACAAGGTATACCTGAAGCATGTGGCAGGCGATATTAGGGGTTCCTCCGGCAAAGGTTACTGCATTGTAGTAATCCTCAATCCAGGTATCTGGCCTTTCCGTGCCATCATAATGCTTTAGATTTCCGGGTAGCTTGAGGCTCATCCTTGGCTTTGGTTCCTCTCGAATCATCCTGCCAAAGCACTTCAGGCCGATGTAGTCAGTTCTATATTCGTTGAGGCGTTCCCGCGCGTCGCGCGAACCGTGGCGGGGGGATTGTGAGCGTGAGCGAGATCTCCGGCCACCGCCTCCGCCTCCACCTCCGCCTCCACCGCTAGGTGGTGGTGAGGGAGACCTGCGAGGGGGCCGATCCGACCTTTTGCTTCCGCCGTCAGATTCTCCTCGCCCCTCATGATGCTGGCTCCGGCTGCGATGACTGCCTTCGCCTTGGCGCTAGCTGCCATGGCCGTTCCGGCTTCTACGAGGCTCCGGGTCGCGTTCTTCGTTCTGACTCCTCCTGTGCTCCGGCTTGCGGTCATTGTTCTGGCTCCGACGAGGTTCCGACGTTCGCTCCCTGGTCCTGTTCCTTGAGGGTAGCACGTTGTCGCGGATATTGATTCCGCCAGGTCCATGGGGCCTGGTGTTTCCGGCTGGACTACGGCGACGAGGAGGTGGAGGACGCGGATATCCATTAGGCGGAGGAGAGGGATTGCGGTACTTGTCCTTACCAGTGTACATTGCATCCTTTCCCTTTCTTGGATCTGACGGAGGTATCTTTGATGGTACAAGGATTGGATTTGGGTGTTCTCTCGTTTTCCTTCTGCGTTCCGAGGATCCGGTTCGCGATTCGTCATCTCGATGGCGATTGTCGTAGGCGTCCTTCTGCGCGGTAGAGACGCAATGCTCCGGGTTGGATTCCAGCTTGCGCGAAGTGTCTGCCTTGCTCTGCTGCTTCATTGCTGAAGCAACAAGCGTACGGACGTGTCGATCTCCTCGTCCTTTTTCTTCAAGATCTCCGCAGCCTTTTTCATATTGTCTTTCGGAGTGGCGTACGGCTGCTGCTCGGTCAGAGTTGCAAAAGTGATCTTACGGGGAGCTATAGTTTCTCGCCGGATCTTGTCGATCACCTGTTGAGCCTCAGTGATCTTGTCCTCCGAATGCTTCCGGAGTTGCTTGACTTTCACCAATGATTCGCCCACCTCCTGCTCGCGCTGGAGAAAGCCTTCCACGAAAATCCCAGCTTCCTTCCTCTCATCAACCATTGCGGCTGCGGTTTGGGCGATTTTTTGGGCTGTAGCCAGCATCTCTATCCTTTTAGCTTCTAGCGCTTCTGCGTCTTCGGGAGTAATGGGTTTGTTGAGAATTTCCGAGTGATAGATTGCGTCCATGCCTGCTTGTTCAACCAAATCCTCTTGGGACAGGACTTCCTTACGCGGTCGTTCCCGCGAAAGCGGAGATCCTTGACGGGATGGCTGAGGATCGGAGTGGATGTTTTCATCTTCTGATTCGCGTTGATCCAGCGCCGCCAGGGTCGCGAGAACCTGCTTAGGCTGGGCGGATTCAACTTCAGGCTGATCATCGTATCTGTATTCCCTTATCTTGCGATTGAACTCTTCAGTTTCCATGGAGGGGGTATCCCCAGAAATTGGGCTTAGGTTGCCCAGAATCGACTCTTCAACCGGAGTTCCGCTTTCTCCGACAGCCTCATGCTGATCCGGAGCAGCGTTGTTTTCCGGTACCTCGACCTGCTCGGGACCAGCTCCGGCTTCTTGAGGGGCGGTTCCGGCGGTATGGGCCAAAAAGTGTACGAAGTGACACCTTTGCTTCTCTAACACCTGGGAGACCCAGGCGGATCTGCATTGGTCTTCCACCTTTATTTCCTGCTCAGGGGCGGATTGGGTGGGCTTCGATTTTTCCAGATCCAAGGCGGAATCTTCCGTGGGAAGCTCCTGCATCTTAGATCGGATCTTCACAACTGCGTCCTGCTCAGCGGCGGTCGCGTCAGCGTTACTTACCAGTGGGTTTCCGTTGGAATCGACGGTTTCCCCGATGAAGATGTGTATGCCGCCGACTAGGACGATGGAGAGCTTGACGGGGTTTGTCTTAGCCGGAATCCAGCACTCATCCGGAGGGACGATCGGCAGATTTCCGGCGTAAAGGACGCGCCCCACAGCGATGGTGTCGTCATAGCTTCCCATGGCGGAACCCTCCCGGTTCCGGCCTCCAGACGCCGCAGGCCCCACAGTGGGTGCCAACTGTCGTTGCCTAATCGACGGTGCCTCGGAGGAGGGATCCTCATGAGGGGGAGAAGAAGTAGGGGCCATAGAGCGGAGTGCACACAGGACGGTGGTACGCGATTTACCCAGCTTCGGAACACCTGCACGATGACAGGGCCTACTGCTGCTTGTCTGGAATTATCTGGGCGCTTTCGCGATGTTACAATGAGTTGTGGTCGTGCCTCTAGGGCTCCCGGGATCCGGCTTATAAAGGCGCACGGATCTAGGATTTTCATGGAGAGTCCTAGCCGGATTACAGGTTGCCTAACTACGGTACAATGTCTTGCCGTGCACGTCAAGGATCCGCCTTCCCTTATACGTCGTACCGGATCCGGGTTCCTAATGGGCCTCCATGGATCCGGGTTCCTCCAAAGGTCGGTCGGATCCGGCTTCCCTTTCCTGGGCCGGACTTCATCCTTCAGGATCAACAGCAACTGGGCCGCCCGATGGGCCACATGCCACATCACCATCTATGGGCCACCCGGGCTTGCCGGATCTAGGCACTGTCGATGGTACACCCATGAAGTATACCCACAACAGACAACATCTTCCGCTCTTTGCCTATTTGCCAAAGGTGACAAGGGTTGGTTATGGCATCGCCGACTAGCCCATGTCAACATGAGGACTTTGCAAAGTCTCCACAAGGGTGGCCACATTCTCGGACTAAAAGAAGATGTCTCCTTTTGTAAAGATCGTGTTTGTAGGGCTTTGATGATGCGTAAAGCACAAGTCCGTTGGGAACCCCAAGAGGAAGGTGTGATGCGTACAGCAGCAAGTTTTCCCTCAGTAAGAAACCAAGGTTATCGAACCAGTAGGAGATGAAGGCCACGTGAAGGTTGTTGGTGGAGGAATGTAGTGCGGCGCAACACCAGGGATTCCGGCGCCAACGTGGAACCTGCACAACACAATCAAAATACTTTGCCCCAACTTAACAGTGAGGTTGTCAATCTCACCGGCTTGCTGTAAACAAAGGATTAAACGTATGGTGTGGAGAATAATGTTTGTTCGCAAAGAACAGCAGAGAACAATGATTGCAGTAGATTGTATTCAGATGTAAAAGAATGGACCGGGGTCCACAGTTCACTAGTGGTGTCTCTCCAATAAGAAATAGCATGTTGGGTGAACAAATTACAGTTGGGCAATTGACAAATAGCATGTTCTGGGTTCAGATGCTTGTTTGTCTGAAGCTCTTTTAGTTCATCCCTAGCTATGACCGTAACACCTTTCTATTTTCTAGTTCATTGCTAACTTTAAGCGATTGAACATTTTGGTTTGCATTCCCTGCTCTGTAGATGTAGCCATCTTAACTTCTATCTTGCTTAGTCGTTGTTACAAAAATTATAGGCTGCTACTATTTTGTTCATGCCAATCTTGTTCTCCCTGAACATGTTGGTTTGCATTCCCTGTACTACAGGTGATGCCATTGTTATTTCTATCTACTTCGTCGTAAGCTAACAAAGTAACTGCCTGTTATTAGTTCCTGCATGCTATCGCTCTGCCATCCTGCAGTACAAATTTATTTGAACTCGTCACAGCAACTACTTCCATCATAATTTTGTCTGCCATCTGATTCTTCGAAAGCTGCAATATTAACTTGTTTCTCTTAATTGGCATGGCGCTCACATATAGAATGGTGAACATATTGGTGTGCATTCCCTCTTCTACAATTTCACAGGTGATCCCACTATATTCCGTTTCTGGTCCATCCTAAGCCGTAGCATTAACTATCCTCTATGTGTTGCTCATTACAAATTTATATCCCGAAACAAATTGATTTGTTTCCCTTATCTACAAGTTTATGAGTGATGCCATTATAACTCCTATCTGTTTTATTCCTAGCTATTATAGTAACATCCTGCTATTATTTAGTTCATGGCCAATTTTAAGTAATTGCACATGTTGGTTCACATTCCCTGCTCTATAGCTTTTGGCATCGTAACTTCTATATTTGGTTTACATTCCCTGCTGTGTAGATCTAGCCATCATAACTTTATCTTGCTCAATTGTTGTTACAAAAATTATGGCCTGCTACTATGTTGTTTGTGCCAATTTTTTACTCCATGAACATGTTGGCTTGCATTCCCTGTACTACAGGTGATGCCATTGTTTTGTATCTAGTTCATTGTAAGCTAACAAAGTAAGGACTTAGTTTGGCATGCTATCACTCTGCTATCTAGCCTGTAGTACAAATATACTTGTCATACTACTAGATAATAATTTTGTGTGCCATCTTGTTCTTCAAAAGCTGCATTATTGACTTGTTTCTCTGACTTGGCATGACACTCACATATGGAATGCTGAACATATTGGTTTGCATTCCCTCTCATACAAGTTCACAGGTGATCCCACTATATTCTGTATCTGGTCCATCCTAAGCTCCAGCATTAACTATCCTCTATGTGTTGCTCATTACAAGTTTATATCCCGAAACATCTTGATTTTTATCCCCCTCACTATAAGTTCAGGAGTATTATTTAGTTCACGACCAATTTGAAGTAATTGCACTTGGCACATGTTGGTTCACATTCCCTCCTTTTTAGCTTTTGCCATCGTAACTTCTATTTTTGGTTTACATTCCCTGCTCTGTAGATGTAGCCATCATAACTTCATCTTGCTCAGTTGTTGTTACAAAATTTATAGCCTGCTACTATGTTGTTCATGCCAATTTTGTACTCCCTGAACATGTTGGTTTGCATGGGACTCGACAGTAGTAAGTCTGCTGTTTCATTTTAACGTGCTCTGTTATATTGGCTGTTGGTATGCGGCATGCACTCTTTGTTTGCTTATTTTGCGCATTACAATGATCTTGTTATAATGACGAAATGATGAGTTCCAAATTCTTTGGCAAACAATATGGTAGTGTCTTTGCCTTTCCATTGTTGCTGTCTTAACTTGTAATGTCTTTGTTTCAGATATAGGTGCTGCATGGATAACTTAAAAGATTGCCGAATGGCTTCATTGAATTGCTAGGTTTAATTACCATTCAATTTCTCTGGGTTCTGTAATATTTTTTCAAAGCCTTGCAGCTGATGTAATATTTAGTTAGTTTTTATAGTTCTTTCGTGCATTTTTTCTATGGTGCTTGTGGTAAGTGAGGCTATCCGACAGAAATCATGTGCTGTGTAAATATTCTCAGTATCTAAATCACAAATTCCCATCCCTTAAACGCCCCAATTAAGCGAAATCACATATGTGCCGGCCCGCAAAATCCTAAAGCGCCTATTATGCCGTCAAAAAAACACCAACTAAACGGGCTGGCCCACTACTTATTGGGCCAGCCCACTTGCTTTAAGGTGGACCCCACCCACTACTGGGCCGGCCCTGTAATAGAAAAGTGGGCCTCATAAGCTTATTGGGCTGGCCCGCTAACTCGTCGGGCCAGCCCACCTGATTTACAGTGGACCCCACATACTAATTGGGCCAGTCCGTTAGCACGATAGTGGCCCCACAAGCTTATTGGGCCGACCCACTAACTTGTTGGGCCAGCCCAATTGCTTTTGTGGCGGACCCCACATACTAAATGGGCCGGCCCGTTAACACGTTAGTGAGACCCACCTGTGTTTTTGGCCCGGCCCACTATCTTGTTGGGCCGGCCCACTTGATATATGGTGGACCCCACATACTAAATGGGCCGGCCCTTTAATAGGAATGTGGGACCCACCTGTGTTTTTGGCCCGGCCCACTTTCTTGTTGGGCCAGCCCACTTGCTATATGGTGGACCCCACATACTAAATGGGCCGGCCCTTTAACAGGGATGTGGGACCCACCTGTGTTTTTGGCCCGACCCACTTTCTTGTTGGGACATCCCACTTGCTATATGGTGGACCCCACATACTAAATGGGTCGGCCCTTTAACAAGAATGTGGGACCCACCTGTTTTTTTGGCCCGGCCCACTTTTTTGTTGGGCCGGCCCATTGGCTATATGGTGGACCCCACGTACTAAATGGGCCAGCCCTTTAACAGGAATGTGGGACCCACCTGTGTTTTTGGCCCAGCCCACTATCTTGTTGGGCCAGCCCACTTGCTATATGGTGGACCCCACGTACTAAATGGGCCGGCCCTTTAACAGGAATGTGGGACCCACCTATTTTTTTTTGGCCCGACCCACTGGCTTGTTGGGCCAGCCCATTTGATCTATTGTGGACCCCACGTACTAAATGGGTCGGCCCGATAGCAGGAAAGTGGGACCCACATGCTAATTGGCCGGTCCAATAAATTTTTGGGCCGGCCCACTTGCTTTAAGGTGGACCCCACATGTTAAATGGGTCGGCCCGATAACAGGAAAGTGGGTCCCACATGTCTTGTGGGCCGGCCCTTTTGCCTATTGACCGGTCAAATGAGTCCATTCGGCCTGGCCCACATGCTTAGTGGGCCGGCCCATTAAAGTTTTGACCAGTCAACCTTAGAGGTTAGGCCCGACCCACGTAACTAATGGACCAGCCCAGCTATATAGTTGACCGGTCAAACTAAGTCAGCTGGCCCGGCCCGCAAACTTAATGGGCCGGCCCGCTTAAGACGTGGCAGGCCTCGTGTGGGCCTACCATCTACCACGGGGTTTCAGCCGGTTAACGCCGTTAACTGCCAGTTTGCATGACGTCAGCAGTCAACGGGCTCCCGGAAACACTTCTGCAACGGTCCGATTTTCCGTGGCGGAAGGGCGCCCAAGCGCGACGGACCGAAAAAAACGTCGTAGGACTTTGCCTGACGCAGTTTCGACAACAGAACCCATATCGTCGGGTTAGGCCCATAGGCGACGAAAAATGGCCCTTAGCGGACGATTTTGGGACGTTGTCTATCAGAACTTTTCTTGTAGTGTATGAAGAAAGTTTTCAAGTGTAGAGAGAGAAGAATGATGTGATTAGATGAAGAATGGACAAAAGCTCAAGCTTAGGGATACCCATGCACCCCAACAAATATCCAAGAGGTATAAGCGTCACAGCTTGGGGATGCCCAAGGCATCCCCTCTTCATCAACAAAGCATCTGGTCATCTTTCTGTGTGCTATATTTTTATTGCTTCATATGATATGTGTTGTTCTTGGAGCGTCTTTATTTTTGTTTTGTTTTGTTTTGTTTGCTGTAGTATATGTTGGATCCTGGCACACTTGTTTTGGAGAAAGACCCGCTCCGTTTTAATAGTATAGAACGCTCTAGTTTTCATTGTTATCGTTCTGCGAGTGTTCTAGTTTTCTAGTACTATGTTAGCTCTTGTTCTTTCACTTAAATTTTGTTCGGAGATCATTAGTATTCTTTATTTGTGATGATTAGATCTTAGGTACATATTGTATTTCATCTCTGAGAGCTATTCCAAATAAGTTGATTGGTGTTGGATACAAGTAAAATATTTCATGACTATAGTGATGCAAAAGGAAGCTTGTCTACACTGTGCATAGGCTTTAGCATATCATGTTGGATTTTATTCTTATCATATGCTTAGTATTTATTGTTGTAGCATGAATTATTTCAAATGGCTGAGAGTGCATAATGTGTCATTGAAAGAATCATGTGTTGTTTCCATCATAAAAGCATAATATTGTGGTATTCTCCTTTGATGCTTTATTGGGATGACTTGGCACATGATTATACCATGTTATGACTATAACCAGTCAACTAAAGACTCTATGATCATTTAGTTTTTGACTTGTAATATCAATTTATGCTTTGATTGATAATGTTTTGTCGCTATGCATGATTATGGCCATTATTGCTCTCTTAGTTGGTCGCTCCCTGTTGTGACCTCACCTAAAAAAGTGAGAGTCTCGGTACAATAGTGCTAGTCCCAGATCGAACTGCTAGCACACACAGGTTAAGATGTAATACCAAGTAGCAAAGGTCTTCATTACAACGTAAGATCCAGCAGAAATAAAATAGTTCGATCCAAGTTGCATAGCTCTCAGGCTAGCACAAATTCAGAGTTTAACGCAGCAAGAAATCTTATAGGATGGAGCCATCTTCCTTCATGAAGCCACATGCAGACATATTGGGCAAATACTCGTGAACCTAAACAAACATCTTCAGCTAGATAAGTAACCTGCAACATAAAACGTTACAACCCAAATGTCAATACATTTGGAATTGTATTGGCAAGATGACACTATGGTGGACTCAAATAGCAACCTAACACATACGTGATCTTGAGTGCTTGATTCCAAGTGAAGAATTCAAGATATGTCTCTAAGTCGGTGTCATGATAGTCTCATAAGTTGAGTTATGGTTGACTAAGATTTAGAGCATGCAAGCAAATGAAGAATTCTCTATACACCTCAAGATAGTATGATAGAGCATGAGAAGATACAAGGTTGACCAATACAAAGAGTGAAGAATAGATTCAAGTTTGGTCAACACATGAAGCATGAAGAATGTACCACGAGAAGTCATGTGGTATGGTAAGCCGTGTCAATTATGCTTTATGAACTAACCCATCATATATGTGCCCTTGTGTTGTCTATATGGGTTAGGTACCTTTCCATGGGCATGCATCAAAAGTGAGATCTCATATAGCCCATGAGAGGATGACGGCAAATGGTGATCGTCATCAAGGTTGAGTTGGGAAAGTTCAAGTTGAGCATCTCGGGAGGATCATATGCTTGAAGCTTGCCGTCCATTTGATGATAATGGACATGTGAAGATGTACATCAATGGAGCTTTCCCATCATAGTATATGGGGGAGCATTTGTGAGTCTTCACGAAGTAACGATGATCAAGTAAGGCATTCTGGCTTGAGTGGAGCTTGAAGAGCTATCATCAAGATCAAGCAGGATGCGCAAGGCAAATGTATGGCCTTGCTAGGTTTTCCTTTTACCGGTCTCAAGGTGGTTGTTGGGAGACCGGGTTATAGGATAGATAGCCGCACTATCAAGAGGGGCTTTCGGTTGGGTAACTTGATCGCATCATCTTAGGGAGCTCAATCCTTTGCATACTTTACATATCCATATTGCTTCTTGCTGTTTCTCTGTGAGAGGTTCTTGAGCTTGTTGCTAGCTTTACAATAAGCCCAAGTTCATCGAAAACGGAATCCGCATGCATCTTCTATTGCGTTTTCGAGTTTGGACGTCTTCACCGTTTCTTGACGGTGGGAGTCTCCCTCTCTAAAAACATCTAAAAATATCCTGTGAGGAGTCTCCATATTTTACACTGTGATCTAAATACACAACTGGTTGGCGTACCTGTACCAAGCTGCTTCTGCGCATTGCGGATGCATGCAGCCTCCACCTACACCTCTTGTATGGGCATTTAACTGTGAACCTACCTGGCTCACTTTTAATAACCTCATAATTATTCTTAGAGAGAAGGCAATATGTAGTAATTGCATTACGGCAGTCCATCATCGTTTGAAATACGGTGCCTGCTGCAAGCTGAGGATCCTCCCTGTTCCACTCAATTGTTGGCAAGTCATCACCTTCGTAATCAGCTAAAACGAGGCTGTCATTGTTCTCATTCCTCTCTTCATCATCAGTGTCATCAAATCTGGCACCAAAAGCAATATCTTCCATGTATTGATCCTCCATTTTCCTGCTTACTGCATCGATCTACCAATTCAGGAAACATCAACTCATCCTCATCATCTTCAGGAGACTGATCCCCAATCTCTGCATCGTCCACCACATCGACCACAGGAACGATCTGGCTACCACTAGCACTGGGGACAGATGGTGCTGCTGTGGACCTTCTAGCACACACAGGTTAAGATGTAATACCAGATCGAACTGCTAGCACACACAGGTTAAGATGTAATACCAAGTAGCAAAGGTCTTCATTACAACGTAAGATCCAGCAGAAATAAAATAGTTTGATCCAAGTTGCATAGCTCTCGGGCTAGCACAAATTCAGAGTTTAACGCAGTAAGAAATCTTAAAGCATGGAGCCATCTTCCTTCATGAAGCCACATGCAGACATGTTGGGCAAAGACTCGTGAACCTAAACAAACATCTTCAGCTAGATAAGTAACCTGCAACATAAAACGTTACAACCCAAAGGTCAATACATTTCTATTGCGTTTTCGAGTTTGGACGTCTTCACCGTTTCTTGACAGTGGGAGACTCCCTCTCTAAAAACATCTAAAAATATCCTGTGATGAGTCTCCATATTTCACCTCCACGAGGCTCCACCCATGTATCTATTTAATATTTTCATTATGAACTGATGATACATGCTTTATTACACATGCGCAAGAATATTCTTGATGAAAAAAATCTGCTCATTGCACGACATAAGACTTTGCATGATTATCACATTACCGGACTACACGACGTAAGATTGACTCGCATAGCCTCATGTTTCCATAGAATAAATATGAGCAAAGCCTAACAAGACCGTAAAAAATGAAGGAATTATTCATCAAAAAAATTTAGTGAAGTACATGACATGTCGTAAAAAAACATATTATAATGATTCCACTACACGATGTTTTGATGATTCATTTCCATCCTACTAAGCAATACAATGCTGAAGGCCACCTCATCGGCACCTTGTTGGGGCTAGCATGACATTATTTCTAGAAATCTGCCTAGGCAACTCGGCATCCTAGGGCCTCCGAAGGGGTGATTTGATCATGTTCATTCGTCGAGCGTTGTACAGCAATTTTCCACTCCCGCAATCTACCCTGGCCGTTGGATGATGTCAAACCTTTTTTCACCTCAGCTGCTCTTGCGTCGATGACAGGTGGTGACGACTTCGTGCGGGGCCAGTTCGTCAAGCGCAGGGACGGCCGTTGGGTGTCGTGGCGTTCTTGGCTCTCCTTCCGTCCCGAAATTACCATTGCGGGCGAGCAGGCGAGACGTGGAGACGTGCGTGTACAGGGGTGTGGACTTTGGTGCCCAATCTCCATCTCTCCTTCTCGTGCGAGCCGCCTCTTCTCCAGCCCATGGCCAACCTCTCTTCCCCACCACCTCCTCGTGCTCCTCTTCACTCGCTTTCGAGTCCCCGCGTTCCTCTGCCATGGTCGGCCCTCCACCCGCCCTAGGTTTGCAGCCGCCGGGAGGGCGACGTGCGGCGGTCCCAGGCGCTCAGGAGGAGCCCTTGATCTGCGGAGACCTGCGCGGAGGAGAGCCGCATCTCCCTCGTTCGTATCCTCGACGGCGGGTCCCTTGAGGTAGGTTGCTTCCTCCTCTTCTTTCTTGCGTCGCCTCCTTTTCTCCCCACAGGAACTGTAGGCGAGGAAGGCTGGTCCGTGTCATCCATGGAGATAGCGCCATGGTCCCTAACGAGCCTCCCCTGCCATAGCACAACATGACCGTCTCCCTCCTCCCACTTGAGCTCCGGTCTGATTCTATCATCTTGATTGATTTCTATTTTCCAGCTAGGGTTTGGGTATACACAAGAGTCGTACAAATGGCGGTAACAGGCAGCATTTGTGTTCATATTGTCCACAGTTGGTGCAAATAGGTACGTTCACCTTACTTCTCACTCCGTTTATATCCTCTCATCAGGCTGCAGGCTGGAGCTTGGCATGAGTTCTTTTGATGGCATGGTGAGGTGAGAAAGTTTCGTTTCTTGTTTTTTTTTTTTGTTTCTATACACTATATACATGTTCAGGTCTTGATTGTTCTATACTGGCCATGACAATCCATGGTATCTTATTTTCCCTGCATGGTCATATTTTTGGTTCAACTGATTTATACAGCATAGTGCTGACTTGCTATGGGAAAGACTCATATTGTATTCCACAAGTTATCTCCGATAGCAAATACAGTATTAAACAAATATTGAAAATGAGTGGCTTTATAATTTCGAAAGCTAGATTCAGGTTGGAATGCAATCTGTTGTTTTATTAGGGTCTCTGCCTAGAGTCCATGTCCTTATGTTGTAGTGGGACTATGTGGTACCGTGAAAGTGTTGAATTAGTGGATTTTGTACAAGAATTTTTATGACTTCTGTGTTATTATTTTCACAGTATGGGGAAACAATTTTTTCTGCATGATAAAGAGCTTACATTGATTAAATTTTCAGTTGAACATTATTGCTGAATGTTGATAGAATGTTATTGCTATATCCATGATTCAGATATCAAGTATTTATCAAGTCTCATTAGCTAAATAAAAGGAAATATGTGCATCCAAAATATAAGGAACCCATACCACATCACTTGAACATAACGATGGAATTAGTGAAAAAAGGAAGCTTAGCAGAGTAGTTGATACCTACGCAAATGGGCACACAGTACATGATTCTCTTTTCTTGCAAAATCGTAGATGCTGTGAAGTTTCATGTGCGAGAAAAGTCAGGATGCAAGCATTTTATTTCTTCTGAAGTCCAGTTAAACTATGATATATAACATCACCACTAACCTATTAGGTGCATACATGTGACTTTATCTTCTTAATTATATGTGGACCTGTGTATTGCACAAGTTATGCTTTTCAAATCCTTCGATGTTCTCGCTTTTATCACCAAAGCGTCTCCTATCTTTACTTACATGAGTCTGGCTTTTGGATGCAGATAAACATTGTCGTGCAGTATCAAGCCTTCCTCTTTTAGTAGAGCTACCATGAAATAATTATGAGTTTGCAGCTATCGTTCATGGTAGTGTAAGCATTGTAGGAATGGAGTAGTACATACAATGGAGATAGCTTTCAAACATATGTTGTATAAAAATTCTGAAATATTACCTCGTGACCTTATATTTGCATGTCATCTTGCCAATCCATGTAGAAAAATATTTATATGTTGTTAGGGCAGGAATGAAAGTCCTTTCTCTGGGCTCTTTGGGAAACATATATATGAAAAATGAAAGTTATAGTTTGTCGGTTATAAGTTTCTGGTATCTCATCTTTCATATATAGATTGACCAAATGAGTTAATTTTTTTATTCTACTATATGGCAGTCATTGTTCAGGCCGACCTGTATAGTTAGCTCAGCCCATACTTTAAAATGGGTGGTGGCCTTCAGGTCACAATATTTCCTTTTGCTTCAAGTGTTATCTCACCATTGGGGTTCAGAACTTGTTATTTTTTCCTTCTGTTTTTCCACGATAGAGCTAGCTTTAGCTGAGAGTGCAGTTATGATCAAGTAAATTAGAGCACAGTGTACTAATTTAGCCAGTAGTTCTTTGCTCTGTTTTCCAACCATGTTCCGGTGGAGATTACTCTACTTGAAGAATAGAAGTATACTCCTGCAGTGGGCAGTAAAGCATAGCGGACAGCGTAAGCACTGAAAGTTGAGCTAAAGAAAAATAACGGAGGTTGCAGTCTGTCAAACAACAATAGAAGAACTTTCAAGATATGCTTCCAATATCTTTACATAGGTTTGCTGCCAATGATGCATTAGTGGATGGGCTAAATGTAGGTATTGTTGCCTCAGCATACCTGCCTGCTCAGCCTGGATTGGACTATTAGAGAACTACCAATGCTCTGTATGTCCATTTTGTTACCTGCTATTACATTTATGATTTGTATAGCATTGGCTATTGTTGTGTGATCATGCAAGTCATATCTACCATTTATTGCACGTTCGCCAGTATTCAACATTTAACTGACTCTTTTTGTCAATTATTTTAACATTTCTGCATTTTTTTTGCCAGCTCTTCTGTCTCCACTTCTAAGAATCTCTTGTGAGCCAAAATCATATAGATACATCCAAAAAAAAAATTAAAGACATCCTTTTGTGGAGAGAGGTAGTACTCTGTAGTACTGCTCATTGCCTGCGCAAGAACGAAATAATCCAGGGAAAGATGACATGACTACTCTGAAAATGCAAAATGTTAAAAGGTGCCTGTCTAACGATTTCAGATACCCAAATTTTTAGAGCAAAAATTGATTAAAAAAAAAACGTGTGGCCACCCAATCCATTGGATCCGCGACTGAAATCCAATTCCACTATTTATGTAGCAACAAATAATCATTAGACAACTTGACTGGCCAATCAAATCCACAAACATTATACAATAATTATTGTAATGTTCTGACAACTCCAAACGACCCGATGCTGCTAGAAGACCAAACAAACTAAATGATCAGCATGGTAAAAGCAACACAAGTGAAAGTGCAGAAGCCGGCACCGGGTGAGTGGGGTGGTTGGCAATGCGGACTGCTAAATCTCCTCCGTCGTGTTGGTGTCTGAGTCATATCCATCCTCATCAACATCAATATCCTCAAGACCTGCACATACATAATGCCCAAATATTTAGTGAGCAAAGAAGTACCCAGACAAAAAAAAGAACTGTTCTTTTGCACTTCATTTAGCCCAAAAGCATAACCAATTAGTGAATAAACATTCTCTGCCCAAAATACTGGAATAGAACAGTTGGGAGCTTAGATCTCCTACATACCCCAGGCATCATCTGGTTTGGGACGCGACCTGAACCAATTGAGAACAAGATTACATTCATTAGGCTATGAAACATATAATGAGAAAGGGCTTATTTACAACAAAAGTTTGGGGTTACTAAAGTAACCTATCATACAATGCAAGAAATACCAGTCTACATGGGTGAAAAATAGGCTTACCTCATGATCATGTCAGCTTTGGTATGGAAATCCTCCACGGATTTCGAACGACACACGAAATCAGTTCCCATGAGACGAGACAGGTCATGCCCTTCAAATTATAAAAGAAGATATAATGATGATCAAATTCGAGCCCCAGCGTATCCTTATTTAATAACATAAGGAAACATAAATTTGGGCAGAAACATGAGTACCATGACCCAACAAAATAGTTAAAGAATTTTACATTTTTTTGGCACCCAAGTTGTCAGCCTCTAATTATGCATGTATTTGCTAGTTCAATCAAGATAGATACTCGTTTTGTTCTGAGGAATCAGGACACCATGCGAAATATTAAATATTTTTAACGTTTCAGGATAGAATGAACATATCAATACACACGTTGGTTTCCAGAATGTAAAGCAGCCTGGGGTTTGGAATAGGGTGTGCAGCTAAAAACGGCTATGTGCTTGGAACCTCATAGTACAATGAAAGCCTCATGAGAGAAGACAAGCTTTTGGATATCACTGAAATTCCAATGTTCGTTGTCAATGAAGAGGGATATTGCAGGGAAGATCAGGGTTGGCATGGGAAGCACGGCAATACAGGTAACCTAGAGGAAGTCGACTGCAGAGGCTCGCTACAGTGACCAGCAGCAGCTGGATTCGTGTGAAAGCTTTTGGGAACAACAATGGCTGATTCGGTTGTTTCAAGAAAGAAAACTGAGAGGTAGAACAAGTGGTGTGAGAGAAGAGTGGTGCGGGCTTCTACTTTACAGGTGACATAGGTAATTGATTAGGTTGTTACAATCCGAGCTCTGTACCAGCATAATAGAAACGAGGAGTGTCTTTTGAGTAGGAAAGGATCCTAGTAACGGCATACAACCAAGTATGGCAAACTCCGTGTGAGCGAGCCAGTAAGAAAACATAAAGTGCCACCCGACCAAAGTAACAACAAAGTTATCTAGTCATGCAAGCTCTATGTGCTCCATCAAATAATCATGCATTAAATCAAGTAACTAGAATATATGCTCTATGTGCTCCATCAAAACAACTGTTGCAAACAATTTAACATGTTATTGCCTGACAAGCAAATCCCAAAATCACTAGAGGCGGAATGGGAACGAGATGGTACCAGACGGTTTTGTAAACCCCACCGGCAACCGCCAAGCATGGACCAGGCGGGAGGAGCATATTTTGTGCGGCGGTGCCTGAATGCTGAACTCCTTGCAATCCACCACCTTCTTCTCCATCAGGTCGACGGAGAACATGTGCCTTTCAAGGAAGAAGTAGACCACGCTGGCGTTCATGGGGTGGACGAGTACCACAGCAGGGACGACCTGCGGAGGCAGCCCTTTCTCCCTGTAGCTCCGGTCGTCCCAGATCTTTTCAAAGGGCACATCGAGCCGGTTCGTCCATTTGGCATTTGACGGATCACTGGAGGAGAGCGTCCACGTGCTGACCTGCAGCTTTTCAAGGGAGGTGCCGTGGATCTGAACGTACCGCAGCCTGCCTTTGCTGAGCTTTAAGCAGCGGTGTACATCACCGTAGATGGGGCTCGGGTAGAATGGCAGAGCGTCAGGAACAGACGGGAACATGATTTGGTGAAACTGCGGCTTATCGGCGAAGGGGTCGCAGGCTAGGATACAGTAAGAGAGGTCAAACCACCAGAGGAAGCCTTTGTGGGAGAGGACGCCGTCACCGCACCACTCTCTTTTCACCAGGATGTTGGAGCACTCGGACTCCTTCTCGACCCAACCGCACATGTCCAGCGTGCAGAGGAGCGTGACGCGGCCACACTCTGCAAGGGACAACGGGTTGAGCTCGGCGACCATGAAATACCTGTCACTCCGATCACTGATGAGGCCGACGGAGAAGCGGCACGTCAGGTCGCCGCCGTGAGGGATGATGCCCAGCGTCTTGCGGATCAACGGGTCGCAGAGGTAGTAGGTGAAGCCGATCTTGGAGTAGCCGCAGAGGAGAAGGACGCCGCAGCGGTCGGCGGCTGCGATGTATGGGTAGTTGAAGAAGCCGGTGCGGATGAGAGCGTTATCCGCGACGGTTACGTGGGAGGGGAGCGGGGGTTCGTTGAAGGTAAAGGACATGTTGGTGGATTCCGTTTCCTCCTCCGCCGACACCTTCGGGACGCAGTACAGGATGAACCACTCCTCCGCCGCCGGAGCCATTGCTGAGGAATTCGAGGGATCAGGGTTCCCTGTAATCTGTACTACTTAGAGCAGGTCTAACAGACCCGTAAAAGGGGCAAACCCGTATAATAACCGCCGATTTGAGGGTTTCGGCTCTACCCGGCCGTCTAGCACGCCCCGTAAAAACGGCCCCCGCATCGTTTTTTTCTGTTTTCGAGTACGGGGCGGGTCGTCGCCCCCTACATGTGCGGGGTGGGAGCGGGGATAGTGGGCGAAACCGGTATCGTCCAGTCCACTGCGCGCGAAGGGTTTCGCTGAAGCCAACCGCCGCCGCCGCTGCCCGATCTCCTCCGCCCCGCCCTTCCCGGCCGGATCCGGCCGCCATGGACCGTCCGCAAGAGCCGCCTACCGCCGGCGGTACACCTCCTTCGGGCGCGGTGGTTGATGTCCCCGTCGGAGGTCCGCCGACCGCCGGCGTCGTGTCGGCCATGATCGCCTCCACCATCCCGTCGAAGAGGAAGAGGATCCCGAAGCAATTTTTTGAAGCATCTGCGGCGGCCGCCGATTCACCGGGCGAAGCGCCACCGGCTGCCAAGAAGGCGGGCCGGATGAAGACCAAGGCGGCCGGGCCGAGGGGCGCCGCGCCGGCCAAGGTGCGGACAAAGGCAATCAGCCGCATCGGCCTCGCGCCTCCACCGCCCTCCAAGGTCACGAGCCCTTCTCCGTCCGTTCCGGCCGTTGCGCCGCCCGCGCCGCCGCCACCCACCATCGACGTAGACAAGGTGTTCGATGTTGAGTCCACAACATCCTACTTGGACATGCTCAACGAATCCGCGGTGAATTTGGACGCCGGTATCGGTGCATTCGATGGGGAGTGCAACGTTGAAGGCCGAGCTTGACATGAAGATGATGGCAGCCAAAGAAGCCAAGGCCATGAAGGAGCTCTTGGCCGAGGAGAGGGAAATCATGATGATGCGCACCGGCGGCATGGACGAGGATCAGCTGGCGTGGTGGAACGAGACCAAGGCGGACATCATTGCGAGGAAGAAGGCTGCGCGTCAAGCTCGTGCTCAAGGTGAGTCTCCGGCGAGCGGTGGCGCCGGTGGCGATGGATCCGTTGATGGTCGATCACATTTGGGAACTTCCGTGGCTTGAACATTGCCTATGATCGCGTTGTGATGTTAAAACTATGAATTATGCATCATGTATTTTGGATGTGCTATGTTTGATGTGAAATTGTTGTGCAAATTGCTGTCTAAAACCCTGTTTTGAGGGGCAGGAAACTCGGACGAGCTAGCAGAACCCGTATCCCCACCCCGTAAAACAGAATCTCTGTTTTACGGGGTGGGGATACGGGTTCTGCTAGCTCGTCCGAGTTTTCGGCCGGTGAAAACCGGATACAGGGCCCTCTACTCGCGTTTTACGGGGCGAAAAAATACGGGGCCTGTTAGACATGCTCTTATAAAGGCATGAAGTGCTGTTGGAAAATCAAATCTCCACCGTTCATATGCATCAATCGAACGATTCATATTCATTTGTTCTCCCCTCATCCCCGTGAAAATCACACTCCTATCGACCACCGCCCGCACGCGCGTGATCGCCGCCATCGCATCTCCACTATTGTCATATTTACTTCCCAGATTTCCATCGCTCCCACACCATTGCCAGTTTTCCACGCCCACACGTCTCCAGGCCCCAAACCCTAGCCGCAAGCCGCCGCCTCCTATGCTCGCACGACGCGAAATAAATTATCGGCCTCGGGCGGCTACGACAGAAGGAGTTGAGGGGATACGAGAAGGTGAGACACTCTACCCGCAGTTCCTGACTTCCCCGCGGCCGCTGACTAATCACCTGAGGATGCCGTCAGCCTCTGCTGAACAACCACTGTACAGGAGGAAGGCTAATCCGGCCAAATACGCAGGGAAGGTGCTGCCGGCTTACCCTCGCCACTTCCCTGATCCCATCCTATTCTCCACCTCGATACTCCTCCCGTCCTCCAGCTAGGGATGATTTCTGCATCAGATGTGTGAATCAGTTGCAGACCATGTGTACGTCCTCTTCGATTTAATAGCAGACGTTCTCTGATATTCTTAGCAGTTTATGTACCATGTGTGCATTTAGTATTATTGTTTTCTGAATTTTCGTATGTTCAGATCAGTGCAGAAACACCGGATTATATACTTATGTAGAATACTAAAGTCCCTCTCCTCCTATCTTTGTTTCTATATTCATTCTAAACTGTACAAGGGCAGGGAACTGCTTTGTATCCAAACAGCAATTTAGAAATGTAAGATAAAACTGTTGTCTATAGTCGTTTTATTGGTGCTTTAACATACAAGAGTATTTTATTAACATGGAGAATTTTACAATGCTCCCAAACATACCTTCATACGGCACCCTTTCTCTGATGCACAACATTGTGCATACTGTGGATTGTTAAGAATATGCTGTCAAATTTCGGATGCCATTTTTCAGTGAGGACAGTGTCAAAAATGAAGGATACATATTTATAGATTCTCTGCAATATGCTCTGACAATCAGGGTATATCAATTATTTTAATCAGTTCTTGATGAATTGTTATATTTGATCAATATATACAGGAGTACGAGTATCAGTGCTTGATCAGTTGTTTGGTTCAGTGCTCAATCAGTTGTTTGGTCAAAGTTTGGGCGTAAACTTATTTTCGGTTGGATTATTTGTATTTGAAAGGCCTACCACATGTGGCGGTGGCTTCAGCGGTCTAAGCACCGGCCAGGCCATGATCAGCAGTGGCTGCTCAACTGCATCAGTTTCGGTGTGGCGTAAGGATTATCTTCATCGTCACACTTGTACCAATAGGATTTTCTTAGGATTATCTAATTATCTTGCTCTTTCTTCTTAGCACAATTCTGTTAGAGCCATAAGAAAAAGATTATCAGCAAGTGGGATTTATCCCATGCTCACAAGTTATTGAGTGAATGTGAAAGCAGACTGAAGGCGAAAATATATGTGCTTCAGTGATTCAGTCAAAACATCCAATCGAGCAGTTTAGAATTTGCAGTGCTGCAATTGAAGGGCATCTCACAAGTAAGCTAAATCTTATGCTCCTTTTCCTTCACGTGAGATGCATATTGTTCATATTTTATCTAGCCTTAATCTCTTACTATGAATTTGTTTTATCAAAAGTACCCGTAAAATGTGATTAGTGTAGCATATGTTTTTCATATTCCCATGCACCGTGAAAACTTCCTCTGAAGAAATACAAATAACCATCAAGCAGTTCACTAAAATAAGTAATTACCTAGGGACATTGAACGAACTCGAATATCTGAAGTGGTGTGTTAACACCATATTGATTAGTGAAACAATAATTTCATTTGTTTCATGATCATAAAATTATGTATTGCTTTGCGTCCTGATTCTAACAAAAAAAAATTGTGTTTACTATTTCTGGGGCCTTCAAGGAATAAATATGAGTGCTTATTTCTTCTTCCATTCAACCATATATTTCATCAGCATCTACTCCATTGAACATCACTGTATTTAGTGCCCTTGGTGAGTTAATTATTTCCCCTACTGAGTAAATTTGAGTTCTTGATTCCTTCCACTTGATCATATATTTTCATTTGCGTAATAATGCTTTGTGCGATTGACCGGGCCTGAGGAAGCCCACCGTTGCCTAGAACATATAATTGGATGTCCATCAACTGGGGTGAAAATTTCCCTCACGGAGCTAAGTTTCTTAATCGTACAGTTTTTCTGCAACTAATTTTGTTACTTAGATAGACAGTCAAATGGGATAGGCAAGATAATGTTACAAGCTCTGAACTCTGAGCATGTGCTAATGTGTATTTATTCCCAATGTTTTCATGTGTGTGTTCGGTTAAAAGTACTCAAAATGACCAGGAGTAACAAGTTAATAATCTGCATGGACAAAATAATTTATTGATCAGTTTCTGCAGATATATTAGACCAGGCAATACATCTGTATACATTGTAAAACATATGTACTACCTCCCAGAAAGGGCTAACTCTTTTGCCGGAGGTAAATGTCTGTAAAATTTCCTATATTGGGTCAACACTTGTTGAATTATAGGCTGGTACTAATGACCACTGATGTTGGAAATAAATATATATGATGTGTTCCATACTTGGAATTTTATACAATATTTCTTATACATTTCCATGACCAGATTTTTTGTAATTAAATGTCTCTATTTATAGATAGACGCATCAATTTTTTGTTTGAAAGAACTACCTAGCCACATATTTTGTATGTTCATTTATAGTACACCAGCAAGTCGACTAGGTTGACTTTACGACCGTGGGTTAGCGACCATATTCAGAAATCGGCCTGGTTTTAGTGATGATTATTTTATCCATGACAGGGTTGTGTGGTTGCAGTTTGAACTTAGAAGATGTCTTAAAAGTCATAGCTGTAAGAGCAAAGTCTAAACCCCGGGTTTTGTGTGTTTGATGACAACACTTGAAGGTTCTCACCGTGTGCTTTGGGTATCATTGTTAGATTTGCAAATGCACGGTGACCTCGCTGGACACGTCAAGATCAGAGGACTGAAGCGTAGTTTATAGGTTTTCTGGTTTTGTGTGTGTATCGCAAGGTGACATGGTTGGAGAGAAAAAGGGGAGAAATACAGTTTTTGTCAGGCCGGTACTACCGGTACCATTAGCGGTAGTACCGCTACCCCCACTGGTACCGCCCACGGTACCGCTCTGAAGTTCTGCGCCGAATTCGACCCACAGTACGAGTTACGGTACCTCTGCGGTACCTTGATCGGTAATACCGCTTGCAAGCGGTAGTATCGCCCATGGTACCGCTCACGGTACCGTATCTAGTTACGGCAGTACCGCTTCGGTACCGTCATGGTACCGCTTTGAGTCCAGTAAGGTTTGGACCCTATTGCGGTACCTCGAGCGGTACCGCGAGCGGTAGTACTGCTCTGTGTCCACGTGGACCAGATCTGTGGGGATTCGAACTCAGAGCGGTAGTACCGCTTAGGCAAAAACTGCACCTAACGGTTGGATTTGAAGGGACCTATATAAAGACCCCTTCTTCCCTAGCTTGTTTTTATCTCTCCTCTCTCTCTCCTCCATTGTTGTTGAGCTTAAACCTTGAGGATCTCCCCAACCATCCAACCAATCTTGCCCAAATTTCGAGAAGTGGTGGAGGAGACCCCGATCTATAGTTCTACCAAGAGAGATTTCACCAATACTTGCTACTCCTTAGTGGATCTTGGTGTTAGGGTTCCTATGGTGGGATCTTGGAGAAAGTGCACCTATGGAGGCTAGCTTGGTGTTGTGCTAGCTCCATAGGTTGTTGGGAGCCTCCGTGTGGTGTGGATCTCGCCCCAACCTTGTCAAGGAATCACCGCCTCGACCGGTGTCATAGTGGAGAAGGGGAGCCCCTTTGTGAAGCTCTCTCGAGGAAGAAGGTGAGGCCTTCCTTCGTGGTGTGGCCGCCTAGCCTCTTGTGTGAGGCTAGCACCTCCTCAACGCAGATGTACTCTCTTTTGTGAGAGGAACTGCGGGAAACAAACCTCGCCTCGTCTCCGCGCCATCCGGTTGTCCCGCTCCTTACTCTTACTATCTTGCTTGTTCCTTTGCTTGTTGCACTTGTCCTAGGATCACTGTAGGAACACCAACACCATTAAAGGATTCACCTTTACCTTCCGCACCGCTAAAATTGAAAAAGACTAAAACTTGATGTAGCGTCCATTCACCCCCCCTCTTGTTCGTTACGATCCATTCAAGTGGTATCAGAGCAAGGTTTTCTTGCTCGGGCTTTACCGCCTAAGAAATGGCCGAACAAGAAACGGTTGTGAATGGGTCACCTTCCCTTGTGCCACCTGCTCCATCATCACCCGTCGATAGCACAACAGCTACGTTGGATGACCTCAAGAAATTGGAGTCATCTATCGCTAACCAAATGAAGACAATGATGATGGAGTTGGAGTTGGTTCCTCAAAAACCAACCCCTATCATAGATCTTAAGGCAAGTGTCGAGGATCCCCCACCAAAAGTTAACCAATTTCCTCTTGTTGATTTTGTCGCGCAATCGACAAAAGATCCACAAAAGGAAGGGCTTGGGGAAACCGACACTTCAACAAAGGGGAAGGATGAGACACTGGTTGCGGAACGCCTAGGCGGTAATCATGCGGTGCCACCACCAAGTGATTACACCATAAACGTTCCAATACCTATGCCACATATCTTGTCGCATGGTTCACCACCGTTACTTGAATCAAATAGCTTTGAAAATTGGCAATTCTTAATGCGTTCTCATGTGCGCAGCGCATCTACCGAGCTTTGGCGCATCATCAAGGAGGGCTACTCACCACGAGACCCAAAGAACTTGACAAGAAGAGAAGTGGTGGATGACCAACTCAACGCCACCTCTATCAACATGATTCACATGGCCGTCACGCCCAACGACCGCGCTCATATCCGCTCGCTCAAGACCGCCAAGGAAGCATGGGATAAACTCGACAAGCTCTTCCTCGGAAATGAGAGCATCCAAAGCTCTCGTTTTGATGAAGTGAACAACATGGACGACAACTTTGTCATGAATGAAGGAGAGACCCCCGAAGAAATGTATCGGCGCCTCATCGCTCTTGCCGTGCAAATGCAAGATCTTGGAGCAATGTTTGTGGATGACCATTGGATCAAGCGCAAGTTCTACAACGCTCTCCTCCCTTATGAGGAAGTGAAGTTGACGGCCATCCGCCAAAACGCCTCTTTCCGTGCTATGACATCCGATGAAGTTCTTAGCGAAGTCATCGCTTTGGACATCTCCAAGAAGAATGCGGAGGATCTTGTTGCTCGCGCCCACAACACCCGCAAGCCCAACCGTGCATTGAAGATGAAGGTTCATGAGGCTAGTGAAAGCGATGAGGATCCCATTGAGTGGGGACCGGATGATCTCAAGACCAACTATCATGAGCACATGACACTCGCCGCCAAGAAGTTTTGGGAGGGAAACAAGTCCCGAAACACAAGATCAAGAAGACTACGTGATTCTTCAAGAAACTTCTCCAAGAGTCCAAGTCCAAGAGATGGGCAAAGGAGGAGAACATGCTACAATTGCGGCGACAAGAATCATTTCGTTGCGGATTGTATGTTTGAGAGAAGAGAAGATAATGGTGGAAGGCTTGTCCGCAAGGAAAAGTTCAAGTCTCTCTCCAAAGGATTCTCCAAGTTCTCCTCCAAGCCCGATGACGACAAGGTCTCCTTCACCAAGAAGCCTAGAGCCTTCATCATTCGAGAAGAGTACTCCTCCGACGAGGATGAAGAACATGAGGACAAGAGCTCCAACAAGGAAGGAGAGGGAGTGGCCGCCATCGCCATTACCACTCCCTCTATCTCCCTCTTCGACTCTCCTAATGAGAACCTCATCACCCACAACTCTCATTGCCTTATGGCAAAGGTATCCACGGAGGACTATGCTTCCGGTGGCGCTAAGTGGGTGGTTGATAGTGGAGCCACAAGTCATATGACCGGAAGCAAGAATATTGTTGTCGACCTCGAGCCTTCTCACTCTACCGTATCATATGGCGACAACACGTGCTCTAAGGTATTGGGTCTTGGCAAGGTGGTGGTAACACCCGAATCTCACTTGTGAATGTCCTCCTTGTCGAGACCCTTGGTTACAATTTACTCTCCGTTCATCAAATTGCTCATATGGGACTATGTACTTTCTTTGATGAACATATGGTGGTCCTCTTGTGGAGCAAGACACCCCGTGTAGCTTTTGTTGGATATGTAGAGAACGGATTGTATGTTGTTGATTTCTCCGGAAAGACAACATCTTCCGCTCTTTGCCTATTCGCCAAAGGTGACAAGGGTTGGTTATGGCATCGCCGACTAGCCCATGTCAACATGAGGACTTTGCAAAGTCTCCACAAGGGTGGCCACATTCTCGGACTAAAAGAAGATGTCTCCTTTTGTAAAGATCGTGTTTGTAGGGCTTTGATGACGCGTAAAGCACACGTCCGTTGGGAACCCCAAGAGGAAGGTGTGATGCGTACAGCAGCAAGTTTTCCCTCAGTAAGAAACCATGGTTATCGAACCAGTAGGAGATGAAGGCCACGTGAAGGTTGTTGGTGGAGGAATGTAGTGCGGTGCAACACCAGGGATTCCGGCGCCAACGTGGAACCTGCACAACACAATCAAAATACTTTGCCCCAACTTAACAGTGAGGTTGTCAATCTCACCGGCTTGCTGTAAACAAAGGATTAAACGTATGGTGTGGAGAATGATGTTTGTTTACAAAGAACAGCAGAGAACAATGATTGCAGTAGATTGTATTCAGATGTAAAAGAATGGACCGGGGTCCACAGTTCACTAGTGGTGTCTCTCCAATAAGAAATAGCATGTTGGGTGAACAAATTACAGTTGGGCAATTGACAAATAGAGAGGGCATAACAATGCACATACATATCATGATGACTAATATGAGATTTACTTAAGGCATTACAACAAAGAACATAGACCGCTATCCAGCATGCATCTATGCCTAAAAAGTCCACCTTTGGGTTAACATCCGCACCCCTTCCAGTATTAAGTTGCAAACAACAGACAATTGCATTATGTACGGTGCGTAATGTAAACAATACAAATATCCTTAGACAAAGCATTGTTGTTTTATCCCTAGTGGCAACAGCACATCCATAACCTTAGAACTTTCTCATCACTGTCCTGCATTCAATGGAGGCATGAACCCACTATCGAGCATAAATACTCCCTCTTGGAGTCACAAGTATCAACTTGGCCAGAGCCTCTACTAGCAATGGAGAGCATGCAAGATCATAAACAACACATATATGATAGATCAATAATCAACTTGACATAGTATTCCAT
The DNA here is from genome assembly GCF_019359855.2 of Lolium perenne. Lineage (NCBI taxonomy): Eukaryota > Viridiplantae > Streptophyta > Magnoliopsida > Poales > Poaceae > Lolium > Lolium perenne. The sequence continues at coordinate 144,321,926 of NC_067250.2, read as the reverse complement.
ATTCATCGGATCCCAACAAACACAACATGTAGCATTACAAATAGACGATCTTGATCATGATAGGCAGCTCACAAGATCTAAACATGATAGCACAAGAGGAGAAGACAACCATCTAGCTACTTCTATGGACCCATAGTCCAAGGATGAACTACTCACACATCAGTCCGGAGGCGATCATGGTGATGTAGAGTCCTCCGGGTGATAATTCCCCTCTCCGGCAGGGTGCCGGAGGCGATCTCCTGAATCCCCCGAGATGGGATTGGTGGCGGCGTCTCTGGAACTTTTCTCGTATCGTGGCTCTCGGTAATAGGGTTTTCGCGACGGAGAGAATAAATAGGCGAAGAGGCAGAGTCGGGAGAGGCTCGAGGGGCCCACACCCTAGGGCGGTGCGCCCCCCTCCTTGGTTGCGCCGCCAGGTGGTGTGGGGCCACCTCGGCTCTTCTTCTTTTCCTCTTCGGACTTCTGGAAGGCTCCGTGGAAAATAAGACCCCGGGCTTTTGTTTCGTCCAATTCCGAGAATATATCCTGTGTAGGATTTCTGAAACCAAAAACAGCAGAAAACAGGAACTGGCGCTTCGACATCTTGTTAATAGGTTAGTGCCGGAAAATGCATATAAATGATATAAAGTGTATATAAATAATATGAGTATTGTCATAAAACTAGCATGGAACATAAGAAGTTATAGATACGTTTGAGACGTATCAGGCTTGCGTATAAGGAAAAATGCATGGAGCTCCTCACAAGGCCAAGACTATCATCTCTACCACAAGATGCTCGGAGCTCCTACATGTTGATCTCTTCGGTCCACCGTCTCATGAAAGTCTTGTATGAAAGAAGTATTGCATCTCATTGTTGATGACTATTCACGCTATTGTTGGGTATTCTTCTTCAAGTACAAGAGTGAGACTCAACGGACCATGATGGAGTTTGCCAATCAAGTTCAACGCAAGTACGACAACAAGATCCTCGCAATAAGGAGCGACAATGGAACGGAGTTCAAGAACTACACCTTGGATGACTTCCTCGGCGACGAAGGAATCCAACATCAATACTCCACGCCATATACTCCCCAACAAAATGGGGTCACCGAAAGGAAGAATCGAACCTTGATCGAAGCCGCTCGAACCATGATGATGGAATACAAGTCTAACTACAATTTTTGGGCGGAAGCTATCTCTACCGCATGCCATGCTACTAATCGTCTCTACTTTCGCAAAGGTCTTGAGAATACACCATATGAGATTCTCACCGGCAACAAGCCAAATGTGTCATATTTCAAGGTCTTCGGATGCAAATGCTATGTGCTTGTCAAAGACACACGTCTATCCAAGTTTGATTCAAGAGCTCAAGAAGGAATTTTCATTGGCTATGCTACGGGTTCTCACGCCTATAGAGTCTTCAACAAGTCAAGTGGGCGAGTTGTAGAATCTTGTGATGTGACATTCGATGAAGATGATAGATCTTTGGAGGAGCGAAGTGCTTCTTGTGAGAAAGGAGATGCAATTCCCCCGGATGCCATAGGAAGGATGGGTGTTGGCATCCGCCGACCTCAAGAGCTACCTTCTATGAGTACCGGGGAAGGACCAAGTTCCACCCAAGTGGAGCCATCTACACCACAAGGCCAAACTTCTTCCGTTGATCCTACAAGTGCATGCCAACCTCTCCAACAACCTCAAGTTCAACCTCAACATCTACAACACCAATCAAGTACAAGCTCACCACAACAAGCTCAAGAACAACATCTTCCGCAAGCTCACCTACCACAACAATCAACATCAAGTGACCAAGGCCAAGCTTCAAGTTCTTCTCCGAATGGCTCGAGGATGATCTTTATGGACAATCCCATTCCTAGTACCCCCGAGTCATCCGGCTATCATGATGATGATGATGATGCACCTTTCAACAACAATGAAGGTCAAGGAGAGGACCTAAACCGTGATGAAAGCCAAGAGGACCCACAAGAATCTACTCCTTTAGCCGACTCTCGCCGTGAAGATCCTACTACAAGACACTTGCGCCTCAAGTCCCATTCTTTGCGTAATGTCATCGGTGATCTAAAGAGCAAAGTAACCACCCGGAGGCAACTAGCAAACTTTTGTGAGCACCACGCTTTTGTCTCTATGGTGGAACCTGATGACCCACAAGTATAGGGGATCGCAACAGTCTTCGCGGGAAGTAAAACCCAATTTATTGATTCGACGCAAGGGGAGACAAAGAATACTTGAAAGCCTTAACAGCGGAGTTGTCAATTCAGCTGCACCTAGAAACAGACTTGCTCGCAAGAGTTTATCAGTAGTAACAGTTTATAGCAGTAACAGTAGTGAAATAACAACAGCAGTGGAACAAAGACAGCAGTAGTGATTATAGTAAACAACAGGATTAAAATACTGTAGGCACAGGGATGGATGATGGGCGTTGCATGGATGAGAGAAACTCATGTAAAATCAAAGCAGGGCATTTGCAGATAATAATAAAACGGTGTCCAAGTACTAAGCAATCCATAGGCATGTGTTCCGTATATAGTCGTACGTGCTCGCAATGAGAAACTTGCACAACATCTTTTGTCCTACCAGCCGGTGGCAGCCGGGCCTCTAGGGAATCTACTGGAAATCAAGGTACTCCTTTTAATAGAGTACCGGAGCAAAGCATTAACACTCCGTGAACACATGTGATCCTCACATCACCGCCTTCCCCTCCGGTTGTCCCAATTTCTGTCACTTTGGGGCCTCGGGTTCCGGACAGCGACATGTGTATACAACTTGCAGGTAAGATCATAAAACAATGCATATCATCATGAAACAATAACATGTTCAGATCTGAGATCATGGCACTCGGGCCCTAGTGACAAGCATTAAGCATAACAAGTTGCAACAATATCATCAAAGTACCAATTACGGACACTAGGCACTATGCCCTAACAGTCTTATGCTATTACATGACCAATCTCATCCAATCCCTACCATCCCCTTCAGCCTACAGCGGGGGAATTACTCACACATGGATGGGGGAAACATGGCTGGTCGATGGAGAGGCGTCGATGATGATGATGGCGATGATCTCCTCCAATTCCCCATCCCGGCGGAGTGCCAGAACGGAGTTTCTGGTCCCGAGATGGAGTTTCGCGACTATGGCGGCGTACTGGATGGTTTCTGGCGACTTCGACTTCTCCTCTCGCGTTTTTAGATCGAAACCCTTAAGTAGTCCAGAGGAGGGCGTCAGAGGGCAGCCGAGGGGGCCACATGCTAGGGCGGCGAGCCCCCCTCCAGGCCGCGCTGGCCTAGCATCTGGGGGCCCTGGGCCTCCCCCAGGCCTGCCCTTCTGGCTCCGTGATTCTTTTGGTAAAATAGGCCCTTTGGTATAAATTCCGAGGATTTTCCCGAAAGTTGAATTTCTGCACAAAAATGAGACACCAGAGCAATTCTGCTGAAAACATCGTTAGTCCGTGTTAGTTGTATCCAAAATACACAAATTAGAGGCAAAACAATAGCAAAAGTGTTCGGGAAAGTAGATACGTTTTGGACGTATCAACTCCCCCCAAGCTTAGCTTATTGCTTGTCCTCAAGCAATTCAGTTAACAACTGAGTGCGATAAAAGAACTTTCACGAACACATTTGTTCATATGATGTAAATATTCTCATGATATGGACAAGTACTTAGGCAATTCATAATAAGATACATGCAAATAAGATCATCCAATAGCTATGTCAATCATGGAAAGGTACCAATAAATTAATAATAAGCATCATGAATCATGTCTATCAGCAGGATTGCAATGTTCATAAAAGGATATGATAAAGTGGTATCTCACTTGCCCGTATTTGATCAGCAAAACATAAATGCTCAGGCACCTCTGAGGTTCATAGAAAGACTAGAAATAGAGATTATCAAAGATAAAAGCATCAAAGTTATACCACAGTCAATCATATTTTGGGACAAGCATATTATACTAAGAATGACAATTGTGCTCTCAAGAAAGTGCTCAAAGAAAGGATGGTGACACACCATGAAAGTAAAAGATTGACCCTTCGCAGAGGGAAGCAAGGATTAACATGCGCTAGAGCTTTTCATTTTTAAAACAGGAGTAAAATTATTTTGAGAGGTGTTTGTTGTTGTCAACGAATGGTAATGGGTACACCAACTACCTCGCCAACCAGACTTTCAAGAGCGGCTCCCATGAAGGACGTTATTTCTACCAGCAAGGTAGATCATCCCCCTTCTCTTTTGTTTACACATGTACTTTAGTTTTATTATGGGTGACACTCCCCCCAACCTTTGCTTACACAAGCCATGGCTAACCGAATCCTCGGGTGCCTTCCATCAATCTCATACCATGGAGGAGTGTCTATTTGCAAAATGAAGTTGCTTACTGATGAATCAGGGCAAAACATGTGAAGAGAATCATTAATGAAGTTATTAGTTGGGGCTGGGCACCCCGTTGCCAGCTCTTATTATGAAAGTCTGTCAAAAGTAAATGACAAGGTCGAAAGATAAACACCACATACTTCCTCATGAGCTATAAAACATTAACACAAATTGAGAAGCATTTTGAAGGTTTAAAGGTAGCGCATGAGAATTTACTTGGAATGGTTTGAAATGCCATGCATAGGTATTTATGGTGGACACTTCGGAACAACTTGGTTTTCAGGGGTTTGGAAGCACGAGCAGCGTTCCCGCTCAGTACAAGTGAAGGCTAGCAATAGACTGGGGAGCGACAAATCAAGAGAGCAGTCACTGTCATAATCATGCTTGCGGCAAAATAAATTAACGGAGGCATAAAAGTGATACAAGAACTCTGAAGCAAAGTAAATCATCGAGGCTTAATTGACTTTTGTTTAGTCATATGCATGCGTGAGCATGTGCCAAGTCAATTCAAATGAATTATTCAGAGGAGGATACCACAATGTCATACCTATTTATGAATAAAACAATGCAAGAAAACATCCATGACATGCTACTCATATTAATAAATTGGAGCTAAACATGAGAGATCATGAACTACTAGACTTTCTTAAATGACATATACCTCACATGAACCAACTAAGCATGCTCACATGGATGAGTATATGTACAAAAATGGAAACAAATAGAGTTCATACCAGCCTATCACCACAGTCGAATTGTCGTAGATCGTCATTATTGCCTTTCACTTGTGTAGCTTGAATAATATGAAATGAAAACCACGCTCCAGCCACCGAAGACCATTGAACTCATAATGAACTTTACAAAACCAAAGAAGAACAGCAAATATTTTTGGTGTTTTCGAATTGGAAACAAGAACAAAGGGAAACAAGCAAACAAAGCAAAATCTTTTTGGATTTTCTTATAGCAAACCAACGATAGCAAATAAAGCAAAATAAAAGCAACAAACCAAAATAAGCAAATGGTGAAGAGAAACAACAGAAATATTTTTGGTCTTTTTGTGTTTTAGGAAAGAAACAAAGCAAAAACAAGAAAATGAAAACTAGAAGAGTCACATAAACACGAAGCAGCAGGAATTCGTCAAACTTGACAGCAGTACAGTAATCAATTTTTAAGAAATTCTTCCGCTGCCCAGATCGAAAAGTGTTCAACTAATTAAAGTTAGATAACAACCTGGGGAACATGCGCAAAAATTGGCTTCACAAAATAACGTTCTGGCTGTGTTTGAGATTTTTTTTGGTATCAGTCCAGAATCTGTTTTCAATCAGCACTTCCCCAAATATCATCTCCCTCTTATCAGAAAACCACTTAAAGAAGCTAAACAAGTATATACAAGTATCCAGCAACCATAATAAGCAAAGAATGAGTGATGCCGGTATACCTCCCCCAAGCTTAGGCTTTTGGCCTAAGTGGAGTTCAATCCCATGGTGCCCATGAAGTGGCACCTCCGTAGTATGACGAAGATGGATCATATTCCGGGTATGTGTTGGAAGAAGCACCCGGATACGTGACGGTGTAGTCGTAGGAGGGCTCGGCGTCCTCGGAGTCATGCTGCTGGTGGAAGCCCTGTATCTTCAGTTGCTCATCCACCTCCTCCTTAGAGCGCGACCATGGTTTCCTGTCAATACTGAACAAATCTTGCTGCTGCAAAGGGATTTCCCTCTCATCCCCGTCAGAAAACAACATTATATAGACCATATTATCTGAACTAGAGTCAGCTGTAACAAATTGATGACTTTTCATAGCAGCAATATCAAGCCTTATAGGAGTTAATTTCACATCAGTAGGGTCAAGAGGAAGATCTAGATATGCTAAAATGCGCGATGCAATAATTCCTCCAAAAATAGGCCCCCTGTTAGACAAGCGGCGAGCAACAAGAGCACCAAGATGATAAGGTGTCTCTTCAGTGAGTGCATCAATTAAGAAAGCAAGATGATAGCTAGAAATATTGCTAGTGTTCTCCCTACCAAGAATGCTAGTAGCAAGGTAGTAGGCAAAATACTTAATGGCGGGGAGTTGGATGTTTCTTATCTTGCCACGCTGAATGGTGCGGCAATCATCATTGGTGATCTCTCGATAGAGCTCAAGCAAAGCCCTGGAATTGTCCTCGATCCTCTTCGCTGTACCTACAGGGGCAATATCCAATGCAATACAAAAATCTTCCAACTTCATAGTAACAGGATTACCATAGATCTTGAATGTAACCGTCGGGTGATAGTGCTTGTTGTTGAACTTAAAGCTCTCAACAAAGATTTTAGTGAGCATGTGGTATTGCTCCCTCTCATCTTTCATATAGGCGGTTAAGCCCGCCTTACCAACGAGGGTCAAGAAATCATTCAGCAACCCTGCATTATTCAAAAAGTTATAACATGGGAAAGATGAAGCGTTAGGGACTCCATTGTCCTCTTCGGGTTCGAAGCTCGGCGCGATGACGTCTGATACGTCTCCGACGTATCGATAATTTCTTATGTTCCATGCCACATTATTGATGATATCTACATGTTTTATGCACACTTTATGTCATATTCGTGCATTTTCTGGAACTAACCTATTAACAAGATGTCGAAGTGCCGATTCTTTGTTTTCGCTGTTTTTGGTTTCAGAAATCCTAGTAAGGAAATATTCTCGGAATTGGACGAAATCAACGCCCAGGGTCCTATTTTGCCACGAAGCTTCCAGAAGACCGAAGAGTCAACGAAGTGGGGCCACGAGGTGGCCAGGAGGGCAGGCGGCGCGGCCCCACCCTTGGCCGCGCCGCCCTGTCTCCTGGGCCCCTCGCGTCGCCCCCTGACCTACCCTTCCGCCTACTTAAAGCCTTCGTTGCGAAACCCCCAGTACCGAGAGCCACGATACGGAAAACCTTCCAGAGACGCCGCCGCCGCCAATCCCATCTCGGGGGATTCAGGAGATCGCCTCCGGCACCCTGCCGGAGAGGGCATTCATCTCCCGGAGGACTCTACGCCGCCATGGTCGCCTCCGGAGTGATGTGTGAGTAGTTCACCCCTGGACTATGGGTCCATAGCAGTAGCTAGATGGTTGTCTTCTCCTCATTGTGCTTAATTGTCGGGTCTTGTGAGCTGCCGAACATGATCAAGATCATCTATCTGTAATTCTATATGTTGTGTTTTTTGGGATCCGATGAATAGAGAATACCATGTTATGTTGATTATCAATTTATATCTATGTGTTGTTTATGATCTTGCATGCTCTCCGTTATTAGTAGAGGCTCTGGCCAAGTTTTTGCTATTAACTCCAAGAGGGAGTATTTATGCTCGATAGTGGGTTCATGTCTCCGTGAATCTGGGGAAGTGACAGAAATCTCTAAGATTATGGATGTGCTGTTGCCACTAGGGATAAAACATTGGTGCTATATTCGAGGATGTAGTTACTGATTACATTATGCGCAATACTTAATGCAATTGTCTGTTGTTAGCAACTTAATACTGGAAGGGGTTCGGATGATAACCTGAAGGTGGACTTTTTAGGCATAGATGCATGCTGGATAGTGGTCTATGTACTTTGTCGTAATGCCCAATTAAATCTCACTATACTCATCATAATATGTATGTGCATGGTCATGCCCTCTTTATTTGTCAATTGCCCAACTGTAATTTGTTCACCCAACATGCTATTTATCTTATGGGAGAGACACCTCTAGTGAACTGTGGATCCCGGTCCAATTCTCTTTACCGAAATACAATCTACTGCAATACTGTTCTACTGTTTTCTGCAAACAATCATCTTCCACACTATACATCTAATCCTTTGTTACAGCAAGCCGGTGAGATTGACAACCTCGCTGTTTCGTTGGGGCAAAGTACTTGGTTTGTGTTGTGCAGGTTCCACGTTGGCGCCGGAATCCCTGGTGTTGCGCCGCACTACATCTCGCCGCCATCAACCTTCAACGTGCTTCTTGGCTCCTACTGGTTCGATTAAACCTTGGTTTCATACTGAGGGAAAACTTGCCGCTGTACGCATCACACCTTCCTCTTGGGGTTCCCAACGGTCGCGTGTTGTACGCGTATCAAGACTGTTTTCTGGCGCCGTTGCCGGGGAGATCAAGACACGCTGCAAGGGGAGTCTCCACATCCCAATCTCTTTACTTTGTTTTTGTCTTGCTTAGTTTTATTTATTACTTTGTTTGCTGCACTAAATCAAAACACAAAAAAATTAGTTGCTAGTTTTACTTTATTTACTATCTTGTTTGCTATATCAAAAACACAAAAAAATTAGTTACTTGCATTTACTTTATCTAGTTTGTTTTATTTACTACTGCTAAAATGGGTACTCCTGAAAATACTAAGTTGTGTGACTTCACAACCACAAATAATAATGATTTCTTATGACACCTATTGCTCCACCTGCTACTACAGCAGAATTCTTTGAAATTAAACCTGCTTTACTGAATCTTGTGATGCGAGAGCAATTTTCTGGTGTTAGTTCTGATGATGCTGCTGCCCATCTCAATAATTTTGTTGAACTTTGTGAAATGCAAAAGTATAAAGATGTAGATGGTGACATTATAAAATTAAAATTGTTCCCTTTCTCATTAAGAGGAAGAGCTAAAGATTGGTTGCTATCTCTGCCTAAGAATAGTATTGATTCATGGACTAAATGCAAGGATGCTTTTATTGGTAGATATTATCCCCCTGCTAAAATTATATCTTTGAGGAGTAGCATAATGAATTTTAAACAATTGGATAATGAGCATGTTGCACAAGCATGGGAAAGAATGAAATCTTTGGTTAAAAATTGCCCAACCCATGGACTGACTACTTGGATGATCATCCAAACCTTTTATGCAGGACTGAATTTTTCTTCGCGGAACCTATTGGATTCAGCTGCTGGAGGTACCTTTATGTCCATCACTCTTGGTGAAGCAACAAAGCTTCTTGATAATATGATGATCAATTACTCTGAATGGCACACGGAAAGAGCTCCACAAGGTAAGAAGGTAAATTATGTCGAAGAAACCTCTTCCTTGAGTGATAAGATTGATGCTATTATGTCTATGCTTGTGAATGATAGGACTAATGTTGATCCTAATAATGTTCCGTTAGCTTCATTGGTTGCACAAGAAGAACATGTTGATGTAAACTTCATTAAAAATAATAATTTCAACAACAATGCTTATCGGAACAATTCTAGTAACAACTATAGGCCATATCCTTATAATAATGGCAACGGCTACGGTAATTCTTATGGGAATTCTTACAACAATAATAGGAACACACCCCCTGGACTTGAAGCCATGCTTAAAGAATTTATTAGTACACAAACTGCTTTTAACAAATCTGTTGAAGAAAAGCTTGGGAAAATTGATATACTTGCTTCTAAAGTCGATAGTCTTGCTGCTGATGTTGATCTTTTGAAATCGAAAGTTATGCCTAATGAAAATCATCATAATAAAATTGTTACTACAGCAAATGCCATCCAAGTTAGAATTAATGAGAATATAAGATTGATGGCTGAATTGCGTGCTAGGTGGGAAAGAGAAGAAAATGAAAAAGAAGATAATATAGCTAAAGTTTGGACTATTACCACCACTAGTAATGCTAATGCCACACAAAATGCTGCACCTCCTACTATTAATGGTAAAAGAATTGGTGTTAGCAATGTTTCCACTTCTAATGCAAAGCGCGAAAAACTACCTGAAACTGCTAAAACTGCTGAAACTGCCTGTGATAAAACTGCTGAAATTTTTTCCAACATTGGGGATGATGATCCCATTGCTTTAGATTATAATGGTTTGAATTTTGATGATTGCCACATCTCTAAAGTTATAAAGTTCTTACAAAAACTTGCTAAGAGTCCTAATGCTAGTGCGATAAATTTGGCTTTCACGAAACATATTACAAATGCTCTCATAAAAGCTAGAGAAGAGAAACTAGAACGCGAAGCTTCTATTCCTAGGAAGCTCGAGGATGGTTGGGAGCCCATCATTAAGACGAAGGTCAATGATTTTGATTGTAATGTGATACGTCTCCGACGTATCGATAATTTCTTATGTTCCATGCCACATTATTGATGATATCTACATATTTTATGCATACTTTATGTCATTATTATGCATTTTCCGGAACTAACCTATTGACGAGATGCCGAAGGGCCAGTTGCTATTTTCTGCTGTTTTTGGTTTCAGAAATCCTAGTAAGGAAATATTCTCGGAATCGGACGAAATCAACGCCCAGCATCTTAGAATCCCCGGAAGCATCCAGAACACCCGAGAGCCGCCAGAGGGGGGCCACAGGGGCCCCAGATGATAGGCCGGCACGGCCCAGGCCCTGGCCGCGCCGCCCTATGGTGTCTTCGCCTCGTTGACCTTCTGACGCCGCCTCTTTGCCTATAAGAAGCCCCTCGACCTAAAACCTCGATACGGAAAAGCCACGGTACGAGAAACCTTCCAGAGCCGCCGCCATCGCGAAGCCAAGATCTGGGGGACAGGAGTCTCTGTTCCGGCACGCCGCCGGGACGGGGAAGTGCCCCCGGAAGGCATCTCCATCGACACCACCGCCATCTCCATCAACGCTGCTGTCTCCCATGAGGAGGGAGTAGTTCTCCATCGAGGCTCGGGGCTGTACCGGTAGCTATGTGGTTCATCTCTCTCCTATGTACTTCAATACAATAATCTCATGAGCTGCCTTACATGATTGACATTCATATGATGATGCTTGTAATCTAGATGTCATTATGCTAGTCAAGTGAATTTTACTTATGTGATCTCCGGAGACTCCTTGTCCCACGTGTGTAAAGGTGACAGTGTGTGCACCGTGTGGGTCTCTTAGGCTATATTTCACAGAATACTTATTCACTGTTGAAGGGCATAGTGAAGTGCTTATTTATATCTCTTTATGATTGCAATGTGTTTTGTATCACAATTTATCTATGTGCTACTCTAGTGATGTTATTAAAGTAGTTTATTCCTCCTGCACGGTGTAATGGTGACAGTGTGTGCATCCGTGTTAGTACTTGGCGTAGGCTATGATTATGATCTCTTGTAGATTATGAAGTTAACTATTGCTATGATGGTATTGATGTGATCTATGCCTCCTTTCGTAGCGTGAAGGTGACAGTGTGCATGCTATGTTAGTACTTGGTTTAGTTGTGTTGATCTGTCATGCACTCTAAGGTTATTTAAATATGAACATTGAATTGTGGAGCTTGTTAACTCCGTCATTGAGGGTTCGTGTAATCCTACACAGTTAGTGGTGTTCATCATCCAACAAGAGGGTGTAGAGTATGCATTTATCTATTCTGTTATGTGATCAAAGTTGAGAGTGTCCACTAGTGAAAGTCTAATCCCTAGGCCTTGTTCCTAAATACTGCTATCGCTGCTTGTTTCTTTGTTTCTTTGCGTTACTCTTTGCTGCGTTACTCTTTCTGCTGCGTTACTACTGCTGCGTTACTACTGCTTGTTTACTATCCTGGGCAAAGCACTTTTCTGGTGCCGTTGCTACTACTTATTTATACCACCTGTATTTCACTATCTCTTCGCCGAACTAGTGCACCTATTAGGTGTGTTGGGGACACAAGAGACTTCTTGCTTTGTGGTTGCAGGGTTGCATGAGAGGGATATCTTTGACCTCTTCCTCCCTGAGATCGATAAACCTTGGGTGATCCACTTAAGGGAAACTTGCTGCTGTTCTACAAACCTCTGCTCTTGGAGGCCCAACACTGTCTACAAGAATAGAAGCACCCGTAGACATCAAGCACTTTTCTGGCGCCGTTGCCGGGGAGGAAAGGTAAAAGGCACTCATACTCCGGTTCCTGTGTAACAAAGCATTTTCTCGGCGCCATTGTGTTTGTGCTCGAAGCTATTTCCTTTAGATCCTGCAATTGCATCTTTTTGTTTCTTGTTTACACTAGTTAGGCATAATGGAAAACAACAAAAATATGAGAGATCTTTATGAACTTTATCTTGAATTAGGACATGATGTGTTTGAAGAGAGAATTAAAAAACCCATGGAACTTTATATGCATGCTAATGGGAATGTTATTAATATGAATGCTTTGAACACTATTGTTGCTAATGCTATGGAAAATTCTAAGCTTGGGGAAGCTGGTTTTGATGAGCATGATCTTTTTAGTCCCCCAAGCATTGAGGAGAAAATTTACTTTGATGATACTTTGCCTCCTATTTATGATGATTATAATGATAGTAGTATTTTGTTACCACCTACTATGGAGAGTAAATTTGATTATGAATACAATATGCCTCCTATATTTGATGATAGCTACTTTGTTGAATTTGCTCACACTACAACTAATAAAATTGATTATGCTTATGGGAGTAGTAATAATTTTATGCATGAGACTCATGATAAGAATGCTTTATGTGATAGTTATATTGTTGAGTTTGCTCATGATGCTACTGGACATTATTATGAGAGAGGAAAATATGGTTGTAGAAATTTTCATGTTACTAAAATGCCTCTCTATGTGCTGAAATTTTTGAAGCTACACTTGTTTTATCTTTCTATGCTTGTTGCATTATGCTGCATGAACTTGTTTATTTACAAGATTCCTTTTCATAGGAAGCATGTTAGACTTAAATGTGTTTTGAATTTTCTTCTTGATGCTCTCTTTTGCTTCAAATACTATTTCTTGCGAGTGCATCATTAAAACTGCTGAGCCCATCTTAATGGCTATAAAGAAAAAACTTCTTGGAAGATAACCCATGTGTTTATTTTGCTACAGTAATTTTGTTTTATATTTGTGTCTTGGAAGTTGTTTACTACTTTAGCAACCTCTCCTTATCTTAGTTTTGTGTTTTTTTGTGCCAAGTAAAGTCTTTGATAGCAAGGTTGATACTAGATTTGGATTACTGCGCAGAAACAGATTTCTTTGCTGTCACGAATCTGGGCAAACTTCTCTGTAGGTAACTCAGAAAATTATGCCAATTTACTTGAGTGATCCTCAGATATGTACGCAACTTTCATTCAATTTGAGCATTTTCATTTGAGCAAGTCTGGTGCCTCAATAAAATTCGTCTTTACGGACTGTTCTGTTTTGACAGATTCTGCCTTTTATTTCGCATTGCCTCTTTTGCTATGTGGGATGGATTTCTTTGTTCCATTGACTTCCAGTAGCTTTGGGCAATGTCCAGAAGTGTTAAAAATGATTGTGTCACCTCTGAACATGTGAATTTTTATCATGCACTAACCCTCTAATGAGTTTGTTTCGAGTTTGGTGTGGAGGAAGTTTTCAAGGGTCAAGAGAGGAGGATGATATACTTTGATCAAGGAGAGTGAAAGCTCTAAGCTTGGGGATGCCCCGGTTGTTCATCCCTGCATATTTCAAGAAGACTCAAGCATCTAAGATTGGGGATGCCCAAGGCATCCCCTTCTTCATCGACAAATTATCAGGTTCCTCCCTTGAAACTATATTTTTATTCGGCCACATCTTATGTACTTTACTTGGAGCGTCTGTTTGTTTTTGTTTTTGTTTTTGTTTGAATAAATGCTTGTGTAGGAGAGAGACACGCTCCGCTGGTTCGTATGAACACATGTGTTCTTAGCTTTTAACGTTCATGGCGAAGGTTGAAACTGCTTCGTTAATTGTTATATGGTTGGAAACAGAAAATGCTACATGTAGTAATTGGTAGAATGTCTTGGATAATTTGATACTTGGCAATTGTTGTGCTCATGTTTAAGCTCTTGCATCATATACTTTGCACCTATTAATGAAGAAATACATAGAGCTTGCTAAAATTTGGTTTGCATAATTGGTCTCTCTAAAGTCTAGATAATTTCTAGTAAGGTGTTTGAACAACAAGGAAGACAATGTATAGTCTTATAATGCTTGCAATATGTCTTTTATGTAAGTTTTGCTGTACTAGTTCATACTTGTGTTTGTTTCAAACAACCTTGCTAGCCCAAAGCCTTGTACTGAGAGGGAATACTTCTCGTGCATCCAAATCCTTGAGCCAAAAAACTATGCCATTTGTGTCCACCATACCTACCTACTACATGGTATTTATCCGCCATTCCAAAGTAAATTGCTTGAGTGCTACCTTTAAACAATTCAAAATTTATCACCTCTGATTTGTGTCAATGTTTTATAGCTCATGAGGAAGTATGTGGTGTTTATCTTTCAATCTTGTTGGGCAACTTTCACCAATGGACTAGTGGCTTCATCCGCTTATCCAATAATTTTGCAAAAAGAGCTGGCAATGGGATTCCCAGTCCCAAATTAATTAATAAAAATAGACACTCCTCCATGGTATGTGATTGATTGGACGGCACCCGAAGAATTCGGTTAGCCATGGCTTGAGAAAGCAAAGGTGGGGAGGAGTGTCATCTTAATAAAACTAAAATAAAAAGGCACTCCTTCATGGTATGAGATTGTTGGCAGGCACCCGAGGATTCGGTTAGCCATGGTTTGTGAAAGAAAGGTTGGAAGGAGTGCCACCCAAAAATAAAATAAAATGGGAGCCGCTCTTTGAAGGTTTGTCTGGCAAGGGGGTTAGAGTGCCCACTACCATTCATTGACAACAACAAACACCTCTCAAAATTTTACTTTTATGCTCTCTTTATGTTTTCAAAACCAAAGCTCTAGCACAAATATAGCAATCAATGCTTCCCTCTGCGAAGGGCCTTTCTTTTACTTTTATATTGAGTCAGTTCACTTATTTCTCTCCATCTCAAGAAGCAAACACTTGTGTGAACTGTGCATTGATTCTTACATACTTGCTTATTGCACTTGTTATATTGCTTTGCATTGACAACTATCCATGAGATATACATGTTACAAGTTGAAAGCAACCGCTGAAACTTAATCTTCCATTGTGTTGCTTCAATGCCTTTACTTTGAATTATTGCTTTATGAGTTAACTCTTATGCAAGACTTATTGATGCTTGTCTTGAAAGTACTATTCATGAAAAGTCTTTGCTTTATGATTCAGTTGTTTACTCATGTCATTACCATTGTTTTGGATTGCTGCATTCATTACATGTGTTTACAATATTATGATCAAGTTTATGATGGCATGTCACTCCAGAAATTATCTTTGTTTATCGTTTACCTGCTCGGGACGAGCAGAAACTAAGCTTGGGGATGCTGATACGTCTCCGACGTATCGATAATTTCTTATGTTCCATGCCACATTATTGATGATATCTACATATTTTATGCATACTTTATGTCATTATTATGCATTTTCCGGAACTAACCTATTGACGAGATGCCGAAGGGCCGATTCTTTGTTTTCTGCTGTTTTTGGTTTCAGAAATCCTAGTAAGGAAATATTCTCGGAATCGGATGAAATCAACGCCCAGCATCTTAGAATCCCCGGAAGCATCCAGAACACCCGAGAGCCGCCAGAGGGGGGCCACAGGGGCCCCAGATGATAGGCCGGCGCGGCCCAGGCCCTGGCCGCGCCGCCCTATGGTGTCGTCGCCTCGTTGACCTTCTGATGCCGCCTCTTCGCCTATAAGAAGCCCCTCGACCTAAAACCTCGATACGGAAAAGCCACGGTACGAGAAACCTTCCAGAGCCGCCGCCATCGCGAAGCCAAGATCTGGGGGACAGGAGTCTCTGTTCCGGCACGCCGCCGGGACGGGGAAGTGCCCCCGGAAGGCTTCTCCATCAACACCACCGCCATCTCCATCAACGCTGCTGTCTCCCATGAGGAGGGAGTAGTTCTCCATCGAGGCTCGGGGCTGTACCGGTAGCTATGTGGTTCATCTCTCTCCTATGTACTTCAATACAATAATCTCATGAGCTGCCTTACATGATTGACATTCATATGATGATGCTTGTAATCTAGATGTCATTATGCTAGTCAAGTGAATTTTACTTATGTGATCTCCGGAGACTCCTTGTCCCACGTGTGTAAAGGTGACGCAGGTGTGCACCGTGTGGGTCTCTTAGGCTATATTTCACAGAATACTTATTCACTGTTGAAGGGCATAGTGAAGTGCTTATTTATATCTCTTTATGATTGCAATGTGTTTTGTATCACAATTTATCTATGTGCTACTCTAGTGATGTTATTAAAGTAGTTTATTCCTCCTGCACGGTGTAATGGTGACAGTGTGTGCATCCGTGTTAGTACTTGGCGTAGGCTATGATTATGATCTCTTGTAGATTATGAAGTTAACTATTGCTATGATGGTATTGATGTGATCTATGCCTCCTTTCGTAGCGTGAAGGTGACAGTGTGCATGCTATGTTAGTACTTGGTTTAGTTGTGTTGATCTGTCATGCACTCTAAGGTTATTTAAATATGAACATTGAATTGTGGAGCTTGTTAACTCCGGCATTGAGGGTTCGTGTAATCCTACACAGTTAGTGGTGTTCATCATCCAACAAGAGGGTGTAGAGTATGCATTTATCTATTCTGTTATGTGATCAAAGTTGAGAGTGTCCACTAGTGAAAGTCTAATCCCTAGGCCTTGTTCCTAAATATCGCTATCGCTGCTTGTTTACTGTTTTACTGCGTTACTACTGCTGCGTTACTACTGCTGCGTTACTACTGCTTGTTTACTGTCCTGGGCAAAGCACTTTTCTGGTGCCGTTGCTACTACTTATTTATACCACCTGCATTTCACTATCTCTTCGCCGAACTAGTGCACCTATTAGGTGTGTTGGGGACACAAGAGACTTCTTGCTTTGTGGTTGCAGGGTTGCATGAGAGGGATATCTTTGACCTCTTCCTCCCTGAGATCGATAAACCTTGGGTGATCCACTTAAGGGAAACTTGCTGCTGTTCTACAAACCTCTGCTCTTGGAGGCCCAACACTGTCTACAAGAATAGAAGCACTCGTAGACATCATAATGCTTTATGTGATCTTGGTGCAAGTATTTCTGTTATGCCTAAGAAAATTTATAATATGCTTGACTTGCCACCATTGAAAAATTGTTATTTGGATGTTAATCTTGCTGATCATTCTACAAAGAAACCTTTGGGGAAAGTTGATAATGTTCGCATTACCGTTAACAATAACCTTGTCCCCGTTGATTTTGTTGTCTTGGATATTGAATGCAATGCATCTTGTCCCATTATATTGGGAAGACCTTTTCTTCGAACTGTTGGTGCTATCATTGATATGAAGGAAGGTAATATTAAATATCAATTTCCTCTCAAGAAAGGTATGGAACACTTCCCTAGAAAGAGAATGAAGTTACCTTTTGATTCTATTATTAGAACAAATTATGATGTTGATACTTCGTCTCTTGATAACACTTGATACACACTTTCTGCGCCTAGCTGAAAGGCGTTAAAGAAAAGCGCTTATGGGAGACAACCCATGTTTTTACTACAGTACTTTGTTTTTATTTTGTGTCTTGGAAGTTGTTTACTACTGTAGCAACCTCTCCTTATCTTAGTTTAGTGTTTTGTTGTGCCAAGTAAAGTCGTTGATAGTAAGGTTCATACTAGATTTGGATTACTGCGCAGAAACAGATTTCTTTGCTGTCACGAATCTGGGCAAAATTCTCTGTAGGTAACTCAGAAAATTATGCAAATTTACGTGAGAGATCCTCAGATATGTATGCAACTTTCATTCAATTTGAGCATTTTCATTTGAGCAAGTCTGGTGCCTAAATAAAATTCGTCAATACGAACTGTTCTGTTTTGACAGATTCTGCCTTTTATTTCGCATTGCCTGTTTTGTTATGTTCGATGGATATTTCGATTCCATTGATTTTCAGTAGCTTTGTGAAATGTCCAGAAGTGTTAAGAATGATTATGTCACCTCTGAACATGTATATTTTGATTGTGCACTAACCCTCTAATGAGTTGTTTTAAGTTTGGTGTGGAGGAAGTTTTCAAGGATCAAGAGAGGGAGATGATACGACATGATCAAGGAGAGTGAAAGCTCTAAGCTTGGGGATGCCCCGGTGGTTCACCCCTGCATATATCAAGAAGACTCAAGCGTCTAAGCTTGGGGATGCCCAAGGCATCCCCTTCTTCATCGACAACATTATCAGGTTCCTCCCCTGAAACTATATTTTTATTCCATCACATCTTATGTGCTTTGCTTGGAGCGTCGGTTTGTTTTTGTTTTTGTTTTGCTTGAATAAAATGGATCCTAGCATTCATTGTGTGGGAGAGAGACACGCTCCGCTGTAGCATATGGACAAGTATGTCCTTAGGCTCTACTCATAATATTCATGGCGAAGTTTCTTCTTCGTTAAATTGTTATATGGTTGGAATTGGAAAATGATACATGTAGTAATTGCTAAAATGTCTTGGATAATGTGATACTTGGAAATTGTTGTGCTCATGTTTAAGCTCTTGCATCATATACTTTGCACCTATTAATGAAGAAATACATAGAGCATGCTAAAATTTGGTTTGCATATTTGGTCTCTCTAAAGTCTAGATAATTTCTAGTATTGAGTTTGAACAACAAGGAAGACGGTGTAGAGTCTTATAATGTTTTCAATATGTCTTTTATGTGAGTTTTGCTGCACCGGTTCATCCTTGTGTTTGTTTCAAATAGCCTTGCTAGCCTAAACCTTGTATCGAGAGGGAATACTTCTCATGCATCCAAATACTTGAGCCAACCACTATGCCATTTGTGTCCACCATACCTACCTACTACATGGTATTTCTCCGCCATTCCAAAGTAAATTGCTTGAGTGCTACCTTTAAAATTTCCATTCTTCACCTTTACAATATATAGCTCATGGGACAAATAGCCTAAGAACTATTTTGGTATTGAATATGTACTTATGCACTTTATCTCTTATTAAGTTGCTTGTTGTGCGATAACCATGTTCCTGGGGACGCCATCAACTACTCTTTGTTGAATATCATGTGAGTTGCTATGCATGTTCGTCTTGTCTGAAGTAAGGGCGATTTACCACCTTATGGTAAGAGCATGCATATTGTTAGAGAAGAACATTGGGCCGCTAACTAAAGCCATGATCCATGGTGGAAGTTTCAGTTTTGGACATATATCCTCAATCTCATATGAGAAAATTAATTGTTGCTACATGCTTATGCATAAAAGAGGAGTCCATTATCTGTTGTCTATGTTGTCCCGGTATGGATGTCTAAGTTGAGAATAATCAATAGCGAGAAATCCAATGCGAGCTTTCTCCTTAGACCTTTGTACAGGCGGCATAGAGGTACCCCTTTGTGACACTTGGTTAAAACATGTGCATTGCGATAATCCCGGTAATCCAAGCTAATTAGGACAAGGTGCGGGCACTATTAGTATACTATGCATGAGGCTTGCAACTTGTAAGATATAATTTACATGATACATATGCTTTATTACTACCGTTGACAAAATTGTTTCTTGTTTTCAAAAATCAAAGCTCTAGCACAAATATAGCAATCGATGCTTTCCTCTTTGAAGGACCATTCTTTTACTTTTATCGTTGAGTCAGTTCACCTATCTCTCTCCACCTCAAGAAGCAAACACTTGTGTGAACTGTGCATTGATTCCTACATACTTGCATATTGCACTTGTTATATTACTTTACATTGACAATATCTATGAGATATACATGTTATAAGTTGAAAGCAACCGCTGAAACTTCATCTTCCTTTGTGTTGCTTCAATACCTTTACTATGAATTATTGCTTTATGAGTTAACTCTTATGCAAGACTTATTGATGCTTGTCTTGAAGTACTATTCATGAAAAGTCTTTGCTATATGATTCAGTTGTTTACTCATATCATTTACATTGTTTTGATCGCTGCATTCACTACATATGCTTTACAATAGTATGATCAAGGTTATGATGGCATGTCACTCCAGAAATTATCTTTGTTTATCGTTTACCTGCTCGGGACGAGCAGGAACTAAGCTTGGGGATGCTGATACGTCTCCGATGTATCGATAATTTCTTATGTTCCATGCCACATTATTGATGATATCTACATGTTTTATGCACACTTTATGTCATATTCGTGCATTTTCTGGAACTAACCCATTAACAAGATGCCGAAGTGCCAGTTGCTGTTTTCTGCTGTTTTTGGTTTCAGAAATCCTAGTAAGGAAATATTCTCGGAATTGGACGAAATCAACGCCCAGGGTCCTATTTTGCCACGAAGCTTCCAGAAGACCGAAGAGTCAACGAAGTGGGGCCACGAGGTGGCCAGGAGGGCAGGCGGCGCGGCCCCACCCTTGGCCGCGCCGCCCTGTCTCCTGGGCCCCTCGCGTCGCCCCCTGACCAACCCTTCCGCCTACTTAAAGCCTTCGTTGCGAAACCCCCAGTACCGAGAGCCACGATACGGAAAACCTTCCAGAGACGCCGCCGCCGCCAATCCCATCTCGGGGGATTCAGGAGATCGCCTCCGGCACCCTGCCGGAGAGGGGATTCATCTCCCGGAGGACTCTACGCCGCCATGGTCGCCTCCGGAGTGATGTGTGAGTAGTCTACCCCTGGACTATGGGTCCATAGCAGTAGCTAGATGGTTGTCTTCTCCTCATTGTGCTTAATTGTCGGGTCTTGTGACCTGCCGAACATGATCAAGATCATCTATCTGTAATTCTATATGTTGTGTTTGTTGGGATCCGATGAATAGAGAATACCATGTTATGTTGATTATCAATTTATATCTATGTGTTGTTTATGATCTTGCATGCTCTCCGTTATTAGTAGAGGCTCTGGCCAAGTTTTTGCTATTAACTCCAAGAGGGAGTATTTATGCTCGATAGTGGGTTCATGTCTCCGTGAATCTGGGGAAGTGACAGAAATCTCTAAGATTGTGGATGTGCTGTTGCCACTAGGGATAAAACATTGGTGCTATGTTCGAGGATGTAGTTACTGATTACATTACGCGCAATACTTAATGCAATTGTCTGTTGTTAGCAACTTAATACTGGAAGGGGTTCGGATGATAACCTGAAGGTGGACTTTTTAGGCATAGATGCATGCTGGATAGCGGTCTATGTACTTTGTCGTAATGCCCAATTAAATCTCACTATACTCATCATAATATGTATGTGCATGGTCATGCCCTCTTTATTTGTCAATTGCCCAACTGTAATTTGTTCACCCAACATGCTATTTATCTTATGGGAGAGACACCTCTAGTGAACTGTGGACCCCGGTCCAATTCTCTTTACCGAAATACAATCTACTGCAATACTGTTCTACTGTTTTCTGCAAACAATCATCTTCCACACTATACATCTAATCCTTTGTTACAGCAAGCCGGTGAGATTGACAACCTCGCTGTTTCGTTGGGGCAAAGTACTTGGTTTGTGTTGTGCAGGTTCCACGTTGGCGCCGGAATCCCTGGTGTTGCGCCGCACTACATCTCGCCGCCATCAACCTTCAACGTGCTTCTTGGCTCCTACTGGTTCGATTAAACCTTGGTTTCATACTGAGAGAAAACTTGCCGCTGTACGCATCACACCTTCCTCTTGGGGTTCCCAACGGTCGCGTGCTGTACGCGTATCAACGTCCTCATTATAGGATCGCCTGAATTGAGTGGCGGTCCTAGAGGGCCTTCCCGTGCTTGTCGTCTCTCTCTCAAACACTTCTCCAAAGTTATAATTATCCATCTTCCTTTTCTGAAATTTTTCAACAAACATTATAAAATTTGATTTGGTGACATATAATTGAGGGAAACTACTATAGGAACTTGCTAGAGTACTAATCATGCATCAAAACTAGTTTTTACAACTTAGAACAAGCATGCAAGCTCACTAAACATGTTACCTACAGCAGCAAAATATTCAAGATATACTCAACCAAACAAAATTCTACTTGGATAATCGGAGGAGTCACATACCGAAGAGCAAATGTGCCAAATTTCAGACAGAAATCTGGGCTGAGCAAAGAGATCGAGAAATCTTGAGCTCTTGAGCAGAAACGCGAGTGAGAGAAAGCTGGTGCGAGTTTTTTCGGGAGAGAGAAGAGAGTGGGAGCAAGAGATGAAGTGGTGGGGCAAAGAGGGGCCCACACGCCAGGGTGGCGCGCCCCCCTTGCTGGCAGCGCCGGCCTGTGGGGTGCCACCCTGGGGTGCCCCACTGGTCATCCCCAGGTGCTCCCAGGTGCGTCTTCGAAAAATAAGACCAACGGTATAATTTTTGTGAATTTTTGAAAACTTTGAAAAATGCACATTTATGGGTATTAAATTTATTATTATTGGGCAGAAAAAGATTTTGAAATCTCTAATTGACAAAAGAACTTTGCAAAACAAAAGTGCTACAGCAAGTAGAACAAGTGGAGGAAGAAAGAAATGTTGTTTACCTCCTCTATGCATATAAAAAGTATTTGTTAACAAGGTTGATCAAGTCTTGCCACCAAATAAATTTTACATAGCATAAGAAGATTTAAACCTCAAATCAATCATGTTACCTTGAATTGTATTGATATGGATCCAATCATAAGATTTTGATATCCTTCTTTAGGCTCATATATAGGACAATCAATAGCTCCCACTTTGATAGTTCTCACATTAGAAATAGTATTAACTCCACATACTTTATCAATCCTCTTGGGAAAATAAACGGTATGCTCCTTGTCATCGACATTGAAAGTAACTTTTCCTTTATTACAATCAATAACAGCCCCTGCGGTGTTAAGAAAAGGTCTCCCAAGAATAATAGACATATTATCATCTTCAGGCATTTCCAACACAACAAAATCAGTTAATATCAAGCAGTTATTAGTAACTTGAACAGGAACATCCTCACATATACCAACAGGAATAGCAGTAGATTTATCAGCCATTTGCAGAGATATATCAGTAGGTATCAACTTATCTAAATAAAGTCTCTTGTAAAGAGAAAAAGGCATAACACTAACACCCGCTCCCAAATCACATAGAGCAGTTCTAACATAATTATTCTTAATAGAACAAGGAATAGTCGGTATACCTGGGTCGCCCAACTTCTTTGGAACTTTGCCATTGAAAGAGTAATTAGCAAGCATAGTGGAAATCTCCTCATTAGGAATATTCCTTTTGTTAGAGACAATATCTTTCATATACTTTGAATAAGGAGGCAATTTAATAGCATCAGTCAAAGGGATTTGCAAGAATAAAGGTTTCATCCAATCACAAAATTTGTTATAGTGTTCTTCTTCCTTTGATTTTAGTTTCTTAGCAGGAAAAGGCATTTGCTTTTGAACCCAAGGTTCTCCTTCGTTACCAGGTTTCTTAGCAGTAAAATCTTCTTTAGTATACTTTTTATTTTTAGCATGCTTTTCAGGTTCATCTTCAATCTCTTCTTTATCAGAAGCATCATTCTTATCATTATCATTATCATGTTCATTACCACTTTCAGTTTCAGCATCAAAAATAGAAATACTATTAGGACCATTAACAGGTTCAGAGGATTCTACAACATTTTTATGTTTCTTCTTCTTTTTCTTAGAAGGAGCACTAGGTTCAATTCATTGAGAATCTTGTTCAACTCTTTTGGGATGCCCTTCAGGATATAGAGGATATTGAGTGGAAACACCGCCTCTAGTTGTTACTTCATAAGCATGTTTCTCTTTAGAATTATCTTTTAACAAGTCATTTTGCACTTTAGTGATTTTATCAATTTGAGTTTGAACCATATGAAAATGTTTAACAAGCATCTTAACATCATTGGAGGTTCTCTCCACAATATCATGCAAATTACTAATAGCTTTAGAATTTTCCATTAAATGATTCTCTACTCTCATATTAAAATTTTCTTGCTTAACAATATAATTATCAAACTCATCTAAGCATTGAGCAGGAGATTTTGAATACGGAATATCTTCCCTAGTAAAGCGTTGAAGAGAGTTTACCTCAATCATGGATGAAGGGGGAATTATCTTGCATAAATCTTCTATGTGAGGTAAATTCTTCACATCTTCGGATTTAATACCTTTCTCCTTAAGAGACTTCTTGGCTTCCCTCATATCTTCATCATTCAATTTAATTAAACCCCTCTTCTTCAATATTGGCGTCGGAGTTGGTTCAGGTGTAGTCCAATCATCATGATTCCGGCCTATTTTAGCCAATAATTCGTCAGCTTCATCTGGAGTTCTTTTCCTGAAAACACAACCAGCACAACTATTCAAATATGCTCTAGACTCAACGGTTAGTCCACTATAGAATATATCAAGTAAATCATGCTTTTCCAAATCATGTCCAGGTCGAGCTCTGATAAGAGCACAAAATCTTGCCCAAGCTTCAGGCAATTTCTCTCCATCTTCCTGGTCAAAGCTATAAATTTTCTGTAAAGCAGCATGTTGAGCACTAGCAGGAAAGTATTTCCGAAAGAAAACATCAAGCAAATAACTTGGACTTTTAATAGAACCAGGAGGCAAACTATTATACCAAGTTTTAGCATCATCCTTTAATGAGAAAGGAAAAATTTTAGCAACAAAATAAGTAGGCATCTTGACATCATTAGAAAACAAGCTACTCATAGAAGAAAGTTCATTCATGTGTTCTACAACACTTTATTTTTCAGTACCACAAAAGGGTGTTTTCTCAACAATAGCTATATGAGATAGATTAAGAGAAAAATCATAATCTTTATCCTTAATGTTTATAGGAGATGTGGCAAATTTAGGATCAGGAGATAGCTTATATCTAACAGTATGTTGTGCAAGAAACTTTTTAATTTTTCTTGCATCAGTAATAGCATTGCATTTATCAATAAAATCATCATCAAGTTCCACATAATCCTCATCAAGATCATCACTAGAATAATCAACAGACTCAGGTGAATTAACAGGTGTAGCAGCATTTTCATTAGGAGTTTCAATATCTTCAATTTGTCTAGACCTAGAAATTGTAGCATCTAGAAAAGATCCCAATGAACCACTATCATCAAGCACAACAGAAACATTATCAATATTATAAGAATTTTCAGATTCAGCAGAAGTACCAACAAGTGAAGCTTGCGGTGGTGAAACAAGTTGACTTATCACAGATGGTGAATCAAGAGTAGCAGAGGTACTCAGAGTTGTACCTTTTCTTGTAGTGGATGGTAATATGGCGACTTTAGGATCGCGAGATTTACCCATGATGGAGAATTTGCAGCGAACAATATCAATCCAAGTGAACTTCCAAATAAAGCTATGCTCCCCGGAAACGGCGCCAGAAAATAGTCTTGATGACCCACAAGTATAGGGGATCGCAACAGTCTTCGCGGGAAGTAAAACCCAATTTATTGATTCGACACAAGGGGAGACAAAGAATACTTGAAAGCCTTAACAGCGGAGTTGTCAATTCAGCTGCACCTGGAAACAGACTTGCTCGCAAGAGTTTATCAGTAGTAACAGTTTATAGCAGTAACAGTAGTGAAATAACAGCAGCAGTGGAACAAAGACAGCAGTAGTGATTATAGTAAACAGCAGGATTAAAATACTGTAGGCACAGGGATGGATGACGGACGTTGCATGGATGAGAGAAACTCATGTAACAATCAAAGCAGGGCATTTGCAGATAATAATAAAACGGTGTCCAAGTACTAAGCAATCCATAGGCATGTGTTCCGTATATAGTCGTACGTGCTCGCAATGAGAAACTTGCACAACATCTTTTGTCCTACCAGCCGGTGGCAGCCGGGCCTCTAGGGAATCTACTGGAAATTAAGGTACTCCTTTTAATAGAGTACCGGAGCAAAGCATTAACACTCCGTGAACACATGTGATCCTCACATCACCGCCTTCCCCTCCGGTTGTCCCAATTTCTGTCACTTTGGGGCCTCGGGTTCTGGACAAATGACATGTGTATACAACTTGCAGGTAAGATCATAAAACAATGCATATCATCATGAAACAATAACATGTTCAGATCTGAGATCATGGCACTCGGGCCCTAGTGACAAGCATTAAGCATAACAAGTTGCAACAATATCATCAAAGTACCAATTACGGACACTAGGCACTATGCCCTAACAATCTTATGCTATTACATGACCAATCTCATCCAATCCCTACCATCCCCTTCAGCCTATAGCGGAGGAATTACTCACACATGGATGGGGGAAACATGGCTGGTCGATGGAGAGGCGTCGATGATGATGATGGCGATGATCTCCTCCAATTCCCCATCCCGGCGGAGTGCCAGAACGGAGTTTCTGGTCCCGAGATGGAGTTTCGCGACGGTGGCGGCGTACTGGATGGTTTCTGGCGACTTCGACTTCTCCTCTCGCGTTTTTAGATCGAAACCCTTAAGTAGTCCAGAGGAGGGCGTCAGAGGGCAGCCGAGGGGGCCACACGCTAGGGCGGCGCGCCCCCCCTCCAGGCCGCGCCGGCCTAGCGTCTGGGGGCCCTGGGCCTCCCCCAGGCCTGCCCTTCTGGCTCTGTGATTCTTCTGGTAAAATAGGCCCTTTGGTATAAATTCCGAGGATTTTCCCGAAAGTTGAATTTCTGCACAAAAACGAGACACCAGAGCAATTCTGCTGAAAACAGCGTTAGTCCGTGTTAGTTGTATCCAAAATACACAAATTAGAGGCAAAACAATAGCAAAAGTGTTCGGGAAAGTAGATACGTTTTGGACGTATCAGAACCTCTCAAGGTTAATGATGCCCTTGAAGATTCCGATTGGGTGATCGCAATGCAAGAGGAACTCAACAACTTCAAGAGGAATGATGTGTGGACTCTCATGAAATGACCCGATCATTGTCGCAATGTTATCAGCACCAAATGGGTCTTCAAGAACAAACAAGATGAACATGGAATCGTCATCCGCAACAAAGCAATATTTGTGGCACAAGGCTATTCTCAAGTTGAAGGCGTGGATTTTGGTGAAACCTTTGCACCCGTTGCAAGGCTTGAGTCCATCCGTATCCTTTTGGCCATTGCCTCTCATCATGGCTTCAAGTTGCAACAAATGGATGTCAAGAGTGCTTTTCTTAATGGTCCTTTACATGAGGAGGTGTATGTGAAGCAACCCCCGGGATTCGAGGACCCCCATTTCCCGGACCATGTCTTCAAGCTCAAAAAGGCCCTATATGGACTCAAACAAGCTCCTAGAGCTTGGTATGAGCATCTAAAGGAGTTGCTTGTAGGCCGTAGTTTCGAAGTGGGGAAAATCGATCCCACTCTTTTTACTAAGAAAGTCAATGGGGAGCTTTTCGTATGCCAACTCTATGTAGATGACATTATTTTTGGCTCGACTAACACAAAATTCAATGATGAGTTTGCTATGTTGATGAAAAATAGGTTTGAGATGTCAATGATGGGTGAACTCAAGTACTTCCTTGGGTTTGAGATCAAGCAAATGAGACAAGGCACCTTCATCAATCAAGCAAAGTACCTCCAAGACATGCTCAAGCGCTTCGATATGAAGGACGCCAAAGGCATTGGAACCCCGATGCATCTCAAGTGTCAACCCTCCCTTGACGAGACCGGCAAGGCGGTGGATCCCAAGCTCTACCGTTCGATGATAGGTTCGCTTCTTTACCTTTGTGCCTCTCGCCCGAATATAATGTTAAGCGTTGGTATGTGTGCACGGTTTCAAGCAAGCCCGAAGGAAAGCCACATTGTGGCGGTCAAAAGGATCTTTCGATATTTAGTTGATACCCCACACTTCGGACTATGGTACCCAAGGGACACGGACTTTGCCTTGGTTGGTTTCACCGACTCTGATTGGGCAGGCGACAAGGTTGATAGGAAGTCTACATCCGGAGCTTGTCACTTTCTTGGCAGATCTTTGGTGTGTTGGTCCTCGAAGAAGCAAAATTGTGTCTCCGTCTCCACCGCAGAAGCCGAGTATGTTGCTGCGGCAAGTAGTTGTGCTCAAATCTTGTGGATGAGGCAAACCTTGCGGGATTATGGACTCGAGTATAGCAAGGTGCCTCTTTTGTGTGACAATGAGAGCGCAATCAAGATCGCCTACAATCCGGTTCTTCATGGCATGACGAAGCACATTGAGATAAGGAATCACTTCATCCGGGATCACATTGCTCGCGGAGATATTGTACTATCCTTCATTGGCACCAAGGAGCAATTGGCGGACATCTTCACGAAACCCTTGGATGAGAAGCGTTTCGTTGAGTTGAGGCATGAGCTAAATATCATTGATCCATTGAACTTTGCTTGACCGTCGTGCACACATACCACTCCTAAACTATATATCTAGATGAAAGGCACGCATGAACATAGGGGGAGTGCGGTTTAAACTTATTGAGCTATCCCTCCCCCCATAATGCATAAAGAAATCCAAAACATATGCTATTTGTCAATCAAGTGACTAATGAGCTTCATGTTGAGTTGTAGTCATGAGTCCTAGATACATCTACGAGACCTCACACTACTACACTCTTACACGGTGGCTTCGGCCACCAACCTCCTCCTTGAGGAGTTTTTCGGTTCTTCGTGTTTCTTTGTGACTTTCTTTTTGTCCTTCTTATTTGCTATATTTTTCTTCATGTTTTTGGAGAACCTCATTCAAGCTTGTTTTCCCTCTTGGTTTTTGCAAGCTTGGTTGCGTGTTCTCTTTCTCCATCCTTATAGTTTCCTTACCTTCCTTTTTGGTGTTCCGATGCCAAAGGGGGAGAAGTTCCTATTCGGATGGGGACCTTTGTTGATTGTAGCCTTTTGGTCCTCGTTGCTTATCTTTTCTTGTGGCTACATCAACTCTATGGAGGCATCTTACGGTGAGTTTGGGTATTCTCAAGGCTATGGTATGATAACTTCACCCAAATCTCTTTGCATGATCTTATGTTGCCTCCATATTGTGCATATGCTATTCGAACATGTCAAGTATCCTTGTTACATATGTGCTTGGTTTCCAAAATCTAGGGGGAGTTATGTCTCTAAGACATGTGCATTTGTATTCAAATACATATTCAAAATATGCACATACTTAGGGGGAGCTCCGCCGAGCTCTTGCAAATCTATATATCTCATCATAATATCATATGCCATTGCAAAGTCTTGTGTTGTCATCAAACACCAAAAAGGGGGAGATTGTAAGAGCAAAGTTGATGAGGTCTAAGACCCCGTGTGTGGCCCGATCTCGCGGATTGACTTCGAAACCAAGGGGGAAGATGGGAAAACACGAGGAACACGAAGAACGCGACGAACACGAGGAACTCCGAGACTCACGCACACACACAACCCGATACACCCGATGCTTACCTCCGTGGCTCGATGGACCACGCCAATAGAATCTCCGAGGAAGAGACACGCGGTAGAATTCCCCGGGGAGAGATTGGAGTTGGAGAGGAAGAACTTGGTGAGGGAGAGAGAGTAGCTTGTACTAGAATCTCACTCAACAAGTTCAAAGTCAACAACTAAGGTGCCTTGATTACAGAGGGATGATACCCAAGGGAGACTAAGCTCAAAGGTAGGTTTGAGTTCAAAACAAATCTAAAGAGCTAATGAGGGGTTCCAGCTACTTATATAGGCACACATGGCCAGCAAGGGCGAACAGGTACGCAAATGGATAAGTTAAGGCAGTTTGGTGGGGCATTCTCGTCAGGTCCGGTTTGGGGCCGGTCTGACCGGGCCTGGGGCCGGGCTGTCCGGTCATGGGTCCGGTCTGACCGGGCCTGTGACCGGGCTGTCCAGTCATGGGTCCGGTCGACCGGGCGCAAACCGGGAAACTGCGAAGTTTCCGGTCCTGGGTCCGGTCGTCGTCCGGTACGAGGGAGCTGGCCCGGTTTGCGCCCGGTCGACCGGGCCTATGACCGGGGCGTCCGGTTGTAGGTCCGGTCTGACCGGGTCCTGGACCGGCCAGCGTCCGTCTCTTCCTTGGAGCGCTTCGTGCGACGTCGGCTTCGGCTTCATGATCATTTCCATGTCCAGTTGCTTCTCTCCCTCCCTTGACCTTGGCGTCTCCTCCTCTCCGTGGTCTTGATGCGCCTTGTACCTAATGACACATAGCACGTCGGCATGAGGTAGCAATCCATCCAAAGGGGTACCAAGATCAAGGGTGGTGAGGAGCGAGTTCACCTCATCATGAAGAGCTTTGACTCGGGCTCGTGTCATCGGTCCACTTGGGGGACTTGTTGGTCTTGGTGTAGCGACGTCGGTGACCGGGGCTACATCATCTCCCCCCCCTTGGGAAAGAGTCGTCCTCGACTCTTGTACCTCCTCATCTCCATGATAGGGTGACAAGTCCGAGACGTTGAACGTGTTGCTCACCAAGTACTTGGATGTCGGTATGTCGATGACGTAAGCGTTGTCGTTGATGCGTTTGAGGACCTTGAAGGGGCCATCTCCTCTTGGCTTGAGCTTGGAGTTGCGCTCATGGGGGAACCGTTCCTTCCGGAGGTGGATCCAAACGAGGTCTCCTTCTTCGAATATCCTTGTCTTCTTCTTGGCGTTGATGCGGTTGGCTTGACGAAGAACATGTTCTTGTATGGTTGCCCTTGTCTCTTCATGTAGTTTCTTGACGGCGGCGGTGCGCTTGTCGAAGTCCATGTTGATGCGCTCGTGGAGGGGAAGCGGAAGTATGTCGAGTGCCGTGTAAGGTTCGAAGCCATAGACGACCATGAAGGGGCTCCTTGACGTAGTCTTGTGCTTGGCGCGGTTGTAGGCGAACTCGGCGTGAGGAAGGCACTCCTCCCATGACTTCAAGTTTTTCTTCACGAGGATGCGTAGGAGGGTGGAGAGGCTTCGATTGACCACTTCCGTTTGGCCATCCGTTTGCGGGTGCGATGATGATGAGAACAAGAGCTTGACTCCAAACTTCGCCATGAGTGACTTCCAAAGATAACTCATGAACTTGACGTCTCGATCCGACACAATGCTTTGCGGTACTCCATGTAGGCGGACAATTTCCCTGAAAAACAATGAAGCAATGTGTGAAGCATCGTCGCTCTTATGGAAAGGTATGAAATGAGCCATCTTAGAGAATCTATCCACTACAACAAATATGGAATCATGACCATGCTTAGTGCGAGGCAAGCCTAGAACGAAATCCATGCTAATATCGGTCCATGGTGCATAAGGAATAGGCAATGGCATGTAAAGACCATAAGGGTTGGAGGTAGACTTAGCTTGTAAGCATGTTGTGCACCGACGGCAAAGGCGTCCATGCTCTTGCAAAAGCAATTTTCGAAGCGAAGACTCGGGAATGCAAATCTTGTTAGCTTTAAACAAATAGCCATCATGCAAATAGAAATCATCCACTCCTCGCTCAACGGAGCACTTCTCAAAAATTGGAGCAAAGAAAGAATCGGAAGGATAGAGTTCTTTGATCTCTTCAAGTCCCAAAACATGAAAATCCAAACGAGTTAGCAAAAGGGTGTTTTTGCGGGAAAGAGCATCCGCCACAACATTGTCCTTGCCCTTCTTGTATTTGATCACATATGGGAAGGACTCAATGAACTC
Source organism: Lolium perenne (assembly GCF_019359855.2). Taxonomy (NCBI): domain Eukaryota; kingdom Viridiplantae; phylum Streptophyta; class Magnoliopsida; order Poales; family Poaceae; genus Lolium; species Lolium perenne. The sequence goes on along the minus strand of NC_067250.2, from coordinate 144,290,319 downwards.
GACCCATTTTGCATGTCGTTTGTTCAAGTTGTGTTGGCTTTTCAAATATTTCAAGGACTCATGGTCGGAATGAATGATAAACTCTTTTGGCCAAAGATAGTGTTGCCAAACTTCAAGAACACGAACCAAAGCGTAGAGCTCCTTGTCATATATAGGATAGTTGAGGCGTGCGCCATCCAACTTCTCACTATAGTATGCCACGGGTTTGCCCTCTTGCATAAGAACACCACCAATACCAAGCCCACTTGCATCACACTCAATCTCAAAAGTTTTGGCAAAATTTGGAAGAACAAGAAGTGGAGCTTCGGTAAGGCGTTTCTTCAACTCATCAAAAGCGTTTTGTTGGGCCTTGCCCCAAACAAACGGAACATTCTTTTTGGTAAGCTCATTCAAAGGGCAAGCAATGGTGCTAAAGTCTTTCACAAAGCGGCGGTAAAACCCGGCAAGTCCATGGAAGCTTCGGACTTGGCCAACATTTGTAGGGGTAGGCCAATTATGGATGGCCTCCACCTTGGAAGAATCAACTTCAATCCCATTTGCGGAAACCACGAAACCATGAAAAACCAATTTGTTTTGAGCAAATGTGCACTTGGGGAGGTTAGCATAAAGCTTTTCATGGCGTAAGATGCACAAGACTTCTCTCACATGTTGCACATGGTCCTCGAGGTTTTTGCTATAAATAAGAATATCATCGAAGTAGACAACCACGCTCTTGCCAATGAGAGGACGCAAGATGTAATTCATGAGGCGCATGAAAGTAGATGGTGCATTGGAGAGACCAAAAGGCATAACGAGCCATTCATAGAGACCAAGTTTGGTCTTGAATGCCGTTTTCCATTCATCACCAATAGCCATGCGGATTTGATGGTAACCACTACGCAAATCGACTTTAGAGAAAATCGTGGCACCACTAAGTTCATCAAGCATGTCATCTAAACGCGGAATGGGATGGCGGTAACGGACGGTAATGGCATTGATGGGGCGACAATCCATACACATCCGTTGCGTCTCATCCGGTTTAGGCACAAGAATCACGGGAACCGCACAAGGGCTAAGGCTTTCTCGGACGTACCCTTTGGCGAGGAGATCTTGAATTTGGCGGTTGATCTCCTTGGTCTCTTCGGGGTTGGTGCGGTAGGCGGCACGGTTTGGGAGCGGAGCGCCGGGTATGAGGTCGATGCAGTGTTCTATGCCTCGGAGTGGTGGTAGTCCATGAGGGAGCTCGTCGGGGAAGACGTCATGAAATTCCTGCAAAAGAGACAACAAAGATGGAGGAATGTTGGTTAAGTCGTTAGCCGCCGCCGAGGGTCCCTTGCATATGAGCACATAGTGCAATATGGTGGATGGGTTCTCTTGGAGCTCTCTCCACTCACTCTTGGTGGCTAGAAGGACACTCTTGGACTCACTCATGTATGGCTTGTGGCGCTCACTCTCTTTGTGGTGGGTCGCTCCCTCTCCTCTCATCTCACTATGGTGGGTGCGGAGTTGTGCCCTCGCTAAAGCTTTCGCATTATCCGCGATGATTTGGCTAGGAGTCATCGGGCGCAACTCGAACTTCTTGTCGTTGACCTTGAAGGTGTATGTGTTGGAGAGTCCATCATGTATAGCCTTCTTGTCATATTGCCAAGGGCGGCCAAGCAACATGTGGCACACCGTCATGGGTACCACGTCACACTCGATGGTGTCCTCATAAGGGCCGATCTTGAAGTTGACGGTGACGGTATGTTGTATCTTGACGTTGCCCTTGTCACTCAACCATTGGATATGGTAAGGGTGAGGGTGCTTGCGGAGAGTGAGGTGGAGCTTCTCACACAACTCGGTGCTTGCAAGGTTATGGCAACTTCCACCATCTATGATGACCTTGATCGACTTGCCACCAATTCCGGCACGGGTTTGGAAGATGTTGCAACGTTGTTCTTCCATATCATGAGGTTGTGTGGTTAGCACCCTTGTGACCACAAGTGAGGGACTTGGGTCATGCTCACATAAGAGAGGATCTTCTCCACTTTCTTGCTCATAAGCTTCTTCGCTTTCCACGGCGGCTTGCACAAGGGCTTCATATTCATCTTCATCAAGAGTCTCGATGTCACCATTCTCCATAGTGATCATGACCTTGGTGTTCTTGCACTCAAACGATTTGTGACCTTGGGTGCCACACTTGAAGCAAGTGACACTAGAGGGTCCCGTGGATGCCTTAGAGGAGGCGGTGGAGGAGACCGTTTGCTTCATTCGACTTTGGATAGTCGGCTTCTTGGAAGGTGTAGAGGATGCGTCGGCCTTGGCACTTGTAGCATAAGGAGTTGATGTAGTAGGAGGAGTCGATGTAGCGAGCTTGGAGGAGAAATAGGACTTGGCCTTGGAGTACTTGATGTCCTCAATCACTTGGCGCTCGGCCTTCGATGCTTGGTGGACTAACTCAACCATGTTGGAGTAGGGTTGGAACTCGACAATCCTCTTGATAGGATAAGTAAGGCCATTGAAGAAACGAGCAATTGTTTGTTCCTCGGACTCTTGGATGTTGGCTCGCATCATAGTGAGCTCCATCTCCTTGTAGAACTCCTCAACGGTCTTGGTGCCTTGCTTCAACTTTTGGAGCTTGTTGAAGAGGTCGGTCATGTAGTGTGCGGGGACAAAGCGAGCATGTATCTCCTTCTTCATATCTTCCCAAGTGTCAATAGGAGGTTCACCCTTCTCTTCTCGAAGAGTGAGGACTTGCTCCCACCAAGTGTTGGCGTAGTCTTCAAACTCGAGTGATGCCATAGCCACTTTCTTGGCACCGGAGTAGTTGTGGATGCGGAAGATCTTGTCCACCTTGAGTGCCCATGAGAGGTAGGCCTCGGCATCTTCTTCTCCCTTGAACTTTGGCATGGTGAACTTGAGTCTTCCAAACATGTTCTCTTCATCCTCCAAGGTTCTTCTACGAGGAGGGGCGCCTTCATCTCTTGCGGCTAGAGGTGGAATAGGAGGTCTTCTACGGCCAACCATAGCATTGGGTTGGCGTTGGAGTTGAACGCTTGCTTCACTTGGTTCACGGTGAGGATGTGGTTGAAGATCTTGTCGCGGTTGAGGACGATGCTCAAGGTTGGGTCTCTCATCGTGATCATGGTGAGGCTCTCCTCGTCCACGTTGGTCATGGCGAGGGTGGCGACGAAGATCTCGCCGAGGTGGATCTTGAGGATCTTGGTCTTGGGGATGGCCATCACGCCCATGGTGGGCATGGCGATCCGCTTGGTGACGATCTTGGTGAAGGACTTGCTCTTGTGGAGGACGCTCATGTGGACGAGCATGGCGATGTATTTCTCCACGCCTAGAGTTGGAGCGGGAGTCTTCATGACGAGCATGTGAGCGATGAGGTCGATGATGGTCTTCATGCCTTGAAGAGGAGCTTGAGGACGAAAGGCCACCATGAGAATAGTAATCTTGTGGCGAGCTTGATGAAGAGGAAGTAGAGCGGTGTCGACGATGACGACCCAAGTTGGTGATGGCGCGCTCGAGGCTATTCATGCGCCGCTCCATGTTGGCATCATTGGCCGCCATTTGGCCATTCAAGTTGTCCGTAGCTTCACGAAGAAGAGCCAAGTCTTGGTTCACGGCGGAGAAGTTGTGAGCCACCTCATCGTATTGCTCATCGATGCGGGTCTCGAAGAGGGTGAGTTGCTCCTTGAACTCTTGTCGTTGCGTCCATAGGTTGTGTTGAGTAGCCAACCTCTCGGTGTTGCGGAGGATCTCTTCATCCCTATTGGTATCTCCGTTCCTATCCATGATGCAAAGACAAGAACTATGTTGTGTATGTTAGTGGAAGGAGACTACCTCGCACTCTTACCAAGGTAAGATAGTATTGAGGCAATCCACCAAACCGAAAGCAAGATCAAGTGTATCGGGAACACACGCAAAACCACACGCAAAAGCTAGCAAATATGGTGTTAGGCGAGTGTTGTGGAAAGCCAAAAGACAAATCCAAGATCGAGTATGTTGTTAAAAGTGGGTGAAGTCCAAAAATCCAAATGTCAATGTGAAGATCACTATAAACACGGAAAAAGTTGTGGAACACACACACGAGATAAGCGGGGTTAGTGCAACCAAAAGTGAGCGGAAAAGTGTATGTATAAGTGCTCGGTGTCACACTAACACAAGGAGAGCCAAAGCTTTGGTTGCAAAGGAAGAGACAACAAGATTCACACGTGGCCTCTCTTCTCCTATCTCTCTTTGCTTAAAAGCTTTTTCTCTTTTGTATATGGTGGCACTTGCACTCGTTTGTATCTTTGGTGGCACGTGGACACTTTGTATGTATGGGCGTATGGATGTATGGATGTATGGATGTATGGTGCTACTCGCACTCTTTTTGTGTTTTTGTGGCTTTTTCACGCACTATGTTAGCGTTAGCCTCGCTTTTGCTATCTTGCCACACGAGTGTTTGCTTGGGTGCCTTACTCAACGCGACACACACACCTCACAATGCGGGGCCACGTGCAATGTCTCGCAACACTAGACAAACAATGCTCGATGGGATAGATCGCAAAAGGAAGAGGGGTTACAAGGTGAAAACTGCAAGTTATACCTGCGATGGTGGTGGTGGTGGTGGTGGTGGTGGAGATCGCCGGAAGACGAGGTCGAAGGAGGGGGCGTTGCTGCGCCCGGTCTGAGGCCCGGTTGGACCGGCTCCTGGACCGGCCTGTCCGGTTGCCGCCCGGTCGACCGGGTTTTGTGCTGGCTTGTTCGGTCTGTGGCCCGGTTGACCGGGGCCGAAACCGGGTTTCGCGGGATGAAGCTTTCTCTCTCCTGTTCTTCACGAAAACCAAGCCAAATCGACCAAATCGAAGGGAAACGATGGAATTGGAGGCTAAAAGTTGGGGAAATAGTAGATCAAGCACAACAACACCAGATCCACGGACCAAAACCACTCAAAACGCAACCAAATCACAGATCGGTCAGGAGGCAATTTGGGGCTATTTTTGGGGATTTTTTGGAAAATTTTCTAGGGACGAAATCGAGTGGGTGGAAGGTCAAATCCGCGGTAACCAAGAGCTGCTGATACCATATGATGGGGTCTAAGACCCCGTGTGTGGCCCGATCTCGCGGATTGACTTCGAAACCAAGGGGGAAGATGGGAAAACGCGAGGAACACGAAGAACGCGACGAACACGAGGAACTCCGAGACTCACGCACACACACAACCCGATACACCCGATGCTTACCTCCGTGGCTCGATGGACCACGCCAATAGAATCTCCGAGGAAGAGACACGCGGTAGAATTCCCCGGGGAGAGATTGGAGTTGGAGAGGAAGAACTTGGTGAGGGAGAGAGAGTAGCTTGTACTAGAATCTCACTCAACAAGTTCAAAGTCAACAACTAAGGTGCCTTGATTACAGAGGGATGATACCCAAGGGAGACTAAGCTCAAAGGTAGGTTTGAGTTCAAAACAAGTCTAAAGAGCTAATGAGGGGTTCCAGCTACTTATATAGGCACACATGGCCAGCAAGGGCGAACAGGTACGCAAATGGATAAGTTAAGGCAGTTTGGTGGGGCATTCTCGTCAGGTCCGGTTTGGGGCCGGTCTGACCGGGCCTGGGGCCGGGCTGTCCGGTCATGGGTCCGGTCTGACCGGGCCTGTGACCGGGCTGTCCGGTCATGGGTCCGGTCGACCGGGCGCAAACCGGGAAACTGCGAAGTTTCCGGTCCTGGGTCCGGTCGTCGTCCGCACGAGGGAGCTGGCTCAGCTTGCGCCGGTCTGACCGGGCCTATGACCGGGGCGTCCGGTTGTAGGTCCGGTCTGACCGGGTCCTGGACCGGCCAGCGTCCGTCTCTTCCTTGGAGCGCTTCGTGCGACGTCGGCTTCGGCTTCATGATCATTTCCATGTCCAGTTGCTTCTCTCCCTCCCTTGACCTTGGCGTCTCCTCCTCTCCGTGGTCTTGATGCGCCTTGTACCTAATGACACATAGCACGTCGGCATGAGGTAGCAATCCATCCAAAGGGGTACCAAGATCAAGGGTGGTGAGGAGCGAGTTCACCTCATCATGAAGAGCTTTGACTCGGGCTCGTGTCATCGGTCCACTTGGGGGACTTGTTGGTCTTCGTGTAGCGACATCGGTGACCGGGGCTACATCAAAAGTCTAAACCCCGGGTTTTGTGTGTTTGATGACAACACTAGAAGGTTCTCACCGTGTGCTTTGAGTATCATTGTTAGATTTGCAAGTGCATGGTGACCTCACTGGACACGTCAAGATCGGAGGACTATAGCGTAGTTTATAGGTTTTCTGGTTTTGTGTGTGTATCGCGAGGTGTGATACGTCTCCGACGTATCGATAATTTCTTATGTTCCATGCCACATTATTGATGATATCTACATGTTTTGTGCATACTTTATGTCATATTCGTGCATTTTCTGGAACTAACCTATTAACAAGATGCCGAAGTGCCGCTTGTCAGATTCTGCTGTTTTTGGGTTCAGAAATCCTAGTAAGGAAATATTCTCGGAATTGGACGAAATCAACGCCCAGGGTCCTATTTTGCCACGAAGCTTCCAGAAGACCGAAGAGTCAATGAAGTGGGGCCACGAGGTGGCTAGGAGGGTAGGCGGCGCGGCCCCACCCTTGGCCGCGCCGACCTGTCTCCTGGGCCCCTTGCGACGCCCCCTGACCTACCCTTCCGCCTACAAATAGCCTTCGTCGCGAAACCCCCAGTACCGAGAGCCACGATACGGAAAACCTTCCAGAGACGCCGCCGCCGCCAATCCCATCTCGGGGGATTCAGGAGATCGCCTCCGGCACCCTGCCGGAGAGGGGAATCATCTCCCGGAGGACTCTACACCGCCATGGTCGCCTCCGGAGTGATGTGTGAGTAGTCTACCCCTGGACTATGGGTCCATAGCAGTAGCTAGATGGTTGTCTTCTCCTCATTGTGCTTAATTGTCGGGTCTTGTGAGCTGCCGAACATGATCAAGATCATCTATCTGTAATTCTATATGTTGTATTTGTTGGGATCCGATGAATAGAGAATACCATGTTATGTTGATTATCAATTTATATCCATGTGTTGTTTATGATCTTGCATGCTCTCCGTTATTAGTAGATGCTCTGGCCAAGTTGATGCTAGTAACTCCAAGAGGGAGTATTTATGCTCGATAGTGGGTTCATGTCTCCGTGAATCTGGGGGAGTGAGAGAAGCCTCTAAGATTATGGATGTGCTGTTGCCACTAGGGATAAAACATTGATGCTATGTCCGAGGATGTAGTTATTGATTACATTACGCGCAATACTTAATGCAATTGTCTGTTGTTAGCAACTTAATACTGGAAGGGGTTCGGATGATAACCTGAAGGTGGACTTTTTAGGCATAGATGCATGCTGGATAGCGGTCTATGTACTTTGTCGTAATGCCCAATTAAATCTCACTATACTCATCATAATATGTATGTGCATGGTCATGCCCTCTTTATTTGTCAATTGCCCAACTGTAATTTGTTCACCCAACATGCTGTTTATCTTATGGGAGAGACACCTCTAGTGAACTGTGGACCCCGGTCCAATTCTCTATACTGAAATACAATCTACTGCAATACTCGTTTCATCGTTTTTTCTGCAAACAATCATCTTCCACACTATACATCTAATCCTTTGTTACAGCAAGCCGGTGAGATTGACAACCTCGCTGTTTCGTTGGGGCAAAGTACTTGGTTTGTGTTGTGCAGGTTCCACGTTGGCGCCGGAATCCCTGGTGTTGCGCCGCACTACATCTCGCCGCCATCAACCTTCAACGTGCTTCTTGACTCCTACTGGTTCGATAAACCTTGGTTTCTACTGAGGGAAACTTGCCGCTGTGCGCATCACACCTTCCTCTTGGGGTTCCCAACGGACGCGTGTCGAACGAAAAGACAATACGTCAACCACGCGCATCAAGCAAAATTTCTGGCGCCGTTGCCGGGCAGATCAAGACACGCTGCAAGGGGAGTCTCCACATCCCAATCTCTTTACTTTGTTTTTGTCTTGCTTAGTTTTATTTACTAGTTTGTTTGCTGCACTAAATCAAAATACAAAAAAAATTAGTTGCTAGTTTTACTTTATTTACTGTCTTGCACTCCATATCAAAAACACACAAAAATTAGTTACTTGCATTTATTTTATTATCATGTCTAGTCCCGTAGTTGTTACTCTATCACCTGAGGAATCAATCTTCACTTTTAAACAAGGAGGTGAAGAGAATTTTAAAGAAGCATGGTCTAGAATTTTTGATTCTTATAGTAAAACTGAACCTAAAATGACCTTAAGTTTGCTTCTTAGTAATTTTTATTTTGGGCTTATTCTTCGCTATAGATATGCCTTAGATGCTGTAGTGGGAGGAGATTTCCTTCATTGTGATGGGGATCAAGCTTTTAATGCCATAAGGAAATTGATTACATCATTTAGTTCCGATAATAATTTTGATCCATCTCATACTAGCATGCATAATAGATTAAACACTATTGAAACAAATATATCCTGTTTAAAAGAAGTGTATAACCAAATTCGCGAATACTATGATTATGTTCCATTAAGCTTCGAACCTTCAATGTGGGTGCCTACCGTTAAAGCTACTATTGGTGGTGAAACTTTTCCTGCTCGTTGTGATATTATGTCTGAGTTTTGCCTTATGCCTGAAAGTATTTATAAATCTTTGACACTTTGGGAACTTATTGAAGGGGGAGAAGAAATAACTCTTACGGATAACTCTGTTGTAATTCCTAAGTGTATAGCTGAAGGTGTTTTCACAACCTTTCTTGGAAGGACGATATCCACTGATTATCTCGTTATTGAATGTGTAGGGACAGGACAAATCACGCTTGGAAGATCCCTGCTGAAACTCATGGGAGCAGTCATAGATGTTGGGAAAGGCACTCTAAATTTTACCTCTACACCCGGATGCGGTCATGTATTCCCTAGACCAAAGAGTAGGAATAAGAGTAAGAAAGTTAAGAGCAACATCCCTGGTAAGAATGCCAATGCATCATCTCTTGATAATACTTGATGCACACTTTCTGCGCCTAGCTGAAAGGCGTTAAAGAAAAGCGCTTATGGGAGACAACCCATGTTTTTACTACAGTACTTTGTTTTTATTTTGAGTCTTGGAAGTTGTTTACTACTGTAGCAACCTCTCCTTATCTTAGTTTAGTGTTTTGTTGTGCCAAGTAAAGTCGTTGATAGTAAGGTTCATACTAGATTTGGATTACTGCGCAGAAACAGATTTCTTTGCTGTCACGAATCTGGGCAAAATTCTCTGTAGGTAACTCAGAAAATTATGCAAATTTACGTGAGTGATCCTCAGATATGTACGCAACTTTCATTCAATTTGATAATTTTCATTTGAGGAAGTCTGGTACCTCAATAAAATTCGTCATTACGAACTGTTCTGTTTTGACAGATTCTGCCTTTTATTTCGCATTGCCTGTTTTGTTATGTTCGATGGATATTTCGATTCCATTGACTTTCAGTAGCTTTGTGCAATGTCCAGAAGTGTTAAGAATGATTATGTCACCTCTGAACATGTATATTTTGATTGTGCACTAACCCTCTAATGAGTTGTTTTGAGTTTGGTGTGGAGGAAGTTTTCAAGGATCAAGAGAGGGAGATGATACAACATGATCAAGGAGAGTGAAAGCTCTAAGCTTGGGGATGCCCCGGTGGTTCACCCCTGCATATATCAAGAAGACTCAAGCGTCTAAGCTTGGGGATGCCCAAGGCATCCCCTTCTTCATCGACAACATTATCAGGTTCCTCCCCTGAAACTATATTTTTATTCCATCACATCTTATGTGCTTTGCTTGGAGCGTCGGTTTGTTTTTGTTTTTGTTTTGTTTGAATAAAATGGATCCTAGCATTCTTTGTGTGGGAGAGAGACACGCTCCGCTGTTGCATATGGACAAATATGTCCTTAGGCTTTACTCATAATATTCATGACGAAGTTTCTTCTTCGTTAAATTGTTATATGGTTGGAATTGGAAAATGATACATGTAGTAATTTGCTATAATGTCTTGGATAATGTGATACTTGGCAATTGTTGTGCTCATGATTAAGCTCTTGCATCATATACTTTGCACCCATTAATGAAGAAATACATAGAGCATGCTAAAATTTGGTTTGCATAATTGGTCTCTCTAAAGTCTAGATAATTTCTAGTATTGAGTTTGAACAACAAGGAAGACGGTGTAGAGTCTTATAATGTTTTCAATATGTCTTTTATGTGAGTTTTTCTGCACCGGTTCATCCTTGTGTTTGTTTCAAATAGCCTTGCTAGCCTAAACCTTGTATCGAGAGGGAATACTTCTCATGCATCCAAAATACTTGAGCCAACCACTATGCCATTTGTGTCCACCAAACCTACCTACTACATGGTATTTATCCGCCATTCCAAAGTAAATTGCTTGAGTGCTACCTTTAAAATTTCTATCCTCTACCTTTGCAATATATAGCTCATGGGACAAATAGCCTAAAAACTATTGTGGTATTGAATATGTACTTATGCACTTTATCTCTTATTAAGTTGCTTGTTGTGCGATAACCATGTTCCTGGGGACGCCATCAACTACTCTTTGTTGAATATCATGTGAGTTGCTATGCATGTTCGTCTTGTCTGAAGTAAGAGAGATTTACCACCAAAATGGTTAGAGCATTGCATAATGTTAGAGAAGAACATTGGGCCGCTAACTAAAGCCATGATCCATGGTGGAAGTTTCAGTTTTGGACATATATCCTCAATCTCATATGAGAAAATTAATTGTTGCTACATGCTTATGCATTAAAGAGGAGTCCATTATCTGTTGTCTATGTTGTCCCGGTATGGATGTCTAAGTTGAGAATAATCAATAGCGAGAAATCCGATGTGAGCTTTCTCCTTAGACCTTTGTACAGGCGGCATAGAGGTACCCCTTTGTGACACTTGGTTAAAACATGTGCATTGCGATGATAATCCCGGTAATCCAAGCTAATTAGGACAAGGTGCGGGCACTATTAGTATACTATGCATGAGGCTTGCAACTTGTAAGACATAATTTACATAACACATATGGTTTATTACTACCGTTGACAAAATTGTTTCTTGTTTTCAAAATCAAAGCTCTAGCACAAATATAGCAATCGATGCTTTCCTCTTTGAAGGACCATTCTTTTACTTTTATTGTTGAGTCAGTTCACCTATCTCTCTCCACCTCAAGAAGCAAACACTTGTGTGAACTGTGCATTGATTCCTACATACTTGCATATTGCACTTGTTATATTACTCTATGTTGACAATATCCATGAGATATACATGTTATAAGTTGAAAGCAACCGCTGAAACTTCATCTTCCTTTGTGTTGCTTCAATACCTCTACTTTGAATTATTGCTTTATGAGTTAACTCTTATGCAAGACTTATTGATGCTTGTCTTGAAGTACTATTCATGAAAAGTCTTTGCTATATGATTCATTTGTTTACTCATGTCATTTACATTGTTTGGATCGCTGCATTCATTACATATGCTTACAATAGTATGATCAAGGTTATGATGGCATGTCACTCCAGAAATTATCTTTGTTTATCGTTTACCTGCTCGGGACGAGCAGAAACTAAGCTTGGGGATGCTGATACGTCTCCGACGTATCAATAATTTCTTATGTTCCATGCCACATTATTGATGATATCTACATGTTTTGTGCATACTTTATGTCATATTCGTGCATTTTCTGGAACTAACCTATTAACAAGATGCCGAAGTGCCGATTCTTTGTTCATTGTTTTTGGTTTCAGAAATCCTAGTAAGGAAATATTCTCGAATTGGACGAAATCAACGCCCAGGGTCCTATTTTGCCACGAAGCTTCCAAGACCGAAGAGTCAATGAAGTGGGGCCACGAGGTGGCCAGAGGGTAGGCGGCGCGGCCCCACCCTTGGCCGCGCCGACCTGTCTCTGGGCCCTCGCGATGCCCCCGACCTACCCTTCCGCCTACAAATAGCCTTCGTCGCAAAACCCCCAGTACCGAGAGCCACGATACGGAAAACCTTCCAGAGACGCCGCCGCCGCCAATCCCATCTCGAGGGATTCAGGAGATCGCCTCCGGCACCCTGCCGGAGAGGGGAATCATCTCCCGGAGGACTCTACACCGCCATGGTCGCCTCCGGAGTGATGTGTGAGTAGTCTACCCCTGGACTATGGGTCCATAGCAGTAGCTAGATGGTTGTCTTCTCCTCATTGTGCTTAATTGTCGGGTCTTGTGAGCTGCCGAACATGATCAAGATCATCTATCTGTAATTCTATATGTTGTGTTTGTTGGGATCCGATGAATAGAGAATACCATGTTATGTTGATTATCAATTTATATCCATGTGTTGTTTATGATCTTGCATGCTCTCCGTTATTAGTAGATGCTCTGGCCAAGTTGATGCTAGTAACTCCAAGAGGGAGTATTTATGCTCGATAGTGGGTTCATGTCTCCGTGAATCTGGGGGAGTGAGAGAAACCTCTAAGATTATGGATGTGCTGTTGCCACTAGGGATAAAACATTGATGCTATGTCCGAGGATGTAGTTATTGATTACATTACGCGCAATACTTAATGCAATTGTCTGTTGTTAGCAACTTAATACTGGAAGGGGTTCGGATGATAACCTGAAGGTGGACTTTTTAGGCATAGATGCATGCTGGATAGCGGTCTATGTACTTTGTCGTAATGCCCAATTAAATCTCACTATACTCATCATAATATGTATGTGCATGGTCATGCCCTCTTTATTTGTCAATTGCCCAACTGTAATTTGTTCACCCAACATGCTGTTTATCTTATGGGAGAGACACCTCTAGTGAACTGTGGACCCCGGTCCAATTCTCTATACTGAAATACAATCTACTGCAATACTCGTTCTACTGTTTTCTGCAAACAATAATCTTCCACACTATACATCTAATCCTTTGTTACAGCAAGCCAGTGAGATTGACAACCTCGCTGTTTCGTTGGGGCAAAGTACTTGGTTTGTGTTGTGCAGGTTCCACGTTGGCGCCGGAATCCCTGGTGTTGCGCCGCACTACATCACGCCGCCATCAACTTTCAACGTGCTTCTTGACTCCTACTGGTTCGATAAACCTTGGTTTCTACTGAGGGAAACTTGCCGCTGTGCGCATCACACCTTCCTCTTGGGGTTCCCAACGGACGTGTGTCGAACGAAAAGACAATACGTCAACCACGCGCATCAAGGTGACATGGTTGGAAAGAAAAAGGGGAGAAATACAGTTTTTGTCAGGCCGGTACTACCGGTACCAGTAGCGGTAGTACCGCTACCCCTACTGGTACCGCCCACGGTACCGCTCTGAAGTTCTGCGCTGAATTCGACCCACAGTACGAGTTACGGTACCTCTACGGTACCTTGAGCGGTAGTACCTCTTGCAAGCGGTAGTACCGCCCATGGTACCGCTCACGGTACCGTATCTAGTTACGGCAGTACCGCTTCGGTACCGCCGTGGTACCGCTTTGAGTCCAGTAAGGTTTGGACCCTATTGCGGTACCTCGAGCGGTACCGCAAGCGGTAGTACCGCTCTGTGTCGACGTGGACCAGATCTGAGGGGATTCGAACTCAGAGCGGTAGTACCGCTTACCAAAGCGGTAGTACTGCTTAGGCAAAAACTGCACCTAACGGTTGGATTTGAAGGGACCTATATAAAGGCCCCTTCTTCCCCAGCTCGTTTTTATCTCTCCTCTCTCCCTCTCCTCCATTGTTGCTGAGCTTAAACCTTGAGGATCTCCCCAACCATCCAACCAATCTTGCCCAAATTTTGAGAAGTGGTGGAGGAGACCCCGATCTATAGTTCTACCAAGAGAGATTTCACCAATACTTGCTACTCCTTAGTGGATCTTGGTGTTAGGGTTCCTATGGTGGGATCTTGGAGAACGTGCACCTATGGAGGCCAGCTTGGTGTTGTGCTAGCTCCATAGGTTGTTGGGAGCCTCCGTGTGGCGTGGAGCTCGCCCCAACCTTGTGAAGGAATCACCGCCTCGACCGGTGTCATAGTGGAGAAGGGGGAGCCCCTTTGTGGAGCTCTCTCGAGGAAGAAGGTGAGGCCTTCCTTCGTGGTGTGGCCGCCTAGCCTCTTGTGTGAGGCTAGCACCTCCTCAACGTAGATGTACTCTCTTTTGTGAGAGGAACTGCGGGAAACAAACCTCGCCTCGTCTCCGCGCCATCCGGTTATCCCGCTCCTTACTCTTACTATCTTGCGTGTTCCTTTGCTTGTTGCACTTGTCCTAGGATCATTGTAGGAACACCAACACCATTAAAGGATTCACCTTTACCTTCCACACCGCTAAAATTGAAAAAGACTAAAACTTGACGTAGCGTCCATTCACCCTCCCCCCTCTTGTTCGCTACGATCCATTCAATAGCTTTATACTCTACAGCATAACACTCTAATTTGTAGCTACTGTGTTGTAAATATATAGTTTGCAACTTAGTTATAATGTAGTTGTTTCTTTGGTAGATTTATGCTTCTAGGTGGCCATATGATGTGATAGAAATTGGGCTTGAGTAGTAATGGTTTGCTGAACATGACAATGAGGAGGGAATGCAAGTGTTGGAGTTAGGGTGGCATCGATCGGGATGAGAGGGAAGAGAGTTGGAAGATGAAAAACATGATGAGGAACATGTACATAGTGGCTGGTGTAATAGTCTTTTTTGTACTAATGAATAACAAGTGTGGTCAGATGTTAATATATCCGGGATGCCAAACTGAGTATATGAATACATTAAATGACATTTTAAAAATATATTATGAGAAATTTAATAGTTTCTAAGTAATTTTTAGGGAATTTTATAATTATTTATTGATTGTAATATGTATTTGTTGAGACGCGCGTGCACGTGCATACTTACTAGTGTAGCAAATGTTTCGCATGTAGCAAATGTTTTGCATGTAGCAATTTTTCTTTGTATGTAATACCGATTTGCAATACTTTTCCCAAGAAGTGTAAAAACTTGTGATGTAAGAAAAAAAATGTAGCACTTTAAATATGCCCACGTAGCAAAAAAAATTAATGTGTAGAAAATCCCTATTTATTTGGAGCAAAATCTACAACTATGTTGTAGTCTCCAATAAAAGAACAACACACCAAACATTTTTTCCTAACTCATCCTACATTACGAGAACACGCATGTAACATTGCATCAGTCTCTTTGTAACATACACACATAAATCATTTTAGGACTTTGCCCTTAAGACACATGCAACAAATTATAGCGGCATATATAGCATTGACAAAAATCCCCAAAACTTGACCTTCTCCGATGACCATGGAGGCACTGTCATGGCCTATTCAAGCTCGTCGGCCACCAATCCACCACGGAATGTCAAGCGAAGACAAACTGAACAAGCCCAAACAATCCACTCGCTTCTACTAAGTCTAGTGGCGTGGCCAACTCCGGCATGGCATCCTACAAGGAAATAAGAGCATCGGATAGCCGCGGGCTAGCGACGCGGGTAGGAGAAGTGGGAGCCACCAAAGGAGAGGCTCATGGTCGTCCCTAGAAGGCCCGGCTACGCCAAACGTGCTTACATGATCCCATTGACGTCTTCCAAGGCGGTGCTGACAGCATGCATGGGAGAGCACATGGGGGAAGCGGTGGCGGCAAGCCGGTGGAGGTATCAACATTTTGTTTTTGAGCATGTTTCCATTGTTGCCCCAGCATTTTCTTTGTTTGGAAATCTTGTATTGGTGTGGTTGCCATATTAATATGCCGGGCTATAGCCTTGATTCAAGGAACCGGTGGAGACCTTAGCCAGTGAGCATAGTAGGGTGTGGGGAAGAAGCGGTAGCGGGCAGAGCTCGCGAGGGAGGAGGAGTGGCACACTATGCGACATTCCCTACATTTCCTTATGGTTTACATCTTTTGCGAGACATTTGTTCTACTACCTCTATCCATAAAAGAATGATCCCTCCAGAGGTTTCCCTCCGGGGACCTGAAGCTGAATTGTGTCCCCCGGGAGCCTGAAGCTGAGACTCGTGTGTTGTATTGTTTGCACACCAACGAATCCACCAGTGTACACCCTTCCATAATTCATGGGTATTGCCGTGGTACCCTACGTCTACATCCGTATGTAAAAAAAAGATGAGACATTTAATTTTAGCATGGAGTATTGGGAAAAATGGTGTGGCTATTTTTCATCCGACTAAAAACTAATTTCTTTCTTAGTAAGATGATGTCATCAAATCTCAATTGCAACTCATGCTGCAAGTTATGACTAGCACGAATCACAAAATAAACCTAATGGTATAACATTTTTCTTATTTGCATCCCCATTTGCAGCTGGAAAAAATCTGAGTTGTTACAACTCAAAAAACTTAGTTGCAACCCAACTTACAACTTGTACTAATCACAATGCAATCAAAACGGTGTAAAACTTACTGAGCATAAACTTATAATTCTCAAATAGCAAATCTTTTACCAAAAAGAGTACTGGGAGTAGAAAATACGCGTACAACAGCTAGGGAGTACTCCAAAAATCCACACGGGAACCGCGAGAAACGGGGACGACCTTCCCAAAAGAAAGCAACGACAACGAGCCAATTGCATCCGTCTCTCACCCTCTTCCTCCCCTTCCTTCCATCCACATCTCCCCCCCCCCTCGCGCCCGGCTGCTGACGCCGGCTCCGCTGACCGTCTCCCCCTCCACCCGCGCCCAGGCGCAGAGCGCGCGCGGCGGCCCGCGCGATCCGTTCGGTGGGGTTCCCCTCCGCCCACCTGCGCCATGTCGGCGAGGGCCTTCGGGGTCCTGCTCTTCCTCCCCCTCCTCGCCGCCGCCGCCAGCGAGGGGGCCTGCCCGAAGCCGCCCGCCGCCGCCGCCATCCTGCCCCGGGCGTCGGGCTCGTGCCCCACGGCCGACTCGCCGGGGCTCTGGGTCCACCACGTGGGCGTCGTCGAGGTCAGCGCGACCTGTGGTTCCGCCGCTTAAAATTTCATCGCTGTTGCATACTTTTCGTAAATAAATTGATGACGTCGTGCTTCCTTTTTTCTTTCTAATAATTTTATCCTATCGTGCTGCTCATAAACTGTATTATCAAATCTACGCTGCCATGTCCACGATTCAATTTGATTGCATCGCTAAGTTGAATTTGAATTCCAACTTTGTAAGTATGCCAATATGAGGTGGGTGAAAACACGGGGGAATGCTTGAAGGGTTCCATGGCTTGCTGACACAATTTGGAGTCTGCAACATAAAACTTAGGACTGCCCCATAGCTCGCGTCGGCAAATTTGCGCGACCAAATCGAGAGTTGCCAGGTTGCAGGCGATGTCAGAGGCATCCGAAAATCACGCCATCCGTTCCCAGGAAACCATGGTTGGGATTGCGTCGCCCTGCCACGTGACGGCGGACACATCCCCGCGTTATAAGTTTCGAAAACTCAAGCGTTTAGGGCCTGTCATTTACCTGAAAATTAAGTTGTTAATTTTGGATGCGCTCTAAGCATGTCTTTGTATGGTTCTCTTTTGGCATGATGGTGTACTCCCTGATTTTGTTGGCACGATGGTGTACTCCCTGATTTTGTTGGCATGCTGCATTTTTATGGCATTCTTGTTTGATTCAGCTTTAAATTATGTTGAGGGTATGTTTGAACAAGTTGGCTGTCACCGATTGTGCAGTGGCAATTCTTTTGTTACGCAAGAGTGCCAACCTACCCTTTTGTTTACACTAATTCTGTCAAAGCTCGTGCTGGATTATGTGCTCTGCCAGTTGTCCCTGTTTTTTTTTTTTTTGGAGTCACTTGTCCCTGATTCGTTAATCTATAACTGGCACTGATTTTAGTACCCCCTCTGATTCATATTACTTGACATTAGTATAGATGTACCTAGAACTAAAATATGTCTAGATACATCTATATTACAGGCAACTAATATGGATCGGAGGGAGTATGGAAATGATTTGCTTAATCTTTGTGTTGGCCACCTTTGGTACTTTACTTTCAGTTCCTTATGCTATACACAAGAGCTGGTTGGCCACGGAAGCATTTTTCCTTTAGGGACACAATTCCTCAACATTAACATGCCTAATAGCTAGGAAGTGTTTGTATGCGCCACATAACTGAGGTACTGTTTATGCATGACATAGAAGTTGTTGTTTAAAACACATATCATTAAGCTATTGGAATTTTTTTATGCCTTCATAATATTTTATATCCTTTTTCATGGAGGAGGCCATGTTGCTTTTAATGATGTGCACCATTAACTAGGTGAATTATCACTTTCCATGTCTACTCCTCCCCTCACTTGCGCTCTCCACTATGACAACTTCAACCTTCGTCTCCATCATACTGCAACTCCCCCTCCTGTTTGTCACACTCGCCAGTCACCCCTGGTGAGTGATGGTGAATCCCTGTCACCTCCAGCTAGGCTCTTCTGCTGTAATTAGGCTTGAGCATGTGCATTCAGGCTCCATGCCAGGTTGATTTTTTGATTGGTTCTCTCTTATCTTCCATGGTGGCTCTCTTCTTCTCTGATCTCATTGACCGGCTGTGCACATTCTACAAGCTCAAGATGAAGGTTCTGCCATCGAAGAAAGCGAGCACCTAGATACTGATCCCACCTGATATCCTCCTTTCTGGTTGAATAACACTCAATTAAGTAGAGGCTAAAGGTCCTGACCAGAGAGAAGAATGTGGATGTGGATCCACATGCTTGCCGCAGCTCCAGGTCATGTTTTAGAATGGTCCAGGGGCCTTTGTGATAACACTTCCATAAGGCCTCTTAGTAGTCGGATGGATGTACTTCCTTCGTTCCAAAAAAAGCTTCTCCACCTTTTCCAGATACGGATGCACCTATAGCAAAAATATGTCTATATACATCGGTATCTACACAATTGAGAAGCTTTTTTTAGAACGGTACTAAACTTTATTAAGAATATATCTGCAAAGTTAGGGCAAATGAATCAAAAGTTTGAGCCATTATAGCTCAATTATCTTCCTACCTATAAAAAGTTGAAGCATCCATTATGTACCAGTAACATGTACGTAAATCCAAGATGCTCCTCCCTCATTAACTGGTAGATCTAGATTTATGTGCACAATCTGATTGGCTGAACTGACTGGGCAACTGATGAAGTGTTTCCGACCTGTACATTTCTTCAATGTTAGTGGATTACTCTAGATTTACTGCTTCATGCTCTATATTTCATATTCCAGGGAGATGATGGCGTTCTGCAGAGGGCAGTGACTCTTGTGCTGCAGAACAGGGAAGATTTTGTTGCTATTCTTTTTCATGCTTCGTGGTGCCCTTTCTCGAAGATCTTCAGGACTGATTTTCAAAAGCTATCATCCTTTTTTCCTAAAATTGCTCACTTTTCTTTTGAAGAATCACGTATTAAACCAAGGTGAGTATTTAGTCGAAAAACTAACATATTGGTTTGCTTTTATTATTTTTTGCCATATGATTCACTTGACTTTGTTAATTACAGAATGTTATCAAGATATGGAGTCCGTGCCTTTCCTACACTTTTCCTTGTGAACTCTACAGTGCGTGTACGGTATCATGGATCTCGGACCATGAGTTCTCTTGTTATGTTCTACAACGATGTTACAGGTATGATTCCATGATTTTCCAAGTTTGTGAAACCGACCAAGCATCTCTTTTATTGTCTTGAACGTGATTCGCAAATGTGCAATGTTTTGACCTTCCACATGTATATTTCTCTTCACATTTCGCATGATGCTTCTGCAACTATGGTGACATTGATTTGCTTTGAAATTCGCTGTGCTAAAGACAAGGTTCAAGAAAGCGTTAAGCGTAATTGGTGCGGTGGCCTTCCGCTTAGCGCTTCAGCGTGCATAAGCGGCGCTTTTTTCCTCTTTTTTCCACTTTTCTCCGCTTAAGCGCTTATGCAATCGATGTGGATGGCCTCCGCAATGCGCTTCAGCATGCATAAGCGACGTTTTTTTCCGCTTTCCTGAACCTTGGCTAAATACCAAAAGTATAATTGTATGTCTTACTATAAACATGAAATGCTGTTCACTTTCCAATTTGAGCTCCTGCTAGTGTTCTTTCATCTTTCTATGTTTCAAGCATTTCACATGCTTTCGTTTTCTAAAAACTATGTAGGTATAAATCCTGTATCAGTGGATGCAATATCCCTGAAGGGAATGCAAGACACGGTACATATAGTTGAAAATGAGAGTGAGAGTGAGAATGAGAAAAATACAGAGCTGGAGGATTCTCTGTTCTTATGGGCAAGATCACCTGACAGATTACTTCATGAGGATACATGTCTGGCATTTGCTAGCGCTTTTGTGATCTTGCGGTTATTCTTTTTCCTGCTTCCCAAGCTCAATGCATGTGTGAAGCAAGCCTGGAGGATGCGATTTCATGAACTGAAGAGGTTATTTCCTAGCTTATCTTGAGGAAACCAATGTGGAACGGAAATTTTAACTGACTAGGCAAGGCATCATACACAGAAGGGAGTGGTACAGGCAGCAAACTGAAATCATTTTGGGTTGGATTCCTGTTTTCTGCTCAAGGGTAATCCAAATTGATTGCCAAAACAGATAATTTGCAGCTCAGTGTATCACTGGATGTAATGTGTATTTCCACTCTTTGTTATCGCTGCATTTGTTGTTCAGGGAGTAAAATTTACAGCGGCCTGCCTGCAGCTTACTGGGGTGATGTCAGATGAGTTGTGGAGTAACAGTATTTTGCGTTTCATCTGAGATAATGTACAGGCTTAAGAGATGAGATGATTCTGTTTGCTAATGCTGATATTCCTGTAAAGCTAGCGTCAACCACCTCCTTCGAAACTTACAATGGAGTGTAAGATTGTAATTTGCTGACCTATTATTTTAGCTTGAGGATAGGTAGGGCGCAGGATTAGGTTTTGTGATCTGATAAAGCCAATACATCCCATGGAAGCTACTTGTATTTTTTCTTTTTGGATGGCTGATTGCTCTAGTACGGTTTACTGGATTATCAATGGAAATGTTGGCTAATCTTTGGATGGCTGATTGTTCTAGTATATCCCCTCATTTACACCAATTTTAATGTGAAATGTGAAATTAAATCTCATGTGCCTCAAATTTGTTGAAACCTAGAATTGAGGTGTATATTTTTTTTTTTGAACAAGATATATTACTTTTTGTAAGTAATGGTGATTTCGAACTGAAGGACTACATGAGGATTGAGTATGCGCTTGGCTTTTTTTTCGAGGTGATTCGATAGAAGAGAGTGGCCCAGATTATGAGGAAATCCGTGTCCAAAAAGCATACAAACTATACATTACTCCGTATTTGGTTTGGTTTATAAAGAAAACCGAGACAAAAACCACGCAAGCAAGCTGACAGGTTGTCCACGCAACGAAGCCACCGAACGCCACAAAAACAGAACTCCCGCACACAAGCCAAAACGTTGCACAGCCCAACTGTTGTGTAGCGATCGCTACCCAGTCGACCACCCACGGACCTTGAACGACTTGCCAAATCCGGAGCCGCCGCCTGACGTAGCTGTCAGGATGATCTTCGCATAGCACGGAGATGAACTAGTCGGGTTGACAACCTCGCCGCCTGCTCAACACCATAGGAGCATCTCCACCGGTAGCCCCTAAATAGGCGTCAGCAGGGGCGCCGGCATCTCCGTTTGGAGGCGCCGGTACAACATCCTCCATTTGGGGGAGCTGCTCCCACATCGGCGCCCCCAAACAGACGGCTCCGATATATTTTGAAAATCAAATTCAAATGTTGAAAACGATATTCATACGAAGTTCGAACGAAATTATACAAATTTAACACTAATTCAAACTAAAAAACTAAAAAAAAAACATCTAGCGGTGAAAGGAGTTGAAGGCGCTGAAGTCCAGGTCGTCGCCGTTGGACGACGGGAAGGACCAGCTGTCGGCGTCGTCGCCCTCCTCCTCGCCGGACTTCTCCTCCTTTGGCGCAGACAGCTCCGATGGTCCGGCCAGGTCGACGTAGTTGGTGACGTGGTCCCTAGCGGACCACACCGCCGCCTGCCGCGGGTCGATCGCGATATGCCGGTAGTCCTCGTCGACGGAGCTGCCGACAATGTACTGCAGGGCGGGGAACTCCTCCTCGTCGCCATCGCCACGGAGGGCCGCCTGCGCCTCGGCCTCCTTCTCCCACCATTTCTTCTTCGCCGGCGGAAGTGGTGGCGAGGTGTCCTCCTCCTTGACTCGGGAGCGGCGGCCCGACCTCGTCGTCGGATGAACCGGAGCAGAGGACGCGCGCTGCATCGCGTCGTCGCGGATGACGATGCCTCCGGAAGGAGGCGCGGCCGAGCGCGTGCGCCTGACGGCGGACAATCCGGTGCGGGAGGTTCCGGACACCGCGGTTCGTCCCGGTGACCTCAGCGGCGCGCGCGTCGGTGCCATGGTCGCCGCCTGCGGGGAGTAGACCGGCTCCCGTTGCCCACGGTGGCGTGGACGGTAGCCGTACTCGCGGAGCATGGCGTCGACGTCGCGGCCGTGCCACCAGGCACGGCGGCCGATGTTGTTGAAGCGGCCGCCAGAGGGATTGTCCATCCGCGCGTCCTCTTCGGCGCGCTCGCGGCCGAAGCGCTCTTCTCAGTCCGGGCTGCCGAGGGCATTCTCCGGGAGTCTCCTATGCTCCGGCGTCATCGAGGCCCGCCGTTCCCTGACGAGGGCCATCATCTGTGGTCCTCGCGGCGGCGGCAGCGGCGGCACGGCGAAGCCGCCGTTGGAGACGTGCTAGCCGTGCGGCAACTTGAACGGTACTGGCACGGGATCCGGTGCAAGTACAGCACATCGGCCTCTTCGAACGACAGCTGTGTCGAGCGTGGCATGCCGCCGCCACCGCTGCCGTCGGCCTGGTCGTTGTGCGCCATCCCGTTCGCGCGCGGGTGGGTGGGGGTTCCTGGCGGAGGTTGAGGACGGCGTCGGCTAGGGATGGACGGCGGGGAAAAAAGAGGAGTGCGCGCCGGTGTGGTTTTGAGGAAGGCGGCGGACGCGCATTGAAGGCGCGTGGGTAAGGTAGGTGGACGCCGCGTGGACAGTCGCCGCCCTCGCCGTTTTGGTTTCCATGCGGGAGACCATTAACGCCGATGAGCAACCTCCCCGCGTTGTTTCCGATGCGAACCGCCACGTCCCCTCGATGACAAGGCGCCCCCACCCGCGAAAACCGTCGTTCTGCGAGGCGCCGACGCGCCCAATTCATGCCCTTGGCGAAGGGGCCGACACGGGGTTGCCGACGATTCTATTGGGCTCCAAAATTGGCCGGTGCCGTTTGGGGCGCGCCGGTGCGAGCCCATTTTCGACCCCGGCCCCCAAATTGCTATTGGGGCCACTATCGGGGGCGCCGGTGGAGATGCTCTAATGCCACCCAAAAACCAGCTGAGCCACAAGCCTTCCTCATAGGACCGATACTACATAGGAGACCGAGGCCACCGATACCCTCAACGGCTCAACCACATAGGCATGTGCCCTACCGCGAAGGCCAAGAGCTCGAAGGCGGCACCTCCAACAAGGTAGTGATGCTTCTGTTACCGCTACCCGCCCCGGATGGAGCTTAGGTTTTCACCCGGAATCTGAAACCACTCGTGTTGGTCGGGATCGAAACTCCACAACAACGCCAAAAGGAAGGAAAACGACGCCCAAAGGCACCGCCTTCGACCACCAAGCTTTGCCTAGACTTCGACCGGATTGCAAAGCTCATGGAGCGCCAAGAAGGCCGCCTGGCCATGTCGTCGACCACCGAGCTCCACCGCAAGGCGCATCCACTTCTGCACCTCACACCGTGATGAAATCCCATGCCACGCCGGGCACAAGCTGCAACTACTGCTTCGGGGCGGCCACCCCAGCATCCTTGCACGCTACTGGAGCACGCCGGCTGGAGGAAAAGCAACCCCAATCAGCAACCACTACCCCTGCACCTCCACCTTGCGTAGGGCCTCCTCGCTCCCGCCCCAACATTCTTGGCCCTCGACCAGGTTGAAGGAGGAGAGGAGTAGAACTATCGACCTTCCCCCACAACCTCCGCACCCGCAATGCCAGGGCCACACCGCGCCGGCGACGACACTCCTCCACCGCGGTTGCAGCCGCACCATCACCACACCCAGGGCCTCCTCGCCACGCGCACCGAGCCGGCTTGTGCAACCCAGATCCGACCTGACTGTGTGCCGCCACGTGTAGCCGCAACGCCCGCCCTACTCCAGCAGCACCGCTTCGCGCCCGAAGCTTCGTTGCCGACCTACGCCATATGCAGAGCTCCCACTCGCGGGAGAAGAGGAATTGCCCCACCACCACCTTCCTCGAGGACTTGCCCGGCTTTGCTGATGGCCCCTCTGGCGGTGGCACTGCGTGGGAAAGCTCCTTCAGATGGTGGCAGCTATCCCCTCCCCCCTCCCCCCCCCCCCCCACCCCATGTAGACAGAGGTGGGTGATGTTTTAGACACGCTATTTTAAAATTTCTTGCGCTTGGCTTAGGGTTGGGTAAGTTTTGTAGAAAATGCAAACATATACTCCCTCCTTGGAAACGTAAGATGTTTTAGGTGTTTATAAAGTATACTAGATACAAACTAAAGTAAGTGAACCTACATACCAGAAATAGACTAGATACATACTAAAGTGGATGAATCAAAGAAAGTGCTTCACCATCTTACATTTTTAAACGGGAGAGTATATGGATACATACGGACAATATTTACTATGTGTGCTTGTTTTTTGGGGCTTGATTTCAAGTTATCTGTGTTCAAGTATTTTTTTTTTTTTTTTTTTTTTTGAACAGCGGAGCGCCCCAGAAGGGGCTAGAACCTTGCATTAATATAACAGAGGGAGTACAAAGTAATTACAAGGAATCCCATCAAATACAGAAATTACATATGGATCCCTAGCATTTGTAAGAAAGACCTTGCTAAAAGATGATACAAAGCAATCTAGTCCATCTTCTTTCCCCCTGCGGAGCAGGAAGTTCAGATCGCTGCAGCCATGATTGAAGACGGGGACAAAACCACTTGCCTCCAACCCAGCAAATCCATCAACGCCTGAACTCGAACAGGGCCTCCCGATGGAGGTTAGATAAACGCCGGCAAGTGGAGCCAGCAGGAGAAAGGCCATCTTGGCCAAAGATTTCTGCGCCTCATCTACTGACACAGAGAATATGCTCCAATATAATCTGGTTCTTGAGCTCCAAGGCCTCCCTAGCTTAACAGCAACCCTACCTACTTCATCCCCAAACACCACCATGACGTCGGAGGGAGAGAAGAAAGGTAGAGGCAGCTGAAAAACCAGAGTAGCAGAGGCACGACAGCACCACGCCGAATAAACCAACTCACCTTCAAACCCAAAGAACCTGCCACTGTCTTGGGGAGGTAAGCATAGATGATAGCGATGTTGACGAACCAGAAAATTCCGCTTATTGAAGAAGGCCTCCTCAGATCTGCAACAAACCACCAGCTTCCACCTCGAAGGCACAGTGGTGCGCAACATCGACGAACGCCCGGCGTTGCGGAGAAACACCAGAGCGATGAGCCTCCAAAAGGGAGGGAAGACGGCCTTATTTGGGGAGATGCCGCGTTCCATCCACCTCACAAGCCTCCACTCCCGCCACCAGAGCAGAATCGCAAGGAAAATAGAACAGAGGATGCTCAAGATCTGGCCGATGAGATCTTGATACCTACTCCCATACTCCACAAAGGGTAAATCTACACTAAAACAGATCCTATTACTAATTCCGGCGCTTCCCCATCGCCAACTCCAGCCATCAACGCCAGCAGGAGCGGCTTTGGATCGGCCCGGTGAGATGGAGGAGACGACCAGGCGAGAAGTTTCGGGGGAGAGCGAGAGGGGTGGGGAAAAGTGCTGAGGCGCTGATTATCTATGTTGTATTTTCCTGTGTTCAAGTATTAAATGCATTATGTATGTATATGTGGATCACTTTTTTTAAATGCACAATTAGTCGAACAAAGAATAGTACTCCCTCCATCCATAAATAAGCGAGTCAGGTTTGTCTAGATACGGTTGTATCTAGCCGCATTTTAAGTGTGTAGATACATTTGTATCTAGAAAAAGGTCAAGTCACTTATTTTTGGTCAAAGGGAGTGGCTTGAATAATTATGGACTTAGCGCACGAATTGTGGTGTTTGGTTGCAGTCACACTTTGCTAAGCCAAAGTTTAGCGGTTTTATGCTTGACAACCACGCAATGAAGTTAGGGACACAAGTAATTTGCTTTTGCTTTTTTTTAGCTTGCTTAAAGAGGACGAGAAGAAGAACGGTGAGTGGTTCTTCGGGAGTTCGATATAAACTCGGAGTCACCCTTGTGAGAAAAAGGCGCTTGCTACATCACTCTACACTTGGATTCTCAATGAGTTGACACACATGTAGTTTGGTGTCATCACCTGCCCCCCTAGAAACAGCCACCGTAGCCACCGTCGGCACCTCCGCCATCTCCCACCGTGGCTTTGCCGGAACTTCCGTTAGTATCGACGGTTCCATCGATGGCCACCACCCACAAGGTGTTCAAAGGATTGTTACGATGAGGAAGCCAATGCCACTGCCGAGTGTGGCAACAACAACTCCTCATGTTGACCAACCTTCTCTCCTTTCGACAACACTTACTCGTCGTCCCTCGGCGTGGCGGTTCTAGGGTTCGAAAGGCGCCAAACAAGGACCGACAGCATCAAGCCGGCGCACTGATGCTTGACTCTGACTACTTCTTAGATGATGCAACACCCTAGCACCGCCGAGGGCTTGCTCAACCTCCTCCCCATACAACGCTGCCGCGCTAGCCCGTGTCGCGGTGGCGCCAAACCTGATCCCAAAGGGGGTGGGGAACTCTAGCCGTTTGCGGCAGAGCCTCGACATGGGGCGGCGGATGGGCGGCGTCGTAGCGCTGGGCCCAGATGTTGCCTTCTCAAGTTGACGGTGCGCTCGATGCACATGTGGCCGGTGGCGTTGGAGCTTCAAGGTCTGGATTGAATATGAAGGCTCTAGTGCTCTTCTTGCACGAATTTGCCGTCTTTCTGTATCGGTCCTCCTTGATCTAGCTGCTGGCGAGTTCCGGAATTCACCCTCGGAGATCTAGATGGATTGTCGCATGGAGCCCCTTGATTTCTTGAACGGATGAGAACTGGTTGCACGCGTCCATATACTGCCTACACGCTTTTAGGAGGGCATTATGCGAAGCTCCACTTTCTGTCGCCACCATGGGACATGTCCACACCTAGATTTCCATGATATTTACAACATGATAAGTCATGTCGGCGGCGATTGGACGGCCAAAAGGCTTCCGTGACTCATATAGAGTTCAAAACTGCTAAGTAATGGCAGTAGCGGTGTCTTGGATGCGATAAAGAGAGCAACACTGGCAAGTCGGCGCGGTATCATAGGAGGATTTTTTTGTGGTACCCTTCGAGTACCGAGTCTTGATTTTCAAGATAAAAACTCAAAATGTGATCTTTATTGGTTGTACCTAACAATGATCTTATTGAAAACATTGTTTTTTAACCTCAAACTTTCTCCATCAGACGGGGCGACGGTGCTTGTATTCTCCGTGGTGTGGCTTTTGAAGAATCTCTTCTGTATCTGCAGTGTTGTCTTTGGTGGTAGTTTGTGTGCTGCTGCCAGTAGTTGATCACCATGTCAAGAATTTTTTTTTCCTTTCTTTTCTTTTTGGTTGTGTGCCCTCTTTACTATCATTCAGACATTTTGTTGTATAAAGGTTAAGTGTAATTAGTACCTTCACGATATTAATATGCTCCCTCTGTCTCATGATATTTGTCTTAATTTTATTCAAATTTAGTGTATATAAATTTTAATAAAATGAAGACATGTTTCGAGGGAGTATTTCTTATAATGAAAAAAGTTGAGCCGAGTGCGAGATTTTTTTGAACCAAAAAAAGAGAGGCTCGACGACTGAGAAGATCTCAGGAAAAAGAACACGTGGTCGAAATAATAGAAGTACTCCAGCACAAGTGAACGCGGCGAGCTATAAATACTCGCTCGCGTCGATCCGGCAAGAGTACGCCCACAGATCCCACGCGCTCCCCTCGCAGTCGCAGGCTCCTACGCCACCGCCGCAGCGAGATGGCCGCCGCCGGCGGGAGCAGCGTCGGAGGAAGCCGCCGCCACTGGTTGGAGGAGGAGCAGCCCGGCTTCCGCTCCGGCATGCTCCAAAAGATGTAAGCGGCAGATAGCACTCCCCCCTCCCCAGTCCCCACTCCCCTTGTCCGAGCGCCCCACCCTGGACCAGATTCCGCTCGCGATCGTTCATCTGGTAGCTAGAATTTCTGGGGGATTCGCAGTTTCCGTACGAATCTAGCCTCTGTACTGTGGTTGGATCGAGTGGAAAGTAACGGATTTGTTCACAGCTTAGGGCTTCCGCTCAGCCATTTTTGATCGATTATATGTAGCCATTTCTTGACCATTCCTGCTTGCTGGCTGCTGCCTGTACGCGATTTAAGTCGGGGCTGCATTTTGTGTCCTTGCTTAGTTCGATAGATCATCAATCCATTCCCCTACCTGCCTAGGACTAAGTACATTTGTTTTGACACGCATTGCTTCTCCGAAATTGGTAACCGGCAAATCAACCGGCTGCGGTCATCTCGGGATCCTAAGTAGTATTGGGTCTCAGCTTGCTTATCGTCTCGAGGCAAGAGGAAATAGTAAGGAGTGCTCAGTGCGCACCTATATCTGGGCTGTTTATGTTGCAGCAAGATCCGTGGCAGCTCCTTTTTTCCCTTATCTCAAACAACTTCTCATTTTTGTATATCTCACACCGTCACACCACACAATTTTTTTGAAATTGAAACTTTGCAGATCACTTAAATATAACAAATAGAATGTCGGAAAAATATTTCGGATTTTTATGTCATTATGTATATATATATTTCAGGAATTTAGTTTGAATTTTAAATAAATTTAAATTGCACAAAAAAATTCCGAACTATTTCCCCCCTTCTATTTGTTATTTTTGAGTGACTTGCAAAAAAATCGAATCGAAATATTATATAATTTAGGAGATATGAAAAAAGAAAAAGTCAAAACATGTGAAGGCATAGATGGGTTTCAACTTTTTCCTAATAACTTCGGCATAGATGGGTTTAGTTGGTTAGCTTTGGAGCGAAATACGCCGTTCTTGCTTTATTTGACGATGCCTCTCAGCTGTCGACACACCTTTTCATATGCACACGATCCTAATTTGGATATTAATTAAACTGGAGGAAACTTTTATGTTTCCTAACCCCATCTATTCCTAATGTTGTTCAGCACCATCAAATTGGCCCCAGTTTATGAGCCTAGGTATGCCCCTTATTCCAAGGAGGTCCAAACATTTGTTGCCAAATTTGAGGAGGATGCCTTCAGTGGGACCAACAGTAAGGTGTGTTTATCTATTCGTGTTTCCCGACACCAGTCAAATATCCTTTTCCTGCCATGTTTCAGATTGGTGGAATCTATCATTTTCATGTTAGGTATCCTTCTGCTAGTTAATTGGTCAACTTGAAGAAGCAATGTTAGTATGCATTAGATGTTCTTTCTGTACTTGGCTCACATTTTAATTTTGTTCGTTATTGTGCCTCGTGATTTATCTTTATTTAATTTTGAACTTGTCCAGGAAGACTACATGAGAAATATATCAAACAAGTTGCTCAGTATTGAGAAAAGAAAAGATGAACAGGTACGGCGGCAAATGCAGTCGTGTTGCAACTTGCAACGGCCTAATGCACCTCAGGCTTTACAGGGAGGCAATTCTTCTGTCATACCAGAGGCGGTGATAATGGCTAGTCAAAGGCCAAGTTCTCAGTCTATGACACCTAAAACTTCAAGCCTAGTGCCCAACCAGCACATGGTTTACCCTTCCACACCAAACGCGCCGATTGGGATTGAGCAAAAGCACCCTGGCATGATGAAAATCATGGATCGATGTCTAAACTTCCAACCCAGCACAGCGATTGCTACAATAGGGCGAGGTGTCCAACCCGGTCTGCAGCCGATGCAATCAGCAGCTAGCCAGAGTCAGAGCCAATATCCAGCCAGGCAACCACAGGCTATAAACATTGTAGGTTGCAGCCCGACAAGTGTGCCAAAGCCAGCTATTCGTCCATACTCTCAGCAAAATTGCCTACTTGGTATTGGTAGGCAGAAGCAGCAGTTGACAAGGATGAATCAACAAACTTTGGGAGCCAACCAAAAAGAGTTGGACATTCAAAGGCACCAAATGCTTGGAGCACAACAAGGCGATTCCTCTAAGTCTAAGTTACAGGCCAGTCAGTTTGGAGGACGGAATAATCAGCAGGATGCTAGGCAGAGAGATCTGCTACATTCGCCGTTCAAGGCATGCAAACCTGAGATTAAGACTACCCCTCTACAACAGATTAGCGGTGCTCAACAACACACTTCGATTTATCAGAACTCTCAGGTTCCAGGTACTGACTGCTTCATAAAGAACTGTGATTGTCATAGAACTTTACTCAGTGTTTTCCTTTGTCTTTTTTATCTTTCACAAGTTACAGTGTTTGTTATTTCAGCTACCATGGGAAGTGCTAGAGAATGTGACGTAGTGGAGAAAATGTTTTGCCAGGTGAGAATCCGCTATTTTATGTATGTGAATTAACTGTTCTTGAATCTATAACTATATCCCAGTATGTGTTAGTTATGCATAATGTTTTCTTTTTAAACCCAATTTAGTCATTTAAGGCTCTTGTAGATATAAAATAACGGGGCTGGTTTTGTTGACCTTATATTTCAATGCACAAGCATTACTAGCCGAATGACTGGATCACATTATTGAGCTGTTGATGATTGTTTTGTTAAATTTGAACATCTCAGCTTAATCATATTACGGCAATATTCCATTGCAGATCAAGTCTTGGAAGGATGCTTATTATTCGCAGTTTGTTGAACTGGATCATAGATTCGCTGTTCCAGCACTAACAGAGGTCATCTGCCCTTTTCCTAGAGATGAATCTTCATTCATTGATGATTTGCAGTGTCACTCATACTTCTTGTTCCATCTTTATACAGGAGCAATTCTCGTCACTACCCATAGAGAAAGCTAATGCATACAGACGAAGAGTAGGTACCAAGAAACTAATCAGGGAGATACTGAAACTCCTGCAATTGAGGAAAAGTGATGTGCACGAGGGTTTGAAGTTGGAGTTCCCCAAGTACGAAAAACACATACATAATTTTTTGGGTTTTATCGAGAGGACTAAAGCTCGCGATGCAAAGATGAATATAGGATATCAATTGCAGAATTGTGATGAGCAGTCTCAAGTCATAAATCTTACTGGCAATGCACCCCCAATCACTGGTGGTAAAAGGTTGGTAAAAGCAATAGCTTGGAAAAATCTGGAGATATTAACATCAATTCCTTTGAAAAATCACAATATAATGCTAAGATATATTGGATAGCTCAGACTGTCACCGTAGATTTTGAATCAATAGAACATGTCATCCTTAATAATAAGTACTAGTAATGAAGTGTTGGATTTCTTCAAGTATTTTTCTCTTGACATTTTGTAGTAACTAACACCGATAAGAATTATGTTCACTCTTATTCCCATTTTTCAGAAGTTACCATGAGATATTTGTGTAATCTGTAATGCTCTTTATTTACTATGCTTTACCTTTTACATTTTCAGTGCACAGCAAAAGCAACCTGCAGATGCAAGCATTTTGCAGTCAAATCAAACAACTAAGGCTAGAACACCACCAGCTCATCAACATAACAATGGCAACCACTTGCTAGGAATAGCAAGCCCTTCCTCGATCAGCTCATTAGGAACATTGCAGTCTTGGTCTACCAGTATGCTTGAGTGCTTGAGCCCCTCACCAGTTACCATGCCGGTGGTAGCACCAGCTTCACCCTGTGCTCCAGTGATGTCCACATCTTCAAAGGACGTTGACAGAACATCTGCCTTACTGTTGGGCGACAATGCAGGAGCAGCAGCATTAAAATCAAATAGTTCTAACCAAGTCACTCCTAGTAAACTGACAACGTCAGCCTCACCACTTCAGGCAGAGATAACAGCTGGTCAAGAAGAGGATCAGGCGCGAGGTGGAGACAGAACACCGGTGACTAAGAAGCCCATCGATCGCCTAATTGATGCGGTAAGTTTACCAGATTTTGCGTAGGTCAGTCACAGTTCAGAATTGCCGCAATCCCTTATACTGACAGTTCCGTGCTTATCTTGCAAAATCAGATGAGGTCTTCATCACCAGCAGCACTACGAAGCTCAGCTAATTCAATCTGGTCTGTCCTTAGCATAAATGACATTGTAACAAGTGGGAAAGTTGGCACAATTTTGGATTGCAAATCCTCTCGACAGCAGCAACAGGGTGAACCTAATGCTGTGAACAAAATGAAGCGTGTCTTCAATAATACAGCATCACACTCTGAGTCGGTACTATTGGGAAATATTGATAGCAGTTGCATGCCATTTGAGTGCGACTCCTCTGATTCCGGATCCACCAGCAAACTAAGCATCAAGAGGCAGAAAAAAGAGGTAACATGACCGATCATTAGATTCTTTAGTTGCCAATCTGGTGCCTTTTGTTTCTTTTCTATTGGAGCACTATTTATTTCTGTTTGTCATAATTTCATAATATTCTTAACATACTTCGAACATTTCCTGGCAGAATTCTTATGTTGCTCTGTTGGAAGAGATTAAATCTATCAATAGCACACTGATCGATACAGTAATCAGCATGTCTGGTGACTGTGGAACAGATGGGATTTCCTCCTACCATGGTGGGGCAATGATCAAACTGTCTTACAGTGCCGTGTCCATTTCGCCTATCATGAAATCACTCTTTGCAACATCTGAAATGGTACTTTGGCTTTCAGAGTTCAGATACTTCCTCCACTTTACAGCACATCCCTGGCTAGCACAATGTACTGACTTACTCTGTGACTGATGCAGTCTCTTGTCTTGCCTGCAAAGCTATTCGTCCCCCCAGATTATCCACGTAGCTCTCCGGTGCTTATTAATGATGGAGGAGATGAGGTGCTAAGGTGAGTTGAGCCCGTTCAAGATTGTCTACTAACTGCTCATCAGGATGTCCAAATCTGCCGCCGCTTCACAATAGCTTTGGCTACTTGCAGGAAGAATTCCAGTGCCATCGCGATCTCGGTAGATGTGGCGTTCCGGCATGCCCTCGCTGATCTCTCAGAACCCTGGTCAATCAAGGAGACGGCCAGGGCGTGGGATGCCTGCGTGCGGAAGGCCGTCACAGAGTTTGCACACCGTCACGGCGGAGGGACGGTTAGCTCGATGCTTGGCCGGTGGGAGAGATGTGCCGCCACATGAGAAACAGAGCATATATAGGCTTGTTTGATGTAGAACAGAACAGACAGTAGGGTGAGTCCATAAAGGTACTCCTAGTAAGGTGAGGAACAAAATAAGGGGGATCAATTCAATATTATTTGGTATGGTGCAGTGCTATAACTTATAGGGACTTCGGTTTCAACATATGGAGGTCGATGTAAAATGTTGTTTTAGAAGGGATAGATGTAAAATGGTGATCACCAGTGAATGACATTTTGACTAGGAGAAAATTTGGCAACTGTAAACTATGAAATGAGGAACGAGAAAAATGAGTAAATTGTAATTATGTCTGAATTATATCTCCTGTTCTAAATCTGAAGAGGTTACATTCTTTGAATTTGTCTTAGCATTCTATGTCTCTTTGACGCTGTAGAGAGGTTTCTTGGTATGCAGGCCGGTAAATGTGGATTCGTACTGGCTTCTGTATCACGAGCCAAAGTGTATGTATTTGTTTCACTTCATTATCTTCCCTTGAGTAGAGTTTTGAGTACCTTCTCATAAAAGGGTACAGATAAATGCTCCTCATCATGATGTTCTGATTACAATAGAAAACACTGATCTTATAGGTAATTATTATGTTGCATTAGAATTTTAGCTGGATCTATCCTTGCTTTAATTATTCATCAAGAAAAAAGACTCACCCGGTCCTTGAATTTTTAGTAACCAATTGACTTATTCGTTTATGTTTGCCAATATGAAGTGTCATGCTGAATATTTTAACATAAGAGGTAGCTGACGTACTCATGGTGGTAAATTTTCTTATAAGATACATTATCAGTAGTAGCAGGTTCTGAGTAGAATTACTTCAATGGCTCCAAAGAACCAAACACTGCATATGCTAATGAGAGTATGAGACACTGACTATTATTATGTACTTGAAAAAAAAAGAGATTTGCGGATATTTTTTTAATTCCTGAATGACATGTGTTTATGCAGAGCTACAGAACTTCTCCCAGTTCACAGACAAAGTGTCATGGCACCCATTCCTCTGTCAGTTGGTTGATTGTTGGAGATGCTCTGCACCTGATAGTTCATTTCCATTATGCAAAAAGGATTTTCCAAATGCAATCCTGAGCAAATAGAATGTACTGTACACGCTAGATTGGAATAGTTTAGGTTATCTGCACACTGGCATTTACTAGGAATGGCCATAGTGTTCTCTTACCAAAGCTACGAATATACAGCAGCAGTCGGTAAATGGCTTTTTTTGGTGCGAAATAGTTGTGGGTTATTTCATTATTGTTCTTGATACCTTTTTTTAAAAATATTTTGTGAGCTTTGCCATAACTCGTACAATGATGAAGTGAGATCCAAGAGCAATCCTAACAGTTCAGAAGTTCACCTATGTTTCCTTGTGATCTTCTCTCCTATTTAGCTAGTATTTTGTTGTTCAACTAACTTTTATTTTCTGTTGTCTTATTACTGATTCCAGTATTAATACATCAGTTTGATACAAGCCATATATTCTCTTAACCAAGATGCTTCTCGTCTTGATATGACTAGCATGGATGCACTGCTCCTGAAGGAAGCTGAAAAACGCGGAATGCTTGTTGAAGAAAGGGACGGGACAAGGAGCCTTTGATGGAGTGCTTGGGTGAGACCATTAGCCAAGAAAAATTGTGGAACCTTCTGTCAGGAAGGCCAATGGTCCTTCCTGCATGTATGCTGAGCTGGTCCTGAACATGTGGTAGTCTGCATCTCTCCCGATGAGGAAACAACGCGGCACTAACATCAGTGCCGACGATGCTTCAGTTCTGAAGCTGATTCAACGTAACTTTTTGACAGTCCTGGCCCTTTCCGCTAATCAAGAAGTGAATTGGGCGATATCTTATAGCTATCCTAAACCCACTGCCAGCCTAAGTACATGTCAGATGACCAGGCACTGTAAGTCCCTTGAGAAGGAATCAAGGAAGGAACAGCTTCCAGAGGCAGTGGCATCATCATGCATGTAAAGTTTGAGAGGTGCTCGGAGGGGCCTCTGTATCACCACCAGCTCGTGCTTGGCATACCTGCTAGGCAAACATCAAAACCACACTGAATCTTCGTCATCAAATGCTGCCATGCAAATCCTGAATTTTCTGAATTGTTATTTAGTCTGTTTTTCTTGCTCTTCGTCTCGTGAATATTGTCGCGACAACTTGTCAATGTCTGTCCTGACCAGAATAGGTAAACAGACGCATCTTTATCGCCTTTTTTTTCCTAGCTTGGAAGAAGCCCAGATTTGGAGCGGCTGCTGCCAAGAAGACGTTGATGAACTGTACCAGATCTTGTTGTGTGCACCTGTTGGGCACAGTGCTAACACTGATGATGCACTGGACCTGCCTTCAGCTATAACCCGACACTGTAATGAACTCCGCCTGGTTCCAACAGTACATATCAGTGTTTTTGTTTTTTGGATTACAATGAGATGACATACATGTACAGACACAACAGTACTGATAACAGTGGGCATTGATCGCATTGTGTTCAGAGGTACTTGGCTAACTTGTTGACCTGAACGTTTTGTTCTGAGCTGTGCCCCATGCAGTTGTAGATGATGAATATTGGGGTACATTATCGTTGCTGTTTCACTGATATCTGAGACTGGCTGAGCTGAATATTGTGGCGTGGTATATGGGTCTGTAAATGTTGGCTTGCTAGTACTTGAGCTAAGAGCTGTCTCTCCTCGGATGATATCCGATGTTTTACATATTTGAATTTGCTTACGGATCGATAAACAAACTGAGTTAGGCTGTAGAACATCTGCTTCAGATGAAGTTTTGCCTGTACTAAAATAGATTGATTCACTCAAGAATTTAGGCCGTACTAAACAATTATCTGCAGTAAAGCATAAAATGATTGACAGGAAAACTGTTATGCAAAGAGTTTTGTGACAAATCAGAGCATAGAAAACATTATCGAAACTGGAGTCTAGGACCGAAAGTTGGATTCGGCTAAAAAAGCAAAATTCTTCTACGAGTGCGCGGGAGCAAGCTTGGAACTGTTGTCAGGTAGAGCCCTGGAAGTTGCTGTCACACAACCGCTTGAACAAGATCTATGACCACAGGATGGTGCGCAGGGGGAACAAGCTCTCCACGAAGACGTCGGCGGTGATGCCGCTCATCATCTGCGGCCTGCTCTTGTGCGGGAACACCAAAACATCGCTGCCATCGCTGCTGTTAGCAGCGATATCATAGGAGCAGAGCGAGCCGTCGGCGCACTTCATGACCAGAGTCCTCCGGCCGCTCACGAACAGCGGCCTCGGGACGTGCCTCGCCGCGCCGTCCAGCTCAAACCTGTACCTGTGGATCCACCCCTGCTGGCCGCCGTCGCCGAGCACCCACACGTCCATGTTCGTCCCTCCCTCGCCACACGACGGCCCACCGCTGGGCACCAGCGACGCGCAGAGCTTGCCGTCGAGTTTCGAGAGCGACGCCACCGCGTCCTCGACCACTGGGAGGTCGATGTGGTTCCGCACGTGAGTCGAGAGGTCGAAGCTGACGACGGAGTTCCCGTAGAAATCGACGAGGAAGTACACGACGCCGTGGACGTGCACGCCGCGGCCGCTGGGGCAGTAGTTCACGTCCCACAGGCCAACCTCCTGCCACCGGGCCCCGTATGGCCGTAATCCCTTGCTGCCGCCGCGTCGACCGAGGGCGCACACGTCGCACGTGACGTGCGGGCGACTGGAGTACGGGAGGCGGACGTCGAGGCGCATCACCTTGTACTCGCCGGTCGAGGGGCAGCGCCCGAGGCAGTACCATGGGAGCTGCTTGGATCCCGTCCTCGTGTGGCGGTCGCCGACGAACTCACCGCCGCCAAGGCCAAGGCAATGGCCGGTCGCCGGGTTGAGCAGCTCGGCGTCGCCCTGGCCGCTCCGAAGGCAGGCGATCGAGCCGCAGCAATTCTGCACGTCGTACCCTTCCCTAGGCTCTGCCCTCCACCGGCGGAGCGCTAGCCGCGGTGTCCTGTTCTCGTCGACGATCGTGGCGGGGAAGCGGGCGGCGCCGTCGAAGAGGAGGATGCTGGGGTCGGAACGGCGGCGACGCACCGCCCTCGCGGCGGCGTGATCGCGCAAGAACGGGCGGCTGGAGATCAGGGAGAACCAGCTCTTGCAGACGGTTTTGCATCTTGTGACCGACGTTGGCGGCAGGAGGGTCAGGATTTTGTTGATCGTCAGCTCGGGGATGCGATCCATTGTGTCGTCGTCGGACTCATCGTCGTCGACTGGCGGCATCAGCTCGTCTTCGGATGAGGTGGCGTGGTCGTCGTCGGACCAATCGTCGTCGACTGGCGGCATCAATTCGTCCTCGGAAGAGGTGGCGCCGCTGACCGGGGAGGCGGTGGTGGAAGCCATGGATCCAATAAACCACGTTCTAGCGTCGACTAGGTTTAGGGATTCTTGATGTGATTTGCAGTACGGCGGAAAGAAAAGTCGTGGCGACGAAATAAACGACGACGATGACAGATTTGTGCTGAAGGTGATGACGAGGGAGGCGAAATCAAGAAACCGGACACTCCGGCCCGGAAACCTAGCGATGTTGGACGTGTTAACGCAATTGTATGTGTAATTTTGTATATACAGGACTCAAGAAGTCAAGATGGTAGGGTGATCGCAAAAAAAAAAAAGTCAAGATAGTAGGATAAATCATGTATATGGTCGTTCCCTCCGGATGAAACGACCCGGCCCATCGGAGGACAAGTGCCCCAGCTGGCCTTCAGCACTCCCGAAACTCATGGGGTGGGCTGACCGCCCCGATCCCCGGTGCTCCTACGTGGCTACACAGTGCCCTAGCACCGTGTAGTCTTCCACGGTGCCCTCCCAAAAACGGAAAGCACTGACCCGCCCGTTACCAAAAGGGGAAGTTTGACTGCCCACCCTTTCTTCTTACTGCAGTGTGCAGTGCGCAACATTCCCACGATTTGTACAGGTACCACAATTAATGCGGACCCCAAAAGTCTCCTTCTGTAGTAGTAGTACATGGAAAAGAAAGTGTAAATCTTGTACAGTAAAAAATACACTCACATCTGCGGTCGGCAAAACCCAAAAAATTATATCAAATGCACCATAGTCCTTTTAGTGTAACAAAATACATCGCTTGCTTTGCAACCCATAGATGAATTTTTTTCCTACGTAATCGACTAGAAGTACCAGGCCTCTCCCTGCTGCCACGTACAGTAGATGTAAATATATTGGCTTTATTTACATCTGTGGGTTAATCTTGTGTTCAAAAAAATACAGGCAGAGAAAATGAGTTAGATCTATAAATCTAGGTACCAAGGAAAATGAGAGTATTAGATAAAAATGAAAAACAAATAGATGATGTAATAAACCTATTATGTTTTACACTAAAATTACATCACAGTAAAAACACATGGCAGCTGATAGTTGTAAAATTACATCCAGATTGCTTGTGTAAATATTTTTTAGCAAATATATTACATGGAAAATTACATCACAAACTATTAACAACTACATTATGATTGTGCGACAATGCAGATTAAATCGAAAACATATGCAATTCATTAGTTGTAAAACTACATATACCATTGAAAACACATTGATGTGGGTTTGATTAAAAATAATAATCGAGGGATGTAAGAATAACATGCATCAGAATAAAAAATACATCATGTTGAATCAAGAAAAACCTAATGTCTAATCTGACCAATAATTGAGAGAATAAAAATAGAACATCATATGACTAGAAATATACATCCCATATGCAAAATTTTAACGAGAAAATACATCATGTTGAATCAAAAAATAATTAGGAAAGAGCCCTATTGTGTAATGTGAAACAAAACTTTAAGGGATGCAAAAGTACTTCCTATGATACAATAATACATCCTGTATGCACAATATTATTATGAAAATACATCATGTTGAATAAAAAAATCAAACAAGAAACCTACAATATAATTTTACTTACAGTTGAAGCAAAAATATTAGATGATCCCTTACTGTTACGGCTGGGAATGCTTTCAAACCAGATCAAATCCAACCCAAATTGTACAAAGTGTGTACCAACCTATCCCAACCAAACTAAATGCTGCATACTAGGATCCAAACCAAACCAAACTACAACAATTTTCCACACAAACCCATCCAAACTAGTTCCTTAGCTACGGGTTCAATCCACATGTTCAAACCGATCTAATAGTGGTCTACATCAGGCAGCTACCATGTTGGGTTTTTGATAGATAAAAGGCTATAAAGCCCAACTTTAAATTAATAAAGCCATCACGGCCGAACGATAAGAGGTGTTGAGGAGAACCTCTTGCAAAGTTGATCAAACAACAAGCTAAAACTAAAAGCAGGAGCACAACTACACTACATGGAACACACTCGGGACAGCAGAGAAGGCACCACCACTTATGGAACAAGCTTGACATCAAAGCTGAACACAAGCTCTAGATGTAACTAAACCAGCGAAGCATGGCAAGCAAGTTACTGGGAGCAACACCGCTGACATGGAACTGTCAACAGGAAAAACGCGCTATCAACCTATGATTCAAAGGCGACGATGAAGTCCAATCGATTATTCATTAACCAGGGCGTATTTAATGACTAATACTTACATGCTATGGATTATGCATTAACCATTTATTCTCAAAAAATCTTCATGTGAAAAAACTACAACTAGTACTAATGATTTTATTAGTTTGTTACATACAAATTACTTCTTAAAACATGGAAATATACATCCAGCTATTGTACAAAACAGCAATCAAAAAACATACTTAGTATTTTGATACATATAATAGTAATGATGTTAACGTTCATGTATGAGAACATACATCCAACATTTAAAAAGTACATCTAATACTAATGATTTCATGTGTTTGTTCCATCCAATTAACTTTTGGAAGATCATATTGTATATCCTTATGTAAAAAACTCAGGAATATGAAATATACATCCTACATGTAGGCAAGACAATGCAGTCGTGCGAAACAGGATGTATTTACATCCTACATGTTATTCAGAAAACTAGCCACTGTGTATTATGATCAAAACCTTCAAAGTGGAAAATATAAACCTACACCCCGTGTATAAAAAAATACATCTGGTACTATTGATTGAGTGGATCTGTTACATCCATAGCATATTTTAAGAACACATTTGCTTCACAACAAAAATTGAACATACGACTAAGTGCTATTTTAATAGAAAAAACTCAGAGCACATAGCTGCACACTATAAAAATGCATCAAAACATACTATGGAATGGAGAAACATGTATGACCTGAACTCTGTGCGGTCATGTCATGCACCAAAGCTCAAGCCCTCCGTTAGGCTATGCATGAGGTCTGGCATCTACCCAAAGAAGAAGACGCGGGGGAAACTGAGGATGAATGGGTCATCCTAGACAATCAGATAATGGAAATGAGATCAAAGCTCTTGTTCTTATGGTGGATGGTGTGGCATCTGCGCAACGACACCATCTTCGGCATAGGTGATGCTTTGATGAATAACTCAGCTTAGTTCATTATAAACTATCTTAACACCGAACGAACACAACCATAAAGGAAAAGGGAAGATCACGTTTTTTTCCTGAACGTGTTACTACTGATCATATTATAACTGGCCGAAATTCTCGCATTTCCTGGAGCAATACTAGTACAGGTCGGCTGAAAATCAACACCGACGCCTCCTTCATTTCTGAAGATGGTATGGGGCACTGGGGGCAATAGCCAGGAACCATACAGGGGAAATTATCATGTCTGCTTGAGGCTCTATTATGCGATGCCAATCAACAGAAGAAGCTAAAGCCTTGGCTGTCCTATGAAGCATGAAGATTGAGGCCACTCTCAACCAACCCATAACCGTGTGACTGTCAGGATGTTGTTAATGCTCTAAACTCTAGTTCCTGGGGAAGTTCTCAAGCCATTTTGGTGTATGCTTAATCCGCCCAGTTTGCCCATTCCATCCAAAACTTATAGGCTAGAGGTTCAGAAAATCCCAAGATCAGTCAATGGCACACCTCCCTGGCAGATTATAGTCATAGAACCTTGACTACTGGTGTGATGTACTGCTCTGCACCAGTGATTGATTATAACCCTGACGTTTCTACTTGATAATATATCAACACCATTTAGAAAAAAGAAACATGTATGAACTACATGGGTTATCTGCACCATGCACTAAGAGGCATGTAACAGCGACGCTGAAACTCTCTACAAGCACTACCATGACAGAAATATGTTAGATACAGAGGTACAAATCAAGCATTGGGCGGAGCCAGCTCGTCCATGGAGCATGGCAACGACGGAGACCTACGACTGCTACGAGTATACCTGCTGGAACACTCGTTCAGTCCTAAAAATTCGACGAAGTATTTGCCACCATAGCCTGCGCATATTCCAAGGCTAGCCGGGGCTATATCTCTGCAACTACGATCAAATGCGAATCGACTGCTAAGCAACTAAAATCGACAGCACGTCGACCCTACATCACCACCGCGGAAAAGCAACAACCGGATGGGGAAACACCCGAGATCGAAGCACTCACGAGCTCCAAGAAAGGACAGCAGTACACCGCAGCCTGGACGCAGCACCACGCCACCGATGCCCTCTCGCCTCCGCCTCCGAGCCCGTCCACCCCACCTCAAACGGGTCGAATCCCAGCGCCCGCCACGGACGCGCCGATCCGCGCGTCCGCAGAGAGGCTGCTCCACCGCTCGCACCCACCAGGACGACCACGCCGCGGCTTCCCGGCGGACCGCTCGTCGCCGACGAGGCTGATTTAGTGGGGAGATCGACGAGGGGGTAGTGGACACGGGTGAAGAGAGGAGAGGAGTTGAGGACGAAGTTGACTTTGAACGGGGAAACGGGGAAAGAGATAGTCGTCTTTTTTCTCTCGCTTGCGCTCCTTCGTTCGAGCCGTTCGATCACGATCTGACGACCGCGAGAGGGGAGCACCGTGTAAAACTACAGCGTGCCCAGGCAGTAGTTAGAAATTGGGCTATTTTTACCAAGTCTTTATTTTCTTCTATATAGAAAAAAAATATGTTTTACTTTTTATATATGTAGAAAAATGATTTGCTAACAAAAAAAAAAAAATACTGACCTCGCTAGAGACCACGTAGCAAAAGATATTATTCTATCGTAGCAAATCCAAAACCAACCTCGTCGTAGACCTCGTATCATAAAAATTGTATTATTGTAATAAAACCGACCTCGTCGAGAACGTCGCTGGTATCTCGTGGCAAAAAAAATTATGCTACTGTAGCAAACCAACCTCGTAGCAAGAATTATGTGCTATTGCAGCAAAAAGGCGTAATTGTGGTATGAAAAAGTTTATCCTATGATGCAAATTCACGAAAAGTATGGTTCAAAACCGCATAATGGTTTTAAAATTTTGTGCATGATGCAAAATCCCCAAACCACCGCAGCAAAATCATCAAAAAAGAGTCAACGCCTTTGCAGCAACACAACCCCTGTTCGTACCACCATTGCCCACTGACAATGGCATTGCCGCCTTGCCGGATGTCGTCCGTAGCATTGCCGCCATCCCCTTGCAGCAACCCATCCATGGTTACCGCCACATGTTCTTGGTACCATCATCGCCCATCCTTTATAGCACACAAGACTGCCGCTCGCAGCAACGGGGAGCACGCCGGCGCCGGCCACAGACCCCTTCACACATTGGACTCATGGTTTTGGATGCATCGACTTCGTCCCGCCCTAGATCGCGCTAGCTGGCGACGAATTTGGCTCGCCAAAGAGCTCTTAGCGCCACATCTAGCGACCCTTACCCCATTTCTCATAGTCGCCTTTACGAAGCTTCAGACCATGGAGGGTAGTGGTGTCCAGTGGCGGACCTTGGCCCATTTTACGAGGGGCAAATGGGTTGGGGGGGTAAATTGTTTATGTACGTACTGGGCTGATTTTAGATGGTAGATGAGCTGTTAGTAAGGATTTTTCTCCTGGGCTGGGGCCGGTGGCCCATTTCGCCCTCACTAAGGTCCGCCAGTGGCGATGTCGACGATGAGCAGCGATGTGAGGCCGCGCTGGTGGTTGGGCAGGCATGAGCTTCACCCCCCCCCCCCCCCCAATGAGTTTTGGGTGATCGGCAATAACACATGTTTTGGGACTAACCATTCTATCAGGTACTTCAGGCACTCAATCCTAGCATGGTTAGATGTTTCCTACCAAATTTGACATTCAA
This sequence comes from Lolium perenne, assembly GCF_019359855.2. Lineage (NCBI taxonomy): Eukaryota > Viridiplantae > Streptophyta > Magnoliopsida > Poales > Poaceae > Lolium > Lolium perenne. The sequence continues at coordinate 144,246,902 of NC_067250.2, read as the reverse complement.
GAGAGAGATTTAGTTGCCACTTGGCTTGCGGCATGGAACACTTTTATTGAGCTATTGACAATGTTCCAATTGGCGCAAGAGAACGTTGAATTTCGCTGAACTCTAAATGAAAATGGTAAGTTTTTGGTGAATTATATGTATAGATTGCTCCTTCACTCTGAAGTGTTAGTCGACAATAATAATAAAATATGAAAAATGAAGGTACTGCTAAAAATTGAAGGTTTTGCATGGTACATTTGCAAATGTGTAACCCTTATCAAGGATAACCTAGTAAAGAGAAATAGGCATGGAAATATACGATGCATATTTTTTCCTATTGATGATACAATAAAGCACTTGTATATGCAATGCAAGTTCGCATGTTCTATGACATAAATCACAAATCACAAGTACAGGATCCTCACTTGGGTGGGAGCGTTTATTGTTATTTAGTCATTACACCTATGTAGAAATTACCTTGTTATTAGTGGTAAGATTTCTACTCCTGTGCAGGTTATCTATGGGTGCACCCATACCCCTTGTTTGTGGTCGTCTCTTTGGCGCATGGAGAACAAATGCCTGTTTATGGAGGTATGTACATGGTTGGAGCAGGATGTGAGGGGAACATATTTTATCACAGATGGATGCCTGCGTAATCTACGAATTGACCCTCCACCATCCTAGCCGTTGTTGCGAGTCCATCATATTTCTTCAACATGTCCTATATATTGTGTTTTTTTATTTTTAATTGTGGGAATGTGTGCATACTTACTATGAAGAGGCTGAGTGTAAGCTCCTATGTGTACCATGTGATGCAAACTTATGAGTTTAATAAATTTCCCTTTATAAGAAAAATCTACGAGCGCTCCTCATGAGGAGGTGAACCGCGAGTGACATGGGGTAACCACGAAATTGCTCATACGTGATGGATTTGGGTTTTGGGGAAGAAGTGTAATGGTGGTTTCGACGTCGTACAAGCACAACACATAGGAAACAAAACGAGGTTTTACCCAACTTTAGGCCTTCGATGGAGAAATCCTACGTGTTGCTTGTCTGCTTGAATTATGATGATGATGATTACAGGAAGTTGCCGAGGAGGTGAAAGTGGTATTGATCTAGCATAGCTAGGGTTTGGCGTGTCTCTCTCTTGTATCACCCTTGCCTGGAGGCCCCTCCTGGATTTATAGACGAAGTCAGATCTCAGGTCACCGAGTCCAGGCAGGTTACAACGACTAAAACTTTCCTTTCTAAGCTTAGTCCTTATTATACACGTTGAGTCTACGGTCCTTCAGAAGCCTTACACGGCCCAATTCTAAACTCGGCGATGGGATCTTCATGGGCTTTTGCTTGAGCCATACGAGGTATACCAACACGATTGACCCATTAAGCGTACCCACGTCACCGACACATCCCTCTTCCTTGTATAATCTACATCAATAGACCGAGATCGACTAGGTTTGGTTTGAATCTAAGAGTTCATGTTGATTTGAATTCAAGTCTCCAAAGGCTTGCATATTTGGTGTTTCTTGTTGGATGGATTCTCAAGTTGGGATTGGTAGTTACCCTTCAATTTTTATTTAACGGCTTCCACCTCTCTCTCGAAATGGCTCCCACCCCTTGATATTCCTTAGGCGTGTGTCAGGCCAATCTGGAATCCTTCCCGCTAGAATAGCCAATCGGAGATGTACAAGGAGAGGCGTTGGATCTAGGGATGCAGTAGCCATAATAAAAGTAGATGTGGGTTGTGTCAGTGTTGTGATGGAGTTAGGCTTCATATCGGGAGGGGGTACTGGATCCTCAAGGCAAAATCTGGTACTACCTAGTTCGATATATGGTCGTTGTGGTGCTCTGGAGGTCAGAGCCGAATGCGATGTGGAGGGAGACGGCTGGAGTATGCGTACGTGAAGTCCTCTACATCAAAACCTCAACATAGTTGGTGGACGCGGTGGTGCTAATCCCCTCTGTCAACACCCGGACTTTTAAGTCCGGATGCCTATTATGTCATTCATCGCAATCCCAGGATAATGTTGTTGCGAGGCATAATAGTCGAATATCACAGTCATTATTTATTACAAGCCATATTGTCTTACAACATTGAATCACATGATTCATCTTACACAAATAGTTGATCTATCAATCAACATACATACACAAGTTCATACATAGCGGAAGCGTGACAACAAATGGACTCTCTAGTCCACAGGCCAACATTTGACGTCAGAAACCCCTAGTTGTCGTAGGCCTCCTGCTGGTCATCTTCGGGATAGTTCTGTTCATCATCGTACTCTGGCCATTTGAATAGCCAGGGACAAAGCCGTAAGTACATTAAGTACTTGCAAACTAATACTAATGTAAATGCCAACTCTTTGAGTAAAGGTGCTAAGCTCTAGTTTAATTTGCATAAGCCATATTTTAGTTCACAAGTATTTGATCATGTGCTAACTAACTCAAGTGGGAACATTAGTGTCATTCCCACAACATTGGTGGTAAATCCAACAAGTCACCAAGTCATCATTCACATTCACTAAGTTTTTTCAAAAATCTGACACCGGAAACTGTATGGCCTTTCCAACCGTCCGTAACCGTGGACACGGCTATTCGAATAGATTTACACTCTGCAGAGGTTGCACACTTGTGCCACAACATTTGATTTCATCCGTCGGAATAACTCCGAATCATCGTAACACAGTACGCGGATCATCAACCATAACATTTCACTTACAAATCCTAGTATGAGCACCTCTCCCCGTGAGCTTGGCCTCCCAGTGAAAACCAACTGTTAACCTGGGAACTGCACAGGGCTTGGCCGTACAATTTCACCTCAATTCACATCATTTCTCACAACGGAGGCAGCCTTGGCATAACCCCTATGACGTGTGTTCAGAGGGAACCTATACTAAAATCTATAAACTTCCAGTTAAGCCGTACCCATAATCAGGTATTGTGGGGGTACTCAAAAATTGGAAAGATATCGCATTCAAACCAATATCAGGTTTTCATCAAAAATCACTATCTTCTCTTGTTCACATTCAACCTCAAATCATTCAATGGAATGTTGCATCATTCCAAGGTTTCAAATTCAACAAGTCATATGTTCCCATCTAGAGTAGTCAAGTTTTAGTATTTTAGCACTAGCACTAATCATGAAGGGTGCTACATTGCTTTGCTATCTTTGAGACTAAATTTACTACTCTAGTAATCTTATTCACCTAAACCAAGTTAAATCAATTCTTTGAAAACAACAAGTAAAACTTGTATGGTGTAAATGTAGGATAGGCTTGTATTAAGAAAGATAAGAATCATGGTGCCTTGCCCAAGGAGGGCTTTGCACTTTGCAAGAGTATTAGCTTGCCTTGGTAGTTCTCTAGGTTTTCTTCTTCCTCTTCTGGGTAGAATTCTCCTTCCTCTTGGTAATCTCCGGTGCTAGCGTCTAAATTGGGAATACGAGGTATGATGCGGCCTAAGGCCACGTGGGTTGCCCGATCTCACGAATTGACCGAGGGAAAGGCGGGGGAGAGGAAGAACACGAAGAACACGGCGATGAACCCGATGAACACACGCAAGCGCACACCAACCCGATACAATTCGGTTTACTCCCGATAGCCCGAACCACTATCCCGATAGAATCCCTCAAGAGAAAGACACGCGGTAGAATCCCCGAGAAGAAGATCGGTATACGATCGGTGGAATCACACAAGTGAGAGACCGGTGGTAGAATCACAAGTGTGAGAGACTAATCATATAAGGAGTGCCTTGTACAATAGATTATGGTAATCTAAGGAGGGGGTTTCCCTAATCCCAAAGGGATGGTGGAGGCATGAGCCAAATTCTAGTTCATCAACTCTACCCTAATGAAGGGGGAGGTGGGAGCCTATATATAGGGAGCCACTAAGGAGGGGTAGTTTAGGCATACAAAGGGATAAGGGTTCAGATTTGATGCTCTTTGCAGTGGGGCGGTAGTGTCGGCGCAGGTAGGGCGACAGGGCCATCATCCTCAGGTGTAGTGGTAGGGCGGCAGTGCCGGTGGAGATGGGCGGCAGTGCCGGTCGTCCTGAGCGGCAGTGCCGGCCTTCGCGGCGCGTCCCCTTCTCCTTGACGATCTCTTCCATGCCTCCCATGACCTTGACATTGACCTTGACTCCTCGAGCCTCCATGGCGTCATCCACTTCCTCCATACTCGGCGATGCATACCTATCATGGTCATATGACGTAGGATGAAGTAGCATACCATTCAGGAGAGACATTTGTAGGAACGCATAAAGGAGAAGATTCACCTTTGCGTGACGTGTAGATGTTGACGCACATGATGCGGTGGAGACCGAAGGTCGCCCCGTATCATCTCCCCCCACTTGAAAAAGAGTCGCCCTCGACGATAAGTCATCATGAACGGGTAGAGGTGGGAGATGGCAACAACTCTTGAATGTGGCATCACTTATCATGAACCCTATCAATAGCACAAGACAAGCAACGCAACACTCAAAGAGTAGATGAGGTTCCACGGGTGTAGAAGGAGAGCGCAAGTTGAAGGAGGTCACCTTAGCAAGATGTCGGTGTGCTCTCATTGAGAGATCTTGTGTAGTCGAAGTGTGCGGGCAAAACCATTCATTGGAGCTCACTTGTATCATGCTCTCAAGAGCTCGTTTGGTCAACTCGTGCTCAATCGAGGTTGACCTTGTCTTCCGTGTACCTACACACACAATAGGAAAAGCAAAGAACGTGTGTGCATGGTATATGAACACATCATCCATCATGATGGTCCATTTCTTTTGCACATCACCATTAGCATTAAGCAATTTACCATAGTAGATGTGGTGAATATGCGGAGTAAACATGGGAACATGCTCAACATGGATATATGCAAAGTCTCCAAAATGTGAGAGAGCTATGGGGGCAATCTCATGCACAAGCAAATTAACATTATTGCAAACCAAGCATTCAAAAGAGCAAGTATTCAATATTTTGGTTGCATTAATGGGAGAATATTGCAAGCATGTAGCACAAAACATGTTCAAGTTTGTATCATAGCATGGCATGGTCAAATTATCACAAGCAACTAATTCCACATGATCAACAATAGTGGTATCACAAGTATCACAAGGGAAAGTGAAAGAAGCATATGACATAGCAATAGGATCATCCAACTCATGCAAGCACTCACAAATCATCATGTCCACTAGTGGGATCATGGCATCATCAACACCCATATAGGTACCTTTGTGGTCCCGCTCATATGAGGTAGGTGTTGTGGAAGTGGTAGGCTCGATGTGGCCTCCATGTTCATCTTCAATCAAGCATGGTGTGATAGCATCATCTTCATGCACCATGTACATCTTCTCCATGATCGGCGTCTCGTCATCCATGGGATCTAATGAGACACAAAGAAACACACTAGAGGTAGAGGGTAAGTTGTTAGAATGCAAAATGGCCTCACATGACCTATCAACTACCACTCTCATCTCACTTGGTGTATCACTCATGCTCTCGAAGTGGAGTCTCTCGAGCTCACATATAGTGGAGTCACTCATCTCACATATAGTGGAGTCGCTCATCTCACATATAGTGGAGTCCCTCATCTCCATGGCAATGGCGTCGTCGATGTCCGAGCAACCTAGCAAAGAGGAAGACAACACAAGCGGAGTAGAGGTTAAGTTGTTAGAAATCGAAACATCCTCACTCGACTCATGGTGTGTATCACTCTTGCTCTCAAGGTGTTTGAAGTAGGATTTGCACTCGGCTTTGTCTTGGAGGGTCATTTTGGCCTCTCGAGCATCTAGCTCGGCGAAGTATGCTCTCATCTCGGCTTGCTCTTGTGGGGTCATCATGTATATATCTCACTAGGAAGGTGTATATGTATGTGGTGGAAGGAAAGCTACACAAGTATCTCACCTATCAAGAAAGTATCGGAAAATGGTTCAAGCCAAGAGCAAAGTCGAAATGTATCGGGTTACTCACACACACACTCAAAGCACACGCAAAAGGCTAAGAACTCTATATGTGGTGGGTAAGGGGTGGATAGCAAACGAAAAAGATCAACGGAAAAGTCTATTGTCAAATGTGGGTAAGATCCAAAGTCAAATGTCAAAAGTGGTGATCTATGTCAAAGAAACACGGAAACACACACAAAGGAGAACAATGGGGTTAGCGCGACCAAGGAAATGAGCAAATGACAAAGATGGTCCTAACGAAGACTATATGCTCGATGTCACGCCAACACAAGAGAGACCGTAGCTTGGTTGCACAAGAAAGAAGCAACAAGATTTGCAGAAATGCCACTCTTCTCTTTTCTCTCTTAGTGCTCACAAGCTTTGCACTTCTCGGTATCGGTGGACACACACTCTTTTCTATTTTTTTTTCTCTTTTTTTTCACTTTTTTTTTCCTATGCTTAGAAGCTTTATTTTTCTCTATGTATATGTCACACTTTTTCTTCTTTTGTGTATCTTTCTCACCGAGCTTGCTTCGGAGCTTCGCTCAACACAACGCACACACACAAACCCTCTCACGGTCGTGACACTTGTGCAATGCTTCGCAACGCTCGGAAAGCCACTCTCAATGGGATAGATACGCAAAGGAAGAAACGGGGCTACAAGGGGTGAGGGGGGCAAGTTATACCTATTGACGTTAGGCGGTGTCAAGCACACGAACTTGCGATGATGGTGATGACGATGGTGTCGAAGATGCGCCGGAATCCGGGGTGCCAACGGTGTCGTCGCGGTGTTGATGTAGGCGCGGAAGCGGAATAGACAACCGATGCACTCCAAATCGGAAACCGAGCAAATTAAGTCAATGCCCGAAAAGTTGGGTCAAAACGAGCGATCAAAAAATATGTTCCAAAAATCGTCAAAAATTAGGGATGGGCTATGTGGAGTATTTGGGGGATGCTGTTAAAATTTGGAATCAAAAAATTTGGAGTCAAAAGTTGTCAAAATTTGGGGCAAAAAGTGAAGTCAAAATTGGACGAAAATGGGTCAAACCGGTTCAAAACCCGGTCAAACCGGATCTGGGACCGGCGCGCCCGGTCCAGACCGGGCCCCGGACCGGATGGAGCCCCTGGATTGCGCCGGATGGCACCGGTCTGTGCTCCGGTTTCAACCGGGTGGCCCGGTGTGTCGCCCGGTTTGCTCCGGTTTGAGGCGATTTTGCAGGCGCGCGGCTTAAGCTGGAGCTGGATTTGGAAATTGGAAATGGAGCAGAGGTGAGGCTTGGTGCTGCAGATGGTTTGCTGCTGCCGATGCGTGTGCGGGCCGGGGCAGGAGGCAGCTTGAGGGCAGCGCGGGCGTGGAGCCTGGGCGGGCTGCGCTGAAGGTAGCGGCGTGGGCCAGGGGAGCGGCGGCGAGCGGAATCAGTGGAGAGCATGCAGGACGCGGCTTCGGGTGACTGCTGCAGTGCTGCGGGCGCGCTCGAGCCTGGGGCTGAGCCAGGGAACAGCGGGTGCGGCGGCGCTGTGGGCCAGGAGGTGAGCGGAGACGAAGCGAGTGCGGGGCGCGGCCGTGGGGCGGCCTGGGCGCGGCGGGGCGGCGGCTTGGGGCAGCGGACGTGGGGCGGGGCGCGAGCGGCGAATTGGTGGAGGGCGTAGTGGGGCGGCCGGCGGCCAGATGGCAGGGAGGCCGGGGCTCGAGCTGCTCACCAAGAACAAGTTCTTTCTCCACGAAGAACAGCAACAGAACCGAACGAAAAATGCTCAGATTCGCACTAAATCGGATGAATTTGATGGGGAAAAGATGGGGAAAAGATAGATCAACCACTATAACACCAGATCCGTGGATCGAAACCACAAAAAACGCAACAAATTCGCAGATCGATTTTCGAGCTATTTTTTGGGCTAAATTTTTTGGAAATTTTTTTTTTGGACGAAATTGGTGAAATTGGAGGGTCAAATTCGTGGCAACCTTTGCTCTGATACCATATGATGCGGCCTAAGGCCACGTGGGTTGCCCGATCTCACGAATTGACCGAGGGAAAGGCGGGGGAGAGGAAGAACACGAAGAACACGGCGATGAACCCGATGAACACACGCAAACGCACACCAACCCGATACAATTCGGTTTACTCCCGATAGCCCGAACCACTATCCCGATAGAATCCCTCAAGAGAAAGACACGCGGTAGAATCCCCGAGAGGAAGATCGGTATACGATCGGTGGAATCACACAAGTGAGAGACCGGTGGTAGAATCACAAGTGTGAGAGACTAATCATATAAGGAGTGCCTTGTACAATAGATTATGGTAATCTAAGGAGGGGGTTCCCTAATCCCAAAGGGATGGTGGAGGCATGAGCCAAATTCTAGTTCATCAACTCTACCCTAATGAAGGGGGAGGTGGGAGCCTATATATAGGGAGCCACTAAGGAGGGGTAGTTTAGGCATACAAAGGGATAAGGGTTCAGATTTGATGCTCTTTGCAGTGGGGCGGTAGTGTCGGCGCAGGTAGGGCGATAGGGCCGTCATCCTCAGGTGTAGTGGTAGGGCGGCAGTGCCGGTGGAGATGGGCGGCAATGCCGGTCGTCCTGAGCGGCAGTGCCGGCCTTCGCGGCGCGTCCCCTTCTCCTTGACGATCTCTTCCATGCCTCCCATGACCTTGACGTTGACCTTGACTCCTCGAGCCTCCATGGCGTCATCCACTTCCTCCATACTCGGCGATGCATACCTATCATGGTCATATGACGTAGGATGAAGTAGCATACCATTCAGGAGAGACATTTGTAGGAACGCATAAAGGAGAAGATTCACCTTTGCGTGACGTGTAGATGTTGACGCACATGATGCGGTGGAGACCGAAGGTCGCCCCGTATCAAGGTATAATCACTAAACAAGCTCAAGAGCCATACTAAGCTCATAATTACTTCACACAAACTATGCTAAGCACACACATAAAATAATTAGGTGTATTGGTTTTCTTTATTAAAGAAAAGTAATTTCCTCTCATTACATATGTAATTTATAATTTCTATTTGGTTCTTGAGAGAAATAATTTCCTCTCATTGAAATCTTCTTAAGATTTAACTTCTCAAATAATCATACATGAATTCATATTGACCTAAGTCAAACATTCATTATCATCATTTGAGAAAATGATTTAAATGAGGTAGATCACCTCATACCATTTTATAATTCCACAAATGATTTAAATCTCCAAATATTCATATAGGAGTGTTTGGATCAGGGGTGCAAACATCACATGAACTCATTTGGGACAAGATTTAAATGAAGTGAAATACTTCATATGATTTACATAATAGTTTTGGACAATATCACTTAACTAAACTAGCCATATTGTCCATTAATTAAACTAAGGCATGATCATGCAAAGTGACCACACCATTTTCTTGCAGAAACAATTAGTGTAAATCAAATGTGAGCTATTGGAGTTGGAATTTATTAAATATCTATTTTGGTTGATTTTTAATAATTATTTGAATATGAAAAAGTCCCTGCATTCTTCTTTTTATCGTTTTATTTCCACAACAGATCTCGAGGTGAGACCAGTGGCATATTGTAGATCTTTTTACTAGCTTTCCAAATATATAAAATTTGTTAAATTTGGCCAAGCCAAACAGATTCTATGAATTTTCAAAGTTGGGTTCAGTATTGAATTTGGATTAAATTTATTAAACGAGATTTGAATTAAAAAAAGCCAGCGGGAAAACTAACTGGGCCTAAACGATTAAAACGGCCCAAGGCCAGCCCACCACGCATCCACGCACGCGTGGGCTGCCTGACAAGGGGCTCCACCCGTCAGTGACTCATAACGCCCGAAGCGGTATGGATCAACGAGGAGCGTTGGATTAGAACAGGATCTAACGGCGCAAGTTCATCATCGTCGACGGCGAGAGAGGGGTTCGCCGGCGGCTCAGGTAGGGGGTCGGAGGCTCACCGTGGCTCCAGCTAGGGTTGGGCAGTGTGCTTGGGGACGTGGTGGACGACGGCGTAGCTCCTGGTACCGGCGGCAGCTCCAGGGGCGGCTTCCTTCTCCGGCGATCGTCGGCTACTGTGGGCGGCGGCGATCTAGCAATTGGGAGCGTCTGGTGGCTAATCGAGCATGGCGAGGTGGCGAGGAAGTCGAGGAAGGAGAGGGGAGTGTGGTGGTGTGAAGGGATCGTCGAGGCGATGCCTCCTTTTATAGGCGCGAGGGTGGCCGTGGGTGCTGCGGCAAGGGCGACAAGAGTGCGGCCGCTCAGGTGGGCTAGAGGGCTAGGCGACGACGGGGTCGTGTTCACGACGTCACGGCGAGGCTAGGAGCGTGAACGGCGCGGCAAAGGGACGCGTAGGGTGGTCGGGACCGTGCATGTACTGGCGCGGCAATGGCGGGCGCGCTCGTCCTCTCCGGCGGCCGTGGTCGCCAAGGCATGACATGAGCATGTCCGGCGAGCTCCGCGTGGCGAGGAGGGTACCAGGGCGCGCGGGGTTGGTCGGGGTACGACGAGGTACGGTGAGCGCCGCGTGGCCGTGTCGCGCGCGTCCGTGCGCCGATGACGTCGCCATGCCGCTGGCGGCGTACCTGGGACGTACTGGGCGCGCGTCGTCCGGGTCCTGTCGTCGTCCTCTCAGTCAATGGCGCGTACGGGAGATCTTCTGGGATCAATGGCAACGTGTTTGGCAAGGTGGTGAGGCTGATCGTGGAGAGAAGAAGAGGGGAAAGTGTCGAGGTGGAATGTGGCCGGCATGGCCATGTCCACGCCATGTCTGGCCCTCTCCTGGTGTTTCCTTGGCATGGCTAGGTGTAGCAGTGTCCAGGGGTCAAGGCTAGAGCAAGTGATGGTCAAATGGTGGCCTGGTTTGATCACATTTGAAAAATGGGGAATGTTGCATTTGTTTCAATGTCTCATCTTCTCTTGATCATAACTCTTGATCCAAAATGAATTTGGTATGATGGTCTTTACAAAAGTTGTTCATCTTGTTGTGTACTTGGATGACATGCAAAGATTTGAATTTGTTTAGTTTAGAAATCTTGAAATATAGAGGCTCAAAGTGGTGACCAGAATGTAAAAGTCAAAAATGACCATTATCTCATGTGATCATATTTTGATTTGTGAATTTGGTTTGAATGGTATTTCCTTGATTCTCAAAGTTGTATTAACTCTTTAATGTCATATTGCAAATCATAGTGGAGATCAGATAGGTTTAAGATCAAATTTGCAAAAATGGCATATGCCATATGTTAGGGTTTTTAGGGTTTTATTTATATTTGATTTCTTTCTCTTTTTGCTTTATTTGTTTGATGATGTTCACTTGATCATTTTAGGGTTCTAGAATTCATCACATAAACAATAAAACAATCATCATGGCATAGCACTCAAAATGCACAAGTCCTATGCAGGGTACTATATGCAAATTTAAAAGTTTTTGTTGGTTCTCAAATTTGGATCTCTGGAATTCCTCTTCTTCCTTTTATTGAAATTTGGGATGTTACAAACCCTTCCCTCTTACAAAAGATCTCGTCTCGAGATCTTAAGGAAATTTAGGTACTAAAGAGATCTGGGTATTCTTTCTTCATGTCTTCCTCTCGTTCCCAAGTGGCTTCATCTTCAGTATGGTTGCTCCACTGTATCTTCAGAAACTTGATGCTTCGGGTGCGGGTGGTTCTGTATGCTTCTTCCAAAATGCGAATCGGCACCTCACGGTATGTCAGATCTTGGTTGATATCCACCGAACGGTGATCGATGTTCTTGAACACTTCGGTCTTCTCAGGAACTTCAAGGCACTTCCGAAGGAGTGAGATGTGAAATACGTCGTGCACAGCCGACATTTCTTCAGGCAACTCCAGTTGATAAGATACTTCGCCTCGGCGACTCAGAACTTTGAAAGGTCCGACATATCGGGGTGCGAGCTTTCCTTTCAGCTGAAATCTCTGCATTCCTTTCAGGGGGGATACTTTGAGATAGACAAAATCTCCGATCTCGAAGGTCATTTCTCGGCGTCTCTTATCGGCGTAACTCTTTTGCCTGGACTGAGCAGTCTTGAGGTACTCTCGGATCTTGTGCACCTTCTCTTCAGCTTCACGAAGAACATCAGGTCCAAAGACTTGACTCTCTCCGACTTCCGACCAGTTCAGGGGGGTACGACACTTCCTTCCGTACAGAGCTTCAAAGGGGGCCATCTGTAAACTGGCTTGGTAACTGTTGTTGTAAGAGAATTCTGCGTACGGCAGGCAGTCTTCCCACTTGGATCCATATTCCAGTACACAGGCTCTCAGCATGTCCTCTAATATCTGGTTGACTCTCTCGGTCTGTCCATCGGTCTGCGGGTGATAGGCGGTGCTGAAATTCAGACAGGTTCCTAGTCCTTCATGCACCTTCTGCCAGAATCTTGAGGTGAATTGTGATCCTCTACCTGACACTATTGACTTCGGGGTTCCGTGCAGGGCGACTATTCGGGAGATGTACAGCTCAGCTAACTTTGGGCCCTGATAGGTGGCCTTGACAGCGATGAAATGAGCGACCTTGGTCAATCTATCAACAACTACCCATATGGAATCATTGCCTTTGCTGGATTTGGGCAAACCTGTGATAAAGTCCATTCCTACAGAATCCCACTTCCATTCTGGAATCTGTAGTGGTTGCAGCAGTCCTGCGGGTCGCTGATGTTCGGCCTTGACTCGCTGACAAATATCACACTTGGCGATGTAACTTCCGATCTCCCTCTTCATTCCATGCCACCAGAATTCTTCCTTCAAGTCTTGGTACATCTTGGTACCTCCGGGATGAATAGAGTATAAGGTGTCATGGGCTTCCTTCAGGATGACTTGCTTCAACTCTGAGTCTGACGGTACACACAGGCGTCCGTTGTACCAAAGAACTCCTTCTTCATCTACGTTGAATCCCGGTGCCTTTCTTGCGGCTATCTGGGTCTTGATTCCATCAATGCTGGCATTTCCCTTCTGAGCTTCCTTGATCTGACCAATCAAGGTGGGTTGTAGCTCCATGCTAGCTAGAAATCCTTCACTGACTAACTCCATTCTAAACTGCTCAAACTCCTGGTATAGGCTGGGTTGTTCTTCGGCTATCATTGAGTTCAACTGACACGGCAGTCTGCTCAACGCATCCGCTACCACATTGGCCTTGCCGGGGTGGTAGTGAATCTCCATATCATAATCCTTGATCAATTCTAACCATCTTCTTTGCCTCATATTCAGCTCCTTCTTGGTGAAGATATACTTCAGGCTCTTGTGATCCGAATAGATCACGCATCGATTTCCCATGAGATAATGGCGCCACACCTTCAGTGCTAAAACTACGGCTGCGAGCTCGAGGTCATGTGTGGGGTAGTTCTGCTCATGCTGCTTCAGTTGCCGGGACAGATAAGATATCAATTTGCCTTCTTGCATAAGCACACATCCGAGACCAATCTTGGATGCATCGCAGTAGACGTCAAAGGGTTTGGTGATGTCCGACATGATCAAAATTGGGGCTAAGGTCAGTCTAAGCTTGAGTTGTTGAAAACTCTCCTCACATTTGTCGGTCCATTCGAACTTCTTATCCTTCTTCAGCAATTGGGTCATTGGTCGAGCGATGCTCGAAAAGCCTTCTACAAATCTGCGGTAATATCCGGCTAATCCAAGAAAAGCGCGGACCTCGGTCTGGGTGGTTGGGGCTTTCCATTCTGCAACAGTCTTGATCTTGGCGGGATCTACAGCAATTCCTCCTGCAGACAAGATATGTCCCAGGAATCCTACTTCCTTCAGCCAAAACTCACATTTGCTGAACTTAGCATACAACTTATGCTCTCTAAGGGTCTCCAAGACAGCTTCCAGGTGTTGTTCATGTTCTTCCTCAGACTTGGAATATATTAGAATGTCATCGATGAAAACGACAACAAACTTATCCAGAAAGTTCATGAAGATCTTATTCATGAGATTCATGAAATAAGCGGGGGCATTGGTCAATCCAAATGACATGACATTGTACTCGTACAATCCATATCTGGTGGTAAAGGCAGTTTTGGGAATGTCCGATGCAAGAATCTTCAGCTGGTGGTATCCAGTCCTGAGATCAATCTTTGAGAATACTACGACACCGGTCAGCTGGTCAAACAGGTCTTCTATCTTCGGCAAGGGGTATTTGTTCTTGATGGTGACATCGTTAAGCTTACGATAGTTCGTACATAAATGGCTGGCACCATCTTTCTTATCCACAAACAAAACTGGGGATCTCCAAGGCGACGCACTTGGTCGAATCAGACCTTTGGCTAACAGTTCATCCAGTTGCTTCTTCAGCTCCACGAGCTCTGATGGGTTCATGCTATAAGCTCTTTGGGCTATAGGTCCGGTTCCGGGGATTAACTCGATGATAAACTCGATATCCCGATCTGGGGGCATACCAGGTAAACCATCAGGAAACACATCAGGGTATCGACAGACAACCCTAATCTGATCCAAAGTTGGCTTGGCTACACTCTGGTTGCAGGTAAATTTTCTGGGTAGTAGTTCAGAGACATGTTCTACTATGATACCGGTGCTACTGGTCATGGTGATGGCTTTCTTGGCACAGTCAATCATTCCATGATGCTTGGCCATCCAATCCATACCCAGCACTACTTCCAAACCTTTGGTTCCCAGAATTATAAGATTGGCATAGAAATCTACTTCATGTATTCTGATGGGTACATTTTTACAAAATTTTCTGGCTTTAGTGGTTGATCCGGGGATTTGAACTATCATGACATGTTTCAAACTGAGAGGTTGAATTTTACTTGTTGATGCAAAGTCTTCAGTGACAAAAGAATGAGATGCTCCGGAATCAAACAACACTCGCGGCAGTAATCGAGTTGACAGGAAACATACCCAGTACAACATCTAGTGCTTCCTGGGCTTCTTCGGCGTTCGTGTGGAAGAGACGGCCGTTGCGGTTATTGGGGTTGTTGGGGGCGAACTTCTTTCCGGTGGAAACGCGGCGTTGCTGCTGAACAGGTGCAGCGGTGTTGCCGGCGAGCTTGGCGAGTCTCTTGGGGCACTCGTTGGAGTAGTGTCCCACCACACCACACTCATAGAAAGTGATGGTGGACTTGTCCTTGGTTGCGATGGGGATGGCGTTGCTTCCAGTCCTCGAAGCGGTGTTGGTGTTGTTGTTGTTGGGGTTGGGGGCTCTCATTGGGGCACGGTTGAAGTCGTTGGTGTTGCTCTGGTAATTGGGGTTGTGGTTGGAATGGCCTCCTGGCCTGGGGTTTCCTCCACTCCGGTTCTGAAAACCGGGGCGTGAAGTCTGCATCTGGGGCTTGCTGTTTCTGGGGGCAAAACCTCCGCTTGAGCTGGGGCGATACTTTGGAGTATTGCTGGGCCCACTCTGGTGCATCATGCGGCGTTTGCGGTTCTCATTGGCTTGGTTCAACTTGCCCTCCATTTGAATGGCGGAGTCAACAAGGGCTTCAAGGTCGGCAAAGGGGATGTTGACTAGGACAGTCTGCATCTCATCATGCAGTCCGTTCAGGAATCTCTCCTGCCTCTTCTCAGTGGTGTCAGTCTCATCGGGGGCGTACCTTGACAGTGTAAGGAACCTGTCGCGGTATTCTACCACCGTCATCCGTCCTTGCTTGAGTTCGCGGAACTCGTCCCACATCTTCTTGATAAGACCTGGGGGCACATGATACTTGCTGAACTTGAGCTTGAAATCTGCCCAAGTCATGACTTGACCTCCGTTCATGGCACGGGTGCTGGTCCACCAGGCTCGGGCTGGTCCGGCAAGGTAGTGGGTTGCAAACAGGACCTTCTCGTTGGCTTCAACTCCGGCGACCTCCAAGTTGTTCTCCATAGTCTGGAGCCAGTCGTCGGCGTCGAGGGGTTCTTCAGTCTTGCTGAACACCAGAGGGTTGGTATTCTGGAAGTTCTTGAGTTTGGATCCGGGATGATCATGATTCCCATGGCCTTGGTTAGCAAGGTTTTGCAATGCTGCGATGTTGGCTTGACGTTCAGCTCTTTCAGTCTCCCTGTCTTGAAGCAGGGTTTGCAACAGTTGCATCATGGCGTCGTTGTTGTTGCGATTGGGAGGGGCCATCTGAATATACAGAAGATGATAAGATAAGAGGGAAATTCTATGGTTTATTTTGAGTGAGTTTCAAAAACTTGTAAAACTTGAATGCTTTTGATGACAACACAAACATTCATTCATTCATTCCACATAACACATTACAAACTAACAGTTCAACACTTCCAATGGTTTTAAGAACCATTTCTCATGCTAGGATACAAAGGACGGGATACAACTCACGCCTACATCAGTGATCAAGTGTGGCTACCCTCATCCTCAATGTCGATGGGAACGACATCATCAGGTCCTGGCTCCAGGAACGCGTAATCCTCCTCCTCAGTGAACTCATCCTCCTCAAAGTCGTCATCGTCACTCAGGAAGGCGCCTCCTCCCTGAATGTCGATGCCCGCCTCCTCATCCTCCATCTCTCTCAGCTGATCCTCCTGGGCCTTGACAGTGGTCTCAAGTGACGCTATCTGAGCGCGAAGGCGCGTGATGGTAGCATCCTTCTTCGCACACCGCAGGCGAAGCTTGTTGCGGTCCCTGGACAGCATCTTGATAGCATCGCCATGAGTGGCCAGTGCGAGGTGAGTCTGGTTCGCGTACGCACGGGCGTTGTCCAGATCCTACTGAGTATGATACAGCATGAAATCCAGATGCTCGGCGTGGTGCCTCAACTCAGGGTGAGACTGCAGAGCCATGGGCACTCCTGCGGCATCACGCTTCACTAGGTGAGCGAAACGGGACGCAAGCAGGCGCACCGCATTCTGTCCGCAGAGGCGTGCCAGTGCCTCCTGCAGGCCGCGTGCGAGCCCATCGAGCCAGTTGCTCTCACGGAAGGAGAAAAGGATTCTCTCCGAGGTGGGAGACTCCATGTTTCCCCTCAGATCTGCAGTAATGATCCATTGCAGCTCGCTGCCAAGCTGATCATTCACTTGGATCCCATGGAACTCGGGCTGGAGGCGTCCCAGAAAGTTCGAGACCGCGGTGAGATCGTGCTCGAAGATCAAGCTGCCTCCGTTACCAAGTTGATAAAACTTGGTGTTGACGGGTGCGTTGGGCTCCATCTGAAAGTGAATTGGGAGAGTAAGTTAGAGAGTAAACAAGTGTGGCAAAATTTTAAGTAGACACAATAAGAAAGAGCATGATTTATCAAATTTCGAAAAAGCCTCCAAGACAAGAATATGAGTAACTTTTCATAAATATTCTCTTCAGTTTGATTTCAAAGCTAGGTTTTTATGAACGCCCATTCTAACTAAGGTTTTCTAAGGTCAAACAATGGCTCTGATACCAACTTGTCAACACCCGGATTTTTAAGTCCGGATGCCTATTATGTCATTCATCGCAATCCCAGGATAATGTTGTTGCGAGGCATAATAGTCGAATATCACAGTCATTATTTATTACAAGCCATATTGTCTTACAACATTGAATCACATGATTCATCTTACACAAATAGTTGATCTATCAATCAACATACATACACAAGTTCATACATAGCGGAAGCGTGACAACAAATGGACTCTCTAGTCCACATGCCAACATTTGACGTCAGAAACCCCTAGTTGTCGTAGGCGTCCTGCTGGTCATCTTCGGGATAGTTCTGTTCATCATCGTACTCTGGCCATTTGAATAGCCAGGGATAAAGCCGTAAGTACTTTAAGTACTTGCAAACTAATACTAATGTAAATGCCAACTCTTTGAGTAAAGGTGCTAAGCTCTAGTTTAATTTGCATAAGCCATATTTTAGTTCACAAGTATTTGATCATGTGCTAACTAACTCAAGTGGGAACATTAGTGTCATTCCCACAACATTGGTGGTAAATCCAACAAGTCACCAAGTCATCATTCACATTCACTAAGTTTTTTCAAAAATCTGACACCGGAAACTGTATGGCCTTTCCAACCGTCCGTAACCGTGGACACGGCTATTCGAATAGATTTACACTCTGCAGAGGTTGCACACTTGTGCCACAACATTTGATTTCATCCGTCGGAATAACTCCGAATCATCGTAACACAGTACGCGGATCATCAACCATAACATTTCACTTACAAATCCTAGTATGAGCACCTCTCCCCGTGAGCTTGGCCTCCCAGTGAAAACCAACTGTTAACCTGGGAACTGCACAGGGCTTGGCCGTACAATTTCACCTCAATTCACATCATTTCTCACAATGGAGGCAGCCTTGGCATAACCCCTATGACGTGTGTTCAGAGGGAACCCATACTAAAATCTATAAACTTCCAGTTAAGCCCTACCCATAATCAGGTATTGTGGGGGTACTCAAAAATTGGAAAGATATCGCATTCAAACCAATATCAGGTTTTCATCAAAAATCACCATCTTCTCTTGTTCACATTCAACCTCAAATCATTCAATGAAATGTTGCATCATTCCAAGGTTTCAAATTCAACAAGTCATATGTTCCCATCTAGAGTAGTCAAGTTTTAGTATTTTAGCACTAGCACTAATCATGAAGGGTGCTACATTGCTTTGCTATCTTTGAGACTAAATTTACTACTCTAGTAATCTTATTCACCTAAACCAAGTTAAATCAATTCTTTGAAAACAACAAGTAAAACTTGTATGGTGTAAATGTAGGATAGGCTTGTATTAAGAAAGATAAGAATCATGGTGCCTTGCCCAAGGAGGGCTTTGCACTTTGCAAGAGTATTAGCTTGCCTTGGTAGTTCTCTAGGTTTTCTTCTTCCTCTTCTGGGTAGAATTCTCCTTCCTCTTGGTAATCTCCGGTGCTAGCGTCTAAATTGGGAATACGAGGTATAATCACTAAACAAGCTCAAGAGCCATACTAAGCTCATAATTACTTCACACAAACTATGCTAAGCACACACATAAAATAATTAGGTGTATTGGTTTTCTTTATTAAAGAAAAGTAATTTCCTCTCATTACATATGTAATTTATAATTTCTATTTGGTTCTTGAGAGAAATAATTTCCTCTCATTGAAATCTTCTTAAGATTTAACTTCTCAAATAATCATACATGAATTCATATTGACCTAAGTCAAACATTCATTATCATCATTTGAGAAAATGATTTAAATGAGGTAGATCACCTCATACTATTTTATAATTCCACAAATGATTTAAATCTCCAAATATTCATATAGGAGTGTTTGGACCAGGGGTGCAAACATCACATGAATTCATTTGGGACAAGATTTAAATGAAGTGAAATACTTCATATGATTTACATAATAGTTTTGGACAATATCACTTAACTAAACTAGCCATATTGTCCATTAATTAAACTAAGGCATGATCATGCAAAGTGACCACACCATTTTCTTGCCGAAACAATTAGTGTAAGTCAAATGTGAGCTATTGGAGTTGGAATTTATTAAATATCTATTTTGGTTGATTTTTAATAATTATTTGAATATGAAAAAGTCCCTGCCTTCTTCTTTTTATCGTTTTATTTCCACAACAGATCTCGAGGTGAGACTAGTGGCATATTGTAGATCTTTTTACTAGCTTTCCAAATATATAAAATTTGTTAAATTTGGCCAAGCCAAACAGATTCTATGAATTTTCAAAGTTGGGTCCAGTATTGAATTTGGATTAAATTTATTAAACGAGATTTGAATTAAAAAAAGCCGGCGGGAAAACTAACTGGGCCTAAACGATTAAAACGGCCCAAGGCCAGCCCACCACGCATCCACGCACGCGTGGGCTGCCTGACAAGGGGCTCCACCCGTCAGTGACTCATAACGCCCGAAGCGGTATGGATCAACGAGGAGCGTTGGATTAGAACAGGATCTAACGGCGCAAGTTCATCGTCGTCGACGGCGAGAGAGGGGCTCGCTGGCGGCTCAGGTAGGGGGTCGGAGGCTCACCGTGGCTCCAGCTAGGGTTGGGCAGTGTGCTTGGGGACGTGGTGGACGACGGCGAAGCTCCTGGTACCGGCGGCAGCTCCAGGGGCGGCTTCCTTCTCCGGCGATCGTCGGCTGCTGTGGGCGGCGGCGATCTAGCAATTGGGAGCGTCTGGTGGCTAATCGAGCATGGCGAGGTGGCGAGGAAGTCGAGGAAGGAGAGGGGAGTGTGGTGGTGTGAAGGGATCGTCGAGGCGATGCCTCCTTTTATAGGCGCGAGGGTGGCCGTGGGTGCTGCGGCAAGGGTGACAAGAGCGCGGCCGCTCCGGTGGGCGAGAGGGCTAGGCGACGACGGGGTCATGTTCACGACGTCACGGCGAGGCTAGGAGCGTGAATGGCGCGGCAAGGGGGGGTGGTCTGGACCGTGCATGTACTGGCGCGGCAATGGCGGGCGCGCTCGTCCTCTCCGGCGGCCGTGGTCGCCAAGGCATGACGCGAGCGTGTCCGGCGAGCTCCGCGTGGCGAGGAGGGTACCAGGGCGCGCGGGGTTGGTCGGGGTACGGCGAGGTACGGCGAGCGCCGCGTGGCCGTGTCGCGCGCGTCCGTGCGCCGATGACGTCGCCATGCCGCTGGCGGCGTACCTGGGACGTACTGGGCGCGTGTCGTCCGGGTCCTGTCGTCGTTCTCTCAGTCAATGACGCGTACGGGAGATCTTCTGGGATCAATGGCAACGTGTTTGGCAAGGTGGTGAGGCTGATCGTGGAGAGAAGAAGAGGGGAAAGTGTCGAGGTGGAACGTGGCCGGCATGGCCATGTCCACGCCATGTCTGGCCCTCTCCTGGTGTTTCCTTGGCATGGCTAGGTGTAGGAGTGTCCAGGGGTCAAGGCTAGAGCAAGTGATGGTCAAATGGTGGCCTGGTTTGATCACATTTGAAAAATGGGGAATGTTGCATTTGTCTCAATGTCTCATCTTCTCTTGATCATAACTCTTGATCCAAAATGAATTTGATACGA
This sequence comes from Lolium perenne, assembly GCF_019359855.2. Taxonomy (NCBI): domain Eukaryota; kingdom Viridiplantae; phylum Streptophyta; class Magnoliopsida; order Poales; family Poaceae; genus Lolium; species Lolium perenne. The sequence continues at coordinate 144,226,118 of NC_067250.2, read as the reverse complement.
TGGTCTTTACAAAAGTTGTTCATCTTGTTGTGTACTTGGATGACATGCAAAGATTTGAATTTGTTTAGTTTAGAAATCTTGAAATATAGAGGCTCAAAGTGGTGACCAGAATGTAAAAGTCAAAAATGACCATTATCTCATGTGATCATATTTTGATTTGTGAATTTGGTTTGAATGGTATTTCCTTGATTCTCAAAGTTGTATTAACTCTTTAATGTCATATTGCAAATCATAGTGGAGATCAGATAGGTTTAAGATCAAATTTGCAAAAATGACATATGCCATATGTTAGGGTTTTTAGGGTTTTATTTATATTTGATTTCTTTCTCTTTTTGCTTTATTTGTTTGATGATCTTCACTTGATCATTTTAGGGTTTTAGAATTCATCACATAAACAATAAAACAATCATCATGGCATAGCACTCAAAATGCACAAGTCCTATGCAGGGTACTATATGCAAATTTAAAAGTTTTTGTTGGTTCTCAAATTTGGATCTCTGGAATTCCTCTTCTTCCTTTTATTGAAATTTGGGATGTTACACCCTCTGGCTGCAGCGGAAACGTTGGGGGAGATGGAGGACCGTCGACTTCGACTCTAGCGTCGACGTGTCATGTAGTTTTGATACTACATCCTGATGTACACTCTTGGATGCTTCAAATTGCATGCCTACTTTGAACGAAAACTGGTGGCCACTTCGGAGATGATTTTCGGTGTTGTCAACCTCCATGTGGAGACCCTATGCATGAGTTTGCCATGGTGCTCCTCCATTAGGAGCCATGCAGCGTAGTCCCTAGTACCGGTGATGATGGCCATGGCTGGAGCTCGATCTTCCTCGGATGTGGTAGAGGACCTAATTGTGTTTCTGGAATCCTTTTCAAGGTCTTCTTTGTAAAATCTAGGGACTTAGTTGTTATTTACGTATTTCCTTGAGTCCCTTTTGTACTTTGTACCTGCCACTTCGATATTTAATGGTATCTAGGCCCTTCGGCGCCTCTCCATGTGCAATTTTTTTTTGTGTTGAGCGAGAGCCTTCTCACATCATAAACTAGTGTTGACTCATCTTTTTCCATGGAAAATTTTCGCAACAATATGAATCTGAGAGGTATCCGCTGACGCAAAATTAAGAACAAAAACCCGTAATCAAGCCATGTGCACTGAAATAATGCCATGTATTTTGATAGCTTTGTGTAGAGCGTGTTGTAAACTTTTGATAGATGCGTAATCATGTTCATTGTTTCATGAACTAGAAGTTCCAAAGCTACACCGGTATGATTGAGGTTTCGATGCCACATGGTCTTTATGCAGAAACAGGTAACATCATGAGCATTTCAGAGCGTCAGAATCCAAATGATCTCGCTGAAAGAGTGACAGAGGTGTCCGCGCTGCCATGGTTACTGTTGGGCCTCAGGCTCTTTCTTCTCTAGGTACCTGCAAAATCCAAACTCAGACACCTATACATGGATCTAATGAATTAATATCACTTACGGAAACAAACGACCAAATTTATTTGAAAACCAAGTTTAATTGTAACATAAAAAATCAGCGCAAAAATCTTACCCTTGGGCCTTAACATAGCGAGATAACTGATAGAGCTGAACGCTTTCGTTGGAGGCATGGGTCGCCAAGAGAAAATAATTCCGAGGATTTACCACCCATGAGAACCTCATAAACAGGCCGGAATACACGCACATGACTGCACAACACAATGGTCATCAAAATGAAAATTTGAGATGTATGATCATCAAATAGCTAGACTAGTTGCATAACCTACCTGCTGTCATGCTGCCGGATATCAGTTCAGGTGGCTTGTTCATGTCAGCCATACCCTGGAAATAAAACAAAAATTGGTGGGATTATTGAACTACAGTGTGTCTACAACAACTCAAGAAGCCAAGAGCCCAAGAGTAAGACAAGAAGGGCTAGCCGGCCAGAACCTAAGAAAAATATACTCCTAATTTACACTGTTGACTCTTCTCCTAACTTTCTGGAAAGAGAGTTTGCTTGCTTCACGTCCAATAATGTTATGGATAAAGATGAATAATTGAGTACTGAACAAAGTTCGTGTTGATAAGATGGCTACCTCCGGCCAACTGGGAGCAAGAAAAATACCACTGGGACACTCCTCGTCGTTGCGTTGCGATCGGCCAGCATGTTAATTTGGGGAAGATATACGAGTAGGCAGGGAGAGAGAATCGATCATGGAGCGCGTACCGCGAGGATGAAGCCCCAGTTGGAGACGGGTCCCCAGAAGTGGGTGGTCTTGGGGCCGACGGGGCTGTTGAGGAACGCCTTGAACGCCGTCGCCATGGCCGGCCGGAACCCTTCTCCCCGCACCGCAGCGCTCAAACTACCTGCTCGATCACCTCAGCCACACCATATAGCGGATTCGAATCAGCACACGGAACCAAATACGCTTGGAAACATAGAGAGAGGGGGCAGAGACCTCCGGTAGGCTGTTTTGACGTCCACGGGTGGATATGGACTTGTGGAGAGACGAAGGAAGGAGAACGAAGCCGGGAGCTTGGAGGGAGGGGCCATTCTATATACGGAGATAGTTTGGTGGAGTGGGTGCGTCAAGTTCAAGGGTGCACACTATGCGATCAAACCATGAAAAGTTACCAATCTCTGAGAAAAAAAAAGCAGCTTCTATTATATTAAGTAGTATATCTGAAATAATATTATGGAGTTTAAGAGTGGGAAATACTTTTGTACTTACGCATGAGTGTGGATGTTCCCGCACCGTCCGTTGTGCTTTGATATTCGGATAAAAAAGAAGTGCGAAAGGAATCTTTTCATCTATCATGGTGAACACGAATCTCGAGAAATAAATGGATGGTGACGAAAACATCCACAACCATGCGTGTAAGTACAAAATCCACTCTCAGAGTGGGATTGTTGATAGTATTTTCTACAAGCTTTATTTGACTTTAGGAAAAATTATACACTAGGAACCGTTTTAGTACTATTCAATACCGAGTACTGACCCAAGAGTTTGAGGGAAAGAACCATTCAAGTTCAAGGTTTCGTCGTGACTCAAATAACCAGGATTACTGCCTCCGCCGCCACAACAGATGAGGTTTTAAATCTCATACACCACCACAAATGAGCAAGGGGTCCAACGGTTGGACCAATGTAGTATGGCAATGTGCATCAATTGATAAAGAGATGGAGGGTTATCCTCTTATAGAAAATAATGGAGAATTGTAATCACCTCGTTCTCCCTCGCTTATTAGCTGTGTATAGGTTGCACCCCTACAGCTGCTAGCTACTATGTCCCGAATCCCGTTGGCTCCTCTGTCTCAAAGTATCATGATGTTACCATGTCTCCTTCACCAATCCCCCTGCCATGGCTACTTCCTCCTATGGCTACCCACGCCATCTCTCTCTCTCTCTCTCTCTCCCTCTCCCTCTCCCTCTCTCTCTCCCTCCCTCCCTCCCTCCCTCTCTCTCTCTCTCTCTCTCTCTCTCTCTATCTCTCTCTCTCTCTCTCTCTCTCTCTCTCTCTCTCTCTCTCCCACGACCGAACGACAAACATGGGAGTTTCTAAAAAGAACTAGCTTATTCATGCATACGAGCTTGGGGAAGAAGACATGTTGAGGGGAATGGGTTTGGGTGAGGCTCATAAGGGGTCCAACGAGCCGGATTTAGCATCGGCGAGCCCATGGGGGCGAGGTTGGTGCCTACACTATTGATGGTGGAGGTTAATATTTTTTTTTAGGGTTTTTTGATGTTGTAAATGGTGTTTTGATTTGTTGCAAGCTTGTGTGTCATGTTTTGCATACATAATGATAACATGTTGCAATGATTTTCAGCTTCTATTTGAGATATTATCTTCATGTTGTAAAGGTTATTTCGTGGTGTTGCATTTGTTGATTTGTCATGGTGTATGTGTTCCTGTCGATTTTTCTCAAAGATATTACGACTTTGAATGTGAACTGTTGCTTATGTATTGATTTAATTGCTAATGGACGTGATCTAAATGTTGTCATTTTACAAACCAAGGCAAAAAAATGTTGCACATAATATTGCATCAATCCACAAAAATGTTGCATGGGAATGTTTAATGTTGCATTGATCAGGCGGGCCAAATTTTATGTCTTGTTAGATCTAAAGGCGGATAGTCGGTTGAAATTCTCAAACTAACTCCTAACTTCCTAGGACATACCTTTTCAGAGAGAAACGGTAAAACATGCGTTTACATACAAAAGCCCACCCACATATAGTAGAGATTGGAGTTCGATATTAAGATGGGTAAAACATGCGTTTACGTAGACAATCGCACCCACATATAGTAGAGATTGGAGTTAGATATTAAGATAGGTAAAACATGTGTTGCGTACACAAGCGCATCGACATACAGTAGAGATTGGAGTTAGATATTAAGATACGGTTTATGAAGTGGCCACTAGCCCAAATTCGTAGGTAAAAATTTCAAAATGTCCAGAATCTTTTTTTCAAAATTCCCAGTAAATCAGGAATGTTCTGTTGTGTATTCTGTGAAAGTTTCAATTCATTTAGATGATTAGTTTGTGATTACATAGTTTCTTTTATGGATTGAAACATAAAAAAGCTATCTAATCACAAACCACATAATCAAATGGATTGAAACTTTCTCAGAATATACAATAAAATATTTACAATTCATTAGATCTTTTTCATTTTTTTCTGAACACATAGGAATTTTTAGCTACAAATTTAAGTCAACCTGGTACGTTATTTTGATCTTAAATAAAAGGCTAAGATTGGTGAATTTGCCTCGGTGACTTCACTTCTCAAAGTCTGAGTCCGAAGTGAAACACGCTCTTGCCCTTATCACGGGAAGAGAGCGCCACCCACCTTCTCTATACGAGTATCTTTTATTTCCCTCTTTTCGGTTGCTAATAGAGTCTGCTTAGTTCACGTAATCGCAAATGGGTTGCTATCACGGTTCCTGCATCTCTGGGGAGAAGGAATGGTCGGGGAAGGAAGCTCCAATGGTTCGTGAACTACTTGGGTAACGCTTGGGCCAGGTAATTAACTACAGGCAGATCGATATGTACTCCAAGAGTAGCTTAGCACGATTTTGTCCTTAACAATTGTCTGCGTGTTTGACATCGTCGCAGATTGGTCGTAATCTTTTAACTGAAGTGAGACCCGATGAAGAACGTGTCGAACAATGACTTGAGGTAACTAAAACTAAACATTAAACAAGCATAGTAGAGTAAAACAGACGTAGGAGTAGCAGCCGGTCGGTGATGCTTGATTAAAATGGGTCTTAACCTTAGACGCCACTTGTGGCGGCCGGCCGGCATTGTGACTTTTCTTTCAAACGAATCATTGTGACTTTGTGAGATCCGACTACAAGACTATATAAGTGTGTCGACGACGGATGGATAGGATACATGGCCACGTATGGCCGTCGTGGCGAGGACAAGGACGTCGGCGGCGGCTAGGGTTTGTTACTCTTATCATAGTTTAAGGACTAATCGAGCAAAGATAAACGTGTTGGATCCTTTAGAGCTTGTTTGGTACTAGAATATTTATGGGATTAGTGAAAATAATACTCTAAGAGCATCTTCAGTCGCGTCCCCCAAACCGTCCCCCAAAGCGCGCCGGATTGAGCGTCTGGGGGACATGTTTCATTCGTGCCGCGTTTGGGGGACGTCACTTCCCAGTCGCGTCTCCCAAACGCCGCCCCCAAACATTAAAAATAATTTAAATAGATAGAATAAAACTCTTTACTAATATTCAAATCGGTTCAACATAAACAAATTACATATAAAACTTCAAAAAAACATAATTAAATTACATATAAATTATTTTAAACTACTTCTTCGATGATGGCCCCGCCTCGTCGTCATCATCGCGGTGGCGCTTCCTACTCGTCACCTCTTCCGAAGAGGCGGTGTCGGCCGACACGTCGGAGTCCTCCTCGTCGTCGCCGATGCTCGCCGGCTGCGCCTTGGCCTTCGCGTCCGCCTCCGCCTTCGCACGGGCCACCGCCGCCTCCTCTGACCCTTCTTCCTCCGCGTCCTCCTCCACGCCCAGCCATTCCTCCGCGCTATCAAGTGGCGGCAGGGAATCGTCGCCGCTGCTGGGCGTCCGAGCTTTGTCCCACCAATGGCGCCATCCAACAGGCTTTCCCTCGCTGGAGGTGTCGGACAGGAGCTCGGAGATGTAGCTCATCGTCGCTGGAGGTGTCGGATGCGGCCGGTGAAGATCCAAAAGCGCCGACGTACGGGTCTTATTGAGCGCGGATGAACGGCGGCGCAGAAGTCGAAGAGAGCGGCGGTTGCTCTTCCGAGGAGTCCCCGCTCCATTCCGGCGGTTGCCGCGTCGTCCATGCGGTTGCCAATGCGACGGTTCCGCTTCCCGGCAACTGCATCGTCGCTACGTAGGCGGCGGCTGAGCGTCCGAGCCGCTGACGCGTCGGGCCCGCGCCTCCTCGCCTCTCATTTCGTTGTGTCCGGCGTGCCCGGTGCGTCCCCTGTGTAGCGGGGGCGGGCTCGAGACACCGGACACCGTATCGAGCCGCGTCGGACAAAAGTCGGCTTTGGGGGACGCGGCTGGAACGTTTTTTTTGTCTGACGCGCCCCAAATTGCTTTGGGGGACGGGTTGGGGGACGCGACTGGAGATGCTCTAAAGTATTGGGTGAACCGCTAGCGTCACTCAATCCCCACAAAACCCCATCCCGAATCCACTAGGTATGGATAGAGTATTAGGGATTGAGAAAAATACACTAAGATTTAGAAAAAAATTAAAATAAATGGGTATCAAACTCGCTCAATACTCTAGCACCAAACATGTATTTAGAATAGGCGGAGATTTAGAGTTTGTTGCAGATTATCCCACTATCCGCACTAAAAATCTAGCGCCAAACAAGGCTTTAAGAATTGAGTTTATCTATGCGCTAGATTGTATTGTATCCTGACGGACATGGTCGAGCTGAGAGTGGCCAATGAGATTACAAACATTAATGAACTCGAATTGTTAGGCTGGGGTGCTTAAGCTTGCGACGGATCTTATCCAATTGTTTGTCCTGGAGCTCCTTCTTGAACGTTCGTCACCAACGCTGAAAAGGTTCGTCGCGAAAGACTTCAGAGGCCCCTTCGTCACACCATCGGTCACCAAAACAGCGCCTTGCTCCCGTCGCTGAGAGTGGTGGTGGATGCCCTGAAGAAATCCATGTCGGTTTCTCGTATGTCGTCTTCACTCCTTGCAGTATTGCAGCAGGTAGCTACCACAACCGTTCGTGTCGCTCCGCCGCCTATTCCAAACTTCTAATCACGACTGAAGCAGCCCTAAGGGCATGTACATTGGTTTAGACGGATGCTGTCTGTAATACTGCTTCATATCATCTATGAAACGATAATCTGAGCGTGTATACTGATAGTCTGTACGTAAGTTATCTATTTTTAGTCATAGCTATATGTGAGTATAAGTTATAGACACCCTTCATACAACAGCAAAAATGGTGTACGTAAGCTATGGCCGTAAGAAGCCTACAGACTGTCTGTAACTTTACAGACAGCCTCCTTCTCTCTCCTCATTCTCTTTCCTCCACATCACCAAAATCACCTATAACTATCTCTTACAGACAGCTGAGTCATCACCATTGTACATGCCCTAATCAATTCTCATTTCCGTTGGATTCCAGAAGCCATGATGAACTCACAATCTAACGTTTCTTATTACTGCACTTTTTTTTTGCGGGAGACAGACGATAATATCAAACATCCGAACTTACAGAAAGATCCAGAAACAAAGCAAAATTACACATCAGTCCTGCTGGACCTCGACGGCGCCGACGAAACAGAGGCCGTCAATGGCGCGCCGCTGCCGCTGCTCCGCACATAGCCTTGGACAGGAGCCAGCCGGGAATTCGTCGAGCGCCGGATCCGGAGATCCTACCACCTGGAACGCCGTCGTCGTCGCGGATGTCTTCAACACCATCGTCGTCTTCAAGATCACCAACCGGATCCACCGTCTGGCCAGATCCGGGCGGGGCTTGACGAGCTCGGCCGATGTACCCATCAGCGAGCTCGAGGAAGTCGACCGCCAGGCGCCGTAGCTCCGAGGAGCGCCGCCGCCGGAGGAGAAGCGAATCGACACCAAACATCGCATCACCGGCACCTCCACCTCCATGGCACCGCCGGGCGAGACCCTACCGAACCCTACACTATGTACAGGCCGGGATCCGTGGATTCCCCAACCTCCCGCCGCCACAGCGGCCATCGGAGGCAGAGGGATCCACGAATCGCCGGCCGGCGAGGTGGGCTGACGGGGAGTTTTACAAATCGCCTCTCTCGCTCACTGTAGACGGGAGAGAGGAGCGGTCCAAGTCGTTTTATTATTACTGCACTTTTAGGATCAAGGATTCCAGAAAAGTAGTGTATTGCGGCTGAGGACGAAGAATCCTTCCGCAGGCGATCAAACAGAACCTCATCAAGCGACATGAACCTTTCTTCAAGCGAACCTACCCTAGTCCATGTCAAGTTATCAGGAAGGGAATCACTTGTGATCGTACATCAAATACAAGAACAATCTGGACCACAGACATGAGCAGAAAAAAAGATAAAATCACATATCGAGAATAAAAATAAAAAGGCGAAATAACTGTTCACCTTGTGCTCATCACCACAAGAATAAAATGGATTGTAATCCAACTCTGTGCATTAACAAAATGGCATGCGTTTTGATAAATGCACATCAAAGCCATAGGATTCGCAAACCAGAAATTTGAAACAGACGTTTTAGAGAGGTTTCCATTTCAAAAGCTCTTTATGCAGTCCAGTACAGGAACTGTATCATCCGGAATGAGCATTGAACGTCTTCAGGAAAAAAAAAACAAATTTTGCTTATTGCGCGAGTGACTGTAGCATTCTAGGCCATCTTTACTGCTGAGCCTCTGGCTCTTTCTTCCCTATATACCTGTGAAATTCAAACCCAGATATCAATCCCTCTTTTTTATTGCATTGTCATAAGTACTATCATCATGCTAGGGAAATCTGGTTCATAAGACAAAAACAGATGCTAACAAAAAAACAAAAACGACGACAACTGTACTTTTGGCCCTTTTTTCAGGGCACTGTACTACTGTGGTAGGAAAATATTCACTGTAGAAGTCTTACCCCTGAGCTTTAGCACAGCGAGATAAATGATAGAGCTGAACAGTTTCGTTGGAGGCATGGCATGCCAGAAGCAAGTAGTTCCGTGGCTGTACCATCCATGCAAACCTCATAAAAAGTCCAGAGTACACACACATAGCTACATATAATGATAGTACTCCAGGATTAGATTTATTCATCAAACAGGAACGGTTACTTGTGAGACAAATCCAGGAGTATTTCACTGACCTGCTGTCATATTGCCAGATATCATTTCAGGAGGCTTGTTCAAATCAACCAAACCCTGGAAGCAAAATTGTAATCAGAGATGGACTCGAAGGATGACTAAAGAAAGCTATTCATTAAATGGTTTATGGATTTTCAGAGGAGGATTTGCTCGCAGTTTGATAACGTTTCAAACAGAGATTAAATAGCGAGTTCCCAGGTAGTTTATGTGAAGGATAAGCAAATGTATAGCTAAATGAACACTGATGCATGCTAAGGCAACAACATCACCTGAAGATGTATCATCAGAATAAATTTACAGGCATGTCATGGTTGCACAGTTGGACATGCTAATTGTACGGTTCCATCTAATTAAAAAAACATGACATTGTGGAAATCGACATGGTCCCAAAAAAGCACCAACTTAGTTTCATGCACCCAACTAAAATATTTGAAAATATAGAGCCAAACTTGTAATGTTTGACTGCTATCCTAATACAAAATGTATGTCTTTGTGAGCTGGCCAGCTGGGCAGAGTATTTACTAGCACAAAATATTACACGATACAACATGGTTATCAATTTTGCTACAAATCATTTTTCACGAATCAATCTCATGATTTTAGCCCCATGAACAATTTACAAACACTTCAAAAGACTCAAAAATAAAGATCTATCATGTCAAAATATCTGCTCGGCATTGCATCAACCTGAAATACAAATATACAGTTGTTCATGGAGGAAAGTCACATGACTAAACAGTACCCTGTTCTGGAAATTACCAGCACAATTAGTTTTTCAAGAAAAAAAATACTACACGCGGTTAACGAACCAAGAGAAATAACCATCTCTTTAAGTCGTTTCCTTTTAGCATACCGAGTCAAACTATGCAATAAATGTTTCTCAATTCCAACCATTTTCTAGATACAACTGTATCAAACCTCAGAAATGGGGCAAGACTCAAATTCTCTCAACAGTGTGAACCATGGTGGCCTAGAAATAAACTAGAACTCGCATGAAGACCACAATGCGTAATTGCAATACTCTCATTAATGCTCTGGACCAATTACCTGGGGATAACTTAAGTACCAGAACCTAAAGTACTTTCACAGACAAATCTACCCATATTTGTTTTATTATAGCAAAAATTATGATGTTCAACTGCTATCTTGATAATACAAAAGGGATGTTTCGAAAACTATGCAGAGTATGTACTAGCTCAAAAGATAAAATGATACAACATGCTTAGGCCTTGTTTGGTACTAGAGTGTTGTGGGGATTAGTGGGGAAAATACTCGAGAGTATTGTGTGAAACCTCTGCTGTCACCCAATCCCCACAAAACCCCACCCAATAGTAGGGGTAGAGTATTGGGGATTGAGAAAAATACACTAAAATTTGGGAAAAGGTGGAGATAAGCGGGGCTTAAACTCGCTCATACTCTAACACCAAACATACATTTGGAATAAGTTGGGATTTGAATTTTGGTGGGGATTAACCCCACTAATCCCGACTAAAACTCTAGTGCCAAACAAGACCTTATGAACTTCGCTACAACCCAATTTTTGCTAACTGAAATTTTTGGCTCCGTGAACAATTGCCAAATATCCCAGCAGACATAAAATCAACATGTACTACATGCAAATATCTAGTCAGCATTAAATCAACCAAAAGTGCACTTAGTTTCGTGGATGAAAGTCACATGACTTAACAGTACGCTGCTCTGGGAAATTGCCTTACCAATGATATCAGCACACAATTGATTTTTGAAGGAAAAATACACACACAAACAATTAACGAACCCAGCAGAAAACCCCTTCTCCTTTTGAAGTTTCCTTTTAGAATCCTGAATCAAACTATCTATTAAATGTTTCTCCATTCTAAATTCTAATAATTTTCTAGATTCATTTGTATCAAAGCTCAGATAGGGGGCAATACTCAAATTCTCTCAACAGTGTTCACCATGGCCGCGTAGAAAAAAAAGTAGAACTGGCATCAAGACGACAGTAGGTAATTGCGGTACTCCCATCGACGCTATGGACCAATAACAGGGGATGAATTGAGGTACAGAAACTATGGAGCGCTTACCGCGAGGACGAAGCCCCAGTTAGCGACAGGTCCCCAGAAGTGGGTGGTCTTGGGGCCGACGGGGCTGTTCACGAACGCCTTGAAAGCCGTCGCCATGTCAGAACCTTCCCCACCGGCGCTCAAATCACCTGCTCATATCACACGATATCGCATCAGTCAGATTCCGAAAGCAGCAGGAGGAAATCAGGGGTGCTAATTTGAACGACGGGGTAGGATTCGATGGGCAGATCCACCCTGGAAATACATAGAGGAGCACAAACCTAGATTGTTCGACGGCGGCGGGTCGGGGAAAGAGGTCGACGAGTTTTTTTGATGGCGGTCGACGAGTTGACGAGCGAGGGCGACGGCGAGGAGCTTGGGGAGGAGGATGACGATGATGATTTTGGTTGGTGGAGTGGTTGGAGAATGAGGACTGTTACTTCTCCATCCGACGGTTGGAATAAAATATCCAATCAGCAAGAGCCCACAAATATCTTTCGAGTATTTTCTCGATTTTTAAATATTTCTTCTCTCTCCAGCTTTTGAAGTTAAATTTTCAATATAGTTAAACTCAAACTTCGAAACTGAAGTATTTTTTTATAATTGTAATTAGCTAGATGTGATACATGAAAAACATAAGATGCAAAGATTGTTTTATATTATTGTCGATGTAAGGTTTTACAAATGGGAATATAAAATGCAAATACGAGGTTGAACATTGTGGATGTGAACCATGTTAGAAATTTGGACCCAAATAGTTTACGTAAACATAGTATAATTTGAGTATTTCTTTTGCTTGATTTGTAGGTATCCATATCCATGTTATAACATATTGCACATTGTAGTAGATTTTTTGAAGATGCACTTGTAGTTTAACCAAAAACTCAAACACTCACTCTTGCATATACAAAATCCCCTCTCTTCACATAATCTAATACAAACCCCTTGATTGATCAATGAATATAGTAGTTTTCCTACTGTTATTAAAAAAATGCTAGTAAAATAGGCCATAACATTGCAATAACAAAGAAAATAATGAAGCTAAGAAACAATAAATTAGA